>NC_069140.1:44318214-46718214 GCF_943734755.1 Anopheles moucheti
CTTGCAATTCGTCCAATGCCAAGACTTCAGGATCATTTACCGAAATATGGCTGGTCGCTTCCGGATAGGCAGCAGCATTTGCAGCAGTCTTAGGACAATTTTTGTGGGTGTGTCCCAGCTGGAAACACTTGAAGCAAGCCCCTGGTGGTCGGTTGGGACGAGTGCAATTATTTTTGTGATGTCCAAACTCCGAACAGTTATAACATCGGTTAATGTTGGATGTTATACCTCGGCTGTTCAAAACAGGAGCTTTTTCCGGAACAGAAGGTGAGGTTGGTTTAAAGATTATTCGAGACCGGAGCGCTTCGAACTTCTTCAACATCGGCTTTAAATCTTCTACATTTGTTGCTATGAACCGCATTCCGGCAGTGAGAGATGGGTTACCCAGACCGTCGAGAATGATGTCGACCAATTCGGGTTCCGGAACAGGAGCACGACTGGCGATACGTTGCATATCCAGCACGTAACGCAAAGCAGTTTCCTTTGTAGAGAGACGACGGGATCGTAACTGTCGAAGTACGGTTTCAACAGAAGGCGGTACGCTTAAAGTGGAGATAAGTTCCTCCTTTAACTGTTCCACAGTAGAGGCACGAGAGGATTGGGCAACAATAGCCGCAGATCCTTTTAGCAGCCGGCGAGTGTGGACGAATTTATCCGCCTCCTTGACTCGATGCAGCGAAAAAGTGTATTCCAAGTCGTCCAGCCATTGTAGGATGCATCTCTCATCATCGCCCGTAAAGGGCTCGATGGTCTTATCCAGCTTCAAGTCAGCAACCGGTGGTGAATCACAGCCTGTCTGGAGTTCCAGTGCCTGGATCTTGCGACGCAATTCCAGTAATTCGACGCGTTGCTGAAGTTGCCGAATTTCGTCATCGGGAGCAATAGAGGGATCACTTTTGGCCATGGGATCATTTCCATTATGTGTTGCGGCAGCAAGAATGGAAGAAAGGCGCGTTGCAGACGCGCCGGTCTGAGCGTCCAAAATGGCGTCATCGCGCTTTGTGAGTGTAACAATGGAAGCGTCCAAAATGGCGGACGAGCGCGTGGTATCAGCGTCGGCAACAGGTTTTTCGACGGATGCTTCCGCGTCCCCCAACGAAGAGGTATTAATGCCCATGACGTCGGAAAATAGCTTCCGAATTTGGGTGATAGTGACGGAAGGGGGAACCACAATCCCCGCGTTCGACAGGACGCACAGCATTTCGTCACGAGTAGGCATGATGATAATGATGATGAAGCCAAGGCGGCACGGTGCGGAGGCACGAGGGGTATCCCACTTCTGAGATGTAATGCACTGATTTTATTCCACACTCTCGTAAATCAATAATTTCACTAGCAGAAATTACAATGGTTGTACCAAACAGAAAAAGTTAAACGGAAGAACGGAAGAACGGAAGAACGGAAAAACGGAAGACGGAAGATGTTCTCTCAACGACGATCGAATAAAGAATATATTTCTGCATGACAGTTGCGCAGCAAGCTGTCATGCCCAATTAACGGATTTACATTTTGACGTTTAGCGATCAGAACAATGATATACGGCCGGTCATGATCCTACAGGACATTACAGTAGCATGGGATACTTTTATTTAACCTTCAAGTAGGCAACCGGATACCCGGGTATTTTTTTCAACTTTAAACTGCAATTATTTTTGATTCATTGCTTGTATTGACCTGAAAATTTCTGTAGCCTCCCAACTTTTTATTTCCGATTTTTTGGTGCATAAATTGTAATTTTCAACAAGCAGAAAGTATTTTATTTTGATTTATTTTAAACTTTACTACGTAAGTTGGCAACCAGCATACCCGGGTATTCCATACATTTTGTATGGAGAATGACGTTTCTCTTCTTCTTCTTCTTCAAATTCAATCGATTTAAAATTTGAAATGGATCGTTAGATTAATCATAACATAGAACAACATAATTAATGAATGAAATAGAGTTTAGATACACACAAGCAACAAAAAGTCTAGAACAAATGAATAAATTGTAAATAAATACATTACATAAAATTAAAAGTATAAAGACAATGGTTATGTTGAATTAGCGAAAATGTAAACAATGGATTGTAATACAACGCATTTCCTATTACTTGTTTCTTTTTTATATTATAATATATGTGATATAATAAAATGTACATAATATTGCATTATAGTTCTATATTCATTTAACGTTCCGATTTTCACAGATTTGCAAGAATATAAATGTATAGGAAGCATTGTTTACCTACGACCCATGCTACAAAGAACCCACGAAAAGACCGATTCTTTGTGTTTATACTACTAGTTAGCGAGTTCATTTATTTCAAAATCGTTTGTACGGCATATTGAGTGAAAATTCAACGTTAAATTGTACTAACAGTTGATTTCATAATTTATCGTACAAGTTTTATGCATAATCAGACGATTTTTCAACAATTTTCTATTTTAAGCCAACAACTGTGGGCATTGCATTGTTGATGTTGTTACCTTGTGCGTTATTTTGGCTGTCATGCCATATGAAGCTCGATAAGAAGACAAAGAAGAAGACCATCAAGCTAGTGTAAACAACACCAAGGGAAAGATAAAGAGTTAAATAAACGTGTTTTTGTCGGTAATATTTTAAAATACGGTTGTTTTCTTGATAGAAATATCATTCAGGAGACTTTCCCGAAACTATCCAAATATATTGAGTAGCTGCATCACCTTCATGAGCTGTTACCGATTCTAAATAGGATCGCCAGCAGTGAAGCAGACGGCTTGAAAGATCCTTCTACAGAATGATTGTGTTTTTGAACAGGATAGCTGGTATGAACAGGAACGAGGAAAGGATCCCGAACTACAACTGTGTTGCCTTATTCCTATGTAGACACACCCAGCGATTGTTCCAGCACCTCATCGCAATGCTTTTTTGTCGGAATAGATTCTCTAAACGCCATCAACCCTCGGAGTCCGAATCTGTTTTAACATGTTGAATTTGTGTAGCTGATGGTAATGTTTGTGTAGTTTTTGTGGCACTAAAGGCCGTGAATGAAAAATACATGTACATTTTGCAGGTAGCGTGTTTTAGCACTGCGGTTGCACGAGGCAAGCTTTTATTTGAAAGAAAGGAGTGCACTGTTCTATTACACATGCGGTATAATCATGATGCTGTATCTCTTCCACCGGGTCTGCAGGATTGCAAACATTTTTTTACAATACTATTCCATTTGTCCCTATTTGTCTTATCCTTGACGAAATGACTTTTTGTGTAATACAGGAACGATGACACACCTGTTTTACTTCGGTTTGCAAAACATTAAACATTTTCTAATCCTCCGTTAGTTGATAACACATCATGGATATGTTTCTAACCTATTGCCGATTCGATGCAGTTTTTCGAAGGAGAAAGGTTTTCCACATAGTCAGATGGTAAAATGGCATCATCGGAAGCGTTTACCGTATCTGAAACGATTCACAAATATCGCACTGTGTTTATCCTAAACCATATAAAGAAAACACATTTTTCGTGGCCGAGGTCATAAATACATCAAAACGCTTACCGGGTAGTACGTACACCATCAATTTTACGCATTTTTCGCGATTTGTTGATGAAGAAATACAACAGCAATACGTTTTCCATTCCACTACACCGATGTTGCTTTTATAGCTCTACAGTCGTCTTCCAAACAAAACAGACGCATAGGACAATTCAATAAAGAACTAGAAACATTTGCACAATCAGACATACACAAGTTCAATTCTATAAATAGCTAGCTTGCATTCGGACCGGACTGTTGTAGGGTTTCATTGGGGAAAGATGACCGAAGGAAAAAAGCGGCACAAAAAAAGCTCGGAAAAAAGCGGCACAAAAAATAATTTTTGCTGCGGCACAATTTTTTGTACAGCGGTTGATGTTTTGGGTCGCCATGACAGTTGGTCCGTTGAGGTGTTATTAAGACGTCTTTCCGTGGTCTTTTCGTCCCCGAAAAGACCGCGGAAAGACGTCTTTTCAAGTGACGTTTTGGAGCATGGGTCACTGTCAAAACGGGGTTGTTTGTGTTGTGACAGTTGGTAGTTTCTCTTTCTCAATTCCCTGTTGTTATCTTTGCGCTATCGCAGCAGCCGTTGGTGTTCAGTGCGCTGTGGTCTGTGATTTAGCATTATTGTAAACGCTACATTCCGCCGTGCATTCCTCTACCTTTTGCCCACCCCCATCGGTCAACATACACTCCAAAGATCTTTTTACAGAGTAATGTAACTCAATTTCCTGCGTACGGGAGATGTTGCTAGTGGGACGAAGGAAAGCGGAAACATGGGTGCACAGTTTTTCGGTGGGCAATGAAACGCGCAAGTACAAGGGCTTCACCATCTATCGCATCACTTCGATTGTAGGTGGCACAAACACCGTTGCTTTCGGCAGAAGAAAATCTTTCAACATTTGGTTTGGTTCTGGTGTTGTAGGTATTTCCCCGCTCACATCCGGAGGGTCTCACCCGTGTCACCTTATGGAAGCGATTCAGCGAGGTGAAAAAGCTGTACAAGGAGCTTGTGCAACGACATCGTGAACGTCACCTGGCCGGAACAGTACCAGCACTAGCGGAACATTCCTACTTTAAGCGGTTTGATCCCGCGGTTATCGAAGAACGCAAACAGTACATCTTGCAGCTGTTGGAATTCGCTGGCCAGGAACCTCTGCTGTATCGATCCCATGCTTTCCTGAACTTTTTCACTCGTGGTATAATACCGGAAAAGGACTGCCAGGAGGAAGACGTCGAAGAGTGTGCCGATAACGCAGAGAAGAAAAACGGCACGAGCAATGGAAGTGGCAATATAGAGACAATAAGAAAGCAACTGGGCATCGGGCATTCGGATGAGCTAAGTCTGGTCGATCCGAGTCGTGATGGGCAGGAAGGACCGGGAACAGATGGATCGTGTACCAGCGGTGGTGAGGAAACCGATGAAGTTGATACAAACGATGGTAACGCGGTCAGGGACAGTGACACCGGTACGATGCTTCCACCACTACCCTTGGTTAGCAGCGGTTCACTAATCGATTCGATGATTTCCGAAACTGCATCGAGCATCTCGGAAACGGAGCAGCAACCGCATGCTCGTGAAACCATGAATACGGAAGAACCGCCGGTTGATTATCTTGTAGGTGCTGCAATGATATTTAGCAAGGCGGTCGAAGCGGAAGCAAACGGCGAATATCAGCGTGCATTCGAGCAGTACAAAGCAGGCATCGATCGGTTGCTAAGCGGTGCTAAGGACGATGCAAACGTAACGCGACAAAAAATCGCCAAAGAAAAGAGCTGCAAATATGTTACGAAGGCGGAAGAAATTTACGAACGGTTTTTGGAGCAAACTGCGGGTTTGCACCCGGACGAACAGATGATGGGGCCGCTTGCCTACGACGACCCGAGTTCACCGATTCAGTTGCTTGAACGACCGCTCAACTATCTTTCGCGCTACAAGGTGGTGAAGGTGATCGGGACGGTAATGCAGGTGCAGGACGTAACGGACAAGAAGTTCTACATCATGAAAAGCATTCGACGACCACCGCCAGCTGGCTTGCCGTTTTCGAGCGCGGCCGTCTTCCCACAGGATGTGCCTTACATGGTGCCACTGATTGCCTACTTTCAAGCGACGGACGGAGGCATTTTCTTGCTTCTGCGGCTTGTCTGTGCCGGTAAATTGTGGGATTTTATCCGCTCGTATCGGAAACCGGAGAGCTATTGTCCTTCACCGGAAGAGCCGGTTGCAAGTGAAGACATCGATAGGAAGCCGATCGTTCCTGTGGCACCAACTGAAACGATTGTGAGTGCAAATGTGAGGCAAAGAGAACCAAATTGTTCTGCGTACGATTCCGGCTTTTTGGACCTGGTAAATGAATATAGCAATGGCGCGGAGAGTGTGAGTGTGAGCAAAGGAAACCTACCGAATTTAGGCGACCGAAATGATGAGACGGACGAAGTGGCATTGGAAGCGCAACCGGATGAAGAGAACGAGCAGGACAGCATCAAGCAAGAGGAGCAGGAGATTATAATACCCTCGTTCGATGCACTTTCGAAGGATATGGATGTACGGGAACTACTGTCCTGTAGCCAACGTCTGCTAAAAGCAGTCACACAAACGTTGGAAGAATCGGGCGAGTCCTCGAATAATGCTGCCCAATCGGTTACTGTCCTCAAGGAAATGTCTGCTTCATCCTGCGAGAAGCAGCAGGAGCAAATTAGCAAATCTCAATCTAGTCAATTAGGTTTAACGAGACTGTCAAGTATTAGCGAAACGATGGTTAACGAGCTGACGCCAGATCTTCTACCGGAAGGTAGCGTCCGTCGGTGGATCAGCGAGCTAGTTATCGCTGTCGATAGTTTACACTTTAATGGTATTGTATGCGGGTAGGTAAACACATGGTCTCTCTCAGCAGCGACAAAATATCCTCATATTTGCTTTCCATTTCGCCAGTGATCTCACCATGGATAATCTCTTGCTCGGCCCAGAGGGACAGCTTATGCTGACGTACTTTCACCGACGAGGCGAATCGTACTTCTGCCCATCAGGTGGTGCTCACCCAGCACTAAAGCAAACAGCAATCAGAGAGCTGTACGTTGCACCGGAGCGACCACTCGAACCAAAGTCGGACTTTTGGTCGATCGGTGTGATTATGTTCGAAATGTTGACCAAGCGTAAGTTCGTATCGTGTCATCCGTCGGGCGTGTTCTGCTATCACGAGGTACAGTATCCGGAAGGTATGGAGCTATCGCTGGAAGCACGCGAACTGCTGGAAGGTTTACTGCAACCGGACATTGAACGGCGACTAGATTTTAAGCAAATCCTCGCCAGTACGTTCTTCCGCATGGTCGACTGGAGCGAGGTGAAACGGCGCGGAGCTACGATGGATCTCACCTAAAACGGGGAAAGATACGCTAGAAGAAACGGCTAATCCTTGTAGTTTGCGTGTATGTTTGTACGTGTGCAAATAGGACGTGTGTGTGTATGTATGTTTAGGATGCAAAAGCGAACAATAAACAAACGATTGATTATGTATTCTCCAAACGGATGCCTTTTGCGCCTGTTTTAATGTGCCGCCCGGATCCGTCTGGACGAAAGCTTATATATTTTCATCCTTCGATCCGCCTTGCAATACGAACATTCCCAGCGTCACTCGAATGTACAACGCACCACCGCCCACCAGAGTGTTACACAGTTCACGCCTCGACGGCATGCTCCTTCGCTTCCACCTGCGGTTCCGGCACCTTGAACTTCGGTTCGCTGCGTGGCGATGTGTACATGATTTCGTCCTTCGGCTCCACCACGGACACATTGTCGGGTAGGGGCTTCTTCGGGCCAATCTTGCCGTTCGGATCCCACGGCAGCATGATCTTAACCTTGATGCCAAGCACACCCTGGCGCAGCAGTACGTGCCGGGTGGCGGTGTCAACGTAATCGTTGCATGGATCACCGGAATGGATCATCAGTCCGTCGACGAATTTCATCGACTTGGCACGCTGACCACGCAGCTTGCCCGATACCACAACCTCGCAACCCTTTGCACCGGATTCCATGATGAAACGCAGCACACCGTAACAGGCACGGCGCACGGCAAGTCCACCGATCAGCTTGTAACGCAGCGATTCGGCCTGAGCAATAGCGCACAAACCGCGGGTGGCGACCTTCTCCGCATACAGTTCGACGGTACCAGGAGCAAAACCGAAACTAAAAATTCACAAAAATGTATACAATTGATTAGAAAAATTTTCTGCGTACGTTTCGACGTTTTCTGGAATGTTATCTTACCGCTTGCGCACGACAGCAGTCAGCTCACGGATACGGCGTCCCTTCTCGCCCAGCACGTTCTGGGTGCGGGTGGCCATGATGATGATTTCTGTGCGGGTCGGTGTAACACGGACCTCCACACCGGAGTATCCATCCTCGGCCAACTCACGAGTCAGGAACTCGTTGAGTTCAGCATGGAACATGCCATTGGCCACGAACTGTGGGTGAAATAATTGAAAGCGAATTAAATATCAGCATTGTTTACTTCCACGTAACATTCTATTGTTGCGGCTCTGGTTATGGCATCTCAATTCCGATCGTTGCCGCCTGTGTACAGAGAGAGGTTATGGCTAATCACAACAACAATTTTCCGACAGAGCAGAAGAAAGGGCGGAACGACACATTATAATTAAACTTTACACTACATCGCAGCTAGGCGTCGGATTCTAGTGCTCTCTTTATTTCGCGGGATGAAAATCTGTATGTATTTACAACCGGAAGCCTTCACATCATCACAGCTCACACACACAGCAGGCTTCGCTTTGGGTATCACTCAGCCAGAAGGAGTCAACTTTGGACGGTGATTTATCCCACCAAAAGTGCACGGATTAGCCATATTTCTACATCTCTCACTGCGAGGAAGCCTGGCCCTTCGATTGATACGTAAATTTTATGCAAAAATGCGTAATTACCCGGCGTTTTTTCGACACGGAGTTATACATTTTGTCCGAACCACAACTTGTGTAAAACGTGGTAGAAGCAGAAAAGAAAGATGTCAGATCGGGCCTGTTGAGGTATAGACAAAAGGGGGTGCGAAGGGAACACGAACAATGGCGGTGGAAAGGGATAAAATGACCGACGATGAACGGAGGTTGTCAAAAAAGTCGACATACGAAACGCAAGAAGGAGGAGGCTGGCCGAATCAGAAAAGTATGCGTTTCGGGTATGGTTTAAAATTAAAATTTTACTAAATCGGAATTAAAATATCAGGAAAACTATTGCAAAATGTGCGATCAAAATATGGCGATGTGTGTTTATAAGTGTGAAAGAAACAAATACAGGATAAAATAAAAGTAGGAATCGAATACAGTTGAATCGACAGGTCTGCGTTTCTTATGTCGACTGTCAAAATAACGTTTGCGTTGCACGGGCGCCAGCAGCGCCCCCAACACCGACGGTGGCCGATTGTCCAATCACTAACCTCAAAAGTTCTTTCCCGGAGTTTGTTCCACCTATTTACACGTGTTTCAGGATGGCCCCTACGGAAACAAAGGCCGCCGCGCCGGCCAATGTTGGCAAAAAGGTGCGAAAGGACCGCAAAAAGGTGCAGAAGGTCAACAAGTACCCGGCCAGCGTGTTGACGAGCGGCATGTATCGTATTGTGCGCCGCAAAATGATCAAGAAGCGCCCCCTGCCTGTGTCGGGTGGCGAGAAGAAGGTCAAGAAGCCCGTCACCGTTGTGAAGAAGATTGGCGGTGCGAAGAACGGAGGCGAGCGCACGGTGCTGCTGCGTAAGAACAAGGCGGATCTGCCGACGAGGCGTTTCGCCCGCAAGCGCCCGGCCAAATCGTGCTTCCGCAACCACAAGCGCAACATCCGCCGGTCGCTCAAGCCAGGCAAGGTGCTGATCCTGCTTGCTGGCCGTCACAAGGGCAAGCGGGTGGTGTTGCTGAAGGTGATGCAGACCGGGCTGCTGCTGGTAACCGGTCCGTTCGAGGTGAACGGTTGCCCGATGCGCCGCATTGAGCAGAACTACGTCATCGCCACCAGGACGCGCGTCAACTTGAAGAAGCTGAAGCTGCCGGAACACATCAACGATCGGTATTTCCGCCGCGTCCTTCCCAAGAAGGATACTCGCGTCGAACGTGACATCTTCTCGCGGAAGGAGTTCAAATACGTGCCGACGGAGCAGCGCAAGGCCGACCAGAAGGTGGTGGACGCAGTGGTAAAGGCTGCCATCAAGGAACACCCGGAGGGCAAGCTGGTCATGCGCTACCTGAAGTCGATGTTCTCGTTGCGTTCCAACATGTTCCCGCACCGTATGCTGTTCTAAGTGTTGTCGGAGAAGAAAAGTCTGCGGTAAGGGGTGATTCGGCGTAGGGCGAATATCGGCGGGTGATGTGCGCGTGTAAACAAAGTGCAACCGAACTGCTAAAAGAAGGTGGCCGTAGGCGCGAACTAATTTACTTTATATCATCGCACGGCTGAAATTCGGATCAGCGTTATGAAAATAATAAAATTTAAAGATTACCTCTTTAAATCGGCCGCCATGTGTTTGAGTGTATGATTTATGAAGCGTAATTATGAGAAATCGGACCAGCTGGTTTGTATGAGTGGTTGGGGAAGTTCGAAAGATGTTGCTGGTGGTTGTGGTAGTTGGTTAAGACATTTGTTTATTTTGTACGTTCAACTAAGCCGTTTATACCCTTAGGAAACGACGACTATTAACTTGATCAACCAAGGCACAGACTTCACTTCACGTTCTTCTCATTTGGTTCGTACATAGCTTTCAGCAGTGTGAAGTATGAGAACGAAGTGCTAAGTATCTGTGGGATAGGAAAGCAGAACATTTTCAGCATTCTCATCAAGGAAATCTAAATTGGTGAGAAACGTTTACTACCTTCGAGTAGCTGGCTAACGAAACGACGGAGAATTTAAGCGCAGTAAGCTTCTGCACCGTGGTTGAGCGTAACATAACGAAAAGCAAGGATCGCTGGTAAGACACGGATGCTCCAATCCATTGTCCCTCGAAGGCACTGTAGGGGATTTGTGAGCTCTTAAAAAATAATGTAAACAAAAACATACGATCATATAATAAAACACTTTTCTCTTCCCAAGATGTCACAGCAACCGCATGCATACCGCCACGATGAGTTTGTTACCATAGTAACATAGCAGAAAGACCTGCACCAGCGACGAGACGAGAAACAGCACAAACTTGAACAGATCCGCCGGTGTAATATCGGCCGTCGCCTGAAATCCCACCAGACAGATAATGACCGAACTGCTGAGAAAGTTAACCAACAGCGAGGGTGAAAACATGCGCTCCAGCTCATTGCACAGCTCGATCACCGTCTGATGTATGCGCACGCACTCGGTCAGCTCGTGATGATCGTCCGGTAGGGCATGCTTTAGCCGATATGCCACAATGTCAAACTGCAAACAAATCAGCAACACGATGGCACAGAACATAAGATCGGTCGACAGGTAGAATACGGCCGAAACAAATCCACCCCAGTTCTGGTGCAGGAAGGTCACCTCGAAATAACCAGGCTGATGCCAATCGTACCAGTACCACATGAAGTATGGCAGCTGCTTATGCCAACTCCCATCAGCGAAGTATCCCTCCACCATCGATACCAACGGGAGCAGATTAAACATCCAAATCAGGGTCATGTAAAGGATTGAGAACGATTTCATCACGACCTGTGACTCACGGTTGTACTGGAACACACCGTACCGTTCCTGTAGCACGTTCGACTTCGGGAACAGTGCGTCCAGCCGGTGCAGCATGTCCGTTAGCTTCGTCTCGTTCAGCCTGATGGTCATGATCTTGACGAAGGAAAGCGCCGTAAAGCCCATGCATGGTGCCAAAGCGGTCAGTTGCAGAAAGTTGGTAAAGTTACCAGCCGCTTTCACGAAGTAGATATGCTCAATGATGAGGCAGAAGCCGGTATTGGCACATGATGACCAGAACAGTGCCTGCTTCAGGTGTGCCCGAAGCGTTCGCTTCGGTTCACCGTACCCTGCCACACCGATTAAGGCGAAGAATATTTCCGGCACACGGATGAACGATTCAAATTGTACCAATCCGCCCGATGGTTCCATTTCGATTGGCCAAGTTCACCACTTGCTTTAGGTGGGTGTGTGTGCGCCGTCGGTATATAAAGGGTGCCCACCAGAACGGGTTGATAAAATATGCGCTGATGAGTGTGCTGTGGCTGCCTCCCATTGCATTTGTAAAATCAGAAGACATGGATTATTTATGTGCGAGGTGTAATTTGAACACGAATCTGCTCAAATGGTCGTAAAAGGGGTTTCTTTTAAAGGAAAGGTCAATACATCCCCCGGAATCCCTTATCAACTTTAGAAAAGTCCTTCAGCACGTTGAGGATCGATCGATTTTGTCCTTTACTATACGGTTCTGGCAATTTGAGCACGAACTAGACCACGTGCTACTAATTAGGCTGAGCTGATTTTAGCGTGAGCTATTTTTAACCGTAAAAGGAGATACTAACGAACCAAAAAATAGCTTCCAGAGCTGAAGAAAAAAAACCTTTTCCGTTTCAGTAAACACACTTGAACGGTGGTGTTGTAACGACATGTTTGTAGCGGTTTTGTCCGAGACTACGAACGAGAACGTGTCAACTTCCTGTCTGTAGAGATTTTTCCAATGCGCTTGATTTACGTTCCGTTTGATGTCTCGTTCAATGTGGGGAACCCCATAAAGAAGGTGGAGACGCATCGTCCATTAATGAGGCTTATGCCTTAGACGCGTACTTCAGAATTCAACCAAACGCGAGTCCAAATCGAGGACTTTCTTTGTATCCTGCCATACGACGTATGGCCCTCGGGAATCAACATAAGCGTAAGAAGTGTTCGCGCAGGTCGACAGACGGATGCCCGGTCTGAGAAAGGTATACTGTACTCCCTTGGGCAGCGGCGAATCAAACGGTAGGCGGTCGCCTAGGGCCTCACGGTGTTGGGGGCCCCAAAAAATTGGCGCCGATTGTACAAATTTTGGAAATTTAACAGCAGAGTTAATTTATAGCACAAAATCTAATTAAAAAGGTAAAAAATTGATCGAAAATATCCTTGGATTTTATATATCCTTGGTTATATAAATCATTTGTTTCTATTTGACTAGCTATATCGGCCCGGTTACACGGGTACGCAGGAGAGGTATGCAGTGTACTCAAACTCCTTCTTCTTTATCGGCACGACATCTTCAGGATGTTTAAGCCTACCATTTCTAGTTTTTTTTTACTTTATTTACCCGTAGGATAGGCACCGGAAATAACCGGCAGCGTGGAATAAATTTGCCCATCACTATTGCATTGCATACTATCAAACCCGTGAGAGCGATCGCTAGTGTAAGGAAGATGGATAAAACGGAAAGCATCCTTCATCTCATCAGCTGCATTCTTCATCAGCTGTTTTCAGATTCCCGATACCAGAAAAGCATCCACGGAAGAGGTTGCTCCTTTTACAGCAATTTTGTTCGAAAACCGCCGAAAAGTATGCAATTTTTAAACAATAACTTTCCCGTTGGTCGTGAAAAATTTCTTGGAAAACTACCAGTTTTCGAATGTATAGTACCAGGAGAGCATCCACGGAAGAGGTAGCTCCTGGTACTGCGCCGGAAGGTATGCAATCAACTTGAAATGCAATACGCCTAAAGGTATGCAATGTTTGAACACTAACTTTTCATACAAACCAGCTGTTTTCAGATTTCCGATACCAGGAGAGCATGTTTTTCAAGAGGTAACACCTGGTACCAGCAGAGCAAGATGGCGCCCAATAATTCATTAAAAGTTTCATGAAATATTTCATGAAATGTTTCATGAAATATTTCATGAAAATTTCATGAAATGTTTCATGAAACATTTCATGAAACATTTCATGAAATATTTCATGAATGAATTTTTCATGAATGAAATTTTCATGAATGAAAATTTAATGAATGAAATTTTTATGAATGAAAATTTCATGAATGAAATTTTTTTGAATGAAAATTTAAGGAATGAAATTTTTATGAATGAAATTTTTATGAATGAATTTTTCATGAATGAAATTTTCTTGAATGAATTTTTCACGAATGAAATTTTCTTGAATGAATTTTTCATGAATGAAATTTGCATGAATGAAATTTTTATGAATGAAATTTTCAAGAATGAAATTTTCATGAATGAAAATTTCATGAATGAGATTATTATGAATGAAAATTTCATGAATGAATTTATTATGAATTAAAATTTTATGAATGAAATTTTTATGAATGAAATTTGCATGAATGAAATTTTTATGAATGAAAAAATGAAAAAATTCATTCATGCAAATTTCATTCATTAAAATTTCATTCATAAAATTTTCATTCATAAAAAATTCATTCATGAAATTTTCATTCATAAAAATCTCATTCATGAAATTTTCATTCATGAAAATTTCATTCTTGAAAATTTCATTCATAAAAATTTCATTCATGCAAATTTCATTCATGAAAAATTCATTCAAGAAAATTTCATTCGTGAAAAATTCATTCAAAAAAATTTCATTCATGAAAAATTCATTCAAGAAAATTTCATTCATAAAAATTTCATTCATTAAATTTTCATTCAAAAAAATTTCATTCATGAAATTTTCATTCATAAAAATTTCATTCATTAAATTTTCATTCATGAAAATTTCATTCATGAAAAATTCATTCGTGAAATATTTCATGAAATGTTTCATGAAACATTTCATGAAATTTTCATGAAACATTTCATGAAATTTTCATGAAACATTTCATGAAATTTTCATGAAATATTTCATGAAACATTTCATGAAATATTTCATGAAACTTTTCATGAATTATTGGGCGCCATCTTGCTCTGCTGGTACCAGGTGTTACCTCTTGAAAAACATGCTCTCCTGGTATCGGAAATCTGAAAACAGCTGGTTTGTATGAAAAGTTAGTGTTCAAACATTGCATACCTTTAGGCGTATTGCATTTCAAGTTGATTGCATACCTTCCGGCGCTAGTACCAGGAGCTACCTCTTCCGTGGATGCTCTCCTGGTACTATACATTCGAAAACTGGTAGTTTTCCAAGAAATTTTTCACGACCAACGGGAAAGTTAGTGTTTAAAAATTGCATACTTTTCGGCGGTTTTCGAGCAAAATTGCTGTAAAAGGAGCAACCTCTTCCGTGGATGCTTTTCTGGTATCGGGAATCTGAAAACAGCTGATGAAGAATGCAGCTGATGAGATGAAGGATGCTTTCCGTTTTATCCATCTTCCTTACACTAGCGATCGCTCTCACGGGTTTTATAGTATGCAATGCAATAGTGATGGGCAAATTTATTCCACGCGGCAGGTTATTTCTGGTGACTATCCTACGGGTAACTAAAGTAAAAAAAACCTAGAAATGGTAGGCTTAAACATCCTGAAGATGTCGTGCCGATGAAGAAGAAGGAGTTTGAGTACACTGCATACTTCTCTTGCGTACCCGTGTAACCGGGCCGATATAGCTAATCAAATAGAAACAAATGATTTATATAACCAAGGATATATAAAATCCAAGGATATTTTAGATATACCAAGGATATTTTCGATCAATTTTTTACCTTTTTAATTAGATTTTGTGCTATAAATTAACTATGCTGCTAAATTTCCAAAAATCGCA
This sequence comes from Anopheles moucheti, assembly GCF_943734755.1. Classification (NCBI taxonomy): domain Eukaryota; kingdom Metazoa; phylum Arthropoda; class Insecta; order Diptera; family Culicidae; genus Anopheles; species Anopheles moucheti. Next base: position 44,333,341 of record NC_069140.1, read on the forward strand.
CAATCGGCACAAATTGTTTGGGGCCCCCAACACGGCGAGGCCCTAGGCGACCGCCTACATCGCCTACTGTTTGATCCGCCGCTGTGTATGACTGAACATCCGTGTTAGTGGATTGCGTGTGATAAATACCCGGGATGCAGGATAGACTATATCGATTAAGTTCACCACCAACTAGTGCTTGAGTTCTTTGTTAAGTTAAGTTAAGGTCAAAGAAGTATAACTGAGTGTTGTATGACGAATCTCCCGGAAGCACAGCGAGCGAACCAAATCAATGGCAAAGTGCTCCTTGAATGCTGTAGTTGTAACTTCCACCACGTGCAGCTTCTCGAAGTTGGCGCACGTATGATTGTAGCTCCATTTAGAAGAGTACTGATACTATGGTAACTGGTGTTGGTGGTAATATAGTCGTTTCCAATATTGTATTCGAAGATGATGATGGCCCTGGCGGACCATTTGAGTAAGTTGATTAGTGACGGACCTGCGGCGGATCAAACGGTAGGCGGAGTAGGTCCCTTCTTACTGCTCTTTCAAGAGCTTCAATGTCCTCCTTCCCTCCTTCATCGTTTTTAAATTTAGAGGCCCCGACTATAATTCCGCTCTGGGCCTCCAAGGGGATTGATCCGCCACTACCCTTGGGACATATACAGGACACAATGATTCAATAACTTATGGCCGTTTCATTCGCATCTTCCGGAAAAGGGCTTACGTAGTTGATCTTGAACTTTGCTTTTGGCGCAATAGGAGTTTGTTAGGCAGCAATGCAGACATTTCCACGCTTTTTTCTGTCGTTCAACAGCGTGTCAAGTGTCCTCTGCGGTCGAATCTGATTATTGCTTCCCAAGGTACACCTTATGCAAGTGCAGGATATATCTGGCCCATCGTTAGATAACTGGGTGGCAGCTTATTTCGGAAGCTGAAGTACACAATACAACACTTCTTATGGTGCATCCAACACCGCGGTGGTTGTTAAGTAGTTACAGCAGCATAATACATACCAACGATTCACACACCAGTGCACATCCTAATGTTGTGTTCCTGTTCGCTTCCAATTCGCACACAATACACGCACAGCTCGGTGCAAACGGCAAGCACATCCTGCGCGTATCGGAGATCTTCAATCTGGCTTGAAACTAACCTTTTGCCTCCTTCGCTTGTCTCTATAGCTTTCTTCCCAATTTTTACGATACTGCCCTTCATCCCACCACCATCGTTCGGTCAAAGATTTCCTGTTCCCTCCTCCCGCGTACTAACGAACGGGTAACGTACGTTTTTGTGCGGAAAAAGGGATAACAAACTTAAAGCGACTAATGAGACCGACCGGGACACATACAGTGCATACACATACCCACCATCATCAGGAGTGAAACGGCAAAGCAAGAAAGCAAACCGAACCACTGCAGTGGCTGCCGATGATGGGCCCGCGGAAGATGAGAGATCAAGGACACTCGAGGAACAAAAGAAGCGAACCAAACAACAAGGAGAAAGGGCAAGAAACCAGAAGAGCAGAGAAAAATTGGCGCACCCGGCCAACTTGGGGCCGGTAACTAGTGTAAGTGTGTGTACGTGTGGAAGGTTTGGTAGAAGGATAAAAGTGTCCTCGCCTCGTAGTACCGTCCTCGTCCGTCCTTAGAAGAAATCTATTTAAGGGCAACCGGGACCAGGAAAATGGTTCAGTTTAACGTGTTATCCCGGTCGTGAATGATCGCGCTTACCTTCAGCCTTGCGTTTGATTAGTGTGTGTGTGTGTGTGGCAACAAGAATTTTCCTTTCGGTTCTGGCTAACTTTGCATAACCGTTGCAGCTTTGATACCGGCAAACGTTTGATCGAACTACCCGCTAATGATCGGTGATCGGCGGGCACACTGCCGGTGGTGGTATTATCTTGTCGGTAATGCATTAATAAATCAGCGCGAAAAAATCGTTGAAATGGTCAGATAATGAACACCGATTCACTTCTAACTGGTTGACCCCGTCAAACACCCTACTGTGCGAACTGTGCCGATTAAACCAACAACAAAAAAACGTGAAGAAGTTTGTGCGTGTGTGCCAGGCGGGACAGTTTGCTTAACCGCAATAGTTCCACGTGTGTGGAAGGATAACCTGAGAAGGGTACCTGCATCCTTTAAATCCAATCAAACCATTTTGCTTGTGAGTATTCAGTTTGTTGCTCATTGTTGTTCATTTGAATGAATAAAAATTATACGATCGCTTTTTTGGAAGGTGACTGATGATCTGCTCATTCGAGCTGCAGAAAAAATGACTTTGAGTGAGCATAACATGACATTTCATGTTGATTGTAAGTCATGTTATTATACGTATATCGATTTTTAGGAATTTGAATACAAATCATAAAATATGAAATGATACCAAAATAATTGTCGATGTCCTACTTGAAGAATGTTGATCGATCGGTACCAAATCCCATCCGGATCGTGCATCCAAGTGCTCCCGATCATGTACAAATACAAGGCAGACCAAGGTTGAGGTTAACACAATCTGAACTGAAGCATGTTTCTAATATTTTTTAAATGCTCATACACAGCGTCAGAAGCGGTTGCTTCTCAGCATCACGTTTTTTCGTCTAAATGTATGGTTGATTTCACAACGCAGCTCATGTAAATGGATTGCATACATGCAGGCGTATATGTAACCACAGTGGAGTTATGGTTATGGTTAGGAAAGTAAACACGGATAATATATTTTCTTACTGTATTTTTTATAGTTTTATTTAATTCAGTTTCGTATCATTTGAAAATCTTCGATTGATTGAGTATATTCTTATCTTCTGGTGGATTTCATCACAGGTTCTTTGGTGGTTGCCTCCCATGTTCTCCATTGGAAGCTCTTCGGTGCTATCCATTTTCAATGCATAATGCTAAACTATTGGAGCCAACATCACAAGTTCCTCGACGGTTGGTTCTTTGGTAGCATTGATCTGGGCAGTTTCAGAACATTTCATTTCATTCAATGTTTCTTAGATGTTTCGTCTTCGGCATCCCATACATTTGATATGCATTAATCAAACTTGTTGAAAGTAACACATATGAGGGATTTCTCTCTCTCTTCCGTCGGGACACTCTTCCGTGGATGCTCTCCTGGTACTATACATTCGGAAACTGGTAGTTTTCGGAGAAATTTTTCTCCATCACCGGGAAAGTTAGTGTTTAAAAATTGCATACCTTTCGGCGGTTTTCGAGCAAAATTGCTGTACAAGGTGCTACCTCTTCCGTGGATGCTTTTCTGGTATCGGGAATCTGAAAACAACTGGTTTTGAATGGAATTTCGTACCAGTGTTGTTAAATCATGTTTGAAGTACACCTCCCTAACACCGATAATGCCGTAGCAAAATTATAGATTCCCAGTACAGTCTTTTCCTGAGGTAATATTTACCAATATTAATGTTTATGATTTAAAAATGTAACGTATTTTTGTAAACATTTGATATCTGACAATTAAAAAGTTCAATTTCACCTACAAAATTACACGAACTGTCAAAATTTTAATATTTGCATATCACGAATCCGCGTAACTCGGGAAGTAATTATGTACTTAAGTATGGAAAAAATGTCATTGTTAATTTTTCAATATTTGTTTTACTTCAATCTTATCGGAGTATCGTAATATATTTGTTTTATTAGAAGTTATGGTTTTCTACCATCTTCTGAACGAGTTACTTTAATTTAATAAGTTTATTTAATATTTGTTACGAAAGATACATCTACTGCTAGATATTATAGGAGTTTCCAAGTATTATCTCTTTCCTGTTTCTTTCTTATTTTTATTTTGTTGTTGCAATTGTATAACGCTTATCGTTGTTCTAAATTTCTTTATGTTTTCTTTTATTTTTTGTTGTTTTCATGTGATATTGAATTTGTTTGTTATTTTTGTTTAATTTGTGTATAGCTGTTTGTTTATCGCTTACACATGTATCATATGCACACATGCCCGCGCGATGCTTAAATCCACCCAACCAACACTGGAAGTGGATCTTGTGGATATGCACAATATAGTAAAAAATTGATTCCCAAACCACCCCCAGCACCGCATACTACGAACGATTTGAAGTAATTATAAAAATAGGAAACCCATACTCTTCCCTCCCACGTGCTCACACGACCGTTTTAAAGGCGCGCACTTATCAAAAGGGCTTGAACATGTGGTCCGCCATGTTCGCATGGTGTAACAAAAAAATGGAGCGTGATTACGCTACACATTGTGTAGTCCCGTGTGCTTCAGAACGACTTCAGTGTCGGGCGCCGGATAGGGAATCCAGGAGTGTGGCAGAATGACACGGTGAAATCGTTTGCATTCGCGATTATCGTGACACTATCTTTAGTGCGACATGGGCGGGAGGGGATCGTGTAGGGTAGCTAAACGCGAACCGAACCGGTGTGATGCAAAAATCGCTGACAACGACTATCTTGTTTCACTTCCGCACCCGGTGCTTGTATGTGCAGCACTTGTCAACAACTTCCCGGCTCTCCCGGCTGGTCTGCTCGTTTGCAAGGATGCTGCTTACGGCCATTGTTCTTGCACATCGTTAGACCACACGTTGGGCTGTGGCGGCTATAAAGCCCCGCTCCCAGTCCAGCCGCCTGCACATAGAAACCATCGCCGCTGTACATAATTCATTATGATCCGCTTTACCGAAAAGCTCTTCACCGGGACTTTCCACCGTTGAAACCGATAATATGTTCAACATTGGCACAACGCAACGGGTAGGCCAGGAAGTATTGGGGTTGGCGAGGACGTCAAGTGGCATCTTCAGTTGCTCGTAGTCCAACGTAACCAAAGGTTGTTGAGGTATTGTACCAGCGGAACGGAAGACAGCGAGAACGTTCGGGCAGACAGGTTGTGACCGAGGCCATGATGATGGCGGTATCACTACAGTTATGACGTTAATCGTTTCCCCTCGGCGTCCCTCACTTTTGTGGACTATTGGAGGGCTTTCTTTAAACAAGAGAAAGGCGGAGAGTACCAGTAATACCCCGCAGTAACGTTGCGGGTCTGTTTTTATCCCGACGCTCATTGTTTGCCTGATGGCAATTGTTTCCGCCGGAACTCTTGGTGATGCAGCCTCCTTCCTGATATGCCCGCGATTGGTTGATCTTCCGATGCGATGTTATGCAAAACGATTAGCGACACTGTCCTGTACACCCGGCACAGAGGGCTTTATCTTCTTCACCAGTCGATTGATCATTGTTTGTTGCTTGCGGTGGCTCACGGCCATGTGTGTGCTGGGGACATCATTATCATCAGTGTACTGCTGCTTTTTCGCCATGTTTGATTTACTGTCGTATGGTGTGCAATTATTTCTGCTTTCTTTGCTATTTCTCCATCCTTCCATAGCAAGGACTAGACAAGGACATGCTGGTGCAGTATGCGATAAGTGGACTGCTGGTGATAGTGGGACAATGCATCCGAGAAATCAATGGCGAGTATCAGTAAGTAAGCTCTTAACATCACCGACGATCTACACGACGCGCTTCGGCAGCGCAGCACTTTCAGCTTCAGCTGCACAGTGCGCATCAGAGTGTTAGCAGTATGGTTGGAATGAGTTTGGAGCAGGAAATATAACATTATAATTTAAACGATTGTAAATGCTAAATAAACATAAATCATATATAATGACTAAGGTATTCCTTTAGTCGTATTTAATACTAATTGCTTTCTATCATAGATGTTAATCATTTATTATAAATATCGAAATAATTTATGACCATGATCTAGTCCCTTTGTACAACAGCTGTCAAAACACAAGCCGCCTCGACACGTGCATGGCAAGCGCGTAAAAACGCCTAAAAGCGCATCGTGTAGATCGTCGGTTACCGACGACCAAGTTTGATTCTTGCAAAAGATCTTGGTTTGTTCAATTTAATGCATAATTTATTCGTTGTTTTTGTCATAGAACCAGCCTCACCTTCAACGATATCCTGCCGGAGGATCCGAAGCTGTACGATAAAATGCGACCGCCGAAAAAGGAAGGCCAGCCGACGAGCGTTGCCTTCCACGTGACCGTGATGGGGTTGGATTCGATCGATGAAAACTCGATGACTTACGCGGCTGACATCTTTTTCGCACAAACGTGGAAAGATCATCGGTTGCGACTGCCGGAAAACATGACGTCCGAGTACCGGTTGTTGGAGGTGGACTGGCTGAAAAATATGTGGCGGCCGGATTCGTTCTTCAAGAATGCGAAATCGGTCACCTTCCAGACGATGACGATCCCGAACCATTACATGTGGCTGTACAAGGACAAAACGATCCTGTACATGGTGAAGCTGACGCTGAAGCTGTCCTGCGCGATGAACTTTCTGATCTATCCGCACGACACGCAGGAATGCAAGCTGCAGATGGAAAGCCGTACGTTACGGGATCGCACGATCGGCGATTAATAAGTTTGTTTTAAGCATTGGTTTCTGTTTTTTTCTTATTCCCCCTCGGACAGTGTCTCACACGACAGATGACTTGGTGTTCCAGTGGGACGAGGAGGTACCATTGGTTGTGGACGAGCACATTGAGTTGCCTCAGCTGGCGTTAGTGAAAAACTATACGGCTGACTGTACCCAGGTGTACTCGACTGGGAACTTCACCTGCCTGGAGGTGGTGTTCGTATTGAAGCGTCGTCTCGGGTACTACCTGTTCCATACCTACATCCCAACCTGTTTGATCGTAATTATGTCGGTGTGTTAACGTCCGCTAGCTTCATGATATAGCGAATACTGAATTCCCCCTTGCGTTCCCATTTCAGTGGGTTTCGTTCTGGATCAAGCCGGAAGCAGCACCGGCCCGGGTTACGCTTGGCGTCACGTCCCTGCTCACACTCAGCACCCAGCACGCGAAATCGCAGGCTTCCTTACCACCGGTCTCGTACCTAAAGGCGGTCGATGCGTTTATGTCTGTCTGCACCGTGTTCGTGTTTATGGCGCTGATGGAGTACTGTCTGGTGAATATCGTGCTGGGTGATTCGGATCCACCGACACCAAAACCCCATCCGCCCAAGATGGATAAATTTTTCGACTTTACCGCCAAAAACGGGAAGCGCAACAGTAAGTCGCATGAACATACGCACGAGATGCCAATTACCACGTTTCAGCGACAGGAAAGCACGCTGCTGCTATCGCCGGTACCGCACATCCAGACGATACCACCGCCTCCCAGCAAACCGGCCTCGGCCATACCGAAGCTAACGCCGGCCCAGATGCGACTGAAGCGAGCGATCAACATCGATCGATTTTCGCGTATGTTTTTCCCGTTTCTGTTCACGCTGCTGAACGTCACGTACTGGATCATGTTCTACGAATATATTTAAACTTGTACTTCTATTAAGCGGTAGGTTATGAATGCATGGTAACGATCATGTACCATTTGTGGTTATTTTTTTCTTCGGTAGGAAAAAACAAAACAATCCCTTTGCGCTGTAGTGGGCAGAAAATATTTAACTCAAACTAGCTTTAGCAAACCACAACCTTAGGAAGATTGAGCTGAAGGGAAGAAAAACATGTAAATTTTACAAAACACCGTACGCCTCCACGGAAACGATTTCAAATGCAAAAAGCAGGGTTAGTTGGACGAAAGAAAAGGCAGTTGAGAGCTGGTCGAAAAATTGTGCAAAATAGCAAGTTCTAAGTAGAACATTCATGCCAGTGTAATTTATTGAACTCTAGTATAGGACGGTGAAATTGTTACATTTAAGCAACCCCCCCTTTTTCATGCAATTACATGTGTACTGTACGATTAGTAAATGACGCTAACCAATAGTTGTGAAATAGTTTGAAAAAAACGTCGGGAACTATTAGTCACTGCATGTTTTCTTATTTTGAGCGGGTTAGAATAATATAAATTGTGTACAAAGCAAGAGACGTAAATCATAAAAAAAAACATTTCCAGTAAACAGACAGTTAATTGATAATTTTATTGTAAACTTAAAAAAATAATAAGATACTAACAGTTTCACGATAAATAAAGGTTAGAAGAGTTTCGTGCTCTCAAAAAAGTGTGTGTTATTTTTGGATTTGGATTTTTTATTAGTTTATTTGCTTACTTTTAAATGTCATAGGTGGTTTTTAGAGAACTCCTACTCTCTAGGCATGCCTAGGTTGAAAAACCAATATATATAGGATTACAACCGGCAAACTGGTATGATGTGAGCTACAATCTATATAATTGATTGCAATGCACAAAGTTGTTTTTTTTCAGGGTATAATTATTATGTAAAGTGGGGCTGAAGTCGTCCAAAACTTCAAATATAATGGGTCTGTCAGGTCAGCCTTGACAAAGACATTGATGTTGAAATATGCGCTCTCTATACCTGCCGCGACGGTCGAACCTGACTTTGGTCAGATTTCTTTGACCTTGAAATTGTTTCGGTTGGGATTTTGGACCGGTCCTGTCGTGTGAAGATCGGCGTCGCTAAAAAAATTGACCACCTGGTCACCCAGTGATTAATGTAGCTATGGTAATAATCATGCAGCTTATAGAAACTTTCAATAGTTTAGGATTATTTTTAGTTTACAAAGATTGTAAACCCCATGTGCAAACAACAGACAAATAAATATTAATATTCATGAAACGGCATAAATTCCATAAATTAATCGGGTTCTTTTCCCGAATTATTTTATAAAATTTTAAAATATTTCTTTGCAATATCCATGTAAACCTTAACATGGTTACATGGGTCAAACATTATTCAGCTGCTGTAAAGGTCTGGCAGAGTTTGAAATTGGTGGCTAGGTAGCAATGTCAAAAACAGCAGCGAAACGTCTGGAAGGAAACTCCAACTGTCAAAACGAAGGGTGGAAAACAATAGCATTAGAGAAAAAAAAAAATCAATCATACCAAGCGCAGAACGGTTACATTGAAAGCATTGTACGTAAATGAGATACGAATCATAACTGAAATTTAAGTTTTAATTGTGCGGTAATAGTTTAGTTGAGCAGCTGCAACATAAAACGGTATAAACATGGTGGATTACAGCAAATGGAAAGATATTGAGGTAGGGCAAATGGCAATGTTTCAGTGAGCGGCATATCAACAACACCACCCTCGTGCGGTGTTTTTTTATTCTGCCTATAGCATTTGGCGCAGGTTTGACTAACGAATCGGGTTTTGTTTTGATCATTTTTTCTAGATTTCGGACGATGAGGATGATACTCATCCTAATATCGATACGCCATCGCTTTTCCGCTGGCGGCATCAGGCTCGCGTCGAGCGTATGCAGGAGCAAGAAAAAACGAAGGAAACGATAGAAAAGAAGAAGCAAACGACCGTGGAAAAGTTAAAGGATGCGAAAGAGAAGCTGCAGCGAAAGGAAGGCAATCTAGACGAGCTAAAGAAAATCATTGATGAGCTGGAAAGGGAACAAGACCGCGTGAGACAGGAAGAAGACGAGCTGCGCAAGAAGGAAAAGATGCAGCCGTGGAACGTGGACACGATCAGCAAGCCGGGCTTTGCCAAGACGGTCATCAACAAGAGTGCAATAAATCGGAAGGAGGAAGAGCTGACCGACGAACAGAAGGAGATGAATCTGCGGGAATTTATCAAAAAGTACGAGAAGCAGATGAAACAATTCGGCATGATGCGGAAGTACGATGATTCGAAGAAGTTCCTGCAGGATAATCACCATCTAGTATGTGAGGAAACGCCCAACTACCTTGTCATTTGGTGCATCGAGCTGGAGATGCAGGAAAAGCACGAACTGATGGCACACGTGGCGCACCAGTGCATCTGCATGCAGTATATTTTGGACATTTCCAAACAGCTCGAGGTAGACCCGAGGGCCTGCGTGGCGTCTTTCTTTCAGCGCATTCAGGAGGCGGAAACCGAGTACAAGAATCAATTCTTGGGTGAAATTGAGGCGTTTAAAGATCGTATCCGCAAGCGAGCTCAGGAGAAACTGCAGAAGCTCATCGAGGACCAGGAGGAGGAGGAACGTAAGGCTAGGATTGGTCCGGGTGGGTTGGATCCGGTGGAGGTGTTTGAATCGTTGCCAGAAGAGCTACAGAAGTGCTTTGAGACGCGAGACATCGGAATGCTGCAGGAAGCGATGGCTAAACTACCACCGGAGGAAGCTCGCGTACACCTGCAGCGCTGCATAGATTCGGGTCTGTGGGTGCCGGATGCGAAGAGCGCTGCCGCCGCCACGTCTGGGGCTGGTGTCGAGGATGAAGCTCAGGAACCGGTGTACGTGGAGGTAAAAAGCAAAGGTCAAGAAACGAAAACGGATGCCAACGAGCAGGAGGAGAAACAGTAAAAGCCGAGGACCAGTACACCGGATGTTTGGGTGTAATTCGTAAATTACTTCTTTTCCACACGCAGAACTGGTGCGAAATGTGTATAGTCAACAACCGGTAAATGTTCATGCTTGAGAAGGTTTAGTTTCACGATGGATTGCATAGTTGGCGAAAAATCATTTTAAATGTAGTACAGCTTTTAAACTTGTCATTTGCCGTAATGACCCAAGGAAAGTCATGCCTGCCATATATTGGCTTACTGAATTGTGTTTGTACCGTTTCTCGTACTATACCACTCAATGCGTAGAATATTGTATTAATGCCCCATCCGTCGTCATCCATGCTACATCGTAACTAGTAAAACATATTTGTTTCGTAAGAAAATTTACTTTCCCGTCAAACACATACAACGACTAGTTATTCTACAATATCTCGGAAAGAAAGTAATGAATGTGTAAATGTTTATAAACCAACCCACTGATCGATCTTATTTTACCCGTATAGTAACATTTGGTGGCATGACGGTAGAGGACCGGACCAAAAACCTATCCGGACCAATCTCCCGTAGCAAGGACTGACTATCCGGCTACGTGGTAAAATAAGTCGATACGACCAGGCCGTTCTAACGAAAAACAAAAAAATTTGCAGGCAGTCCCCGGGATACGTTCCTCTTATATGCGGATTCGGAGATACTCGGATTTTGGAAATTCGACAGCTGAGTTAGTTTATAGCACAAAATATAGACAAACGTGTGAAAAATTGGTCGATAATAACCTTCGGTGTAATATGAAACCTTTGTTTCGACTGTGACTTTGAATTATAAAATAAATTGCACCAGGATTCGTCTTACGCGGAAATTCAAGTTACGCCGATTTTTCCCGGCTTATAGCGGTCCGCTTTAATAAAGTATCTCGGTAACTGCCTGTAGTAACATGTAAAATTGTGATCGAATTATGAATTGTAAAAACAATATACAACAATTGTTGTGTTGTGCAATAGTGGATGAACTAAATTTTGTTTTCCCTCAGTTCTTAGCAGTTCTTACCAAGGAAATATATGTGAAAAACTGTCTATTATCTGGGCATGTGTTCAGTGGAGAATCAAGAAGGATCCCTTGGAGGCCCAGGGCGGAATTATAAATGGGGCCTCTAATTTTAAAAACGATAAAATTGGGGGGCATTGGGGCCCTTGAAATGAGGCAAAGCTAAAGGCGCAGTAAGAAGGGGCCCATGAACTCACTTTGAATCATCCCACGGGTAGTTCGCGGTCAAATTTCGCCAGGGGTCTCTTGTGGTACCCTTCGGGGCTCCCTCTAGCATAAGGAGACTGGGCCTATGTATACAACTACTACATACATTTTTTGGGGCCCCCAACACGGCGAGGCCCTAGGCGACCACCTACTCAGTCTACCGATTGATCCGCCGTTGTTCCCTGTTCTCAACTCAACCACGAATCCGAAGATCAAACTATTAAATAAACTTTTAATAAACACACAAAAACACTGTCCACAACATACTTCATATAAACACGTACGTACCTAAAAGCGTTTAGGAGAAAGCGTCGCCACCAGCAGAAGCTGATTGCGCCTCATAATTGCATACGGTTTCTGACTGAGTATATAGTTTGCATGAATATACCGGCGAGCTGAGCCCGAGAAGGACGTGGACATCGCTCAGCATACGACGATACGGATAAAGAGCAGTGCAATAGATGTTAATATCACATATATCAGCAGATTGACTCGCGGTACTGTTTGCCTCCCACATTCCCACATGGTAATGCTTCTTCTTGATGACAATCTTTGTTGGGGGACAACAGAGAGCAAAATGGTAAGAATTAATCACCGTTAGTGTTTAGTGTCCAGCTTACAAGAGCTAGAGGAGCGCACGATCATCTCAGTCGTCATTGCATATTATTTTGAAGCGCTTTTCCTTTCGTCGAAGTCTCTCCGCGCATGTGATCGGAGCCACCAAAAAGCGACCGGTTTTGTGATTTCTGACACCAAGAGAGCATCCATGAAAGGAGATAACATCAATCTGATCCGCACAAGGATCCGCCATGTTTGTACATAACATATGGATATCGCATACTCACGTTATCATTCGCTTTGATGGTATTGATCAATTAGAGATCTTCTACTATTGGCGAATAGTTACACATCCTATCAAACCAGGGAGAGCGATCGATAGAGTAAATAGCTCAGGTACTGTGGCGAGAATCCTGCGTCTCGTTTCATCCATCCAGTTCATACAGTGCGTGCAGCGGCGGATCAAACGGTAGGCGGAGTAGGCGGTCGCCTATGGCCTCGCCGTGTTGGGGGCCCCAAACAACTTGTGCCGATTGTGCGATTTTTGGAAATCTAGCAGCAGAGTTAGTTTATAGCATAAAATCTAATTAAAAAGGGTAGAAAATTGGTTATCCTTGGTTAGATAATTTTTTTTTATTTGATTAGCTATATCGGCCCGGTTACACGGCTACGCAAGAGAAGTATGCAGTGTATTCAAACTCCTTCTTCTTTATCGGCACGACATTTTTAGGATGTTTAAGCTTTATTTACCCGTAGGATAGTCAGTGCTGCGTACGGAGGTTTGGTGGCCTAAATGAAATTTTTCCGTGGTCCTATCTTGTACAGACCGACTGCGCTACCAATACACCAACTGGCCGCCCTGTGAACCCTTATATGCCCTTTTACTTCAACCTATTCATGTATTCTATTTCTTGAACGGGATTTTTTCATCTGTTCGTAAATGATCCTACCGTTAGATGTTAGAATAGAAACCATGCTTGTTTTCACTTCCGCAATATTTGCAAGCTATTGCCATTGCGATACTCGTGGTGTGGTATTGTTTTCTCTCCCCCATTGAACCGTGAAAATGTCCAGCCTACGTGTTTCGAAACAGTATTGTGGTGGAGTATTGTGTTTAGTATTTCGATTGTCACAATTTCTGCAAGTTTGCAAGCCGGTAATGATGTTATAACCGACACAATCTATCAGTCTACTACGACATAGTTAGCAGGTCGCTAAAGAGCAAAAAAAAAAAAAAAATTCAAGACAGAAAACATAGAGCCTGAAATATTAAGGAAATAAAAGTCACTGTAGTAGCAGATAATGCGAAAAACGAAAACAAAATGTTACCAAAGAGCTAGCATGGGTTAACCCATTAATAACGCTGTATTGCCAACGGGCAAATTACTACTGTAAGGAAAAAAACCCTCGCAGGGATATTACTTGCAGTAGTCAGGCGAGGAATTGTTATTATAATAAAAAATAAATTCCGCTTCAAAAAAAAAAAAAGTCTACTACGACATAGCTAGCATTGTCATAGAATATAAATAAAATCATATTGCAATCATTAGAACATTCTTTTCCGTTCGATATTTGATACTTCATGGTTCTTGGAATACCATTTCTGTCTTTCTTGATTATTACTTATTCGAAGCTGGATTGTAGGTTCAGCTTATGTCCACCCATCCCAAAATGTTCAAACACTTCATCATATCCCCGTGTAGAATACTGTTCAAACTACATTGTTGTAATCTCGGAAACATTTGCATCGTTGTTAGACTGAAATTGTTTTAAAATTTCCAATTCGAAATCCATACGGTTGAAGATCATCGCCGCGAAATCGTTGATCTAAATTAAAAAAAGAACACGAAAAAAGATACTTGAAGAAATCAAGTATGCATTGATATAAAAACGATGTATTCAGTGAAGAACCTATCATAATAGTCTTGCTAAAACATTGTCGTGCGTGCTGAAAGCGGTCTCGTTTTTTGCATTGAAAACTCAGTTTGTTTGAGAAAAATTAGTGAGTGCTTTGTGGTGTTGTATACCTAAAATTTGCTACTGACTATCAAATTGTGCCTGAGGAGCACATAGTGTGTTTCATACGGATGTAAATGTGCAAGTGTAAATGTGACGAAATGATCGCAAGTGTCTTCACAATGAGCGAAGAGATCGGCCCAGAAATTCTTGGATTTTTTGACGCACGGACAACCTACCTAAAATTGGAGCATCAAACTTAATACGCGAAAATCAAGCGAACGATCGAAATTCACATTAATATGTGCCACTAGAGTTGACAAAATGCTGACAAATTTACCCAATGACAGAATCAGCTGGGCAACTGTGAAAACCACTATGCCGTAGCCGCGCACACAATTGTTTTCAGATTTCCGATACCAGGAGAGCATGGTTTCCCAGAGGTGACATCTGCAGCTTGGGACAAATTTGCCCATCACAATTGCTATTGCATACTATCAAACACGTGAGAACGATCGCTAATAAGTAATATCAATAAAACGGAAAGCATCCTTCATCTCGCTCAAACTTTCCGTCGGTTGGTACGAAATTCCATACAAAACCAGCTGTTTTCCGATTTCCGATAACAGGAAAGCATCCACGGAAGAGGTAGCACCTTGTACAGCAATTTTGGTCGAAAACCGCCGAAAGGTATGCAATATTTAAAGACTAACTTTCCCGTTGGTCGAGTAAAATTTTGCAGCAATTTTGTTCGAAAACCGCCGAAAAGTATGCAATTTTTAAACACTAACTTTTCCGTTGGTCGTGAAAAATTTCTTCGAAAACTACCAGTTTTCAAATGTATAGTACCAGGAGAGCATCCACGGAAGAGGTAGCTCCTGATACTGCGCCGTAAGGTATGCAATGTTTATACACTAACTTTACAACCAATTTTCCGCCGTAAGGTATGCAATGTTTATACACTAACTTTGCAACCAATTTTCCGCCGTAAGGTATGCAATGTTTATACACTAACTTTTCATACAAACCAGCTGTTTTCAGATTTCCGATACCAGGAGAGCATGTTGTTCAAGAGGTAACATCTTCCATCCCCCTCCCCCCCTTCCCCCGCCAAGATGGTGACCAAGATGGCGGCCAAAATGGCGGACACAAGATGGCGCACAATATGGCGGACAAGATGGCGGACAAGATGGCGACCAAGATGGCGGACACAAGATGGCGGACAAGATGGCGGCCAAGATGGCGGACAAGATGGCGACCAAGATGGCGGACAAGATGGCGGACAAGATGGCGGACAAGATGGCGGCAAAGATGGCGATCAAGATGGCGGCCAACATGGCGGACACAAGATGGCGGACAAGATGGCGGACAAAATGGCGGCCGAGATGGCGGACAAGATGGCGGACAAGATGGCGGCCAAGATGGCGGACAAGATGGCGGACAAGAAGGCGGACAAGATGGCGGCCGAGATGGCGGACAAGATGGCGGACAAGATGGCGGCCAAGATGGCGGACAAGAGGGCAGACAAGATGGCGGACAAGATGGCGGACACAAGATGGCGGACACAAGATGGCGGACAAGATGGCGGACAAGATGGCGGCCAAGATGGCGGACAAGATGGCGGACAAGATGGCGGACACAAGATGGCGGACAAGATGGCGGACAAGATGGCGGACACGAGATGACGGACAAGATGGCGGACAAGATGGCGACCAAGATGGCGGCCAACATGGCGGACAAGATGGCGGACAAGATGGCGGACAAGATGGCGGACAAGATGGCGGACAAGATGGCGGACAAGATGGCGGACACAAGATGGCGGAAACAAGATGGCGGACAAGATGGCGGCCAACATGGCGGACAAGATGGCGACCAAGATGGCGGACAAGATGGCGGACACAAGATGGCGGACAAGATGGCGGACAAGATGGCGGACAAGATGGCGGACAAGATGGCGGACAAGATGGCGGACAAGATGGCGGACAAGATGGCGGACAAGATGGCGGACACAAGATGGCGGACAAGATGGCGGACAAGATGGCGGAAACAAGATGGCGGACAAGATGGCGGACAAGATGGCGGACAAGATGGCGGCCGAGATGGCGGACAAGATGGCGGACAAGATGGCGGCCATGATGGCGGACAAGATGGCGGACAAGAAGGCGGACAAGATGGCGGCCGAGATGGCGGACAAGATGGCGGACAAGATGGCGGCCAAGATGGCGGACAAGAGGGCAGACAAGATGGCGGACAAGATGGCGGACACAAGATGGCGGACACAAGATGGCGGACAAGATGGCGGACAAGATGGCGGACAAGATGGCGGACACAAGATGGCGGACAAGATGGCGGACAAGATGGCGGACACAAGATGGCGGACAAGATGGTGGACAAGATGGCGGACAAGATGGCGACCAACATGGCGGACACAAGATGGCGGACAAGATGGCGGACACAAGATGGCGGACAAGATGGTGGACAAGATGGCGGACAAGATGGTAGAAAAGATGGCGGACAAGATGGCGGACAAGATGGCGGACAAGATGGCGGACACAAGATGGCGGACAAGATGGCGGCCAAGATGGCGGACACAAGATGGCGTACAAGATGGCGGCCAAGATGGCGGACAATATGGCGGACAAGATGGCGGACAAGATGGCGGACAAGAGGGCAGACAAGATGGCGGACACAAGATGGCGGCCAAGATGGCGGACACAAGATGGCGGACAAGATGGCGGCCGAGATGGCGGCCAAGATGGCGACCAAGATGGCGGACAAGATGGCGGACAAGATGGCGGCCAAGATGGGAGACAAGATGGCGGACAAGATGGCGGACAAGATGGCGGACAAGATGGCGGACAAGATGGCGGACAAGATGGCGGACAAGATGGCGGACAATATGGCGGACAAGATGGCGGACACAAAATGGCGGACAAGATGGCGGACAAGATGGCGGACAAGATGGCGGACAAGATGGCGGCCAAGATGGCGGACAAGATGGCGGCCAAGATGGCGGACAAGATGGCGGACAAGATGGCGGCCAAGATGGCGGACACAAGATGGCGGACAAGATGGCGGCCAAGATGGCGGACAAGATGGCGAGCAAGATGGCGGACAAGATGGCGGACAATATGGCGGCCAAGATGGCGGACAAGATGGCGGCCAAGATGGCGGACAAGATGGCGGACACAAAATGGCGGACAAGATGGCGGCCAAGATGGCGGACAAGATGGCGGACACAAGATGGTAGAAAAGATGGCGGCCAAGATGGCGGACAAGATGGCGGACAAGATGGCGGACAAGATGGCGGACAAGATGGCGGACAAGATGGTGGACAAGATGGCGGACAAGATGGCGGATACAAGATGGCGGACAAGATGGTGGCCAAGATGGCGGACAAGATGGCGGACAAGATGGCGGCCAAGATGGCGGCCAAGATGGCGGACACAAGATGGCGGACAAGATGGTGGACAAGATGGCGGACATGATGGCGGACTAGATGGCGGACAATTGTGGACAATAATTTTTCACGACCAATAGGAACGTTATTGTTTAAAAATTGCATACTTTTCGGCGTTTTTCGACGAAAATTGCTGTACTAGGTGCTACCTCTTCCGTGGATGCTCTCGTGGTACTATACACTCGGAAACTGGAGTTTTCGCAGAAATTGTTCACGACCAACGAGAAAGTTGTTGTTTAAACATTGCATACCTTTCGGCGGTTTCAAGCAAAATTGCTGTACTAGGTGCTCTTCCGTGGATGCTCTCCTGGTATCGGAAATCGGAAAACAGCTGGTTTTGTATGGAATTTCGTACCAGCCGACGGAAAGTTTGAGCGAAATGAAGGATGCTCTCTGTTTCATCCATCTTCCTTAAACTAGTGAATGCTCTCACGGGTTTGATAGTATGCAATGCAATAGTGATGGGCAAATTTTTTCCACGCTGCAGGTTATTTCACCTGCAGCGCAAATTTATTCCACCTCTTAAAAAACATGCTCTCCTGGTATCGGAAATCTGAAAACAATTGTGTGCGTGGCAACGGTATAGTGGTTTTTACAGTTGACCAACTGATTTGGTCATTGGACAAATTTGTCAGCATTTTGTCAACCCTCGTGGCCCTGCACCTAATGGATCGAAGAATGCTATAAAACATGATCAATTGTTGAAAAAGTTCAGTAAGTAGGACCTCACCACAGAAATCAACCGTTAATTTTTGTTCATCGCCTAAAACATCTACATGAGCAGTTGCTAAGATATTTCGCTGATTGTTACCGAAAAAGTAAACCGATTGGAAACTGTACCTTGCGCGAAAAAATCGTAGAAGGCGTTGGACTAATCAGGAATCATAAATGTACGTAAATCGTAGAAAATGTGATCCAAGTAGTGGCGTTAAGGTTCTCCTTAGCTCATACAAACGTTTATATATAGACTAGCTTAACGGCCCGGTTTCAGGGCTACGCAATAGAACTCTGAATTGTACGCAAGGGAACTTTGTTTTCTATACTTTGCTCATGTTTGTTTGATCATGGAGGTAGTCTTTCAACACAAAAACTTGACTTGATTTTAGTTTTCAAATGCTAAAAGGTATGCAAATCTAACCGGCTGTGCATAACACAAATTACTATTATTATTAAATAAAATTTGCGTTGTTTGCTTAATGGGATACACAATGTTAAACAATCCACTAAATAACAAATAAATAAAAGAATCGAAATTCACAACTTAGTAACTCGCTCATTCTGTATTGCAAATCGTACTGGACTATATACCTGTTATCAAGACTCGGATTACAAGTCACGGTGATGAACAGATCTGGTTTGCCCAAAAGCACGAACAATGACCATTGAGTTTTGATACTGTGCCCTCTTGTATCCGCTGCAACCGAGTGTTGCATGGCGAATCTCCCGGAAGCACTGCGAGTGAACCAATTCGATGGCAAAGTGGTCCTTCAATGTTGTAGTTGTAAAATCCACCACGTCCTGCTTCTTGAAATTGGCGCACGTATGATTGTAGCTCCATTTAGAAGAGTACAGATACAGTGGTAACTGGTGTTGGTGGTGATATAGCCGGTTCCGTTATTGTATTCGAAGAAGGTGATGGCCCTGGCGGACCATTTGAAGAAGATGATTAGGGGTGGCCCAGCGGCGAATAAAACGGTAGGCGAAGTAGGCCCTTTCTTACTGCGCTTTTCGCCTTGTCTCATTTCAAATCCCCTCAATGTTCTCCTTCCCTCCTGCATCGTTTTTAAAATTAGAGGCCGCAACTATAATTCCGCCCTGGGCCTCCAAGGGGATTGATCCTCCACTGACCAGGAGAGCATCCACGGAAGAGGTAGCACCTAGTACAGCAAATTGGCGAGAAAACCATCGCAAAATCGCTTCGAAAGCTACCAGTTTAGTACCAGGAGAGCATCCACGGAAGAGGTAGCACCTAGTACAGCAAATTGGCGCGAAAACCACCGCAAAATCGCTTCGAAAGCTACCAGTATAGTACCAGGAGAGCATCCACGGAAGAGGTAGCACCTAGTACAGCAAATTGGCGCGAAAACCACCGCAAAATCGCTTCGAAAGCTACCAGTTTAGCATCAGGAGAGCATCCACGGAAGAGGTAGCACCTAGTACAGCAAATTGGCGCGAAAACCACCGCAAAATCGCTTCGAAAGCTACCAGTTTAGCACCAGCAGAGCATCCACGGAAGAGATAGCATCTAGTACAGCAAATTGGCGCGAAAACCACCACAAAATCGCTTCGAAAGCTACCAGTTTAGCATCAGGAGAGCATCCACGGAAGAGATAGCATCTAGTACAGCAAATTGGCGCGAAAACCATCGCAAAATCGCATCGAAAGCTACCAGTATAGTACCAGGAGAGCATCCACGGAAGAGATAGCATCTAGTACAGCAAATTGGCGCGAAAACCATCGCAAAATCGCTTCGAAAGCTACCAGTTTAGTACCAGGAGAGCATCCACGGAAGAGGTAGCACCTAGTACAGCAAATTGGCGCGAAAACCACCGCAAAATCGCTTCGAAAGCTACCAGTTAAGCACCAGGAGAGTATCCACGGAAGAGGTAGCACCTAGTACAGCAAATTGGCGCGAAAACCACCGCAAAATCGCTTCGAAAGCTACCAGTTTAGCACCAGGAGAGTATCCACAGAAGAGGTAGCACCTAGTACAGTAAATTGGCGCGAAAACCGCCGAAAGCCGTCGATTAGCCATCAAGTAGCCGTCAATTAGCAGTCATCTCCAACCTAGTGTCACCTCCCCCCTCGAGTCATCTCCCCCCTCGTGTCACCTCCCCCCTAGTGTCCCTCCCACGTGTTACCACCTACCTCCCACGTGTCACCTCCTACCTCCCACATGTCACCATCCACCTCCAACATGCAACCACCCACCTCCCACGGGTCACCACCCACCTCCAACGGGCCACCACCCACCTCCCACGAGTCACCACCTATCACCCGTCATCTTGTCCGCCATCTTGTGTCCGCCATCTTGTCCGCCTTCTTGTCCGCCTTCTTGACCGCCATCTTGGCCGCCATCTTGTCCGCCATCTTGTCTCCCATCTTGGCCGCCATCTTGTCCGCCATCTTGGCCGCCATCTTGGCCGCCATCTCGGCCGCCATCTCGGCCGCCATCTTGTCCGCCATCTTGTGTCCGCCATCTTGTCCGCCATCTTGTGTCCGCCATCTTGTCCGCCATCTTGTCCGCCATCTTGTCCGCCATCTTGTCCGCCATCTTGTATCCGCCATCTTGTCCGCCATCTTGTCCACCATCTTGTCCGCCATCTTTTCTACCATCTTGTGTCCGCCATCTTGTCCGCCATCTTGTCCGCCATCTTGGCCGCCATCTTTTCTACCATCTTGTGTCCGCCATCTTGTCCGCCATCTTGTCCGCCATCTTGTCCGCCATCTTGGCCGCCATCTTGTCCGCTATCTTGGCCGCCATCTTGTCCGCCATCTTGTCCGCCATCTTGTCCGCCATCTTGTCCGCCATCTTGTCCGCCATCTTGTGTCCGCCATCTTGTCCGCCATCTTGTGTCCGCCATCCTGTTTCCGCCATCTTGTCCGCCATCTTGTCCGCCATCGTGTGTCCGCCATCTTGTCCGCCATCTTGGTCGCCATCTTGTCCGCCATCTTGTGTCCGCCATCTTGGCCGCCATCTTGTGTCCGCCATCTTGTCTGCCCTCTTGTCCGCCATCTTGTCCGCCATCTTGTCCGCCATCGTGTGTCCGCCATCGTGTGTCCGCCATCTTGTCCGCCATCTTGGCCGCCATCTTGGCCGCCATCTTGGCCGCCATCTTGTCCGCCATCTTGTCCGCCATCGTGTGTCCGCCATCGTGTGTCCGCCATCTTGTCCGCCATCTTGGTCGCCATCTTGTCCGCCATCTTGTTTGCCATCTTGTGTCCGCCATCTTGTTTCCGCCATCTTGTCCGCCATCTTGTCCGCCATCGTGTGTCCGCCATCGTGTGTCCGCCATCTTGGTCGCCATCTTGTCCGCCATCTTGTCCGCCATCTTGTTCGCCATTTTGTTCGCCATTTTGTCCGCCATCTTGTCCGCCATCTTGTCCGCCATCTTGTCCGCCATCTTGTGTCCGCCATGTTGGCCGCCATCTTGATCGCCATCTTGTCCGCCATCTTGTCCGCCATCTTGTGTCCGCCATCTTGTCCGCCATCTTGTCCGCCATCTTGGCCGCCATCTTGTCCGCTATCTTGTGTCCGCCATCTTGTCCGCCATCTTGTGTCCGCCATGTTGGCCGCCATCTTGATCGCCATCTTGTCCGCCATCTTGTGTCCGCTATCTTGTGTCCGCCATCTTGTCCGCCATCTTGTTTCCGCCATCTTGTCCGCCATCTTGTGTCCGCCATCTTGTCCGCCATCTTGTCCGCCATCTTGGCCGCCATCTTGTCCGCCATCGTGTGTCCGCCATCTTGTCCGCCATGTTGGCCGCCATCTTGGTCGCCATCTTGTCCGCCATCTTGTCCGCCATCTTGTCCGCCATCTTGTCCGCCATCTTGTGTCCGCCATCTTGTCCGCCATCTTGTGTCCGCCATCTTGTCCGCCATCTTGTCCGCCATCTTGTCCGCCATCTTGTCCGCCATCTTGTCCGCCATCTTGTTTCCGCCATCTTGTCCGCCATCTTGTCCGCCATCTTGGTCGCCATCTTGTCCTTCATCTTGTGTCCGCCATCTTGTCCGCCATCTTGTGTCCGCCATCTTGTCCGCCATCTTGGCCGCCATATTGTCCGCCATCTTGTCCGCCATCTTGTCCGCCATCTTGTCCGCCATCTTGTCCGCCATCTTGGCCGCCATCTTGTCCGCTATCTTGTGTCCGCCATCTTGTGTCCGCCATGTTGGCCGCCATCTTGTCCGCCATCTTGTCCGCCATCTTGTGTCCGCCATCTTGTGTCCGCCATCTTGTGTCCGCCATCTTGTCCGCCATCTTGTTTCCGCCATATTGTCCGCCATCTTGTCCGCCATCTTGTCCGCCATCGTGTGTCCGCCATCTTGTCCGCTATCTTGTGTCCGCCATCTTGTCCGCCATCTTGTGTCCGCCATGTTGGCCGCCATCTTGATCGCCATCTTGTCCGCCATCTTGTGTCCGCCATCTTGTCCGCCATCTTGTGTCCGCCATCTTGTCCGCCATCTTGTCCGCCATCTTGTCCGCCATCTTGTCCGCCATCTTGTCCGCCATCTTGTCCGCCATCTTGTCCGCCATCTTGTTTCCGCCATCTTGTGTCCGCCATCTTGTGTCCGCCATCTTGTCCGCCATCTTGTCCGCCATCTTGTCCGCCATCTTGGTCGCCATCTTGTCCGCCATGTTGGCCGCCATCTTGTCCGCCATCTTGTCCGCCATCTTGTGCGCCATCTTGTCCGCCATCTTGTCCGCCATCTTGTGTCCGCCATCTTGTCCGCCATCTTGGCCGCCATCTTGGTCGCCATCTTGTCCGCCATCTTGTGTCCGCCATCTTGTCCGCCATCTTGTGTCCGCCATCTTGTCCGCCATCTTGTCCGCCATCTTGTCCGCCATCTTGTCCGCCATCTTGTGTCCGCCATCTTGTGTCCGCCATCTTGTCCGCCATCTTGTCTGCCCTCTTGTCCGCCATCTTGGACGCCATCTTGTCCGCCATCTTGTCCGCCATCTCGGCCGCCATCTTGTCCGCCTTCTTGTCCGCCATCTTGTCCGCCATCATGGCCGCCATCTTGTCCGCCATCTTGTCCGCCATCTCGGCCGCCATCTTGTCCGCCATCTTGTCCGCCATCTTGTCCGCCATCTTGTTTCCGCCATCTTGTCCGCCATCTTGTCCGCCATCTTGTGTCCGCCATCTTGTCCGCCATCTTGTCCGCCATCTTGTCCGCCATCTTGTCCGCCATCTTGTCCGCCATCTTGTCCGCCATCTTGTCCGCCATCTTGGCGGGGGAAGGGGGGGAGGGGGATGGAAGATGTTACCTCTTGAACAACATGCTCTCCTGGTATCGGAAATCTGAAAACAGCTGGTTTGTATGAAAAGTTAGTGTATAAACATTGCATACCTTACGGCGGAAAATTGGTTGAAAGTTAGTGTATAAACATTGCATACCTTACGGCGCAGTATCAGGAGCTACCTCTTCCGTGGATGCTCTCCTGGTACTATACATTTGAAAACTGGTAGTTTTCGAAGAAATTTTTCACGACCAACGGAAAAGTTAATGTTTAAAAATTGCATACTTTTCGGCGGTTTTCGAACAAAATTGCTGCAAAATTTTACTCGACCAACGGGAAAGTTAGTCTTTAAATATTGCATACCTTTCGGCGGTTTTCGACCAAAATTGCTGTACAAGGTGCTACCTCTTCCGTGGATGCTTTCCTGGTATCGGAAATCGGAAAACAGCTGGTTTTGTATGGAATTTCGTACCAACCGACGGAAAGTTTGAGCGAGATGAAGGATGCTTTCCGTTTTATTGATATTACTTATTAGCGATCGTTCTCACGTGTTTGATAGTATGCAATAGCAATTGTGATTTGCAAATTTGTCCCAAGCTGCAGATGTCACCTCTGGGAAACCATGCTCTCCTGGTATCGGAAATCTGAAAACAATTTTGTGCGCGGCTACGGCATAGTGGTTTTCACAGTTGCCCAGCTGATTCTGTCATTGGGTAAATTTGTCAGCATTTTGTCAACTCTAGTGGCACATATTAATGTGAATTTCGATCGTTCGCTTGATTTTCGCGTATTAAGTTTGATGCTCCAATTTTAGGTAGGTTGTCCGTGCGTCAAAAAATCCAAGAATTTCTGGGCCGATCTCTTCGCTCATTGTGAAGACACTTGCGATCATTTCGTCACATTTACACTTGCACATTTACATCCGTATGAAACACACTATGTGCTCCTCAGGCACAATTTGATAGTCAGTAGCAAATTTTAGGGATACAACACCACAAAGCACTCACTAATTTTTCTCAAACAAACTGAGTTTTCAATGCAAAAAACGAGACCGCTTTCAGCACGCACGACAATGTTTTAGCAAGACTATTATGATAGGTTCTTCACTGAATACATCGTTTTTATATCAATGCATACTTGATTTCTTCAAGTATCTTTTTTCGTGTTCTTTTTTTAATTTAGATCAACGATTTCGCGGCGATGATCTTCAACCGTATGGATTTCGAATTGGAAATTTTAAAACAATTTCAGTCTAACAACGATGCAAATGTTTCCGAGATTACAACAATGTAGTTTGAACAGTATTCTACACGGGGATATGATGAAGTGTTTGAACATTTTGGGATGGGTGGACATAAGCTGAACCTACAATCCAGCTTCGAATAAGTAATAATCAAGAAAGACAGAAATGGTATTCCAAGAACCATGAAGTATCAAATATCGAACGGAAAAGAATGTTCTAATGATTGCAATATGATTTTATTTATATTCTATGACAATGCTAGCTATGTCGTAGTAGACTTTTTTTTTTTTTGAAGCGGAATTTATTTTTTATTATAATAACAATTCCTCGCCTGACTACTGCAAGTAATATCCCTGCGAGGGTTTTTTTCCTTACAGTAGTAATTTGCCCGTTGGCAATACAGCGTTATTAATGGGTTAACCCATGCTAGCTCTTTGGTAACATTTTGTTTTCGTTTTTCGCATTATCTGCTACTACAGTGACTTTTATTTCCTTAATATTTCAGGCTCTATGTTTTCTGTCTTGAATTTTTTTTTTTTTTTTGCTCTTTAGCGACCTGCTAACTATGTCGTAGTAGACTGATAGATTGTGTCGGTTATAACATCATTACCGGCTTGCAAACTTGCAGAAATTGTGACAATCGAAATACTAAACACAATACTCCACCACAATACTGGTGGGTACCACAATACCTACGGGTAAATAAAGTAAAAAAAATAGAAATGGTAGGCTTAAACATCCTAAAAATGTCGTGCCGATAAAGAAGAAGGAGTTTGAATACACTGCATACTTCTCTTGCGTAGCCGTGTAACCGGGCCGATATAGCTAATCAAATAAAAAAAAATTATCTAACCAAGGATAACCAATTTTCTACCCTTTTTAATTAGATTTTATGCTATAAACTAACTCTGCTGCTAAATTTCCAAAACTCGCACAATCGGCACAAGTTGTTTGGGGCCCCCAACACCGTGAGGCCCTAGGCGACCGCCTACTCCGCCTACCGTTTGATCCGCCGCTGGTTCCGTCCTTGCCAGGATGTGCCGAAATAATACGCCCCATTGGCCACAAGGTAGGATGCATGTTATCTTCTTTGACGATCACCTGTTGGTTTTCTTTTAGGGACACTGATCGACCATTGCAATACTTGGCTCGCGCTTGCAATTGCTGTAAGCAAGTGAACCGTGACTCCTTTCATGCTTTCAGCCCGAATGTAGTAGCAAGCACCATACGCCACTTGTGATGCATCTGCGAAAATGTGTATCTGCAGATTTGTAGCCGAGTGTTGTGAAGTGGAGCGCGGAATACGTAAATCACGAAGTTATTCTAGTGAAGAGTGAAACCTTAATCATTCATGCTGTAAGTGCGATGGAAGTTCGTTATCCCAGTCCCATGCCTTTCCATCCTTCTTAAGCGACCATAAGTTGCTGCATGAATAGATTAGCGACGATTATCGTTGGACCCAGCAAGCCGAGAGGGTCGAAGATCTTGGCTACAAAATTATCCGCTTTATCAATACAGATGACAAAACACTCTAATGCGTTTGATAAGAATGTGACACCGACAGGGCCACCGATTCCGGGGCATTTTGTCCCAACTTCAAATTTCGCCAGGGGCCTCTTGTGTTACCCTTCGGGGCTCCCTCTAGCATAAGGAGACTGGGCCTATGTATACAACTACTACACACATTTTTTGGGGCCCCCAACACGGCGAGGCCCTAGGCGACCACCTACTCCGTTTACCGATTGATCCGCCGCTGCATGTGTTACGTTTACAACTTAATTAGGCTTTTAATTTTCGATTTAAATATTCGTACCAACCAATCTATCCTTAACACCCATTTAAATGAACTTCAGAGATAAAAATTTAAAAGTGGAATAAATCAAACCCCCATCTTGTCGTGGCGTGGCAACACATTCATTAATATTCCATTTAAAAAACTACTCCCACAGATGCGCACAAACGAAACGATAGTGCAATATTGCAGGGTTGACATCCTCTCACAACAAATCACAAATGAAGGCATTACAAAAAGGTTTCAGCTACTGACTACTGCTACTCTACCCTTATGCACCCAGCAAACCCGACAATCTTAATCTATGCAGATAAAGTTGTATGGAAATTTAAAGTGTTGTCATATAATTGGGACACACACACACACGAGTAAAGCGATGAACGCATGGCGCTGTAGATCGATAAAATGTGGACCATACATTTCACGCACATACCGAAAAGGTACTTTTGGAATGGCCGAAGGAGTGTTTGTTGTTTACACTGAATAATTAAATAATTTCCGTTTCCGTTTCAAAGTGGGAGTAAAAGTCAGGGCATCGATTATCCATTAACCTTCAAGATGGAACTGGTAAGACACGTTAAAGCCACGTTACGCGTAGAAAGTGATCCCAAGATTCACGAAGCAGTACTTCGCAAGACATCAACGCAAACGGAATAAGACATCCCTGTGTCGGCCCATTCAGCAATGAGTCGCATCTTTCACACGGAAACGATGCGCTTCGAGGGTACGTTGCACGAACCGAAGCGAAACCGTAACGTGTTCCTCGACGTAAAACCCATCGCGGAAGACAACGGTGCGCAAGACTCCAGGGAACAGGGTAGGCGAAATGCAACCGTCTTTAACAATCGGGTTGGCTTTCCTCCGCTCACACCAAAGGAAGCGTTCGTGAATACAGCGGCCACAGCCAACCAAACGGTGAGTGGGAACAGGAACAAGAGCGCCTCCCAGTTGTGCTAATTGCAAATGTTTTCCTCCGACAGAGCATGGTGTTCGAGAGTTCGAAACCAATCTACCTGGTGCTGCGTGCCATCGGAGTGTTTCCGTATACGCGGCTCGCATCCGGTGAGACTGCGTTCGTATTGGCCTCGCCCTCCATGGTGTACTGTGTGATGTTTTTCCTCCTGCTTACCGTGTACATCGCCTTCATTCTGCTCAATCGCATCGAAATCGTGCGCACGCTCGAGGGTCGCTTCGAGGAGTCCGTTATTGCATATCTGTTCATCGTGAACATCCTGCCGATCCTGATCATACCGCTGATGTGGTACGAATCGCGCAAGGTCGTGTCGGTGGTGAATGGGTGGGTCGATTTCGAAACGGTCTACCGGAAAACGTCCGGCCGTGCATTGGAGCTAAAGCTTCGTACCAAGGCACAGGTGGTCGCCATCTTGCTGCCGATCCTTTGCTCCCTGTCGGTCGCCATTACGCATGTGACGATGGTCGACTTTAAGCTGCTGCAGGTCATACCGTACTGTGTGCTCGACACGATCACCTACATGATGGGCGGTTACTGGTATCTGGCGTGCGAGACGCTCAGCATTACGGCGAAGATCCTGGCGGAAGATTTTCAGCGCGCCCTACGCCATGTGGGCCCGGCGGCCAAGGTGTCCGAGTATCGGTCGCTGTGGTTGCGCCTTAGTAAGCTGGCCCGCGATACAGGATTCTCCACGTGTTACACCTTCACCTTCATCTGTCTGTACCTGTTCTTCATTATAACGCTCTCGATCTACGGGCTGATGTCGCAAATTTCGGACGGGTTTGGGGTGAAAGACATTGGGCTTGCTGTGACCGCGTTCTGTAGCGTTGGCTTGCTGTTCTACATCTGCGATGAGGCCCATTATGCATCGTTTAACGTGCGCACCAACTTCCAGAAGAAGCTGCTGATGGTTGAGCTGAGCTGGATGAACACGGATGCGCAGACCGAGATCAACATGTTTTTGCGGGCGACCGAGATGAACCCATCCAGCATTAATTTGGGAGGGTTTTTTGACGTCAACCGTACGCTGTTCAAATCGGTGAGTCGATGTAGAATGTGTCATGCGCGGTTATGTTTCAGTACGGTATAAAACAGTCATCAACTATCATCTCTATCTGCTTCATAGCTGCTTGCAACGATGGTTACGTACTTGGTGGTGCTGCTCCAGTTCCAGATCAGCATTCCGGATGAACCGAGTGCCATGTTGATGCACGGTAACACGTCACATTCTTAGGATGTCAACAATGTGTATTTTGGAATAAACGAAAACGGACGGTGGCGTTATTAGACAGGAAGATTTTGTAGAACAGGCTGAATAAAGCCCCGCTATTACGGATGATTTTTAGTACCATACAAGAGTTAATTCGATTAACTGGCCAGTGCACAGGAATCCTCGTATGCAATGGCTCACATCGAAACTCGACTCCCGATTGGACTCCGTAATGATCCGGTAGAAGCATACAATATTTGCTCTTGTGTCGATTACCTCCAGCCTTCACACTATCAGCTAACGTCTGTGGACATACATGCCTCTAGAATGCAATGCATCTGATTTACAGTACGCATACTTACCTTGTAACGGTTACTGTCACATGTCCCATTATTGCAACTTTCAAATGGCACCATCCATAATGCTACCGGTGCCACCCTGAGGGTAAGTATCGATCACGTATTGGGTGAACTTGAAGAATCATCACACTACTTGGTGGTCGTTGTCCGAATATGCAAATGGTCACATTAACCGCATTCTACCTTTATGACGCATTTGCCACCGAGAGGGAACGACCGTCCAAATCGAACTCCGAAAATGGTAAAGCTAGCTGATTTAAAACGGCAAATGATGATCGACAGATACCGACAATTGAAAACCGCACCCTGGACAAACGCTTTAGGTAGCAAAAGAAATGCATTGCAGTTTTGTACATTGTACACGACACGTTGATGGACACCCACTTTGCATTTCAAATGATATATAGCGTCGTACTAATCAGGGTATTTGGTAAGTGTCATAGTGTAAAGTTATATAAACTTCTTTTGAAAAGAATTAAATGAGAGGTTTCCTTCATCTTGCGTTAATGACGCACTAGATTATGTCTCAGCGGTGGATCAAACGGTAGGCGGAGTAGGCGGTCGCATTAGAGTGAAGGGGGAAAAGGCAAACCGGATCCTGCATCTCTTTTGTATTTTGCGCCGTTCCGTCCGTCGAAAACGCTCAGAAACGGTGGAAATTTTGGTTTCTGACACCAAGAGAGCATCCAAACGAAGAGATAGCACAAATTTTCGTACCACGTGGTATCATTTCATTTAGCTGCACCCTTCCTTCTAGTGATCATAGCGCTTGATCCGTCGACTGATCTTTCCTCTCTTTCCGTTCGTCCAAATGTTGTAGCACGCACATGACTCCATCCAAGTTCATTTTTATGGAAATATCAATGTGGAATAATTATGGAATATATTTATACATGGAATCCTTTCAAACCCCCGGACAATCCATGACGACAAGAGATATAATTATTGCGAAATAATTGAACAATAAGCAATGAATAATGTCTTCGGAAATAGTGGCACTCCATGTTTCCTACTCCTAATAATTAAGAAACTTAGCTGCTGTACAGTTATGACACGCACTGTATGAACTGGATGGATGAAACGAGACGCAGGATTCTCGCCACAGTACCTGAACTATTTACTCTATCGATCGCTCTCCGGAGAGGGCCCTTGTTTGATAGTATGTGTAACTATTCGCCAATAGTAGAAGATCTCTAATTGATCAATACCATCACAGCGACTGATAACGTGAGTATGCGATATCAATATGTTATGTACAAACATGGCGGATCCTTGTGCGGATCAGATTGATGTTATCTCCTTTCATGGATGCTCTCTTGGTGTCAGAAATCACAAAACCGGTCGCTTTTTGGTGGCTCCGATCGCATGCGCGGAGACTTCGACGAATGGAAAAGCGCTCCAAAATAATATGCAATGACGACTGAGATGATCGTGTGCTCCTCTAGCTTTTGTGAGCTGGACACTAAACACTAACGGTGATTAATTCTTACCATTTTGCTCTCTGTTGTCCCCCAACAAAGATTGTCATCAAGAAGAAGCATTACCATGTGGGAATGTGGGAGGCAAACAGTACCGCGAGTCAATCTGCTGATATATGTGATATTAACATCTATTGTACTGCTCTTTATCCGTATCGTCGTATGCTGAGCGATGTCCACGTCCTTCGGGCACCAGTACAGCTCAGCTCGCCGGTATATTCATGCAAACTATATCAGTACATAACCGCATGCAATTATAAGGCGCGATCAGCATCTGCTGGTGCTGACGCTTTCTTCTAAACGCTTTTACGTACATACGTGTTTATATGAAGTATGTTGTGGACAGTGTTTTTGTGTGTTTATTAAAAGTTTATTTAATAGTTTGATCTTCGGATTCGTGGTTGAGTTGAGAACAGGGAACAACGGTGGATCAATCGGTAGACGGAGTAGGTGGTCGCCTAGGGCCTCGCCGTGTTGGGGGCCCCAAAAATTGTGTGTAGTAGTTGTATACATAGGTCCCCTCTCCTTATGCTAGAGGGAACCCCGAAGACTAGAGGCCCCTGGCGAAATTTGACCGCGAACTACCCATGGGATGATTCAAAGTGAGTTCAGGGGTCCCTTCTTACTGCCCCTTTACAAATTGAATACAAATTGAGACAAATTAAAGTTTGCCCAACACTAGTTCAGATTTGACGACAGGTGCGCCCCTTTACGTTACCTTCAAAGGTGTTGTTTGGAAACGGATTAGTAACTACTAAATGATAAACTCACGGTATCCACTTACCGGCTAGGTGATCATTCACCCGCTCGGTTGTTTTTGTTTTGGGACATCACATCAACACTGTTTGGGATAGGAATTTGCGCTATCCATCCGCTAAACGTGTCAAACCGTTCGGCGCGGTAACGTAAGCAGTGGAGTTGCAATTTTCGTTTGAAAATTACACAAAAATAGCTCCAAGCAAACCGGGACAACATTGCTCCGCACTGGCACAAACCATTGCAAACCTCCCCCAAATACCGATGAAGTCTCGCTGGTAACGCGCTCGTAAGTAGGCTATGAAAGAAGTACAACAGCACACTGGGCTTTGGGCACTGGGCAAAAACCGATCGTAAAAAAAACGGAATAATAATGCGCCGTACCACCGTTTTGTATGAATTTACGTGAATTATTGGCAAATGGCCACAGCGTACGATGTCAGTGTTCGGCAACGCTTTACGTTTTCATTGACAAACGACCGCAGCCGAAGCAGCCGGAGCCCCTCCACGCTTATGTTGCGCATGCATGCACCTTTGATGATCGATTGGTCACGATCAACTTTACGGGTCGGGTCGTACATCGCGTTTCAACCGGTCACCTTCCTGCCCTGCCAAAGCTCTTCTACGTGTGACTAAAAATAATCACAAGGTAGTGGTTTTTGAGCCGTCGATGTTTTGACGTCGTTGGTGCATCTCCTCTGGCTGTTTATTAGAAACGAGGAGGCGTGTGGGGTTTCCAAAGATGCGAAACTGAAGTTGGGATTTACATGTGAATGCCTCCCATCCGACCTGCTTCGTGTTTTCGGCGACTACTCGCCTCCGTCCTTTGGTAACACGTGTCCTGTAGTTGCAAACACCCAATAGCTGGAGGGCGCTCATCGTTTCATCGGTGTTGTTACCACCTTCCCAATTAGCTGGACAGGAATTTACCGACTGGGTCATGGAGAGGGGTTCCGTTAGTATCTAACCCACCGCAGGTACGATTGCAACGATTACTGTGTACCCATTTTCAGCGGAATGTGCGTTACAAAATATTGCCAATCGGATCCCGCCATCATCCCCACATTCGTGCACGTGACACACTACATCATATCCTTTCCCAAAGCTCATGCAGCGATGAAGGTCAGAGGTGTATTACATGTAATTAAAAGTAGGTACAAAAATTGATCCACCACCAGCCAACGACCTACGAGCAGTCAGTCAATTCGAGGGGCGGTTTTTTTTTTGCCAGAAAAGGAACGTCACGGATTGTTGAATTTTTGATGCACATACTAAGGACGTGCGCGCGATGCATTAGCACGAAAAGCGTAATTATTGTCATACGAGATCGTGCATCATGCAATGCACGGCAGAAGAAGGCCATCATTACGCGATCTAGTGATGGCCACAGTACGGCAGGATCTTATCTCTGTATTGACTATTGCGCTTAAGAAACCCTCGGGTCATCTGATGGATGGAGGTTGCGTTAGTGTGGCGCCTGTTCTGCCTGGCCACTATGGACTAGTGACATTGGGCATCGATCAACTTACCCGCGTGACACACGGCTCCCTATCTTCGCTTCAAGATACATTCGGATCGCTAATATTACCATTTCGGTAAGGTGGAAAGACCCTTTTCTCCAAACCCCATCTCGAATGCTGGCCATTGGGGTGTATTAAGTCGTGAAAAACCCTTACTGTCACCATCGGAGGGTGTAGTGCGGTGGTGGGAGCTACAATCGCCACTGTCCATCGGTGATCAGTTTCGGCTATAAATAACTCTCGTCGGATAAATCACCACTCTAGCAGTTCTGTTTGGTGGTTATTAGCGAATCGCGCAGGGTAGGAGCAGCTAAAGGACCTTCTAGACGGACTGGACCGCGAGAACTTGCGAATCATAAATTTTAATGTCAAGCTTTAAACACATGCGTTGCAGCTTTTGGCCCTTTTTCGGACTGGTGGCACGCACGGTGGTCGTGGACGCGGATCGGGTTGTGATAGACATAAGCCGCCATAATGGCTTCTGAGTTTCATTTCTGCTACAAAATCCACCCCAAAATAAGATGTACAAACGCAATGGTACGCAAGCGTTCATTGAGAGCTCGCCGTCTGTGGAGATGCAATCACTGCAAGCTGCTTGGAAATGCATCGATCCGTCCTGTGCAGTCACCTCACAGCAACGATCGTTCTGTTTTTACACGAGATTCGGAAGAGAAGTTGTTGTGGCATCTGAAAAGGGAGTTCAAAAACAACGCCTGATCAAATGAAATATTGTCCAAGAGCGAGAGAGAGAGAGAGAGAGAGAGAGAGAGAGAGAGAGAGAGAGAAAACGCAACAAAAAAAATTGGACGTATAGCCCTCACACATTATATGCACACACATTTAATTCATTCATTTACCATATACGCCAACTGGAACAGGCCGAGTTTGTAGTGCTGAAGGTCGTTTGCGAACGGATGGGCGAAGTGTCGAATGCTGGTGGCGGGCGGACTGTTACATCGTCGTCGTTGCCACCGCCCAACGAATCTCCCTGCGGGTTGCTCCGTCTAGCTGCATGACCATCTGTCTTAGTGGGAACTGGAATCCCTGCCGTTGGTCGAGTTTCTCATAAAGAAAGGGTTGAGTGATCCTTGCCGACTTCCTTATTCCTTCCATCGCTGTTGATGAGAGCAAATTCTGGTTAATTTTCATCACACAAGTACCTTCCCAAACCACCGGGAACGTTACTCAATTACTATCTTATTCATTGGTGCATCCCTAAAATTCATATAATTTCAAAAATATCTTACAAAAAACCGTATTAAGTTCGCGCTATACTTCGCGACGCTCTCAGTAGTAGAAATACAATTAAAAACAAGTCATATGAAACCCACCCAAGGGGGGGTCTGTTGTTTGCGCTAAGTGGGCGATAGGGTTCGCTATTAATTAGAAAAAATGTCCATCATTAAACGTTACTGGATTAAACCGTGGCGCGGCTGTGGATTGAGTGGAAAAGTGGTGGCTTTTAATTGTATGCATTTAAATTGCAACAGATACTGGGGTAGAAGTTTTTGTTTGAACATTTTTTGTTGTGTTCTGATCAACGATACATTCAGTGGGGGTAACGTTACCGCATCGGTCTTATTGTGTCGAGCTAATGGGCGCTGATTTTATGATGTTAAGATTAGAAATATCTAACAAGATCAGTATCAACAGTAACAGACATGATCACTAGTGACAATAGGTGTAACTTATGAAGATGAATTGTTTGCTTGGTTGTTTTCATAAGTTTGTGTTCAGAGTAAAATATTTTGTTTTCTTCCCAGGTTTACGGTGTTGAGATATTTAAGGTTGTTCAGTGTTTTTTTGTGATCTAGAATTGACCATGCTCAACAACAACTGATTGAATTGATTCCAGTGTCTTTTTCTTAAAGGAGTATTACGATTTAATCAATCATGGATATAATTAAGATCCCAAAATGCAGTCACGCCACCGTGGCCCTATTGAACAGCCTTAACTATTAGCTAACTCTTTCTATACCCTCGTTATCCTGGATGGTGACTTCTATGCAGCTCGAGACAACTGACAACTCCAACTCTCTTTGGTTTTCCAAATCACATCATGCTGAGTAGTGCTGCATGAAATAAAGAATTTTAGATTTAGGTTTAATTTTAAAGGTAGTGGATCAAATCTTATCTGGATCGACCTTTAGCCGGACCGGTCTTAGTAGTACTAGGGCCTCACTGCAAGATGAAGAAAAGTTTTAACATTACCAAGCTGGCATACGAGAACTCTGTTCCAAGGGACTATTCCACTATGTCACGGCTTACAGTTCAGAGTTATTTTAAGCGCATTTTCGTTTACAATCGTCAACAACATCTATTTATTAAAAACGATCAAACATTAGCATATTAATTTAATGATTCAACCAAGACGTGTCATTGTAAAAAGCCTTGCATCATCATATCCCATCCGTTGTGGCTGTTCAAAGGTTGCAACAGTTGCGCGTGTGCAGTGTGTTTTAAAATCGCGTATCTCCATTATCGGGCAGCACGCGATGTCGCTCCACTATCGAGAGCAAATGTGTGGTGTGGTGCGCACCGAACAGCAAAACGCGTCGTCCGCCATAAATCAAACGCAGTGATATTCGCCTAATTAAATATCGTGCCGATCGAAGTCTTTCCATCACATGTAAGGTGCATTTTCTTATTCTTTTGCTAATTTCGGTGCTGTTACGCTTGTTCCCACTCTCACCGATTGGCTCTGATTTAAAGATTCACGTTTTGCTGATAGACAGAGTGGAAGCAATGACGCTCACAATGACCCCACAGAAGTTTTCAGGGCTTGGTTGGGTCGTATTGAAAACGCAACGAATCAACGCGGTGGCTTCCTTATCCGTTGCGTACC
Organism: Anopheles moucheti; assembly: GCF_943734755.1. Classification (NCBI taxonomy): domain Eukaryota; kingdom Metazoa; phylum Arthropoda; class Insecta; order Diptera; family Culicidae; genus Anopheles; species Anopheles moucheti. The sequence continues at coordinate 44,368,931 of NC_069140.1, forward strand.
GTCTGCGGCCTTCCGTCAATGGGTCTTTATTCCGAACGCTAGGGGATTTTGTTTTGTGCACCTTCCCGAAATGGTCGATAAGGCTGCCCGGGTGTGAAGATTTCGTTTTTGGATGTCGCTACCGTTTGACGTCATTGTGCCACGGAAGGGACACAGTTGCTGGTCAGAAATCACGGTCGGGATCTTAAGCACTCAAAGGTAAAGCAGACATGCTTAATAGGTGAGTTCGTATCGGACACACGGAACATCGATATCAACATCTTAATAGTACTCGGGATCGTAAAAAGGCGGAACAGAAACGATTTGAGTGAGTAATACATGACTTTGAGAGTTATTTTGGTGGATCGAATTTGCTATCGACACCCGAACGATGATGATGAGGTGTTACTGGTATGGGGTTGACGGGACGCCATAAGTTGATATAGATAGGAGCTCCAAGTAACTGGTGCGTAGTTTCGAAGGTTACTAAGTTTTATTTGTCTTGAGGGAAGGTGTGTTCCAGGTTGTGATAAGACTGATAAAATGATCGAAACTGCTTACCGTTAGCCATTGGTGCCGTGGTGCAACACGCTAGACCACATTGCCAAGACCTTCGAACACCGGATATCATCTTCAAATTTTAAACCGATATATTTTGTAATAAATTACCACTGTAAAAGTAAACTCTTCCGCGCATGGAAGTGTGTTACTCATCTTCTCGTTGTCCAAAGCCACAAGACACCACATGTGGTTGGCATTCCATACGAAAGCCAAAGGATTGCCAGATGATCACCGAAACCGTAGGCCACCTCTCGCGTCAGAACCGTTTTTTTACGGATCCACGAGATCTTGCAGACCTCGCAGTGAACGATCTCGCATGCGCGATCTGCCAGCCAGCCGCCGTGAATCGGTGAGCACACGGTGCGTCATCTCATCTCCGAGAGCCAAAGTTCCGGAGCGTGAGAGAGCTTCAGAAAGCCCCACGATCATTCCGCTGTGGGTTGGCTGTTGCGGCATGCGCTACGCATTCGCGTTCGAGAATTCGCTTGGCGCTGCTCAGCACGAACCGCAACCATTAGTTTGCTTCGAACCGTCGGCGCGATCAGCTTAGGCAGCTCGCCAAAAAGGAACCGAGAATAACTGGCGGGACCCGCAACCGTCACGCGAACGCGTTTGAAGCCAGAAAGTGGCAACGATAGAGTCAAAATGACAGTTAGACGATGTTCTTTGAATCTTCACCACGCGGTGAGATGATTTACAGAGAGCGTGTTGTGTTTTGTGCGTGTCACCGTGCAGAACGTGTGTAGTGGAACAGTAAACACGGTAGGAAACGTGATCCAGTAGGCGAGCCACCAGTCTACTCGATTGGGGCGTTTTTCACCCTTAGGAAAAGTGCTCGGAAACTCGTAACGTAGTGTGTGCTGGGGTGTTTTTTTTGTACGAAGAAAAGTGCATGCAGTGCTGGGTGACAGGACTATGGTAAAATAGAGCGATGTAACGCTCGAGTAATAGGTGACAAGCTGTATAAATTCTAAACTAAAAAGTAAGTGAATTGTGTTATGAAGGGAAAAGTCCGCTATCATATTATGCGTCGTGTTTGTTAGACAAGCGTTGGAGGATATTCCTGTTCCATGGTGCCAATCGTTGAGTTCGTGCGGGTGGCGTTAGCCAAACTATTGAAGAACACCAGAGAAAGATGTCAGCAAAAGACGCTCTGAATGGCACAGAGCTCTACACCAAAAATCCGTTTGCTCCAGTGTAGTTATCGCAAGAAAGAAGGCAAACGGGCAGACAACGGACTGGAAAAAAAAACTAAACCTGCCCGCATCTGGTCTGGTCTGGAGGTTCTTAATACCACCCTTCGGTGCAAACTTCACCACCGAGGGAGCCCACCACCGCTCGTCCAAACCGGGCGGAACTGTGTTCACCTGCCGCGTAGAAAGGGGGTGCACGAAGCAAAAACCTGGGTGGGTTGCTGTTGGCTTTCGTCCCACAGCGTTATCCCGCGAATTCGTACCAAGGTTTTGAGATTTGAATTTTTATGACTTCGTCACCAATGGTCGGTGGGTTTATTTTCATTTCTGCTTCCCTGTTGCGCCTTTGCTCCGACCATGTGCAGTGTGTTGTGTCCACTTTCATGGTCAGGCTGGGCTGTTTGGAAGTTAATGTTTGTTTGTTGCTATTAAACCATATTCCCGAGTCTGCTTGCAGAGGGAGGATGTGATTTGGCAAAGGATTACCGATAATCTATATGATTAATTTTATTCTTTCACTTATGTTAGTGTGCGTTTGGTGGAGTTCACGGCACGTACAGCATGTTATCGGTGGACAAAAATGTTAATGCCACAAATCCCAACTGCATTAAGTCAAAGAGATAGACAGATAGGAACGGTAGCAGGGCGCTAGGTAGCGCTCACACCTTACTGCTGCAAGCTGCGGTCACAAGGTGGTTTTCAACAAAAGTACAAACAAATCGCAACCGATCGAACCAAACATTGAACCAATCCGCCCACGAGTACGGTGGACAGCTTTTATTTAGAGAACTACTTTTTGCATCAGGTTTTGGATTTTCATTGCATTTCTTTTTTTGTTTTCGGTCGTGGTTTGCAACGGCTCGAACGATCGATTTGTGTGAATAGTGCGCAGCGCACAGAGAGCTCGCACACAGGGAGGGAAGGGTTTTATTTGGTGGTTTAAGCTAAAAGATAAATGAACATTCATCAGAAAAATCAACACCCTGCAGAGTTTAATCACTACTCGACGGTATGGCGCTATTAAAATTAATGGCAACAGAGTGCGAAAGGATACGAAAAGGATTATCATGCAAGGCACCACGTTTTGGGGAGCGCATTTCGTTCATGTTGCTCGTGCCTGGTGACCATGCTGTTCTTGTCTTCCCTTATGTGCAGCGCGGCCACACCACCCAGTCCACACGGACTTTAGGGGGACAAATTATAACGATCGATTTAAATTCGGGTGTACCACATCGCGATCGCGATGGGCTTTGGATGTGGCAATGAATTGAAATTTATCACCAATCTTTTGTCTGGCCAGTAATTAAAAAAATTGTTTTTTTATCGTTTTGGGTAAAGTTGGCAAATCGTGCTTAGTGTCGAACTGTTGCCGAAGTGACGGTTGTTTTGAGTGATCACTGCCGAGGGAATACATTGGTAGGTAAGACATCGATACGAGGTGTCGCAAGTGATCTCCACGACCATGGACACTGTGACTTGGAGTGATACCGATGCGGTTAAATCGTTTTTAGTTGTATCAGCTTGCAGCTAGCGTAACCGCAAACCGATGGTGGTAAGAAAGGTAGAATCCATTACCCAGTGACTATGCTCATTGAAGAATACATTATCCAGATCATAATCTGTTATAAGACGATGAAGATAATCAAATTGTTCGGATTAATATCATCCAAAGTCATACAGAAGTACAGTCTTTTCCCGAGTTACGCGAATAATGCGTGCCAGGGCAATACGCGTAACTCAAATTCACTTGTAATATCGTTTATGTTTAGTATTCCGATATCGATTCCTTATTTTTACGGTACAAAGAGCATTAATAATTGATTTTCTTACGTTTATTTCGACAAATAGGTTGGTTTTTTACCAATATGTAAAAAAAAGTAACGTATTTTTGGGAAAATTTAAAATTTGACAAATAGAAAATTCAATTCCACATACAAAATTACACGAACTGTCAAAATTTTGAGATTCGCGTATCTCGAATTGTGCCGAGTGTCGCGTAACTCGGGAAATGACTATATGTAACATATGAACATATTTTGACAGACATGTTTACACTTTTGTAAGGTTCTACAACATTAGCAGATCTTGGTCTGCCATTTCTGGATTCTCTTAGTTTTTTTTTCTCCTTCTCCTGTATAATATGTCCCGCGTGTCCTGATGGGATTCGATACTGACCCTAGCGCTGTGAAAACCTACGTGGCAATCACTAAACCACAGGGGTTTCACACATCTATTAATATGATTGCACAATTTAACTGACATAAAGTCCTTCCAAAAAAGTCTTCACAATAGCTTGTAATTGCTTTGAAATGAGACTCTATCATAAAGAGTGTTGTTTTTGTCAAATTTACGTACATTACTTCCTTCCATTACCTACCTCAAAATGCTCCAAAGCACAGAAAAGGTGCGTTGTATTAAACCATTTTTTATTGAACTTTACAATTCACAATTGTCTCGGGTGGATTTGTGTGTGGACATTTCCTTACAATTACGTTCATGTTTCCGCTTTCTTGACACTGTTCAAGGATGAAATCGGTTCGGGGGGAGGGGAAAGAGTGGGCGGGAAGCATACGGTTGCGCTTTCCCTTCCAGGACCACTCTGAGTACCAACAATGTCGGCCCATTCTTTGATGCATTTTTGGGCGAATGGATTAACGATTTGCAGTGATTTATTTGCGGCTCGTATTTCATTAAGCGGAAGCATGTCGATTTTTTTTTAATGGAAGGAGTCGACCCGATTGTCGAGTGTTTGTTTTGGCTGTACCTTCTGCACAAAACAACAGGAAGGAAAGCAATTGTATGATTGTGTCGAAAATATCCGGGGAAAAAGGGTAACATGATAAACGAACGCTAACCGACCGATCGAACGCGCGGGTGCATGTAATCCAATTAACCGATACAACCGATCTGGAAGTTTTGGCGGAAATGGGTCAACAGTCATCGTGCCGGCTGCTGTTTGATCGATACGTTCAAACGAAGCCATAAAATAATACCGACCGATCGCTGTGTCGATTGGTTTCACTCATTAATCCCCCAAAGGAGTCGATCGGGCATTGGATTACGATCTTGGTGTGGTGCAAATTGGGCTAGAATCACGCAACGCCCGAACGATCGTTGCGTGTCGCGAACAGTTAGCGGGATATAAATCATTCTTGTGTTCATGTGCGGAATAATTAACGATGCTGAGAGGAAAGAAATGAAGCATCATAAACTGCCAATATCAACCCGTTAAAGACCTGCGCCAAGTCGAACGGTTCTTGGGTGATCTCCAGGAACAAGATCCTTCTATTCTAAATGGAATGGAGGGGTCTGCAGAATAGAGCTGGTAAAATAGAGCCATAAAGTGTCAACGTACGCCATACGTACGCGAGTTCCTAGACAACTAAAGGTTCTGCCTAGCTCTGTGACAAAGGAATTCTTGGCCCGGATCGATCATCGGTTCCGGCGCCCGTAAGGGCATTAAAGGAGATAGTCATAAAATCGTTTGCTGGGTCTGCTATAACAACAGAACCTACCAAGGTGGCTTACGGAGCCGAACAGACTCAATCAAACGTGGGCCAACCCTAGTCGATCTAACTCACTACTACCCATTGGGCGCCACTCGCTTCCATTCCCGGGGGGTTTTGCGTCATAAAACCGCACTTTTACTACGTGATAATAATACCATATCGAGCCGCGGGGTGATGACTTTGGCTGGGACATCCGCAAACCGTACAGATGTGCGTCGTTACCACTTGTCTTGTCTGAACGGAGTGGGAACGGGGGGTGTGTATGTGCGTCTATTTAGGCAACAAAACAGAGTCACGCAGTTGCAGCACAAGTTTGCTATTCGAGTTTGGTTGACGAAAGAGTCAATTAAATCGATTGGTGACAAAAGCGAACAGGCAGTAAGTCGTGGCCAGATAAAGCACTATGCGCCACTGACGTCTGCAACCCAAATGCGTTGCTTATCTTGGTTATGATGCATCAAAGAACGGATTGCTTTGTCTATGGTGGCAGACACAAAGATATAGAGAATTTGAGTATTTCCAGACATACGGCAGTGTCGCTTCCTTCTTCTTAATAAATAATACAACTCCATAATTAAGCTCCGATTCTTTGCTCAATCTAATTAATTGTGCATGATCTAATGATCAACTGCCAAGGTGCATCTCTCCCCATCAGAGGGTTCTACATTTATGATGGACGTGGCGAGAAAATCGTTTTGAAATAATATGTTTATGGTTGTGGATTGTGTATGAATTACGAACAGCACCAACCGATGGTTCTATTAAAAACTCATTTTCTTAATTGAAAGGTTTCGGCGGCAAAGATCGGACAAGATCGAAGCCATGATCAAACTAATTGACCTAATGCTTGGTTCGCTGTGGTGTGCGTTTCATGTTGTTGAGATTAGTCGTCAAAATCTAATGATAACTTTCATGTTGCTTTTCTCTACTCCATTTTCTGCAGGCTGGACTTCGGTGAGGACCCTCCGACGTGCCGATTATATGCGCTGCACTCCTTCGTAATCTCAACCGAAGGTGCTGCCGACAGCGAACTGAAATCCATTAACATTGGAGCACTCCTCGTTGGTGCGTGTGTGGTTTGATCGATCGAACGCTGTTCGATCTTTGGCTCGAGAACGTATCGCTTTAAGCGGGAATCACCACCGGAATCGGGACCGGTGGCGCCATCTAGTGCAAACGCTGCTGCATGTTTGTTTTGCTTAATTGTTATTTGTCTCTGTTTAATTAATAATTACTCCCCGCCCATATACGGGAAGCTCAAGTGTTGTGTTGATATTATTAAAAAAAAACAAACAAACAAACGTCAAACAAAACGTAATGCAAAAGTGCAGAACAAATTTCACAGAGCAGCAACCACAGAAAGTCATCGTCCTTTCGGGCCAGAACGCAAAGCATAGTAGCCGTTGAAAAAAAAACAAAAGAGTGCCATCAAGGTCAGTGCGACTTTTTTTTCGGTTCGGTTTGATTTGTCAATTTGAAGATTTAGAGCCTCTAAAAGTGTCGTGAGATTTCCTATTTGTTTTGGCGAGTGAATGAGTGCGTCTGCTTACGAAGATTTCAAGTAACAGCGACGGGGGAGCGTGACACACCGTCAAAGTAAAGCCACATTGTACACGCGTGACCCGAGTGTGTGTGTTTGTGTGCGTAACGGAAAGGTGCGTGTGTCGGAAGTGAGTGCGTGCATTTTGTTTTCGGAAGCGGAAACAGTACCGAACGGCAGGCACGGTACGGTCGTCAACGGTCGACGACAACTCAATCAACGGAACAACGGCCGGGCACACAACCGAATGCCACCATCCTAATGAGTGGAATTAACCATTGAAGGTAAGAGAACACCGCGTTGCCTAAGAGGGTGGGGAGTAGTATGCAAATTTAGACACGTATGCTTTCGGTTGTTTGAGCCGGATTTGGGAGTACTTCCGTTTACGTGGGTCCCCATTTACGTGGGTGCCTTCTACGGGGTCTTTCACTCTTGTCTGTCGTTTTGTCACTAAAACCTACCCTGACGGTACGGGTTGCCGCTACGAAGCAAATGACAATTGGTGACACTTTCCTATCATAGCCCATCTGGGACGCAGGTGTTGCCGTACAGTTAGCCACAGAAATATAGAACCCAAGCGTTTTTCGGGTCGGGTATGATTGAAAATTCCATTTTCGAGATCATTGTCGTGCATGTTTTGCGTGAATGGTGTACAACTCATTTGAATGATAAATAAATGTCACATCAAGCCGTTTAAATGCTGCACTGCCATTTAACAGACCGCTTCACAGCTCGTTCAGTAATGGAAGAATAGTGAGGGGGAGAGGTGTAAGAAATCGGAAACTGGTCATTGCCCTCCACTGATTGGGGTTAACGTATTTGGGATGCGTGCAGTTAAATGTTGTCGGTCCCGTTTGACAGTGCCATCAAGGTTATGATGATGATTACACGAAACGGAACGGATTGCTGTCAAAATGACAACTAAACGAACGATCAATTGAGATTGCACAATGTCTAAAGCTGTCTATAAGTTTTAGACAACTTTTGTATTACATAAATTGTTAAACGACTTTCAGGGTGGCCCGGTGGCGTGATGGCAGTGGCGCCAATCTTCACACGACCGGACCGGACCAAAATCCCATCCGGACCAATCCCCCGTAGCAAGGACTGACTATTCGGTTTCGTGGTAAAATAAGTCTAGAAGGCCAGAAATGGCAGACATAGCCATGAAGAGAGAGAGAGAGAGAGAAAGAAGAAGAGAGAGAGAGAGAGAGAGAGAGAGAGAGAGAGAGAGAGAGAGGGGAGAGAACTGTTGTGTGCATTGGAATTTCTGTACGTAGAAAGGGATTAGTCATCCGGATGAAACTATCGAAAGCTTCCAATACTTATGACTGCCACCAACACTTAGTTTTCCTACATAATTGCCCTCTTACATAATGCTGCACACGGATACCTTTACTGGCTCGTTATCCATCTCTCGACCCCTGTTAGCGGAAAACCGAAAGCAAACGGGCACACAGCCGTAGAACAATTGTCATTCGAAACGGAGCACCCTCATTATTCATTCATGTTTTTCTTCCAACACTTACAGAATAATAGTTTCACGAGAGACGAGGGCGAAGGGTTTCTCTACCCCGTTGTCCAAATGGGTGGCCGCATGGTTTTTTTTGTTGATCGCGTATGAATATGGAAGATTGAAATTAATCATAATAACACCCGCGTATTGCGCGAAGGTAAGAATCGTGTGCCGTACGGTCGTAGCGTACATGCGATACTCTTCACCCTGATCGGGCTGCTTATGTTAATGTTTTATTATTTTTTACACCTCCACGTGGGAGCAGCCCTAGCGATGATTGGAAACGGGGGCCGCCCTCCGGTACGATCACCTTCCTGCGGTGGCAATCGATAGAACGGATTTCTACAAAACATGAGAAATGATCGAATGTTAACGAACGAATTGATGTGTGCGGATCCAGTTTGTTGGTATCTCCCGTGTGTCGAGGGTTCATCCTTTAAACTAACCCGCTGTTTTCCACCGTACGTTTGCGGTGGGGATTTATTAGCTTATACATACATTCTTGCGGTGGGTTGTGTTATGCTAAGACGGTTGGAGACTTGTACCGCCCACCAGCAGACACTGCCATTCCGGGGTCGGCCAACGACGGTGGTCCAGGGCGATCAATTCTTCCCTAATCGGTTACCATTTCGGGCACCGACAAACACGGATCCCAAAGGCGTCCAGAAGGTGGCCAGCTGGTGCGGCTCAGCCAACAGCTAGCCGCGGCAAATAGACGACCACTATGATGATGATGATGATGATGATGAAGTTCATCAAATTAGCAAAAGACCCGGCACGCAGTAACGATCATGGCACCAAACGCGTACCGACATCTTCAACAGGGATGTCTTGGCTAATTGTGCATGATTTATGCGTGCTGACAGCGGGTTGTCGACTTCTCTTACACGGGAACACAAAGTGAGCAGCGAGGATCAAAGCAGCTCCAGGGGAGGGGCTGAAAAACAAAGTTCCAAGTGTCCGGGTTGGAAAGAGTGAACGCAAAAGAAGAATCCGGATCGCTACCGCAAGGATCCGCTGATGCATGCGAGAGAGGAGTCCACCAGAAACGGGAAGAGACCCGAAGAATTAACCCTTTGCATACAAATGTCATAAATGTCGGCTTGTAGACTGGAATTTGCCAAGGGGCGTGAGAATTTACGAGGCTCCGTGGATCGTGTGCCGTCATACGATGGCGTACATCGATGGCTTGATTAATAAATAATGCACCTTGCAAACCCCCAGTGCACAATCTAGGACACGTTCCTGAGCCCTGATGCGGGAGTATCTGGTAGTGTCCAGACCAGACAGATCAACCTGCCGGCCAGCCAGCGAGGTTTCCACGAAAATCTCCCTGCGAGGCACATGCAACTTTATTGAAAAAACATTCTTCAATCGACTTGGCGGGGGACGTTCGTCCATTAGCTTGGGGGGTGCGTTTTTTTTATTAATATTCATATGGAATAAATCGATGTGGATTATTTCTTGGAAGTTGCTTCTCCGTACAGCATGGGTGGATCGGGACGCAAAAAGCTCCCAAGGTACGGTATGTCTCGTGCACCCATGAATGAATGGGAGCTGGTGGAATGAGATATGGATTACACTATTTCATAACCACGATACTTTGCAGCCGCTGTTATTCGCGGCACGAACTACACTGGGTTCTGCCGTGCTGACATGCGGGCAGAATGGAGGTATAAATGGAATAATAATTCCGCACCACACTGTCGAACGATAACCGTCCCCTTACCGTGGTCAGACATTGTAACGTTTGCTTGGTATCCGATTACCTTTTTGTCCGATGTGATAACTTACTCGATTTTCAATTAGCAGCAGCAGTATGCCGTGTGTATGTGCTATCGTCTCGTGCTGCTAGTGCATCCTTATGGCCCATCCAATAAATTCCCACTTAGCGTTGGGGTTGACTTCTGGGGGGTTTGAAGTGCAGCTTTTAGAGTCGACGGAGGACGCGCATGCAAATGGGATTTGTTTAAGCTTATGATGGAAGTGTGAAATGTTTTGTTTGTATGATTTGATGGTGATCTTGCACGTGAAAGACAAGTTATTGATTCAGGATAGCATGATTGTAAGGAGTGTTTTATCTTTCTTCTCTCATTACTGTTTATTTCAGCAGCATGATTGTGTTTGCACACAAAGTGATGCAAGATTTAATCGAAGGTTTTTATGTGATGGAATTGCTAAGTCGATAAATAATGTTCCTGAGGCTACGACGGACTCCCGTTCACAACCGTTTCCGATGTCAGCATTCACCACCAACCAAGCGCGGGCATACACTAAGTAATCGTCTGCTAGTTATTATGTTACGCTACGTTCCGTTGCATTTGAACGTGCTCCAAGTCGGCAAAATGCAACGACCTTTCCACATCGATCGAAACCTGTCATTTTGTTCACCGAATTGATCACGAGCCGCGAAAAAAAAAGGGAAACAAGATACATCAAAATTTGTACCCTTTTGCTTTGGGCAGCTAACCAGCTAACTGACCACCTATGAGCACAACAGTCAGAACTCAAGTGACGTCCACAACCAGGGTGAAGCGGGTGAAAAAAATCATCAAATTTCGCCCACCACACTCACACCGGGGCGAGGATCGCAACGCAACAATGTGGCTGATTGTCGTACGGCTTTGTTTTGCTGGTGGCCTCGAACGATAAACCACCAACGCATCCCCCGGTTTACGCTAGTTTTTTGTGAGTATTCTTTTGTGCCTGTAAGTGCCGATGCCTTAGTGTGCAGAACCGCAACTGATTTGCTTGTGCAGGCAATTGGTAGGGTTTGGTCAAGTGTCGCAAGAAAGATTGCGACAAACTTCCAATGATTCATTGCGCACAACCGTTGAGCGAAAAACAAACTCCACCAAACTTGCATTGAACTGATCACAGCGTTAAAAAGAAGCAGAAAACAATCGATAATCTCCTGAAAAGATTCCCACTGACACCGAGCCCACAACGGTGGTTGTCTGACTGCCTGCCTAATGCCGTGTCTGCTTTTGAGGGGTGTGCGGCCAGAATTTTGACGGCTTTTCTCGATTGGACCGACCGGTCCATCAGTTCGGGTGCGTGGGTTCACCGAGTGGTTCTTTTGAATTTGCTTCAACGCACTCCCATTTTCGGACTGTGCGGTTCTACCATCCCTGTCATCGTCGTCATCGCTGTCCGCGGAAGGGACCTGTGGCAGACATGTCTAAAGAAAAGAAAAAAAACAGACACACACTCGCAACTTCCCAACAAATCTTCGTCCACGATCGTTCACGCCTGATTGTTCCGATTGCTGTGTGTACTTCACCGGTTTGTAAGGTGTGATCGCATATCTAATACCGTCCCCATCTTGAAACAAAGGACGCTCCCATCACGTAGCGCGTGGATCGTTAAGCGAGTTGAAATTTCGGCAAAAAGCACAGCTCAACATCATCAACCGTTTGTGGCATGGCCGATCAAATTTCTGATTACCGTAGGCGTTCCTCGACATGAGTCAGAACCGGTGATCCCAACGTGCGCGGGCTACGGAGTTCGCCAGTTGGCAAAATATGGCCCGATCGCAAGGACATAAAACAAAAAACCCGAAATCAATCTTCTTAGAACTCTTCCCATCGAAATCCCAACAAGGGGGGTGGAGTGCTTCGAGATGATCGTATCTGATTTGCGACTAAACGTACCCAATGGTTCGATGATTTTATAACCATCGCAGACATATGCAAAAAAGCAACGAAACAACGTGCTAAACGAATTTACCGATTTATAAGAGCAATAAATTTCGCTTCGCTCGATAACTGACCGACTGTTTAAAAACGTTTTTGTCTTGCCGGGCTGATGCGACTGATTTGCGATCGATCTTGATGGTTTTGATAATGATGTTTCCTCTGCTGATGGAGTTTGTTAGGATAATAGCACGATACAATGTTCCATTTTTTCTCCCCTTTTTGTATGCAAATTAAGAGAGATCAGGGCATTACCATCAGGTGGGAGTTGACATTAAGATTCTAGGAGACCGGACTGCAAGTGATATTATAACCAAATTTCCAATTCTCTGGTGGTGGTTTTGGGTTGCCTATAAAAATAAAATGAATCATAGTTCAGCAGTTGAAGCGACAATTTCCATTCTAAATTGCTCCGAACCCGAACAAAACCCCGAAAGAAACCTCTCCTGCACGGTGTCAGCAATTGGCTGGTTGAACTTCTGTTTGCTGATCAAGGTAAACGAGAGGGCCAACTAAGGATTCGTTTGGCCAAATTAACTCCCGGTGCAATTGTGGTGAGCTCGATAAAAGCAACCATGCAATTGTGCTCTTTGCGTTTTTCTTTCCTTCATCCCCCCCTCCCCCGTCCCACCAGTAGGGACAGGAAGCAACACATTTGCATACGTCGAATTCATGATTGTCAACCTTTCGCCGGGGTGGTTCGGGTCCCCCTCCCCCCAAAAGGACGAGTAGAGGGGGTAGAGTTACTCTACAATGTCACGGTAACCTCCTCTTGGACGGCTGATTACGCGTACGCTTCACCGAACGACCTTCAAGGTCGTCTGCCTAGCGCCGGCAATATTTCTTTTCAGCCTTCCTTCCTTTCCACCCGTCTCCATTTGCGTGAATGCTTCGGGTTGATGGTTGTCGCGAAAAATTTCACCACAACCTCAAACTTCTCCAGCCACTATTCGCCTGTCCGCCCATCACTACTCGAACGCCACCGTGCTTTCCCGTGCGCCATCTTCAGCATCAGGTTAACGGAGTGCGAGAGTGTGTTGTTTGTTTTGGCGCTTTGAGCGGACGTGGTGTAGAGGGTGGTGCTGGATGAAGGCAAGAGCCAGCCGGTTATTTAACGCACTGTGTACGCATATACTTAGCGAGTTGGTGTGGTGCGGTGGTTTATCATTCAATAAAAAAAAAAATAAAACACCTCCCGAAAGCAGCAGGAGTACAGCAACATGGTCGGGTAAGGCCACCTGGATGGCGCCAGTCAACAGTCGGTAAATGGCCGTAGTAGCCTTCGCCGGGAGCCACCGCGATAATAGTGGCTTCAGATAATTATAAACCTCTCCCTCTCTTTCGTCCGAGCGGCGGTGGAAAGGGGGGACAGCTTACAGATCCAGTACAGCGACGATCGATCGACGCTCGAGCCCTTATAAGCAAGCAGTACCAGTCACCGGTCAGCACGACATAAAATATTACCAGCGCAATGAGTGTACCTTCACTGCTTCACCCACTGGAACCTACGGAACCCCGATGCCGTTCCTGAGAACCGTGCTGAGAACTGTAGGCAGAGGGCGCTGCATGGGTCAGAGCAGAGAAAAGGGAAACGACAAAACTATGACCAAATTTGGCACTACCCAAAGGTCGCGCATGTGCACATTACTACTACCGTCGTACCGTCGCACACTGGGGGGATGGCTTGCGATGACTCAGGAGCGCTGGAGGTTCTGAGCATCCGGGCGCACCGTGACGCGGTCAGCCGATATGGCCATTATGTAATGAGTCCCATTATGAACCTCCGTTCCTTCCTTTTCCTTCGGACGTTCCATTCCTGTACCGCGTTGATTACAACGATCGACGGTTGAAGGTTTATTGTGATGCGTTTGCGTATTGCAGGTTTGGGCGCTTTTTGCACACTTCAAGCCTGGGTTTTATTGGTGGTGTGGGGTGAGAAAAAAAAACTTGCCTTAATCTGACTCGCACCTGGACAGCTTCGGTGATCAAATTTGTTTGGTGGCGAATGTAAAACTTGTAATAAGCACAATAAGTGCCAAACGAACTTATCGGTGAGCAGTGGTTTTGTTTGCAACATAAGTGCTAATTGCAGCGCCTTAATGAAACACATAATCTACTCGATACAATGATACCGATCAAGTGTTTCACTAGATGTGACTGAGATTACGATATGGATACACCGGACACTGAGCTGACAATCAGTGATCGAGTTCATACTACGGTGGTTCTAGGATATAAAGGCTTTTGTAACTGGTTTTTAGTAATTGAAAACGATATTAAAGTCAAGATGATGATGATAAGTCTCACCTCATACCCCAACACAGGTTTGAGAGAGACGAAATTATTTTAAGAAGATATTTAAACTCTAATAATCATGTATATAAAGGGGCGGCCCGGTGGCATGATGGTAGCGGAGCCGGTCTTCACACGAACGGCCCGGACCAAAATCCCATCCGGACCAATCTCCCGTAGCAAGGACTGACTATCCCGCTACGTGGTAAAATAAGTCGATACGGCCAGGCCGTTCTAACGAAACAAAAAAAAAATCATGTATATAAAAACTAGTCGGTAAGTGGTGGCATCAAGGAACTTTCCAAGGCCCGCGTAGAATTCCAAACACTTCCCTTCAATTAAACTCCCATATACAATATACAAGATCAAGAGTAATTGCGAATAAGACTCCACTACATGTTGATAAAGTGCTTGCGATTGGTAAAGTCGTTGAATTGGTCAGAATTTCAAAAGAATGCTTCTAAAGAACAGAAATTTTGAAATATTTGCTTGCATTAATAATAAAGCGATTCCCAAACTTATTCTTCCAGTGAATTCCGAGAGAGAGAGAGTCCTTACTTTCGCAAGCTACCGTTTTAATCACGATTCGATCGTCGATCTTTGGTGTACCAATCCTAACGTCGATGTACGAGACCATGGATCCGTTCCCAACATCAATACTTTGATCCAAGTTTTATTTAGAGTTTCCCTAGCACATTGAAGCAACTCCTCAGATCGACTACCCATAAATCAAGCTGAAGTACGATACGATAGGTTCCAAGATGCCACTAATTCTGGCCATTCCAGCGCACATCATGTCGATGAAAAACTGTTCAACAAATTGCTCGTAAATAGGATTAAACGAAGTGCCCCACGGTGCTGGAGCTGCACTTGCGCTCCCTCTAACCCGGGTCAGTATTCTCGCGCATATCGAGGTCATTCTTGAATTGGCAACGGCGCGGGAAAAGGGAGCCATTCCCGGCACCCGCTTGCAATCTGGTTGGGTAGATTTACGCCAATAAATAAATCGTAAATCCCATCCATCGTTACGTTGCGCTTATTAAGTAACTGCAGCACTCAACTCCCGGCGTGAGTGAGTGAACGTGATGCCCCTCTGTTGGAGCGATTAATAATAAAAAAAAAAACGCAAACTGCAATAAGCATCACTCGACCTGCATCGTGTAGATCACGCTGCAATAAACGTTTTGTAGTAGCGAATTCACATCTGCTGGCGATAATGTCGAGTGCAGTTTATAGATAAGCCTTTACCGTGCTGCCGGCACAGCATAACATCAAGTGTGGTCGAGGATTTGCGGTTGACCGGTAGTTGGGTTACTAGGTTTAACAAATATTCATTAAGGATTATGGGGGAGCAAAAAAAAACAAACAAAAAGAAAGTGATTATTGAATTCCACCGCTCGCGAGCAATCACAGTTCCGTCGCCGAGAGTCATCGCCGCCGTGGCCTTGTGCGGATGAATTGATTGATTAATGAAGTGGCTGTGCGCACAGGACACGCTAATAAATTGAGGATGTGCAGGAGCTGTGGGCAATCGTATCGTTTGGCAGGCGGATTGCCTTCGCCTTCGCGTTTCACAATTGAACAAGATGCAGACAATGTCCAGACAAAATTCCATTTCAACCTCCGTCATCGTGGCATGGTATGCATTCTTTGACCTCGGTTTGCATCACGCTTACGTAAGCGTACTAGGAAGTGGTTTGGAAAATTGCTGAACCTTTCGAGTCTTATCACATGTGCACGCTGAACGGCGCTAATCCTGCAACTAAACATATGGATCTGGAAGTGTGTACCGGGGTGGTTCGTTGATGAAGGCGATGAACGATTAACCTACTCAAACCATTCTATCGATCGTTCTATTTTCGGTCGAGCGAGAAGTGACGAGATTCCACAGCTGAGTGTACTTCAAAAGGGTGTTGGGCAATGAACTCCATTAGGAATGTCTTGCAAAGCACGCATTTCTTTGGTGCCGGATACCACACCCTTGGTTAGAGCTTTCCTTCTCTTTGAGTGAATATCAGCGCACAGCTGATATTTGCTTAGAAACACATTTCGAACTTAGAAAATGCTTAGAATATCGTTCCTTACCGCACTGACACGTCCATTAGTGGTGTATGACTTTGAATTTTGATAATATTTGGCGCATTCGTTTCATGTTGCGGCCGTACACTTTGCACGATTGGTTTGGTGACCTTTTGAACAAATCGGTACGGCAATTCCTCACAACAACATTCCTCAGCTGTCTCCGTTGCCTGGCGCGTTGGGCCCGATTGCAAGAATACTATTTCATCCTTCTTCGCATGCTTCCTTCCAACTACTGACCGGAACTGTTCGGTCCGGTTCGATCCGGCGTTGGCGCCATGGTCGTTCGCTTTCCTTAAAAGGACTTAGCTCGACTGGATCGAGTTGTACGTTGTATGTCCGCGAGAGATCATAGCTCGCTCGAAACGGAGTGCCCTTCTTGTCGATCACTTCAAAAAGCCGTCTGCTTTCTCGCTCCTTCCCAAACGTCGTTTCACATGCGCGTTCTCGCATTATCACACTTCGAAGCTAGTTGAACATTTCATTCCTCATCCCCTTCTCCATTTCTTTACACGCTGCTCGATCGTCCAGTCCAGCCTGCCCGGTATGGGCACTGATGTGTATTTATGTGTGATCATCATGGAGGACAAGGGCAAACTTCCACCTTCAGTTTTTACCTTCGGATCGAATACTGACTCGACACCGAGCTGTGGGCTCTTTCTTCCGACTTGTGCTTTACGCGGTCGAATAAAATCACTGCAACCAGTTGTGCTACACATTGGCACTGGGTTACGATTCCCGTGCAGTTGTACTGAATTTAATCATCTCCAATCAACAGAGATCGGCCATCGATAATTTGTACCTTGTGCGTTGTGATTTATTGGAACAACGATGTGTAAAAGGCGCGCGCGCTGCACCGCTAACCGCTAGGAACCGCTGCACTACATTTAGGAGTGGAATCCCCGGCGGCCAATTCGTATGGCACCATCAATTTGAAAGGAGCGCGCGTGCGTCTATCACGCGCTATTTTCATCGCCCCCCGGGCCAAACGCTCATTTGCTGCGTACATATTTGCATAGCGATCGCGATCGCGAACCTGATCATTTGGACGATCTGGCAGCCGCATCGAAGTCGCATAATCATCGGCTTGCCGCGTTCGCGTCGTGCTGGGCTCGGTGGTGGTTTAGTGTTTGATTTACTACCTTTCGGCTAACAGGTGTAACCCTAAACCTTAAACCCAGTGGGGGGTGGGTGGTGGTTTGCTCAATTAAACTACTCGCCAATTTGTAGACCTCCGGTCAGCGGTGGCATCGGAGTCCACGGATCAGGTTTCGGAGCTGGCACGGCTGGAAGTGCTGAATGGGAGATTTCGATGCACACGAATCGTATCGGGCCGGCAATTATCAGCCCATTTTCACCTCGATAAAGACCCGTTTCGAACGACAGGGATGGCGCAACGGGTTCGGCGTGGGGAATGACTTCCATTTCGGCCAAACGTTATTCAAACAATCACGAGCAACCATTGCGGTGATCCATCATCGTGCCGCGAAGGGTGCGCGAGTTCAGATGTCCATCTGGGACACAAGTGTCACCAGATTTGTCCGGTCCAGTTTTGCGATGGAGGAGTTGTCCGACCGAATCCGTCTCGTTTGCCAATTAAATGTTTAACGATGGGTGGAGATGATTTGCATAAAGTATGAGCGCCGTACGTACATGCGCAGAGGCCCCTGTTGCGTAACAGTGCCCCCCTTACACTAATTTCGAAACCCCCGAAATAACCCCCATGGCGGGCGCTCAAGATCAGTGCGTGATTAGTATTGTGAGTTTGGTAGAAAGTTGGAATAGTTGGTACTGATTTTGTGCCGGAGATTGGGAAACAGCCAGCATCTCTGCACACCATTTCTTGTCCGCCACAGAAGCACAGGCAAGCCGGTTTCGATCGTCTAGCTGTCAAACTTCTTCGTTTAAAGAACTACGGTCCATGCCAAAAAGGCGAAATTGTGGGGCGAAGGGTAGCGGCTCATTACCCCCTATGCTATTTCCGGTCCCAAACCAGTCAACCTGTGGGGCGTCCCGTAGTAAATGATGTCATTCCGTCGCCAGACCGGGGTAGCAGCACCACTACCGCGCGAATGCTCCGGTAGCAGAAGATTGGCTTCGGCCGATGTAGCGGTACGAGACCTTAACGGGTACGCCAACGCAACCCGAACACCGATACGCTACACTGCGTGGAGGTTACACTACGCGGGCTCTTCCCTTCTTCTCACCTGACTAACTTTGTTCTCTGTCCATTCCACTCGCTGTCAGCGTTAGGTGGTTGCCTTTCGGAGCTCTATCACTCGCAGGCGTAGCCGCCTTCATCGCCTGCGCCACTGACACTCTTGCTTTGTCACATCTTAAGTAATGAACGATTGCTATGGGAGGTGTTATTTTTTCTCTTTAGCAAATAAAAACGATCTTGTTACAACGGTGATCGCCGAAATCGTTCGCTTATTTAAAGTTACGTGGTCGAAGTAATGTAGCAATAATCCTCTCATTCATGGATCCGGTGTTCGTCAATATCCACCACGGAGGACCTTCGGAGTGTAAGCGTAAAATTCTCTCTGGTCGGGCCATACAGACACGCGCGTTATCGTGAGTAGGCAGCAAAACAGAATGGGAGGTTAACCGGATCGGTGTGACGACCAACCAACCGTACCAGTTCTACGCACCCAGTGTCATTTGCCCCCGTTTGGAAGCCACTTCAAACGATTGGTTTTGATTAGTGGGCATGGTTCACGGGTCACGCATGCCGAAAAGCATGAATGAAATCGATTCGTCACTGTTGCGAGCATGTGCGTGCGTGTGTGTGTGTGTATGGATTTTATGTGATCGTGAACGTGCGTGACGGTATCTTGAATGTTTCGTTACTTAATTAATGGTGTGACGTGACGGCGGTGACCACAAGCGGGTGCGTTTAACAACGCGCATCGCACGATGAATGAAATCGAGGAGGAGTTTGCGATCATATCATTTTTGAAATATGGATCATATGTTTGGTTGCGATTGAATTACAATTAGTCACTGATGCTGTTTTTGTGTGATCATTGATCATTGATAGTTACTTCGATACACATATGGAGTATTCGAAGTCTGACAATTGATGGGATGTAAAATATTAACTACGTGTTAAACATAAAAGGATTAGAAATAATTACGAGAAGATGGTACAAAACATCACCGCGTCTTATGCGAAGAAGATGATATTAAAATGCTCAGATTAGTATAAGACTTCGTCATTCTAAAATGATCACGGAGAACCCTGCAATACTGATGAACTTTATTCACTGTATAATAAAACTAAATTTAATTGCAACACATTAAAAATACCAGAAATCAGATGATTTTGAAGTTTGTGTCTTTCTTGGGATGAACGGTTGAGTCGATTAAAGTATCATGTGTAAAGTGTACTTAGAGGGTGTCCCACATCAAACTGCATCACGATCGAAACGCTATAGAAAAGTAACTAGTAGACCGATCGATTTCAAACTTTCTGGTAATAAAATACATCCTTTTACTAAGCTCTTGGAAAATGTATTTCAATTTTCTTCTATACCATAACCATTCGCTCGCATCTTGCGTTTCACCCAGTCAATAGGTTCTGTACAATATCTGACTGTAGTTTTTCTGTACTTAAACTCACATTTTCTTCATGTCTGACCTCTTAGGATTTGACCTCTTTGTGAAATTTCCGCAGTGCCTGTTTCATAATGGTCCAGTATTTTCCGATGGGCTTTAGTTCCTTTTCGCTTGGGAGGGATCATGTCCTTGGGTAAGAAGCAACTTTTCTTCGTATCATTCCAGGAAAAAAATTAATAGTAGAATGGAACTAGAACAGGTCCTCGAGTTGTTTTACGCATCTGTTGACACTCCTTGAAGTAGCTCTTCCCGTTTATAGTATCAGTAGCAATGAACTAGTGAACGGGAAAATTACTATTTTTTGGGAAAGATTTTACTATCTGAACAAAAAGAACAGTAGCCCCGGAACCATTATGACACACTGAGGTTTCGTCAGCAATTGTCCACGTGATCTATTCGCGACGTTGTTATTGGTTTGGTTGGGATTTTGGACCGGTCCTATCGTGTGGAGATCGATGTCGCTATCAATGCACTTTCGGCTGCCCCTTTACATTTTAAGCTACGTCTACTCATAACTTCAAGAGGAAATCTCCAATCGGTAAGGTTCTAGAGCATTTCAACCGTTATGCAATTTGATGTGTTCAAACTTTGATTAAAGCCTAAGACTTTAACTATTAAACTATGGCAGAAGGGGTGAGTGGTTGTCTGTTTAATTTCTCATTAATCTTTAAATGAATTTAATAACAAAAAACTTGGTTAAAACGCTCTCCCATACGTTAATAATAATTTGACAGTTTCAATTGACGTTTGTTCGTTACAAGGTTATTGCTTTGAAGCGTTTAATTCACCAATTGCACTAAATCATCTCCGACGGTCTTAATATGAAACAATTGATGTTAATGAAATTATGTTGGTCGGTTGGTTGGGCACAATGTGTGGGTAAAGGAATCGCACAAAACGCAAGAAATTGATTCCGTTGCACTGTGCCCGTGCGCGGGCTTCACAGCAACGCAGCCCTTTTCACACCCAATAAAACCCATTCATCATTTCGGGGCGTCCTTCGAGGCGCTGACCTTTCCGCTGGGTCGCTGCCTGCTGCAGAGAGAGAGAGAGAGAGCCCCATATGTGTAGCAAATTGGTCACACCTTATGGGTGGTGTGTCCACCCATCACAAAACCCGCCCGATGCTGTAGGTTCCCCGAGCGCACACGGGTGCATGATAAAGGTTACACTGCCGCAGAGAATTGGAGGAATGTGTCGCACGAATTGGCCCATCCTGCTGGCGCCTTAAAGGTAAGGTTGTCACGCTCGCAAAACGCACCGCGCAACATGAGCGCATAAATTACACGCGTAGCGAATAAATTAAGCTATTTCCATGTGCCTGCGTACCGATTGGTTCCGTTTCGCGGTGGAGTAAGGGTTTTCGCGCACAAAGCATCATGCTGCAGTTTTGGGGTGGCTAGCGAGAAAACCAGAGTGCAACCGAAAGCAATGGCACCCATACGCGTGGTAAAAGACAAGGGACGGGCACCACCATCGCCGAAGGGTTGCTGATGCATTTTATTTCCTTGGCATGTCGCACAACAATGCAGTGCACTGGGGCTAATCTGCACGCGATCGTACTACCGAAACAATGGTACGCTGGTCGAGGGATTGGCTGTAATGGACATTCCTGCATCATCCGCCCGTTCGGTTGCGTTGGTGACCGATGCATTACAGTGAGATACGGCGCTGGCAGTAGGTGCAACGCTGATTGAAAAATAAATCACCAGAAACACGCGAACATCGGCGTTAACGGTGTGCACTGATGGGTAAAACATGAGTAGGAAATTAAAATGAATTATTCTGCTCAAAAAAATGGTTGAAAAAGACGGATATTTTTTTATGAAAAAGGTGCCAATATTATAAAAAGAATATTTTGATCAACGTACATTTATACATTTTTTAGAGTATTCGACAAGCTTTAAACTGTTTGCAACATTCTAAACCTTTCCCTTATCGTCTAAAGAATCATTCCGTATGGTTGTAACCCTTGAAACTGCAGCGTTGCAATTGCCAGGCGCCACCCAAACGCCTCCGTCATTGCAACAGGTGCGGGAGCGACGTTTTCTAGCACCGCATAATCGCGATGCACATCGTGGCTGGTTGTGCGGGACACAATTGAATGGTCCATAATTGTTGCTCCATGCCGAATCACTCCCGTTTTTACTCCCGGGATGCCGCGCCCCGGCAATAGCTTGGCGGGCGATGGCTGCTTCGCTCGATCACGGTTTTGTTCTCACCGTGCGGGCAAGGAGTCACAGGCGGCCGTGGAGTCCCTCGCATGGGGAAGCAACACGTAAAGATCGGTCGCAAGATTGAAGGTTTTCTGCTTTTTCTGTCCCGCGTCCCAAAACGGCGGGCTGGCTCCATTACTGTATCATTAACCCGATCGGAACCAATTTGAAGTCGTTACGATCGATAGGTTAAGCTTAATGTAAAATTGCGTGTTTGGGTAAAATATTCGCCGGGACGATGCGCGATTTACAACATCACGCTGACGGTTTGCCGGGGCTCCGGCCAAGGGGTAGATAAATTGTGCTCGATCAAGATTAAAACATTAATATCAAAAAAATTAAATGAGCAATAATACTTAACACGGTTGCCTGACGTGACGCAGTGTTGTTTCTTGCAAGAAGTTTCGCACAGGAACATTATCGTTATTGTTAAATTGCAATTGTTTCACGGTGCAGTGGGTGTTTTTCTTTTAAAATCAAAAACCATTTAAGCGCAAAGTATGTTCTTACACGCATATTCATACATGTACATAAATTTAAATAATAATAATTTTGTTTTTAATACATGTAATAAATTTAATTTAATTAATTCATACATGTATGTAAGAATTTAAGCATTTACAAACATAGCAATTAATTCGTTGCTTAATATCGATTATACTATATATTTATATACGCTGTTTTGCTTTAAGTTGTTGGATCGAAACTGTGGCTTCATGCCACATCGGTTGGTCGAATACACTGACAATCGTGGATCAAATCCCATCTGAATCGATCTCCTATAGAAGGGGGATACTTTCGACAGTGACTGTCCGATTATATGGAAACCCAAAATGCAAAAGACAGCCGGACGGACTAACATTGTCAATTTACGCTACAGAGTTCAAGAGTGCACGTGTTTTTAAGGCATTTGTACTGCATTATGGTCAGCAATTTTATCTTATATGACTTTAAAAAGATTTTAACTAATTTTACAATTACGTTTTATTAACATTCAGACGATTTTTCAACATTTTGCAAGTTTTAGCCCACCTTCGGGGGCATTGCTATTGTTGATGTTGGTACCTTGGGCAGCATATTGGTTGTCACACCTTCACCAAGAAGAAGAAGAAGAAGCTCACGTAAACAACATGAGAGAAGCCGCTGCAGAAACGAACGAGTTTTATCTGCATTTATATGAAATGCAGTTGTTTACATGTTGAAAATAACAGTGAGGAGTCTTCTGCATCTTCTGCCATTGCGAATAAAGCCTTATTTGCTTCTTTATCACCGTCATGTTCGTGCAACCGGTACCACCGTCATGATCATGCTGCCGGCAGAACCAAAGGAATGAAAGAAATGAATGTGCTTTTTTACCATGATACAGGTCCATCTTGTACTAGAAGAGGGTCCTTAACCTTTAGATGATCCTTTTACATCGCACAACAGCTCCAGTGCCATCTCGCAGTGGTTAAAATAGGTTACAATTTTCATCACCGCATCCGACCTATGAATGTGCATGTGATATTCTTCGTCGTGAAAGTTAAATTATTATCGCACGTTTGGTTGCAAGCAGAGCTCTTGTTACATTATATTTGCCCCTCTGATGTATTCACAATAGTTTACGCTACGATCACACGAAAACAAGACGAGACAAACTCATGACGGTTTGATGACGGTAATGATGATGCTGTTCCACTGGAATCAGTATCCGAAAATGCATGTAAAATAGAGACTATTTATACCTCCACTCAATTCAGGAAACACTTTTCGCTGAGGCCGAGGCTTCAACGAAACCAAAATACATACCGACCTTTAACTGCACCATCAATTTGGTGCATCTAGCGCAAATTCATGACGAAGACATACACAGCAGTGCATATTTCGCTTGACTCCATCATGGGTGCTTTTATAGCCCTATATTAGCCCCCAATTCAACACAGACGTAAAAGACAAATACATAACATACTGAAGATTGAGACACACGCAATACGAGTTCGATTCTAAATATAGACGGTAAAATGATTGAGGGATGCATAGAAGAAAAAAAGAACCAAGAGGGAAGGGTGAGAGGGGAAGGGGGGATGAAGCTGAAAATTTTGTTTTTGGCAGCGTTGCCAATTTTTTGGCTGCGGCAAATGCCAAATCGGTCTAAACCCTCGTTAAAAAGACGTCTTTCGGCGGTCTAACGGCGGGCGGTAAGACCGCCAAAAGACGTCTTTTCAGTGACATTTGCGATCTGGGAAGTATCAGTTTAGTAAGCTTTTGCCCTTAGCAGTTCTACTAGGTTTAAGGAAGTTAAGTGTAGAAAACAAAGAAATGCTTCTAAACCTTATAAATTCTTAAAACCACATAAAGAGATATTATTAAACCCAACGCAAGATTTTGAATGTTTCGCAATGAATCATCAACCATATACATTTGTTTTGGGTATTGTAATGCTATAGACCGTAGTAATTTGTCGTATTCATATTTGCATAATAGTTGTTTCCACAACTTTACTTCCCCTTGCAGCGCAATCAATTTTATCCGAAACGAACAAAATTCACATAATTATCAAAGGACATCTCCTGAATGGTATCCGTGTTTGTTCCAAAAATGGACCGTGAAGGAAGTGTTTTTGGTTTATGAGAGATGCATGCCACCATTACCTTCACCCTGCCCATCAATTCACCCCCTCCCCGAATCGAAGAGGCATGCTCACACGGTGGTGAAGCATACCTTCCGCAATTCCACGGTGACCACAATACGGTCCACCATGCCTTGACCGCAAAACTCAGCCCCCCCATGCCACCATGTTCGGCGGGCAATATGTGAACACGCTTTTACAGCACACTGGGGTATGGGTATGCTCTCCTTTTTTTACCCTATCGACTCGGTGAGAGGAATGACACGAGCGGCGGACAGTGCTGTTAAGCCCCGTTTTGGGGGTTCCACTGACCCAGGGCCGTAGTACACGCGCGCTCAGCCGTTTCGTCGGGCTAATCATCGGTTCGCGATCGCGATCTCCAACACCCAGGCTCATATTCATATCTTTTCTTCTTCGTCCTTCCCGTATGGCGCCGGCAATAAATCCGCATAAACGCGTGTGCGACAAATAAACAAAACCGACCCGTTGCCGCGGCCGGCTAACCTTCAACCGTCGGAGTCGGCGAAGAAGGTGGCGAACGAGCGGCGATGCTAAAAGGGGCATGAGGAAAATCCGATCTTCCGGCGTTAATCGTGCGTCTAGCGCACTGGAGACTGTACAACCTGCGCCACCAAGTCCAAGTTCGCAAACACAAACTACGATGGAGCGTTGCGGGCCGCGCGAGCGCACACGGGTTTGTGGGGAAAAAATCATTCCTTTTAGGGAAAATTCAAGATTTTTAGTGGTTATGCGCAGCCTGACGCGGTTCACAAGCCCATTGGTGGGAGGGGTGCTGGTAAGGGTGGGGACGCAGCAGGGAGGGAATCCTTGTACCACAATCGTTCTCCCGCGATGAAGGTGATGAGCGGCAGCATGGCCCCGAACTCCACGTACACGTACGTACGTACCAATAGGTTGCCTTTTGGGTTGGTATGTTTTTGTTGTCGGTGTTTCCTGTTTTTCCACTCATGCAAACATTTCGCGGTCACTGGACCAACTGAGCACGGTTTGGCGATTGAGTGTCGCCAGGGGATGGAGATAACAGGCACAACGTACAACAACAAAATGTGTACAAAATAATGTTTTTGGTTTCATTTTTTGGACTGCAGGGGCACAACGATGATGATGTGGAGAGCATGATTGCATGATCCGATGAATAATGCGGGAGAGTTTATTTTTTAAAGCATATTTTGCAAAAAAACAAATCCATATTAAGAAACAATGTTGTTAACTATCTTGATAAATGATACAATTTTTCTTTGTTTGCTTGCTCCACCAGCTGTGCGCGCAATAATCCATTTCAATTCTTCCCTTTAGTGCAGGAAAGAAGTGTTTGCTAAATCGTTTAACGTACGCATGTGGCCAAGAACCTGAACTGCAAGCTCATGTGTCAATTTACGAACTGTAGAAATGTTCGCAAAGATCCTTCCCCGAGAAATACTTCCATACTGGCGCTGAGGGGCAAACAAGAAAAAAACATCCCGCATTCAAACGCGGCTCATCTTACTTTTGAATCATCTGACAGGAAAGCAACCACCGTTTCCTTGCTGGTGGTACTTCATTACCAATCGCCTCGGTACAAAATTACCATCGAACCATCTTCATCTTGGGCCAACCAGCGAGAACGTTGGAGGGAAAATGGGAAGCATCCATTCTGTCCGTCGTTGGTGTCAGGCTTACGAAATATGATACAGGGAAGGGCAAACGGAAGGTTGCTCATAAATTATGCAGTGTGAAGATGTTGCCGTGTCCTCCCCTCCCTTCTCCTCCGTCATCATCAGCTCACCTTCAGCGGGGGCTGTGAGATGTTGATAATATAATTCCGCTGCATTTCATCCACTTGGTAGCCTTTTTTTTATTGTTGTTTTGTTTTACATCCATACCCCCAGTTCATACGTGCTGAAGATGAATGTTCATCTGCTTGAAATGCACGGGGTTAGGTTTCTTGGATGGTACCCGCTGCCGGTACTACAACATTTCAATTTTGGACCACCCGAATAAGCGGGTGAATTATTAATTTTGTTGGCAATGAACGAATGGGCTGTAATATATTCGTACCCAATTAGCGACCGTACGTTCCGTTTGGGGAGATGGGTTGTAAAAATTTTAATTATTTTCGACTTCCCAATACGATGTCTGTGAAATGTGGATAATAATTTATTTTCCATTCCGCTGACAGTAATCCTTCGAAAGGATACTTATCGGCAGTTATGAAACTGCAAGGATTTGTGCGAAATTGATAGTGGGGAATTAGGTATGAGTTTCCGCTCATTTATTCCCAGACATAATCGTAAAAGATTAATTAGATATTCGTAAACGTCCTTTGCCATTTACGTTGTGAATGAGTTGACTGCAAAGGAGATTCTCTCGAAGGTTTGGAATTTTAATTGCTACTCATTATCCGATAGCGTCTGTAATAACTTTATCCATATTCATTAATACACACGCTCTTTCCAATCAATGATAAAGATATTTTTAATAGGCCCGTTTTACTCACAACCATTCCCTTTGAATGGGACTTACCTCACCATCGAAACTATTTGCCACCTAGCGACAACTCACCCGCTGCAGGCCATTTCTAATGAACAGAAAAAGAAGTCATTAGACGATGCCTCACTGACAGCTGTTAAGTGTTTTTTTTGCCGTGCACCACCGCACCGCTGGAAGGAATGCATCTGATCGCACCCATCTAACCGCGACTCATAACGTGTCCCGGAGCGCAACGCAGATGCGTTTAGCAAGTGTGAGTTCGGTGCGAATTTTTTCTCTCTCTCGCTGTTGCTTCCGATTGATCACACCGATTGTGAAGGCAGAAGCCCTGTGCTGTCTGTCGATTTCCGTCACCGGCGCGCGGCGTTGCTGGTCATTTATCTGTCAACCGATCATTGGATGAACAAATTGCGGCAAGGACACGTTGAATGCTGGGGGCTATTGGCAGGCTGTTGTTGCGGAAAGGGTTGGGTTTTAGGGCGGCCCTATTTGTGTGATCGCGTTGAAGTTGAATTGCAAATCGAAACGGTTTGCGCGCTTGGTAACACATCGAGCGGTGTGCGCAACAACAACAAAACAACCGTCAAAGTATCTCGTCAATCTGCCCAGGAAGGCAGGAGGAATGAGTGAGTGGTTGAAAAGATATGCCACATTTGCCAATGCCATGGCTATCTGTCGCCGGAGATCGTTTCATTGCTACGACCGGCGATCGTTTCAGTTTCATCGCGTTTTTTTTTTCTGCGTAATAATAATCATGCCTTCCTTTATGAAAACACAACTACATTGGATCGAATCTAGTTCCTTCGCGTCGAATGTGCCCGTCGAACAGCTGAGAATCGGCGCGATCGTCTGGGCAGGGTTCACTCTCACCTGATGCACCTGTTCTAATGAAACCCAATTTCGCAGCCTTCCGATGACCCTTGCTGTCCGTGCTTGATCTCAACTTCAAGTGCCGGATGTAAATCGCGTTTTGAGAACACCCACCAAAAGCTGCGGCAGGAGAAAGTAAAGGAAAAGTCGTCCCATAACCAATGTGACGCTAGAACAACGCCTGTGCAAACACGTTTTGCACGGCACAGCCGATCGGCTGTGTACCGTGTGTGAGTGTATGCGTTTTTAGCGTTCGCGATGCTGCGTAAAGCAGTTTTTAGAATGTAGCAACACGAAAGAAAGAGATGGAGCAGGCAAAGAGAAAAAAAGAGAGATGGAGGAACATTACGATCGATTATTGCGTGAGAAGAAGGCTTGTTGATCGTGTGCGCGTATGCACGAACGCGGATCACACGACGCAGTGCCGTATCAGCGCCATGTCAAAACAGCATGTACAGCGCGGGAGACCTCCAGTCCGCAAAGCAAAGGTCAAAAGCAGACAGGATCAATCGCTGTGAGAAATATGGTTCCAAGTTCGTACATAATAACCGAACCGAAAGGGCTCCATCATCGCCGTCTAATCCTTCCCGGGCGGTGAAGGTCTTCCCGTGCGAACCTTAAAAGGGATCTACTTATGGATCGCGATCGCGAGTAAAGGGAGCCTAATTGTTGTGGCACAAATGGTACCCATCTTTCGCTGGTACGCTTAGAAAAAAAAACGCTAAATTATGCCCCATTAAGTCCGTAAAGCGTTTATTAATAGGTGCAATGAATTCTGCCAACGTGGATAAGATATCGCGCTTCGGGCTTCGCGGGTCTGCCTTCAACATCCCTCACACTTTAAACGGTACGGATTTTGGTTGTGTCGTATGAAGCGTGCAACTGTGTCACGATCGCACCAAACCCGTGAGAGCGTCACGGAAAGGATCAGGAAGTAGAGCATGCGAGTAATTCTAGCAGATATACGTTTGTTTTTGGCCGATAGAACATTGCTTAGTGGTGGCCCACTTTCGCAGCATCGTGAAACATCCCGCAACTGTTGTATGTTTGCTATTTTTTCCTCTTTCGATAGTAGACCGTGTAGGTCAAGGTCTTGGGTACGGTCAAGATCATGAGCGCCGATCGTAGGCTACGACCACCGTACCATCATTTTGGCCAGATTTGGTAGAGCACGCGGAAACGGCATGCCGTCAGTGTCCTACCGTTCCATTGCTCACCGCCAATTGACTGACTCTTGCCAATCCGGTTCCCCTCCCCGCTTAATGTGGTGTGCGGTGTCAGCCCCGGCCACGAACTAACGAACATAAGCCGCGCGCATGGCATTTTCACAAATATGGCGATATGGCGCCGATGACTCGACGAGCCTCGGTCGGTAGCCATCGTAAAGGGGAAAATAATGAGCTACCGGGCTATCTACAGCTTTGGGTGACCTTCCCGTACAAAAAATTGTAGGAGGAGGATCATCCATCCAGTGGAGTGGTTTGAATTTCTCCCTTGGAGTTTTTTGCTGTTGCTGTTGGTTGGCGCGTAGGATATGTATGCACACACCCGAACACCTCTCAAGCGGTGCTAATGAACGGCCTTGTCTGATGTCACGTAGATTCGGTAACCCGGGCACGGTAATGGCGGCAGGTCGCCAACTTCAACTTGACATTGACGGACAACGATTTGGTGTGTTGAGTACTTTTGGGTGATTTTTTTTCTTTCTACCGTTCGTATGCAAATTTCGCAAATCGCGTTGGAGGATGGTGGCCTTCTTTTTGCGGTTCGAATATTTTCGTTTAAAAACGGCATTGATAAGTGACGTTGCACTAGCAAAGTAAACGACCTGAACGTTCGCCGAACGACGAACTGGATGGCGTCGACGTCATCAAACGCAGTCAGTGAATCAGGTTCTAGCGCCGGATATGCTCGATTTGGACATCAATCAATTGCTATTGCTGTTGGGAGAATTCCCCATTAGTGTGATGCATGCTATAGCCGCACATTAAGCAGGTATTCGTGACAGGATGTTTAACGTTTCGTGTGACGTCATCTAGGTCGGAATGATCGAACTGGTTTCAAGTGCTTTGCCTTTATCTTCCTTTCGCGTAAAGTATCGTCGCTAATGGGTACGAGTACGTGTCATCGCTTTAATATTGCGGCTAATGACATAGTGGACTAACAACACTTTAGACTCGTCTTAAAATATGCAACATGTTAGTATTTCATTATTTAAAATGAGATTTAAATTTGTTTCAGTATTGGGTGAATCTTATTCAGAGTCATGAAATTGAATCAATCTTTGAATTGAATGAATGAATCTGAATCTCTAATGGAAAGCTTCATGAATCATCATCAAGATTTTTTGATCTCCACCTGACGTCAGCAGATAAAATCTACTGCTCCAAGAATTCATGAATCTTTTGAGAGTTGATTCCTGATAGGAACGACTCCTCACTGAAGATTCATAAGAATGACTCTTCTCAGAAGATTTATTAAGCACAACACCGGAGTCTTTTGTACATTTCTAGTTGTTGTAGTTTGATGTAAATTCCTAGTTGTCACCATTTTCTTTTCAATGCCATGTCGTTGCCCAAAGACAAACACCACACATCAATTGAGAACGATATTGGACGCCCCCGGTACGGGGTGAAAACTGAAAGTTTATTTTATTTTATTGTCCACAAAATTGCCCTCATTTCTAAGGTGGATTACTCTTTTTTTTCTATTATCCGTTGCTCCGCGCGAGACCATCTTGGAAGCGAACGAACAGCACTAATGATGGGCTT
The DNA here is from genome assembly GCF_943734755.1 of Anopheles moucheti. Lineage (NCBI taxonomy): Eukaryota > Metazoa > Arthropoda > Insecta > Diptera > Culicidae > Anopheles > Anopheles moucheti. Next base: position 44,399,868 of record NC_069140.1, read on the forward strand.
TTGCGACAAACAGGACTTCCCCAACACCAGAGCTGACGACTGGTGCGTTGTGGTGGATATGGGTTTCCCATTTGCTTATCAGCGTAACGATCATCCCTCCGAAATATGCATCCCATTACACAGAGCTGGTCTATCGAAATTTTTACGAACACGGAACACGATAAATGGAAGGGCACGAACGTTCCGACACAGGGTCCCTGGAGTCCCAGGCCATATGACACACACGGACCGTATTGCTTCCCACATATATGGGTTTGCTCTAGTATCGCATAAATCAAGCACACGCTGCCAACACATCCACACAGTGGCGAAGGACGTCGATGTTTTAGCGTGTGTTTTTTTGTTTGTGGTTTATTGTGCAACCCTTGTATGTGCTCGTTCGAAAGCGATAGCAATTGGAATGTGGATCTAGCAGTGTGAATCTATGGGTGGCTTTGTTTGGGCTTTTGTTTCTGGCGGTCCAATTGTTGAAAGATAGAAATAAACACGCCACAAGCCACAAAGTTGTCCCACACGGCCACTCGAACGGAACTTTCTCTCCTCCGTCCCTCGCTACGGTCACCATTACCTACTCGCATTGCGCGACCTTACGCGTGCCAGGAAGGTGGGACCCAACCCGTCATTTCCGTGCGGGAAGAAAGTGATCTATCTTCACATCGTATCTCCATTCCGACCACAAGCTCACCAAAGACAGAGCTCAAGGTGCGATAGTGGGCAGTGTTTTTGTACCAAACCGTTTGCATAATGATGCACCAGCACAATGCCTTGCTGAAGCCATTCGCGTATCGCTAAATGCCAAACATACGGTGGAATCGGTCGGTCGTGCGCTATGCGAACCGAAACCCGGCTCACAATTTGCACGTGGCTCCGCACAAATTTGACAGGTGAAATCTTGCCCCGTAGTGTGGGTCCGTATCGTACGGCCCACATCGGTTTGTGTGCGCGGCTCGTGACAATTCGGAGACACTGTGGAGCCTTGGGAGCTTTGCAGGACCTTATTATGGTGGTCGGTCGTTGCTCGACCACTCGACTCGTGAGACCATCGCTAGCTGAAGAAGTCGATCGGTTCAAACACACCAATTCCCTTGTTTCCGCCTGGGAGGCATGCGTTTTCTCGCACCAAATTTAGCCACCGGTGTGCAAAAATTAGTCGATGCCTCACCGTTGTTCTTGGTGCCAAAGCCAAGAGCTGTCAAACAAAGGAAACGTAAGCGCTCCTAATATGTACGGGTATTGGGTGTGTGTGTGTAGCTGTTAATTATACAGTACTACCCTCTACCAGGCAGAGTTGACGGGTGATAGACAAAATATTGATTTTCTATAATTTGACAGGTGTGTGCTGGGGTGAGTTTGTTGGGTCATCGAACATCACGTGGCTGGATTTTTAGCGGCTCACGGGATGATTAATCGCATAGCCATAGGCGCATTCTCGCTCAAGAGTTCCTGATCACAATGTCCAACCGATCGTGGGAGTTTTGACTGGAACGGAGCGGAGTGTTTAAACATTTACTGATGATATCTTTCAAGACAAACGGAAAAATCCCAACAGAAATCATGATTTCAATTAATGTTCGGTAAGTATAACTGTCCACTGACACTGAGTATTAATGTTGGAGGTTTTAGGTTGGTGACAATGCGTCTATTCCTGTGGAGTGTAATTGAATGTTTTATCACATCACAGTTGCGTGGAACCCATGCGGCATCTTAGTGGGCGTCATTTAAGTCCACCGTCGAACGAAGAATTGTCCCCGTTGATCAGGGTTCCACCATCACGATTGCACAAGTAACGTGTGGAGACAATCCGGAGTGAATTCTCTGTCAGTTCCTCAACACAGGGTGTGCCATCAAATGGCGTACAAATGCCTACGATGTCATGTTCCGATCGCAGCTTAACGCTATCCTCCTTATCTTAATCACTAATCTATTCCACATATCTCCCCGACTGGGTGGTTACTCACTATGCGAGCGAACGAAAGCAAAAGCGCCTTACCCCTTAGCTTGTCTCATGCACGACGTTTCACACCTCGGGGCAATCAATTCCTCGCAGGCTTTCGGTCCAGATGGAGCTATTGGGTGAATTATAAAGATGAGCCCGAAGGTGACAGTTTGGGATGGTCGTTGCGGTTATGCTGTGCGGGGCGATTTTGTCTTTTTATTTTGTAGGTTAATGCGCGCTGATGACCATTTGAACGATGTCGTAGCTTGGGGGGGGGGAAGGGATTATTCATGCGATGGTCGTAGCGCCCCGGATTCGTAACGGCGCCGCTGGAGGTCGTACGAACGATGCAAGCAAAAACAAAACCAACGCACAAACCGCCGCCGCAACAAACCAACGAACAGGGTTCAGATTACAACATTACTGCCGTTTAATGTAGCTGCGGCTGAGTAGATGTAGCCGAAGGTCATCAGAAGCCATTCGTGGCGATTGATATTGTGCGGGAGGCGAAGATGCCTGTATCTGCAAGATGGCTTATGGCGGCTAAACATCGGTGCATGATGATGCATCGATATTGTTTGGCGCAGGCGTACTAAAAGAGGCGAGAGAGTAAGTTATTAAGGGCGAATGATGATCTTCTGCTAGTCATCTTCTGATCGACGCGAACGAGGCGATCAACGGGTTAATCTAAAGTGAAAATTTTTGGTTATGAAGTTGCTCTGGAATACCTCCACACCGTTGGACAATCATGGATACGTACCGCAAATGTTTAAATTGTTTCGAAATTCTACATCTGAACGTGCATTATAACTCTACCAGGCACTAGTGCCCCTTTCTATCGGTTGTCTAAAAGCGTACGACACTTGACAGCTTGCTCTCAAGGCACACAGTCCACGACTTTCCGACTAACCTGCCTTACCGGCACAGCCAATCCCTTACCGATGCGAAATGCATTGCGATTCAATTCGTTAACGGTTTACGTAGCCGCATGTACTGGGTGCAACGCATTATGTCACGTTCGGACGGTGGACTTTCGGAGAACGTTAAGTACCCTGACAATGGTACGCGTACTCTCCTCTTCTACCCATTGCAACGCAAACCCTCGTGCCGGTTGATTAGCTCGCGCGAAGGCAGTCAAAAGTTTCCGAGGTGCGCAAATAATCAGCAGTTGTCAAAATGGAGCGATCTGCTAGGTTGCGTCGGATTTGGGTAGTACTCGTCCGTTCACCCAAGTACGCAACCGACGAGTGGCCCGCGAGTCTCGACTCGAGAGACGGTGCGATACTCGCAGTTGTTGTTGGTGTTTTTGTGTGTGCTCCATTGTTGGCATCTCGCCGCATGCCAGCAGGCCACCGAACCCCGGAGACTGGACCGATGTGTGTCTGTTGACTCAACTGCAGTAGGCTGCTGGAATGTGCACACACATGGCCAAACGCGTGACCACGGTGAAAGTGATCGATTTACATGCTCGATGCTCTACCCAGCAGTGCCCCGGAGCAGTTTGTTTGCTTGATCCCGATTTCTGCTGCGGTCGGGTCGGGCATACCTGCCGGAAGTCATAGCGCACGACAACAAACAATGCAAGACCCCGAACTGTGGAGGAGATGCGAAAGACAATCGCGCCGCATCGGTGTGGAACGGGCCGGGCTGGAACGCATCTTTCGTAATGGCAGTAGCGTGCGAAGGTGGATGATGGTATGGCTTGGAATTCGATTTGCATAGGTACATGGTGCAAATGTCAGTTTGACCCGCTGGCAGTTAGTGACCTGGTTCCAGATCGTTACGGGTTGAAGTAAGGCGCAAGTGGAAATAGAGAAGCTAAATAGCGGCGAGTCTGTAATCCAATACACAGAGCAGTGTTTATTAGTAAACCGCTAAAATTTTGAACTTAATTTCGATCTTATTAGAAACAAAAAATATGGCTTCCCCTATACAAATGTCATTTAAAAAGGTCACACGTGATCTTGCATCGTACAACGCATTCGCACGAAGCTTTGAAAAAATTCCCACTGGTTTAGCCCTACTAAGATACCAAGCCGACATTTGTTTGACTAATATCTCTCTGTGATTAGCGTCGATCGAGTGCAGCAAACAACTTGTCTGTCCTTAGTGTTGGGAACCACGAGCAACTTCTCGCGAACGCTAAAAAATTCCATCATTCTGAACCATTCCTTCACACCAGCAATCGGAAAGTTCCTACTTGCTCGTAATTGAACTGTAATCATAAACACGAAAACGAAGCACACTAGAACCTTACTAAGGTTACCCCCGCTGCCAGTGTGAGAATGGTGCGTATACTATATAGCTCGTATCAACACGATCACTAAATTCTAACGTCCAGCCAAAAGTGCTCCCAGCGAAAAATTCCAACGCCAAGTTTGGTCGAAGACTTTTCCAGTCAGGCCCCCAGTGGTCCCCCGTTCGGCCGGGATTTAATCTTGTCCAGGTGAGCAAAACTTGACACCGGTGTGGTGACCAACGGACACGAGAAAATCGGTTCGTGTACAAATTGCGCAGTAATTGCATCGCGATCGCGGCCACCCCGTGTCAGCTGGTTGACGAGGTGAGCTTGTCAGTTATTTGCATGCCACCGTTGGTGCAGCGAGACAAATGTGTGTTATACTCAACGTTAAACGGGATAACGATATGGTCGAAATCGATGATTCTGGGTAGATTAAAATTTGGACCCGCTTTGGAATGTAATCAAACATTGGTGCGGTTGTATTTTTGAGCAGCAAAGGAGATATCTACTGGGGGGTTTGAAGAAATTAATCATTCCATTTGTCACGATTGCACGAGGTACAGGTTAGCTATGTGCGAAACATTTCAAGTATGCCACAGCCGAGAAGAGGTCGTCTTGTTGGTCGACTAGGGCATGGCTTCGACACAGCAGCCATTCGCACCCGAGCAGTTTCGACACCCCAACTGGTGAAGGTTTCAAGTGGCGCTGTGGCCTAAATGCTGCGATCACATACTCAACGACACCGATTCGCGTCGAATCCGATGTCCCGCCGAGAGTAGCTTTTGCGTAAGTTTGTTTGAACAGTTGCAGCTCCATTGCAACGGCTACTCGTCTTCTCGTGGAGCTGCTTACCGGGGGCTAAACAGACAGTAAGTCTTTGTAGGAATAAGTAAGGAAAAAATGAGAAAAAAAACCCGCAACCGTTGCTAGTTTGTTGTTGTTTGCCCTGCTCGGCTAATTGAAATCCAAACAGTTGATTAAAACGTTTCGCGCGTTGTAATCGCGCATGTCGCGCATACCTCGCGAAACTCTCAAAGCCTGGACTGCTGCTACTAGCTACTGGCCACGGAGAATGGCGGCTTTTCAGTATGGGAGCACAAAAAAAAGCACAGTGAACGACGGTGTTCACTTCCGTACGGGGCCCTTGTTACACGCTAATAGAACCACTTATCCTACATTTAGGTTGCACCGGTATTACGCACTTGATTTTAATCACCACGCTTAGAGAGCTGAGGATCTTGAGAAGTACCGCAGGGGGATTTCAACCTAGCCCGCGCTGATGGCTTGTGACGAAAAGGGGTGGTATAGGGAAATTATGCACCCTGACCGTAGCGGGGCAGTTTTATGGCGGCACGCATCAAACAAATTGGCAAATAAAATTAAAAAAAAAATGCCCCAAACCTCCACCCTAGTTACACCCGTTTGCCGCGGCGAGGACAAGTTGAACCATAATTTCATCTCGTTGAGGAGTTTTTATTGCCACCCGAAGGTCTTTACTAATATCGGTCTTGTTTGCGATAAATAACCGTTGGGTGGTCGATTTGTTGATATGTGCGCTATTAATCAGGTAACATCCTTGCGACATAACATTGCAGATCGATGGTGGTGTAATATTGTTATGTGTAATTATCTCAAGGATGAAGCATTTTTGGGAATAGCAATTACAGGCAGTCCCCGAAATACGCTATTCTAGCGGACTGCTATAACTCGGGAAAAATCCGCTTAAATCGAATTTCCGCGTAAGTCGAATCCTGGTGCAATTCTGTTTATGCTTCAAAGTCACAGAGTCGACTTCTTTCTCTGCACATAACTTATTTAGCGAATAAAGCGATTTTTAGAAAGAATGCATTAAAGTAAGTTAAAAAATAATGTTTTATATCACAAAGAAAGATATTTTGGACCAATTTTGCACCTTCTTGCATAGGTTTTGTGCTATAAACCAGCTCATCAGTCAAATTTCCAAAATCCGCGTATCTCAGGTACTGCCTGTAGTCACAAGAAGAAAACTTCAAACTATACTTCAACAGATGTATACAGCATTAAATTATGTGATAAGTACTAAGCTACTCCATACTGTAAGGAATTCTCGTAAATGAATCACCAACGACGATGATGCTGTGCAAAACGATCGCCCAGTCATAACGGACAGCCATCTTCAGCTCAACGTCTGTAGGCATCAATCTTCTATTAATCTTTAATTTTATCGACCAATTCATTTGATCTGCCTTTCTCAACTGGTCTGCTGCTGGATGATGGCGATGAGGAGTGGTCCCACGTCTGGAATCGTTACGCTCCTCCAGCTACAATTTTTACCGAGAACGCCGTCCATCACGTGCGGGAAGAACTTGCCCAGCATGTCATCTTGTCACCCGCAATCGTAAATACTGCACACATCGCTGAGACATCGCCGAGGTCAGACAGACTGCACAGCCGGTCCCACCACTTTCGCTCCACGCAGTGCGCGTTAATGGAGAGAAATTGAAGTAGAACGTATCGAGTTACAGCACCGAACGTCCGGTTGCTTACTTTACGGCAGCCTCTTCGCCTCGTTGCTGTGTCTTTACCGTTTCGATCTTACGCAGTGTTACACTCAGTTATTATTGATTTCATCCCTCCCCGGTACAAGGCATAGAACAATAATTTATTCTTGTACCATTCATTTTTAAAAGTATGAGCGATAATTCTTAAAGCAAAGGTATACAGCAAAAGTAGTATAGAATGAAGTAGTACTGCGAGATGCCCCGAGATGCGTAGAATTGATCCATCTTCCCTGTTGGAGTCGCGATCCGCCCTTTTAACCATTTATGGTGGAGGAATTATGGCGCATTATCGAGATTACTTCACCTTCCACGGTGTGACAAACGGCACCGATTAAGTGATCAACGTGAAACAGGAAATACAAACAATGGACATTGTGCAAAAAAGCACCACATTTTAAACGTCCCACCATCCCCCCGGCGATCATCGATCGTCGAGGGATGGTGGCTCAGCCAGTTGCGGTCATCCAGCATCTGGGGGAACCCAGGTACGGCTGCTCTGCAGGTGGTAGCCAGATATTGAATTACCGTCGATCAAACAATCGATCGACCACAAAACGTCCGACCGGACGGATTGGATTTATCCGGCATGTTTGGTGCTGCGAATGGTTCCGTCAAGCATCACTACCTGCCAACCAACCTACCAGCAAAACGAGTTCCAACGTTTCATTAATGAAATGATCACGAATTTATTACCGTAATCGAAGTGACATGATTTTTTTCTTCTTCTTCCTCCTCCTTTTGCTCTCGACCACCCAAACCCTCCACACGCGGCACGCACTTCTGGCCCGGTCCTGGAACAACCCCTTGACCTTGACTCTCTCAGTCCGTTGTATTACGCGCCTTCAGAGCGCAAACAGCTCTAAGGCAGCAAAACATCACAAACAGCTAAAATAACGTGCACAAACGTTTCTATAACCCAACAAACAAGCTGGGGAGGAGTGTTTGGGAGTTTCGTGCCCTGTGGTAGGGAACGGAGACGCACCCACGCACCTGTGCGATGTGTCTAAGCGATGCTAAACGATGGTAACGATGGGGCCTCCAACTTGCTTAAACGGTGCGCGTGATGAGGAGAAGACTCTTCGCTTCAACCTACGAACAAACAAGCAGAAGGTTGTATGCAGCGGGCGGAATGTGGGCCCAGGACATTCCCTAGCCGTAACCCAACAATTAACGCGCACCCTATTAGCCGCCGGTGCCTGTTCTATTAGCTCTATGAGTCAGGGCATTGGGAGGTGGGATGTGGAAGCCCCAATTATTATCCACTTGTGCGCCAGCTGAGCCATCGAGCTCGTCGTTTCACAATTACACCTTTCACCTTTTGGCTGCACAACAATAGCGGCACCTTCCAAGAGATCAGTTCCGATGACCTTCAAACGTACCAAGGTTAAGGATGAGATTCAGAAGCATCGTGAATGGGGTTAGAAGCATGCTAAAGCGGACAGAAAAAAGGCTGAAAAATGTACAAACTGTCTGCAGCTCCATGATAACATGATACATCAATTAAGCTTAACACCACAAACGCCTTGCGAAATATCAGCAAACATATCAGCAAAAAACACGGCAGGTCTATCGTCTTCCGTGTCCAAAAATACATCTCCGGTACAGGTGACATTATGTGCAGTGTCTTTAAATATCATCCCATAAACAAAACGCCTCTCCGTGACCGCAACGGCTTTCGACGAGTTGCAAAACAAGTTGCGGTCGGTGTCGCCAAATTCGTCTCCGTCGATGGATAAGAAATGGTGGTGCCGGGCGGTGAAAATCTGTCCACACAAATGTCCAGCCGGCACCATCAGACAATTGCCTTTTTCGAACACCCACGGCAGCGGTTAGAGGCTTAGAAATTTTCTCGTCCTTCAATGCTCTTCACCACCAATGTTTCGTTGCAATCGATGAGATCGCATCGCTCAATCGATCGTACACCGTCCGTTTTACGATGAGGCCGCTTCCTACGGGCGGTTCGTTCCTCCGGGGAATGACCAACAAAGGCAACGACAGCCTTGACGGCTGTTTGCCATTTTCTTGCTGCGGTTCGCTTATATCAGCCGTTACACGTCCAGGGAGCGCACTCTCCACCTCGCCCGGTAGCAAGGTCAGTATTATAATAATGCCAAGCGTCGATGGTTTTCGCATAGGGAATTTGTCGATTAATGAATAAATTTGAATCTCGTTGCTATGTTTCGCCCGAACTCCCTCTGGTGCCAAACCCCGTAGCCATTGTACCCTGGCCCCCAGCAAGAGGGGCCAGCAAGCAATCCAATCGAGGGCAGAACGAGGAGAGGGTTTCTCGATCGCAAGATGTTACGAAATTTAACCATGAAACCGCGTAATAATCGTGTGCACTTGTCCCTTTTTCTCTCGCACACTATTGTACTTGTGTTGATGCACATCTTTGCTCTGCATTTGTGCGCTTCCGAAACACCCCCGCGGATCAGTGGCGATTGCGATTGAGCAATTGCAGCCGGCGGTGGCAATTTCCCCGTAGAGACCCGTTGTCGGATCGCACGAGAGCACTGGGTTCGTAGCGACACTCCGTTAGCGTACATGCCGCACCGGTGGGTTCATCCGGTGGTTCTGGTCCCAACCGCTGCTGCTGCTGCGAGTGAGTGAGTGAGTAATGTGTTTATTTTGTTAAACGATTCGCTTTAACACCTACGCGGACCTTCAGCGCGATCGTTTGCTGACGAGGATGACGATGCTCGGCCAAAGTCTGCAATACGCCCTCACACGCATTGGATAGAAGGAAGCGGGACCTGATGCCAAGCGAAATGGAACACGTTCACGAGGCGCCTGCCTTAATGCATCCACAGCATTGCCACTACTGGGTGCGTACATTGTACGGCAGAGGTATGGGTCCCGTGGGTGGTATTTTGAAGATCAACTTCGAACCGAACCAGTCCACCCAATCGGAGGGCGGGTGAATTCGGTTCTTGATACAACAAAGAGGGAAAATGAATCTTTCCCAGATCAAAGAACACTCACTCGTTCGAGATGTTTCAGATGACAGTATAGTTGCTTCCTGCCCTGTGACCGATATCAGTCACTCGATACTGTTTGTTCTAGGACCTCTTGGAGCAAATCAAACTGTTTTGCGGCACCCTCACTGAATTAGTCGATATTGCTTAAATGGTTGACCCACTGACACTTTGACCAAGCACGGAGGTCCCTCGGCGCAATTTCTCTGCGGGGGCCCTTATTCTAATTCACCGACCGAGTAAATGCTTTGATTGAAAAGTGCACAACCCAAACACCCCTGTTGTGCTGTTTCCACATCGAAATTGTTTGTACCCACACGGTTCCATCGAGCACATCACGAATCCCGGCAACCGTGACCCACGATCAAGTGACACTTTGTAGCTGTGTGGCAGGAGCGCTGCCCGCTGCTGGTGATGACGATCTGCCATCTGGTTCTACTTAAGCGCTTCTCGGTGCGTCTTGACTTCCTGGTGTCAATTTAATTACGGGCCAATATGCACTCGCGTGAACGGTACGGCACGTCTAGACCGAGATGCAGGGCTACTTGTTAACGTCCGAAGGCAAGCGAAGACATCCGGTTATCTTGCTGAGACCGCATGTCGTCAAACGAAAGATCAAACATTCTTCTCAAAGACATATCGTATCACAAGGATCTTTCAACGGAACATTCATTAGCTTTGGAGCCGCAGCTGTCGGAATGCGTTCATGATTATTGATTTGCCTTTTATTTTTCCCTCTGTCGCACGTTGGCTATTTTTAGATATAGTATCGGTTCTTTTCTCCAGTTAAAATCCACAGCCCATGACGTCTAGTTGTCTGCGGGTATTCAGACAAATTGTCCTTTGCTCGTATGATTTGAAAGTATGTTATCGCATTTTTATAAGCAGTGTTAGCAAAATGTCGCATCAGATATAATTTGCCATATAAAGTTGAGTCATCATTTTTTTGATGAAAGGTCAAAATATTTATCTTCAACGCTACTAATCTTAAGCCGAGAAAATCCTTTGATTATATATGAAAGCACATTAGGAATGTACTCATTTTGTTTGCCGCAATGTGTACATTGTTTTGTTTTGCTAATTTTAAACAAAAAAATAAACTTCTTTAGACGTAAAATTTGCTCAATTTGACGTCTAGTAATGCACATTAATACACAAAATAATTGTGCACATGGTGAGCTGAAGCATAACGTAAACGTTCCCACACCTTTAAGGCACTGTCAATCGATGCTAGAATCAATGTCAAGTGTCTCGATTGTTTTGTGAATGTTGTGAAAATAATCACAAACAAATTCCGCTTGGCCTCACACTGGATAGGGCCTCGAGAGTAGAGTTGCAAAAACCATCCCCATCCAATCGTAATGCGACCTAACTAAGAGTCCGTTTTTTTTTTGCGTGACGCCGCGAAGTGCAAACGCCTCACCCTTTGCGTGCGCAATAAACGGCAGGGCAGAGGACGATAAACGTGCGTGGGGAATGTTTTACGATGATTTATCTATTGCCCCATTGACATGCGACTCGGCGCTGTGTTGTTGTTGTCCACTGATGGCGGCACACACTTGCTGTCATTTATGTTGTGTGCAGGCTACTGGTTCTATGTGTTCGATCTATTCCTGCTTTTATAGGCGAAACTGAATGTTTCTGGTGGTGTAGGGCCCGTATCACGCAACGTCCGATAGAACAAACACGCCATCAGGGATGAGATGTGGTTTGGGTGTTATTTTCGACCCTAACTGGGGGTCCTAATTTATTGGACCACCTACAGTTTGCTAGAGTTGCGTGCTACCCCTTGAGCACATATGCTTCTTCTATAGATCTAATAAACTTGAAACTTATTGTACCATTAGTCACAACCCTCATGTCTCTTTTTGCTCTCTTTCGTGCAGAACTTTCTAACATCGATCGAATCGAACGGAACGGACTCCCCACCATCGGCACAGAGATGGATGCCCGCATCGGATTGGAGTACATCATCGAGAACAACGACTACGTGAACAAGCTGGGACTCGCGCTGGACACCAACAATGTCACGGTTAAGAAGCAAATCTTCGAGCTACTGTCGACGCTTTGTGCGTTCAGTGCTAACGGCTACAAGCGTGCCATCGAAACGCTGGAACACTACAAGGTAAGAACGGTTAGAAATCCTCCGAGATGCAAGTGATCTGTGCGATATATTGCGAGAATGTCTTCTGATCGGTACCACTTGTCCGTTTCGCAGAGCATTAAGGGTGAACGGTATCGGCTGAATCTGGTCGTGTCTGAGCTAGACAAGGCGACTGCGGTCGAGTACCAGATAGCGCTGCTGGCGTTCGTCAACTGCGTGATCATATCGGCCGGATCGCTCAAGGATCGGATACGCATGCGCAACGAGTTTATCGGTAAGTACTTCAGCTCAAGGTGGAAACCACCATCGGGGACCATCATATATAAGCCAATTCAGATTCTGGCGTACACTGAAAGAAGCTGGGACTATGTAGAACTTACTTAGTTACAGTAGTTACATACGCCTCGGAGGCATGGACTTTGCCTAAAACTGACAAAACCTTCTTGGCCGCGTTCGAAAGGAGGATACTCATAAGGATTTTAGGCTCCGAGCGCTATGAGCTGTACGATGAACTCACTATCTTACAGCGGATTAGAGTTGCTAGGCTCCGTTGGGCTCAGTCCGTAAAGCACTTTAAAATAGTTCACATGGACAGAAGAGTCGTGGAGACCCAAAGTGTGATGGAGGTGAGGACAGGTTGGTAATCTGCGCACGTACCAAAAGTGTGAGTGGTACCAGCATTAGCAAGTGTACGGCCGTATTACTCGAAATTAGAATACCCCACCAAGAAGGTTAGCTATTATGAATATTATGGGACTTCTTTCCTGGCGTAACGACCAACCAGGTCATGCCTGTCATTTCTAGCTTACTAGACTTATTTTATCGCCTAGCCAGATAATTAGTTCATTGCTACGGGTGATTGGTCCGGATGGGATTTTGGCCCGGTCCGTTCGTGTGAAGACCGGTGCCGAATCCACCGACTGTCCCAAACAGTAGAATACTTAGGCTATATAGACGTATAATAGAGTAGTAGAATTACCTATGGTCCAGTTCGACCAGCGCAATGTCAATTTCTCATTTAAAACTCAAACAATGTTGTGCAAAACTGGGGTTAATGTATCCTGTGTCGACATATACTTTGTCGTATCAAAACATACACGTTGGTCGCTGTTCAAACTCCACTGGAAGCTGGCTTCGAGCTCTGTAATGTGGTGATCTTGTAAATTCCTTTAGAGTAGCACCATAAAGTGAAGTTAAATATGAGTAATATCTTGCACCTGAACACGTTTCGGTATGCTTAATGTCTTACATTCTTTCCCAACGGCCTTATACCGTCCCATACACATCTCGGTTTGCATGTCTGGTACGAATATACCGCAGCCGACAACCGGGCTGAAGGATTGTGATAAATTGATCTTAATCCTCTGGACACGTTATGCCCGGTGGGCTATGCGATATCTGTCCGCTGTATCGATGGCAGGTGAACACAGCAAGTGATAGCGGCCCCGTAACCGGCTTTTCGAAACGACAGTTGCTGCTGCTGCTGCTGTCCGAACCTGCCGCAGGAACGACCGTAATGTTTGGTATGGATCGTTCGCAACTTAGAATGTGGTCCGGTCCTCCCGAAACTTGGGTGGATTGCTACCGGTTGCCTGGTGGTTTCGTGAAACCGCTTGCATTGCAACAAATAGAAAAGCAAAACAACAAAACCAAAACCTACGGTCAGAATGATCGAAGTTGATTGCCATGGTTTGAAATTGATACATGTTCCCTCCGCATCAATGTCGCTGTCCACGGGCAGCCCCATTCTTAGGGCGAAAAAGCATTCGTTTTTATCCACCCTGGGCGAAGGTAGCTTTGGATAGCAAATAATGGAGTACGATAAATTTGTGCTTGTCACTTGCGGATTACACTGCCACCATTCGCGGTGGTACCGATGTAATTTCTTGCAGGATTAAAAGCGCTTAGGTTTTGTCAGTCTTCATCAACTTGACACACATGTGTTTCTTGCCTCACCGCAGCAATTCACGATGTAATTAACGTGTTGCACTAAACGCCAGCTCCCAATTCTAGTTTTGGTCCGTTGTTTATGTGTTTCTTGCACCATTGGAATGAAATCAAACCCATTCGATACAGGAATGCAAAAATTACATTACATAATTTTTTGTTGCTCTTCACGATCAATCGGCATTATAACTGTACTGTATAAATATGTTGTAATAATCGTCACATTTAATCAATTCTTTCCTTCGATGCTTTCCGTAAACAAAACATTGCTTATCTGTGTGAACCCTACACCAGTCTGCCCAACCCGGTTGTGTAGCCCGCTGGGTCTAATTGCAATGTGTGCGACCTTGTCGAGGACGCGCGCAGTATCGCGTCACTCAGCACAGATAGAGATTGTTATCGTGTTACTTTACAGCGATAGAGTAGACACCAGTGTTGCAGTGAAACAGCAAGAGACAACCCTGTTGCCGCTTAGATACGCATCCGATAAGATAGGTGATTCGGTGAAATCGATGATGAGCTAACGATTAAGGGCTTTAAAAAAGAGCGAAAAAAGGAAAACCCACATTACTAATTGAAATGAGAAATGGGTTGTAAAATTCTGAACAACAAAAAGCATATGTCCACCCACTATGTTGGGTGCGGAGGAGGGAAACGATAAGTGAAGTTTAAGAGGAGAAGCGCATTAGGCGTAAGTTCTCTTTTTACCGAGCAACCGACTGCAGATGACACGGTTCGCGTTTCAATCTTTTACACCATCCTTCATCCATTTTTATGCCAAAACGGCGCATAAACGGCGGTCAACTTGTACGCGTTATCGGTGTCGTTTAATCAACGGCCCGATAGATAAGATTTGCTTTGCTCGAGCATTGGTTGCGGTTGAATCTTCCCCGAATGCATGGCCCTGCGGCCAGTTCGTTTGCGCACGGTGTCGCGATTTGACGTTACGGCGTGCGCCGCGTTATGTTGCCGTACGGTCGGTGAACTATGGCCATCATGTTGCAACAGCAGTTAGGGTTTGGCCCACTGGTGGACAATTGCGTCAGCCCCCGGATCATGGTGAACGACGCGTTTTTTGATGATACACCGGAATTATCGTCCCTGGTGCAGGAGGTGGAAGCTGTCGATAAGTGTGTGGAAGGTAGGTGGCGTTGATGGGAACGACCCATTCGGGCACACAACGTACGCGAGTGCACCCAATACGTTTGAACGACAGCAAAAAAAAAAAAACAGTTCCTATTCTGATGGTGCAGTATCGTTTGCGTTATCTTAATCACGGATTGATTGAGGGCCCTATTCTATTCAGTTGCACTGCACTAACGCAATCCATAATGGTCTATTAATATTGATTCCTTTGTTTTCTCTTCTATTTTTACAGGATTAAACCTCATACCAGTATTAAATAATTTAAGGTAAGTGCATCCGTCCTTGAGGACACGATGGCTTAAACGGACGAATGACCCCAATCCAGCCTTCGCATATAAGACAGGTGAACAGGTTAAAGTGGCAACTGGCATGCGATCGGAATAGACTACGCAATTTTCAAGCACGATGTACAACGCGCAGTGGACAGTAGATAACAGTTGCTTTTTCGGCACGGGTGTCACATAGCGGAGCGTGAAGAGATCAGTGCCAGATAATCGGATTATATTGAACGGTTCATAAAACCAGCAACGATAGGCACGGGATCGTATCGATCAAAAACAGGATGCAATTCGTGTGCTTTGTCGCTTTTATAGTGGACCTCCGGAACCGTTTACTACACGCCGCTAGCAAGATTAGGACGCGATAATCATTGGCGGAAAAACATTAACCGGTTAATGGGATTCAATTACTTTATCCGTTTTTACTATCTGATTGTGTGGGAATCGTGACGTGACGTGCGGTTTTTTGCGTGGGACAGGTATTGGGAAGTTGGAGAGTTCGGTTAACCTCGTCCCTGATAAGGAAAGTGCGTGAGTGATTGCTATTCTAGCGAAAAATGAGTGAAGTGTGACGATGGACCTGCCGTTAGTAAACTTCCGACAAGAGGATAGTGGTGACTAGTGCTGTTGAAACATGGGGATAAGATGTGAGCTCGTGAGTCAGCGGGGCGTCACCGGTCTCATACGACAGGATCCCACCCGGACCGTTCCCCGTAGAAATAAGTTTAATAAGCCAGCAATGGCAAACATATCCTTGTTGAAGCTCATTAAGCCAAGAAGAGCTTTCAATAGTAAATGAAGATTTTAACATGATGAAACTCTTGGGCACCGTGTCAGGGTAGCAGCAGCACCATTACGCACCCACCATTATCAATCATCCGGCTCCAAGTGTCGTGTGCCCTGTTAAGATCGACCTGTGTTTGACGTAACAATTGTGGTGCTGTGATTCTCGACGGATGTCCTCGCTCTATGATGGCGCCAATGGCTCAACATATCTGCGCCTGTGGCTGGAGCAATGTAGACACACATATGTAGCGAGTTTCGTGATAAGCCCAACACACAAAAAAAGGTGAAAAAATGGAACTACAGCTCAACGACACCTTCAACATCACAGCGTTCATCACGTCGTCAGTAAAACGTGTGCAACGTGTGTTGTGTTTTCTACCCACTCTTGATAACGATTGTGCAGCATTGTAATATATCAGTTTGTTATGTTGTTGTGGGTGTTTTTTTTCTTGTGTTTATCGAAACACTTTCCAACAGAGGTGAACAGAAACGAATGGAAAGAATAGAACGTACCGCCTCCCTTGATTTCCATCGCGGAAGAGGCCACGATCTTGACACACTGCGGCAGACGACGAATGGGTCAGGGTTGAGGGTCGTGCGAAAGGGTGTAAACAAGAAAGTAGATAAATTAACAATCGTTCACGTTGAAGTAGAAACATTAAGGAGATGCAAAAAAAAGAAACACTTAAACATGTGTTCCATCTATGGAGTATCATCTTTCCTATTGCTCGGACGCAGACCCGTCCGGTATAGTGGCGTATTGACAACACGTGGCGGCTAGTGAGATATGACGATGTCTAGCAAGAGATACGCACAGCAGGGCATTTTTTTTGTTGTAGCACACCGGCAAGTGAATCACCTGTTCAACGAGAGAAAACCTGCCCATCTTCATCCTCTCATCCGACATCCACCTTGAGGCTCGCAAGCCGGTGTGAAGGTTCGTTCCGCTGCTGCTGTTAACGTTGTTGCTGTTTTTGTTGTGGCAACGTTTTTTTTTGTAAATACGTTGTGTGAGAAAAGCGCGAGATTTAGTGAAGGCAAGATCTTTGCGTGGAGAAAAGCACGCGAGAGAAATGGCACGCGAGTGCGCATGAGTCAGCAACACGTGCTCGGGCAAACTTCAAAGCACGCGGTTACGGCCAATGTGTTACGGCAGGGCTCTTAACCGCCATCGATGCTGTCCGATGCGGACGTTGGCTCTACTCTCTTTCGCTCTCTTGCGCTCGCTCACGTTCTCTCTATCTGCTCCGATCATTCCCCGTCGGCAATCAGATGTTTTTCGCGTGTTTCGAAGCTTCAGGACGGGAATGCTTGGTCGCAAATCGGCAGACCAAAATACACACCCGAGATGTGGTTGGAGGTCGCATGGATCGCATAATCGCACCTTCTAGAATCTGTATTATCCTTAGGTGATGGTACACATCGATGAGAAGGGATCGCTTCCGGTAGGATATATTACCGGCAAGAGCTGGTTAGAAAGCATCCCCCTTTGCGACTTGCCCACGACTTCAACCATGCGTAGTCCGGTAGCGCGAAAGAGACCGACACTACTGGTTCGGACATTAGTTTGTTTCACACGTTGCGGCTTTTCCAGTCTCGCACGCTCCAACGTTTTGCGATGGTCGGAGGGCTAGAAGGACCTCCCCCAGCAGGGCAAGCTCCAGCAGCAGGCTCGAAAATAGTCGCGTGCTAGTGCAACCCGAGTAGTTCACCTCGCTGAACAATAAAAAAAAAACGACTGCGGCACATACTGTGAGGCGTTACAGCGGTCGGCTTTCACCAATCTGCCGCGCTCCAATCGCTCATATCCTTTTCGGTCGGTCGGCTTCCCGTTCGGAGCTTCCATCGTTCCGCCGTTTTGGCGTTGCGTTGGTGCGCTATTTTTGGGCTTTCGTTCGTTCTAAAAACAGGAACACAACCAGAACGAACGAACGAACGATTGCAACAAACTTCACTGCCTTCGAACGGAGCGGAATTATGACAGTTCGGTAACGCAGCAGAGGTGTGGTGTGGTTTTGTGGGCTTCGATTCTGCCCCTTCATTCGGTGATGATAGTTTGCTTTTCTCGTATTTATTTGTTGGTACATTACTGTTACCAGTGCCGTGACAGTAGTGCCAGTACGCACGCACCCGTCCGTAGTGTTACAGGAAAAGGAAAACCCGCGTTCCCCTCGCTGTCTGCACTTTTGGCCACTTCTTCGGCCACGGTTCGCTTCTATCGTCACTGCTGCACCCTTGTCTGTATGGTGTGCAAACGGTTCGGGGTGAACATTCTGTGCTGAAAACCATATCTTAGCACACCATCAACGTCCTGTGTGCGCGCGTGAGTGTGTTTGTGTAACGTGGATCCGCACGCTCTCCAGCACACGGTTCCAAACATAACGCAAGGGAACGGAACCGAACCGAATGAATATCGTCCAGGAGCTGAGTGAACTGTGCCGTCGGAAGTTGACCACTCTCGGCATACGGCTCGCCAACAGTTGAGATCTAAAATTGCGTGATTTGTGGTAAATCCCATCGCTCCAGTTGCCTTTGACCTTTCCTCCACCTGTTTGTTGCCAGTGCGCGGCGCGCGGGTACTATGTTTCGGTATTGCTGCTAATGTATCTACCCTATCACCCCTTCTCTTCCCGTCCTTCCACAGGCGCACGGCCAGCAGCGTTCCGGACGTTGCCTCCCAGTTGGAGGTGTACGACGAGCAGCAAGAATGCGACCTATCCCAGAGCCTCCATGTGCCGGACGGGATCGATCTGAACTCGCATCTTGATGTCTTCAATGCCATTCTAGCACAGGTAAGCCAACGGTAACGGACGTATAATAGTGAACAAATCCTGCAGATCCAGATAAGTGCAGCCTCCCAGCGAATGCACAGCTCGTTCTGTTGCGGTTCTTACCGGGGGAAGGATTTGCAACCGGAGCAAATGGAGATGAATTTTACACTAGGCTTCGTGCGCGCTTGCATGCAGGCTGCATCGTACGTACCGCTGCAATGGGGATAAAAGGATTCACTTTCATTAGTGTGTTGCTGCGGTATCATGGATATTAAAGTGTCATTAGTGTGCAGGTTTTAGCTTACCGTGCCGAATAAACAAGGTCATCCATTGATAGTCATTTCCTTAATTGAGACTGCTGCTAGGAGAAACGGCGACATTGATGCGATGCGGCAACCGACGGATGGCACTTTTGTTTACTCTTTTCGTTTCCATTCCAGATCGCCGGCACACCGCAAGCTACGCCATTTCTAAGCATACTCCAGCACTTGCTGCAGATTGACCCGAAGGAGCAGATCAGTGACATCGTCTGGGATACGGCCGAAACGCTCGTGCACCGGGCCACACTGCTGGAGGATAAGGAAGCATCTGCCCGGCTGCTCAGGGCACCCAGCGTCCAGAAGTTCTTCACCTGCCCGCACTGCCGGGGCGATCTGAGCGGTGGCCCAGCACGGCGACCTTCCATCGGCAGTTCGCTGCAACCCTCGCCAAGCACAACCTTCAATCCGCCCCCGCCTCAGTGTGCCGCGGCACCTCCACCCCCACCACCACCCGGCAGTGGGTCTGCTCCACCTCCGCCTCCTCCACCACCCCTTGCCGGTGGGCGAGCACCACCGCCGCCGCCTCCGCCGATGGCTGGTGGACCACCGCCACCGGCACCACCGGCACCGCCGGCACCCAACTTACTCTCCGTCCAGGCCAATTCGAGTGGTCCGCTCGCACGCTCGAAGACACCGGACGAGCAGATCGTAATCGTGAAACCGCTACCGCAACAGGAAACGCCAGTGCCCCGCGCCAAGATGAAGACGATCAACTGGAACAAGATACCGCCCCAAAGGGTGCTCGGCAAGCAAAACATATGGTCGATTGTGGCCGATTCGCACCAGGATAGCCCGATGGCCGATCTGAACTGGGACGAGATGGAAGGGCTGTTCTGTTTGCAGACCCAAACGCAAGGCTCGCCGAAGCTTGGCCAGCGATCGGGTGCTTCCGGTGGCGATGGTAGCAACGGTACGGACACACCAGATGCACGCAAATCACGGAAGGAGAACGAAATCACGCTGCTGGACGGGAAGCGGAGCTTGAACGTTAACATCTTCCTGAAGCAGTTCCGTACCACGAACGAGGACATTATACAGCTCATACGGAACGGCGAGCACGAGGACATTGGGGCGGAGAAACTCCGCGGACTGCTCAAGCTGCTACCGGAGGTGGACGAGCTCGAGATGCTACGAGCCTTCGATGGTGACAACAACAGGCTGGGCAATGCGGAGAAATTTCTGCTTCAGCTGGTACAAGTGCCTAAGTAGGTGTCTAAGTAGTGTACGACGGAGTGATCTTCCTGCACTGTGTCTAATCTGTTCTGCTCTACTCATTCCAGTTACAAATTACGAATCGAAAGCATGTTGCTGAAGGAAGAATTTAAGGCGAACCTGATGTACTTGGAGCCAAATATACACGCTATGCTATTTGCTGGTGAAGGTAAGTGACCGCTACGAAGTACTTGGGGTGAGCATAACCGATCTTCAAACTGCGTATACCTACAGATCTGATGAACAACAAACCACTGCAGGAGGTACTGTACATGGTTGTGGTGGCCGGTAACTTTCTCAACTCGGGTGGATACGCGGGCAATGCGGCTGGCGTGAAGTTGTCATCGCTGCAGAAACTCACCGACATCCGTGCGAATAAGCCGGGCATGAACCTGATACACTTTGTGGCGCTGCAGGCGGAAAAGAAGAATGCCTCACTGCTGGAATTCCCCGGTCAGCTAACGATGCTGGAGAATGCGACAAAGTAAGCAACTGAGATTGGATGAAGATGGGCAAACCCCCTGACATATTGTTGTTTCCACTATTTACCAACAGAACCACTGTCGAGCAGATAAGCAACGAAATGAACGCGATCGACACTCGCATCAAAAAGATCAAGAAACAGATCGAGCTGCCGAAGACGGAGGAAGATATCAAGTTCCAGATGGAAGAATTTCTTAGCGTAAGCATCAGCAAAACCACCCTCCCTTCCACGTGCGTGCATCACAGTCGACTCTTTTTGGGGTTTTTTGTTGTAGGCAGCAGAACAGGACGTAATAATGCTGCAGCGCGCACTGAAGCAGTTGGAAGCGATGCGCCTTCAGTTGGCCGAGTTCTTCTGCGAGGATGCGGGCACGTTTAAGATGGAGGAATGTTTCAAGATTTTCCACACCTTCAGCGAAAAGTTCCAGCACGCCGTGAAGGACAATGAAAAGCGACGAGTGCAGGAAGAGCAGGCCATGCTACGTAGGAAGCAGCGGGAAGAAACGCTTAGGAGAAGGCAATGTAAGCGCTTTCGTTTTGGTGCTGATCAACTGATCAACCTTTATCTTACGTGTGACTTTCGATCCTCTTCTAGCTAATCAACCCGGAACACCGGTGTCGGATTCGGAGGGTAGCCTGCTGTTGGATGCATCGCAGTACGATCTGCGCTACAGCCCAGCCATGTCCCGTCGTCGCTTGGGCTCGTTCAACAGTAACGGGGATGCACTGCTAATGCGGGATGAGTGTGCCTCCCCGGATATTACGCCCAACGGTAGTCTAAGGCGACGCCGCAGTCGCGTACTTTCGGAGGAAGATGAAGGTAATCTCATGGACTTTTTGCGCTCGTCCGGTCACGAGAGCAGCAATCGGGAGCGCAAATCCGCTGCCTACGGTAGTTTGGATAGATCGTGGGCCCGCCGGGCCCGTTCGGGCAGTGGCAGTAAAAAGCGTCCCGATCTGCTGAACGTTCAGTTCGGTGCGGACCGTGAACGACCCAGCTCACCCTCGCCATTGGCCGAATCAAAGCCGCTCGCGGTGGAAGAACACAAACCGAGGTATGTACCGAGGATCCCTAACCTCACCCACCCTTCTCATGGTGTGTCCAGTGGTGTTTGCTGCTTTTGTTTTGCTATCCTTCTAACTTTCATTCTCTCTGTGCTAACCATCGAACGTGTTTACAAACGTTTTGCGCCCACTATGTGCACGTTTGTCGTATATATTGTCATGTCCATCATTTGCTTACGTACGCAATGACCCGCTTTGCACCCGGACCCCGGTGGTTTTTTGTCGCCGTACGGTCGCGGTCTCTTACCGATCCAGAATTTCCAGGGAATGGCGGCAGAAGATCGAATCCTGGCTGCAGGCGAACGAGCAGGACGAGCGACACAATGACGATTACAAGAAGAAGCTCAAACGGGTCACCGCAAACCGGCGCTCGTACGAAACGGACAACGAAAGCGATCGTGGCAGCAAGCTGGATCCGCTACCGGAGGAGAAACCACCGACCGTGACCTCACCGGAACCACCCAGCAGCGTGCCCAGAATAGTGGCTCCGGCCGGGCAGGGCCAGGCGTCGGCCGCATCACCATCACCGTCGGAACAGCAACTGTTCGGTGGACCGATGACGTACAAACGGGTCTATCCAAATTGGCGTTCGGCGACGTCACTCGAGCAGACGGATGTCGTTGGTACGATAGAGGCCTTGACAGGTTTGTGTGTTATGCGTTTACTGCTTCCGTTTTATTCCTCTCACACTATCGAGGGTCTTTATACGCGTGTCCGCTTTGTTTCAGGTGCGGCCTCACCGGATGCGGATAAGTCACCTTGGCGCAAATCGGTCCTCAACACGGCGACCAACAGTACGGACAGCGACGATCTGTCTAATCAGCGCTACCGTCGACAGCGTTCCCGCGAGGGAGCTAATCCGAGCTCCAATCTGCAGTCAATCCTCGAGGAAGACAAGCGCAAAAACATTATTCAATCGTTGGGTGAGCGACCACCATCGGATCGGCTGCAGATCTATATCCGTCGTGGATCGGATAATCCCCCGGTAGTGTCTTCGGAAAATTCGCCCACATCCGCCAGCGGTGTTAAGAGTAGCGGCGCAAGAGACACCAACGGAGACGAGCACAAGCAGTCCATTTACATCCGGCAGCAAGTTGGCAGCGACAAGCAACCCAACGCTGCCGGGACACCTTCAACGATATCGTCCAGTACGACCAGTACAATATCCGGCTCGGAACTGGTCGGCGTAGCTGGAGGAGATACGACGACCTCACCGTCCTCCGGTGTCGTGGCTCCACCTCCACGACGTACTCGACGGGCCCATCACGTGTACGACGAGTCAACGAACAATAAGATTGAGATAGATTCGGATAATATCGAAACACCTCCTTCGATCCGCCGCAACGTTGGAGGAGCTGGTGCTACGGGTGTTTCCTCTACTGGTGGAGGTTCCTGCCGACGGTTACACCACCAAAGCCAGAGCGATTCCAAGGATTCACATTCGCTGCTAGCAAAAGATTCGGGTAAGGGTTCATCGGCTGCCGACAGTACCGGTGCGGAGGTGCTTGGCGACGGACAGTTCGATCGGTTCTCGTCGGCAAGACGTACGCGTCGTTTCAAGCGTCCGATCGATCTGGGCACATCAGGGGCGGGCAGCGGCAATGAGACTACCACTACCACGGCCACCACAGCCTCGCCATCGCCAGACTCCTTGCCAGACAGTGCGGCACAGAGTCCATTACTGAAGACCACCAGCATTACTTCCGTCGGCAACAAGGACAACGTGAAGCACGAACAGGAACAGCGATTGAAGCGCTGGCAGGATAAGCTAAAGTCATCGACAGATACCACAAAGACGGGTGGTACGGGCACGGCGGCGAACGGTCGAGAATCACCCCGTTCGCATGCTGAAGCCGTCCTGAACAGGGCCAGCAAAGTCGGACGCACCATTAGTCGCATCAGTCAGGAGGATGTGCGTGAGGCTATCCGTAGTCTAAAATCTCCAACACCCGAACGCACTTGGAGCCCTACTAAGGATATCCATCAGCAACACGCCAAGGGTGCGGCTGTGACTCACGAGCTCAACGACGAGGGTTTCGAGGAAACTCAGAGTCTCGTCTCAGACACACCTTCGCAGGGCAAGGACAGTGTGTCATCCTGCAATGATTATGGCTCGGACACGAAAAGTAAACGTGTCGTGACGGCCTCACCAGCGCCCGCTACGAAGCTCTCGTCTCACAGCTCTACCGGCAATCTTAAGACAAACCGCAACAGTAGCCCAAGCATGGCCAGTCTCCTGTTGGTGAAGAATGGAAGCTCCGGCCTCGAGCGAAGCCGGTCGTTGCGTGGTCCTCCGACTGCTGTTAGTTCCCCCGTTAGCAAGAATCTCCTACCACGCAGGACGGCCTCCATGCGACGTGGTATCACGACGTCATCAACCAGCGTGGACGGTTCCCCAAGCTTACTTCGGCCGATCGCACGTCAAACGCAAGACGTCGAGCGGAGTAATTCCCGCACTAGCTTGCGTTCGTCTCGCTCCTCGCTGAGCAGTGCCGTATCGACGAATACCGTCCGTAAGGTACCACCACCGCTGCGCTCCGGACCGAACAGCGGCAGCAATAGCACCTACTCCAAGACTTTCTCTCCGCTCTCTACGATGGCGACATCCACGCTATCGGCAAACAGTTCTCCCTCCAAACGGCCCTTGGCCACTGCTACCTCGAGCAATATCGGGCATCGGGGTGCTCCGGCCAGCCGCAGCAGTTCCAGCGGTTCTAGCATCGGCCCGACGGCAACCATCGTTCGCAAACCGCCCGCCAAATCGGCAACGAAGGAGAATCAACTGCATTCTTCGTCTGGCGGTCGGTTACCACCGGGCAGCAAGTCGACTAGTAGCGGCAGCCTGGCCGGTTCTGGCACTGGTGGTGGTGTTAGCCCAACGCCGGCCTCGGGACGTCAGTCGGTCGCCGCACAGCAAGCTGCGGTAACCACCCGACGTACCAGTGGGTTCATGCGTCCAACTACCTCGAGTGCCACCAAAGTGAAGGGCAAATAGGTAAAGTTCCGAGTCCGAATGTGCTAAGGTCTCGCGATGGTACCATTAGTCAAGTCATCTCCTCTATTTGTAGATGCTCCTATTTATAACAAAGGTCTTTTTTTTCATCCATCCATCCACCACACCTCCGTACACGACCTACAATGCCGTCCACTTGATTGCATTTCCGCATATGCGCCGAACTAGAAAGCCGAACGGACCAGCCAATTTGCTAGAATTTTGTTATACGAATAGCTATTTTCATTTTGGACAACACTTTGCAATTGCACTCCAACATTTTGGACGCACAATTTCGTACATTATACGCTTATTGAGTAATTGGGGTGATAAGAAGGCACACCGAATCAAAGCACCTGCTCTTATGCTGATGCCAGTTCCCTCGAACGCCGGGGAGATGAAGCGCTAAGCTGAAAACGCCATGCCGCGGGAGTCAGATATTTAATGTGCTGAGGGCAATAACGATAAAGATGATAATAATAATAGTGAAATCGATCGGTGGCGTGGTAAAACGCATGCCACCGTATGTGTGGAACGAACGTGTTACGTTTTGTGGCGCCATTAGCTGCTTGAGATAAAAGTGTATATGTCCCAGCGCATGTGTTTTCGAGATGATGTGTTATTTATTTACATACATATATAGATATATGCAGTATGTTACAAACGATCGACTAGTAAGAGCAATACTAATTCCCCTTCTTGACAGATATCGAACCCCGATCGAATGATGAAGGTGTGTCGTTGTTACAGAAATCACTGGTAAACTGATAGATTCGTGTTAGGATAAACTAGTATACATTAGGTTAGCTAGCTAGTGTGAAGTTTTCCAGGCGAGGACATACGATTCTGACCGCGGAACTCGCTATCGAAACCGAAAAGAAAAACCACTCCAATTGGTCACTTATCGAACAATATACCCCTCGGATAATTAACGCCATTAGTTGTGTAGATAATCGATTTTGTAAACTAGACAAAGAACAAACCAACCATGTCCTATAAACGAAAGCATGTATCCTTCCCCACATCTCCCACATTATTCCCACGCAAACATGACGATATATCATGTACGAAGAGACAACCAAGCTAAGCAAATACTAAAAACGACATAATAATGATTAGAAGTGCGTACTTTTCATCCTTTGCCTATTTATCTTTCGGAATACGGTTACATTTATAAATTTAATGCTACTTTTTATTACCATTTTCGTAATGTATTCTTGGTGCGGAAATTCAAAATTTATGATCAAAATTTTTAAAATTGTTACGTAGGCGTTAAAGGAATGGAAATTATATTTAAAAAAAACATAAACAAAAATCAAATAGGTACGTGCGATTCAAGCTACTTCCCAGTGCATATTTGCCATAAACGAACAGCGCTGAAACGTTCATTGCTGAAAGCATTTTTAATAGCGAAAGCGAAGTATATTACGATTATAAACACGGCTCGATCAGCGGGCAAGATTTACTAATCCATTTACTAATTCAATTCTACTCTATAACGCTAGAATTGCATAGGACACTGCAACATATTTGCGAACTGTATCCAATTGTATGTAAGAGGATCCCGAGTGAGATTGTTGAGTTTCCTCCTTTGTCCTATTCCATTGCTCCCAAGCCGTTCCAGTACATTTCGTATGCATTCGTTACATTTTCTATTTGAACTTGATTGCGCATACCAGGCTCGATGTTATTGCTCGAATAGTTGGCGACAGAGTGGAAAAAGTGTTGAAAGAAATAAAAACAAGAATGAAACGTATATTTCGTACAATACAACAGAACGATTATTTCCATTCTTCTGCAATCGAAAGAAAGACCGTTGCTTGGCCAAGTATTGTTGCTCTAAAAACATCGCATTGTTGCAACGGATTTTTCAAATTCGCCCCAACTGTCAAACGATTGCGCAGCGTTTTGACAGCTGGCATGCGCACGCAGGCACGCACGCACGTTCAAGGCCATCCATTTGTTTACCGACAAATGTGACAATCGTCGGCAATTGAAGACGAAGCAGCTGCACAGTTTCCACGACTATCCGGCAGTTTGTTTACGGTTTTACGCGTACAGCGATTTCAATTCCGCGTCCAAAACCCGTACGGCTTCAAAATTGAGTCTCCTAGCATGGTTTCAACCCGTGGTCATAACACGAAATACAAATTTAGCGATGGTGAAAAGGTGCTCTGCTACGAGCCGGATCCGACCAAAGCGAAGGTCCTGTACGATTCAAAGGTAAAGCACGGAAGAAAAGAACCAAGAGGTGTTTTGTGATTCAACATATGTTTCCTGCACGTTTCTTCACTGTCTTGATTTTGTGGTTTTTTAAAGGTACTGGAAGTATCTGAGGGTAAAGACAAACGGGGCCGGCGTATCGTAGAGTATTTGATACACTTCCAGGGTTGGAACTCATCCTGGGATCGGAAAGTGAGTGAGGATTTCATCCTGAAGGATACGGAGGAGAATCGACAGCTGCAAAAGGATTTGGCGGAAAAGTCGCAGCTTTACCAGTGAGTAAAAAGGAAACATTCTGCTGCCTTCATTCATAGTTGATATGTACTTGAATTGTTTTACACGGTTTTTTGTTCTACTCGGCAGAGGTGGTTATTTGTATCGAAAGGAACGCAAAAAACAACGTGCCAAAAGTTTAACCGATCGTATTGAAAGCTTAACGAGTGCTAAGGCGCAACCGATTAATCCGTCGTCCGAAGATGGTAGCTCGTGCAGCAACGGTTTTAGCAGGGACGACAATGAATACAATATGGATGGTAAGAAGATTCATAGATTCGTCGGGATTAGAATACCGTTATATATCGTTTAACGTTTGTTCTAGACATGGATGAATATTATAGCAGCTCGGTTGAGAGCTCGCATGAGGAAGAAAAAGTTTACCTTCAAGCCGGTAGTAAGTTCCGAAAGCATCTCGACCTAGATCAGCACCTAATAGTGTCCGATGGTATGCTGGTAGAGCTACCAGCAAAGCTTCCAGTGGTGACGGTATTAGAAGATTTCGTACGCTACTACACTATTCGTCAGCTATTCGAGTGTGGCCATCAGGAGCAAACAAAATCTAGGCGGCGCAACAGCTCTGCCCTTCGCAGCGAGCACAAAATACGAGACTACGAGCAGATACGTACGAACGTGGAACTGTGCAAAGAGGTGGCAGACGGGTTGCGCGTATACTTTGACTTTACGCTTCAGGATTATCTGCTGTATCCGCAGGAAAAAGGACAAGCCCAGCTCGTTCTGGCCGAAGAGAACCTTCGTAACTTCACCTACATTGCATCGCAAAATCTATCCCTAGATATGCTTACGGTACGCCTCGAGTCACCTACGGTAGATATGCATCAGCCGTTGAGCGAACATTCCGACCACCAGTCAACATCGGCTGCTTCTGCTGAGGAACGTCGTCGAAGACGATTGCGCTCGCACAAGAACGAAGAGAACGAGTTTGTGCTAGATTTCGGTGCCCTGCAGCAGAGTACGGTCGTCGCATCCGGCCAGCAAGGACATCACATTCAACCGAGCGCTGCGGTGGAATGTACCGGTAATCTTTCACCATTTGGTTCGAGCCTGAACATTCTGCGTTCCGTAATTCCTCAGAATGTAACCATTTCGCGGGAAGCCAAAGAGATACTAGACGACGTGTTCCGGTGGCGCATTCTACCATCGAATGCGCCGGCCGAACCGTCCATGATCTACGGAGCGATTCATCTGGCACGGCTCATTGTAAAATTGCCAGAATTTTTGTCCGTCACGGCAATGGCAGACGAGAAGTTGAAGCTGCTGCTCAAGTTCTTGGACGTATTTGCCGAGTTCATCGAGGAGCACGAGGAATGGTTCGGGAAACAATTTTACTTCAGCTTAAGGGACAATGAAGGTGTATAAATAACCGGTTATGGTTTTTGTTTTTTGCGTAATACCTGGAAGCAATTTGTAGGAACAGATCCAATCGAATAAATGTGAGAAGTAATTCAAAACGAAGTTGAATATTGCATTCTGGCATACCCTAGGTGTATAGATCTCGTGCGAAAAGATAGCTGATTCTGGCAACTTTGGTCCAAACGTCAAACGTGTGTTTGTTTACAATTCCATGAAAATATTTCGTGAGAAGCAACGATCCGTGCGCTTTAATTAACAATTGTTCAATTGAAAAAATTGTGAAAGCACTCAACATGAGTCCTCCAACTACACAATACGGTATTCAAAGTACCGCTGGAGCAGTTCCAGTCAAAAACACAAAAGGTACGTGTCAGGCATGTTAACCAGATTGAGCACTTCCGCCGTAAGGAGCAACCATCGGGTACTAGATGTTTTTCGTTCCATGTCTTTTAGGTGAAATATCGATGCAAAAGGTAAAAGTGCATCGCTATGTATCCGGAAAGCGGCCAGAATACGCACAGTATGCCAGCAGCGACGAAGAGTCAGAGGATGATGATTTCATGGAACACCGTCGTGCAAACGAGGAGCAGCAGCAGCGAGAAGATTCGTGAGTAGTTTTTTCTAAATGTTTTGTTATGAGGGGATTAAATCGATTAATCTAACTATTTTTCTGGAATTAGTGAGGATAACGATCTGCCGGAGGATGTCGATGATCCACGTATCCGACGTTTACAAGCGGTTCGAGCGGAAACCCAGGATGAACTTGAACGGGAACGCAAAGAACGGCATCGGGTAATACACGAACCGGAGCTGGTGGAATCTGACGATGACAATGAGCGTAGTGATGGTGAAGATGAAAATGACCGCAGACGCTACAGTGATGATGAACCGGAGCAAACAAATGCCTCGTCCCGGCGGAGACGTATTTCCTTAGGGTCTGAGTCCGAATCGGAAGCGGAACTCAGTGATTCAGAGATCGAACGCAGGCGCAACTTGCTGAAGGCCAAAATGCTTCAGCAGAAACAACGCGAAGAAGAGGAATTGCTGCAAAAGCAAGAGGAAGAAGGTATGTCGGATTCGGAGGAATCCGAGAGCTCGGAGTACGAGGAGGAAACGGAAAGTGACGAGGAAAACGAACCCCGGCTGAAGCCACTGTTTGTGCGCAAAAAGGATCGCACGACGATCATTGAGAAGGAGCGGGAAGCAAATCGTCAGAAGCAGCTCGAGTACGAGTCGAAAAAGATGGCCAAAGAACGACGAAAACAGACATTACGCTTGGTGGAGGACAGTATCAAGAAGGAGCTGGAAAAAACGAAGGTTGAGAACGAACCATCATTGAACGATGTTAACACGGACGACGAAAACGACGAGGTGGAGTACGAAGCGTGGAAGCTGCGCGAATTGAAACGCATCAAGCGGGACCGCGAGGAAAAGGAACAGTAAGTGTACCCGTAGGGTGATTCTATCCCTGGGCAGCGTAATTAATTTTGAAACCCTTTTGTTTCAGGATCGAGAAAGAAAAGCAAGAAATCGAACGGCTGCGCAACATGACGGAAGAGGAACGCCGGCAGGAGCTACGCAACAACCCGAAACAGGTCACGAACAAAAACGTGAAGGGCAAGTACAAGTTCCTGCAGAAGTACTACCATCGCGGTGCGTTCTACCTCGACCAGGAGGACGACGTTTACAAACAGGACTTCTCGGCACCGACGCTCGAGGATCACTTCGACAAGACGATCCTGCCGAAGGTGATGCAGGTGAAAAATTTTGGCCGATGCGGCCGGACCAAGTACACGCATCTGGTCGACCAAGACACGACCAAGTTCGATTCACCGTGGGTAGCGGATACGGCCAACAGTACAATCTTCCACTCGGAGAAAGCCGGTGGCATGAAGCAGGTGTTCGACAAACCGTCGCTTTATCGCAAAAAGCGCGACACATAGATATTTATTTGCTTCGTATTGTGGTTTTAGTTTCGTAAAGTAAATAATTATAAGATTATATAACAAAAGGAGTTTGATTACATAGAAAAAAGTTTAACATAAAAGAAGTTTGAAATAAACGCATAACCGTGCACCGATCTATTATTATCAGTAGACGTAAATATGTAGCTATGCTGTACTCACTGTGCATTGTTATTCTTTATCCAGAATGAGGAACTGCATGGCCGGGAAATGTTTTTCTAGCACGTAGACCAAGCTGACTATTCCACAGTCGAATAATTGCTGCAAGTAGAAGGAGATAGGCAACATTTTGCTAGTGGTTGAATTATATGAGCTCCAATACAACTGCCCTTACCTCAAACGCTTTGTCCAGCAGGAGTAGTTTACAACCGTCGCAGTAGATGAAACTGATGAATAGGACGAGAAAGGCGAGCTGTCGCTGTTGTTTGCTTATCGATTCTTGCTGTAATTTTGCTCCAGAATTGTGAACGTGTATGGACTTTATTCTATGCAAACTGAATGGATTCTGGGGATAAGAGTTTCACGATATTAATATTTTCCCACAGTTAGACTGATCAATAAAAAAAAATATATATGTCAGATACTATGTTTTAATGCAAAGAATGAAATTTAAAATTTAAGTTTAAAAAAATCAAAAATACATATTCGAAAGTAGTTTCGCCGCAAAACAACTGTGACATCCGAAACAACATGAATCTTGGTTTCTTCTTATCGGCATTGCTTGCGTTTATACTTGAACTCGAAGGTTTAAGGGTTGGCCAATCGCTAGCGACCAAATCATACCCATTGCAGCCGGTGCAATTGTGTGTGTATAAAAGTCCTAAACAGCGGCTTTTCAAAGTTCGCCTTTTGTTTATGGTGGGTGCAATAATAATCGACATACGGACCAGTGCACAACATAAGCCCGGTGGCATAGAGTCAGCCTTGCGTCAGCCCGGTACAACGGAGATAGCAGCAACCTAATTGCAATTCCACTGGTATTAGCTACGTGGCCAACCAAAAACACACCCCATCGTTTCGAGGATGATTCCGCGAGTAATTGCGGGCTTCTTGGTGCTTTTCGTCGCAGTTCTGGACAGCACCCAAGCTCTGTACTCATCGTCCGACGATGTCGTGGCACTGACGACGGCCAACTTTGATCGTAACGTGGTGAAAAGCGACGAGGTATGGGTCGTTGAGTTTTACGCACCGTTCTGTGGCCATTGCCGTAACCTGGTGCCGGAATACAAAAAGGCGGCCACTGCATTGAAGGGTGTAATCAAGGTCGGTGGTGTGAACTGCGAGGAAGAGCAGGGTCTGTGCGGACAGTACGGTGTACGGGGCTATCCGACCATCAAGATCTTCGGTGCGAACAAACGATCCGCGGTTGATTACAATGGGCAGCGCACGGCCAAGGATATCGCCGAGGCAGCACTGGCAGAGGCAAAGAAAAAGATCAAGAATGTTCTCGGTGGTGGTGCTGGTGGTGGCAGTAGCGGCGGAAGCGAAGGTGGCAGCGGCTCCAAGGACGACGTCATCGAGCTAACTGATGCGAACTTCGACAAGTTGGTGCTGCAAGGCGAGGAGGCATGGCTGGTGGAGTTCTTCGCACCGTGGTGTGGTCACTGCAAAAATTTGGCACCCCACTGGGCCAGGGCCGCGACGGAGCTGAAGGGCAAGGTGAAGCTTGGCGCTCTCGATGCCACAGTACACCAGCAAAAGATGTCCGAGTACGGTGTGCAGGGCTTCCCGACGATCAAATACTTCCCGGCCGGTACGAAGAATCGCAACTCGGCCGAAGACTACAACGGTGGCCGCACGTCGTCCGACATCGTAGCCTGGGCGCTGGATAAATACACCGAAGACATCCCAAGCCCGGAAGTCGTACAGCTCACCTCGGAGAAGGTTGCACGGGACACGTGCGAAAAGAAACCGTTGTGTGTGGTGTCCGTGTTGCCGCACATTCTCGACTGTAACGCAGAATGCCGCAACCGTTACCTGCAGATCCTGCAGACGATGGGCGACAAGTACAAGAAGAAGGATTGGGGCTGGCTTTGGACGGAGGGTGGCGCACAGCTCGACCTAGAAGCCACGCTCGATATCGGTGGTTTCGGCTATCCGGCCATGGCGGTGGTTAATCTGAAGAAGATGAAGTACTCGCTATTGCGTGGATCATTCTCAAATGATGGCATTAACGAATTTTTGCGAGATCTTTCATTCGGCCGAGGTCACACGGCACCGGTGAAGGGTGCGGAACTGCCAAAGATCCACACCGTCGAACCGTGGGATGGTAAGGACGGGCAGCTACCG
The DNA here is from genome assembly GCF_943734755.1 of Anopheles moucheti. Lineage (NCBI taxonomy): Eukaryota > Metazoa > Arthropoda > Insecta > Diptera > Culicidae > Anopheles > Anopheles moucheti. Next base: position 44,432,788 of record NC_069140.1, read on the forward strand.
GAGGAGGAAGATATCGATCTGTCCGACGTGGATCTGGACGAGAAGGATGAGCTTTAAGATAAATCAAAGGACTGCCAGCGGCGAAAGCTAGCCGGGGGGAACTCTGCCTTTGGGTTGCGGGTTTCCCCCCCCCCAACCCATTCGCGATATCTTCCCATGGAAGCGCTACGTGTGCTTTAGTTCGTAAGAATAGGAGAAGCACCACGGCAAGGATGAATGTCAATACACACAACAAAGTAACAGTCTGTTGCATTTACCACTTACACAAAAAATAACACCACTCCCAAACGTTGGATTCTGTCGGTTAAGTGCCGCATGGGATAAGTGTATAATTTCCATTGTGGAGCGTCAAAGATAAAGGTGTAAAAATAATAAAAGAACTGATAGGAAAATATGCTACAGAGTTTCTAAGGTCGTTCTGTTCTAGAGCTTCGTCACCATAGTACGGATACTAAACCTGATTCAAACCTACCTGCAAGTTGAAGCCGGGTTCTTCGTATTCCGGATCGTGTTTCTCATACTCAAAGAAAACTTGTGCCGATGCGCCTAGCTCGGGCAAATCCTCCGAAACCGATGTGAACAGCTGACACCCCTGACGCAGCTTTTGCACGTGCAGCTTGTCGATGATCGGGAGGATGAGATTATTTAAGCACAACTCCCTAGCTTCCGTACGGGTTCGTTCGAGAAAACGAAGCCGGTTTAGCTTGTTTTTCATGTTGGCAATTGCTCTAATGCTGCATCCTGGCGGTAATTGTTGCAGTTCCTTTTGAGTAGAGGTAATTTTGTTCAACAGACCATCGGGTTTCTGCAATCCTCGCTGTGGTAGGGAACAGTTGCTTAGTGTGTTCTCGGGCGTGAGCTTGTTCTCGCGCTGATAGTCTTCGAGCACGGCTTCTGTGCTGGTTATACGGGACACGAGAGATTTTTCACGCAAATCAAGCGATTGAATCCGTTCATTTAGCTCCTTGATTTCGGCAGGTGGCACCTCATCGGCGTACACGAACTGGTTCGCCGCATATTCAATGGTCGGAATAGTGCGCATTATGAATTCACTGCATGTGGTCCAGCAGCCAATAAGCTTTTCGTAGGCGGCAGATGATAAACCTTCGGACATTGGGCAAAATTCTTCCTCATTACGCTGCAGTGTAAATTGCATTGTATCACATTTTTTTGTAAGTTGATGTAAAAGGTTGTAATACGATTTCTTGTTGTGGTCCTCCTCCTGAAGAATTGCTTTCAGTTGTTCGTTTAAGCGTGAATCTTCTAGCTTCAGTTCATCCGCGTTTGGTAGAGGGTCGGAACCTTCAATCTGACGAACAAATTTCTCCAGTGCATCGTAACGTGCGCGGAGTCGTATTTGTTGATTTTTTGCCATTATGCAGCGAGTCTCAAGGCTGGGAAGCTCTTGCAGTTTAGTTCTGTAAGCAAGGCAGGAAAAAACAACATTAATGGAAGAAGAAAATTGGAAAAAAAACTTTCTCCCCGACGGGGAATCGAACCCCGGTCTCCCGCGTGACAGGCGGGGATACTGACCACTATACTATCGAGGACTTGCTCTTCCGCCTCGTTAGAGCATTATTAGAGCTACAACACTGCTACCAAACTGGTTTGTTAATAAACGCATGACTTTTGTATCGATGGAATTTAATGTTTTTTGAAGTATGTGGAATAAAGAATAGTACAAACAATTTAGACAAATCTATAACAGTACGGCCTGGTCATTCTTCATGAATCACAAATTAATGAGGCTCTTTTAAATTGATTTCTTTATACGATAGTTATAATACTCATCTGCATTAATAAGCAATGTTTACGGCAAATACAGCAATAAACGAATTATAAATTACAGCAATGCAATTACAATACCTACTTTTTTGAATGGCAATGTAATATGGATAACTGAGTTTAAAATTCATTTTATCTTTTTTTAAGTATTTGTGAATGTTTTACACGCATCTGAATATCAAAATTAAAGTAATTAAAAAAATATTTCCAATTCAAATACGGTATTTATAGGCTTTAATAATGAAGCCTAAAACTGAAAAGCCATTGGATTGGTATGCCGGACGAAACCGTAGATACCATAAAATATTGCATACAACAACGAAAACAAACTATGTTAATAAATAACTAAATAAAAAAAGAAATCTCCTCCCCGACGGGGAATCGAACCCCGGTCTCCCGCGTGACAGGCGGGGATACTGACCACTATACTATCGAGGATATGCAATTCCAGCGATTTTACGCACTTTTTGAAACTTCCCCCCTCTACCACGTAAATTTACCATTCTAGTTAAACAAACAAAAGGAAGGTGGGAAACAGCACTCTATTTTTATTGCGTGAAATCGAGGCAAAACAACAAGTCCTCGATAGTATAGTGGTCAGTATCCCCGCCTGTCACGCGGGAGACCGGGGTTCGATTCCCCGTCGGGGAGAGAAAATTTCTTTTTTGTTGTTAATTATGCTTGCAAATAACAAATGCATATGTTTTCTTAAGTTTCGAACAGCATACTAATTCGGAAAAATACTCTAACTCGCGAGAATTTTCATATAACATCACGCAAACTATTGTGTGCTTACTTCTTTTCCAAATAAATAGAAAAAAAATCAACAGAGCTGTTTTGCATACCAAGCTATGAGACTAAAACCTATCTAATTAACATTGTTATCAAGTTTCGATTATTAATAAAACCATATTACCATAACCATAACCATATAAACCATAACCAAAAGTAAAGATACATATTATTGAATTTGATTGCACAAATGGAGGTACACTTACCTAGGCCACGGAATGCAGCTGCCGGTATATAAACCGTCTATTTTCGCCAGTAGTTGTTCCTTGGTTGCAGTCAAATGTTCTAAACATTCACCTGCTGCATTCAACTCTCGTTTTGCACGTAACTGCTCCATCATATGTTGAACGACCGTGTTCACATTTGCCACAGTCAATTCGTAACCGGGGCCAGTGTCTCCTTCAGGCACAGTATTGGACAGGAAATTATTTAAATTTGTACGGACACGCGTTTCCAGCACAATGTACAGGAATGGTTTCATGGACCGGTTCTTTTCCATTAGTTGCTTAACACGGGTAACACCATTCATCGTCCGAAACATTGCTGAACAGGAAATACCTTCGCACCATTTTGTCCTTATGCCAGCCTCTAGCGCACGTTCGTATACAAAACCGAGGAAATCTTCGTTGAGGTTTTCGTCCAGCATTTCTATTGCTAACTTCACCGAAGCAATGGAAACCAGCTCCGCAAAAGGTACATTGATGCACATTTCTAGATAGTTTTGCCAGATTTTCTGCTGGAAGTTTTCAATCTTCATCTCGTACGTGGTAAATGTATCTGTTGTTTCGACAATCTTAACAATGGTTTGCTGAAGCTGGTCAATTAGCTCAGCCTGATGGGTATCATCATTGGTTGTTGAGGTGTTGAATAGATCTTTTAGTGTTTGCAGTTGATCGATAAACACACATTTCTGCCTTTCCAGTCGCTTTACATTTTCTTGAGCAGATGCCATCTCAAGCTTCAAAGATTGTTTGTGCAATTGAAGATTGCTGAAACGACATTGGTGATTCAATCACTGTGCACAACTTTGGAAAAGAAAAGCCAACTTACCTTATGTATATCCTTTTCTCGCTGTTGTAATTCGTATTTGACAACATCAAAACGGATTGATTGTTGTCGATGGAGCACCGTACACTCTCTAGCTCTGACTCCAAAAACCGTATGCTATTGAGTTGATCTACAATGTTCTCCATCTCGTTGAACTGAATCTTTAGTGTCTCAAGGGAGGTTTCGAACGCTTTTCGTAATTCCAAATTCGCTTTTGCCTCACGTAGTTCTTGTTCACAGAAAATCAGCAAGTTTTCAAGCTCATTTTTCCTTATTAGTATACTTGCAGCGGCAATTTCTCCAGTAATTGCCGCGGTTGTGTCGTGATCGTGAACCGCTTGAACAGCTAGTAGCTGTTCCTTTTCGTATACCGCCTCTCTTAGCATTAGTTTGAGCTGTTTAATATCATCCTGGTAGTGTTGCACTTGGTGCGAGTGTAGGGTAACGAACATCTGTTGTAGAGAGTCCTTCAACTCGGAATATTTGTCCGACATTTCGATACGTTCCTCCAGTTCGGCTATCTCGGGACGAAAGTCTTTCAGCTGCGTGCTTAAGTATTTGCGCCGCATTTCCTGCTTAAAATCAGCTTCGGTTTGTTGCAGATCCTTAAACTGGCCGCAGAGCAGACAATCATACATAATCGCCCAAAGTTTCGATGCATTGACGACATGTTGCCGGAAGCGTCGTTGTGAAAGCAAAATGTTGAGGTTAGGATACTCTACTGTACCGTAGAAAAAACCAGGACACAGATGATTAAAGTCTTCAATGGGCATTCTGAGCCATTCATCGATGCACACGAAACCTCCATGCCGTTCACTGCGCCGCAGGTTAAATCCCTTGCCATCGAATGGTGGACTTTTACGAAGGCGTAAATGCCGGAACGGATCAGTCTTCGTTTGCAGACGTATCACGACGCAACTTTCGGGCAGCACGCCGAACAACGGTATGGCTTGGGTAAAGAACCATGGCAGGATCTTACGCACCACACCATTCTGCAGACTAATCGACGATCGAACCAGTACTGTTTGAAGCGCACCGTCTCCCGTGTGGCAGGTTACCTGTAGTACATAGACACAATTAAGTATTAACACTACTAACTGCATAGAGAAACATGTTTTCCATCTTACACCGATAATGCGCATTGTATTGGGGGTAAATTAGCTTCACAAGAACAACTTTTAACCACTAGAAATACACTACCACGTTTCAACTTCACTAGCAAAGCACGAGTGACGCGTGTGTAGATTTTCATTCATGGCGAACCCAGAACATTTTTGGAGAACCGTTGAAACAGCCATTTTGGAGAGATAATTTGAACCTGCTGATATTTCTCACCAAAAAGTACTATCTTTATAAAGTTAATGCCAGTGTGGTTATCAATTCATAAGTGTAAAATTGTCGTAGTTACCATTGTAAACATGAGAAATTAACAAACACAATATTATTAAGTGTTTTTTGCATCTGCACAGGGTGGCTGAAAAAAAATTCTGTGTAGAGATTGTACACCCTAGCTATGCGCATCTTGTGCGGTGTGGTTTGACGTATCTAGATGGTGTTTTCAAAACAAACACGTACTTTATGCGAAACGCCGCGTACGCAATCATATTCTGCGGAGAAACATTTGTGCAAAGAATTGTGTTGAAAAGCAATCTAGTGTCCCATAAGAAGCATGATCCGGAAAGGTGATAACCGTACGTGATGGAAACGAATACCGTGCAAACGGTCACGCTAACTAACAGCATCATCGGCGTGGGCATACTTTCTATGCCCTTTTGCTTTCAACGGGTAAGTACGATGATCGGTATGGGGGTTTAACAATCTTTTGGACTACATGCTCAAATCTCCTTTTCGTTATAGTGCGGAATTGTGCTGTCAATAGTGCTTCTACTGCTCAGCAGTTATGTTACCCGGTTGGTGTGCAGCTACATGGTAAAATCGGCCATAATTTCAAGACGGAAAAACTTTGAACAAATTGGTAAAAGAATTCACAAAACTATGCACTCAGTGCTGTCTTTGTATTTCACGGCTAACAGACTGATGTTTAACGTTTGCAGCATTCTACGCATTTGGTTCTGGGGGGAAATTGCTCGTTGAGCTATGCGTCGTCGGCTACCTGTTGGGCACGTGCATTGCCTACTTCGTAGTTGTCGGTGACCTTGGTCCTCAAATCACGGCCAAAATTCTGTCCATGCACGAAAGCGATAGTCTTCGAACATGGGTTATGATCGTGGTCACTATCGTTTGCATCATTCCGTTAGGAATGTTACGGAATGTGGACAGCCTAGCGTCGGTTTGTACGGCCTCGCTAGGGTTCTACCTGTGTCTGGTGCTTAAGGTTGTTTCGGAATCGAGCGAAAAGTTTCAACACACCGGTTGGTTCGAGCGGCTGGATTTGTGGAACTGGAGCGGGATATTGCAGTGCATGCCCATTTTTACCATGGCTCTATCCTGTCAGATGTAAGTATGATATGTATTGCAGCGGGTTTGATTTAATTGACCATACGATTTATTATGTTGCAGGCAAATATTTGAGGTGTATGCGACGATGCCCACCACATCTTTGGATAAGATGAGCCGTGTCATCCGACAGTCGACAAACATCTGTACGATGATATACGTTGCGATCGGGTTCTTCGGGTATGTGGCTTTTAATGGACACCGATTTTCCGGCAACATTCTCGTCGATTTTACTCCCTCGTTTGCAAGTGATATTATCAAGATGGGATTTGTGCTTTCGGTTGCATTTAGTTTCCCGCTAGCAATCTTTCCCTGCCGGGTGAGCCTTTACTCGTTGCTGTACAAGCGTGCCTCGGATGGACACATGTACATTCCCGAATCAAAATTTCGACCACTCACGATAGCGATCGTGGTTGTAGCGCTTATATTTGGTTTGATGATACCATCGATTGAGGTGGTTATAGGACTGGTCGGTTCTACGATTGGAGTAGCGATATGTTTGATCATACCGGCAGCATGCTACATGACGATCTGCAAAACAAACATAAGCGAAAAGCAACTTGCCCAGGTAATGATAGCGTTTGGGTTTATCATCATGGTGCTCGGAACATTCGCAAACCTGCAGGCGATCGATCGTGCACCGGAACGAAAGTACGATACCACTGTTCCACCGGCTGTGCTAGAAAAACTCGTCGTTAAGCCGATAGTACCAGATAGAAAGGTAGACGATCCCAAACCACCCGCTTTGCCGGTAGAATCCGTAACGGAGAAGATCAAACCAAAGATAGAACCTTCATACGAGGCGGTCCCGGAACCAGAAAAGTTAGCAATTGTCGAAGGAAAATTGAAAAAGGATATGCCAGATGGGATAGGATCGAAAAACGTCCCACCAAACGGCGCTGAGATAGCTGAGACAGCACCCAAAGACCCGCGAGCAGTGATCAATAACGAGGCTATATTAAAGGAAGAGCGCGAAATAGCAGTGGAAGAGAAGGATAAGATAGTGAAAGAAATCAGTGAGCTGAAAAATGCGAAAAAAGTGCTTGAAGCCGAGGTGGAAAACATCAAAGAGGAGTTGGTGAAGAAGAACAAAGAAACGGAACAGTTGGTGCTGAAGAAGCTGGATGAGATAGTGGAGAAAATAGCCGAGCAGAAGGTTGGCATTGGATCGCGTGAGAAGGATCAACCGGCAAATAGGAACGCTGCACCGGAGCACATTCTCCCGGAGGCAATACCTAACGGCAAGCAAAATCTCGGACAGATGCCAAGCGATCCGATCGTGAAGCTGCTGAAAGCGGGTGGTAACAATAAATCGGTCCCTCAGGAAGATATGCATCTTCAGGGAAGAAGTGTGGGAAATGACACAGAGATTCATAACAAACCACAACCCAATATGGATCGTGTAGAACCAGCAGAAGGTGCAGGTGCAGGTGCATTACCCGTTGAACGGACACCAGAAATAGAAGCAAAACGCTTGGAGAAGGAAGGGGAGAAATATGAAAAGGACGGTAGCAAGCGTGTTATAAAGCCACCGGCCGAACTAGTGCCGGAAAGCGGCAATAAACAACCGTCACAAAGTCGACCTGTTCCCCCGAAGTATGAAGTTTCGCCGAATGCAGATTCTACCAACAACGTAAAGGATGGCGAAGCTGGAGCGCAACTTCAGCTACCTGGGGACGGTGATAAGCTCAAAGAGAAGAATATTCCATTGCCACCCTTACCGGTGGAGGTGCCGGCGGAAGCACCGGCCAAAGTTGTTCCCACCGCTAATGTAGAGCAGAAGCAGGAAAACATTGACGATGAAGCGATGGCAGGGAAGCGGGATTTGTTGGCAATGCGCTTGAAGCGTGAAGCGATTAACCCGCACGAGCTGGAAAATTGTCCAAAACGAAGCGCATCCGCCGAAGTGGATGGTGCGAAATAGAATAGTCCATTCGAAAGCGACGAGCGAACCGGCCTAGCTGGGGAAGGATGGATTTCGTTAAAATGCTGTAGACTGAAAGATGTACCGTGCAGGTGTTTGAAGAAAGGGGGCAATAGGGCGGTCGGGGCAGGAGTTTTGGAAATCTTTTATAGAGAAATAGTTTATTCTTGGAAGTGACCTATCTAAGTATTCATGGCGTGGAGTCGAGGTGGATCGTTGTTAAATCATATTCTTAGAAAAGATGTGAAATAAACTATAATTGGTTTCAATGAAATCCAGAACTTGAATTTAAGCTGGAATGTTTTCATTTCCACTCTAGGCATCATTCACTGCGAAATAGGCGTGTTATTGCGTGTGAATTTGTAATAAGACTCAAGTCTACAAAATATATAAATTGTTTTAATAGATACCCACATCTATACTAGTTTTGACCGTATCGTATCAGCATAGCGATTCAATGATGCTGATAAGCAATAGCGTTATTGTTTTCCTTTCCATTCACGCGTATTATAGCGAAAAAGGAGTTTTTGTGTTTAATTTCCCTTACCACCAATTGGCGTTCCAATCAACAGACTATGTTCTACATACGAAAACAATTGATTGTAGGGTGCCTTCTCACGGGCTTGGGGGAGATCGATCGATCCAATCGAACCCCAAAAACATTCAGCGGCCATTTGCGTATTATCCTGCCAGCTGCAAGGCAAAAGCCAAGCGCTGGAGGAAAGGTTAGGTTTCGATTTCATGCTTTTAGCGCGGTTTGGGGTGAGGAAATGTTTTGTTTCATAAAGAATTTTCCAATCAGTGGTGGATTGTCGTGGTGAAAGCTTTTTTTTCTCCTGGAGGAAAGAGACTGTGAGAGAGAGAGGCGTGGAGCTGATGCGCTTGGAGTGGAACGGTATGATAATATGAATAATTGATAGGTAAATTGAAATCTGAGCATGGAATGTGGTACGAAATGTTGATACAAAGAATTTCTACTGCACGGGGGAGACAACGACAAAAAAAAAACCCCACGAAACGGTTGAGCATAACACGCTGTTTACCATGCCAAGGACGACATATGGTATTGTGAGCAGTATGGGAAAAACACGGGATAAAATCGGTTTTTCTTTTCTTGTCTCCTCTGTTTGTTTGTTTCATTAATGTTATGAGTTGTTTTACTAGCACTGCGGCGAATTGAAATAAAATGCACATGTTGTGCATTTGTGTGTTGTGGATTATCGGATGTTCGCTGTTTCGAATGAAGGTGCGCCATCCACTGCCATGCATGAATCGTTAAGCTTTCGTCGAACAAAACCCCTTTATTAATGCTGCTGGCTTATTTGTTCGGGAGTTTTTACATTTGAAATCATAAAACCACTGCACCGAGGTAGCGGAGAAAGTTCATAATAAGCAACTGAAAGGAAAGTGTTCTGGTACGAAACGGTGTGGTTGTTTTCCCTGCTGAAAGGGATTATGAATCAGTGTTCTTCTTGCACGCTCGTTACTGAAATAACCGTGCAGTGGCAGCTACATGTAAATGCAAAATTGATCAAAGATCACGATGTCATCATCGTCGTGCTGTGATGCACACCATGTGCGCTGCATTAGAGCCACATTGGTGTTTTTAATCTTAAAAGCAGAGCTTTTTATATTTAAAGCTTAAATAAGCTCACGAACAATATTATGCATGGCTTTTCTTTGCCTGTTTCGGCGTTTGATGGTTAAAGGACTTGTTGGGTTTGCTTGGATTATATGTGTATAATTTTAAAATCACATAAAGCTCACCCATTTTTATAGAATCAGTCTAGTGTGCCATTTAAAGCTTACGCACTTTTGAGCAGCGATTGGTCGAGAGACAGCAACACACACACGCCAATATTATAAAAGCAAACAATTTCATACCGATCTGATTATGATGCTTTACCGTTTTCATCTCTTCCATATGGAACATTCCAGCTGGGGAATCGTTGTTTTTGTTCAATTCCATCTAGCTGTTCGACTTTTGAACGATTTTGCAATGGCAAAAATACAAATGGACTATGCATATTTTACATCCCACCCGGGGTTGATCGAAACATGGTCGAATAATGCAAATGAAATTTGGCCTATCTTCTTTGTTTGTGACGGCGCGGCTGGTGGAGCCGAGCCGCGTTTTGTTTGTCCTGTTTTGCACTTGTGCTGACTTTCTTTTGCCATTTTGATTTCAATCCCCATCACCTCTCCCACGGATTGGCCCAACCTCGCCATTAGCTTCGGCTGGAGGCAATTTATCGAAAAGGGTTAAGGTTTGTTTTTGCCATTTTGTTAGGCTTTTTATGGTTTACGAGGCTTCAAGCCATAATCGAAAACCAAATTTAGTGAGTTTGCTTTACCTTACTTTTAAAATTATTTTTTTAACTTTAAAAAAAAATTAAAACAAAATTTTTAAAAACTAAATAAAGGTTTGTGGTCTCGTGTTTTTTTAAGACCTACGTTTATGAGCAAAGGTCGATGTAAAATCCGTTTTACATACGGCCGACGTAAGGAGCCTTTGTTTAAGGTTTGCTTTAAGCAGTTATGTTGTTTGTATCGGAGGTGCAATTAGCTTGTTGGCCGGACCATCTCCTTTAAAGATTTTTTTTGTATGATGTATCGATACTAATTATTATTTTATACTAATTCTATTATCTACTGTCACTTACTCACTTTCATACTTATTCGGCGATACAACCGTTTTGCGGTTGCAACAGGCCATGTTGCAGCCGTTTTCTAACGCGCTCACGGTCTAGCACCTTCGTCTGCCAATCCATTACCTCGGACGAAGGAAGACAATATTTATCCCTCTCCGCGAAGTTTCAATGAAGAGAATATTTGCCTTTCAGCAATTTGTCAGCACACTCTAGAAGGACCTTCTTTTTGTTAAAACGGACACGAAAGAACACGAATGGTTTTAAGTTCACAAACGTTTATTTCAACTGTTGTCCAAATACTACTGCAAGTTCAAATAGCGCAGCGCATTATATAGTTATATACAGTGTTGCCAAACCTAACTCGTACCACACAGAGGTGTGTCAAACTATAAGTGGTGTCAAACCAAACAATGTGAAACGTTGCTTATTATTAACACTCCTCCTCAACGTTTACACATTCATCATTAGATTGAGTTCCTTGCAAAACTTATAATGTTTCACCGCTCCTAAAGGTTTTGTAAATATGTCAGCTGTCATATCTTCAGTGGGACAATACCGCAGGGTCACAACTTTCTTATCTATCATATCTCTTACATAGCACTGTTTCGTTTCAATATGTTTCGATCTTCTAGTTGCCTTTCCTGATCCTGCAAAGCTAATACATGATTGATTATCTTCGAATATTATTATTGGTCCACTCGTATTTTCTCGCATATCCTTTAGGAGCCGCCTTTGCCATGCTATTTCTTGACAGGCTTCAGTGAGAGCACAGTATTCAGCCTCCATGGATGATAAGCTAATGCAATTCTGCCGTCTACTGACCCAGGATATAACTCCTCCTGCGTAACGAATCATGAACCCTGTGGTGGATTTCCGATTACTAACATCTCCTGCCCAATCTGCATCGCAAAACGCTTCAAGACCTTGATGTGTCTTTCCTCCGAGATGTATCATCCAATTTTTCGTTCCCTTTAAATACCTTACCACACGTTTTGCCGCTACATAGTCTTTTTCAGTTGGTTTACAAAATTTTCTACCTAGTATCCCAACACATGCAGCAATATCAGGTCTAGCACAATTCGCAATGTACAGTAGACTTCCTACAATACTTCTATATTGTGTACCATCCTCCAAGATCGCACTTGGTTTTTCATCGCGTAAGAAACCCTGATCCATTGGAGTCTTTGCCTCTTTTGCATTTTGTAATCCGAGTTTCACAATTAATCCGTTAATATGATTCTGAGCGCTAAGACAGAAGACACCTTCCTTATTTCTTGAGACCTGCAGTCCTAGAAAATTTTTAACTTCACCTAACATATTTATATCAAAATGATTCTTCAATTGTTTATAAACATTTGTTATTTCATTCTCGTCTTTACAAACAACTAACAAATCATCTACATACACTACCAAATATGTTAACATATTCTTAAATACGCGTGTGAATAAACAAGGGTCTGCATCGCTCGCAACAAAACCTAACTTCTCGATTACATTGCATAAAGTCTTATTCCAGCATCTTGCTGACTGTTTCAATCCATATATGCTCCTCCTCAAACGGCAAACTTTTCCTTCTTGGCCGACTGTTTCATAACCCGGAGGTTGACGCATATATATTTCTTCTTCAACATTACCATGAAGATATGCTGTAGCTACATCTAGATGTTTTGAAAACAATCTGTCTCTTCCTGCAATTGCTAACAGCGTACGTACCGTATTGTACCGTGTCACAGGAGCAAACGTTTCATCATAATCGGTACCATAAACTTGGCTAAAACCCTGTGCTACAATGCGCGCTTTGAAACGAATTACTTCCCCTTTTTCGTTTCTTTTCTTTTTAAAAACCCAGCGGCTTCCGATGACTTTCTTACCTATTGGCAGTTCCTCCAAATCCCACGTACCATTCTTTTGATGTGATTTGAGCTCGTCATCCATTGCAGCTTTCCACGAACTGGCCTCTGTCGAGTCCAGCGCCACGCGCCACGATGTTGGTTCGTCCTCGATTATTTTCGCCATACCAACGAAGTAGTCGTTCAAATATCCAGGCTGTTTACCCCGATTGCGACGTACTGGTAACAATGCTTCGCCTTCACTGCCGTCGTCTTCCTTTTGTCCCGAAAAAAACGGTATTCGACTCAAGGGACAATAGATCTTCAGAACGTATTGAAAGATCTTCATTGTTGGACACGGCATACTCGTCTGCATTTTCCTTCTCAGTAACTCGCTCGTCAACAACTACAGTATTGGGCGTTTGACACTCACTGTCACAAACTGGTCGGTTGTTTTGTATGTCCTTTTCCAAAAACTTCACATCACGGCTTATTGTGATTCGCTCGTTTGCTAAGTCCACAAAACGGTACCCCTTTTGTTGATCGGAATATCCGACGAATGTCAACTTTTGGGCTTTGCTAGCAAACTTGTCTCTTTTTGTTTTTGGAACGTGCACCCAGGCACCACAACCAAACACACGAAGATGATCAACCTTCGGTTTTCTACCGAACCACTTTTCATAGGGTGTGCTTTTCACCGCACTCGAAAACAATCTATTCTGCAAATAGTTAGCACAAAGAACTGCTTCACCCCAGTATTTTGTGTCCAATTTCGCACCCAATAACATTGCCGTTACCATTTCTTCCAAGTACCGATTTTTCCTTTCCGCGACACCGTTTTGTTGCGGCGTATATGGAGTGGTTGTTTGCATTGAGATACCTTGTTTTCGATAAAAGTCTCTTAATTTACCGTTACAATACTCGCCACCTCCATCTGACCGTATTATTTTCGGGATTTTTCCAAACTGGTTACGCATAAGATTAACAAAATCGACGATCTTGTCTGGAACTTCGGCCTTCGTTTTAACCAGATAAACTATTGTATATCTGCTAAAATCATCTATCAGGGTAACAAAATATCTATTTCCGCTCGGCGTTACAACCGGCATTGGACCACAAACATCACTGTGTACTAGTTCTAACGTTTCTTTTGTTTGGCGCTCTGAAGCCTTGGGAAACTTTGTACGAGACATTTTCCCTTCCAAACACGTTTCGCACGTTAAGTTTTCTGCACACGAATGTACTTTTGCACCAATCACTAGATTATTTTCAAATAGTAACTTGATCGCGGAAAACTCCCTATGTCCAAAGCGCTCATGCCACAAGTGGCAACAGTGATCACTATGTTGTCCCGTTCGCACTACATACGCAGACTCCATGTTTTGCACGTATGTGCTGCCGTTCAAAAAGCCTTGTATCACAACCCGATCATTTTTGATAATGTTGCAAAGCCCCTTTTTGAACATTACATCGTAGCCATCAGCACACAAACGAGACACTGACAATAGATTGCTTTTCAAACTGGGAACATATAAAATGTCTTTAACCACAATTTCACCAGTTTTTCCATTGTCATCGATACCGTGGATCACTCCATTTCCAATTCCAGCAGATTTTATTACGTTTCCATCTGCCAAAGTTATAGAAACTTCATTGTTCGTCTGATGTTTCACAACACCTTGTATCAGCTTGGGATTACCGCACATATGCCTACTGGCACCACTATCAACAACCCATCCTTTTTCGCACTTAACTGACGAAAAATTGGCAACAGCCTTTTGTCCTGCTTTGCCCTTCTTTTTCGATTCAAGAAACTTCCGACAATTTCTGCGAAAATGACCCATTTGGTGACAAAAGAAACACTTCATCTTCTGCCCACCCGGTTGCTTTTCCTCTGCTTTTAAAGCTTTTTCTTCTTTGCTGTGAATTTGAAGTTGATTTTTACGCTTCAAATGTTCATCCCGCAAGCTACTTAGCACGATATCCATATTGAGGCTTTCGTATGGCCGATTTTCAAGAGAAGTAGCGAAGCTGCTGTACGAAGGTGGCAACGAACGTAACAGCATAATCATTCGAAGGATTTCGCTCAATTCAACTCCGGAATTGTCTAGTCTCTCATAAAGATCCTCCATACTTTCGATGTGTTGTTCTAGATCACCATCTTCATCGAGCATTGTCGAACACAGGAGATGTAGTAACATCGCCTGATTACTAATTGTTGCTTTTTCATGGTAGACCCGGAGATTTTCCCACATCTCTTTTGCGGTCTCAGCCTTTTTAATCAACCGTAGCTGATTATCTTCGACAAGCATGGCGATGGTATTTCTCGCCTTACGATCTTTCTTCTTCCAAGCCTCGAATTGTTCACTCCCTTGCACTGGATAATCGTCTTCGATTGCTTCCCAAGCTTCTTCTTTTTCCAGCAGCGTCATAATTCGAAATTTCCACGCTGCATAGTTTGTGGCATTCAGCTTGGTGAATACCACCTTCAAACTATCAGAAGCCATTTTTTAACGTTTCACGATCACGGAAACAACACTAATGTCAGCAGTACAACAGGAACACATCTAACGAATAAAGACACTTTATTTCAGCAGATTAACTGCTACTGTTAGATCACATGGGATACTGGGCCCATAACCTGTTAAAACGGACACGAAAGAACACGAATGGTTTTAAGTTCACAAACGTTTATTTCAACTGTTGTCCAAATACTACTGCAAGTTCAAATAGCGCAGCGCATTATATAGTTATATACAGTGTTGCCAAACCTAACTCGTACCACACAGAGGTGTGTCAAACTATAAGTGGTGTCAAACCAAACAATGTGAAACGTTGCTTATTATTAACACTTTTTACATATAATGTGAAAACGATAATGTTTAACTACCTTATGCAGCCCGTAAAGTACTAAGCCACTTCTCTGAAGCGGGTTCTTTGTACTGACGGCTTTGAATAACAGGAAGATTACAGCAGACGATGTACAGGTAGATTAATCGGTCAGTGGCGGTCAGAACTCATTTTAAAAATCGATAACAACAGTTCAATGTTTAAATCAAACGGTATGTCTGCTAATTTAGAAAGCAAAGTCTAATATTAGAAAGTTTTATGGTAACCCAGACGAGCGGATCTTGTAAGCTTATTCTTTTTGAAATTTAATTTGTTCGTATGATGATTTCACTATTGTACTTCCTTCCTAATTAATCGCATTAACATTAACATTTTCCTCTTCAGTAACTGAATAAACTTCAGGAGTTTAGTGCTTAAGGTATTAGCAAGTGGAATTTAAGTACGTTTCAGCTCGTCTAAAGGTAACAATTGTAATTATGAAATTCCTTTATGCATTCCGGCACAATCTAACAGTTCGTAAAAGTTGATGAACGTGTGCATAATTACCCGTCGAAAGGTGAAGATTTTTTTTTTTGCCCAGGCAGCAGTATACTCTCAGTCTGTCAAAAACTTCGTCCTTGATCGGTCACCACATCAGAAAAGGGGCTGCAAAATGAAAGGGATAATGAGCGCACCCAAAAAGTCGGGTTTGATAGTGGTGAATAAAATTTCTTAGCTAGAAAATTAATTTTAATTCCACACCCCAGTAACGTGCTCTTCTGTTTCCTTTTTCGGATTTCCTGACACTGTTGATGATGCGTGTCGTGTGTACGTGTTTGTTGCAAAGTTTCCAAATTCCCCCTACAGGCACGCCGCCACACGTCCAGTTTGGCGAGGTGAAAAAACAAGAAAAAACAGAGTGATTACCTTCACAAAACCTCCACAAGTCCAAGGCAAATCCTTGACAGGATCGCCACCGGGAAGCTGAGCTAAAGGAAGTAGCACCATTGTGAGGCATCAGGACCTACACTAGATACCATTTTCTACGGTGTGAAATGAGGTGGAGTGATGTAGGGTTTCATGGAAAGTTTCCCCCCCTCACGCTTGTACTATTCCCGGGGACGGGGCGAAAACTTTATCCTTATCATCGTTGTTCGATCGGAAAATTGAATTTCAGAAAGGATGAGGCAAATGCTAAACTAAACGGTGCCAGGGCGTTTCGGGAAACGGACTGATCGTTAGGACGCCCGTTGGTAGTAGTTTTCGGACTATCGGCCTATTTGTTGCTATTCACCGCCTTGCACTGTCCTCGGCTGGTTTTTACCGCATACCGACAGCTACACAAGTGGTAAGTTTAGCCGGATTTTCGGGGATGATACGCCCTTAGCTGACAATTAAAACACTTTCAAACTTCCATCACCCTCAAAATTCCGGCAACATTACTGCATGGAGGGTGGAAATCGTAACGGAAGCGCTAGGAGAGGAGATGTGTGCTTTCCTCCGGCATCCATTTTGGGGTCCCCTTCATTTGGCCAATAGTTAAAGGTGTCTGTCGAGGAGTGGTGGTTAATAGTGTGTTGCTGACAACTTAACCTTAACGGACGAGGACGTTTGCTACGCAGACGTTCGATAGCAATCGTTATTAACTGTTCTAGATAACGGTGTGCAAACATAGTACGGTTTGAAGTTGGAAAAGCATGAGAAGCATAGCTTCAATACAGACCGTCTCAGAACGTTCAGCTTCATGTGCGGAATCCATATTCCCGTGCCTCAGGACCGTTGGTTTAGTAGTTATGGCTTATAGCTAGCAATGGATTCAGATTAACCATATGCCAGCCATAGTAAAGGGCGCTTTCTTATCAGATTAATATTGGAACTAATTTTCGGTATAGTAACATAAAAACGACCGAACATTTTCCACTTACTATACGCGCATTCGGTGTGGTTCAGATGTTTTCCAACGACTACGAAGGTTTGAACGTTAGACCACGTTCGAACGCGCCGTTGAAAGGTGTTTTGGGGCAGTTGAATGATGAATGCAAATTGCAATTAATTACGTTCCGTTTCATTCATTCCGGCTCGTGGCTACGTGCAATTAAGGAGCCTCTTCGACCGTAGCGAGAAAAGTACTTCTTCCACCATAACAATTTGGGGATGGGCCCGAGGGAGGTTCACAATTGAACGGGAATGGCAGCAAGATTCGTCAGCTTTCTCATCCCACCGCAACCATCGATAGAATTCGTGATGTAAATCACTGATGATGGATGTGAAAGAACTTCGCTTCACTTGCAGGGAGCACGCCAATTTGCAAAGATTTCGCCTCGTTATGCGCTTAGTGAAATAATGGTCGTGCTATGGTTGCAGTAGCTGCAGGACACTCTGTAATGGAAGGTAATAGACATATTGAGCACTCTGCTGGAGGCGTAAAGAAGAAAAAAAAACTGTTGAAATATTATGGACTTTCCATGGAATGTTTCATTTTTAATGACAAATAAATTAACAAGCATAACAAATAAGATTAATTTTCATTTAAATATTCTTTAAGATGCAGTGAACTGTATTGGATAATATTTACTATATAGAATTAGAATTATACTTATCACAATGGTAATTAATCTATCCTCTAGCTTCGAAGAACCCCAGTGGTTAGATCTACGACCACATGTGATTAGATTTGCGTCATCCGGTGTAGTGAGTGAACTTTGAGGACTTAGACATTAAAATGCCCCTTCTCTAGTGGCAGTTCTAATACATATTTATGAAACCAAAACCCATAATCAATTATTAGTAAATAATAAAGAACAATTGTTATTACAAAGCCATCTATCAGTTTAACCGTCAGTCCCAAAAAAAGTGCTCGTATAAGAGCCCCGGTATTGATGGTTTATTTCATCTATCTTTTGTCTCAAAAAACAGTTAGCAAAGCACCATCAAAAAAGAAACTTCCACAAAGAGAGATGCCAATGTCAATTAAAAACACATTGCCATCGCCCGAACGATCCTACCGAATGGACACAAAAAAACCGAAACGTGAAAGGAACCGTTTGGCCGTCAATTAAAATTTGCCTTCCAAATCGAGGTAAGCGTGATGGGTGATATACTTAACCAGAGATTGAT
Organism: Anopheles moucheti; assembly: GCF_943734755.1. Taxonomy (NCBI): domain Eukaryota; kingdom Metazoa; phylum Arthropoda; class Insecta; order Diptera; family Culicidae; genus Anopheles; species Anopheles moucheti. The sequence continues at coordinate 44,451,219 of NC_069140.1, forward strand.
AGGCTTGGTCCTTTCCTTGGTTACTTTCTTCTGGGCACGGTACGACGCTGGTCACTTTGCGCGTTGAATATATGCAAGGCAGTACATTAGCTACAATCTGGTACGGCGTAGCCCCGTCGTAGCGCTATAATGTGAGATCATTTTCGCGGTCACGCATTCGGTATTTCCGGCCATTCGGGGCGGTCGAAAAAGGAAGCGAAAGCAAAGAGATGGCATACCTGTACCGTGCTGGGTCGCAGTGTTATTGCGTGCCTAACGTTCTTTTCTGCGCTGGGGAAAGATTTACTGATTTCTTACCGTTTTGGTGTCTGTTGTCTTAAACTCTCTTGCAAACACCCAACATCACGGATTCGCCATGAACAGCGCGTTGAGTACTGTTTTTGTGTATGTTCTGTTGGCGTGTGTACCGTACGGAGGACCTTCCCGAAGCCAGCTACAGCAAACGTGTTAAAAAGGAGCGAGCGGATAAAAAGGTACAATGATATGTTTTTTTTTTTGCTCAGCGCTCACCAATCCGCCATTCATATCGTTCGTTGGGATCTCCTTCAGCTCAGGACAGCTTTTATCCAACCCGGGGTCGCATAAATCATTTACTCGCACAATTTCTCACTCTCTAACACGCTCGATGTCCTGGGGCCCATTTAAAGGTGCCCGGGAGGCAACCAGAGAAAGCTACTTTCTTCCCGCAGTACGTACGACTGTAGTTGCCTCGGATACGAAAAGGAACAAAAACGAGCAGCAAGTGATGTTGGAACAAAAACTAGTGAGCCCAGAATAGGTGAAACGACATAATATCGCATGTCGGATGAACATTTACAAGTTCACAGGTCGTTTGTGGTGGTGAATTGTATGATAGCAACGAACTAGCAACAGCAGTTGCAATGGATCAAAAATGCGTTAAAACCGATTGTCTTAAGTATGCTAGAAATAGCACCAAATGATTATGATTATACAAATAAATGGAGAAGTATGCATAAAAGATCAGTTGTAGTGAAATATACTGTTTAGACGTTGATATGATGACAGCATTTCGATCACCAAAGTAGCCAATGATCCACCTTTCTTTAGGTGGTGCATACTGTTTGACAGTCCTGAGCGCCCTCTTCCGGAATTCTATAGCACTACCAAAGTTGTTTCGAATAGATTGTTACGCGCAAGGGAGTGAAACGATTTGATGTTAGTATAGGAAGAGTTATTAATTTTTTTAGTAACCTTGTGACAATTGATCAAAATCGCTAATAACTTTTGGGTCTTTATCTCTATAAGCTGGAACTGGAACTATAATTCCTTGTTAACGTCAACGTATACCAAAGCATTTTGATTGATTAATAAAACTCTTCGATTGCCTTTAGAGAGTAAAACCAGCATTTTATAGCTGCCTGGAATATCCTCTTTAAGATGGCCGTTATTGCCCGTAAGTTATTGCATCAAGACGGTGGGATAGCTGCTCTTGATGTGCCGCGTGCGGAGGAAAACATAAGACCAATAAAACTCACTCATCCATGGTACATTGGCCCACGGATTGGTAATATATACGGAACTAATATCTTCCTCCCAAACCCGCATTCCACTCCTATAGGACAAAAACTTCCCATCCACCCAAATTTAATTCCTTCCAATTGGAGGCTTTCGATAGTTTGCGACTAATAAATATGTACCATTTCGTTCTAGGTATGACCTGGTTGCAGCAAAACCAGCTTTAAGCCCAGTTAAGAGCGCTATCAGCTGCACGGAATCGTAATTATAATGATCCTTCCTAAACGCATCGGTGGGCGGTGGAAACCACCACCGGATGTAGTATTCATGTGCACGTTTAAGCCGGTCAACGGATCCCGCCGGAAGATCACTTAAATTCTCCAGTTCACAGTTAATCATTATGGCCGCTGCAAATATAGTACATCGAGCCATGGAGGAGGGGAAAAAACACTTTCGCATTAAATCCATGCAAAATAGCTGACCAAAATCCCGAATCATAGGGCACCGCGTTCGCTGGTTTCCGTTCCTTCCGGTTTTGCATTCGGTCAGTTTAGAACCCTTGCAAGGCAGGGTGTAGAGATATTTCATCCCCACTGTTAACCGACTGTATTTCGGAGGGGGGTTGCAGTAATGGGTTGCTTCTTGCGCCTCCGTAATGTGTCGGACCTATCCAAACCACCGCGTGGACACAATGTTCGCGGACATCTGGCGCAATAAATCATGGTCCCGTTTGTGAAACATTATTCCACATTTTATCCCTGTCTGGCCCCGGGCCATGATGCGTTACGGGGCTGTTAGTCTAGTCGAAACCATCACGGTTGGGCATGGTCGTGGGTTTTTACATGTTTTATTACAGATTTCTTTTTGTACTTTCGTTCGCTGCTCGTGCGGTTTTACTTGGTTTGGGGATTTTCGGTAATGGGCTGAAATGTTTAATATGTGCGGAGGTTGAAGGGTTGGTGGAAGGCGTCATGGAACATGTGGGTGCAAACTAAATTACTTGCATTTTGTGTGCAAACCCCTGTTAACTTAATAGAAATGTTATTCTCTTCATAGGAACGAAAAAAAAGTTATTCAAAAATCCAGGAATGATTCTTTTTATAGCATCAAACATATTGTTTCAGCGTTTTTGGGTGAAAATAATCTAAAGCGTTAAAAATGCTCTTATAATGTTGCAAGAAACAAAAAACAAACTTTTGCATCAACCTAAACAGTTCATGAGCATAATATTTGGACACTTTTTTTCTCTTTACAACAGAGTTCATCTACTAGTTGCTCTCTTTCCTTTACTATTCGGTAGAATCGTAATGGCGAACGTAATGCTCGTTACTTAGCCTGAGCAGAGTTGATTTAAGCCTTCGGCGGAGTAACCAACCGCTAAGCTTGCGGAAGATTGATTGCCCGTAACACCGCCCAACGCATTGGCCCATTTCTAGTGCCCCGAAACGAAATGGTTGGATTAATCTCCATTTCTGTACCATTAAAAAGGTTAAGTGTGTGCAGTTCTGCAGAACAAGCAATAAAGTTGTTCTAAATCACATCCTTCGTTTTTACATTCATCTGTGTTACGTTCAAGTGTGTGTATCTTTTTAGTAACACATGGGTAAGATATTTTCTTTGCTGCGTAAAAATATGTTGGAGGCTTTAGGATCTCTTCTGCCTCACCATATACATAATTCGAATGGCCATTTTGAAAAAAGATAAAAAAAACCCCTTACCTTTCAAGTGATCTAATCATTAAGGAACCTTCAACGTGCAGAATAGGGTAACGGCGTGCCACGTGTCCATTTGCTGGGAAATTTCATAACTGTCAACTCCGCTCATCGTAGCAACCATCGGCCGTGCGCTTGAGTTGTGCTGAAGTGTGGTGAGTAAGTTGGGCAAGAGTATCCACGTGTTTGGTGTTATGAAAGCACTGGGTACACCGTTGAGTCGACCGGTTTCGGAAGATAAACTACGGCAAAACTTTTCCCAAACAATTGTTATCGTCTCGAAAGGATAAGCGAAAGCACAGGTTCTACACCTGTGTTCCTGCGTTGCCGTTCGCCAAGGGGTAGATTCGGTGTGGATTCAGTGGAGTGGACAAAACTAAAAAGCCTGATGAAACTGGAAGTGGTACGGTGGCTGGAAGCTGCTGGGAAAACTTACACTGGCGGTTAGTGTCGTCTGCCTAAGGCAACACAATCTCAAAACGCATGCACACAGACTAGCCGGTGATCAATCGCTACACGAGCGTACGAATATTGCATGCTAAACCGGGTGAGTGGACGAGCTAATGCCAGGTGCGAATTTGTTTGGACCAGAGCGAAACCCAAAAGAAATACACCACAACCGCAACCCGTAAGTAGTTACGTATCTTTCCCAATAAACACCTCGCCCAAGGTACGCCATTTTGCATTGCCGGTCCGGCATAGCATACAGCTCTAACCCGTGAAGGAGCAAAGTTGAGGGAACAAAGTTTTAATCGTTATTTTTCCCCTCAACGCTTCGGTTTGTTTGCGCTGTGAGCAATTTTGGGCGAAGGGGCCGTAATCGGGAACGGAAAGCAAACCCCATCAAGAAGAGGGTAATTGGGCTATTTTAGTTAGAGGTTCGTGTTTGTAACGGTGGGCGGATAATCAAGTCCTACATCAATTTGCGAACGCGATTGCGTTTGAAGAAGGGGTTTTTAGTATTGTGTAAAAGAGAACGGTTGGCAACGGTTTTACAAGTTGCGGATGAATGGTTAGCTAATATAACGTAACTGTTTTTCGGTGGGGGGTTTGAAATTTCAACTTTCTGTTCTGTATGTTTCCTACAATATTTGACCGAAAAACTTTTACCTGTTGCTGAAACACGTACCTTTACACAAAACCACACCACGATGCGTCTATTACGGGCCCGAACGCACTGTCGCACTGTCAAAGTCAATGTAGAATCCATTGAGTAATGGAGTGATGTGGTCTATCCTTTCCCCCTTAAGAAGCCCATTAAGGGGAGATGTTTTTGGAGCAATAAAACTGTTGTTTGTGAAGCAAAAATCCCATCCACAAATCGTCTTTTTTGCTCAGCAAGTATTGCTCCAAGTTGTGGTGGGGTTTTGTTTTTCCTTTGCTCACCCTGATGGATCCCCCGGGGGAAGGCCTTGCTGGTGTCACAGTCAGTTCGGGGTTGTAAAGTAATACCTGGGTCAATAAAAATCGATCACCGGTACGTGAGCCAAATGCGAAATGTTCGGAAACATCGGCCTATCTTTGCGAGTGCTTGGTGTGGGAAGGGGGAAGTGTTTCTAGACCAGTTACTAGACCTCACGGCCATCCAGACGTAGACGATGCTTACTGTTGATGGGGTACACATATTTTAAACTTACTGAAATCGGGGGTTTCTGTTGCTTTTCGGCGTTTTATTCCTCTGCACTTTGCTCCTTAAGTGAGTTTATTCGACCAAGACCGGCAGTTTTCCCAGCTTTGGAAAAATCAATAGACATGCCAACGGCATAATTCGGGATCGTTTCTCACACCACCACTTCCAGAAGTACGGTCGTTGCCGGTCGGCATCGGGTAGCGGAAGAAGATACATTGGCAATGGAATCGTGCTGGGCACAGATGCAGTTATCGTACTTGCAAGCCTCGGCAAAGCAAAGCCGGTTCGTTCGTTCGTTAGTTCCGCTTCTCGGTTTAGGATAAAGTGTGCCACTTCGTGAACCATCGCTAAAGGATTCGCTATTGAATTGAGTTTAGAGCAAAGTGCAGTTTAGGCGTTACCCGTGTGCCTGGTGCCGTGGCCGAGTGCCCATCATTTCCCGGATGGGCTAATAGTTGCAGTATCGTTTCCAAGTACGAGGATGATTCTGCCGGGTACTTATCCTGTTTTCTTCCCCGTTTTGCAACGCATTTGTCGTGTGGGTGGGTTAACCTGGGTAGCAGCATGATCGTACACGGCCATAATCAGGTTATCATCGAAACCTCAAGGGAGAGAGTGCGACAGAGTGGTACGTTGTAAAATTTTACGACAATCAAATTGTGCACGGCACGAGGCGGCCATAATGTCTCATGTGGTTTTTGGCTCTTGCGGCGAATAGTATCGAGTGTTTCTTTCCTTACTTGTGTAGCCCGTACCGCTTCCGTCCGCGGGCCAGTTTCCCTCGGTTTGGTAGTCACACTTTGTGTGTGTGTGATCTGTACTTAGAGGCTTGCCTCCCCCTTGGCAAAGGGCCTCGACTCGCGTGCTGTTCGGGATGCAAATTCGATGAATGTAGATTGTGTGTCCGGAGCACACGTACGGACGATAGAGCGACGTTTGATGGGTATGGTAAATGTGGCGAATGAATAACTTATGGTTGAGATTTTGGGCAAGTTTGCTTCGAGTGCCATACGCGGGAAGAAGGGCCATCAAGGGCCGGCACACATTTTGTTTTACACGATGTACGTTTTAAAGTTTTCGTTGAATAACATTTATTCAAATTGGTATTTTTTTTCTTCTGGGCAGCATAAGCATCAGTAGATTTTTCCCTTTCTTTCCAAGATGATTGTTATTGTTTTGTTACTTTCTTCGCTTTATGCAGTAGCGCTGATGTAGTCGCCTAAAAGTATGCAATCACTATCCAAATAATCATTTTTTACACCCTCCATGGTTGTTAATGGAAGAAATGATTGAACAATTATCGAATCATATTCTATCAACATAAAATAACTATACAAAAACGTTCTTCAAATATTTTAATACTTTTTTTTGCTAATAATATTAAATGCGTTTCGTATATTATTTACTCTACTTTTATAGCTTTGTTCCGTTTGCTGTTTGCTGCGGAAGAAGCTCTTGCCGATATCGATACCAGTAAACCACACGCAGGTTATGCTCCGATGTGTAAAGAAGAGGTCCTGTAGTATGCTTCTAATAAACACCCGATAACACCATCGTGCCGACTAAATTATAACGCAATGAAAAGTTATTGGCCGCGAAATTCCTTGCCAGCGACACCGGAGTACGGTACGCAAACGAAATTAAGCGTTTCTCTTGCGATAGAAAAAGTGTCCCAAAACGTTCCAAACCTACCCGTGGCAGCCGAAAAGGATGTACAGGGACAAAGGCGGTTAGGCTTGGTCCACCACGAAAACGGACGAGGGTGATGTTCTACGTAAACTTGCTCCTTCTTAAAATGTGCTTTATGCTTCCGTTTTGGCAGATAGTACGATACCAGCACACCGAAACGTTACGGACATAACTAACAATCTTGGCAAATGGTTTTAAAGTTGATTTTCGTTATCGGAATTTATCACCCATCTCATAGCTCTAAGCCCCCTTCGGTGTACGGGTGTGTCCGGTATACCAACGGTTCGGTTTTGTTGGGTTGGGAACCGATTTTACAAACTCCAGCTTCTTCAATGGGGCCCTGGGTCTCCCGGGGGTAAGGGGCGACGATTATTATGATGATTAAAAGTGATTACTTTCAGAAATTGTCTCTCGATAAGGGTTTTGGAAAAGCTCGAAGCTCGTGAGACCCTGTGTGTGGGCTCTTCGCAAAGCGGTAGAAATAACTTTGAGAAATAACTTTCCAATTGCGTTAATGGGCAGTTTGTTCTGTGGAGGCGGAATGTGCTAAAATCACATCAAACAATGGATTTATTTGCATTGGCAAGACATACGCATGGTCGGAGCTGTGTTGTGCTGTCAACTAGGACGAGATGCTTTTGTGAGGTTGTTTTCACAGCTCATTTAAGTGATTACCGACATTGATTTTTTTTATTTTTAGCTGTATTTTTTATTATCTTTTTATTTATGTTTCGTGTTTTCGATTCAACGAAATGTTTTCATCATTACTTTCGAAGCGATTCCAAGGACAATGTTATAAAAAAATGGAGGTTTAGATGTGTTAAATTGCCGTAGACAACGATGGGAAAATAAAGGTACGGTGACTACATATTACTAGTCCACAGCTTATGTAACGTCTTTGTGGAAGAATTACTTTTAAAAAAAGCTTACATCATAGCACGAAGCTCTTGAAAGATTCGATAGAGAACAATGATGCTCATGATGATGTGTACTGGGAAATAATGGAACATACAGTGGAAAACCAGAGTTCACTGGTATTTTTTTTTTAACTTTTCCGTAAGTACATCTTATTAATACTTAACTATAAATAATTTTATGAAAGGTACGTTACCATGCTAATGCATAAATGATGGGAATTGCTTATATCCTTTTTGTGCGAAAGTGCATTTCGTTGTCGCCCAGCATACGTACTCTAATACTATCGTTCTGGAAAATTCAAAGAACGGAACACACCGGTTGATGTATTCCTCGAATTGAACTGCAAGGGAGCAACATTTGCAAGCTTCGTAGCTTTGCTTCGTGATAACCACTACGAGCCCGTACCGTATTTCCCGGAAGTATTTTATGGACGTTTCGTGTTTTCCTGCTTATTCTTACCTCATTTTCTGACCACGGTCTTCCGCCTTGCCTTGCAGCCGGGTAGAAAGTTTGAAAAAGTGATTTAATAACATGTTGCACAAATTTCCTCAAAATTAGCCCAACGGGAGAGGATACTAATTATCATGCGAACGCGCGCACCGTTTTGCCGGGATGGTTGCGCTTTTTTTTCTGTTGGTTTCCTTGCTTTTCGGGTATTTGTTTTCCACCCAAGGAGTAGTTAATTAGTCACCGTACACTGGCGAGGGCAAACGAGGGCGAAAGTGATAAGTTAATAATGGGCATCACTACCGTAAGGCATGTGATGCATTTTAAAATGGCCTCAGAACGAGGGAAGTTGCTTTTTTCTCCGCGTGGCCGTCGTTTGATTTTCTTGGCAGATGGGTAAAAAATGTTAAAATTATTTGAAGAATGTTTCTGGCGGGTTTGTGCCTTTTTATCAAATTGCCTCACGCGGCTCGTCAACCCTTTCGTCGCCAAAAGAGACTGGTGGGACCCAACCACCCGATGGATATAGGCGCGATAGCATTAGGTCGAGGGAGTTTTTCCTTCTTTTTTTCCTTTTGCTGGAAAAGTTTCCGGTCCCGGGCGGGGGTCTTCGTTCCCGGAAGGATTCCGTTCGACTCGGTACGGTTGATACCGGCGTCAACATTTACAACGCTCAACTTTTACCACACTGCAGCACTCGTGAGTGGAATATGTGCAGCCGAGGGTTTCGAGGGCCAAAGAAGGTGAACCCCTTTCGGAGAGGGTAGCGCGTTCCGATTCCGTTGGGTCTCTAGTTTGGTTGAGCGTTCTATAATTAGTTAAGGGATTTCTCAGTGGTTATTTCAGGTTTTGAGTAGGCTTTCATTTGAAGTTCCGTTTACTTTACCGTCTTGGAAGGCCGGTGAATGCGGTTGATAACTTTTGCCAGCAAACACCGATCACGTGTGGATTTCTTTTCATGTACAATGAGATGAAGAAATAAACATTGTATTGTTTTACTTTCTTTAGGGTGGTCCGGTGGTGGTGTATTGATAGCGGGGTCAGTCTTCACACAACGGGACTGATAAAAAAAAACCCGCAGATCGGGGACCGATAAAAAACAGGCCGCATGCTTTAAATATCGGGCTCGGAAGCTGTACGACAAGTCGCCAATCGTCATGCATCGTGATGGACGATGAGTCGTACGTAAATTTTGACTACAAAACTCTTCCGGGGAGTCAATATTACACCGTGCCTGAATGCCAGGACGTCGAAGAAGCCGACAAATCTATATCTCCCGCGATATAATTCGGAAAAAAGGCAATGTGATTGGCAAGCCATTTGCGAATGCGGTATGATGTCCGAGCCGTTTAGTGACAACGGAGACGATGAGGACCGATCCCGACATCCGGGAGTGTTTGAATCGACGTTTGCTGCCCATGAAACGTAAACATGCTGGTCCAGTGTTGTTTTGGCCAGGTTTGGTCTCTGTCCACTATGCCAAAGACACGATCGCATGGTATGAAGAACATGAGGTACGGTACGTGCCGAAGGAAATGAATCCCCCGCACTGCCCTGAAGCCAGACCGATTGAGTTATTTTGGACGCAAACCATGGCACAATTGAGAAAGCATTTTAAAGCTGCTGAGAACATCGACAATTTTCAAAAAGATTGGAAGAAAGTGTCGAAAATCGTTCGGGACAAGTCTATGCTGAGCCTGATGGGAGGCGTCAGATCAAAAGTACGATCATTGGCATACGATTAAGTTTTTTAATTTTTTTTTTTGGAAATAGTACAGAACACTTCACAAATTCTATTTATCAAATAAACATTAAGTTTCGGGAAAAGATTTTATTGTTTGTCTAACTTTTAAATCGTGCTTATACTTTCGGGGACACCCTTTAAATGTATTTTATTTTACTTTTAAAATGCAATAATACATTATAATGTGAAAAATCCTGAATGAAAAATGTATCAAAATGTCGACAATGATCTGTAACAACTTAGAGGGTGACGCTATTTGTCGGTTTAAATCATATTTGAAGTTTGGATAAGTGGAGTTTCTGGCGCTTATTGCAGAATTATCAATACACATCTATCACCACCCCCCTTTTTCACGTTTTTTTTAGTACAGACACACACACACTCGTGAGATAGATTAACGAGCCGAATAATAATTGTTGTGATTTGGAAAATAATCACACAGCCCATTTATTGCGGTACAACGTTGATGATGCCATTACATTTTATTCATTTCGATTTAATTTGATTTAGGCTTGGGTGGGAATTGGGTGATGATCCATGGGAAGGTGGTAATTCCCACAGTGGAAAACAATCAAAGCAGATAATGGCATATTTCAAACGAAAAAAAGACAAACAGATGCAAAATGGAGTTGGGGGCAGAAGCACCCTTTCATGATGGCCATTTTATTGTTTCCGAGTTTACGTGAGTGCGTGCGCAAACGTTTGGCAAATCTAATGTTTTATATACATTAATTGGGCACCAATTCAGCTGGAAGGTGCGAAAGGTGTATATCTCTTCAATCGGTGCGTTCACTAATCAATTGCCATAAATGTAAAAAGTTTTATTTATGGACGCATATTGCCATTTTTATTCTTCGCTCGGCCGTAATGCTGGTGGGCCGTTTGGTGGGCAGAACGATGGGTGCGTAAGCATGGTAGCAAAAATATACAGAACAAAAAAACACATGTACGAGGTCTTGTTGAAATGTGACGTGAAGAAGGTAATTCATTCCGTTGATTTGTTGCTGCCAGCGTGTGAAGGACGCAGTGCGAGTTCAAACCATATCCTGCCCGTTGGCGCTACGTACGGAAGCGCGCACCCAGCAACCTTCGTGTCAAACGCGGATGTGTAGAAATAAATAATATTTTTACGACTCTCGTACAGCGTGGTGCGCTTGGGCGGGCTCTAACGGCCTGAGTTGATGGGCTTCCAACTGCTCATGTGTCGTTACTTTGCTGGCAAAGGCGTCCTGTTGAGCCTGCAGATGCGTTGTCGAGCTGGGAATGGGTTTTATGGCCGGTGGTTTTGGTACTGGGTGGTTTTGAAGGGCACACGATTAAAACGTAACGGTGGTCGCAATACGCGTGTATACAAATTGACACAAAATGAGTGTTAGATTCCTTCGTCTTGAGGACCCGATTTCAAGAAGAGGGTAGGTTACGCTACGATATTTATGTTTTTATGCAAGCATACACAATAATTAAATAAAGCAACTAACATTCTTACGTAGAAGTAAGAGAAATTCGTTGCCTGAATGAGGCGTATCCGGCTGGAAAGTGCTTGAGATCTCCAAAATCAATAATAAAGATCAACATCTCACTAGCGTATTGGCAAGTCAGCTGAAGAAAGTCAGGTTTCCATCATTCCAATAAACTTTACTCAACTTTCCTCGTTTTACCAGTGTCACCAGTGAGTGGAAAGGAGTTTCAAGAGTACCTTTGTCCAATCCATCAATCTTCTGCGTGTCGATGGGGGACACGCCCGTTAACGCGCACTGCACCGACTGTTTGGGTCGTTGTGACAGCCGTGCCCGACCATTAATCGTTAGCACATTGCGGCAAACAAATCGAATCGTTGAAAGGATACTCTCTTGACAGTTCATTTAAATCGGCTCTCAACAGCCAAGCGGCATGCTTATGTCCGGGGTTGCAGCATTTTCCGCAAGCCGGGTGTTACTATGCCACTCACAAAATGAGGTGCATTGCAATCAACGCACATCCACAACACCCATATCATTCCGGGACGAACGGTCGAAAAACAATCAACGTTCGCATAGAAGGTGCAAATTAAAAATTAAATCAACTCTGTCGACACACGCGCGCGCCCAGTGGCTAAGTATTCGCTGTTGGTGGGTTTTATCGGTGGGGGTTTTAGTTGACGTTGCAACGTTGAGTGGATACAGCCCATCGTCGATTGGTAGTGGACCAACCGATGAAGTCACGAATCGTTCAGTTTGCTGTAAAATTGGTCATACACAGCTGGACTGGACTGTACCGTATTGGTTCCCCTTTTTCCTGAGGTACTAGGTCCGCCCGGGCATGTTCAACTGTGGGGAAAAACTCCCTACGCTACGGGAGATGTTCCATCAATCAACGGTGGCTGATGTCCGACCTTCAGTCGGATCATGCACGCCAACAAATGCAAACAAATGCAAACAAATGCACTTTGCTCAGTACAGCACTCAGCGCTTGGAACTTTGTGCCGGAGACTGGGGGTGATATTTGAACGATCGAAGCATTACACACGCCACAACAGAGCGGTGCCAAAACCACATTTGAACGCGTTCCGGATAGTGGTTTATGTAGAGCGTTTGGATTAGGGATTAATGAACAATGTCGTTGTTTATTTTCTTTGAATTATAATGAATTTAATTTTTGAAATATATGAATTTTAAATTTTGAAATATAATGTTTTGTATTTGGTACAAGAATTACCAAAATATTTTAAAAGTAAAATTGTTTGTATATTTTTTTTTAATTATGTACGAAATATTCATCAACAAGTAGAGTGAAATTATGACTTTAATTACACGGGAATTAAAATTAACAGCCAGCAAAAGTTAGGCAGATCGTGTCGTTGGATCGTAGATACACCGATACGATACTATTTAACTGAACGAGAGATTGGCAAATAAAGAGTATACATGTATACTACACTCAAATAAGAGAAACAAGTTATATTAACTGTTTAGCTGCAGTATTTAGTTTTTCCATAGATTTTTAAACCTTTGGGAAAGGGTTAAACTATTGACAAAGATTTATTTATTTATTTATTTTTAAATTCTATTATGACGGCAATGCCGTATTTTCATATTGACAAAGATTTATTATAATATTTTTATACTCATTTGTATGGTTCATAGTGCTACTAATCTTCTCACTATTTACTCAAACAGAGACCAGCAGTTTGCTGCAGTTAAGTAAATAAATTGCACGATTTTCGTATCGGTTACAGCTTAAACGATAGTGTTTTAGTGTAAGCGTTTTAGTGTAGTTCCACTGGTTCCACTTTCTGATCTGTGCAACAGCATCAATTCCCCGATGGTGGCGATGCTGTTGTGACATGGTAGCACTATTTACCCGGAAGGACAAGATAATCTCGTTGACATGATCGTATCGAGTGGACAGTTACGGTGTCGTACGGCACGTTTTTCGAACCGATGCGAGAGCATCGATAGCCACATGGTGTCAGAAGAGATGGGAACATGAGGGCTGTGGCAAAATTGCTCGATCCAATTGGCGATTGTTTGACATGAGCTTTCTGTGAGACTTCCCTAGCGTGGACATGGAAGGGAAAATAGATAGAAACATGGATTCTGACCACCTTTTCGCATGTTGTGAACTTCATAACTTAAACGTTGATAAACAGTCGAGTAACGCTCCACCACTATCGAGTTAAAGATTATTACAGTGCAGGGACGAACGATTAAAGAGAGTACTATTTTTAATAAAAATACTACGCTACGCTACTACCCGGAACACAGTCAGCCACCCGTAAACCGGTCGCTGCATACATTTTGCAAATGTTTTTGACAGCAAAATAAATAAACAATAAACGAATGGTGCAGTAGCACAGCCCGAGATTCGCCACCACATCAAAGTGCCCGGAAGTGCAAATGTGCCCCCCGTTGGCCTCCCGGTTCGTGCCCCTTTTTGTCTCTACTCTTCACATTGTGTGGTAGAAAGGAACACATATGCAGAACAAGCTTGTGCTGCGTCCTTCCTTTAGAGCAGCCAAAAGACAAACCGCGATCGTGTGCCCCGGGTTGCGGGGTTTCCTTCAGACGAAAAAGCTCATCATCTATTCCGGTCACTAGTTTTCCGTGGAGTACGTACTGCCGAGCGGTGAGCAAGAAGGTCCTACTAGTGGGAGTAGTTTGCCGCTGTGGAAGGAAACGGAAGTGATTTGTTCTAAGCACTCGGAATAGGAAATTTTCACTTTACCCCGTGAATTGCGGTTCGGTTTGAGGTTCTGGATCGTCGGGTTTTGCTCCGACTCGACTTAGGCGGTTGCGTTCGGTTGTGCCCGAGGTCAGTGCCGAAACCACTGCATTCGCAGCAGCTCAGCAGCGCGGGCTTTCTTTGTTTGCTGAAGCACATCATCTCACCGTCGAGTGTGGGTAGAAGTGGTTCCGGTGGTCGTTTTCGCAGCGAGTGGACACTTTTTTTCCCATCCCTCCATCCGCCCTAAGTGGGTGTTATTTTTCTTCATCTGCCATCTGCATATAAAGTGAGTACAAGACGGTAGCACCACCGGAGCAGAAGAAATCGCCCAGCGTCTGTGACTGGACAGAAAGATGGTCGATCGTTATCGCTCATGGAAAAGAATGATTACGTGCCGTTGTTAGCATTTATTATTAGCTTAAAATATTCCACCCGTGGGTGGATCGTGTGCTGCTACGGGATCGAATGGGAACCAGCATCTTCTGGCAGTGCAATGGCACGGAAGGAACCACCACACGAGCGTGGGCTGAATTTTTCATAATTTCAATCGCAAATGCTTCGCCTGTCATCGTTCGCGATCGTCGCAAATGGCGTTAGGTGAAATTGAAAATGCTGACACAGTTTGTCGGTTTGAAAGGTGTTTGCTTTGAAAATATACATTTTTTTCCTGTTAGATTCCTCTAAAATGCACTTTTCACTAATTTTTTTTTTGTTCGGTCCTTATCAATTTAGTTCAAAATGACAGTGCAAATTGATGAGATGGCATCTGACAAAAAACGAAAAACATCTGAAAGATCTAACCTCATGGAAAATTTTCAATTATTCTAATTGAGTTTTGGGTTTGAATCACTCGAAGAAGGGATTGCACAGGTGTTCATATTTAGCACACGTGATTTTTTTCTTGTTGGGTTATCATATCTTTAGCTATATAATCATATCCACCATTTCATCCATCATTTTTTGAAATAAAAATTTGTGTAAGCTTATTAAAAAGCTTATTAAAGTATGCAAATAGGGCAAGTCATAAAGATAAATAAATACATGAGTCACCAAAAGGAGATTTGTTGACTTTTTCATTCAACATTCAACGTCAACAAGAAAAATGTCTGGCACATTAAAAGTTTTGGCAAATATAGATATGGATTTACTTTTAAAAAATTCCAATACCTTGGCATGCGGCATTAATCATTGCTTCGACATTCTAAAGGCTTTAGAATCCTAGTGAAACGTAAAAAAACGGACTTTCCGCTATATAAATCCTTCTGTGATGCTTTGCCCTCAATCTCATCTACTCTCATCTACGAGTGAATTGAATTTGGCAAACAACTTGTAGCGAGTGCTCCCGATAACATCTGTGCTGGTGTTTTATTAATTGTATGAACAGTTTTTAGCAACAAATTTAATCAATTTAAACCATATTGCTTAGCTGCTAGTAGGGTAAGTTTACCCTCATTTACACGACCATCATGCATTGCCTTGGGAAATACGCAGACAATCCCCATTTCTTCGAAAACTTCACATTTCGGGATGTTCAGTCCTAAAGATGGGTTTCCCGCCCGAAAACATGCATCACCGGTAACACAAATACTGTTATCCCGGAAAATGTTTCCGTCCCAACTTTTGACGTCGCAACAAAAATGTACCGCGAGCACTGTGTAAAGCAGCGTGTGTAAATTAAAAGTTGAGGATGTTGTAGCATTGAGTTATTTATCGGCATACCGATCGGCACCACTTTGCAGCATCCCACCCACGGTCGGCATGGTTGGCCCTTTTCGTTTCAAATAATTCTGCGAATTAATTTCTATTTCTTTCCCCCTGTTTGACAGGACCGTGAAAAATGGACGTTACTTTTAAATGGTTAACAGTCTGCGCCCACCGCTGTCTACCTGTGTGGCGAAGTGCTTTTGGCGGGAACAGACAAGGAATTAGGGAAGAAAGCGTAAAGAAATTAGCAAGTGTCACAAGCAGTAGTAACAACAAGGGGAGAAGAAGAGAACTTTTGGGGGGCGGAAAGAAAAGACACCCCAAACAAGTGAGTAAACTCGAAACCTTCAAACAGTGGTGTAAAAAGAATGTTCTTGCTCGCAGATTCACCGTATGCGACCTGAACTTAATTTCGTATTCACGCGGGAGGCGTTTGGAAACAAAGTGCGTCGGTAGCAGTTGTTACTACCGTGTCCACAGGAAGAGGTATGGGAAAATTTGGCTGTACAGGCGGTGTGTGTATCAAGCAACGAAATTTATTTTCTGTTGCACCCTGTTGTGATGATCTACCGCACAGAGCGACATGCAATGATCATAATTTTAAAGAACTGAATACGATTAAGCGCGCAAAAATGGGAAGACACCGTACCTGCGTTAAGAACCTTCTAAAAGGCTTGAAATAACCCAAAGCCCGCCGGGAGTTAGCCCTCATACGACCGGCGTATGGGGAGGCGTGGCGAACGGCACACCATTGCAGCGCGATCACATTTTGAAATCTTCCGCAATACAACCCTTGGGCGACACTAGCCAAGAGATACAACAGTGCGATCTTGTGCAGAACATGATAAGCAACCGTGATAGAATTTGTCTCGGTATCTTTTTGGGCGCGTACAGCCGCCAAAAAAGGAAAAATAAACCTTCCGGGTGTGGAGCTGCCAAAGTGGGGGCCAAAGATTCGGCCGTAGATTCGGCGATATGACAGCTGCACTGCTTTGCATAATCCATCATGTCGACAGATTACAGTGCTGGCATCTGAACACGAACCTGTTATTAACCCCCTTTCAGCTGGGGGTGATTTGTTGCAAAAGAAGGTGGTTCCCGATTTTGGTTGAAGTACTCCTTTTTGGGTGAGCATTTATGCCCACGAGACAAGATAGCTTAGAGATAGTTTGTAATTATCACACCTACCGGACGGACGTCTAATTTTTCATTATGTCTTTGTAAGTGCGAATAAACATTGGAACTACGCGTATTTGATATGTGCTAATCAGGACATTGTTAGCAAGAACCCTGCACGTTGTAGATTAAGAGTAGATTACCCCAAAGTTAATAATGGTTGGTTGGGACGATGTTGTATTTATTGATGATATCACGATAAAATAATAAAGTGTAAAATAAGCGGACCAATTAAAGTAGGCACAGGTAGATCCATCAACTGCATCCCGTTTAACCAGTTCAACTCTGAACGTCCAAGAGTTAGCGTGATTTGGTTGTGGCGCGTATGCATAGTGTGTCTTGTCTAAAGCTTTCGTGATAATTTCCCCTTTTTTACGACCAATTCCAACATCCTCAATAAGCGCAATTTCGAAGCCGATGCTTCAGGTGGTTATCGTGCAAAGGATCTTAAGGAAGCAGTCATATCTTAACGCCACCCAACGATTCTTGAAACACGGCGCTTCATTATCGAACCGAGCTGGAAATCGAGTGCAAGAGTCCGGGAATAGGGGAATAAGATAATTAAATTAATTTTTATCGTCCCACAGAAACAGGTTGGAGCGAAACATGGGTCGGGAGAACCCAGCAGCACAATCGATGGCGACCCGGTGTCGAAGTCCCTTTGGCGTTTATTATTAACCATCGATGGGTCTCATTCGCTGGCGGGTGTTCTTTTCATCCGTTTCCCGACTGCTCACCATTCGCGGTGGAGCACGTTGGTAAAAGTTGGTTTATTAATTGGATTTAATGGTTTTCGATTCGCGTTCCGACGGTGGAGCACCGGGGACGATTAAATCCAACTTAACAAGCTGGTGTGCAAAGTGCAATAAATATGGAATTAGTCCGATTAACGTGCGAAGACGTGCGTGCGAGAGTGTTTTCGGGTTCTGAGGGCTATTTAACCCAATACGAGCATTATTACAAACGGTTTTTGTTGCAGCACGTCAAACGTACCAAGTTTTTAGCAAGCAATAAATTTTATTGCTCTATTTGTAAGAGAGTGTTTCGTTTTTCGCTGGAATGTAGTTTATGGTTTCATGTTGTGTTGTATTGTCGATGGTTTCATATACTCGTTGACAATCCTGTTATGGTTGGGGTTCAGGTGTGGGGAAAGAAGTTAGAGATAATGTTGATGGAATAAATTTTAATTTAAAAAAATAAATGCTCATACTCGAGACATGGAGAAATCGAAACATTGATTAAGATGGTATACAGCACTTAATACAATTTTATGTAACCGTACAACGTTTCGTTAGTACACACGATGCATATACTGTTTGTTTACTAAATTTGTCTTGTAACCTTAAGCGATATAACAGGTCGGCTGATAATTGTTTGGCCTAACACATATATCGCGCTAGACGGTTTATATCCATATCATATTTCGTTTGTACCAACCTTCAAACGAATTCTGTCCAAATTTGACAGCACTCGGGCCATAACTCAATGAGCTAGAGCATTTTGTGTGATGGAACTTTTGTGTTTTGAGTAATCATGGAAAAGAAGGAATTTCGCGTGATGATAAAGCATTGTTTTTTGAAGGGTAAAAATACAGTTGAAGTCAAAAATTGGCTGATGAAGAGTTTTTGAACACTGCTCCACCAAAATCAACCATAAAATATTGGTATGCTAAATTTAAATGTGGTAAAATGAGCCCTGATGACGGTGAACACAGTGGAAGCCCAAAAGAGGTGGTTACAGAAGAAAACATTAAAAAATTCACAAAAATATTAAAAGCATCCATAATGTGAAGTTGATCGAGATAGCTGACACCCTAAAGATGTCTAAAGAACGTGTTGGACATATCGTTCACGAGTATTTGGATATGCGTTAGCTCTGTGCAAAATGGCTGCAGCGCTAGCTCACATTTGACCAAAAACAACGAGTTGATGATTCGGTACAGTGTTTGGAGCTGTTTGAGCGAAATAAATCCGAGTTTTTGCGTCAGTATGTTACCATGGATGAGTCTTGGATTCCAAAGTCCAATACAAAGTCATCCGAGTGGACTAGACTCGATGAACCTGCTCCAAAACGGGGAAAACACAACAATCAGTTGGCAAGGTTATTCGCAAGGAATAATCTTCATCGATTATCTTGAGAAAGAAAAGACCATTAACAGCAACTTCTATATCAAGTTATTGGAGCGTTTGAAGGACGAAATCGCCAAAAAACAGCCACATTTAAAGGAAAAATAATAATTTAAATATTAAAATAAAATATACATGAAATATAAATGAAATAAAAAAAATAATAAATAAAAAAATAAAAATTAAAATAAATAAAATAAAAATATTAATAAAATGAATAAAATTAGAATAAAAACATTTTGTAAAAAAAGGGTTTTACTGTCTTAGGCCAAACAATTATTAGCCCACCTGTTATTATATATTGGTTCTTAATGTCTAAATGTTATTTATAAAAATGTCCGCGATAATATGGGCTATGTATTTAGCGACCATAGAGAGAGCTTTTAAAAGATATGGTCACACCGCATACCTTCGTTGTACACAAATGAATTAAACCCCGTGACTTTTGTTTCCCATCCCTTGTACTCAGACTAATGGGAAAACAGGCACGGTACTCGGAAGCAGACAAGCTGCGAAAAGGCGTTTCGTTGTTTTGCTCAACCAGCAAATTGTGCTGATGTGTCTGCAGTTTAGCGCACAAAATGAATAAGTAAACACAGCAGGAAAAAAGCATGCAGCGATGTTCATGCAATTAGTCAGCGCGCACTGCACTGCCGGCGAGGGGAAGTGAAAGACACTGATGAATGATGCATTATTTAAATTTTGTAATGCATCCATTGCATCGCTGCGCATCTGCTAAAAGTGTACCACCAATCAAGTTCTACCGTGTTGAGACCATCGCGAAGGCTGGCTTGATAAGTTCCAACGAACTGAACAGGACACCAAGCGTATGGTAGCAGGCTATTGGCGTTGGAAGGTAGCGCCATCTGTTGCAAAACAATTAAAGTTTGCATTAAACAGTACTCATTTCACTACACTCCCTTTTTAATCATTACGCACAGATTAAAGCACTGCCACGTCCTGTGTGTCCCGTGCTGTGACTTAAATTGCAATGCAATCCTTTCATCTAGCAGCCCTTGCTTTGCGCTTCTGCATATTAAATGAATTAAACCATTCGCCCGGCAAACATGCACATGCTACTCAAACCATGGTAACGGAAACAAATGCCAAAACACATAATACGCCAATAAGCATGATCTAGCAATCGCGGACCAAGTGGCCCAGTTGCTGCTAGTGGCAAACATGCTGGCGCCAACAACGTTGTATCACTTATTTGTTGAATATTTTGTCCCTCGTTCGGCGTGTTTGCATTCGGCGGTAACATTGCACTCATTTCGTTACCGAGATTCCGGAATTCCCGGATTTCGAATGGATACGGCAGTAGGAGTATAATTTGCATTTTCGTGTTCTTGTGCTGAGGATGGGCTGTGGAGTGGCAAAGAAGAGGATTCGCCTGCTCAATTTGCGAGTGAAACCGGGAACAGGAATCTGTAGCAGTGTGAGCTTTGTGTGCAAGCAAACACTTCTTCTCTAGTGCTCATGCACTATGGAGTTTGTGTTGTATAAAACTTTAAGACACATCTCAATAATCATGAAGAAGTTGCTGGTAGGTTAGGTTAGAATTTTTGTTTACGAATATCACCTCACTTTATAATGCATTTGTCGGTCGATCTTTGGTAGTAATTTTCCCCTCGAGAGCGTTAAAATTATGATCTTAAACTTCCTTACAAGAAAAACCTCCTATGATCTTAAACGTCCTTCCTTGTGCAAGTGCGGTATTAATTTTGCAAAGCATCCCAACCGAAACCGGTTCGAAATAGTTTTCTATGATAAAACATTCCCTTTGGTGCGCCCCAATAAGAACAATTCAACGGAGCTTTCACGTGGCACAGCGGAGAAAAGTCGCTTCGTGTTTGTTGGGGTCGAAGAAAGGAAACACCGCCAGCTAAGATCAGTAAAGTCGACCGTCGAATGGAAAACGGTTGATGCCATGCTGCAGTGTTCTTAAAGTTCGTAACGTTGTTGCAATTTTCAGACTCGAACAATCTTAGCGCTTCTGGCGAACAACTACTTGAAAGGGAACCCTATCCCAGAAATCCCAGATGCGTATAGTTTGTACAAGTTTTTTTGTTACATTTTTTAGTCTTGTCTAAACAATCTGTGTAGCAAGGCACCGAGAGTACGTTAGAGGCGGCTGTTGCTTAGCTAAAAATATAACCATTCGACGGTTCATAGTCGGAAATCATACCGACTTCTGGCTGATTCAGGCCTAGCGTAATGTGCAGATAGACAATCAGTCTGTCAGCCCTACTCCAGGGGAACTTTTCTAATATTCCAGAACATATTTACCATGTTCGTCCGGCTTACAATTTGAGGATGGATTGGTTTCAGGAATTTGACCTAAAATTTGGAACGAAACGCATCAAGTTGTCCGATGGTTTGGATCAGGAAGCTAATTGAAAATTAATTAATTTCATCAAAAATACATAAAATTTTATGTGCTGTTTGTTTTGCACCGCTTCGATCGAAGTGTTCGTAACGGGAAGGTCGGAAGGAAGAACCGAAGAAAGAATTTCGTGTCTACGATCACAAGCAGACGGCAAGCATCATTTATCTTCTGGCACTGTTCTGGCGCAACAACGGAGGCTCAACGGGGAGTTGGTTAATGTTTGCCGAACAAAGTTTTGGTCACGATTGAAAGTGTATGTTCGCGAGGCAAGGCGACCTTAAGAATAGCGCAACTCTTGCGTTGTTGATGCCAGAGACAATCGGCAAAGAATTTTCCCTGCGAAAAAGTCTTTGTAAGAGGGTATATTTTCAGTTGTTCAACATATTTCAATGGAATGCACAATACGGGCGGAAAACATGATCCTTGGGCAAAGGATCATTTGATTTAAAGTTTTCGCGGTATTTTGAAGTTGAGAACCCACACTCACACCGAGAGTGGTGGGAGCTTTAGTTGAAATCTGTTGCAGGAATTTCAGAAAGTTCTGTATCTATCGCTTGATTTGATAAGTTCTTCAAAGTGATACACACCGTTGGTATGGATGAAAGCTTGCAGCAATGCTTTAAATTGAATTCTTCGATGTATTTTCAAAGGTTTTTTGGTGTTTTAGTAACGAGAAACGTAAAGAGATTTCGATGAAGTTGAAACTAAACTTTTCGAAACACCTCGCGCTGGGGAAAGTGTGACCGATCGAGCCATCGTTGCTGTTGGAAGTTTGTAATTTGATTCAGGTGAAGGTGTCTACATCAACAACCCAGCCGTTGAAAGCGTTGCATTGGAAAATATAAAGGCTAGCTTCAACAAGTTGAATGAAGAATGAACAGGCAAGTTCTCATTCATTCATAAACATTGTTAATGGTCTTTCACCAAGAACGTTGTACTATAGCACGCTTTGAAAAGGAAGTGTGGACTAACCCTTCGTTTTTAGCACAGGGTTTGCATATAAATTTTACATCTAAAGAAATCTAAAGTATGTTTATATGCAAAGAAAAAAACTATTTAATGTCTTCTACTAATATATGTGTTTCCCTAAAGAAGTACAATACTGATCCGTCATGATTCGTGTGGCTTATGAAAACAGCACTAAAAAAATAATAAAATAATTCATTCGCATGAACTGTGTGCAGCCGTCCTACAATCTCGCGTTGCATATTTTATTCATCATCAAAATCACATTCCTTTTCGAGCCCAAAAACAAAATGCTTTTGCACAACACATGTGCACAAAAAAGGGATCATATTCGGCAGAACATTTCAAATGATGCGATGAACGTTTTATTTGGAGCAAGAAATTAAATTAAATATGTTATTCTCGTTGGCAACGTTGTGCCATCTCTTCTGTTGTTAACAAAACACAAAAACAAAAAAGAATTTGTTTTGCAGATTTTTCTAGCGTACGGTGGTTTACTTTGTTTTGCTTTCAACTTCCCTTTTGCTAACAACATCAGTTGATTATTTGCAGAGGTTCCTTCAGTATTTATTTGTTAGCTTCATTTATTCATGCTCACCGAAGAGGATTGAATTTTTGGGCTTATTTTGGGCTTGCCTGTATGAAAAACTTTTTCTTTTTGTATTTTTATAATATCATATGTGATTTAGCTGGTGATTTGTTCAATATTTGTATTAAAACTAATAGTGATAGTTGTTGGATCAAATTGAAAGCAAAAGCTTTTTTGTTATCTACAATGTATGACTTTATGTCACGTAATTATGTTTATGTATGTCGTTTATGTTGCATTATATATTACTAATCGGGACAATAACCTGATAATGCACTAGAATGGTGTAATGGTAACCTTGGTTTGAAGTAAAGCTGTTATCGATTCTACTCTCGAACGGCCTGTAGATTAGGCACAGCAATGAGCTTAACCCACTCTATCTAATAAAATTGCCACAATCAACAATCTTTGTTTGCACTATTGAGGATAACAGAGAGTAGTTTGGTGAAACATTAGCCAATATACAGGCAAGACACAATTCTGTTTCCAGTTTGTTTGTTTGTAGTTCGTGTAAGCGTAAATGGAGCATTCTGCATAAAATACACTGCACTTGAAAGTGCAGTGCAGTTCCATTATTTTGCTGATGCACTTTTCACACACCGCCTGAAAGCATAATGTTAAATTCATGTTGTATTCAATTCACGCTCAGTATAACCTTTGGCTCTATTGGTATTGTTGTAACAACTGTTAGTTTGTTAAATAAAAAAAATAAATCACAATAACATCAATAAAAATTGTGCGAAAACATCAACAAAAAAAAGGAAGGATGCAAAGCCCGTATTTAAAGGATTTATTGGACAATGATGTGTAAATTGAATGCGAACCTTTTGATGCAATTCTGTTTTTACTTTTTTTTGTCAACATTAGCATGTTTTTTTTTGGTATTTTCCCTTATAACGTCCAATTCCAATCATTTTTATCACAAGATCTAGAATGCAGTTTAAAAGCTCATACAAAATTTGAAAACTAACTTCTTCTTTACCGGTGGCTGTACCCGAGCACGGTACAGGCTGTATTTCTTACAGCACCCTGCCAGATTCTGGGTTCATCTTTCATAATAATAATCTTTGTTCGCGAGTGCAAGAAAAAAAATGCCAACAAGTATCTTTGACTTTACAGCTAGCGTAGTTTGCCTGTTACCTTAAAAATGCCATTCGGCATTGGTGTAGGGAAGCATGAATATAAAGAAGCCACGCGGCAAGTGATAGTGCACTTCACTACCAGAAAACGTGCTCAGTTGCATTTTGTTGGCACCCGTGGCAAGTCAACTAAGCTTGGTAAATGAAAAACGTGTTAAGAATTTATGGTACCACGGAATACCACCAAGCGCATGAAAGGGTACGACGGGACATTTCCTTGTAAGATGAGTTGCACGAAGCAGCTGCAACTGTTCTGTGGATGTGTGTGTTTGTGGGATTCATTTTTTCTTTTTTTCCTATTATTCATCATTTTCAATTTATTGCACCCACTTCAGAACATTTGCAAACCCCCATTTTGGCCGCACTGTGCGCACGGTGTTCCTTCCTTTCGTGTGGAAGATGTTGCAAGTGCGGTTTGGTTGTAAGTGGACATAATAATGCACCCAGGACGAACTTAATTGCATTACGTGCATGTTCGCATCCAGACCGAGCTTTGATGATGGGAATGGGTGCTTTAATGGAATGTGAAGACTGTGTGTGCTGGGTTAGCGAAGGTTTATGAAATCGTTTGTTTCGCTTGAAGAGTTGATGATTGTTTTGAATTTTATTGTTGGAGCTCGTTATGTTGGACAGTGTTTTGGAATTTATTTACCTTTTAAAGCATGTAGTGGACTGGACCGGAGTCCTTGATTCGGGGATTTCCTTTAGTTATGCAATCAACTTATCGTTTTGGATGGTCCACTTGAGAAATGAATACTTGCTGACTTTGTTGTACTACGAAAATGCTCTGGCATTCTGGCAATTTCGTATTGCCTGTTGCAATTACCTACATATGTTCTTAACGAAAAAAAAACACGAGGAATGATAAAAAGGAATGAACTGAAACTACCAATTTTCAAACCAAAAACGGACGTTGAAATCCATTTCTGACCTCCATCTAGCCGCAAGGACTGTGCGCTGTTTGAGTTTGCCAGCAAAACTTAGCTTTGACACTCTTGTTTTGCCTTATTTATACCATCGATCACGTGATCCGTTGCAGATCACCCAACAAGGAGCAACTTTTCAGCACCTCAGGCTACTACTGGATGGTGCTTGGACCGTAGAGAAATGAAAGTTAATGTTTTTCTTCACCGAAAACAGCAGCTGAAGCCGTAGGGAAGAGTTTTTCACTTGAAAGCTTTTGTCCACCCCGAATGCTTCAACCGTCCCATCGGCGTTCCATCGCGGGTGTTTAAAGCGGGGACGGTGCGAAAAAGAATAGTGAACTGTGAAAGTTCCGCAAAATTCTAAAATACACAGCACCGAGAAATGCGTGCCGTCACTGGGCGCGCAGGATGTCAATGCTTGCCACCCGAAGGGATTTCATTCTATTAAGATAAAGCCACATTAAATCCGTACCATTCGCGTGCGGAAAGCGTACCGGGCGTGTACCGGTGTGACAGCGGTGCGTTCGAGGGTTGGTGCCAGTAATAACATTTTCATTTATCATAATTATGTTAATGTAATAAAGCAACACAAACTCTTGCAGCGATGCTGTCGCGAACAGTTTCCGCGAATGGTGGGTAGGCAAATATTCGGCGAAAGAGATGTCCAATGAATGTGTAATTCGAGTTGTTGCGGCACAATAGACACGGCACGGTGGCTGACAAAAAGCACTGCCCCGGGGGGGTTTGCGCAGAAAGGAAAAAACGAATGCTGTGTCAAAACAGTGCGGAAAACGACTAATGGAGGCTTAAGTTTGTTTCACGCGGAATGGAAGCGTGTGCAGGAAGAAAAAACAAATCAAGATGGAATAATGTGGGCAAAATGGAGGAGCAATGCAAAAGGCAAAGTTAATTAAATTTGACGAGTTTAGATAAAAAAAACAGGACTAATATTGATGAACGGAAACTAATAGTCAAGAAGTATAGAATGAAAGCAAAGGAAGTACATTGTATAAGATGAAAACTAGTAGTAGATAGAAGAGAGATACTCCAGAACGAAAGGTAGACACTAAATAGTAAACGTAAGTCATTATTTTCTACAGGCTGGAAGCAACTACTAATGCTAACTACCCAATGAAGTTATTAAGCATTTTCATCACACTCATAACCGCCTGCCTATCATCAATCCGAACTAGATTTACATTCGCATCAGCTCGACCGTACAGGGGCTGGCTGTACAACGGTACACAACAGTCGGTACGAATTTGCTCGATGGGGTAATTTAAATTTCACTTCCAATTCGAAGCATAAGTGCCGCCTGCTGCAACGGCGAGACCGTTCCGTACCACATCACTAGCCGAAACAGCAGAGCTCATACCGCAGCAACAATATGTTGGCCCTGTAGGAAACAATCACAGCCATAATCACACGTACCCGTGCATGGTAAATCCAATAATAATCTCCTCTGTGTCGGAACCTGCAGTTCGTACCGTACCGGCACTACCGTTACACAACATGTCGCATGGCCCCACTCGACAGGAACGATTCCACTACATACCACTTCCGGTTGCAGCATCTGGCGATGTGTGTGTGTGATGGCAAAGGGCCTTTCTTCAATTTTCATTGCAGCTCGGTCTCACCGAACACTTGGAATAATATTCGCCGTACGTGGGCTGTCGGTGCCCGATGGGGCTGTGTCTCTACGCCACGCGGGTGGGCGGCTGGCGTTATCCGGAAATGCTCGGAATGGAGACATTCTGTGGTGCTGCAATAGTAAGCTTTCTGGCCCTTCGACTGGCACTCGCCCGCCACCGTCCATGGAATGGATTTTAATCAATTTCGTCCAACACGAACACTCGTCACGCGTGCGGAGCACGTTGGGTATGCCCCGGGTCGGGGCTCTTAGGGCAAGATTTGATTTTTACAAGCAGACAAAAATTCCATTTTCCACTGTGCATGTGTGTGTGTGTGTTTGTTTCGCTCTTTCACCACTTTACCAGTTCCGGTTGGTAGTGTGAAAGTGAGGGTTTTGTTTTTCTATTGCATGTAAATAATTTTACCGACCATGTCCATGTGGGTGGCATGGCAAACGGAGTGCTTGCTCGTTTTGCATTGACAAGTGTGATATTGGGGATTCTACAAATTCCCACTAACCACAGCTTGCGGTACATATTTTGTGCATATTGTGCGTTGTGGTTGTACAAGAAGAAAAAAAAATCAAATCATATTAGCACACACACACACACATGTGGAATTTAGCTTCATGAATTCAGCTTCATCTTTTCATGTTTTTTTGTGTCATATTAACGCAGTTCTAAGTCACAGGATACATGATATAAAAGAAAAAAAAATCACAGAAACAAACAGGACAATTGAAACGTTGAATTGTTGATTGAGATGAACATTAGATTAAATACCAAAAATGTATAACTATATTACATCGTATTAATGGACTAATGGACTGGATGTAACATCCTCGTTAAACTGATTGGTAAACAATGAACAACAATGAACGATACATATGATGAAAATATTAAGAGAATTAAACTATTTAATAAACAAAATGTTTAGTGATTATCGCAAAACGGCACAAAATGGCAAGGAGGGATAATAATTTATCAAATCATCAAGCATAATGCGAAAAGGCACTACATGAGAGAGAGAGAGGAAGTGAAGAAAAACTGTGCAAATTACTCAAATTTCATGCCTCATGAAGGTTGAGTAGCGATTTATCACACTGTTTGGACACTTTACCGACCGTACAGGGGACGACCAAGACATTCTGGGGAACACAATGCCCGGCCGCCTACCGAGGAATGCTTGCGATTGTGGTGCATTTGGGAAAAGCATCGAAGGAATTTTCCCGAATCCCGGACCAACCTTGTACAAGTGGTACAGAAAACTTACGAACCGCAAGCAAAACCACAAGCCGAAGTTTAATGAGGTGCATACTTTTGAAAAATTAATTTTCATCCACAGCACAGCCTCCGGCAGGACTGGCCGTGGACGGGCGGATGCCCGCCCGAGAGGGTGGGAAATTGAAAGAAATTTTCCTCTCAAAACGAGGGCGAGATACGCTCTCGCCGGCTGATGCTGGTGAAATGTTTCTGGCGAGTTCCAAAAGTGCCCCGTGCCCGTGTTTTGTCTTTTAAAGTTTGGACGTTTGGCGTAGAGTGTGGTGCGAAAGAGCGTTCGATTTAATAAAGATGTTGCGTATCGTTCGGTAAGTGAAGTGTGCTGGTTGAGATGATATTATCAAAGAGCCCTCAATGAAACAATACGTAAATTAAGTTACCATTTTTTGTGTCTGAAGCGTTTTCGTGTCTTCGTGAGCTAATATAGCAAAGGCTAGTAGATCGACGTGAATTATAAGCTAAAGAGAATCAGAAAATTATAAAAATTACAGGATTTAGTAGTTCAGATAAAATGTCCAATATAAATGTGTACTCTGTTTTAAATACTAAAACGGAACGCTACAAAGGTGATACAGTAAGGTGTTTCGTTATTCATGAACATAGTAGTCCTTAGTAAGAGCAATTACTTAAGTGTGCCGGTACACCGCTTATTCGTGTTCATCCAAAGTTAAACAAAAAAAAAACCATTTGGAAATTATTGTAAATTTTTCAATATTGTGTCGTCGGGCTGCGTTCGGACAGATTTCCATGACCCTTAATCACCGCACGAGTGCTACTTACATTGCAATCAGTGCTGAAGTACACCAATATCAAACACTAGATGAGATTAATTTAAAATTTATCCCATCAACAAAACGTGTGACTTCGAATTGATGTGCTGGTGAAATCTTTAATAAAGGTAGAGGTGCTCCTTTTTTTTCAACCGTGGTCGTGGTGTGGGCCATGCATACCATTACAGAACGTTTAAGGCAAAGGCATTTAACGAATGAAGAAGGTAAGCGGTTTCAAGTGTGCGCTAGTTAAAGAGAGCCACCGGAGCGGAAGGAAGTAAATTGACTACTCATCGGAGCGGTGGGTGGCAGTGAAAATTGGAAAAGTTTTTGCGTGGCCAAGCGGCCAACCTAACCTGCCAGTTCTGCCTGTTGTTTCAACCTTCGCATTCGCACTACGTTCTGTGAGCGGTGATGTTGGTGGTGCTAAGCGCATAAACTTTTCCCGCTTCACTTTCCCACTCTGCGCCAAGCTTTTGCAGGGTTGGTTTCGAGAGGTTCGTTTCAATTGCTGCAATTGTTTCACTTGTGCTTGAGTGACTTTTTATCATTTTGCAGCACTACTTCTGTTTGCTAGTGGATATTGCTAGATTCTTTTCGATATACCACCAATGAGCGGGAGCGGTGTGCAGTAGAAGTTGGCTAGTGAGTATAACCAATGGATGCTGTGTAAACTTTCGGGATGAAGTTATTTGTTGGATTCAGTTTTGCCTCAGTGATTGAAGCACAAGTTTGTAAATCGCAGGCAATCGTTAAAAGCAAAATTTGCTACATTGGATTAACGGATCGAAGCGTTACACTATTCGCAAAAGTTGGGACAATTTTTAAAATAAACAATTATAGTAAATTTTTTTTTTGCATCACAATACCATTGGACCGGTTTTGATAAATTTGACATTGTGACATCACGGATGGCCGATAATGATGAACGACATAATGTAAATTGGAAACTTGCGTGAAACGAATTACTTAAATAATTCAAACAGGTTGCAGTGGGTACCATCACCTCAATTTCTCTCTCTGGTTGCTAAAGCCCGGCTCCTTGCGCATCCTGATCGAGAATAGGATGTCCCGATCGTACCGTTCTCTTGTCTCCGGACACTTGTGTTCATCAATCGACGCGAGACATCTTGCGAAGAGCGCACGTAAGTGTCCGGCATCTCCCATCTTATTATAACGCCTGTGCTGGCTGTGCGCACGGTGGCGAATTGATGACTGCTGTTGACGTTTGTGGGGTGAGGATCACCTATGTACATAAGTGTAGTTGTTGATTTCTTCGGATGCGGACTAAAGTGCCAGGAAGAATCCAGCTTTCTGCTGTGTTGCACGATCATGATGCCGTTCTGAACACAAAATGTCTTCGGGAACTCCGAAGCGGACGAATATTCCACATAGGATGGTTATAGTTGCTGCAAACGCAGTGCTGTTTGTTAGGAAAATCTCAAGCCACTGAATGGTTTTACTATGATGAGATAGAAGTCTAGTCCATCTAGCGAACCAATATAGTCCAAATTAAGAAGAATCTTTTCGGATTTTGTTCCGAAGAATCTTTTCGGGCAAATAATCGTGAAAGTTCCCCTGTGTATATTGTGTTACTGGGGCATCCTTCATGGGCGTAACCATGGATGAAGCGTCTTCAAAAACGACTTTTTTGCTGTCTTGAGTTATACGGTGATAAGAGCAAGTCGAACGACAAGAGAGACTTCAATGTTTTGAACGACTGCTTGCATTATGGCGTCCAGCAGAATGAATTATTTGCGTTAAACTAATTTTTGGAAAGGATAATGTAGCTTCCGTTTACGTAATAGTTAACGGTTCGCAGTCCGATAAGGGTTGCTATCGGGCTACAAATTGGCGGTCCAATAGTGGATGTTATTGGGCTCCCATAGCATTGGGCATTGGGTAGCCCGTTAACGAATGTTATAGGGCTCTTGTCGGGCTCCACGTTTCACCTGTTGAGCCCTTGCTTTGTACGATCTTGGGCTCCATTAGGGAGCAGAACCTTGCTGGACCGTTTCGTTTCTTTATGGCCACTGGATGAACACTGGATATGATCCGGGATATGAGGAGTTGATCCTCTGGCCTCTTTTACATTAGTTACAAGCATTTAAACCGTTGGATTAGCAGGGATTCCTTGGGCTTTGACGTATTTAAAAAAAAGCAAGGAAGAATATATGTTTGAGACATTTGAAATAATAAGGTAATCATTCTTGTGAAAAAAGTATATGAAAATTTATAGTATTGAATTAAACCATGCATTCTCCACTATTTTTTTCTGTAACGTTGATCCTGTGTCATTGTAGATTGTAACATGTAACCAATAGCCATACGTATGGACTATTCCGGAAGAAGCTTAAACGCAGTAATCACGCAGAATTTCCGCTCGGCGATAGTTTTTTTCACACATCATTTGCACATTGCAATGCGGGTTTGCGTTAGTGTAGTGATATGGTAGAGATTTCTTATTTCTGTACGGTGTTTCCGTTTTTGCTCTGAATATGCACTGTTCATCGTGCAGGGTATACCACAACTGATTCCGTCTAGCATGAATTCGTTTGGGTTGCAGCAGCAGCAAGCCATTTGTGCACGATGATGCCTGAAGCTGTCTGTTTCCAGCAAATCTCTTGCATTACGTATGACGAAGATAGTGTGGATTACTGGAGGGTTTTTTTGTTTCAGGATGCTGGATCCTGCGTGAAGGAAGAAGGAAGGGCGTCACAACACTCCAGGGAAGACTAAATGTTGAAATTCTCCCATTGAAACATTCCCAGAAACGAGAGCGAGATAATGATTTTAGTCTGTTCGGTGCAGTGTTGAGGTTTTTGATGCTTTAGACGCAGTTTTAGATGTTGCGCGGGTATTTATCGATGTACCGAACCGGAAGTGATGTGCTAACAGTAGTGGCGGCTTAAATAACTATTTACGTTAACTGTTTATACGCCTTTCGGGGATGCATTGTTGTTTACATTTGTTAGCGATTTACAGTTGCTGATGAAAGTATAATTGGCTGTAATGAATTATTAACCATTACAACTTTCAATCAAGATAAATTCGTGGAAATAATAAATGTGCAAATTATTTAACACTATGCGTCGCAGCAACGCATTATTGGTTTGAAAGTAGTTTTTTTGTCTAAAAAAAATCGTGCCATTTTCTTTTCAAATCACCAAAAACATGTTTGGTTTTGGTTTGCTGTTCATTTCATTCCATACCAATGGCAAAAACTGAGGAAGGGAAATAATCAATTGAAAAAAAAACTCAGATCCCACTACTAGCTGATAGGAATCGATGCTGAGAAAATTGTTTCAAACTTCATTTTCTTATGCAAAATCAAAATTCAATGCGCTCTTTATCGACGCCAGACAAAAACCAAAAATTGGAGCGAATAATTTCAATACGCATTGTATTGTTGGTATAGTTTTGAATAAATGACTAGCCGAACAATAGCAGCAGATCGAACCAGTGTCCGGTAGATGGCATTGAATGGTATAATGAAGTGGCTGTGAGTTCTTTTTAAAGCTTTACAATAAACGCTCCATTCACATTGAATTTGTGGCCATTCGCCTATTATTGAGTCTGTGGCTATATTTCGCTCAATATTTTTTGTTTCAATTTGGCAAAAAAAAAACCAATCCAACTTTTCACATTATCATTCGATTGGGAAATTAAATTTGGGTAAAATTTTATAATATCCAGCGCACCGCACCACAACTGGTCCGGCTGAACCATCCATTGAATGGAGCACACTTAAAGCCACATGCACGGATGCTTTTCCATGGAGCTTTATTTAAACGCAGCGGAAACAACGGATTCATAATAACGTCATGCATTTACATTGCGATGCATGAATTGCACGGAACAACACACCGTTACACCTCATCACCTGCACAAACTAGCGCAAGTGCCGTCTACGCATGAGGAAGCACCGCAGTGCACAATCAACCGCAAAATTGGCAACCAATTAATGTTTAATCGGATCCATTTTTGCGTATAAAACGCGTAAAGCTGCACTGCTAAAAGCTTCCCAGTAGTTTGACCCCAAACAGAGTGCGACCGTTCAGGATAAGTGCAAAACATCAAACAGAGTACGTAATACAGTTCATTTTGCTGAACGCTTCGCGGGTACAATACGATCCATCATTCGGTAAATGCCTTCGCGGGTGAATCGTGCAGAGAAATCAATTAGTTGTTGCTGGGACACAGACCACACACGACGTGTTGGGGTAATTCTCCATGCGGGGGTAAACGAAAGCATATGATTTCAGCCGTCAAAGTCTTCGTTTGCTCGTACAGATGATTGATATGAACTCGTCGGTCATACCGTTTCATACGCATGCTCCAGCCTAAACGGTTTTTCAAGCGCAACGCTATGTTTCGGCAGCACCGAAGATGCACCTTTTTCGAGGGTTGTTAATTTGCTTTTAATTTGTCTGCAGCATATATTTCATTGCTTTCGGTTGCCGTTGGCGCTCGTTTGCGTTACTGTTGTTTGCACAACGAACGGCACACCGGTTGCCGATTGCTGCGTTTGGAGCATTGGTCCATTAAACCGTTGATGAAGATGACTGATGATTGGGGCAGTTGCGAATTGTTTCTTTGTGGAAAAAAGGCAAATGATTTAATGTTCACGATATTCGGTAGTTTCATCTTAATCGATCACGTTTCACAACGTGACTGCTCATGATGGAGGACCGTTAAAAGGGACGTGCCATTAATTCGTGCCAACGAAACAAAGAGATTATGCGAAGACAATCGTTTAATTGTATGGTTTATTGAAATGAAGTGGTTAGGAGTGCTCGATTAAAACGATTATAATAATTAATTTGCAATAAATGCAATCCAAAGTTAGGAAATCACACAAAGGATAATGATTAATAATATTTGAAAAACACACAACATTTTGAAGGAAGATCATGCAGCATTCGCAGCAATTTGTTTGTTTTGTTTGTACTGCACCACCATTTCAGGGCACCCGTGATATCCTTCTTTCCTACGGTCGGAAGGAATTGTCCTGGATATCCGCTGTGGTTCACCGCACACCACACACATGCTTCCTGCTGCTCGCTCGGTGCAGGATTTATCAGGGATAAAAGGGTTTTCCACGCGATTGACTCTCGCTGCACACGTCAAATCCTCTTGGTGGGGAGCACTACCGGGAAAGTGGTAGATACCAACCCCAACCTAAGATACCTAAGCCCGCACGCAAAGCTCCGTGTCTCCGTCGTATGAAATTTACGAATTTTCTCCCCATCCCATCCCATCCCAGAAGTAGATGTTTTCCCGCTGTCACTTCGTGCCAGCTTTTGTTCCGGAAATGCGCTCCGGACTGCTGTCATATTTGCATGTATGCACGGGTGTATCTCTGTGTGTGTGTGTGTGTGTGTGTGTGTGTGTGTGTGTGAAGGGAGTATGCACATAAATTTTCATTGTCTTGCGACGTGCTGTAAAACGAGCAGACGCAGATGAGGAAGGAAAGGTGAGCGGAAAGGTGCGCTGCGAAGCTTTCATTCTTTCGGGAAAACGGGAATGCTTCTTGAGTATGCAGCAAGCAGGACATATTTGGTGATGGTGGCGCAATGCCTTATTTGCCTGGGAAAGCCCAGGGATGCCACCGCTACACCGCTGGTTGAGAAAGAAGATTATGGGCCCAAGCAGATGATGGGACTTCGAATGCCGAATGGGACCGGGAAAATCTGAGGGATTTGGCAAAGGTTGCGCAGCGTAGAGAGATGAGAGGCTTTAAGGAAATATTACAATAAATTTAGATCATTAGTGCTTTGAGGGAGCTAAATTTAACACCATTCTTCGCTTTGTGGCCCCCTTCTCCACCCGCGCGCATCTCCTCTTCCCTTGCCCATCCCTACCCTACTCTCAGTGGATCAATTTTTCATCCTATTTTGTTTTGTTTCGCCTCAGCGACTCTACGTTTCCTGTGCTGCTACTTTCCCGGTTTACGCACTCGCGTAAGGCACGCGGAAAAGAAAATGTGTGGAATCATAATAAGGAAATAAATCTGATTTTGATAGCTCTGGGAGTGTGGCCGGTGGTACGCGTGTGTTTCCCGCGAGGGACACACCGGCACACGAATGCGCGCGCTACAATACTGATGGGCAATAAACATAATGGGTGTGGTGATTTTGCTTGATTCATGTCCCTCGCGAGAACCTGTGTGTGGGGGAGGAGGGGGGGGGGGGGGGGTGGGGGGGGGGGGTTGGTATGGGAATTTTAAACACGATTACGGTGCGAATCACGCCGCTTCACAAATGGATATATTGTGCATTCGGAATGGTGTGTGCCCGCAACAATCGAGATTCAATTCGATCCCGCACTCACAAACACTCACACACATATGCTTACCTTTGCGCATCCATCGTGATGGATGGTGTGACGCCACGCGTTCTGTGTTTTATGGTGCTTAGACAAATTTGATTTACGAAATTCTTGTACGATTTGAGTGTCGGTCTGGTATGGGAAAAATCTGTTAGTGCGGCTCATTGAACATCGGTCGAGCGGATTGTGGTCAATAAAATTTAATTTATGTCAATTGGGAATGGGCAGAAGGGCCGCAATTGGGCACGGTGGAGAACAAGGGATTGCGCAGTGATTGCGGACCGATGTCTGCTTCAGGTTGTGTCAAAAACATTGAAAGCTTTTTTGCTTAGCTGCCTACATGCCTGGCTATATCGGGTCCCGTTTGGTTGCTAAAAACGCGTACAGCATGCAAATATATCAAACAACTTTGATGCACTATTCAGGTAGCGTATGCGCTCGTTTTTGTTGGCCGTTTGACATTTGACGGGAATCAATCGGTTCGTGATGTGTTTGAAATTATCGTTAAGAATGTACATTTAATAAATTATTTTCTTTTTTGGTTTTTTTTTTGCAACGCTACGTGCGTTTTTTCTACAGTACGCCTGACTGGGTTTAACATCTCGATTGAAATGTACCACTTTTAAGAACTTTCTACAAAAAGGAGCTTTCCTAACTTTTCGTAAACAAATTGTGGGATATTAATAAAATCAGATGTCCAGTTTTCGAACACTTTGACGTAGCTCAATTTTAAAGCAGAAAGTTGGGACTTTTTATAGAACATTTTCCAGTAGAACTTGAGAGTGAACTCTGTCTCAATTAATACACTTTCTAAAAATGTTACTAATTATTAAGGGTGTATCAATCCAGAAAGATTTCTACAGAATCACACAAATTTTGCACATGATCCAGAAAGTGGGAAAGAGATCCAGTTCTCACTAACCATCCATTCAGGCTAACAAATTATTCCAAAATGGCTTCAATTGTAACAAATTAGTTTTAATGTATAATGAAGAGGGAAATATTGGAAAATGATAGCAGAAAGGAGAAGTGCATAAGAAAAAAAGGGGACAAATAAGCTCAAATAACATGAATAAGAGTCATAAGCGCGACGACAATCATGGAAAGCAGAAACCCCCTCGAGGCTGTGAAAGCTTTGGATCAAATTAAATTCAGCAGAGCTTAAAAGGTAGAAATGCTTCCAACTCTCCCTCTACATATTCCTTTCCTCAATATGAATCCAATCCAGAAGTGGCGATTACTTTTCAATATAGGTAAAAAATCCTTGAAACACAACGTGATCATTTAATTGGTAATTCTTTATTTTGGTTGTCTAGTTAGTGGTGGTGTTCCGGCCCCGGTCTTCGCACGACAGGACCGGTCCAAAATCCCATCCGGACCAATCCTCCGTACGCAGGACTGACTATCCGGCTACGTGGTTAAAATAAGTCTAGCAAACCAGAAATGGCAGACCTGGCTGAGGTTGTTGTGCCGATTGAGAAGAAGAAAATTGTGCCATTGAATTACCCTTCGACACGGCTAAAGTTGCACTTTCAGAAACACCCTGCAAAACTACAAACGGAACAGTGAATTCCTGTTTTCCCCTAACGGGGATAATACCATGCTCTTACCTTTTCCTTTTTGATTATCAACGCAAGGGCAGGGCAAGGGCTCTGAAAACGACATGGAATGCAATATCAAAGACAGCCCCGGTTTGCATTCAACAGAAAAAACGACAGACAAATGGAATCCCTTAGTAGAAGCTTCTTTCAATTGGAGCAGCATAGAAAAGGAAACGGCTGAGTAATTCCCTAACAAAAGTATACGATGCGAGCCAGTGGCTGCTAAGAGCATGCCGCCGTTACCATGGATGCACTTTTTTCCTTCTCAAGCATCTAAAATCAGAGAAAAAATAGAAGTGAGCTTTCGCAAACAACGTTTGGTAGGCTAAAGAAATTGTGTTTGTACGACGGCTGGCCAACTGGGATCAGAAAAAAAACCTTCTGTTGGCAAATTGTTGAACCGGCAATCTGTGCAATGGCATTACGCTTCTGGTCGGGATGAAATGCATCTGAAATTGGAGTGCGTATCAGTAACAGATTATCTTTTCTCTGTTATCCACTTTGTTATCAAGAGTCTGGATACGTGTGCAGACTACATTTTACCGATATGTGGGTAAGTTTTGATTAAGACATCAAGCAGCAGGTTAAAGAAGGTTGTTTTGGGACGTGCTATGTATTATAATTTGGAGAATAGTTTAAAATAAGAAGTATGAGTATGAGCCACGCAGTGCCGGTCACATAACATGCATAACAATATTGAGCTGTTTTATTACAAATATGTTTCACAGTTTAATGAACTAGTGATTCTGAAAATTTGTAATATTAAATCAACTGCTCCATTTGTTACGACGAAATACGAAACAAACCAAAACAAAGTTCTGTCCAGGGTCAGAAGCGCTGTAAATCTCTAAACGTAATCGCATCGTTTCGGATGCTTTACTTGAGCCAGGTATTATTTATCAAATGTCAAATTTGTAGCCATCGCAACGGTTTTAGTGGGTCGTGCTTTATGCCTGACAAAAATAAAAGAAAGAAATACTAAACACAGCACAAAATAAGAATGGGGGAAATAATAGCTCACTGCTAAATTTCTAGCCAAACCTGCAAACCGGAACAAATCAACACGGACTAAAAAGCTATCATGCGTGTCGTGTAGATGCTTCAAGTGGTTTTTGCTCTTTGTGATGGCTGTCAGGTTCTATTTTTTCTTATTGTTTTGAAAAAGTCCATTATTCTCAAATATACTTTTTGAAAACGTAATACGAAATTTTATATTCCTGTTTATTTTTTAAACATTTATTCATTTTGTATTTTTTCTTTCACATGTATTATTTCTTCATTTTGTTATATTCAAATATGTGTCGATACGATGTACAGGAAACTTTGGGTACTGCAAAGGGTGTAACTTTTTGGTGAACGGTTTAGTATTTCAACTCTGCAACATTCAGTCTTATCAACGAAATATGTTGGATAAAAAATCATCCACGGGAATAAATTGGAATCAAATACTGTCTCTTTTCTATCCAGTTTTGTAACGCATCTTGGTTGAAACAAATCAGCATCCGATAGCATCTGCATCTGCTACTTTCCAAACCTGGGTTGGTAAATGTGAGCACTATCGACAGATTACTGGCAGATGTAACCAGAAGAGATGTAAAGAACACTCCCCGGAGAGTGATATTTGAAACGAAAACTGTCTCTTGACGAATAGGGATTTCTTTCCGAATTTATGGCTCGAATAGCAACGCAGAATTGATTTGAAGTGTGTTGCACATTCAGCATAAGTTAGTTAGGATTAGGAGCTACCGGGGCATTGTTTGCTCGAATGGTTTCCTTCAAGTGTCACCTGATCTCAGATTCGTTCAAATTATAGCTTTATTTGTTCGATGGGAACAGTTGATACATTTCGTAAAACTTTTTTTTGTTGCTTCACAGTAAGCTTCAGTGAATGTTTGTAAGCATCGTACTCGTATCGTATACAATGTGCAGAGCTAGGAACGCTAATGTTGGCACGTTTGCACGCTTTCTTGCCTTGCCGCTAGAAGAATGGAAACTTCAAGTAGCTTGGGTAAATATGAATTTCATATTTGCACATCAGCCACGTGTTGTTACAAAGTGCATGCAGGTATATTTTCCCGTCATTAAACACGGGTATTCGTCGTCAAATGTGATTGCCTTGAATTTTTCATTACTTCATGATTTGTGTTCGCGTGACGGTATGATAATGGGCCCCTTCTGGTATAAAATGTTCTCCTTCTTGCATTTCATTCTTTCTATGCATGTTTCACTGTTACTTTCTTGCACGACATTGGTTTCCTGCATGTGTAAAAAATTTTACGTTAAAAAGAAGTAAAACTCCTGCCGGCTAGTACTGCCCGCTTTAATTGTAATAAAATGATAATTTAGCAATGATTTGTGACTGTTTGGTGGTTTTGTGTCACGGTGTCCTGTTCGTTTGAGCCATGCTACTACTAAGGATTCAAATGTCTCGAAACTAATGTAAATTGTACTTTAGATTAAGATTTCAAAAGATTTAAGCAAAACGTTCCGGCCGCATTAAATTTGCTTCGGGAAGGGCACGAGCTAATGTACCCAGATAGGTCTAAATGGTATACAGTGGTTCCTCAACATACGAGTGTTTCGTAAGTGTTTCGTAGTGTACGATTCCTCGTATCTCAAATCTCTCTTATTTGGCCGCTAGTATCTCAAAACTTACGTCTCTTAGCGCACTCATTTTTCGAAGTACCGTGGTATATTTCATTCCATATTGAGCATGTGAGCCGTTGCATTGCCGTTGAATGTCATTCGCGAACGGAAGAGCGGGTGTATGTAAGTCTTCAACGATCATTACCTTTGCCCCCGATTTCACGACACTGCCGTAGCTAATCGGATTGCAACCACATATCATACGGCTTAGTGAAGGTATTACTTATTGACTTACTGTGTTTCAATTCCTCAGAAGCTTCGTGGAACTACAAATACGACAATACGTTGCTATAGGTCTGAAGAAAATGCTACTCAGCTACGTTGTCGGTTTTCCAGTGACATCACTTGTTGCAAATGCTGCACTACAGGCAGGTCGCTTGTTGCGGTTAGTTTAGTTGTTTGACTTGCCTCAAGGACGTACATTTGTGGAACTTACCGATGCCTTTACTTGGCACAAGAAAAAGTAAATACCGTATTAAGACAGGCAAAAGATGCTCCTTCGATTTTAGTTGGAGAATTGAAAAAGAATATTCTACTTACATAAAAATAAAACAAAACAGATGAGTTCTATTCTGTTTGAAATTTCTCTTCATTGTTATGAGGCTTACTGTGAATATCGCAAGGCTTAAGTACTTCTAATATCAGGAGATTTTTTTTTGTTTCGTTAAAACGGCCTCGCCGTATCGACTTATTTTCACCACGTAGCCGGACAGTCAATCCTTGCTACGGGGGATTGGTCCGGATGGGATTTTGGTCCGGGTCGTTCGTGTGAAGACCGGCTCCGCTACCATCATGCCATCGGGCCGCCCCTAATATCAGGAGATTCATTCTCCTAAAATACAACGCCGTCCTTTGAACTATCCATTACATAACACATTTTTTTTCATTGGAAAATTGACACATTGCGTTACTATTGACACATTAGAAAATACGTTACTATTTTTATGAGTTTTTTTTATTAAAGGTATCAATATTATTCGTTATCATTAATGCTCGTTGTTGAGTTGCAATCACATCACATCATAATCGATTATAATTGAAGATCATTGAAGACCAATAGAAGTTAGTGGTCGCGTCGATCCGCGTCTTTAGAATATTTCGCGAACTGTTGTTGAAAAGTGATTTGAAAACTTGCATCGTCTACGTGGCGACGTATTTTCCGAAATGTTTACCGCAAGTGACCAGACGTCAAACAAATGTACACACTTAATTGTCAGGCAGAGTAACTCTTACAGAGTCACAGCAGATGAAATGAGAGGTTAATCCAGTACGGCGATTACGAGGTCGGTGAGCAAATTGCGGCCCGAGAAATTAATCTGTAATCGTTGCGATGGTTTGACGGGCGGCCATCTTATTCGGTTATGTTTTCTGTTTTCATCATCATTTTCATCGCTTTAAGGTCGTTTTTAATCTCATGTTATTATTTTATTGTATTGTTTTATTGTTATTATTATGTTATGTAGAATGTTATTTTGACGGTGAAGTTATTTGTGAGTTATTAATATAATAATTATAAAATAGTTCGGGTTCGTGATCGTTAAGTAAGTTAACGAGCTGGGGAATTTTTATTTCAAAATTTTTAAAAATCCAGAAAGTAAAATTGTTTAACAACGGTTGTATTGCTATCACCATATCAATTATTCTTGTTTCCTTTAGAACTTCCAGGCCGTAGAGATTTTTTTTTATACAGTTCTTGTTATGGGGGACGATCCGGGATGGGATTTTGTCTCCGTCGAGAATATTAATTATATTATAACGCGTTTATAACTGCGGCACTCGTTTTTTCCCACTGTTTCTGCTAATGCTCGGCAAATGTCTTATCATTTCAAGAGCGCTCAAAGATTCAAAACTATTTATTCATGCCGTGATAAGACGGCACATAAACCCTCTCACAAGATGCTCGTTCATGAGTAAATCTGAGTTCTGACCGTCCCGAACGATGAAACATTTAGTTTCCTCAGTGATGTTCGACCTGCAAGATGCAGCAACTGCCGTCTATTTGGGATCTATTTCAAGGGATCGTTCTCATAGCGCTCACTAGTGGATGTTACAGTTCGGGACTAGAATGTGGACAGCGAAAGGTGAACCATGTGAATCTCATACAAGGAGGCCAAGAGGCATCAACCGGCAAATGGCCATGGCATGCCACGATCACGCATCGAACGCAGAATGAGTTTAAGATCGTTTGCGGAGGATCGATCGTTGATAAGTATACCATTCTCACGGGTGCGAGATTCGCTTCACCTCGTTTTGTTCAACTTAATAATTGTACAATTTTGCATGACCCTAGCGGCACACTGTCTGTACACGAAACACGGTGTGATCTCGATGAAGCGATTGGTAGTGCATGTAGGACGATCGGAGTTACTCGTCATCCATCCGCACACCAGAGCTTACATTCCGGATGAGTTCTTGATACATCCTGGTTTCGCTCCGCCCAGCGTAGCGAACGATATTGCCTTGATCAGACTGGGCAACGAGATAGAGATGAGTGATTACGTTCAACCGGTGTGTGTTTGTCCGGAGGAAAACTACGCCGAAATAGTGGGCCGTAATGGAACAGTGATTGGTTTCGGGTTGAAAGATAACAAGACGATGTCGGATTACTTAATGGAGGCCGAAGTACCTGTCGTGGATCGGTGGGATTGTTTAGAAAGCAATAGAATTGCGTTCGGTATGACACTGACGCGAAAGATGCTGTGTGCCGGTGAACGCAATGGAGTTGGTCCTTGCAACGGGGATAGTGGAGGTGGATTTGTTTTCGACACCGGCGACGGATGGTGTGTGCGAGGAGTAGTTTCATATGCACCAAACTTGAATGGTACTGTAATATGCGATCCTCAAGAGTATGTTGTGTACACAGATGTGGTTAAATATATAGATTGGTTGCGGAATAATACGAATGCAATGTACTATTCGGATGCGCGGCTTTTCCGGGTCAACGCAACAGAGTTGCAAGAAGGTAAATTATGCATCTTTTAGCAGAATATCGAAGTTGAATGCAATTTTTACACTATTTTGACATCATATCAAGAGACTACTTTATAAATTTTATAACTTTAATAGCTTTGGTTTGGATTTTTACTAGTCTCATGGTTGGCATCATCATCACTCATTCATAAAAAAACCGCACACGAGTGATAATATTCGGTTCGAAGAATAATTTCATTTTATAACACTTCTGCGCGTTTCTTTCCAGTTCCGGTGGACGTGCAAATGTACTTCCCGCAGGGACGTGAAGTGATGTCTAACACTAACTTCACGATCAACTGTACTGTGGATGGATATCCACGACCCGAGGTGATTTGGTTCAAGAATGGCCAGAAAGTAGTGCCTACTGACCGCATACACATTACCGACACGAATCTACTGCTTGTGTTCGAAGCAATGCCGGAGGACAGTGGCCTGTACAAGTGCTATGCGTGGAACGGAAAAACGAAAGCATCTTATGAGGATAGAATACTCGTCGAAGGTATGATAACCAGCTTGAAGTTGCCAGGGTTCAATAAATGATACACGCCTCTTTACTACTCTTATTTTTGACTTCCCATAGGTGTATACGTTCCATCAGGATGTAACGATAATAATTTGCTCGCCAAGTGTGACATCATTGTAGCAGGGAACCATTGTAACCACAAATACTATTCTCGGTTCTGTTGCCGGTCGTGCACGCTGTGGGGACAGATAAAATGGTAACTAGAAAGATTTCTCCAACAGTAATCGAAAAAAATAAAAACAAATAATTATTGTTGCGGAGTTGTGGCGCCATCTTTCGGGGAAACGTAGGAAATAGCAGCTTTTACGGGGAGTTGCTGCTGATTTTTCTCATACACTGCATTTAATTTCACTGAAAAAAAAACTGTTCAACGTCCTACAATTGAACGATTGCAAGCGATTGCCAATGGACGTTGGGTTGCATAAAATGTCATCGAAATATCACCCTCACGATGAATAATTACTTGTTTTCACCTTATAGTTCGCCCACGCAATTATTGCATGGTTGCAAATTTATGGTTAAACACTTTTCTCGTAACAAAAACAAAAACAAAAAAGATTAAAATCTGCCCACCCAAGCACATGATGTGCCGTACATGGTCGCGTAAGCTTTTCACAGCATATTTTCCATCGTTGATTTAATTGTCCGATCTCTGGTAATACGCTTTACGCCGGTGTGATTTTAATAACGTTAATTAGCCAGCCAGGGGTTTGTTTTTTTTTCTCACGTATTTTGCTGCTGCATTCTCATTATTGCGGAATGCTAAAAAAAAAATGCCCGCTGGCTCATTTTGAACATCGAAAATCCTTTAGCAAAGGCACCGTCAAAACGCATTATGTGGCATTGATTTTTAATCGCCGCGTATTGCCTTTTTTTCTTTACACACGCCTGTTCTAGCCTCGCCTGAATTGGCCAGTGGTCAGCTGGAAATGAGGGTTTTTATTGTTTTCATTTGGTAACAGTTATGCTGCTGGTGCCCACCACGGTGCCGGGTTGGTGGATGTGGATAATTTTCGCTCCGCTATGAATGTTCCGGCCTTTTTTTTTGCGCATTAACACAAAAAGGACCAGTGGAAATGGATTCCAACGCAGAGTTTGGTCGAATGGGTTTTCAATTCGTTTATTGATTATGTTTTTTTCGGTTTTGATTTTTATACAGGTAGGTGTTGTGGTACAAAGGGGTACAGTACAACAAAACCTTTGCCTCGGTCCTCATTTAGTTTTGTACTGGTATTCGAGGTAGCAATGTTTGGCTATGGCATAAAATGTGTATTATTTAAAAAAAAATATCTACTTTTGCCCTTTTTTTGTTTTCAACGAAAACGATTTAAATGCTGAGGTGGAATTATTTCTGCTCCTGTGCATATCGTATGAACTTTACA
The DNA here is from genome assembly GCF_943734755.1 of Anopheles moucheti. Classification (NCBI taxonomy): domain Eukaryota; kingdom Metazoa; phylum Arthropoda; class Insecta; order Diptera; family Culicidae; genus Anopheles; species Anopheles moucheti. The sequence goes on from NC_069140.1 coordinate 44,495,190, forward strand.
TTTTCGTTCTGAACGGATTTGCAGATTCCGGATAATTTTCTTGCGTAGTAATATTTACCGGACTCGCAGTTGATGTAGCGTAGAAAAAAGAGAATTATTTCTCAGCACCCGTAATTATAACAATTGTTTTGAGTGTCCCTGGCACTCACCTTCTGATAGTTGACGAAACTTAACGAAACCGATCGTCAACTATGTCAACTTTCTGCCTAACAGGTGGGCTGATAATTGTTTGGCCTAACGCATTTATCGCACTAGAAGATTTTTATCCATATCATATTTCGTTTGTACCAACCTTCAAACGAATTCTGTCCAAATTTGACAGCACTCGGGCCACAACCTAATGAGCTAGAGCATTTTGTGTGACGCAACTTTTGAGCTTTGAGTAATCATCGAAAAGAAGGAATTTCGCGTGATGATAAAATATTAGTTTTTGAAGGGGAAACATATAGTTTAAACCAAAAATTGGCTTGATGAAGAATCTTTGGACACTGCTCTACCAAAATCAACCATCAGATATTGGTATGCTAAATTAAAAAGTGGTAAAATAAGCCCTGAGGACGGTGAACACAATGGAAGCCCAAAAGTGGTGGTTACAGAAGAAAACATTTAAAAAATCACAAAATTATTAAGAACACCCATAATGTGAAGCTGATCGAGATAGCTGACACCCTAAAGATGTCTAAGGAACGTATTGGACATATCGTTCACGAGTATTTGGATATGCGATAGCTCTGTGCAAAATGGCTGCCGCGCGAGCTCACATTTGAACAAAAACAACAACAAGTTGATGATTCGGAGCAGAGTTTGGAGCTGTTTAAGCGAAATAAATCTGAGTTTTTGCGTCAGTATGTTACTGTGGATGAGTGTTGGCTTCTCCACTTCACTCCAAAGTCCAATAGACAGTCATTCGAGTGGACTGGACGCGATGAACTTGCTCCAAAGCGGGGGAAAACGCAACAATCAGCTGGCAAGGTTATGGCCCAAGTTTTTTTGGGATTCGCAAGGAATAATCTTCATCGATTATCTTGAGAAAGAAAAAACCAATAACAGCGACTATTACATCAAATTTTTGGAGCGATTGAAGGACGAAATCGCCAAAAAACGGCCGCATTTGAAGAAAAAAAAAGTTTTGTTTCGTCAAGACAACGCGCCGTGCAACAAATCAGTGAAAACAATGGCAAAAATTCATGAATTAGGCCACAAAATGCTTCACCACCTACAGTATTTCGTAGATCTGGCTCCCAGTGACTAACTCCATATCTCAAATCCCAAAAGGATGTCCTCTGAGAAGAAATTTTCGTCGGATAAAGAGGTGATCGCCGAAACAAAGACGTTTTTTGAGGCAAGGTGCAAATATTACTATAAAAATGGTATCGAAAAATTGAAAGACCGCTATAATTGGTGAATCACCCTCGAAAGGACGTATGTTGAATACAAAAAAATAATTTGCCCAAAAAAAAGTGTTTTATTGTCATAGGCCAAACAATTATCAGCCCACCTGTTACGTTGTTATTTTGCTTTATTAAGACGTTGTTATCGGTTCTTTAGTGTGTGGAAAATCGTTTCAAAATATACATATGCTGTTTGTTAATTGTCTTCCTACTTTGAACTGTATAATTGTAATTTCTTATATTTTACTACAAGAAGCTGTAGCGGTTTATTGTGAAGATGCTGTTCAAAAGCTATGCTAGTAGCTAGTAATTTTTGTTTTCCCATCAATTTTCAATGACCAAAGACTGTGGTTTTCCCCCCCACACGATGAATTGTGATTGTATTCCATAATTGTCTCTTCAACGGTCGTTCACTTTGCACGCTCTCAGCGCACCATGATTACATCGTTACCGAAAGTAAACTTTGATGGCGGCCGCTGATTAATGGTTACTCACTTGACACATCACACACGTCGGGCGACATTAATTGGACAACGCGCTCGAGTGGTCTCTGCTGTCGGTTTTGGGGTTTATGGTAGAAGAGGCACGGCACTTACGGCACATGAGCTTTCGCAGTAAAGTTTACTCGTTTGCTGGCGGTGGTTGGATCACGCTGGCGGAGATTATGCGCCGATCAAGTGGAATGGATGTACTTAGCGTACTTGCTTTCTCTTGTTATGATTGACATAGTTTGGTAAAAGGAAATGGTACAGCACTTCATTCATTCATTCGCTCAATGCCGCTCAATGAGTGCTTATTGTGGAACATTTCAATTGTGATGCTTATTTTTCTATTCGTTTTGTGAACCAATAGTAAATATCACACTGATTAGACTTTTAGCTGTCCAGGAGTAGGATTGCAATGCAGATGAAAAAGAAATTAAACATTTTTATTAATAAATGTGTTACAAAATTACACAGCTGAGAGTGAAATCTATAAATGTTCCCAGTGTTTATATCGTTACTAACCCACATTACTGGTATCTCTCTCTCTGTCTCTCTCGTGAAACTAGTCGAACTGATAATCACTGTCACCGCATATGGTATGACAGGAGATTCCGAACTTTGTTTACACTTATTTGCACTCAGATCTCAGAAACATCGATCTGTTTCCATCCGGGATATAGCTTAGCATCCAAAAAATTAGCATAATTCCATCGTTTGAAGTGAGCCACATCATTTAGAAGTGATTTCATAGGTTTCAACGATGCCAGAATGCTAAGGTAGATTCTTAGTGTTAGGATTACACGAAGGCGAACCCTGCAACGAGGCGAAATCGGTCGTCGGTAGTAAGGAATCCAACAGTTGCCCAGATAAAGAGTGGACAGGATCACGAGAGAGGATAACGAGAGCGAGAGAAAGAGAGAGAGAGAAAGAGTGAAAAGGGAGTAAATGCGTAGCTGCACGCGATTGCGTACGAAAGGGTCAGTACAGCTTAGTACACACGAGCCAGGGTAGCGAAGGCGGACCTCTTCTGAAGTGATTAATACATTTTATTATACTATATTATTTTGTTCTCTTTCCTACGTTATTCCTATTTATCTGTACGAGTAATTGGTTCGGGAATAAAGATTACTTAAAGAACGCATTTCGCGCTCCGTATGCCAACACTTAGTAACCCACCTGACACTACTCCTTCTCTTTTTTTTCTCTTTGTTCTGCTCATGAAAAAAGTTGTTTGATTAAATTAGTAAAAAAAAAAACAGTTTCACATTAATGGTTTAGATAATAAATTTTGAAACTCATGCGTATGGGTTTATGGAGACTACATTCTCTCTTTATCGAATGATCAATAATGATCAATATTGATCGACAATATTAATAACACGCTGAAAATTTTACCATCAAAGGTTCTCTACTACGACGCGATGAGACGCGATTGTTGATTTCAATAAACCATCATAAACCATTTACGAACGTCAGTAGAACGTTTCGCAAGGAAAATATTATAGTCCCACAAAGCGGTTGCTTAATAATTCGATAAATCCGTTCCCTGTAAAGCATGAAAATGGATCACTCGTTTTCGTTTGCACAGCTTTTGCAAGTACATCCTGCTGAGCTGCATCAAGCAAAAGCAAGCCACTCGAGCGTTGCTCTCTCTTTTTTCCAAGTGTACAGGATGCCGGGGCGGAAAGTTCACAAATCCCCATCAGATATCAAAGTTTTTGCGTACATGTCTGCTTACGTGTGTGTGTGTGTGTGAGTGCGCGGTGGAACAATGAACACAAACAAAGGAAAACCCTACCATTTCGATCTTCTCCGATCGGTTGTAGTTGTCCCCGAGCACCACCAGAATGTGCAATTACACAACTTTGCCCGTGTGCAAATTATCTGTCTGTCACCTGTAGGCAAACTGGTATCACACACAACGCAATGGGGGGATATGATAAAACCCGATCCAGGTGAAGATGCAGCAGCGCACGGAACATTCGCACCAACTGACCCAGAATGCAAATATTTGCATGCATATTTTATCCTCCGGTACCGAAACGGGCTGAAAACAGCTTTGTGTCCCCATTCGTCCCACTGTATGCCGCAAGGAAGACGGTCCTGTGGTATGGGTGTGTGTGTGCCCCAAAGCTTCCGGAAGGTATTGGAAGAAATCAATTAATCATTCATTTTTCATTCATTTTTACACCTCAACGACACACACACAAAGCACGCGACCGGGGGGGGGGGGGGGGGGGGATGGGGTAGGTGTCTGAGGTGATAAACAAACAGACACTGTGGGGGGAGTGGAGAATAGGGAGGAAGACTATTTTTGTGTCCATTCGCAGTCCACTGCAAATGTGTGCGCCGTAGGAAAGGAGAAAAGCACCCAAAATCCGATATCAGATTGAATATTAATTTATTTATGGGTGAAATATCACCACCGGGGCGCGATGTAATGTCCTGTGACCGCATCTGTTGGTGCTGCGACAGGACGAAAACAGCAGGGCAATGTAACAGGCGGTAATGATGGATGAAAGATTTATTAGCATGCGGTTAATTTATTGTAGCATTTGGTATTGCCACTGACATGGTTCGGCTTATTTTTGTTTTGCTGTCGGATACACAAACTTTGGTGGCCTATTTTTTTTTGGTAATTTTGAAGAATTTACATAAGAAGAATGGATAAAAACACAGCGGCAGTACTTGTAACCAAGCGCAGCACTGTCCGGAGGCTTAAGACTGATGATGCATTTGCTACTGAAATGTGTCTTTCCCCGGCCGGTACTCTCGGACTGAAATGGGAATTCCATGTTTTTTCAGCAGAAAATGTACCTACTCTATCGGAATTGCTCTGCCCTTTTCGCTGCCTCACTGCTTCCGGCCAATAGATTATCGCTAAACCATCGAACCTTTTGCCTGCCGTTACGTTTATTTCCCAGCATAATTCTGTAACGCAACTGAGAATGACCGGAACGAATTTCTTCCGGGGGTTGAACCGGGTTTGCTTAAACAGAGCAGATGGCATGGGACTGGGGAATATTTTGGGACTGGGCTATATCCCGACGAAAATGATAACCCTTCCGGTAGAATCATTCCAGGATCGATCGGAAGCATCGAAGGAATACTCCATCTTATCAATCATGCTCACTTCGGGAACACCCCGGGGAGTCTGTGACTGCGTGACAAGGGTTCGGTTCGGTTGGGGAACGAGTTATGTTTCGCCGCTTCTGAAACCTTCTTCTTAAGAGCCTTAGACACATCAACAGCTACTAACCGGGAAGGTCTGGATAAATGTTTTGCCCGTGCTGCGTAAAAGGTTTCGAATCATCGGCAGGATTTCTTCGCAGTAACGCAGCACACAAAGTGCACAACAGCTTCTCGTGCTCTGCTCACACATACACACACATCCACCACTAGCATTCAAAGGTGTCTGGACATTCAGTGGAAATGACGTAGAAAACTGTTTCGTAACCCTTTTTTCCCCTATTTTCAATGCCCTCGAGTGACTTACTCGAGCCGGCAATCAGTACGTGTGACTTCCTTTCCAAGAGTTTAAGTTTGATTAACTTCTGCCTGACACTTGATTCTCCGATGGTTTGCTACATTCCGGCACACCTCATCTTACGCAGAGACAGATGCTGGATAAATTGCGTAAATCAAGGGATCGGATCGGGTGTCAGGATGATAAAAACAACGATGAGCCATGCGGCAGAACTGCCATGGTGTGAACAATGGCTTGATTGTTATGGAGCTGGAATGATAAATTGAAAGCTATACCGGACGAGAAAATTGCAATGGGCACAATAGGGGGAAAAAATAATTTGAGGTGAGTTAAAGCAACATTTAGCAGTGTAGCGATTATTTAGAACTGAAAGGAACTCGGTTTTGAGGAATTATGTGACTCGTGGAAAAAGAATGGCAAATCGCTATACAAATTTTAGTTGGAGGCGACGCATAACGTTTCCATGGTAACATTATTTCCCACATCCTTGGATCATTTTTGATTACACTGCTCTTCTTAAAATCCTTTCTTTCGCTATGCCTTCTATGATCCTCTCGCCAACAATTTATTTTTCCATGTACACTATTTTTTTAGCAAATGGTTTTTACACGAATCGACGTCCACAGACGCGCAATTTGAGAATGTTTTTAATTTTTGTCCTTGGGTATTCGCGCGTTTTCTTGCATTTTCAGTCGGATCCTTTACAAGATTTTCAAAAAGATTTAAATTTTGGTCGGTGATACAGTGTGAACGGTTTCTTAAACGACCTATTCGAGCCGTACCCCCGTACGCAGCACTCACTTCTTCTAAGAGGTCTGAACCTGCCATTTCTGGTTTTCTGTATCTTTATTTACCCGAAGCTGGATAGTCAGTCCTGAGTACGGGTGATTGATCCGGATGGGATTTTGGTCAGGTCCGATCGTATGAAGACCGGCGTCGCTATCATCAAACCACCGGGCCGCTCCAACGCTTCCAAGTGCCAAGTGAGCGACTCACTATCCTGATTAATACAAATCAAGGAAGACCAGAAATGGTCGTTGAATCCACGGAAATAGCAGCATTGTTTTCTTAAATAATACCATGTAGCTTATAAATATTTTAAAGTTATTTACTGCTTGATTCGCTGCAATTTTTCATGTTTTATTTTTCACTAACGGAAATGCGAGAGTGTTTCAGGAGTAATTGCTGTTGTTATGCTATGTTGTTTACTTCTCAGTTTAAATAGAGAAATTTTTATCAAACCAGGTAACCGAGAAGATTTTTAGAAGGGTCAATATTTTTTTCAAATCGTCTGTATTTCAATAATCCATGACACAAGCACAACATCAAGAAAAATTGGCCAGCAAATTCTGGGCTTTTTTTAAACTTTATTTACCCGCAACCTGGATAGTTGTTCCTGGGAACGAGGGATTGGTTCTATAGTAATTTTGTACCGGTCCTGTCTAAAGATGACTAGCGCCGCTACATCTAATTAAATGGCACTTTATGAGATTTAAAAATGTGTGTGTCTGTTACTGGAAAGACATGACTCAAATATACTGTCTATGAGGAAAAATTTAGAAAATACACTTGGGAAATCTGTGGTACCTGAATGTGGATGGCTACTTAACCTTAGATATATCCAATCAGTTGCTTTTATCTAATTGTGAAAGACGTCGACTTTCGACGAAATTATGTGCGATGCCTACGAAAATCATAAATGCATAGCAAGCAACTGGGGATCTGACGCAAAAATATTAAGAAGTGCTTTAGTGTAATTTAGAATACTCATGTTAAAATGATATGTTGCATATGATCCAGATGGGAGCTGCACGCAAACACGACGTGTCGTATATTTTTACGATACATTTCATTCGTGATAAATGACCAAGGTTCGGGACTTATCAACCACAAAGATCAAATATCTAAAACACGACGCAAGATGTACAGATCAGAGGAATGGCTATATCAGACTAAAAGAAGAACGAGGCTCAAGGTCTGTTAAAACTAATAACAACAACAAAAGCTCAATGTGACTTGGAATATGCTTTGCCAAATAGTTTTTTATGAGAGCCAAAGGGGCCCGAGGTGAGAAATTTGATAGTTTATAAAACTAAATAAAGTAAAATTAACAACTTCCTCCAATTGGGAAGAAAACCTCTTTTTAAAACATCTTTGAGTTTGCGTACATAACAAAATTCTGGCCCTGTAACCGGGCCGATTAGCTAGTTAAAGCAAATAATAAATATAATAAATAGAATTAAATATAAAAAATAGAAAAATAAATAACAAAATAATTAAAATATAAAATGAAACAAATGCTTGGGGCAGCCCGGTGGGATGATGGTAGTGGAGCCGATCTGCACACGACTGGACCGGTTCAAAATCCCATCCGGACTAATCCCCCCGTAGGAACTAGGAACTGACTATCCGGCTACGTGGTTAAAATAAGTCTAGTAGGCCAGGCCGTTCTAACGAAAAAAAAAATAAATAAATAAATAAAAAAATAAAACAAATGAAAAATGATTTTCGATTTCGATAGCGAGCTCCTTTTAGCAAAATGATATATTTTTTTTTACGCGGAGAGCGAGCGAACGATTCGATTCTGGTGATTCTTATCACTCGCCTCAGCTGAAATTCTATAATATTTCGAACATATTGTAGAACATATTATCACCATTTCATCAAATCAAGAATCAAGAATTTCGAATGTCAAAGTTGGGCAACAAATCAAGGAGAAGCCATTCGTCAAAGATACGAATCGAGAGTCTGAATAAGGGTCATCTTCATTAAACTAGGATAACGCAAATAATGTGCGTGTAGTGGAGATCGACGGACAGATTTTTAAATTTTCTAAATTGCCACATAACAATTTGTACATAAATGAGTATGTGGGACATGGATGAGTTTGGGAGGTTTCTGTATTCCGTCAGTCCTTGTGTTTCCTTGAAGACTTGGTTCTCCGGCATCTCTGGTGATCGAGCGTTCATTCGAATGATGTCTAGACTTAGGTCTAACCATTTCGCATTGGGCGCACATCTCCAGCGTATAGGACAGGTCGACTCCAAAGTATGTGGCTGCGGTGTCGGATTTCACGATGTGGATCCTCTTTTATGGTCCTGCGTGGAATACGAGGCTGCAAGACCCTCCTTGTTGGACGCAGTCCGAAGTATAGGAAGAGTTCCTGATACCCCAATTTGAGATCTGCTGGGGGGCTCGAATTTAGCTTACCTCCAGGCAATTTTTGAATTTTGCCGAACTAAAACATGGAAGAAGAAGGATAACAACCCAAATTACGATACAGACCCTCGCAAGAAAAAGGACCACTCTATAGGATGACGGAATATAAGCAGCTACACGACCGAGTACACCCGGGATAAGGTGACCTTTCACTGTTTGGAGAAGGAAATGTCTTCAAACGAATGTGAATTGTACAATAGATTAAGTTACCCTTAGTTGTAAGCAATACGGCCTGGCCGTTCTTGAAGAAGTAAAAAAAAAAATGTACATAAAACCATAAATAGAGTAGTTTCGGGCAATAGACATTGAAATGGCGTTGGGAATAAGATAAATATTTCTATGACTTAGTGAAGTGCGCAACCGGAACAAAATGATTTTTTTTTTCTACGGGGTTCGGTCAATATTTATTCGTAACTTCCGTACTGTGTACTTTAAATTATCGATCCAGCTGAAATGCAAATCGACAAAAAAAACACACCGGTTGGGGAGGGCGGTTTTTTGTTTTTCATTCGAACACAATTCCAATTAATCATTTATGTATTGTCGGGCACATTGCTCGCATGTTCTATTAGCAATTAAAATACCAGCACAATTTAATCATCACAGCCAGGTTGTTTTGTTGTTTCGCTCGGATGTGGGTTGGGGTCGGGATATCGGGGATAAGGGGGGGGGGGGGGGGGGGGGGTGACTTTACACTAACACTCAGCGCCCACGGTTTGCGTCCCATTTGCAATTGCATGTTTTCGGGATGGCAGACCCCCTTTCAGGGCCCATTCTAGCCGCCCCAACTGGAGCGATAGTCGTGCTGAACGAACCACCAATGGGCAATGCCTTATGCAGTTCACGTACTTCCGTAACATGCACATTCAGTTAACAACGCGTCTGCACATAAACTATTCGTACTTAAGGAAGGGTGTAGGTGTTCTTCCTTTCTTTACTGCGCGCTGTGTTTTTCTTTTATGCCGTTGTTTCCGTTGGCTTCTACAGTTTCAACTTACGTTTTTGTAACTTTTCCTATGTAAATAGCGATGTAAGAGGGTACGCGCTAAACAGAAAACAGCCGCAAAACAGGTAACACAAAAACAGGCGAGCGGGGGAAAAGAGGTCACGTCGGGATTATTCGTAGGTGAGAATGCTAAAGCTCTTCACGTTCAGCGATGTTGCGACGTGTACGCGTGCGAGGGAGAAATGGGACTTTAAACTGTTGCTTCGATGCTAGAGCACGGCCAATTAAACATTTGGCACCGGTATGGAAAGCGTTACCGTCACAAAACAAATAGTGCACATTTCCGTGCGTCGACGAATGAGAAATAAAAGCACACTGCGAGGGGATGGTTTTGAGCGCGTGGGTCTTATTCATATTCACCGCGAAAATGCCAGCCAGCCACAATGAGGCAGTAGTAGGACAAAGTTTAAAAAAAAACATTTTGTCAAGGACGCGGTTCCTAGGTTTTGTTGTTTTGCGTTACATTTTAAGTGCGTTCCGGTACATTGTTGTATTGTTTGCTGAGAGCTTTATGTGTAAATGGCACGGGCTAGAGTTTAACTTTAAACCAACTATTGCTCAATTCATTATTCATACATCACGAATAACATATTGCGTGAGAGTTTGTATAACAGATTTTTTATTGTTATTGGAAAATTATTAAAGTTTTCTACTTTAGTAATGAATTGAAATGTTGCCTTCATGAAAATATGCTCTAGTTAAGTCATGATAATTCTAGGCACAACATGTCCCTAGAAGTGATGACCGGAGTGATGCCGCTGAGATTACGTTTTGAAATGCTGTCGCTTCGCCTTCTAGTTCGTTCTTCAGTATCAAATCCCTTGATCATAGAAAATTTTAAAGCGCTTATAGAGACAGGTTCTAAGAGCAAAATTATTAATATCTATAATGATTTTGTTACTCTACAATTCAATCCTAGCGCCTCACAAGCAGTAAACCGTGCTGCCCTTCCTGAGTGCTACAGTTCTATTGTTAGTACGGACTCCTCGTTGCGTGAGGAGATCAAGATCATTCCTCATGATCTTCGCCCGAGGGTTGTGCCGGGCATTTTTGTGAACAAGTACGGCCATATTGACAAAATGAACCAGTATTACACTGATGGGTCATCCTCTGAGGAGGGCACTGGCTTCGGTGTTTTTAGCGAGACCACCGAAGCATTCTTCAAATTGAGGCAGCCATGTTCCGTGTTCATGGCTGAGCTTGCCGCAATTTTTTACGCACTATTGTTAATAGCAGCGAGTCCCCCGAATCAGTACTTTATATTTACAGACAGCCTTAGTGCTATTGAAGCACTGAAAACTCCAAGGGCTGTTAAGAGCCAAGACCATTTTGTAGTTAAAATTGTGGAATTGCTCGGCTCTGTGTTTAACAAGGCGTTTAGAATATCGCTAATTTGGATCCCTTCTCATTGTGGAATTCCCGGTACTCACTGGCCAAAACAGGCGCCACAGAAGGCGTTTTTTACGACAGGCCTATCTCAACCCAAGAATTGCTCCGTTTACCACAGCAACTTTTCCTGTCAAGATGGCAGAGCATGTGGGAAGCGGACGAATTAGGGCGTTTCCTTTTCTCGATCTCTCCGCAAGTGTCCCTGCGGCCTTGGTTTGGTGGGCTCCCTGTAGATCGTGCTTTCATTCGAATGATGTCCCGACTCATGTCGAATCATTTCGCTTTGGATGGACATCTACAGCGTATTAATCTGGCAACGTCAAAGGTATGTGGCTGCGGTGTAGGATTCCAAGATGTGGACCACCTTCTGTGGTCCTGCGTGGAGTTTGAAACCGCCAGACCTTCCTTGTTGGATGCGGCCGGGATAATCGTAAGGCTCCCGGGTACTCCAATACGTGACATTTTGGGGTGTAGGGACCCCAAGTTTATGAGACTCATTTACTGCTTTGCGCGAGATAACGGACTTATCCTTTGATTCCTATCCTTAATTTCCATTGTTCCCATATCATTTCGTAGTCCATCTTTTGTTTTTGGTTGTCTTTGTGGTTAATTGTTTTATGTAGTGCCACTTTAATCCGATGAGGAAACAGTCACCTCCAAGGACAACGCCAAAACCACTGAAAAGGAGGCAGACTTATTGGTGTATACTTGTAGTCCGTCTCTAACCCATCTGCTGTCTTGCTTTGTTCTAGTTCCGTTAAGGGTCGGCCAAAGTCGAACAGTGCCAAGTTGTTCCAGTGAAGAGTGGCGCAATCGCCCATCAGCCACACCACGTACAATAGATGCAACACATAAACCACTATGCATCACAACAACTAAAACGATAGCCCCGGATCAATACCATCACACAAAACAATAGGACAACAGACGTATCACATACAACAACGATAGACAAACGACAAACAACATCGAAATACACCAACTACCATCACAAACCAACTACCAACTACCAGCATGCCCGGGATAAGGTAAATCGCAAGGAGGAAATGCCTTGTGACAAAAATTTGTTATTTTCATTCAACACAAGCGGTGTTGAAAATACGGCATTGCCGTCATTATGGAATTCAAATAAAAAAATAAAATAAGTCATGATAGCTACTGGTGCAATTGACTACTCGTAGTGCAAAGTAATGATTAATTAAAGATCATCAATTTCATACTCGTATCAAATCATACCAATCATAATGGCGCTGCGATCTAAGCAACCCCACCCTGCGGCACCAATTCGTACGAATCTCGAATGTCAAATCTGAAAGGCATTCCTTTCAATTAACATACGTCAAATATTGCTCCTTCACCCAAGCACCAATTCGCATATCCATCCAGCCATTTTGAGGAAGCGGCGGCACAAATACCGAGACAAATGGCATCCATTAACTGTCATCCGGTTGGTTGCTGGTGGTACCGGGCTGTCTACTCCACTACCAATTATACTTCCATTTCGTGAAGCACCCCGCTGGGTGGGGGGGGAGTTGCAATTCGGGGTTTGGAATGAATCTCGAATCCGATGAGGCAAATCGCTCATCAGTCAGTGCTTTTGACCGGTCGGAATGCAAACCATGCGAGGTGAAGGAGTGCGGGTAGCATGGTCCATCTTCTTCACCTAGTAAACGGTACAGTGATATTGACAAGTGATCACTTCCATGTCTTTCCAGCCTGCGTTATGCCAGAAGGCATAACTCTTCGGTGCTGTATGCGTATCTTCTTCGCCCGGTATCGTTTCCAAGGCGATCCAATTAAATTTGACTATGAACTGGTACACCGTCGATAAATAAACAGACATGCTTTCACTCTCACTCCCACACACACACACACACACACACACACACACACACACACACACACACACACACACACACACACACACACACACACACACACACACACAGACACACACATATACGTGTTCCAGCTTATTGCCTGTCCGTCGATGAAAACAGATGAAAATTAAATGAGCTTGCGATTTGAAAGGCCTGCATAAACTCTTAAGATGATTACAGCTGGGGAGAAGTATCATCATAATCATCTGCCTCGGTTTCGAAACCCTTCCCAAACAGCGAGTTTTTGGTAATGCGAATAAACTTACCGACGGGATGGTTTTTCGGGAGCTTTCGGGACACATCCTTGGGGAGGGGTTGTGATTGACGCGCTTGGGGAGAGAGAGAGTTACGACAGGGTGCGCGGCCCTGAGACAGGCGACAGGGCGTTGTGAATATTGCATTAACGTTTTATCCTAACCATTCCGTGTCTGGGCCGGCTTCTGTTTGATTATGAATGCCATAAAACGATATACTGTAAACTTGTGTGACCCCCTGGAACACACACCCAAGTGAGCAGCACCAACAAGTAACATGCACGATAAAATAAACTATCCACGGTGTTCGGTGTTGTCGCTGGTTTTGCAAGAACCACGCCAACGCTGCTAATGGAGAAGCTTTTTCCGCTGAAAAACTAAGCCACGTGAGCCGTTTTTGACGACTTGACTAAAGCACGTTGTCTTCTTTATGATTGATTACCACTCAGCACGATGACGGAGGGCGCCATACTGGCTTTGGGATGGTATGAAGATGCGCTGTTTTTAAGATGATTACCACCGGGCACCACCACCATCATCATCCAGCCGAATGTTCAACCGATCCAGTTAGAGAGAGCGAGCGAGAGAGAGGGAGAATGCTTGTTTGATTAGCGAAATGTGACAGAACACTTTGACTTTCACTAAGAAGCAACGAGCAGAGAAGATGGCGCGCAGGGCGTAGTAAATAAAATAAATGAATAACTCCACAACAGGCCCGGGCACAGGCGACAAGTGTGCAACAAGTCAACGGGGAACCGGTATCGCAGCAGCGGAAAGGCGGGTGAGAAAAACTGCACCAGCAAATGGATAAGTGATGAGCGACGTTGATTAGATTTTTGTGTTTCGCACGTCGTATGTCGATAGGGTATACGCGCTGTATAAGAGATACGCGAAACAGTCGTTGCTGCCGGTCGTTGCTAATACGATCGAGGGGAAGCTTTAGGGCCCGGTAAGGAACCGTGTGAAGTGGGAACACGATTGAGGAAAATGTGGGGAAAACGTGTGCGAACACTACCTACGCATCTCGTTTGTGTCACAAATGTTGATAAATGAAATTGTGTCCCACATCTCGTTATAGGATTAATCTTTGTTTGACATATAATTTATCGCTTTGATTGGCGTTTTAGCGATTGTGAATGAAGCAGCCGGTTGGTGTGTTTAACTTGATTCGTTGGCTGTTCATTACTTTCATTCATACCTATCATGATTGAGTGGATATTGCCTGTCTTCATTAGGGATTTTTAAGCAACAATTTTTAAGATGTTCCGGTTGATGTGTGCTTAGGTTGCATCGGTGTTAAATGATTTCTAAAATTGATTATGTGAATAACCGGTCGCGAATGGGTATGCCTACAGGGTACAGGAATACAGAAGGTGAATTTATTATAAGTACGACTGCAAAAGGACACCATGACGAGTAGCTACTAGCCATGGTATTACTTCGTGGGTCAATTTTGATCGAACAATTTGTGATTTGTAGTGTTTAAAGTTTGGATAAAATCCTATTAAAAAAGTGATCATCAAAAGCATCCCTCTTATCCTTATCGCCAGTGGCGGGTTTTACGGTAAGCAAACTAAGCAATTGCAGGGGGGCCTCGAGCTGAAGGGGGCCCCGAGCTGAGACAGGCCGAGAGTTGAGGATTTAGCTTATTCAGAAAGCGGGCTAAACAAAAAGTAAGCAAGCTTCGAAAATGCAGGTAAAATCCAAAATAATGTTATAAAACAAAGTCTACTGATCTACTGTTCTAAGAATTCCTCGATCTTGGGCTAGACCATTCTTTGGCAGGAGGCACAGCAAATGTGTGCACATCAGATTTGAAGAAAATCAGATTACAGATCATATCAGATCGTTGTGTGCACATGTGTGCACATCGGAAAAAAACGCAACCCTAAAGCAGTTTTTCTACCCTACACCTTGTAGGCAATTTTGCAGCTAAAAACTGTGCTAGTGCCGTGAAATATTTTATTTTCATTTAAAACTTATATTTATTTATTTCATTTATTTTATTTATTTATTATTTATTTATTGAAAAATTGCAAAACTCAACCTATAACTATTAAAAGAATTTCTGATACAAGGTGGTCAGCAAGAACAGTCGCAGTAAATGCGTTTTTTCGAGGTTTTAATGCGATAAAAGAAACATTAAAGGAACTTTCAAGTGACAATTATGAAAAACAATCAACAAAGCTGGAAGCAAAGTCGTTACTTAAAAAAAATGTAACGTGATACTGCATTGTTAACAATAAAATGGAATACAATTCTACACCGTATCAATGCTACGTCTAAGTCTTTACAATCAATAACTTGTGAAATTTTGCATGGTTCACAGCGATGGATACTGACGATGAGAGGAAACGAAAAAAAAAAACAAAGCAATTAAAGACGAATGATAACATGATGGAGGAATCAGAAATTACAGCAAATGATAAACATATTCTATGTAAAATATTTAGCTCATACTTATAGAAAAGTATAATATTTGAAACATTAAATACAGTGGCAAATGAACTCCAAAAATACTAGAATCTAATTCTGGAATAAAATATGAATAAATTTATTATTTTTACTTAAACGCAAATTTAATCTTAAAAAAATTAAAATCAGTAAGTTTCAACAAAATAGAATATTTGAATTAAATAAAGAAAAAAAATGAACTGTAGGTATTTTCCATCTTTTTCAAATAAAACGTAAAATGTCTTTTATATTAAAAAAAGCTTTTTTATTAGGGGCCCAAAAATTATTGTTGCTCAGGGCCTCCGAACTTCTAAATACGCCACTGCTTATCGCTGTCGCTTACTGGGTCATGAAACTGAACTCTGCAAACACGCCATTCTCAGTGCCAAGCTATCTTTTGTCCAGCAATATTATTGTTGCTTCCCTTCTTTCGTGCAATTCTCAACCAGGCCCAAGTATTACGGCCAGAATTGACTCTGTCCTCAGAGTGCTCCCAGCATCTGTTTGACTATCATGTCCTGTTATCAATTCTTCTTTCCCGTCTTCGTGTTTCCACTTTCTTACCCTTTTGTTAATATTAATTTAGACAGACGTATGTGTTAATACAAAAAGAATGAAAAGTTAACATTTTAAAAGATTTGAAATTGATTTAAATGGCGGAAAAATGATAAAAAAACAACTGTAAGGATATGTTGTTGCATAAAATTCATGAAAAATAATGATAAAGCAAAAATGTTTGCAAGAAAAAACTAGTAATTGAAGCTAATGTCCTAACAATGTCCAATCATTTTGGATCATTCCTCCATCAATAAAATAGTTGTTATAAAATAGTTGTCAGGAATACAGGAACTGAGGAGCTTTCGCTGGCACTATTGCTTCACACTGTTTCGCTATGAATTAAAAGATTTAGTCAAACGTGTAAGATAGATCCATGCGTTGCCATAATTGCGCATCATTTACCATCCAAATCCATCCGCGATTTGAGTTGCTTCTTTCGACCCCCCCCCCCCCCCCCTCCACTCGCTCCATGCCGGAATTGTTATTGACTCGTTCGATCCGGACGTGTTCCGGTTCGATTACGCTTGCTGTGTGTGTGGTGTGTAACGGAAACGTGTACCCCATATTGCAAAGCCCCGATCGTGAAAAGGGTCTGTCTGGTGGCGTTTTTGCAGTCGTGTTCGTGTAATAAATCTACCTTCGGGAATTTCTTCCGTTCACCCTCCCAACCATCCTCCAAG
Organism: Anopheles moucheti; assembly: GCF_943734755.1. Lineage (NCBI taxonomy): Eukaryota > Metazoa > Arthropoda > Insecta > Diptera > Culicidae > Anopheles > Anopheles moucheti. The sequence continues at coordinate 44,511,993 of NC_069140.1, forward strand.
CGGGCGATGGTTTGCCCAGGATATGGGGCGGGCGCTTATCAGCTCGATGCCAGACAAAACAGGTCCATATCTCATCTCGGCCGTGTAATGTTTGCGCACCCGGATTTTTTGCCCACCCTTGAGGGACAGAGCGAGATACGACGGGGAGACACGTTGCAATCAACGGGGAGAAACAATTTGAACGTTTTCCCACGACTCCTCCGGCGCCGGATTCCAAGCCGGAGTCCGGGCTCTCCCCGGCTGTGCGTGGATGAAGATTATCTCGTAAATTGCAACCGCAACCCAAGTCGGCACTTTCCGGTGCCGGGCGGTGGGTTGCTTGGGCATGTTGGGTGCCGTAATTTGGACACAGTTTTGAATTGTGTTGCCTGCAGTGATGGTTCCCGCAGCGGAGTAGCCGTTTTCCCCCTTCTATTAGTGGAAAATTGCGTCGCCATTGCTCGCGATACGACACATTGTGCATTGCGGTGGTGTTTTGCGAATTTGAATGATTACATCCCAGTTCGCGTCGTCCGTCCCGCATGATGATTGGGCCGAAAGCATATTTGTCATTGAGCCAAGTATAAAAGCTCCTGGTGGCGATTCAGCTCGAGTGGTGATTATTGTGCTGTTGTTTTCGGGGGCACAAATGGAACGGGACAAATACTAGCTAGCGAAGCGTCAAATATGTTGATAGATTGGCGATGGATTATTGTTTCGTTTTTTGCATTGTAATTAGAAAAGTTTGCTGTATTGTCAGCGATCGCTAGTTAGTAAATGTATGGCAAATTGCTTTGATTCAGATTGAACGATTACAAAATGCCTAACAAAGATATTGGAACAAACAAGTCACCCATCGGATGCTGCACTCAAGCTTGGTTTGGTTGTTGAATACAGCCGTATCGTTAATTCATACCCAACGGGCCTCTTGGGCGGATTTCCATACTAATGAAACACGGCAGACGGCATCTGTCTGCCGTGCCGTTGATTGGCGACTATCGAGCGAAGCTTACGGGTGAAATATAATCAACAAAAAAGAAAAGGGAACGTAAGGATCCCAATCAGAATACATAACCATTCGATTAGTTTAATCATGCTCAAAAAATGCACGACATCCTAATGTCCTGCATAAAAAAAATGGAAAGCCTTATTTACCGACAATAAATTCGCTTCCAGAAAAAAAAAACAATTTAAAGTTATGTTTTAAGAGGCAATGCAGATGCTTTAATTATGCTATCTATTTTGAAAACGTTGTTGAAAGTTTTACCTGTTTTTTCTGATTTTATTAAAAATTGTGTTAAACTAGGTATAATATTTAATTTGAATATGACATTTTAAACACACTTTACAACATGCAAGTAGGCATGGCTTTTGTTTTTTTGTTTTTTTTTGTAGTTCCAATCTAACTTCAAAAGCTGCTCGAAATGACAAACAAAAAACCCCTCGCGCTCCAGTCGCACGGATGGGCTCGCAAAGCTTTCATTAAGTCCTGTGTTTCCCATCTTTAGAACCGTTGCGTGACTGAAATATATATTAAAGCGGCACACGAAAATCACCCGAATCGGCATCACTTCGCGCTATCGGCAGATCGGAACCGAATTTTTCGGTTATCAAAACAAATTCTCCGCCGACACTCTGGTATCATCTGCTCGACACTCTGTTAACGGTTCTCTCCGCAGCGCTCCGCAGCGTTATCCTCTTGCGGTCGGTTTTCGTGTGAGAGTGCCATTCGAGCGAAAATCAGGTCGAGAGCAAACGTGAAACGTTACGAGAGCGGCCATTTTATAGCAAGCAGTTGCAAGGGTAGTAGTAGGGTTTTTAGTACAAGCTCGGAGAGGAAAAACCGTTTCTCATACGAGTTACGGCCGGATGTTGAACGACGCCGGCCTGCTACCCGGGCACGCCAAAGCCAGTGCACAGCCAGCGAGATACCGACGGTTCAGTAGTCTGTGAGCCGTTTTACAGTGGGCAAGCGTTAAGGCGCACGTGGTGCGATGTGATCCATCGCGAAAAAGGGCGGATGCATTTCCGTGGCTGGGCAATGCATCCGCAAGTTTACCCGTATCGTTTGCTAATGAGTTAATAAGTTTGAGCGAGATTTTAAATTTGGTTTCCTAACGTTAGACGCAAACGTTTCGCAGTGCATAACGATTCATCGAAAGTGTTCAACGATTACAGTACATATTGTCTAAGGATAGAAAGTGACCAGAAATCATCTTAACTCCCATTAAATGGTAAGTAGTGATAACTCAGTTTTAAGTCAACGTCCAAGCTTTTAATCGAACTCAATTAGGCTAGTACCTAAAATAAACTTAAAGTGATGCATAACTCCGGCCTCACGAAGAAATCACTAACAGCGCTTGTAGTACAGGCATTAGTTTGAAACGCACCATTTTCACAACATAATTTCCTCTGCAGTGAGCTATTAGCATACACATAATTATAATAAACACATAAAAATAATCACACTGCCGTGCAGCAGCAGCAACAGCAGCAGGTCAGGCAGTGCCAGCCCCGTCCTTTGGGTCCCATTGGCGAGTGTTTTGCGTTCCGGGCTACACACGCTAAACTGTCACAATCACAGTTCTCAGTTTAAATTACGACCCTCAATTTACCGCGTCGACCCATCCATCCATCCAGCCATCCGTCTATCCGGCCTGCCCTGCTTTTGTAGAAGAACATACGCAGACGAATTGTGTTGATGGGTGAAGGTCTAAAAAATTGCGCCCATAAAAAGTATTATCCGCATCAGCAGCAAAAACAAAATGTCACGTAAATAGGAAGTAATTTCCCAACCGGCTGGAACGCTTGGGAGAGCGGTGTGGCGGTTTTTGTTTTGCTACTTTTTTTTTGTTTTGCCACCAAGCTTAGAGCTTTGCGCAATTATAGGATACAAGCAGCTAATAGCATTATTAAGTGAAAGTGGGTTAAGGTGAGATGGTTAGATATGTTTTTTAGTGAAGCTAAAAATTAAATAGCATGGACGAGGTGGAAAACGATCCGTACGGGAAGTGATTGCTTCCCTCTCTGAAACGTAGTGCATGTTGATTGCGTGCTTTGTGGTTTAATCACGGAAAGCCAAAATCGAAACTAAGGTTACTTTTTTCCAATTTCCAACCAATGTGCGTCAACCCTATCATCAAACATTAAAAAAAAAAAAGAAACTGTCCATTATTACTGTCAAGCTTTAGCGCTTTCCACGAATCGAATTGAAAGCATCAAAGCTCTTCGAAACGATGAAAAAGTCTTAACTTTTAATGAAACGGTCAATAAACGACAATCACCGAGTGGAATGGGGGAATATAAAAAGGTTGCTTCCCTACAATGGCAGTGGCGATCCAGAAACCGGACCGTACTCCGGTCAATGTGCATAGAATGTGTCAACAAATTACCCTTTCGTCGGTCGTAACATTAATCAATAGAATCGAAGAAGCGAACGGTTGATAAACAGGGAAGAGATGAATTCCCTTCCATTCATGCATTCGGTACATTCTACTTTTATTGATTTTTACATAATGAAGCAAAGCTCATCAAGGCCAGAAGGTCATCAAAAGATGTTCTTTTGAAGGTCTGGGAAGTGTTTTTTTTCGTGGAAAGGACTGAAAGAAAATACTTCAAAAAAAGGGCCATGAGACTCAGAACTCCGTGTCGACCTACAACACAGGGAGTTAATTCTGGAGTAGGAAGAAAAAAAGAAGCTTTGCTTTTTGCAGCTGTGGAGATGTTGCCATTCATCAAATATTGTTCAATCCCCTTGCGTTTGTCATCAATTGAGCAAATGTTTACAGAATCGCATCGAAAAGGAAGATTTTTTGTTTGAGCGCTCCCCAGACTGGACCCGATACGGTTGAGCGAAAGCGATCGATAAGAAAAGCCTTCTTTTGGGGTGAAGGATAAAAATAAAACTCTGTGTACAAATGGCGGTCCCCAAAAAAGGCGGTCCGTGCTACGGGAACACTTGCTTTGCACGCAAATAAACAGGCTTATTTGACAATCTTTGGTGCCCGGAATTGCCTCGGGAGTTTTGATCGCATCAAAACAGCACATAATTTATTAGCCGATATTGGATTGCACACGGTTTGAAAGGTTGGAACCCACACAAACACTTTAAACTTTGTGTGCCTGTGTGTGCGCGTGTACGTGCCAATATTTGATGTTTCCGTCTAGCCGTTCCGCGTACTGGCAAAGCAAACCGCCGGAGCGAATTTGGCCAAACGGAACCGGGAATCAACTACAACAAACAGTAACACCGAATTCGCACACATCCTTCCTTTCGATTCACTGCACCCGTGTGTTCCTCCCGTTGTTGTGTGAGTGCGTTGAATAATAGATTTCGCAATTTCGAACCAGGTTGAACCGGGCGAAAACACCGTATTCCGTTGCCAGCAGCGATGTTTCTTTACCTTCGGTGGTGGTATTTCTATCTGCAAGCGGTTGGTGGCAATGTGTGTGGCGAAGGTGAAAATGAATTACATCCAAATTTTCATCAATCATTCAGCGTGGGCGCGTCAGGCAAATGGACGGCTTCTCAAGCGGGACGAAGCACGCATCCCGGATGGGAAGGATTATTGCGACTGTGATGAGATGTCTTTTACCCGCTTTTACATGCCGACCCGTGAGGAGAGAGCTGTTTGTCTCAATTTGGGAATGTCATTGGATTTAATTTGGTGAACATTTAAATGAATTTTTAACGATGCTGAATGAGTGATGGTGCATCCGCAATGCGAACAAGCCCTGTTGCTGTTTGGGTTGTTTTGTTTGATTTGTGTCGAACGTGTTTTGTTATGTTTAGCAATATGTAAATGTAGTGTATGTATGAAAAAGCAAAATTTTTCCATGCATGAACCTTTTGATGGGATAGTAGTAAAAAACAATTGTTAATTAATCTGTAAGCCTTTAAATTCTTTAAATCACCCACAAAGTCCCCCCAAAGAGGCCAAAGCAAAACCTTCGATAGTTAGACACATTTGTATTTTGCGACTGTCTGTAATACAAAAAAGTTAGTAGATAAATAGATTCTGTTCGATTTTCGAAGAGTTTCAAACGGTCAGTTTGAATTTGTGTTCAGGAATGTAAAAGAATGCATTTTGGCAGCACTGCCAAATGACAGCGCGTTGAATGGAGGACAAGAGACGAGGCAAAGAGATAGAATGTAAAATTGAAGTTATTGTTGTAAAATAAAATACACAACGTAAGGCAGCATAAGCAGTACAGTCTCTCGAACATAATCACCGGAAATAACGCAACAGATTGTATTAAATGTAGTAAACATTATTTTGCAAAAAGTTACTGCAGAAGTTAATGTCTTAGTATACTCGTCTAGTTTTGCAATTTGTCAAGATGTGTTGCAAGTGCTGGGCCTCTTTGAGCTGAGTTCTTATGTGAGGGTGCTGCCTAACGTGACTCGTGAGCGACGAGGCCTTAATTAATTAATAGCTTGTTCATTTAGAATTCGGTCGGACAATTTTATGTATAGTAGCGCCACCAGTGGTGCTATATGGAACTTTTTGACATAAATATGTAGGTATTGGAGCACGCATTCAAGTAGTGCAATAGTTTTTGCAAGTCCGTGCAAGTTTAAAATTGTGTTTGACCATGGAACTAGAACGTCGTAAATTAATTGTGCACACCCACTTCGAAAATGCAACTTGATCCGGGTGAAAAATTGCCAAATTCCGGAAAATCGCCGCTTCTACAGTTGGATGTGTATGAAAACGGTTTCGGAGTGTCAAAGTACTACTAGAATGGTTCAATAAAATCGTCGATCAGTGGATCAGTGGATCATCAGCGAAACCGTACATGAAAATGGATTTCGGACAGGTTCCTGGTAAAAAATTTTATGTTGCCACAGCTCGGGGTGATGTCCCCGATATATATAAGTCCGTTTTTGCCGACAACTTTGCCCGGAAATTGATGATATGGCAAGCTATGGCCTCAAGACACCGGTTTTCATAACCAATAAATCTATTAACCCAACAGTTTACAAAGACCAGTGTCCGGAACAGTGTGTTTTGCATTTCATCAAGGCTCACAAAGGCCCAATAAAGTTCGGGCCAGATTTGGCATGCTGTCACTACAGTCGGGATGTAGTACAATGGTACAGCAATAACAAAGTGGACGTCATCAGCAAAGCATTTGAACCCACCGAACTGTCCAGAATTCCGACCTGATAGAACAATATTGGGCGATAATGAAAAGAAAATTGAAAAAGACATGCAAAACCACAACTGGCATATTATTGGGGAAAAAATAGCTGCTGAAATCCGTACATCAAAATTATAATATTTGCTTACTTTAGTAAAAAAACAATTAAAAATCCTTTCATTTGATGTGAAAATTATACTTCTATGCTAAAGAATGGTCCTTTTACAGCTTGTGATGAGTGACCAAATTCTAAATGAACAGCACTTTAAGAGTGAATCTGCTTAACTGTTATTCTTCTACTATTTTCTACTATCCTAGTAGCGATAGCAGATGTCATATATCCCATCCGCACACTTCCAGCTGATGTAGCGAAGATGGGAAATTATTTGCAAACTTTCCACTCGTTCATGATTATGTTTTCTTGCCGTTACCCAAGGGACTCACTCTAGTCGATCAGCTACTTTGAATTTTAACTCAAAACCATATCATCCCAGCTCGTTGCATGCGCTCCCGGTAGTATATCTCGAGAGGATACTTATGTAACACTTAGGAGATGTGAAAAATATATCGTCATCCCTTAACGGAAGCACTAGGGCAAACATCAATCGTGTTATGATGCGACACTTAGCGCCAGTGAGTGTAGAGGCCGATGTGGATAGTTTGGAGGGTTATGCATCACTTGTTAGGGGTTTTTTTTTGAAGAATATCGACAACCATGTCGCTATCGATACGTCACATGAAAGGGAATGATTGATGCGAGCGTTGGTTGACTGCTGACACCTGCCCGGGCTGTGTGTCTCGTGTGTTTTATATCCACCAGGGATAGAATGTTTTAAGTGAAACAGTCAAGTCAGTCTCCTAGGCTACGGTTTGCTACCATCCCCAAATGTGAGTCAAGTGAGTCAGCATACTACCGCCCGCAGAGTTGCTAGTGTTTAGGTATCCAGACCACGGCCAGACCGGCACAGTAATGAAGACGTAACAAAGCGCGTATACCGTCATCGAAAACGTCCACTCCAGAAGACCAGATAATAAAGCGCCCCTCAAAGGAAGTTCCTTCGTGAAGCGTTTTCGTAGAACAATTCTATGATAAAGATTGATCGTTCGCGTACGGAGGTTGCGTTAATAAAGTGGCCTGACAACCACCGCGGTTGAAATTCTTTCACGAAGCTGAGAAAATACCACTTCACGTACACGTACACTGACGCATTATGACACTCTTAGCCAACGAGGCAACGTTGTTGTGTGTGCGTGGTCCAAAGCTTCCAGTGCGAATCGCGTAATAAATCCTTCTCGTAATCGCAACATGTCGGTTCAGGCGGTTCGGTGCCCTAGACCTGAACGGCACGAGCTAAGATGGTTGATGGTACCAAATTATACCAAGCGCCTCATATTTACAATCCATCATACGAGCCTCTTGAGGATTTCAGCCACTTTGGGCGTGCTCTCTACCGTTGGGTGTTTGGCTTAGGGAGCGCGGCAGTGAATCGAGCCTAGGGTTCATGGGTAAAGTATTCTCATTATCCTTCCGCCAGCCGATGGTTTGGCTTTGTATGTCATGCCGCGCCAAAACGTCTGCACAGTGTGGCGCACGTGAGGTTGGCCGATGGAGCGGCTTTAGAAAAGAATTACTAATGACAGCAGAAAACATACAGACACACAACACAAATAAAAACGGAGGACTCTTACCGTGTGGCCTTGTACGGGTGACGGCAGGTTTGGTGATGAAATTTTAAATTAAGCACAAAAAAGACAAAACACCTTTTCTCCCGCAAGCAGGAGCGGATCAGTTGGGAGTTATCCTGGTGTGAGAGGGTAATACCAGCAAACACACCAGCACTAGAGCGTGGCTCTGGGATGTGCTCGAAATTTTTGCTTGATTACAGGCACAAAACTTTTAAAGCCAACGATTCTGCCCTTAAGCTTTGCAGTCTCACTAGAACTGCGCCACATACATACACACAACAGTCGAGCCCGCTTTTATCTCAACTTCTGAAATGTGAAAATAATGAATGGAACAACCGGCGACGATAAGGATCTTTGTCCTTATTGCTTTGCCCCACGCGCTGTTTCCCGCGTTTCCCGGCTACAGGTGAAGAAACCCTCTCCATGCATCGGAGACTCTGCGTTGAAGGACGATGTACACAAAACGGCAAAATTGTACCGGGCCCCAAACATTCACGGCAGCAGGAGTGAATGTTTGGCCGAGACAGCCAGCTAAATGAAACTGGGCAGTGTGTCCCAAGAAGGCATCCTTCTACGAGAGCCGCTCTAAATAGTGCGCAGCGTAAGGCGAGAGGGAAGGAAAAATTATACTCAAAGTCCTTTGGGAGCCATTCCTGGTGGTGGGGTGGTCCTCCACCACGGAAGTGTTCTGGTTGCTTGCTGATGGCGTTGAAAAGCGGCAGCGTCGGCATTGTTTTTCACTGCTCGGTGACAAGAATTTTCCATTCATTGCTTGTGGTGCGCATGTAAATGTGTCTGTTAGTGAGAAAAGGTACCACACCAACACAAGGGAATGGGGGTTTTCCACCCCCCCTCGGGCAATGGGACCTGCTCTTTTGGAGTGAAGAATGTACACTCAAGTGGTGTGTTAGTGCAAACGATTGAAAGGAAGTTTTATTTGGGACGGCACTGACAGTTGTTTGCCGAAGTCTGCAAGAAAATGTTTTATTTTAAAGGTTCTAAGTCTGTATGAACTCAAACTAAATTTGTAATAATATTCTTAAAAACCCCCAACATTTTCTGGTTTGGCTTGTTGGAATTTGTCGTCCCTTTTTTCTTTAATTTTAAATAATTTCCGCTAAAAATCGCAAAAAAATCTCCTCACGACGACAAGTAATGCAATTTCAATAAACAAAATGGGACTCCACCAGGGGCGTCGCCGTAGTCTAATGCAGCCATCTTGTGCCCGGCAAAAGAAGCGGCAAAGATAAGCGGCACGTGTGAATGGGCAGTAAATCGAAGTCCAGTGCCCGTCGGGGTGGGATTTATGGGCCAGTAAAGAAGACCCCTCCAGATTCGGAAGCACTGGCCTGGTGTGGGTATGTAAATTGCCAGCAATTACTTCGTGCCAGGATATGTAAATCAGCTTCTGAAGCAGTATTTCTTCCGCTAACTTCGCTTTACTGCCGGTTGGCTTAATCAAAACCATTTCGAATATCGAGTGGGTGATCGCATGTTGGGAAAACATCAACCCCGGGGGGAGTCTGTTCTGTTTTATGAGCTTTTTTGTCGAGCTTTCCGCGGGGACGACCATTTTATTTTGCATTACAGAAGGAACGGGAGAAAGTGTTGTTTTAAGCCGATATTGAGCAGCATTGTTTCGATTGTCCATCAGTTTAATTTTTGTAGTGCCTCGGAAGCTCTTCTGCGATGCAGTAATGGGTTGTGTATTAAGATTTATGGTCGGTGTCAAGAAAGAGGATTTTTTTATTCGCGTAAAACGGCCCGACGGTATTGCAGACCAGGAAGAGGATAAATAAACTTAAATGCATACTAAAAATATGAAATAAATTTCCTTTGCAAATGGTAAACTATTTTTGAATTTGATGCATATGGTTCATTATACATTTCAAACGCATTTGCATGTTAGTAGCAACCATGACGCAATGTTATATGAACTCTTTGTTTAGTCTTTTCGTTTCCTATACATTCTTTTACATGTTATGATGCCATCATGCCCGCATGGGATAATGAACACATTCATTCTGCGCTTTTCTTATAAGCTGTGCGCACGACCCAAGAAATTACGTCGCTGTTTGTTTTGTAACTGTCAACAGGCGTCACCGGTGCATCCAATTACATTATTCACACTACAAAGTGACAAACCCAGCGAAAGGGAGTGCCAGTACTTCAACACGTTTCTTAGCGAGATTTGTTTTTATAATTGCGAGAAAAAACGGAAAAGGAAGCGACCAGTTTGATAAATGTGAGAGGCTTATGATGGTTTCATCCTGTCTGCCCCAGAGAGTGATGAATATTTGTTGGATATTTTAAATGTATATACAGAGCACATACTTTTGCCGTACGCTGCGGACTGTTAGTCTGCAGCTGAAGTCCGGACGAAATGGCGAACGAAGACAATCAAGGGGTACGATGATGGAATGGGTTGTAAGAGGTTTTTTTTCCTTATTTTTTAACATAACACTAACGTTGTGGAGAGGATGGAAATAGTTTGCTTTGTGTGACGTCCTTACAGGGTGACCGTCAGTTTGCAGTACTAATTATCATTTAAATTGGATATTAAAAGAGCGAAAAAAAACCCATTCTGTTTTTAAATAAAACCCACCATTTTATTTGGTTTCTGAACAAAGAATTTTCATTGTTTGTGTTATATTTTGTAGAGTTAAAGCTAATTTTTCATTAATTGCTAACTCAAAGCTGGGAAGAACTAGTTTTCCCTGATACCACCAAGAAAAGAGCGATTTTCAAACAATTTATCAATTACAAAAATGCAGTTAATCAAAATCCCGATGTAGTAATAAGTGAGGAATTATTAAGTATAGAATTTTAGACTAAGATATTTTATATTGAAATACAGTTTTTGTTCAAATCTTTAAAAAAAATAGTTATAATAGATGTTTTTTTATATATTTGATATTTAGATTTCAGCCACATTGCATTATTGGTGGAAGCATTAGGTTTGCTACACTTAACTCTACAATGGACAATAAAAACTTTGAATGAACGAAGTGCTACAAAAAGACAAAAATATCATCCAGAATTCATCCTAGCATCAAAACATAATCGTTAGCTATAGAGCTAAATTAAAGGGAATTATATTCCGACGGAAGTGAAGGCTTGCAGTGAATTCTTACGACGGTTTGACACGAACAGAAATTGCAATTTCCCTTCAGAAAGTCAACGTAAGTTTGTTTATCACATTTGTAGCTATGTGGCAAAAGCTTCCGGGAGGTAGAAAATCAAAATGGAATGAAAGATCCACTATACAATATTGAGGTGGAAAAACGTGAAATAAATACATCCAATCTCATTCGTGTTACGGTATGTTTTTTTTTGTATCAAATGTTGATCCTATCCGTTCGTGGGTTACGTTTCTGTATTTGTGTTTCGCCTAACCAAACATGTATCTGTTAACACAATACACCCTTAGGAAGCTCGTATTTCAAATTAGTGTTCACAACAAAATCCGGGCAAACGTTGACATGTTCCCGTTGACTAATTAAACAAACAGCCATACACCCACCCGTTTTTCTTTGCCGGACGATGCTTCACCCTCATCGGGATTAAACGGGTATGAGAAAGGAGAAAAAATCTGACAAAAGTCCGTATCACGTAGTGCATTTCCTAATTAAACTGGGTGATGTTGATTTCTATCACTTTTTCGTTCTCTCGCACGTGTGTGTATTTACGTTTTCCCAAAGGTACACATACAATCGTTGTGATCCATCCATCAAACTACGGTGAACAGTGAATTGTTATGAATGTGAAAAGAACAATCTTTTTCATGAAGCAAAATTCAGTTACTAACTTTCATAAAAAAAAGGTTTTTGTTTCCTTTGCTTAAACAATCACTTACAGAGTTTTGTGTTGTTTTGTGTTGCTGCTTTGTCTAGAAAAATTGCTCCATTCAGCTAATACGGTGATCAAAACTTTAAAAGTTGAAAATCCACAATAAAAAACAAAATCATCGAATATAATATCATCCCTATTTTTGCGTAGAATGCATCCATTGCGAGTAACTTGATAATCACACATTTACGTTGATAAAACACCCCACGATATATACGGGAGACAATGCTGCAAACAATCCTACTGAGATCTTCATTCTTGCTTTTGAATGAAAAAAATGTTCCAACGTGAAGTCGAAATACCCAAAATGATGTCATGTGCTCAAATTACTGCTTGTTGCGAATTCGTTAAACATAAAATGTTTATCTGTTTGGTGAAATATTCGAACTGTTTTTTTCATGCTTTATCAGACACCGAAACAAACGGGCCTTAATGATTTCTACCTAACGGCAACCCCGAATTGCTTGAAGTGGTATTTTTGAGCAAATCCAAGCAATCCAAAGCTACGCGTGCATAAAAGCCTTGAAGGTGGCGTTGTTTGGCATCCCGGTTTGTTCGATTGTTCGATGTTTATTATTTGTTGTAACTGTAACCGCTCTACCCGGAGTGCTTTGATCGTTGTACATGAATATGAAGTGGAATGGTGGAAGGAAAAGGTATAAATCTGCGCACGTGCACAGCTTAAATGTTAGCCAGACAAGAAGCGCGTAGACAAATAAATTGAAATTTAGGTTTTTGGTTGAAACGGTTGAAACATACATGCCACATTGAAAACCCATGTGTTTCATCGTACTTTTGGAGCTGTACCATCCATCTTTATGAGGTACGTTTTAGTGCGCAATTTTTATCCTCCCTTTGCGGCTCATTATGTTTCGCTCCGATTTGCAAAGTGTAATGGGGTACGAGCGTGGCAGGATGCATATGCCCGAAGGAGCGAGTTGGAACGCACTTGGCATTTATTCCGACAAATCGCAAATTTAGATCGATTTGCTTATCAATTGAGGTGATCTTATGCTGCAAGTTTCAAGCGGGGTTTCGCTGCTCACCGCTGGGCTGCAGTTTTCAAGCAAATGTATCGATTGTGCTTCAGGTTGGAGTGTGGTTCGTTTGCGGGAATGGTCCGGAAACCCGAACGATCGGGATAGATTTTTTTCTTCCTCCTCTCTTGACGTAGATTTACAGCATTCGACAGGTCGATCTCGTTCGCTCGTTCGTGCTCATCAGTCGCACGTCGACATGTAGATTAATGTTGATTTTGAATAATTTACTAAACGAAGAACGGCATCTGCTGGCTTGATCCTGGGGTGGTTTCGGAAGTGATTCGATGAAATTTTACCTTTGGTTTTGGGTGTTTTTTTTTTCTTTTTGGTATTTCTTTTGCGCTGCGCCTTGGAGCTCTGCTGTCATTTGATTCTAAATGACATGCGAACGGAAATTGGATGGGTCGGATGGTATGCTAAACGTACGCAAATCATTTAATGGAAAGCAAAACAGTCGCTGATGGGACAGTTTTCGGTCGATTAAAGGATGAAAGACGATTGACAGGGAGAAACGATCGAAATACAGTCCAGCGCAAAATTCAAACAGCGTTTTAATGATGTTGTAAAGCGTTGAAAATTATAAAAACTTGATCATTTTAAGGAAAATATTATTTACAGCGATTTGAAAAACGATATTCTCAAAAAAGCGTTTTCGCTTGCGCCTCCATCGTTCTCTCCCTTCTCACTGTACGGCACGTGGCATCATGCATGGTGAAAGAATTCAATTTAAAGTAATGTTCGAACCGAAGCTTTTATAAGCAAAGCATGATGCGCGTGTTTGTATTAGTGCCACACATACTTCCCGCAAAGGTTTTTCCCCATTTGCCAACGAAAAATCCAATTCACGAAACGTCTCACCGATGATGAGAACGGGGCCAGGAATAAAAACAAGATCACACTGCTGACGAATACTGTCACCTGTCGGGTGCAGGCATCCGCGAGCGGAAATTATGTTTCCGCAAAAGTTTTTCCCACCACGGATCGCTTGGCAAGCGGCACACCAAAAGCCAAAAGGTTCGGAAGCCGGTGTTCGTTGATCTCGGTGCCATATTTCCTGGGATTGTTGTACGGTGTAGTGTTCACATGTGCAGGACTGTGCTGGGGAATGGTTTTTTTTGTGCTTAGTTCTCGTACAACATGCAGCTATCATATGAGATAAACCATTCCTAAATCGTCCTGTTTTTTCTCCTTTTATTCTTTTTTCGTTCACTTCCACAGCTAGCAAATGTGCGCATTCCATTGCTCCCACTTACGCGTCCACGTGCAAGGAACGGCAGCATCCATGGGCCAGCTGGAGAGAGCGCTAGCATGTAAAGAAAGGTTTCAGAAGGAAACTCATGGAGCAGCGTCTTCTGAGGCGGGAACGGGCGGGATGAGTCGAGAAAAGGAGCACCCAAACTTTAGCTGATCCCATGGCGAGATGAAGCTGTCAGTATTAATCAGCGAAGCGACTTTCGCTAACCGTAAAATATCTTCCAACCGGTTGGAGGTAGGCAAGTGTGGCAAAGGAAGCATCTCTATATCATCTGCTAGTCGCATTTCTTAGTATTAGTTTTGTAGGGTAGATAAGGGTACAACTAACTAAGTGTACCGACACTGTAGTACTGCTGTTACCGATTCGGAAAGCCAGTTCACTGTAAATTTTGCAACAACCGTTTCACAACACAACGAACTTACCGCGGCCACCGAACGGACGGAACCGAACGGTTCTGGAAGTTTCGGCTGTGCCGTATTTAGGACTTCTAGTAGTAAGTACTCTTTTCATCTTTTCGCTTTCGGTGTGCGTGCTGAAGCAGTGTAAAACCCGTGGTATAGAAAATAAACTGTTAAATGTGTGCAGATGGTATGGTGAAATCTTCTTCATCGTGTCTCTACTGCTATCCGAAAGGGATTATTGTTGTTTATTAGTACGATTTTGCCATTTTTTCGAAAGAAATCAACGTACGGTGTGTGAATATAATGCGCTTCTCATATCAAACACCAACCATGGCAACGTCGCTTGGAGAAATGGAGCTGCCCTAAAATAGAGCACGAACTGAACCTTTCATCCATCATCCAAGGTTTTCCACTTAATTTCACCAGACGTACAGCACGAGCGAGAGCATCAGTAGCTAATTATTGATCGACTTTTGCTCGACGGATCAAAATGAACCATTAACTAACCACGCCCTCGCGTGCAGCGAGTGGAAAATAGGAAAAGTTCACGTCCACAAGTCGAACGGGTGGTAAGAAATCAACGATTAATTAATCCAATCAATTTCCCTCGTGCTGATGCAGCTGTCACACAAGGCGGGCAGGTTTACGCGGACGTTACCATGCACCCGGATGGCGCAAAGCACAGAAGATGGTGAAACTTTTCAATGAGATCAAGGCCAACGGTATGTTATGCTCAGGTTATGCTCGTCCTTTCACGCCCTGTAGCGAACCCTCCTGTGTGCTACACCGAGTAGGATTATTGTCGGGAAATGTGTGTCAGTAGCGGGTTAGCAAAGAGCGAGTTGTCGCGATTGCGTTTGGACGCAAACCACAGCGGAAGGTGTCCCAAATTTTCCAACGGATAATGAAAAATCAATTACACGCTCAATTAACTGTGTGCCGCTGGAATTAACTTTGGCGCAGGTTTCATCTCTATTGCCGAAATTGAAAGAAAAGTAGAGCGTGACAGAGGAGGACGCTGGTATACGGTTACGAAGGCAATAATCCAAAATACTACGAGGCGAGTGTATTAGATGTGCTTGAAATGTACGCCTTGCTTTGATGTTTATATAATAGGTTGTACCGTAAAATTGTATTTAGACGGTTCGAAAGTCCATTACGGTGTTAATGGAATTGTTGGAGACTTTGGGTTGGAAGTGCTATTGAATTAGATTCCTCTTAGTAGCAATAACATTGCGAGAAATGAGCGAAAAAATACCAACCCTAGTGTATACCGTAAGAGCATAGACTCTCAGACAAAATGGCAATTCAGAGCCATTGAAATGACCTGTTAGTATCTGATCAGTGTTTTCAGCTTTTAATTGTTGCTGTGCAATATTATTTAATTTATTTCACACAGTTGTAAATGATGTACTTGATTTATATGCGTAAGTTTTAAGAATACGTAAGTAGTCGGTGTAATCATCGTTATCGAATATATTATTATATAATATATCGTAAAATTGAAAATTCAGCATTTTAGGTAACACGTGTAAGCCTAGACTCATTTAAAAATAATTTTTACTTCGATATACTAACCTTACCGCTTAACTCAGAGGTCAAAAATAGGATATTTTGACAACGTGTTGCGGTCCAAATTTCATTATTCATCCACCAAAATCAACCGATTCATATAGGGGAAGGAGTATCTTGGTAACGGAATTAAACCTTCTATAAGGTCTCATGGTGATACTAGTCTGGTTTTGACCAGGTATAGCAAGCTGGATTATAGCAGACACGAACCTCAATGGTCCAACGAAAATGGAATTCATATTAAAACACCTGGATCCACCGAATTGCCCTCAGTTCTGTCCAATAGAGAGATATTGGGCAATAAAGAGCTGCGGAATTCAAGAAAAGCGGAGCTGTGACTAAAGACATTATACGAGTGAAGAATTGGTGGAATTTACTGGCTAAAACAGTGACTGAAGCAGCTGTGCGCTGGTTGATGAGCAGTATCAACAGTAAAACCCTCAAATATCTCCAAAAATGAGGAATAATGTTTTACATAATATTTTGAAATATATTATGTTATTATGTTATTGTTCCAGTCCTAGACAGTGCAATGGTAAAAAGCATACACACAAGTGCTCCATTTCTAAATGAACCCAAACATTGTTTCAAATATTTTTAAAATTATTGAGAAAATATTCAAGTGTATTCTGGAAATCATCTTTTCGAAACTTACTTGAGCAACTTACTTTGAATTGAAATCACTCCCACAATCAACAAATCAAATCATGCATTTAATGTTAAGCTTGGCACGTTAAGCGATTTGCATTAATTGATTTTAATTTCGCTTACTAAACGCGATTTCATTAAATTATTAGTAGCCATTTTGTTGCTATTGGTTATTAATGCAAAAAAGCTGAGAGCAAAAAAGTTTGAACACTAACAATATGAACCAAAAAAAAACAGAAATTGTAGTAATTTTGTCTTTTCTGAATAGAAAAGAACAAGCTTGAATCTGACTGAAGCTCTTCATGCAATGCATTAAGCAACATTCGGTGATGAATCACTAGCAATTTCTTACATAACAGTGCCTCCGTTTGACACTTGTACTTGTAGCAACGAGTGCGAGGACACCGCCTCGGCCAAGCGCTACAAGTTATTCAATTATGCAAATGTGCTGCCATTCCAAGAACTAATGAATTCGACTGCATTCGCGTATGGGAATGAAACAAAAGGAAAAAGACACACACACACATACCGGCACCCACTGGAAAACGCAAACGCATCAATTTTCGCCCATCCGCTGTCTTGCAATCGTTAGTGCAGAGGAGAGAAAAAAAAACAATCAACGAACTTGGCCTTAGTGGCATCGCGTTTCCGCTTTTGCGAATGAATCCTTTTCCAACACGCATTTGCTGCTACTATGGCGTCTTTTTTTTCCTTGCTAACGATCTCTTTCTCCTTGGTTTCGCTTCTCTCCGTTCCTTAATAACTTCTACTCCGGGCGGGCAATAGTACGGTCGGTAGTAAATCATGCGGTGGCCAATAAATTTTGCCCAATATCTATTGTACCTTTTTGGAGAAAGTTATCCTTGCCTTAAACGAGTGCCGTTGTGCCGAACATTCATTCAAGCAAGACATTTGAAGCAACGGGTTGAAACAAAAGTGGTACATTTTCGAGCGGGAATAAATTACATCTGGTACAAGGCAAATGGAAGAAAAACGAGAGAAAAACAACGACGGTTTGTGAACTGCGGACGTTGGACCAAGATTGGAAAAATGTTAAATTTCCCTGAAGAAATTATGCGCGAGTTGACTAGCCACGATGATGGCCGGGTGCAATCGGTGCCGTTCTATCCGGCAGCATCGTTTTGGCTTGCCGTGCACTGGTGGGCTTTGTGTGAAGGTTACTTTAGCGGTAATTTTACAGATTTTTTGTTGTTGCTGATTTATTGTATGGATCTATTGTGTGGTTAATAAAAAAAAGATATTTGATTCAAATACACATAATTCAGTGCCCATTATATCGATTGCCGTCTGCCTCTGTCACGATGTGGTGAATCAGAACCAACTGTGGTAGCAAGTACATGCGGAACAGTGGATCAAGGACGATCGTGTTGGCAAAGGCACCAAGTGCAAAATAAAAGCACACAATTTCACACAAAAACTGTGCGTAATATTAAAAAGCACCCGATGGAAATGGTTCGCGAGAATTAGGAAACATTTCGGCTAACAATTTTCGTAACGAACCGCTCATCAAAGTTCGGTAGCAGAGGGTTCCAAGAGCCAACTGTCCCAAAAGTGCCCACATATCAGCAAGATAAACAAAGCCAAAAGGAACACCAAATAAAGCATTAGAGAGTTCAGCCAAATGGTTCTCGGACGGATTAATCGAAATTCGAACTGTTTGACCAAAAAAACATAGAATTTGTTTTTAATGCAAATCGAATGAAGAGCTTTTGGTTTCTTCGACTTTTTCTTTTTCATCGGCACAACAAGCAATATAGAGGCCTGTCATTTCTGGCTTGCTTAGACTTTATTTACCCATAACCGAGTCCTATCAGTCCGGATGGGAATTTATACCGGTCGCGTGAATACTAGCGCAGCAACTAATACATCTTTGAGCTGCACTCGGAGCGTTAGAATTGCTGTTCCCAACTTAAAAACAGGAAAAGTTTCACGTTTCTCTTATCCAGATCCAGGACATTGAAGAATAACGTTACGGAAATGAACAAAAAAATGTACCGAATAGGACCAACGCTTTCCTCCAGGTTTTATTAGAACAAACTGCTAGAACTGTTCCATAAAGCCCGAAACTAAATCCCAGCTTGATTTTGCGAACGAGTCAATATGACAACAAAGACTCATTTTGAAGTCCTGAAACACACCTGAACAAACTGGCACACAGAGAATATAAGATTTTTGCATATTGAAAAGTAAATTGAGATAAATTGATAAAAAGGAGCTAAGTGTTGCAGTAGATTTACATTAAAAACTACACTTAAAAAATGATTAAAATAAATCATTAATGTATCTATCTGCTAGAATACTGATAGCCTTGACATCAATTTAGCAAATGAACTCATCTTAGCTACGATTATGGATTAAATCATTGCATTACATAAATTAGCCTCAGGAGCCTACCTCCTCCGAGTGAGTGCTTTCGTGTATCATAATTCGCGATGCAACATGTACACGCAGATACACACGCATGAACAGTGTGATTTGATCAATATTCAAAGCGGAAGGACAATTCGATTTCCTACACACACAAATAACTATCACGCAATGACTAATAAACAACGGAGCGGTGCGATTTGCAAACAGCGCTCGGGGACTGCACGATCCGAGTGAGAGGCCATCGGTTGTTGCGTACGGACGCACATGATCCTACCCAAATTAGCCTGCCGATTAACTCCAGTTCCACGGGTTGTTTATGTTTTCAATTACGCCGAATGGTACGGAGAGCATACACACACCGGCTATGGGCATTAGTGTTTGATGTGCGTCCAGTCGCTTTAAGTCGCCTGAAGCGTTCTTTGCATTATGAAAGGATGGATTAAACTTTTGATTCATGGCCTTAAAAATGATTGAATGCAATTAGTTGGGTGGTGGAATGCATTAAACATAATTTATCGATAGTCGCTATGGTATAATTGTTTAGTTTAAATTCAAATAAATTTTTAAGTTCAAAATGTCAATGCTGTTCATGCTGCCTCGTCACGCCCGCCTACTATGTCGTTCAGTAAACACACGCCAACATATTTTCTTCCATTAGCGAATGATAAATAATGTCCAATTAATTTAGTCGCAGCCGACCTTAATCGTTTGCTGTGGGGCGATATTTTGAGCGCTAGGCAAACATCGGGGAACTCATGTTACGCGACACACTCTCCTCCACGATCGCGATGGTGAATTTTCCCACACATCCAATGTATCGGTTTTCGTACCATTGTGCCTGGCGGATGCTGTTTGGGGGGGAGGGGGGGAGGCTGGGTCAAATGCCAAATGTTTGCATATTTGTTTTTATCCTTGTTTCGGTTTCCATTACTCGTGTGTTTGTGTCCACATGTCCACTCTAAATTGGCGTTAATTATTCAGAGCCGGTACAGGGTTAAATAAGTTTGCATAATTGTATACATCCGGGGTCGTGTTGAACAGTGGACGGTGGAGCTCCACAGCAAGAGCGTTATTTCCGGCACTGAAACACACAGCGGCATATGAGTGTGTGTCAGCCATTCCGGACGTTCTCGCCATCGTCTGTCTGTCGGTACGTTGTTTATTGTGGTGGTCCAGTCGGTGGACGGTGGTATAGATTTCCCGAAAGTTAATCATAAAACCCGCGCAACGACGCGCCCGACGATATATGTTCGTGCGACCCGTGTCGCCTTCCGGATCGTATGGTTGGGTAATTCCATTCCGCAGTATCGCTATCATTTTCCACTTCTCTGCAGTGTGGTACAGTTTTATGAGCGATCAAATACCAAAACTGGGGAGTGGAAAAGATCCGAGCGATAGAGAGGAAGAAACCGCGTAATGTTCTGGTTGGAGCGCAGTGTAGACTGCCCGAACCAGGATCATATCCTTCGGGATGTCCTCAGGGATATTATCGGCACGTATCGGCACACGTTTGCTGTTCACAAAACGGAGGAACCGTAGCCGTGTGGGAGGAAAAAAACACATCAAGAGTCGAACCGATACGAGATTCACACACACACACATATATTGTCTACACACCTACATAGTACGGCTTGTATATTTACCACCTCGTCCATGAAGCTGCGAGCTTTTAATGGTCCCCGTTCGATTGCCGAGCTGCGGATTTCCCAAAAGGAAACACGTTTTGCAGGTAATTTGGCTGCGAACGAGAGCCCGGTCGCTCGTTGTACACGGGTAAGATGACAGGTGGAAAGCTGTTGCAAAAGCAATTTACAGTACTTTGGCGTAGTAATGTTCAAGTTCTGGTGTAAGCTGTCAGAGACAGCCCGAAAATAAACCAAAGAACAGCGAAAAATTGCCCTTATTTCTGTTTGGTAGTATTGGTATCGTTCAAAGCAGGCGGGTGGAATGGGCAGCTATTGAAAAATTCATTACAAATTGGTAAAGACCGTATATTCCATCCGGAAAATTTCTAAAATCCGAAAAAGTAGAATAAATTTAAAGGGAAAAAAAACTTATTTGCTTAAATATGGACTCGTTTGCTTCCCGATAGAACTTCAATACGGAAGGAGTGAAGAGAAAATGTAGCTCTCATTAGAAGTGTTTCACACGTGCTACACAAACATGTATTTGAAAAAAACCCTCCAACGAACTCAGCGCATTGTGAAATATTTAAAAGTACGATTCTCAATTTCTTAAAGTATTTTGATTTTGACACAACGGCATTACTGTAAGACCAATGCCCAGCGCCAGTTGTGCGCGCAGTTTGAAAAGCTATCCAAAACAATTTATAGCGCACCATAACAATCATGTAAAATCAGTGTCGGTGCGTAAATGTCGTACAGCAAAGTTTCCGCAAATGATTGGCACACTTGGCTGCGTTTGGCTCCGTTTACGATTCAGCACAGTGTAAAGATCATCGTAAATGTTTACGAACTTGAATTAAGTGGAAGCATTTCGGTTCTAAAGATTGGTGCAGTGGTCTATCAAAATGCCTTTTTTGATTTCAGTTTTTCAAATGTGGTTAAATTGGACAGCAGATGGTAATCATCGTAGTTTAGGGAAGGCGAATGCCTATCTCTTCGATATAATGCTAACGTTCCATTCAAAAACGAAAGCGATCTGAAAGGCCATAATCGAAAACACAAATTTGGTATTTGCATTTTTTTTAAATACGTTCGATTCACTTGAGATTCGCTTCCATTTCAACATTTCGAAGTGTAACGATTGACGGTCTAATCAAGTGCCTGCTGCCTAAAAGTATCGTAACGTAAATTCAATCTACATCAATTGCTTTTAAAACAATCCAACAACACTTAATACACCGAGGCGAGCAGTGCAAGTTCAATTCAATTAAATCGAAAGAAAGAAACGTCCACAACGGCAACAACTGCAACCGCCGACCCAAACTGTCCACCCTTCTGCATTGCTTCTGTCAACAATTTTCCATCCATGACCGGATACGGGACTGCGGGACTGCGGGAATGCGGGATAGTCAGTTAATGGGAATCCTGTGTGAAAACCAAAGGATACATTGCCATTCTGCATGGATGGAAAGTTAAGCAACAACATCCTAACATCGCAAGTGAAGACGGATCAACCTCACACCTAATCACTTGAGGACAAATGGACTGACGACGATGCTGTTTGGTTGCATGCACCTCCTCCCCAGCACCGTAACCCTTACCCCTTTTCGAATCCTGTTCAAGATTATATCAATCAGGCTTCAGCAAACAACAATCCCCTCTTTCGGTAGGAAAGCCTTTGCTCGAAGCGTAAGACTCGTTGCTTTTCTTCATCGTGCTCATCGCCGTTGGGAAACGGAGTTGGGAATGTGGAGTAGCTTTCACTTCGTTACGATTCTCGTCCAAAACCCCCCGTAACATTATCCTGCTCGTGTGTGGGGGATAATACCAAACCCGGCGGCCACCAAAGGAATGTCCCTGTGCACGGGATGCAATAATGGCCACAAAAGCTGCCCTGTTTGTGCACCGCAAACACACCGGAACGCATTCGAAACGAAGTTTCAAACAATGTGAGTGTCGTCGTGAAATGGTACGGCCACATGAAGACGAATTACGGAGCTGCCGAGCTGATTCTGAGAATGCACTTTTCCGTTCTGATGTCTGGTTGTGGAAAAAGGGCACACAAAAATGCTTACTTCCCTTTGGCTAAATTCTACACCAAAAAACAAACAAAACCGAATCGGTAACAGCTTTTGCACAGCAAAAACAAAGAAACGAAACCTAACCACCCCTACAAGAAAGCGGCAAGAAAAGCAACGCAGCGTCGCCGGGTTGTAACCTAATCCTGTCCATCAAATCACTGCACACTCGGGATAAGAAACTGCACGAGAAACGAGCGAACCAGAGCAAAAACTAAACAATAAAGCTTGCGCAAAGCAACGGAGTCGACTTGGTGCAGCTTAATCAGAGCGCTGGCTGATAAAAGCTGCCCACTGAATAATGGAAGACACTGGATAAGCAACGGTGCGACTCTTGTGGCCAGAGCGAAACAGGTTTTGGTAGCACAATAAATAAAGGTAGCTTAAGGGTACCGTTTTATTGGATTTTGGTGTCACGTGTAAATTGTTTTGCAGTCAGTACGTTATTTAATTTTGGAGAAATTGCATTTTTTTCCTCAGAAAGACTGCCATGTTTAGTAACTAGTCAAGGATGGATTGATGTTAAAGTAAGGAATAAATTGAAAATATAAAAAAATGATGGCAAATATTGTAGATAAAATTTTAGTATAAAGAATATAATGTTCTAAAAGATTTAACTGAACATTCAGAAATGGGCAATTCAATTCTGCTTGCGTTCTCTGCGTTTAAATAGTTTAAACTTTACACTATCATTACACACCAATTTTTGTTTTTATGTTCACTTGTGTACACACTTGTTGGTATCTCCTAGCCGTGCATCACATAATTACGTTTTTTTTCAATAATCAGAACCTTCCATATAACTCGCGTCGTAATCATATGTTTTTCATTAGCGAATGTGCACCATAATGCTGTTAGTTCTCATACATGTAGTGCAACACTCTTCGAGGGCTGTCATTGTTGCAGCACACTTGGATAGAAATGAACTTACAGAAACTGCGTACCCATTATACATACATCTTGTTTTTTGCACGGTGTCGCAGCAACATGTCATATTGCGTCACAGAAAATGCAATATTTTAATTTCAGATGGGAAAGGTTCTAGGAAATGTTATGTCTATGGAGCACTCCAACATAAAGGATGTAAACGAAAGGGCTCATTCAGTGGATGGTATGCAATCACACATTCAAAAGACCATTCATATGTTTCACTCTGAAATGAAGTTGAAAACGCTTTCAATTTTATAGAATTTACTTCCAATCCTGTTAATGAGGTTTATCTGTTCCTATAGTAGTATAATGTTTTATTTTCAAATCAGAAGTAAAATTAAGGAAACTTACAACAATTTCGTTACAACATGTAACATAAAATTAATCAAACAGACATGAAAGCAGACCGCACGAAAGCGAAAGATCCACATAATGGCATATTACACTTGTTGCATCGTTCTCGAGTTCTCGAGATACTAAATGGAATTAAAAAAGCCTACAAAAAATGTAATGCCACTATGCGAACCACTTCCACTACGACTGTTGGTAGTCGTAGCAAATTGTGCCAATAATAAGCGACAACAAAAGTACTCATCGAGTAGCGGAGTAATTTTCCCTTCGTTTTTTCCACTCGTTGACGTTAAATTTAGGACATAATTCGGCACGCGAAGCCGTAGGGAAACTGAACTGATACGTGAGCTAATAAAAATCGATCATCATCACGTGACCGGAATGGGGGAAGCGCAAAATTTCAACGCGATGAAGGTTATTAAGTCGATATAACACCGAATCGGAAAACATCCGCACGATGGCAGGAGCCGCATCCGCTTGTTTAAAACCCAGGGTGAAAAGTTAGCCTGGGCTAGTGGCTGGAAGAGAGTGGGTACTTGGAAGTATGGCTCGTTTGCACGTAATGGTATTTTTATGCGATCGTTACAGCGGTGCAGATGAACAGAAGGCCGTGACGGGCAGAGGCTTGTTCGGGTCGAGATTATCGGAATGCAAACTGTTCGTGTCGAGTATTTGATTAGTTCGGAAGAAAGGGGGCGTTTGGGAAACGGAAGGAGAAAAGTCAATGTCAAGTAGTCATTGTTGCATCGGGGAACAGTTACATTTTAGAACGAGCAAGAGAGCAAAAAATAGGGAATTCCTTTTCCTCTTCATTGAACAATCCAATACATAAACGATACTCAAAACTGTACTGTATCAATGTTCCTTTTATACATGTGAGCAATACGCTCCAAACTGGTGTATTGTCATGAAAACATTTAAAATTTGCCTTCTGCTTTTCAGATTCACGACCTTACTATTCTATATATTATTGGTCTAGGTCATATTGGTATAATTGCTTAACCCACATTTCTTTCTAGCCAGTTGTAGTTTGATCTCTCTCTATATCTTCATTTCAAAATATGGATTCTCCAAAAAGAATCTATATCTAAAAAGAGGCTTAAATTGCTTAAAACTTTTGAAGTCTTATCCAAAAGGTACAATTGACATTAGTTAGGGTACGAAAAAGAGCAATAACATAATACGTACGTATGCACGAAGAAATATGAGTTCATAAAGATAATATAAAATAATTGAGAAAGTGCAAAACACTTACCTTTTCTTTTGGGAACAATCATATTACAGATGAGCATTCGGCAGATCAGCAGCAACGCGACAGAAGAAAGATATCATTAGTTAAAAGATCGATATATTGAAAATTTTGTAAGTATTATTAATAAAGAAAGTAAAATACAAAACTAAAATAATATTACTAGTCAAATCAATTATTCATTAAGATATGAATTGAAAGTTAATAAAAATTGTTCAAAAGGAACATTCGTATCCGTTAATACAAAACATTCCAAACAAAACGAATGGTTTTATGTGCTCTTACCGAGGTAAAATCCACAAAATGGCGCTTTTTGTGCTCATCTTGAACAATTTATGTTTGATTTTTTGTTTGCACTGTATTCCTTTCATTTTTTGATGACAGCTCCACCTGCACGATGGTGGCCGCCGTTGTCTTATCCTGAAATACCTCCGGGATCCGTACCAGCAAACTTATACGCGCACGAGTTCCCATGCACAACCTGGTGCTGGTGTGGTGAATTTACGGTTGAATTCTCAGTTCATACCTTTCGCCAGCGCGCCGTGAGGATGGGCGCATAACGCGAGCTAGTGTACCGGATCACCAGAGCCCAAAGATGGGCGAATGGGCGAGGTTTTAAGTGAGTGTTATTTTTCTCAATTTGCCTGCCAGCAGTATAAATGACAGCCGAGCGTCGTCTCCACCCGCAGCCGACAGGAACCGGAACCGGCGGAAAAAAAAGGAAAAAGGAGGAAAAGCACCGGAAAGGATCCTGCCATCCCTGTTTGTGTGGTGGTTGTTGCAGCCAGAAACACACGCAACGGGGTGAAGAAATATGAGATCGTTATCGCAAAGAATGATTACGTGCCGTTGTTAGCATTTATTAGCGATGGCTGTGACACACACACACACACACACACACACACACACACACACGGGTGCATACACCCATGGGGGTGGTTTTTCGTTTTTTTTTTCGCATGAGCTTTTTTCTTCTCATTTATTTTCTACCTCGCTGAATGAAGGTGCTTCACAAGAGGACTCCTCTGAGTAGAATGTCACACGGCTGTATCGTTTGCTCGCAATTCCTGTATCGGAAGACGGGCAAATGTGTTTCGGTAAGGATTCCGGTACCATTGGCTCATGATATTGCCGTGACGTTTTATGACAGCGTACGCGCGAGGAAGGCACTCGCGCATATTGCTTCCTTAACCGGCGTTAAAGGCGTTCTAACTCTGCTAAACACTCACCCCCATTGCAAATTGATGGGAAGAAGCATAAGGGAGAAAAAAAAGCTTGATTGTAATACAAAATAAGGCATAACTCGATGCTAGCGATGGTTTCATTGATAACATCAGCAGGAGAGGACCGTCTAAGCAATCCCGCACCAGAAAAATGACCTTGAAATCGATTATTGGAACAGTATTTGCATAATCAAATTACTACGCTCGCGAGAGTGGCAATATCCTGCGATGGGTAAAGGTAATTCCACTCTAGGCGAATTTCATCCGCAATTTAGCGGTCTTACGAGGATCCTTGAGAAAGAAAAGGTCAAGGAAAGCGTGTTATTCCCTTTGCAGAAAAAGTATTCGTTTCGTGTTGCTTCCACACCGAGCTATGAGCAAATTGCTCATTGAGTTTCGATACAGATATCAATGGCGGTAGGCAATAGGCAATAATATTTATTTACCATTCTGACTCTACGCTAGAATTGTTTGGGCGGAGGAGGTTGTTTGAAGCCCGTTTCCATACACTCTTTCTAGCCAATCTATTTACGGCCACCCACGGCACGGGTCCGGGGTAATGGGTTGAATTATGGACCACAAATCTTGTTGCCATCTCATTTCTCTACCACGGCGGCACCCGTGAATCACGTAACCGGACCCATAATATATAGTTATTGTTTTCAGATTTGTGTGCGGCCTCCCTGCCCTGCTTACCGTCGCCAAAATAGTACAAAGCGCCGATCGGAATGCACGCAAAAATGCTTCCTTCCGGAGAGTAGCAACATACATGACTTCCAGGATCACCGATATCGTAAGCGAAGGCAAAGGTGAACAAACATTCCGAGTTTGTTTGTATGTGTGCATCATAAATCTCAAGTTTTCGCCAAATAGCGAATTGATGGAGCACATCGATTAACGATCGTGCACCACACTCGAACAGTAGCCTCTGACATTCATCCTCCTTTAACTGCCCTAATGAACTCTTTGCCGGGTCGTTTCAAGGATAGCTACAGGGCTCTGATTAATGTACTTCAGTGTGTGTGTGTGTGTTTGTGCTTGGGAGTTCACGAGCATCGACGCAAGTGGGATGAAATATATTACACGAACGTGGTTGATAAGCAACAAAGTAACTGTGGTGGCTGAGGAAAAGTGAAGCATGAAACAAGCGCAACAATAAGCGCTACTTTGCGTCAAAATAAAACGAAAACATTGCTACACCTGTCACGCGGTGTACATTAAACCTACGCATCAAAATTGTACGCAAGCAATCGGGGACAACAACCATTTGCCAAAAAAAAAAACAAACGATCCTAAACCACCGGAACAAACGCTCACCACCGCTCAGCGTTTGACGTGGTCAAGCCACGAAATTGCCCCAAAATGGCAAGCTCAAATTTATAATGCTTAAAGAACGCCCATTACCCGGCATGAGAAATGAAGTAATTATTCGTCGACGCTTGCTGTGTTGTTGTT
Source organism: Anopheles moucheti (assembly GCF_943734755.1). NCBI lineage: Eukaryota > Metazoa > Arthropoda > Insecta > Diptera > Culicidae > Anopheles > Anopheles moucheti. The sequence goes on from NC_069140.1 coordinate 44,539,869, forward strand.
ATGGCTGGAGAAATGAAAATACCAACGCGAGTGGGTTAGCATGATGCTATCCACCAACAAACGGGCTTCGGCCGTTGTGCGCTGCCCTCTTCCCTTTTGGGTGGGGGTTGGTGGGTGGTAGGTCTTAAATCTAGCTTATCACCATCGTTATCACCGGGCACTGGTTGGCATGAATCCTTGCATTCCTTCTTAAAATGCGGCAGCGGTAGCGTTTATGTTACATTTTCGAATGGGCTTTCGGTATTTTGATGGCGCATGAACCCACCACCCGGTTTCGGGGAGTTTCGACGGGACGAAAAGTGACTTCCCCTCACAAATAGCCTTTCATTTCCATAGACTCTTTTGTTTCATCCCTTCATATCTCCCTCTATGAAAGGGGGTTCATTTTTCGCAACATCACTCGACCAAGGGACGTCCGTTAAGTAAGAAACTTTCTGCCACTAGAGTGACGATGATTTCTTCGGTCCGAGTTTTCCTCAATCATCGAAATGCAAGCAAAAAAAAATAGGGACTTTTTCGATGAACTTTGAAAGCGAACGATCAAAGGGATTGGACTACTATTATCGTGATGAATGATGGTGGTGCCAATAGCAGTCGCCGAGCGATAGAAATGAACCGATCGTGATAAGATTTTGTGGTTGAGTGTGTTATTTGTAGCTTATAAATGGGAATCAAAGTGTGTGTGGGTACGATAAATTCGTAATAATCTTTACCCTTTGCTTTGTGAAATCAGGGGGAAAAGGTTTTTACGAAACCATTTGCACGTTTTGCGTCAACAGTCCAAGATTTGCAAGTCAGTTTCTATCGTGATAAAATGCCAGATCTCAGATCTCAGATCGTCAGATCTCATGTAACATTTTTAAGATCGAGAAAAGTCCCATCAGTATTACTGATTCCGTGCAATATATTATTGCTGTAATGTATAAATTTTATTAATTTGAGTGTCAAAGATTTGAAAATCATGGAAGTTTAATACATTGTATTTAACTGAACCTAATTAATAAAGCCAAGTATAATAGGTTCTCGACCTGGTTACATCATTACATATACACAATATACACGCTGCTTCAAATAAGCTGCTTGCTTCAAGCAATTCCCACCGGAATTAGATGTGCCAGTGTAAGGCAGTTACATTGTTTCATCGGTTTTTCTTTCCCTGCGTTCTTAGCACCTCAAACCTTACGGTATGCTCTAATGAGCAAACATTATATCCGATACTCGTCATAAATGGTGGTAATAAATTTTAATTACTACTACGCGAAACATCACCACGCAAGTGACCCCGTTGGGAGGTAGGGAAACACGAACACACTGGAGATTTGAGACCACTGGTTCGCCTTAATGTAAAATCAATATTCGTGACATTGGTACACACTGTAAGCTAAAATGGTACCAAGGAAGATAGCGGTAAATGGGTGTAATTAAAGTTTTCTTCCCTTTCGGAATGGTTCAGAACAGTAGTAAAGGTTTGATGTGTTGCAGCAAATCCTGTGCGTCCAGGAAACCAAGAAGAGGAAAAAGCCACACGGCCGTACTTCGACTTCTTTCACACTAAATAATTCTTCATTTCGGTACGCTGGAGCAGTCATCGTGTAACACCGAATTTGTCCCTTTTATGGTCATTTCGGTTTCAAAATTCGCCACGATGAATTATTACCTTCAAATTCCATAAATTCCCGTACACGGCCATGAACAAATTGGCAAAGCCAATTTCAACCCAGACCGTGGAATTTTGTTCAGCTATTCGCATCGCTTACCGTGCTGTATTGCGCCCGAATGTCTGCACGGTTCGTACCGTTTGAATGTTCGATTATTAAAATTTCCATCTGTTCCATGGCGTGACGATCATTTTACATCGTACGGAACGCCGTTGACGAGATGAGTTGTGTGTGTGTGTGCTATTCGGTACGTTGGAAATGGTATGATGGTCTTGTGAGATGACCGGCATGATGAATTTTCTATTAGCACAAATCGATTTTGAAGACAAGTTGTACGATGCCTGTAAGCCAAATTGGTGACACATGGAGTTTATGAAACAGGAGTTGAATAGGAGGAGGTGCTTATTTACATGATCAAGCAACATCGATGTAGGACGCGGAATATTAGGTATTGATTTATTATGTTTGCAGAAATATAAGATCAGAGACGACTTAACTTTCCAATTACGAGCATTATTGGACCTTTGTGGACTTTGATCATTGAACTTTAAGGACTTTTTGAAATGAATGCTATCGACAGGAATTTTACTAATTTGATAAATCACCATTTTGCACCATTTTGTTATTTGATTTGGTTTTCCTTCAACATGGAACACCAGCCAAAAACAATAGAGCTTTATATGATTTGTTTTTCCTTATGACCTTTAAATTGTACCAGTTCAGAAAATAACATGCAACAGTTTTTTATTGCTTTTTTCTTCACTTCTTTCGTATATAATCGAATTTCTTTCCACGAACTAACGAGTGACACGTAGCACGTATTTTTTTGTTTCTTCCAACAAGTGTACTTAAGCCACTCCCGGGCTCGATCGAAGTGGTTGAAGATACGTGCAGAAGATGCGTGGCTGGGGAGGCCATAATTAAGTAATTTGAGAAAGCGTCCGCGTGCTCGGTAGGGCAAGTCTCTTTCATGTCCCAACCGTCCTGGAACCCGAGCGGGGAGGGGTCTCGTTGTGAACCGTTCCGAGAGCTTCCCGAAAGGAATTAAAAATCATCAAAGGAAAAATCACAAGTAGGTGGGAGTGGTTCGTTTTTCTCCCATTTAAAATATTGAATTAACATTCAGCGCCACCCGGGGAAACGTGGATGCGATGCTGTTACCATGGTAATGACATAAATAGATCGTGCTATAATATACGCTTTTCTGTCTCCGGGTGATTATTGTTGCGCTCGAATGTAATTTCCCTTCTGGCCGAGAGAAGCATCATGCTCGTGTGCTCATGTAGTCATGGTTGAAGTTGATTATTTTCTAAATTTAATTTTCAAACAGCAGATATTATTGTAACACTGTAACTGCAATTTTAAAACATGAATGAAGTAAAAGCATTGTTTTTTTTGCAGCTCATGAAAGAAACCTTAAGTTACCTTCACACAAAAGATGTTTCGTCGTGATTGACTCTTCTCAACTGATGATAAACTTTACCACTTGAATCACGAAACTTAAATTCCGGCTGTTTTATTTTGTTTATGTACGTGTGTGTGTGTGTGTGTGAAAGCTGCACAAAACTTGTTGAACCATTTGCGGTATTGGATTTCATCGCGTTCCGACCGGCTTTACCGAAGAAGGGCAACACATTCTCGGACACCATACATCTCCTGTTTGCAATTTCATTTTCAAGGGTACGCGGTGTTTTTCTTTCTAGCGGTAGAAAGAATGCGTATGTGGTACTCCACATGCTTGTTCTTTAAGTGTTTTTAGTGTGTTACAAGGGTCAAACGAATGCTTTTATTACTTCGAAAAAGCAAAGTCCGGAGCCGATTTCGCAGCTGCCCTAGTGCGAACAAAAAACTGCGAATACACGAAACAAAAACTGAAACCCTTAACACTTTCCAAATCACCACCAAGCGACAAAGAAACAGGCCACACCATATGCACTGGAATCGACGTTATGGAGCACACGAAGCAAAATATTACACTTCAGATCAACGCTAGAAACACACTTAAGGAAAAAAACAAAACAAACATAAAACTGCACGTTCAAGTGTAAACCTTTTGATGCTGCGAATGTTTTCTGTTCTTTGCCTTGGCTATACCTGCGCTATAGGTATAATCTTCAAACATAATCTTGCACGATGCAGTTTCCCGTGGAAAGCAACTTCTATTGGGGTTGTGGTAACCACAGCAACTTACTTCAAAGAAAATTTATGTACAGAAAAAATACAAATGGAAACATAAGTGTTTCTAATAAAACTAAACAAACATCTGAAAACTGAACTAAACATATCAATTCATTTTTTAATCTAAACTAATCAAGAAATATATGGAAAAAGAAATAAAATACATGCTTGTAAGTTCAAAAAACATTCATAGTTTTGTTTATGTTTTGGGCAATAATTACCAAATCAACAATCTCCTACAGGAGGTACGGCATTGAAGAAAACATTGGCTAGCAGCGTTCGTATCACTATTACCTGAACATATTCAAACGATGTGCAAATTCAGTTCATGAATTTCTTAAAGGCTATCCTACCGCCAGGTGGTGCGAACATACGTACGAAACGACCAGACCACAGCACATGAGAAGTGCAAACAAGAGATTGGATTGATTTTTTTCCCTTCTTTAGACGCTGTGTGTGAAAAAATACAATACGAGGTTTTAAAAATGAATATGCTTACGTGAAGCTTACCGCAACAGACAAACATAATAAAAAAAAACAAAGCACAAGTATGCAGAAAAACACCTTCCAAACGCACAAACAATCCATAGAAATGATTCGGTTGAAAAAAAAGCAAAACAAAGCAAAAAAAAAACCACAACAAAAAATGCCCATAGAAATCAAAGCTCTTAAGCACATTTTTTGTATCCTTTATGCGATAAACAACAACATTAGAATTTGTAGCGGTCGCGAGAAACTGCCCCCTTGCACGTACAACGAGAGAGGTGGGAGAACATGAGAAAAACGTGGCTAAAAAGATAAAAGTGCCACACAGTGGCTGGTCGCCCGTTTGTTCCGAGTTTATCGGATAAGAAATATTCAAAAGGCGACTAAAAGCAGTAAAAAAGAATGTAAAAGACCGGAAGAAAAATAAAAAACAAAACGCACTCAAAAGAAAGCAAAAAAAAAACAAACCAACACACAACACAACAAGAAGGTGAAAGTAACGATATAAAAAGCGCAAAAAAGCGGTTGTTGTTTTGCACTGCTTTTGAGAGAGCGTGGCAGCCGTTTTTGAGTGTCGTAAAATTTTACATTCTCCAGCGTTACGCGCAACGTTACAGTTTTTGCATAATCAGGTGAAGAATGCCGGGGTGGTCGTGGGAGGCCCCCAAAAACCGGGGAAGGTATTTCTTGTTCCATGTTCGAGTGCTTTTCCTCGGTATGGGGCCGCGTCCAGCGTTAGACGTTACATTCTTTACGTCGAATGAGTCGGTTTTAAACATTTACTACTGGACGGGAATGGCATCCGTTTTGAAACGTTCCGAATTGTTGCGTTCAAAATATATACTCGCCTCAAAAGTTTGCTAAATGAACATCCTGCCATCCTGTGTTCGATGACTCACAATCTGGGGTTTGGTTGTTGTTTGGCTGTGAAATGAGAAGCATTATTTCATAGGCGAATGTGCAAGTTTGAGCTATAGTTTCGCCAGCTTTATGAGTAATCCATTAGAGCACCACATTTCGTTCGATGGTCAGCCGATTAATTAACGTCGCACAAAGGAACTTATACGGCCGAAGAAAAGCGTACCTTGAGCCAATTAAAACCGTAACAAACACCGACCAGCCGCCGCCGGATTTAGCTCGACTGCACTGTTATCCGGTTGCAGTAACGAGCATTGTTTTAACCCACGCACACGTACAGCTTGGACTAAAGTCATGACTAACCCTTTGAGAAAGGAAAAAATACGGTACCAAAGACATAACAGGCAAACCGGAGCCCATCGTCCAGGACCCCGCTGATCACGGGGCTAAAATGGCCCCGGGGCATGGTTGCCGAACGCCGGCTCATGTTTTCCATTTTTGCTCATATCTTTGCATCTGCTTGACGTAAATGCTTGACTTTTTCGGAAAATGAGAGACAGGAAGAGAGAGTAAGAGAGGAGGATACACAGGAGTGTAACTGGCAAGCTCCTTTGGTACGATAGCGCGAATTTAACCGTTTAACATACCGTTTAGTCATTCGTAGGGTGAGCTCCAAGGCATTGGCTAAGGTTCTTAAGTTCAAACGTATGCGATGAGGTAACTTGCTATGATAAACGGTGCGGTCTATTGCGAATTCCATAAATAGGTTAGTTACATAGCAATGATATCATAATATTAGAATATTGCAGTACTTAAGTCTACAATAATTTTGTAATATTGTGTTACAATACTGAGAAATGTCGAACACAAACAATTACTAACTAAATGAATACGAAGAAAGAACAGTTACATTACAGCACTAAAGGCTGACTTCAGGTTACTGTTCAGTATAAAGTAGCTCAATTCATATTTTAGTCAAAGTTCTTCAAATACATGAAGCTTTATAATGAACTATTTTTACGAAATTCATTTATTTTTACTTTATCCCACTTGTAACACATAACACCCATGTGCAGTGCGAACCGAACAATACGCTTTCCTTACCAACTGTGCTGATTCATCGAAACGTGATTTACGGCACGGCTGTCGGAAACTGTCGATCTTGAACCATTGCATTCGATTGACAGATCGTGCTTTGAACGTGCATCCTTTCTGCAAGGGGCGTAACTCTGGGAGATCGGTTCAATTCTATTTCACTGTGCCATTTGATGACAAACTGTTCATGTGGAAGAATCAAACGCGCGTGCAGCTCAGTGATGACGCGTGGTTCCAGCCGGTTAGGTGCAGTGTTTGTATGGTTTTGTTTGCATTTGTGGTAAAGTGTGCGATCTGCTGGACAAGCACCATTCGCTTGGATGAGCATTTGGTGCTGGGATCGACCGGTAGCTATTGACAAACTATTGTTGCTGACCTCTACCGCTGCTGGGAGTGCACAAAAGGTAATCCATAGCCGGCAAACGTCAATCCTAGCGGATGATTGAATTAGATGCTGACATCAATGGTTGAGTAATTTAATACTGAGACACTTCAATGTTCTTGGTGCAATTCGCGATGTTACCTTCGAATGAGAATTACAATCCATTTTAGTATTAGCTGACGTATGTAAAACGTGAGCAAATGTACTGTTCGACTTAACTGTCAAACCAGACAATGACGCTCGAAACGTCACATAAGATCGGACAGTAGAAGCTGGACACCCCGCTGGAATTTGGTTTACCCACAACGCATTCGAAAGAAGGGATTTTATTTATAGAAGTGCATAAAATGTATCTTTCAAAAGAATATTTTTCAGATGAATTTATTAAAAACTCAAGCACAAAAGCAGTCCAAAAATCCATCAGTAGTACTATTACAATACCAGAAATGATACAAAAACATCCCACATTGCAATGGCACAAGATATGGAGAAACATCCAAGAAAATAAGTTTAGTTCCAGCGCAAGAAGTATTCTGTATAAGTTGGTTAATGAAAGAATGTTCACTCAGGAATTAAAATTTAAATATAAAATGGTACAGCATCCTAACTGCGAAAATTGCAAATTGTGTGGAAAAATTGAAAAAACATGATTTGCCAAATCATTAAAGATCACGAAATTAAAATGCCTGCAGTTACTGGTGAGTACAAGAAAACGAATTACTATATTGTCAATTTTTAGCAAACACGTCCAGCAAATACGTGTTTGCAATAATGAATTAAATCAAAACGTTTCAAAAGATGAGCTAAAACAGTTGGTGCATTAATGGGAAATTCATAATGTAAGCTTATGTATACGAATAAGGTATTAAACTTTGAAGTATTGTTTTATAAAAAAAAATCGCGCAATAATAAATGTACCGTGAAAAAACTTACTAATCAAATTAAATTGCACACGTTATATTTGGAGAAAGCTTCAAGGTTAAGGTAAACCGAACAGAAATGCCGAAAGAAATAAAATAAACTATCTCCCTATATTGCGTTACACTTCAAAACCAATTTCCGAAACCATCAATCTCGTGCCGATAGCACCGAGAATGGTTATTAGATTGCTGAACGGCGAAAACGAAAAAGTACGTACGTACCACGTGGGAACTTAGCGGACCGAGGGTTAATAATCGATTGCTGCAACTGCATCGATTGCATATATCTGCAATCAAACTAATAACAGGGTTGATTGGTGACTGCACGGTTGCATCTGGCGCATGATGGTTGCCCACTTTGTACACGGCAATAAACGTATTTGATCGTGGCAATGTGGTTGGCGATGCGTTCGATTGATTGACACAATGTTTGAGCTATCTCGCGATTCAAAAATGTGTACAAAAAACGGTTAATAGTTTACAAACAAAAGCTCCTTTTTATTATGCTGGTCGGGCTCGATTATAATAGAATAATCATAAATGGAAAGTGCTCAACACATGATGGTGGTGATTGCCTGACAATGAGCTTCTTACCATCGATGCAACCTGCACTTTCCAATGCACTTACACTTCATACTACCTTTGTCTTTGGAGGCAGTTAATGCTTATTAACTTCCTGCCACAGAGTAACAAAAAAAATCGAAATCCTCGCTTCCCATCGATGGAAGGGTAATAAATATTCTCATTATCTTTCGACGACGCCACCGAGCCGGAACAGTGCGCTTCAACACTCGACTGGCATCCATTTACACTCGTTCCCTTTGCACCTTTCTTATCCTGGTGCCGCTATTTGATAGCTGCTTGGCACCCGTACCTTATCGGTTCATTGATTTAAATTGGTTCCGAACCCTTACGTTCCTTAGCGGTGGTGGTGGCGATCCGTGTGCGGAAAAACCACAATTCGGTCGACTTCAAAATGTGGCCATTTTGCAAACGAATTCACCGAGACGCAACCAAGCATGGAGGAAATTATTTTCATTTCGCCCTTTTTCTTGTTTCTCTGCTGCTTGCAGTCACCTGGTGGTGGTCATTTTGGTGGAAGAAAATTTTCTTTCCTTCTTTTTTGGCTCTTGTACGTTGATAAAGCGCAAGAATTTCAGTTGGAAGTTGTGTGTAGGTGCAATTGCTATGTGTGGCTGTTCGCTAGCAATGGGTGTTGAGAATGTTGACATTTTACATCGTTAAAATGAATTTCTCTTTGTGTTGTACAGCTCGAGCATCCTTTCATTGTTTTAAAAGCATTGGTCAATTATCTGGAAAACTAGACGTTCTACTTTATGCAGCTAAAAAATGTATTCTTTTTCTGTATTATTTTTTTTTATTCCTTGATGTATTTCTTTATTTGATTTTTTTATTATTTTTCTTTAGATGTTATGTATAAAACACTTCGAAGACTTTCTATGCGTATATTCATTATACTGGCTAATTATACTAATAACTACAAATATAATCAAAGTCTCTCATGAACCTAAAAGACCTTTTCTGTTATATATACTTTTTCAAATGTGTATTTGGTTATGTTAACAACTTTATATTGCTTGGCGCGTTCCACTGGTGTAGTCGTTGTGACGCCACATAAATCCCATCAGGACTGTCACACCTTGCACTGACTATCCAGCTACAAGGTAAAATGAGTTGAGTCCTCTCAAACCAAAAAAAACAACAATTTTATATATTTTAATCCTTATAAATTAATGAAAATTATTAAAGATTTGTTGTACTATCATTAATAAATAGTAATCCTTATCAATTTAAATTGAGTTAAGATTTTGTTCTTTTCTGGATTTATCTGCCAAACCTTACTAAAAGTTTTGTACCAAACCGCTAAGTGACAAAATTTCTGTAAAATGAATATTTTTTAAAGACATTGTCACATATCGTAAGTTTGTCATTAGGCACCAATTTATTTGCTTTTGTTAATTGATACTATAATTTCGTTAAAAGTTTAGTACAACTCTCTTATTTACCTCAACATTTCGAATTTATAATCTAACATTAAAGAAAATTAACAGCTCGTAGTTTCCGTTCAATTTACCGACTTAAAAAAAGAAATTTTAAAATGGCAGCATTTTAATGTGCTTGTTACACAACGCATTTGTTAAAAGAGTACTCGCAATGATCGGTTCTTATGTTGTTACAAGGTTTCAGTTGCAGTTTTTAAGGTAAAGTTCAAGTTTTACACTGAGTTTTAACGGATTAAACAAACAGGTAAATAGTAAAATTTGCTCCCGAAGTTGTTACTTCATTTACTAATTAGCAGCTTACACCACATCACTTGTTACGCAATGACCTTAGAGACCGAAAAAGAACCGTACTGAAGCTATGACCGTACCTGCTGAACAACGTTGGTAATCGATCCTTCTTTGTTTTTGACCTGACCTCCTTTATGTTTGCGTAAAATCGATACTACTACTCCTGCACGATATGTTCGTCAGTGCTGCTCGTACTATTTCCCTTTAACGCTGCACGTAACACACATCGAGGAAGGGCCAATGAGAAAAAAAAATAAAACCAAAAACAACCAACCGAACTGACCACGACCCGAAAAGCTCAACAGCTCAATCGATTTTCGTGCCGTATAGGAAAAGCACACCGGGTCCCCTTACCACCGATGGTAGGGCGATGGTATTAATAATTAAATTTTCACCAATCCAATTGCGATCATAATTAGCCTATTGATTTCCAACACCTGCAGCAAATCGAAGCGTCCGTGGTAGTAGAAGCACACGGCACAGAGAGGAAGCAATTGCATAAAATGGAATTTAATTGAGCGATATGAAACTTGCGCCAGCACGATACAGCACTGCTGGAAACCCCGTTCGATTGTTGGCGGATGTCAGCTGTCAAGCGATGCCTCCTTCGTTTTGCGTAATTGTACGTTCTTCATTCTCGATGGGATTGTTTAATTTTCGTACCGATAGCGCTACCAGAGGCTTAGGCGGCACACAATTGAATCTTCAGAACACTCCTGGTTTGGGTGTATTAGGGTTGATCGTTCGTATCGAGCTTACACACGCTCGCTTAGGATCGTTTTAATCGATTGCGATAGGAATGGAAAGGAAAGTGTTTGATTTATTGATGATGATGTCGTACCATTGTGCTGTGCGCTAGTGCCTACCGGCATGTACGCAACCAAAGCTTGTCGGCCAAATTGTCTACAAATGGGGAAGGTGGAGAGCTAAGCCAGGGAAAACCTGCGTCATTCCAATCGACAGATTTTCTCCAGATGCTTTATTTGTTACTACAAAATTCACTACCACCACTTCGAGTTCGAGTTCGAGTGTTGTGCAATCAACTGTTTTTTGTTATGTTTACGCACACGATCAAACGGACTGCGGAGCTCGAACGAGGAAAACGTCTTCATCGGGGGCAGACGTTTCACACTCGGGCACTCGGGAAGGCGAAAAGTTAAGCTACCCTTCGTCCCTCCCCCTCTTGCCACCTATCCCGTCTAGCGTCAAGTTACACCGTACGGGAAGCCGACCAACGCCCCAGCCCAGGCCAGCGGGAAGGGAATCCGACGGACGGACTATTTGTTCTGCAAATAGACACATTATTTTAGCTTATCACACCGCACCCGAATGGGTGGAAGAAGGAGAAGAACCATGAGCTATGAGCCTGCCATGCCCACATCCTCGTGCGCGTACGTTCGATTGGCAATAGTTCTTCGTCCGGGCCAGGCTGGGCAGCATGCATTGGCGGAGCATGAACGGTCGGTTCTAGATGTCGGCGTTATTTAACTGCCGGTGGTAAAATATGGTGCACCTCATGACCAGCTGTCACGTGTCGTCGAGGAAGCCGAGTGTAGGCGATAAATAGCATAATTTTATTTCATCACACGCACACAAGGTGAATGTTTGTGCACGGTTCGCACAATGGTGGGAAATTAAACGAAGTGTTTACTGCATCACATCCGACCGTTGCAATATCCGGCATGTGGAGCATATGTATTTCCACAACGCAAAATTTACAATACTAACAAACGTTTGTGACTTTTTGTTGTTTTTTTTTTGTGATGGGAGTCAAAATCAATTTCGAGAGGACAAAAAAAAAGCGGGATCGATAATATTGTAAAAGAATGTTAAGCAGTTTAGTTGAAAAATTAAAATCTCCTTTTTTTTGCAGTTGCTTTTGCTAACACCGACTTCTAATGAAACTTTTCTCATTAAGGATCAATCTCGTTGCGCAGAAGGGAATTTATAAATTTGCCTTCTCGTCTTCTTCCTTTTTTCTTCGGCGCTAACCCTCCTGCATAAAGCACCCACGCTAATTAGCAGTGCGGGGATGGCTTTGTCTGCATAATGAATGCATTTATTAAAAATTGATTCTCCCTGTTCGCCACTGCCCTTCGATGATGCCTTTGGGCTACACCATTTTTCGGTACGATATCCGATTCTGATAATTGGAATCCTTTTTTTCTGTGTTTGATTATGGCATCGATAAACTACTCGTAAAAAAAAGTTTGTACCAATTACAGGACCATTACACAAGTTTTAATTGCTTTAATTTTGTACCTTACAAAGAACTGTCAGACTATATTGCTTTTGTAAGAATTGATTTGTGGATGTGGAAAAAAAATTTAAATGAAATTAATGATGTAACGTAATCAATTATGTTTTAAACACGCAACACTTAAAAAAACCATAACTTAAATGTAATTATTACGAATGCCTAATATATGGCAGAACTGTTTTAACTAACACCCATTCAGCAAAAACCCTCGCACCGAACAGTGTTGCCAAATAAACCTAAGTCAGCTTCACCAAACTAAGCCAATGGCAAATGGCCACTTTGGATTTGAAATGGCATCAACCGCACAATCTCTCCATTTGCTTCAATGGTTCCACTTTCGGAGCAGGCTAACCGGACACAGAGCAAAACCACCAAACGTCAGTGTGGTTTTGCGAATTTTCACTCACAGCTTCAGTTAAAAAACATTTCAAGAGCCATCATTGCAGTAACAAAAAAAAAAAATAAAGCACAAATCAAACGCACAACACCCCATATCCGGAATAGCTCAACAGATTTACAACTGGTAAGCCGATAGTGTACTGCATCGGAACACAAACCCGATGCGGTGAAATGAATCTGTAAGCAAAACCGACCGCAAACATGTGTCGGATCAACAATCGAACGCTGGGTACATTGTGTGATGCTGGTATGAAAAGTTTGATTTGCTCGAACGTTACCATTGCAGCAGTACGGAGTACGGAGAACAAAAGGCCAATGTAGCAGGAAAGGAACTTGAATAATTGCATTAAAATTGTAACTCTACCACATCACTATCTCTCCTCCATGTGCCGCCGTCAACCATACTAATAAACACCGGTTTTCAAGCTACTTCTTCTTCAACGGTGTTCGAGATCGAGCTGAATGAGTCGAACCGGCTGGTAAGGGTATCGATTATTTTCACAAACTTTGTAAAGCTTGGTTCAATTGGTCAATGGAAACGATAGACAGGAATCGGAAAAGCTGTTTGGCTGGAATGGTGAGAGCAGTGCAATTGCTGACATTTGCCACCCAGTATTAAATATTAATCGCCTGACAAAAGCATCACCGGGCAGATGAATGAACAGCTAGTAAATGGAGTGCTTATGTTTGATCGAAATAGACGAATCATTATTATTTTGAATGAAATAATTGACAGTATACAGTTACGAAAAGCTTCATTTGCTTTCAATTCTCGATACGATGCACAAATTAAACAGAAAAATATAAATGCTGTGAAGAACGATGTATGACAAAACATGTAAAAAGAATAATTTTTTGTGGTTGTTGAATGTGGGTCCCTTTCTTTGTCATTCAGCGTGAAAAACACATTTAAATTCCTGGTAGAATAAATAATTATTAGAATATGTGGTTATGCAAAACATATTTATGTACGCGTATAGAACTTTTTGGGGTAAAAAAATTAAAATATTATTAAATTGCTCTTGTATGTAATACTTGAGAAATAGGACATAAAATGTAAAAGAGAAGAATATAAATGCGTTTTAGGATCAGCGGAGATCAGAGCCAGATCCATAATAGTATAAGGGGGGTGTTAAGGCTACATTAGTCAATTATGAAAATGGATCACTAGCATCATAATGGTTCGCACCGGTTATCAACAGATGTAGCTAATAAATGTTGCCGAATGCTCGCATAATACGGTTAAACCCAAAAAGCATGCACTGGAAACATGCCATGGTTCCTACGAAAAGTGCCTATTCATTAGAGTTCCGAAAAACGGTTATAGTTTTCGGATGGCTATGGTCAGAAGGGATTCTTGCGTATATATTTTTTAAAGAGTAACATAATAAAGCCTTTGATAACGTCCTATGTGTGGCAGCAAGATTCATCCTCCTGCCACACCTCTAGAAAAACACATAACTACACTAGTTCAAATGTTTGACCACCAATTGTTTGGCGGACCTTGGACACAATAGATCTTAATCCGAGATTTTGTATGGGGCGCAATTGAAAAGGATACTAAAGGACCTTCTAGCAACTGCAAAGCCCAATTAGTTGGAAAACATATATCAGTTTTTCCAATTAGTTCCAAATTCCGGGGCAGGATTGAAGCTGTTATCGAAGCTAATGGTGGTTATTTTATAGTGGTTTATAGTACTGAAATCCACTCTTTCCTTTAACTTTTTTTGCTAACCCATGATGTGTAACAACTAAATAACTGTCACATTTACCTCATGTATCCTGCATGAGTGCAATAATGTGCAGATATCGGTCACCTTATTCACCATCACAGTTAATCGGCTAGAATATGCATAAGAATGCTGACGACGTCCTATTTGTGAAAATTAAAAATCGTTGCCTTTTTTTAAACAAAATACAAGTGAGAAATCTCAATCAATCCACGAAATTGTTGCACTGAGCACAATGTACCAGCATCGCTATTGAATGCACGGGGTAATATGATCACTTCAACAGACAACTTAAAAAAAATCCCCCAACAAAAGGTACGCATTCATTTGACAAGGGGAAAGAAAAGGCTAAAGTGCGATCGATGCTAACCATCCTGTGGCCCCCTACCTTTTTACAGTGTTTTTGTGAAAATTTCTGACTGACACGTACCACCGTCGTCACACTCACACCTTTCCAGTGGTGTATGTGTGTAATATCCACATTTCGCACGAAGCGAATACGCATGGTGCGTATTATTTTACAAGCATCCATCACCTGTCAGTGCCAGAGACAACGGGATCCAATTTTTCCCTCGCTCATGTGTTTTTTTGGTCCTTGCTGGTTACGATGTGCGTATTGAACACACGTGTGAGTGTGCGCTTGGGCAAGTGGTTCATCCAGCGAATTCTCCACTCGATGCTATTGTTTTATTCGATTGTCAACCTGGCCTGACAATCCTGGCCCGGAGTGAGGGCATGCAACGGCAACCCTTGTCGTGGAAGGCTGTCATAAGTTGTGCCGTCGTCACCATCGTCATCATCATCATCGTTACAATCGGTCCCCATCATAAGCAACGAGTACTGGCGGGTTGTAAACGCTAGCAAAAAAACCTCTAGCTTGTTCCGGGATGTTGGTGATGTGTCTTCACCATCAAAAACCCCGTAAGCAACGCAAATCTTCTACAGCGACACAGGACGCCACAGTGACGACGAGCTGCGAAAACGACTATCATAAAAGCGGCACCTTAGGACTCCAATTAACCCGCTCGCATCCGGTCCTCCAACAGCTCGGGACGTCCTGGCATTCACCCCACGGCCGAGATAGACGGTCAAAACCCAACCTTAACCGGGGACGTGCGAAACGCTCGGGACCCACTCGACGAAAACCTACCATCAAATCATAAATAGGTATGTTGTGTGCGCGATGAAACATAATTAAACCTGATTTCCTTGATTCCGGCGCATGGAACCGATTCTAGCGAAACGACAAACGATCCGACGACATGTTAATCGCCAGGCCTTCAGGCACAAAACAGGGACGAAACCTTAACTCGACACGATGAGGGGGGGCCACGGCAACATTTGGCCTGCTGCCCATTGCGTTCCGCAGCATATCAGCACGCGCAAAACGAACTGGCGCGTTCGTTGATTTACGAGTGGCTTCGGGGAAGAAATCAATTAGACCATGCGAGAGTGCGATCTTTCATTTTCGGGTTTTCTAATCCTTCGTAAAGCATCTCGCGCAAAACCATTAAAGCTTCACAAGCATCGCAGGTAGAACGCAGAATGATCATCGAAATGGTCACGAATTATGTTTGGTCCGGAGTGCTAGCGGAACCGAGAAGGATTTCCACGAATGGAACGCGCGTTCAAGAACGAACGACCGCGGTACCGAATGCCAGGCGCCATCTTTTGCTAATGAGTGACAATTTATTCACCAGCACAGTGACCATACGTTCGGGCAATGGGTAAAAATTATGCTACCACACGGAAGAGCACGATGACACACATTGAATGTGTTACCCATTTGCTGTACATACGATGGCGCATCGCATAAATGCCAATTGTGAAACTGTTCCAATTTCATTGCGCTGGATGCAACAATGTACGTTGCATTTAAACAGCGAACAAAAAGGTGGAAACATTCGCCATCGAAGTAGCCCATCCCGGCGATGCACCAAAGCTGCTTCGCTAACGTCAAAAGAATTCAATTACCTAGGAGGTGTGGTACGAAATAACCAATTTAAACAGGGTTCTTTATCCTATTAAATGTTTGAAGCATCTTCATCGCCACCGATTGCTTCGATCGTAGGAAACATAGCAACGGGACGCAGAAATGAAGCTGTTGCGGTTGCTGATGTACAGTCAATGTTAAAACGAGCACAGTGACCACTCGGCAGAAACGGAAATTCGAGTGGAGTTTTTTAGTATAATAATTAGGTCCTTTCTTAAAGATTTGCCGTGGTTGGTCGCTCAGTTAACTAATTAGTAAATATAAAAAGAACTTACCAAAAAAGTGATGTGTTGAAAAATAAAAGATGCACTAATGAAAGTTTATCCTTTCTAATACGTTATACTGAAATTGAAGCTGTTCAAGAGTTCCATAACAATTAGACAGTGGTGGGTTGATCATGTCATTAGAATAATACCGAACAACCTGACAGACTTCATTCATTAATTATTTGCTTTTTACATTTAGCAAGGACACGTGGCAGACTCAAATTAAGGTGATGTAACGGCAATAGTTCACTCACTAGAAGAGCCAGGATGGTGAGTCCAATGAGTGTTTTGTTCCCTGATGGATCACTATTATTCATAACTTTTTATCATATCTAGTAAAGTTTTATACTTGGGATTTTTTTTTTAATTGAACATTGAATTGAATTGAACTGTGTGCGTGTGTAAAATCTTGCAAGTTTCTTCTGTTTCTCGTTCGCAAACTCGCGCTTGCTTTTATAAAATTATTTCATGTTTTCTATGCAAACATACAGCTGAACCCGCGAAAGAAATATCGTACATTCATCCCGCTTACAGCTTTCCCAAAAGTTGCGGTTCAACGGTAAACTTCCGAAGTCAAGCAAACATACTGGGGGAGAAAAGCAAATATTGCTTCAGATGTTCCCATGCTGGAAAGGATGGAGGTTTCGTTCGATCCAATAGAATTGCAACAGGAAAGTAAGCAGCGTCAATGCAATGTATACGAATCGCCGTACATCGCCGTGTGTGGAAACAATCGACTTCGGTTCAAATTAGAACCATTGTAATGACGTCTAGTAGTGCACTCGCATGTATGCCCCGAAGAAATCTCATCGTCGGTGAGGTCATCGCTCGCGCTTTGCACTCGAATGCAACGATGGATGCAGGGACAATGGCAAAAACATATCTGGTTGTTCAGCTGGCACCCGGAGGCAAACCTTGAAGCCGTACATTCTATCAACGGGTTTTTTGTTTTTCATTTCGCGAGAGCACATTGTTATCCTGGTTTCGGTTTGCAGTTGTGTGCACCATTTCACCTTAGGACTTATTATTGTTTCGTCACTGAGAATGTGCCATGGTTTTGCTATTGTAGCAGGGAGAAGGGGTAGTACATGGAGAAACTAAAATTGCCATACACATAGAACAGCTTTTAAGTTGTTTTGTAATTGCCAAAGGTGATGTACTGTTGGGAGTGTACACCGGATACGCCATCGGGATTGTTCTGTGGAGTTGTTTCTTGGCTTAATTAGTGTTGTTTCTTTTGTCACTCGTGGCTTCAAAGCTCCGCCTGCTCTTAAACTTGTTATTGGCAGGCTGTACAACATCAAGAAATCCCCCAGTTCCAGAGATGCTGACCATAACAAATCTTATGCTCCATTTTGGGATAAACCTGCATGTAACTAACGCGTGCCAAACGTCATCTGGCTGGTGTTGCTAGATGAACCGGAACCGGTAGCGATTGGGAAATGGACGTCAATCGGTTCTTTTGTTCCTCCTACACCACGATCCAATGAAAATGTTCTCCCATTATTAGCGTTAGCCATGGTTATCATACATTACCGCTTTTCAATAGCCTTCGGATCGAAACGTGAGAGTGAGGTTTTCTAGTGACGAAATGTGGTTTGAGTTGGACGGCGCACAATACTCCTCCTAAAAATCCTACCCCTACACATTGTACGAACCTCAAACCGGAGGTTATTTGTCCAAAACAGAAACCCTCCCGCGCGCGAGTTCCATCGCGAAACGACTGAAAAGGACAAAGGAGCTGTATGCAGAGTGTGGTCGACAGGATATGTTTTCACACAATGACCATTGTTGGCTGTTCGTTTGTCTCCTCCGGGAGCTTTTGTTCTTAGCTTTTTCAACACCGCAGGGCGATATGTAGGGCGAAGAACATAGCACGGACACGTGCGGATAGCGCATACCTGGGGGAAAAGCGTAGAGCGCCGCATTATGTTGTTCCCGGGTAGGCACGTCTCGCATCATTACTCGGATAAGTTATCAGACCGACATATATCCACCGGTCCCTTTTTTTGTGTGTGCTCCACATTCGTGTGTTGCCCATTGTTTGCTTCGTATTCAGGCGCAGGCAAACATGAAACATCGGTTCAACGACCCGTAGATCCATCGACCCATTCACTGCGGTTATTTGGTTAGCTTTATTTTTTGGCCAAATCTCCATCTTGCTCTCGTCAGCCGTGGCGAGGTTACGACCGGAGCAGACGTAGAACCAGCGCTTGACCAGGTACGTGACAATCGTCCTACGGTTGTGTTTGTGTCGTAAATTCATTACTGATGCTATTGCTTGCAAATGATGCTTATCCAACCATCGCCCTCCTGTCAAGCTATTCCCGAAGGCCACCACTCCACGAACTCAATCTAGAAAGGCTATAAAGTGGAACGATGTACCCCTCTTATGGCCTATTCTTTGCCGTAAAGGAATGTCGCGGTTTTATGTCAGCTCGTAGCGTCATCCGCTGAATGTAATTTTGCATGAAGGTAATTTTATATGACGCCATCCGTCCGGGAATGATGAATGGACTGGAAGATCTAACCACTGTCCGATTGCGCGAGAGTCCCTTCTGCTCACCGGACAAGAACGTCCAATTACGTTGGCAGTACGCGAGGTCTGAATTGCATGGGTTACCCGTCATCGATCCGATATCCCGATCCTGCCCTTCGGATATCCCATTTTCATGCCCGTTCCGACACTTAAACGTCAATTGCTCATTAACGAGAATGAGTTGCGTGATGATTTGATAGCGCTGTGCTGCTGCTGCTGCAAGTGCTGGCTTTTAAGAGAACATGTTTATCGTCCATCTCTTGTGGACCATCTTTTTGAATGACCCATCCAGCTGGTTGGTGGGACAATCTCGGGTCAGGGTTTCGTCTTGCGCGCGTGTAGTTTGTGGGAATGGAATGTTTGTTATGTTGGTAATATGCTTCGCAAAGCTTGAAGTACTTCACGTAATTTACGTGAGACGTAGAAAGTAATACATGGTGTAGGGTGATGAAATGCGTTTTCTAATATTCTAAGGCAAATATTGTACTATTTTTTATCCGTGCAAATAGACAAATAGAATTCGCAAAGTAGCTCAATCTTGCAAAAAAAATCCCACATCTCATTTCGAGACAATTTAGCGCCTACTGAGGCTGTCAAATCATTACATTGTTTTACAAGCCGGCTCGATGTCCAGCTCCTCATGCAAAATCGAACGCATCAGTAGGCTTTGTCTTGCCCAAATGCGAGTCCTCATTCTTCTCATTGTTGAATAAATTCGTTTATAACCTACAACTTACAAAAAAATATAATTTTAAACACAACCTACACCGATTTTTTATTTTTGTTTGTGAATCAATGACAGCCAAAATTGAGCTATTTCATACACGCGATGAAAATGACAAGACGTTTTTTATATGGGAACTTATCATCGCATTTCATCGAATAGCATTGCGAAATGTCGCACTGAGAAAACATCTCCGAACTTATCCTTTTTCAGTAAACCGTTTATGAGCAATGCAGTTCTTCCATTGCGTCCTCGATATCCTTTCTTTTTGCTATAATTTCCTACGTACACAACCTATCGATCGAAATGGATGCCAGAATACATCATTATCCAGCTGCCTCACGTTCAACTCATTATGTCATTTCCATCGATTGCTACCACGGGTCCGTGGTCGATTCCGTTCGACCCCTTAGTTCAACGGTCTCGAAACCTCAATCGATCCGTGCTGCGAGACCAAACGCACAGCAGAGTGTGGGTACTAACGGTAAGCGTATAACACTTACAGCGTAAGGACACATCACTCCTTCCGCCTGAGATTTCGTACAACCCCTATTTGCCGGTTGCCGTCAGCAAAGCATTTTCATGCCCAAAATTCCAACCAGTCAATGCGTGTGTGTGTGTATACGATAGCTCCTAACCACACCGCACAACAATGGCCGCTCAAAAGGCATTTCGAAAGGTTGGTTTGATTATTCGGAATTTGATCCTTGTGCCGGTGGCGACTTTGTGGTAGTTAACTCCTGTCAGCCCAGAAGCCATCACACTGCAGGGTTAAACCAGCGCCGTCTCACCGTGCGTGGTGTTGTTAGTAAAAGGAGCACCAACGTACGAACCGTTCCGGTTTGTGTGGTGTTTTCTGCTGTTGACATGTCCACCGAAATGTGGCCAATTTCACAAGACCAACCAGCGCCATATGTGCGCACCCCAATCGATATTGTGCCAAAATGCACATCAATTATGCAACGGGCCATTTATCCATCTCCTGCTCCGTGTGTTTGCCATGCTGTATGCATCTTAATTGATGAATTGGTTTGCGTTACGAATCAAGTGAACTGTTTGTACGTTTGCTGAAGAATATGTTCAATTCCTGGGCACCATTGTGCGTTTAAGCCTGAACACCGTAATGGGTGCTCAAATTTCAATGAGTAAACCGGACCAGACGCAGTACAGACAATCGAATTTAATGCTCAACAACCAATATGAAAAAGGGATTAGACAACTGAAGGGAAGATAATTAACTTAACTTAGTTCTATTCCTTTCCGATGCCACACCAACACCATCCCAAAAGGATGCATGCTGAGGACATTTCCACAAAGGTTTGACGTGCAGTTCTCGTGCTTTTCATCTCCCAACTGTGTGCGTACGGTATGGGACTTTTTAAAGCACCGTATTCCAAACTCGTACCACACTTGCCACCAACCGAATCATGTCCCACAATACCATAATTGTAGATTGTGCTTTCAACAAATCACCGATGTCAAGGAATGCTTTATTACTAAACAAACAAACCATTGCACCTCGGAGGTAAATCAATATGCGCAGCAAGCAATTACGGTGGCCTCTTCCTGTATTGTAGAACGATTTTGGGTGGAAGGTGAAAAGAAAACCAAACGAAAATGTTTTCAGGTCAGCATCTGGACATAGGAAATAATAATACGGAAGCGCATAACAAAATTACTAGGTACTAAAGTAATGTAAATAAATGCCTTTACTAACCTGTTGCAGCCTAAAGTTATGCAATGTGAATTACTTTAGTTTAGGTACTTGGGCCTGATCAACGAAGTAGGCCGAAGAAGTTTCATTTGTGTTAGTAGGATATTGTTAGGAATATAAGTCTCTTCCATTTCAAACGCCAAGCGAGTAACATCAAAATTCACCGCTGTGAAATATCACAAACACTAACCACTCTTTCCATGTTGATTAAATTAAATGTATTCTACTTATGAATTAGGTGGAAGCTTCCGTTTTGAAAATGAAACGTTAGAAACGGATTTATTTTAAAAGATTTCCATTAAATGACACATTAATGAATATTAAAAAATATTGTTTTAAAATTTACTCAAATAAGTCATCTTGCGGAGGTAACAGACATAAACATCATAAAGCTAACTTCGCCAAGCTAACAGTGGCCACGAAGCGCAAAGGTAGCACCATCAGCTACCAAAAAGTACCATTAACGCTGCTTTTGTGCTCATTTATTTCTTTTGCACTCTTAATTTCCTCATCGGTGTAATTAATTTAACGGCAGCATGCGGTAAAGTGACTGTGGTTAACGCCTCTGCTGACTGGCATCTATCCTTCGCGGCGGATAATGCAAAAAGAAATATAACAAATGTAATTACATTTTGTTTTAATGCATTCCGTGAACGGCCAGCTAAGCAGTACCAGTGCATTGTAGCAGCAGTAGTCCCAGGGCACTCATTTCCACGTCCCCAATGTCAGCTTTTCCTCAACCTCCCTCCCTCCCTCCACCCATCATCCTAGAAGAGGTACGTACCGTCAACCCCTTTTAAAGCCGAGACGGAACCCCTTTCCTCGATGTCAAACGAATGTATCGTGCGGTGTCAAAATTAATCATTAATTCTGTGTTATTAGTCACTTTTTGAAGTCCCGCTGACGAACGAAGGCACGCCATGGAGCGCGTACAAATGACATTCGTTTCCTTTTTTGTGTGTGTGCTTTTTTCCCAAAGCCCAAGGCCCAACACACTACGATAGTAGCGTTCCCAATCGATGCTGGGACCACCCGGTGCGAAAAATGCGGTTTACCCGAAGGAGAGCTTGGGCCATACCGAACGCACTCCAAGAAGCGTCCGGTAGGTACGGTGCTACCATTTTGGAGGCCGTACGACAACGTCATACCAGTCAGTTACCAGGTGAAATCAGGGAATTCTATTGAGCGTCGCCGGAACCCACAGAGCCCCCCTACAGGTATCGTGTAATAAATTACTGAGCAAACGAAAACATGGCCCACGACGAGTTGCGCTGAAATGGAAGGGGATTTTATTCCCGTCTGTGCAAATGCACTTTAAACGTTAGGGCAGGCACGGGCAGCAACAAAACAAAGCAAAACCTTACCAAGCGCTTTCGATAGGAAGCAACGCTCGAATGTTGCTTCTGTGTGTGTTTCGGTCGAGATAAGAAACGCAATCTATCTTTAACCATCGATCTAGAACACTTAACCCGGCACTCGGCATTCGGCAAGCGCATTAAACGATCCGTGATGCTTTCGGGCTAACGATGGCCAACGGATGGAACGAAGCACGCCTGGGAGAGCGAATAAAAGGACGATGATTAATTGACGGTCGAATTTCACCGCAAAATCATCGCACCCTGCCCGTGTTCGGTGCTCTAAAGTTCACGGAAGGATAAAAAGTCCCGCGCCGGAACACGGGGGCGGGAAAACGGGGTCAACCGATTTTCTTTCGATTTCGGGTCCATGGACAGGTCAGGGGCAAAGCTTGGCCTACCGAACAGTGTCCGAAGGCGTCGAATATCGGCTCTAATTTATGCTGCTTCACCATAGCCATAGTAGAGCTGAAGAGAAAGCCGGGGAGAATGGAGCAGGAAATATAATTTCAACTGCTTTCCTCAGACGACCGAATGCATCATCATCATTCTTCATTTGCGGAAGCTCGATACTTTCGTATCGCGTTGCATGATGCCATCCAGCTGGCATTCTTCGCTTCCCGGGCAGAGAGAGAGAGAGAGAGAGAGAGAGAGAACGGCGGGATGTCTACACTCCAATGCCAGGGATCTCCACTTGAGTGACGTGGTCGGGGAAGTTCTGGAAAACTTTCTTCCTTCGAAATGCGAAGCGATTGGAACCGACGGGCGCAATCGCACCGTGCCGCCGCTGGAACTGGCTCCGCACGCTGATGCGTCTCACAACAAATGCATTAATCACAGCATAATCATTCCGGCATCCCTTTTTGTTGGACGATGAGATAGAACGAGTGCGGGTAGGTTCGTACCTCGTCTAGAATGAAACCGCAGGGGATTTCTCTCGTGGGAGTCATTTCTTCGGTCAGTGGTCGGAGCAATGGAACAATTGCCTCAAATCAAGCCGAACTTAACCCACGTCTTCCGAACGACTGGTGAAGTTTTCAACACCCGTACACACATCTTCACAGTACGCAACTGTGATTGACGATTGTTCACTTTTTTTGGTTCAACAAACGGAGTAGGACCAAGGAAGAGGAGGACGGATGCCGAGGGAACCCTCATTTTACCCTCCCATTTTCCACCTGTCTCTCTGGTATTGCGCTTGGCCTGAATACAAAAAAATGATAACAAATCTTAGCAAGAAAGTGTTAGGAGATGCCGCAATGGAGCGATCGAAGATAGACCGTTCTTGTGTAATGCATCGATGGTCGCATTTGTAATAACTGCAGCATCATGCCGCACTCACCTACGTACATCTACTGCTCCCATCACAATCCTTAATCGATGGGATGGCTCGTACGTCGAGAACTGACCCTTCTCCTGCCGCGGTCATTCGAAATTGAATGATCCAGTTGTGGAGCGTTATTATTACCACACCATTCTCACCTTCGCGGACAGGCTTCCTTCACGTCAATCTATCACAAAATGTTTACCCCAGATGGATGGCTTTCAGCTACGATCGCTATGTTATTATGATTATATGAATTCCGATAGTGGGCTTATATTGTTGACCCTTCCGCCACAAACATTGCAGAGATCTTGGAAAACTAGTTCAGGTCAGGATTGCACTGGCATTATGGAACTGGAGCCACACGAAGAAAGGCATGGTTCATTTTTTTAAATCCCAGGCGTTGTGATCCCCCGAGATTCCTGTAAACTTTGTTCTATGTCTAGAAATTCTAAAATCCATTGGATAAGGAATTATAAAACGAAACAAATTCTTGCGATTGCAGGTTGCTTTAGTTTCGTTATTTTAAACTAAAAAAACTTTTTCTAAAGATCAAATAACAAACATACCTATGTGCTTGCTATATTTGTTTTAATAGATTAATTAGGTGCAGATGCTGACAAATCTGCCAAGTGACAAAATCAGCTTGTCAACTGCGACCACTACACCGTTGCCACGCACACAATTGTACTCTTTGACAAAGTAAATTGACAAGAATATCCACATGATCGAAGCAGCTTTCGACATTTGCTACCAAAAAAAAAAATAACTGATTTCATATTTTTATTGTTTGTGTAAAAATTTAAGAGATTTGAGGAATAATGATAAAATATAAGTTATATTTTATTCAAAAATCAAGCCTATGTACTTTAAATGCAAAATAAAATATAATTTTCCCGTTAAAAATTAATATTAATTTAATGCCTTAATTAGTAAGCGGTGCAAAATTTTATCAACTTTTTGTCGTGGATTTTCTTCTACAAAATGAAGTTTGACAAAAGCTCCAAAAAGTGACTGTTAAGGATTCAGATAGGATCGGGCTGAAGTGGCCAAGCGAAGTATGTAAACGGCGCTCACGAGCTAACCCGAATGGGAATAGAATTAGAATAGCAATTAAGAGAAATGTAGATTAGTATTGCTTTAGAACCAAAACGCCAATTAAAATCCTTGGTTACAAATATAGTTAACAGTGACAAAAATTCCGTTTTGACAAATTTGTCGGCATTTTGTCAGCTCTCGTGGCCCTGCACCTATTCAGTTAAAAGAAGTTTGTGAAGTTATATTAATTCAAAGATTTAAAAAATCTTTTATATGCAGAGCATTTTAAATATCTCCACTATTTACTACTACATTCCTTATGAAAAAAAACGTTCAAAATTTTGATAAGTGACAGTAAAACAATTTTTTTAAACAATTATCCTGTATATGTTTTAAAAACATAGCTGCAAACATGCCTGCTGACAACGCTTTAGTCAGCGTGATATCGATTCGTTTGTAAAATATTAATGCCACTTGGTGCCACACAGAAGGACTCAGGACTCTCATTTTCTACCCTACACATCCGTATGGACCGTAAATATGAACCATGACACTAAGCGCCTTTCGCTGTCGTTTGGGGCTGTGACCAAAATAGTCTCGTAGTGAAACGCGAACCTATAAGAGGGAAAGCGAACGCAACGCAACACAACAACCACAAGCGCGTGTTTAGCGACCACGATGAAAGACCTTCATGGGTGGATCGGTTCGTCGAAGGTGAGATGGGACGGGTAGACCAAACTTCCTACAAACTAGGCGGGAATGTTGCCGGCACGAAATGATCGTATTTTTCCAGCCAAGCTTCGCACCACATGGTTACTGCCAGCTTCCGAACAAATTTGTTACATTGGGACCTGCAGTGTCGTGGCAGGGGGACGGGTTTTGGTTGCTGGTATTATCTTTTATCGGAATTTTCCATGCGTGACAGATCTTATGGTTGTTTGTTCACTACTGGCAGACGGTTAAACAAGCATAGAAACTTTTCGGAAAAAATGGTATTGGATGATGTAATGCTAGAAATAAACTAGAATTTATAAAGATATAAGGCAAAACAAATGAGTGGAAGCTCACACAACCATTCGTGTAAAAAGCTTGCTTACATATCAACTTACATTTATATTCAGCATCAAATTTATCAACTCTAACGTGTAATGTTATCCGTTTTCAATCGAATAAACAAAAATAAAATCAATAGAGCCCATTCACCCAATGCATACGAAACATATGCAGGTCAGACAAATGGAGCGGCATACACATAAGCAAATAAGGCAACACAAATTGGCTAGTTAATTAATTACGCTCGCACAGTTTGCCAATAGCAATATTATGCGGTTGATGTAAAATTGGATTTTTTGTCCTTTGTTTTTATTTCCTTTTCAGAAAAGACACACATTTAATACTCCATTGTTCAATGGTAGCACAGCTGCCCTTCTCTTGTAATCATTGAATTAATGTCGTTTGTAATTTATTTTTTGACATACAAAATTCAGATTTCGTTTTGATGATTCAATTCATTTAACAATACTCATTAGAGAATGATGATTTGGGAGTCGATTACAGTCTCTTTTCAAATAAATTTGATAGTTTTACAAACAAGTTACTACGATTTCTTCATTGGCAAAACCACCTCAAGAGGTCCAAACCCTGCCATTTCTGCCTTTCTTTCGACCTTACTTAACACGTAGCTGGATAGTCAGTCCTCGGGAGATATTCGGGAGATTGGCCTGGAGGGGATTTTGGATCGGTCTTGTCGTGTAAAGACCGTCGCCGCTATCGATACACCATCGGGCGGCAGTGTGGGCGGCTATGGGTGACCCATAGCTGGTATTTTCTGGTTCTACTATTACGAAACTCTTTTGTTTTACGTGTTAGTAACGATTTACGTGAACACTAAACCAAAAACAAATGTAAAGTATTATTATAAAAAAATAAATTCAGTATTGTTAATGATTTTTATCCATGAAGGACGATACCCAATAAAATATTTGTTGAATAGCTAGAAAACTATTTTGCGAGCAAACTTCATCTTAAGTCCAGTATAGGCTCAATTCTCTACCGATTCAATCAATTAGAGAAATAAGGTTTTATTTATTTATTTTATTTATTTCCATTATGAAGGCCGAGGGCCGTATGATCGACATATTTTGTCGAAATTGCATGACTGTGGGCATTTCCTCCCAGTTATGAGCCTTATCGCGGGTTTGCCTTATCCCGGGGAAAAATAGTGTTAATAGAGTAAAAATTTTTGAGCTATTGTCGTTTAAAAAGGCTTTAAGTTTTAATGTTTAATTTCACCAATACATAAATAACACAACAAATATTGGTAAAGATTCTGTTATTTATCAACCACTCAACATAATTCCTGGAAAGGGAAGTATGATGAACTCTGCTTCCCTTTTTCTGTAACTAAATTCTGTATCTGTAACTTCGCCCCAGGCCTATAATGAGCATGGCATTTAAACGTGTGAAGGTGCGAAAATTATATCTCCAGTTGTTGGTTTGCTTACACTCACGTATCGTTCTTTCAACGGGATTTTTTCAGTAGCTGTAAAAGAACGCAACCCACTCATTGCCGTGCCGGTATTTATTAACATAATTGCATCGCGCTTAAAAATCAACGCACCGTTCCTGGGCTGGTAGTTCTCAGTGCAAGTGGCGAAAAGGCGCTTCACAAAACAAAGCAGTTAACACGCGCAAGGATGCACATCTTCTTGAGACGCCACTTTTAACCGGATGCCGCAGGAA
Organism: Anopheles moucheti; assembly: GCF_943734755.1. NCBI lineage: Eukaryota > Metazoa > Arthropoda > Insecta > Diptera > Culicidae > Anopheles > Anopheles moucheti. Next base: position 44,567,842 of record NC_069140.1, read on the forward strand.
TCTTTCGCCTTACTTACTGCGGCCAAAGCGTTTTACTGCTTTGCATACTTCTTATCATATGCACTGCTCGTGTGCAATTATCTTAATGAGGTTTGGAACAAAATCTTCTTTTTTTGTACGCAACCTTAAAAGGTGCAAGCTTTCTTGAAAGTTTGGCAGCTATTTCATCGGGTAAGTGAAAGAACCCCTTACCACAACCACATTCTCCGGCGAGGCATAGAGCGTCCGACCACAATCCTCCATAATGTGGACGTGGTTGAAAAATATGAATTCGAAGACAACCCGGTGCACTCTTCCTGCTCGCCGCCTTCCCGTGCAGTCGAGGAATGCTCATTTTAACTCATTTATTGGAAAGCAGTAAACATTCATCGCACGGCGCACACATTAAAGTGAGCCGTTTTCCCCGTGCTCGGGGAAGGCAGCATCGCGTTCTGACACGATGCCGCCCGACACGGTAATACGGTTTAATGTCACCCCGGGAGAACCCGACCCTGGAGCTGGTTCGAAAAACGTTGCGGTCTTGGTGTTCGATTAAATAGCGGCGCGAAAGCTGCGTTCTGTGCAGGGGCCCGCACCGTGAAGGGTGAAAAGACTATCGGCAGGGTCGTGGCAACAGGGAAGCCTAGCGCGCATTGGTTCGTAAGCTGGGCAGATAATTAAATTAATTTTTACGATACCACTAACCGACACCGATGGCCTGTGCACGCCGGAAAGTCGATCAACAGGTGGGTTCTATTTGGAGCCCGCTTGGTTTTTTTTATTTACTTGCCACTCCCGATACCGATCCCTTCTCGCACAGCAGCCTAATCCTTCACGGGGCCGCTTTGGGGAATACGGCGAACATTGCAGTGCACACAGTGCTCTGGGTGGTCGGCATGCAATAAAGGGCCATTAGTAGCCACACGAGCCGGTTTCGGTTCGGTCCCGGTGGTTTAGGGAATCGTTTCGGCAACGGTTTAACCCGGCCGCGGCGGATAGGGCAAATTGCGAACGTTGGACATTTTGCGATAGTCAATTCGATTAGGTTTTAGGCGAATTTGATGGAGTGTTTTTGTCGCTAGGTTTTGTTTCAACAGATGCAAACAGTTTGGTTGTTGTTCAAAATGGTAATGGAGTATATGAAATGGTACAGGAAATAATCTCCAAAGCTGTAATAGATATTGCTATCCTTAACATCCTTTTAATACTGCACTTTTAGTATTTTCAGCTGTGGAGAGCATTGTGACAATTACATTTCAACATCTTATCATTATTGACCATTGAAGGTTAAAACATGATTATTAAAACCTTAAACTGTGTATAAGTAATCAGCTTAATTTTGTAAAAGCCAATGTGGTCCTGTTTAATACAAACAAATTCTCAATTACAAAACTATCCATACTTGTTTACAAGAATGTAAACAAATACTACTTGTTTATATATGAAACTTACCCTACACTTAAAGTCACAAAACTATAGAAACCTTGACCAATTATTTGACACAAGCCCGTCAAGTGGTGAATTAGGTTTACTCCCACTGGTTGATAATTTTTGCTCACAAAACCGATGAATAATAGGGGAGCTTGAGAGCTTTAGATAAGCTACAGTTAAGCAGTACCGCGCCACCGACCTTTCGAGTTGACATTTTACGCACTCGGATAGGCATAGCATTATCAGCTGAAAAATGGACAACGAGTTCATGCGCAAAAATACGATAAACTGCACCCAAACCGTAGACAGTAGCCTCAAAAGTTTTAATTAACTAACCGGATTAATGTCGATATCGGACCCGTGGCTCCTGGTGACAAACGATTGAGCAGTTTATAAATCGAAGCAATGAAAAAACCATTCTCTAGGTGCAATAAGTTAATTGAAAAAAAGGGACCTAATATTTTTCTTTTGTCATTTGAAGACAATTTGAACAAGTAGATCACGAGTTTGTATGAAACTGAACTCTGTAGTTCAGAGGTGAAACGAATCACGGCATATTGTGTGGAAGCATAGAACCATGCTGTAAAGAAAGCAATCAATCGATGCGCTTCAGTGCCCATTCAAATTAAGAACGTCTGGCTTTGTAAAGGGAAAATCAAACTCCATTGCAAATGCAACCTTGCAGCAACATAGATAAGGATGAACTAAAGGATTCGTTGGTAATAAAAAAAACGGGCTAAATAGAACTCGCTCAAGCCGATTGATTTGCAAGAGCACAAATGAAATGAAAGGAAATTAAATCGATAGCAAATCTATTGAATGACTACAGTTGGCAAATTTCTATAAGACTCACACTGTCTGGAGGAATAAAAAAAATCATATTACTACTTTTGATGAGATGCTACTATCTTTGTTCATTGCAGTTTGCTAAAACGATTAAGGGGAGAATGTTTTTTTTTTTACAGAAAATGCAGACATTGTAAGACGTTTTGTTTGTAATTAAATACCTTTCGATTTCAATGGTGTAAAATTGGTAATTATTTTCAACATTTCTTTCGACGATGGAGATTAGTGCCCCTGTATGCATTGTCGATTTATTTTGCCAGTAGCTTGCAACGGTTCCCACTTCACACTGCCAATCATATTCTATTAGTAATGTGGACATCAATTTAGCAAATAGCTGGTGTATTTATTCAAGACACACTTTATTGAGGGGTTAAACCATTTCTAAAATTGTATATTTTTGTTAATGAGAACTCAGTCATTATTCGAAACAATTTTACAGCTACATTACATTTTAAAAGTACCTTACATGGCTTTGAAATATCAATGAAAAGAATAACCTAAAATTCATTTCTTTTTTAACAATTTATTAGTCGAATATCGTTCAATGTAAACCTAATTTGCGTTGTACTTAAGTTCAACGATTGTACCAATCTAGCTTGAAGCTAGGTGACCTTCCGAAACTCTGAACTCTCTCAGCAGATTGCTGCAATCTGGCCGCAGGAATTACAAAAAAATTGCAATTCAATCCACAAAAAGTATGAATGTACTTGTTGAATCATAATGTCTGTCGTGCATTGAATGTTCGTTTGATAAAATGAAAGGATAAAACAAAACACAAAAAAAACACGATATTAAAAATATTCTCTCTTTAGCACTTGGCAAAACAAGATCGCAAACAGGGATCTTATCTCACGTTAAAAAGTTACGACCCCACGTAAACTTCATGAAACGTGCTCGGGTGAAGGAAGGAAATCGCAAAACTCACAGCCCACTAGTATTATGGCCACCAATATCTGCTTCCCGTAGCAAAGTGACAGTGAGCAGTGAGCGGAATTTCAAGTATGGTTTTGCGGTTTGTATCGTTTTTGCGTGAAGAAAAAATAAAACCATCTTTCTCCTTGTTGCGCATGCATCGATTACAGCACGTTGATGGATGTTAGACCACCGACCGCGGTTGAAATGGGGAAAATTCACACCGATTCTGCATAATCCGTACCCCTCTCGCAAGAGTGGGGGGGAATAATCTTCCGAATGCAAAACCATACTGCCGGAGAGCCGATTCGAGTGATGTCAATTAATCACTGAGTGGGAGAGCGATTAAAACGAATGCCTGAAGTGGTTTCGAAAGTGGAGATAACCAACATTTCTCGGTTGTGTTTTAATGTTGGTTTGTTTTGGGTGCGCACTTAACAAGGTATAAAGAGGCGATGTACAGGACTACTGTACGGAATGAAGCAGGATGTGCTTAGGAAACGATTTGCTCAGAATTCATTCTGTAATTTAAATTTTTGAATAGGAAATACGTTCTGAATAGTAAAACCCTTTAGCTCAATCTGGAACGGAGGAATGGTCTGGCTTTGTCGGTATTCTTAGCTTAAAATAATTTATTTTCGTACCAGGTTTGCATTTGTAGCGAACATACGTAAGTTGTAGCATTCTTCAACTAATCACCACGAAGGGAAGCCCTCAAATTACATCGCAACATCGATGTCATAACCCCTACAAATAGCATCGTCCTTTGACACTGGTGCTAGCATCTTCGTGGGTCATCGGTGCGGGGAAGCTTCTTCCCATCTTCCCTTGCCGGACGTCATTGAATGTGAGGAGCAAAAGCAAAGAAAAGGCATTGCTGCGATGTAAATCCGATTACGATTGACACGAAGAAAATAATAAACACCTTGTTGTGGCGGCGATGGGCCCTACATGCCGGTTCGGGGGCGCACGGTTCCTAAGCCCCCCAGAAGCCAGTGACCTGACAGCTTGTCAACATACACACCAAATCGATAGCAATCTTGACGTTCCTGTGGTCTGCAGCGCTAAACAGCATAGAAATCGTTAGTGTAGAAAAAGCACCTTATCGACCCGTTGTTCGGTGACTTCGGTTCGGGTCGCGAGGATTTCTTCTTCGGCTAATGGCTTCCGGAATGGTGCAGGGCACAAGGCAGCTTGAGCATTCCTTTTCATGCCTGCGCATCGCATCGCACACAAATCCATTAATTATCCAGCACTAGCAGACCACATTGGGCCTGGGGGTGTCGCAAATCAGGGCTAGTAGGTGACCCCCCAACGGGGTGCTGCTGACTTTAGCTGAGCGCATTTCATCCGTTAGCGCAGAGACCTGCACAATACACCACATCAAACTGACGACATTTGTCATCGATCTGGGCAGCTTTTGATGAATTCGACGAAATCCCATAAATACCTACGGGGCACATTTTCCACGGGAAAGGAAAAGTTATTCCCCATGTAACATAAATCATAACTAATTCATTAGTCCCCCGAACGGGCTGGAAAAGACTACGCGCCCACACAGCAAACCTAGTTCCGAGGCCTGGGCGAACAATTTGGAATTCGTTCGTTTAGTGAAACAGCGGTGCGCTACTAATTTCCATTCCCGCCGCCATCACCACGAGATGGTACGAATATGTAAAGCTTCAACCTGAAGTACCCGGCGGGAATTGAGACGACGCTTTCATTTGGAGCAGGTGCGGTTCGAATCGTGCACTGGTCCAATAAATCCACCGGACATGGTAACAGATGTCCTGGTATGATCCTGTGGGAGGCCTGGATGGACAGGTTTGAAATAAAAAAAACAAACGACACGTAAAAATCGTGTTTTGCCATGCTTAATACCTGCGATAAAGTTGTATCGTAAGCAGGGGGTCAGCTTTTGCTACTCGTGGCAGTATGATTTACAACCCGACAACCACACTCATGGGGGGGCGAGGAGAAAACATTTGTTTCTTTCGTGGCGGTTTGGAGAGGATTTTTCGGGCAGTGGCAAGAATTTGTTGATGGTACCATATTTTGTAGTGATGAATGGCATGAGAATGATATTTTGAGGCTAATAAGGTCAAATGAATTAGCTCTTGTTGTATAGAAGTTTGTTAAATATAAAAAAAGCCAGTAGCAAGTCTCGCAACACAAGTTGTCCCTAGTTCGATTCAAAAAGGATAAAGGAAATTTAAGGTCAAAACTTGCGATAATTGAAAATAATTATTTTTCAAAGCATAAAATTCATATTCACCTTAAGTTAGGAGATGAAAATTTAATAACAAAACCCCAGCAAATAAAAGTACTATTAGAAAAAATCCCAAAAGATCAAGTCGATAAGGGCATTTGTTTGCAACTGCTGCCATAAAAAAGAGTAGATTAAAATCATACTATGCATGCGCATGAAGGTATGTATACCTGTGGAACGTGAGCCACAAGCCGAACCAACAACATAAGGTTTTTCGGGAGTTGTGCATCGTCGCAGCAAATCCTTCCTTGTCTTGTCTGGCTTACTGCGTACGTTTGATTGAGGTTGCTTCGCATGATCATTCTCGCTTTGTTTTCACGCCGGCGTCTGCACTTAACCGTCTACCAGGACCGTCTGGGTTATGCTGGCACATGAATGGAATTTAAGATTTCAGACCGTTCATCGTTAGACAGTCGTAGGGGAGGGTTCTCCCCACTGGCCAGGGTTGTTGCACATGGATTGAGTGGTGCAAAAGCTGACCGATGAATAATGTTACCGATGAACGCACTGTCAAATGTAAAACGATCGGTAAAGATCACTCTCATAACGAAACGCACGCTCACATCAAATCTTTCATTTGTCTGGAGATCGAATTATTTCGGCGGTTCGATGTGTTTTTGCAGGTGGGTTTAGGGAGTCTTTCGCGCGAAAAAAAAACGAACACATCCCAAGCGTTTAATGGTGCGGCAATAAATTAAATCTTCGATGTGCGCGGACTGGAAATTTATGGCTCCATGCATCGGAAAGTGCAACGATTATACGACTGCAATAGCCGGTTTGGTCGCTTTAAGCTAAAGATTAAGACGTTCGTACGTCGTACCGTGTGAGCCGTTTGGAAATAATAATAATAAAAAGCGGTCGTAAAGCGCTCAACTTTATGGATTATGAGTTTTCTTTGGACACAGTTTTGCGATGTCTGGCACAGGGTGCAATAAAGTGGATCATGACACTCAAAAGCAGCATCGATGGTCGATGTGAGAGACATAAGAGGATTACACTTGAAATAAGTCTTCAAGTATAAATTTCAGCTAAGACTAAGGGACCATCGTGGAACATTTTATGAAACATGTTTCAATCTTTTGGTTTTGTTTTGATTTGTCTCAATACATTCCACACCCGTTCGTTAGCCGTTCTTTACCACCTTGAAATGACAAATCGTCTAACACAGCGATCACGAATTCTTTTGATGTGAAGCATCAATCGTGCGAAGGGAAACGCTCACAACAAACCACGATCTTGTGCTGTCGATCGTTTGCCAGCAGTAAATATTTATCCTACCAAGTGTTGCTACATTTGATCGCTATGCTCTATTGCGTTGTTTATCACACACTCCGTTAGTGTGTAGCATAATTACTTCAAAAGAGCGAAAAATTTACTTAACCATACGGCGGATCAGAGGGTTTCGGTGTTAACCCCACACCGTGAATCATTTGTGCGACGCTGTTATTGCATACGATTGCAACATACGCCGGAAATGGTAGCCTCGTTAGCCCATTTACCACCGGACTGAATGATGACGAAATCCGCTAGACTTTTTTCTAGGTTAGAAGGTGACTCCGGAAAACATGCACACACACACACACACAAACACAAAAACAATTTCCACAATCCAAACATTGTTCTTATAGCAGCAATCCGTCAGGTTGTGTGCAGCGTGGTTTGGGAGTAGAAGAAATAAACTCAAAAGAAATTGTGTTTCCTTTCCAAATTTCCTTTACTTCCCAAAAGGTTTTCCGGCTGATGCTGTAGCCCGCCCTCTACGACATCGCTGCAGCCGGGGAGCATGGTTGCAAAAACCGGAACGGGAAAAAGAAGTTGCCGCAAGATACACTGCCGCAACGGAAAAGAAGTACATCTGGAGCGAATTATGAATACAAACAATGGCGGAATGGTTGAAACAGCAGGAAACTTTTTCACGTGCGATAAATCTACATTTCTACATTTCTGGCTGTGTTTTGTGTGGGAGTTTGGGTGCATGGTCTACCGGTCGCTAGACTTGCTTTTGACAGCACAACTTTGCCTCACCGATCTACCGGAATATCGTACGCAGGAATATGCATAATGCTCGAGAGCAAAAGAAAAGCGGAGCATCATCAAATGGGAAAAATATTTGTTGAAAGTGTGTATGAATGAGGAATAATAGCATTACCAGCATGTATTTAGTCGTTTACATCCTAGTGGAGTTGTAGTTGTTGCCAGTGTCGCACGACACATTTGTGGCACAATACAGTTATGAAGTATTAAGGAACAAGTTTTACCGTATGCTTTTACTTTGTCGACGTATTTATTGTCTTTTGATTAGGAAGTTATTTTTTTTTGTGTTAAGAGATGATCAATAGTTGCAAATTACGTTACAAATGACTATCTGTCCCTGTCTGAAGCATAGCCGAAGTCAGATTTTATTTAGTTACTCTTTAAAATTCTTATTACTAATTTGTTCATCTTAAGTATGAACGATCATTTATACTCATAAACTGACTCTCTATTCATCTTCAACAGTCACATTGTAAATTCGCTACAAACCAACCAGAAACGAAGGAGCAAAAAATAGCATGACCAACGTATGTATTTTTCCAGCGAAAATATGAACTTTTCCGTGCTTTTTGTAGCTACTACCGGGAATTAAAATCACACCAAAAAACCCAGTTTTGGAGAAAATGAACGACCGGTACAAAGCCATTATTTTTAGTTTCCACTAGTTTTGATTTCATAACCTCGTGCCCGAAGAGATAACGAAAAATGAAAAGTCCCGAAAAACTAACCGAAATGTTATTTTTATGAAGTTGTTGCCCAGGCAAGGGCAGAGAACTTCCTATTTCCAAAGAATTTTGAAGCTGCAATCCTATTATTTACTTCTCACAATATTTTTTTTTTGTTGAGTTCGTTGACCACTCATCTGCTGGAACCATGTTCAATAAACTATACGATCGTTTTTGCTCCTGTTCATTTCATCATCATAATTTGGACGCTGCTTTACGTCACTTGGTCGATTTCCGAGTTGTTAGGGTTCGGCTTAAACAACCACCGGGTTAAGGGACCCTTTCACGCCGTGCTACTCTGTGCTGTGAGCAGCAAACCTTTTGCCATTTGTTTGCCGAGTAAAAGTTCCTCAGAATCCTTAAATTACGATTGAAAAACAACCCCCACAAGAGCAACCATCCCCGGTGGCATTCTTGATTTTTTTTTCTCTTCGTTGCATTGTGAAATGTTGAAACATTCACATTTTACGTTTTCCTTTTGCAATTTTCGACCGCCTTGTCTTGTTTGCTGGCAATAAAAATTGCGACGGCTTGCGAAGCTAAACTAAAAAATGATTTTATTATCATTTACAACTGCTGCTTGCTGGACGATTAAGACATCTTCCTTCCATTAGCGGTTCAACCGGTTGATGCATTCCGTATGCTTGACAGTGACATTCCATTTGAAGTGCGCCGAAAATGTTTGTGCCGATCTTGCTGTCAAAACTGCGACACAACGTGTGAATGCAATTCCCTGTTTGTGGTCCAATTAAGGAAGAATGGCAGCTTTTGCAATGGATCATGTCCCCGGAGAGCCGAAGGGCCAGGTATCCGATGTTGATGACATCCCTGTCCAACGATGATGCGAGTGGCTACTTTCGCCGAATGTGTCGTACCAAGGAAGGTTCTGGGATAAAAAAGAATCCTGATAAAACTACACCCAAAAATACACAAAAAGTCGCATTTTTTGTCGTTTGGATTACATTAATAATGGGAAAGCAAACTCGATTCAATTAAGCCATCATGTTGTTGCTATCGGTGTTATAATGCAAACAAAAGTTCTACAATCGGACATAAGGAACTGTTCACTTCAAAGTTCGGTTCGTAATTGTGCTAAGTTTAATAATAAATTTGAGTTATTTTTCGTATTTTCTTTAATTTTTACTTTTTGTAGGATTGGTATGAAGAGAGTTTTAATTACATATTTTTAATGCAGTCTTTTTATGAGCTACGCAAATAATGCGTTATTCAAATTCACAATTTCACATACAAAAGCACAAGAACTGTCAATAGTTTGGTACTCGCGTAGCTCGTGTGTCGCGTAACTCGGGAAATGACTGTATTATTCCTTAACTCATATCAAAAACATGATAGGACCCTTGTTACAGCTCTCTCACTGACTCACAGCCACGGCAACCATTGCTCATCTTCTAAATTCGTTTTCGCAAACAACTATTTTCCTCCATTTTCTCAATTTCTAGTTTGCAACATTCTTTTGTCTCTGCGTATATTTTTAGTTTTAATTTATTTTTACTAATCTTGTAATAGTTACACCATCTTGAGCCAACTTATCCATTAATCTCATTTCCATCAATATCTATTTGTTCAGGTCTTCTAATTTCCACAATTATGAAGGAATTTTAAAGTATAATTTAACATTCACAATAGCATGCAGCATAAATAATGGAAAAAATTACCAGAATTGATAACAGTTTGTAACAAATTCTCTATTATTAAATTATCACAAATGAGATATTATAGATGCCAATCCGAATGACATAATTTCCACAATTATGAAGGAATTTAAAAGTATAGTTTAACATTCACACTATCATTTGGGAGCCGCATTCTATAAAAATTTTAGTTTTTGGGTTAAAACAATAGCTAGGTAAATATTTTTAATAAATTCGTAGAATTGATAACAATTTGTAATATATTTTTTAATTTAATTTAATTTATTAATTAAAAATTACTATTATTAATATTAAATTAATTTAATTAATTTTATTATTATATTATCAGAAATAAGATGTTATAGTGATTCCAATCTAGTAGATGTAATGTAAATCTTTTTTTACTTTACACGAAACTGTGGAATTTTTAAATAAACACATTTCATGCAACTCTCCAAATCATCATATTAAATGTAATTTTATTAACCTACGCTGCCTGAGCCAACAATTCTGAATCGGGTTTTGTTTTTATTCCGGACAAACAACCGGACCGTATTGTTACAATCTGCGGATTTAATCATTCTAGAAACTTGAAGGCTCGAAAGACGAGTACAAATTTTAGCACCAAACAGCGCTGGACCTTTTTAAGGTGAGAAAACAACATTCAGATCGATATCGATCGAAGTCAAACCAACGCCGACGGCATTGCAAAAGAACTACCGTGACCAAAAGCCAAACATGCCCAAATAAAAACACTACAGACCATTCTAGTCACGTAGCAAAGCGAATTCTGGCATTCACTTCCCTGTTGTCACCGGTAGCATGCCGACGGTGGGGTATGCATGTCGACACGCCAAACCATCAACCAGAGGGTCGCAGCAGCTGCAAGGAGAATTTCACGCAAAAACAAAGCAAAATAAAACGAACACACCACTTCCAAAACAATAAACGAACTGGACACAAGAGAGTATATGGAAGTGTCTGTTACGGCTGCTCCGAAACTGGAAGGTTCACTGTGAACGATCTTGTGGACACGTGCGTTCAATTACCGACCACTCCCAGGCACGCACGCAACACCGCCTTGTATGTCACCCCGCCCGGGAAACTGATCACAATGTCGTTCGATCCCAATATGTCGCTAATTAAAAAGTTTGTCCACTGTACCGCTGTTTGCCCATTTTCTCGGCGTGAGCTAGCGGCGGGCGACAAATGGATCGTAACAAATGGGTTGTATCATGTAACCTAGCGCGTAATCGATTTTGCTAAGCGATGTCCTTTGTTTTGTCGTTCGTTCGGTTTGAGATTAACAACGGAACACTAGTGTGCGGTGGGTTTTTCGCAAAAAAAAAAACGGGTTCCAGTTTGTACACATGATTAAGCGCACACACGAAAGGCGAGGGATCTCTCAGCAAGAAGCCATAGTGCAGTGTGCAGTCGATAGGGTTGGCGAGCCAATTTGGGTTTCATTGATTGTGGTCGGGACACAGTTCACAGTTTATTTAAATTGAAAAATAGTTGAACGGTTTAAGATAATCGTTTCCATCGCAATCCATTTGTCGCGAGCGGGAGCATTAGTCGATAACCTTGTGCAAACGTTCGTGTGCATTTATGTTCGAATACCGATTGAGCTTGAACGCACTATCAACAGCTGGACATAATTGTTTCAACAATACATTAAGCGTCGGTAGCCCTTATCTCAATCGTTCATTTTGTGATTGATTTTAATGGCGTTGATAAGCTTGTGTGCCGATTGGCATGCTAGTTTAATTTAAAATAAATCACGTTATCATGCTAATTACGGCGCTATTATAAACAATTAGCGTTCTCCACAAGTTAAGGGTTTCGATAGAATGTTTCAAACAGAAGAATTCTTTTTTTAATTCAATCAAACGTTTCATGCAAATAGTTAATACTTTTTTTTCTCTGTTGTACGTTAGACCCTTATTAAAACTGGATAAAAATAAATCAGCACTGGGATCATTAAAATAGACTTATGGCGGACAAATAGAATTTTGCGACGTGCGCGCAGGATTTTCATGGAACAATCACAATTTAAAAATAACGGCCTAAAGCGACACTAATCGTGCGAATTATTGACAGGTGATACGGAAACCCAATACCCCCTTTCAAATCCCTCTCTATCGTTCCTCACTCGATGGAACCAACAGTGGACAGCTTTTGCAAACACAAACCAAACAAAAAAAAACCACACATTTTCGTACCTACCACAAATACACGTTATCTTGCGCCTCGTGGCGCCACACACGCAAACATAACAATCGCTTTCCTCCATCGCGGTGATGTTACGGCCGTCAGGGTTTTTGGCATGACCTCACAACACCACAAAGGACGCTCCCGTTGGGAGGATATGCGCGACCGAATGACCGCAAAAGTTTGAAGCAGAAAACAACAAAAATCCTTACAACAAAGCCCACCACGCAGTGAAAATAACAACGAAAAAAAAAACGAAACAACCTCCCGTAGGCCGCTCTATCGGACCAACCAGCGTGACATTTGTTTGTTTACGATTATTCCACCATTTATGCCATTATCCTGTCTGGAACGTGGGTTCTGCCAACGGACCCTCCGGAAGCGAACGAGCGCAAGCAGACGGAAAAATGGGCCAACCCCATGGCGATGGACACTGACGTTATCACGGTTAGCAGCCGAAAGCGTAGCGCTCGGGAACTGGCAGCACTGGGCAGTGCCCCCCCGTAGGGTAGCAGGTTGGTTGGGATCGTGTTTTACAATTCAACCAACCTGTTGATGATACGCGTGATTTAACATGCACTTGATGTGGTTGAGCCTTTGCTGGCTCGCGTATAGTTCTGATACGCCGTGTCCCAACCGTTCGGCACCACCACTGCTCCGTGGAACGTGTCATTTTAGCGGTGGTTTGGATAATTTTGACGACAAACATTGCGCACCCTCCACCCCGGGGGGAGTGCCGGCACGAGCGTGGACGATTTTTTTTCGTGTAGTTTTTTGTGCAAAATTATTGGATCAATACGGATACACACGATGTGGTAAGGGGAAAGCTGTTGGCTAATAACATACGCAAACAGAACCGATAATAGTGAAAAAGGAAGATAAACAACCGACCACCACCAGTCTGTAGTATGGCTGACGTGTGCTGAAACTAACCCACTCCAGCAGCGCATCCGTCGACAAACTGTTTCAACAAATTAAATCAACAAATTGTCACGCTTGATCCACACATCGTTTGCCTTGCCTTTGGATGAGATAAATAGTACAAACAAGCAACCAAAAAAAAAGACACACGAAGCCACCCGGTTGTTGGTGGATTTGTAGCCTGAAAGTGTTTTGCCTTTTTTAATCCGTTAAATATGTACAGCACCCTGCATGTATTAAATTAAACAGATCAGATTAGGGTGGATCAATGGCGTTCGATGCAATCAAATCTACTCTCTCTCTCTCTCTCTCTCTTTCTCTCTCTCTCTCTCTCTCTCTCTCTCTCTCTCTCTCGCCTTCTCTATCTCAGTATGGTTTATCAAACTGTGCGGATAACCTCGAACCCCCGTAATGTGATTGAAGGGAACAGAGTGAATGGAAGCAAATGGTGTGTCCCACATCATCCCCATATCGCAATGGGGTAATTAGGAAAATCCCCCATGCTCGCCCATGCTAAATGGGATCAGCACCAGATAAGGGAATGAACTGGTTGTCTCGAGCTTAACCAGATATCTCGATACCTTTTGGGTTAGTGTGCTGTTTGATTTTTCAATGATAGTCAATGTGATTATAAGCTGATTGGTGATGTGGTTTTATCGGAAACAGCGTTTGGATATTTGTACGTATCGACTAATTTTGCTGGCTTAGCGCATACACGGATGGTACAGTTTAACAGTTTACAGACCGATAATCCATGAGATGCGGTAATGTGATAAGAATCTATTTTGTTTTCAAATTTCTAGAATTAAATTGACTCGATGGTAAACACCATTGGCTTTAGTAGATCAACCACAATTTGATTCGTAGAAAGACAAATATATATTGCATGCTGTTGCAATCACATTAATCTATGGCATTAGTAGCAAAATAAAGTCGTAGTAAAAGGCACGCACTATATTATACAGCAGTAGGTGTCCTGTTGGATAATTGAAAACGAGCTAATTCTTCACACATGATCGACAAAGAATCCAATCCAGATCATTTCCTGTGCACTGCTGCTACCGGAGGCTACTTGATGCGCAGTCACCAACTATATTCAAACAAAATATTGAATGTTTCGTAGGCGATGTACTAACAAGCCTAAACTGTTTATAATATTAATATTTAGTTTATGAAAAATAAAAAGGTAAAAAAGAAAAAGATAAGCAGCGCCATCTAGGAGCAAAACAGGAAACTTTCAGGCCTATCACTTTATATCTACATCCTTGAATGTCTCTACTGGAAAGGGATTGAGGTGATACTCGGTCTGCAATGTGTCAACTTCCCACACGGCTAGGTAAGCATGACTTAATCCGAAGTCTTGTCACCTTTCTTCCTTTATGACTCTCTGCATACTCCGTAGCTTACTCTTTGTTTTGAAAGAGCTGGCAATGCTCATACTGCATTCGACTTTGCACTCAGAATTAAGACTTGCTTACGTAGTTTTAGTATTTTTAAGCTTTGTTTCGTTAAAAACATCGAGTTTATATCATCTCATCTTATTTACCACTGTCAATAATTAAACGTCACGCCATTAACGATGAAGAGTTACTTTGGCTATAGAGTTTCACATGTTCCATACACAAAAGGGTGACTCTATTTTAGCTTGAATGGAACGTGGGTTAATTTATTTCCAATCGCCGAGTCGCAAGACAGGGGGCTATAAATTTACTCTATTTTCAATAGCAGAAAGGCACTCAAAAGTTACTCATTTCGACGTAGTATTGAAACGATGACGAGATGGCTGGAAGGTAACATAAAGTAATTTCAATGGCCAAACTTCTAGTACCAAAGCTCTACTACTGTTTTATGTTAAATCAGGTCAACGCAAATTTGATCGCGTTGGAACTCCCGTACTGCTTCATCCGGTAAGCGATTAATAGCTTACGCCCGTCGAGTAAACGCACCAGAGTAAAATGAAATATCATTGATACTAGCCACCACCACCACCACCACCACCAACTGCCACAGAAATAGAACATTCCTAGACCACATACCGGGGATCCGGTCCTATTGCCAGCCAAAAACTTGCAGGCGCGCCAACACCCAACGGGGAACAAAAGCTACAGCGTTGCACAATAATTACATCGTTTCGAATCCCGTTCGCCAGATGGCGCTCGGAAAGGGGGCGCTTTACCCGTGGTTACGTACGTAAAAATTGAGTCGAATGTGGTGCACACCTCACGCGGCGTCGCTTTTAATAATTTCCAAGTTATTAGTCATTTAGACACGACGACGCCAGCTTTTTTTTACGGTCCGCAGGCCGCAAAAAGGCCGTCCGATTCCGTGGGTGTGCGTTGATGATGTTGCCGCGCACATGGTCGGGCTAAGGGGTGCCCGGGTGGGGCGGTGTGTGCGTGTACGAATGCGGCACAAAATATTAGCAACTTGCAGGGGTGGAACGTCATCCCGACGGTTCGCTTATCTCCCACTCCACGGGGAGGGGTTTTGTGTTTTTGTTTCTCGCGGCCTGGGGTCGTAAATTTCGTTCCGGTTTTGGGGTAGTGCCTGGAGTGCCACTCGGACCACCCGGCGAGCGGCACGGGGTTCCACAGTGTTGGCTGGTTGGTTTCATTTTATTTATCGCCTATTAGTGTGGCTGTTGATATTCGCTTTATCATCTTTTTTTTTGCCGCTTTTGCAGCTACAAATCCACGGCGTATGGTCTGATCATCCGGTGAATAAGCGTTTAGGAGGCTGAGAAGCCGATCATATTCTGGTTGGAATTAAACAAAAAAAACGGTTGAATAATATGGCTGCCTTTTTATGGTGTTTGGGCAAATGGGAAACACGTCCCACGAGGTAGAAAAAATAATAATACCCCGAGTTCTAATACCCGACCGTGGAATGCAACAAATTGACAAATTTTTAACAATCTTGTCACAAAATAAAACCACCTTATTAAGATGAAAACTAATAACCCCCATGCAGGGAACGCGTTACGTTCTCCCGCGCGTTATAGCAGACAGATGGGAACTAACTTTTCCGGGAACCGTCCTCCAAATAGGCAAGCCAATCGTTCCCGATAACAAGCCACTCGCAGCAAGCGCGGCCTAGTGTTGATGTGTTGACATTTCTCACCTTCACTTGCTCTCACTTTTAACGCGGCCGTATCGAAAAGCGTCAAAATCATTAATCAGTTCGTGTGCCCGCATGCTCACGGGATCACAGGGAACAAACAGGGAATGGGTGAAAAATCATCCACCGCCTGTGCACATTCTACGGCATTCTGGGCACCGGCCCAGCGTCACGAAACAACGAACACGAATCAGATCGCTGGATCGTTACGTTACGCTCCAACGTTCCTCGAAGAAGCGTAATAATAAATGTGTTCACATATATTTCACTTCAGCTTACGGCGAAAAGGTAACAATATCGAAACATTTTGGCCACAGCCTTCCACGTGCGTAAGTCGAACCGCCGCCCGCAACAGCCACCATTGGAAAGTGCGTTCCCGATCAAAGGCGCGCGCCTGGGTAATGGGTAGCTGCTGCGGTGACGCTGAAGGAGATTAATATTGGAGCGTTTTGCAGGTTAGAAGAAGCGGTGAGAATTGTTACGAGAATTTGACACCTTGTACAGGGTGAGGGGGGGGGCGAAGAATGATGATCTCTTTAAGAAATGCTTTTCACCTTTGATGAATTGAAGTGTAACTGGATGAAATTAGTTTTCTTCCCGTCCGCACTAATTCTCATCATGCTCTGCCGACCGGGAAATTTTGTGTTCTAGCAAAACCGTATACCGCATTTGTCTGTTTAATGCGTTTAATGCATACACCCTTGGCTTAAGCTTATGCTTTTCATATTTAAATGTTATCGTGGGAAAAAAAATGTTGATGAACAAAATTATGGCATAATATATATGTATTTTAATTTGTGTTTAAAGGATGATATAATTAGTACCAAGGACCAAACTGTTCATACATTTTTTAATTCAATGCATCAGTTTCACAAGTACGTTATGGCGATACTTAAAGTCATTCTGAATGAATTGTATGCTTCCATACAGCGTCAAGATACAGGGAGTCAATTTTTCTATTTAAACATGCAAAGATTGAAGTGTTCATTACATGTAAACATACTCCACCCAAGGATTTGCTGAGGGGTTTCGGTTCAAAATTACACGCAAAAAACTTAACTTAACTCTAACTACACTTACTACCGATTCAATCTACTTAAATCACACTTCAAAACAACTGCAGCGGCAAACGTCGTGCATTCGTCGCATTGCAATAGTATAACTTTCCAGCGCCGTTTCTATTTCTCTAGCACTTGATAAAAAGCAACACGCAGAACCCATCGACCCGTCACCATATTTACACTGCTTGCGTTCGACATCGGTGTCACCAGTCGGACGTAAACCGGTGCGCTCGGTTTGCAACTATTGCACATGCCAACTCGAACCGAAACATGCACAACGCATTCGCAGCATCCGCAAGCTTCATGTGGGCGGAAAATTCTTCTACAACAGCAAAAATTGACATACCGCACACCGTCGTACGCGCGGCACCGGAACCGTACGGAATTTCCTTGCAATGCGCACGATACGATGATGCGACACGGGCTTGGGATAAACAGGACTCGCGGTTATGTTGGCAACGATCAAACCCTTAGGGGAAGTAGATTTATTTTCCACACGATTGTCATTTTTCCAACAACAACAAAATAATGCCGCTCCGTGCCGTTCGGAGATGATCCAGCGCAAATCGGAAGATGAATGTACACAATCCAAGCACAGGCACATACACGGCATGAATGGCATCATGTTGGAGGATAAGCTCTGTTCGATAATGGAAAAACTCTGCAAGCTGGCAAGGATTGGATTGCACGCATAGCAGCGAACGCTTGGAGGGCGAAACCGAAGGTAACATGTTCATTTCCGTGAAACACGTGAGTGTTTTATTATTTTCTTTTGTACATTTGCGCCCCTGCCCGGTTACAAACCCTGAATCGGTTTTTTCATTCAACCAGTGAACTTAAAATAATCTCTTTGATAAAATACTACATGGTAAACGATGTACACGTTTCGAAACAATGTATTGAGTAGAATATTGCACAAGTGGTGATCTTCATTGCTGATCGTATGTTGGTTTAGTTACTAGATGACTCAATATTGAATTTGCGCAAAACAAATCGCAATTTATTCTGTCATGGTATCGATGGTACCGATGATCTCAACAATCCCGACAGTCATCGTGAAAGAGGACCAAAAACGGTCGAAGAATTTGTGTGTGCCTGGTGGGACCGGACTGGTTAAAGTTCCTAATAGTTCTTAAAATGTAACTTAAAAAATTCAAATCTCTAAAAAGACATAAAATGGGATGGAAAATATTTATGCTCATCCATTAACTTAAATTATTTTAACTAAAAATAATTGATCTTTGGGAAAAAATACACTCAACCAAGTTGCGCACAAATGCATTTGCATTTAAAAGTTGAATTAAAAAAAGAAAAAGTAATATAAAATTGTTATGTAATTTCGCTTTTTCCGTTTTATTTTTCAATTTAGCATTCCCGAGCATTGAACACGTGTGCGAACTATGAAACCACAATCGTGCCCCACAACCGATGAAGTGAACGATTGTGAATGATTGTTTTCCATCAGTCAAACGCTTTTTTTCCGCAAATATGTTGCGCAGCTTGATTGTACGAGTGCATGTGTGTGTTTGTGTGTGACTTTGTGATTGAGGTGCGTTTTGTATTTTTCTCACATTTTTATATCTTTTATTCAACCGTTTCAGGCCGCTCATTCTGATCCTCGTTCTCCAGTGAGGACCAACTCCGTTCTGCTAGAAAACATCAGTAGAAACAAAACAAAAAAACAAGCCACCAGAGCACCCAATCCAAGCAGATTATGCTCGCATCGAACGCTAGAGAGTTCCTTGATTCGTATCTTCATCCACTGTGCCCGACCCCGCATCCACCGATAAAACCGCAAAACCACCGATATCGTGTGATATCGTGAGGCGTGGAATATCGACCAAAATGTGCTTGTATGTGCACGGCAGGTAAATAGAGCACATGGGAATGGGTTCTATCCATTTCCACTCAGTGGATGTTTACGATCCGGCTTCGGAAGGATTGGTACCGTACCCGAATCCCAGCCACCCAACCCACCCACCTGATTGGTTCCTGTGTGCATATGTATGTTCGTTTGAGCGCCTGTGGAAAAACGATCAGTTTATTGATATTTCTTATCCGAAAGCGGCATGTCAACATGCTGCCGTAGCACAATGGCTGCCGGTGCGCGTATGAATCGTTGTGGACGAGTATGTTCTATTTCTTAACATACAGCTACAAAACTAATATCGCGGGAATGCGTTTGCACAGTACTGTGAAGCATTTGTTGCGTGGTGAATGAAAAATGTTCGCCTAGTTGTTTTCCTGTACACATACTCGTTGTTATTATACTCGCGATTCAATCAGGCAGAAGAACATGATCGTTTTTTATTGCTGGTTTACCAGTTCCATTAAATATGTTCACGCTTGTTCGATGAGGTATGTGAAAATATGCTAAAAATGATTATTGAAATACATTGAAATAATATTTGCCGTGAAAAAAAATATGTTAAATTGGTGAGGTTTAAGAATTTTAGCTAGAAATTACTATACATATTGACTATTAGCACAACAATTATTACTAGTTAATCAGTTAAACAAATTAAGAAGTGAGAAAATTTGTTATAACGTGAAATGTAAAACCCAGAAATAAATACATGAATTTAATAACGGTAAAGTGATATATATTTACCTATTCTACGTGAGGATAAAGACCATTTTGCAATGGGTAGCTATAATTTCTTAAAAAATTTATGACTTTTAATTGATTTCGAATTTTCATTTGATGTTATTTGCACAATTTGATTATACAATATATTTTTAAGATAATTTATTTTGCTACATCTGCCTTATGGCAAATACTTTATAATTCTTGGTCGAAAAATTGTTGTACAAACTGTTGAAAGTTAAGGGTGGATGATCAAGTTCATCATTTTGTAGTGGTATTGATTTAAACAAATTAAAAATCTGGCTAGCTAAGTGTTTGGAGGTCCTTCGGTACTGCATTCGCGTACCCGTTGAGCCCTGGAATCATCGAAGCTCTATGAGCAGTACGGCGAATTTACTATCGTACAGCGAATTAGACTCGCCAGGCTCCAGCGTGTTAGTCACGCCATTAGAATGACACCGGACAACACAGACCGTAGAGTCCCTTTAGATACTCCATATAGACAGAGGAAGCGTGGTAAACTCGATTTGAAAAGGAATATTGGGGCATCTTGGTGCGTCTTTCAAAATCCATTAACAGGAAGCTGGATTGGCCAGTGCGTGGACTCAAACGTGCGTGGTTTAGAGGACTTTCGATATTTAGAGAGCAAGACCACGAAGCGATTGAGGCGCCTGATTAGCAAGTATGTAACCTATTACGGACCTTTAGTTGGGTTTTGGCAATATAACGAACTCCTCTACGAATATTTAAACGTATTCGTTAACAGTTACATATCGTTCTCTTGTTCTGAAACGCAGCAACCTAATCTCAAATATTGAAAACCAGTGGAACTGAGCAGTTCTGAAACAGTGAATCAGTAGTGAATTAATATCACCTGTTGATACTTGGAGCCCTGACTATTAAAAAAACGGTGCCAGAGAATTATTTACACCGTAATGTAAAACTACGGATGGTATAGTTGATCGCTTCTCTTAGAAGCTGGCTTCGTTATGACAACTTTTCTTTTATTTTAACATACCACAAACGTAATTCCGACACTATCAAGATTAGAGATATTTTTAATCCCTGCTTTAGATTTTTGGTAACACATTCTAAAGACACTCTTAAACCACCTCTTCTTCTATATCGGCACAACAATCTAAAGAGATCATGGCCTGCTATTTCTGGTTTTCTTTGACTTTATTTAACAATAGATGGATAGTCAGTCCTGCCTGGAGGATTGGTCCAGGATAACAGGTACCAGTCCTGTCGTGTGAAGACCGTCGTCGTTACCAAAAACCCACTGAACCGCCCTACTCTCAAACCAATATTATAAATAAATTTATGAAAAATTACAAAAAATAAATATTGTTGTGCTTCTCACCCTACTTATATGTTATGATGGCCTTTGAATCTCTTTATCAGATTGATAAATATGGCATCTAGGTTGCTTTAGTTGGAGATACCTAGTGATATTGGAGATAGTGGTATCGCCCGGAACAACGTATCAATATTTTATAAAATATTTATACGTTTACCAGTATTATCTTTTTCACAGCTAGTTCGTCTGATCAAACACGTTTCCACGGCTCCAATTAATTACAGCTCCCGATGCAGTGTTGTGCCATAAATTTAGTTCAGTAAGAAAACATATCACAACGGTACACTTTTTCCAGGTAGCTATAAATCAAAACTGTCTAAAAATGTCAACGACATCCTGTGGTGCATTTTTATTCCTCTTTTCCATGCCGGACAGCAGTTCAAACAGTTCCAGCGGTATGCGATATTTTCCCGCGAGCATAATATGCCTGAAAAACAAAACAACCAAAATCCGATCCGTCATCACGATCATCTCGGTTTGTCACGCAACAAATAAATTAAAGTAAGCCCGCGTGTCATCCGCGTGCTTTGGGCACATTCAGCCAAGCGGAGCAACGCACACAGTGCGCAGATCAATAAAGCATGTTGATAAACGATCTACCCAACCGTTGCCACCGTTACAGCTCTCTCTCTCTCGTGTAGTCCGGTGCTAATAACAACCTACACCGATCGTATCAGCTTCGCATCTCGCCGGGAGGTTAATGGTGCGCGATCACAGTGGCCAACGAAGAACCAATTCGCCAAACGGCGCCTGATTTATGTGACTTAATCGTGGCTCCCGGGCGCAGGCAGCAAACTACTGACCGGATCGTTGTTCCGGAAGCCAACATTAGGCGAAGAAATAGGGAGCTTATCGAACGATCTCGTACACGATCGGTTTCACATCGCTCACATCGGTATTTTCATTCCGGTACGATGTTCGTTAACAACGTCATCATATCTTTATTTGGTGTAATATCACTTGTACGTTGTTCATTTCTTTTTTGGGGAACCATCGTTGGAATAATTCGCCGAAACTTGAGATTAATTTTAAATTTAAAAAGCAAAACGAAACCCTCCCGAGATCACCGAGTGGAGTCCTGGCGCAGTGAAAAAGGACGATTATCATGAGCGATTATTATTGTTATTACCCGTAGCAGGTTCACAGCGATAAAGCGCGACCATCATTTATATTTTATTTTTCCTTTTTTTTACGATCAAATCCCATGGTGTTGCGATCGCTCGTAGAAGCTGTAAGATGATTCCACGACCGTACGTAAACGATGCAGGCGTTGTGGTACCGCCAAGCCGTGTTTACGAGATGCGACATGCGGCGTGGGTTTTTCGGTTGGGACGTTTCTCAAATTATATCGTTACGGTTTAGAGGCCTGCCGTTAAAGTGAGAGCACACGGTAAACGAAGCAGACGGGTTTCCGATTGGGGTAAGCCTTCCGTGCGACGATCGAATCGAACCGGGTGCGTAATAAATACACCAATAACGTTCCCGCCGTCCGTCATCGACCAGTCCACCCTTGTGTCTTCCGTCTATTAGCATCCAGAGTTCTAAGAGCTCTTTATTCCCCAACAGAGTACGAGTGCTGATGATGATGATGGAGGCATTTAAAAATGAGGGAAAAAATCACAACTCCAAACAGCTCGAGTTACACGCGGCTGAAGCTCGAAAATAGCTCAGCTGCATCTTTTCTTTTCCACCTTTAGTTGTTAAACTATTTTTTCACTCTAGGAATGCTTAATCAAAGGAACTGTTGTCAAGGTTTAATGCGTACCGTTTCATCATGCTGAACGGGAAGATGGAAACAGATCGATCGAGATCTGTCCAAGCTGTCTGAATGAAGCGTCAAGATCGAATAAAACAAATAAACAGTAATATTTCACCGGTCAATAATTGGAACAATATTGGGTTGCTCGAAGTTACTCACTTTTTTTACTCTAATAGACCCAGGTTGCAATGGTTTCTTGCTGCGTTGTTCTCCAGAAGCACTCTCAATCATAACAGCCTCGGAGGAATGCATTCAATTGGGGTTGTTTTATTGGGCTATTGCCGCGTTTGCTTTACAAAAGGCAGGATCTAAGGCTGCAACATTTTCGTGGATCGGTAACCCGCAGACAGTGGCAGCTTGGGAACACGCAAATCGTTTGAGGCTTGTCAGAAATAACGACAATCAAAAATTACGTGTTGATAACTACCTTCCCATCGGTGCTATATTTTTGACGCCAACTTTTCCCTTTTCTTGCTTTTGTTACCTCTATTTTTTATGAAGCCACGTTAAATTGATGGAATTATATGCTAGTCAGCGTTTACTGCTCTGTTCATCTCAGTCGGACCTAACGCCGAAGCAAGAAAAATAACGAGTCCGAAGGATAGCATAGAGGACCAGGCAGGATAACGAGCTTTGACGTATGAGATGCGCTGCAAGGCACAATAAAGAATGAGAAATCGAAGGAGAAACGTAAAACAGCAGTCCAACGCGATAAAACATTACGTCAAGAACAAGAAATAGCGTAAGAAAGTGTTTCATTCTTGCATGCATATTATGCAGTGTGCATATTTATCTGCCAGATCAAACCATTCCTGTACATGAATTCATAAATTCCACACACGCGAAAAGTGACCACAGCGGGACAGAGCACTGTAGCGCCAACACAGTTCGGTGTAAGAATCCTTAAAGTCACCGCGTAAAAAACGAAAGAAAACGAAACACAAAACATGATATTTCTACACGGATCGAAAACGGAACGGAATAACGAAACAGGCAGCAGGGCGTACCGATAAATACAGAGCCACAGAAAACGGTGCGAAAGGTGTGAAAGAACATGGTCAAGCCACTTCACAACTCAAACTTTTTCCCAACAGGAGAACAGCCCGGTTTCGTGGCAGATTAAATGCAGTGAACTTTTCATAAAAAAAACAACCAACCTTAAATAGCTGGTGATTTGTTTACAAGGAATTTCATAATGAGGATCGCGATCGTTCAACCGACGACGTTGGGATAAATAGTTTGTGGACGGAACGGGATAAGATAAATAGGGCACAAAAAATTATCTAAAAATCAATAACGTTGAAAACGAAGATAAGCAAAAGGGACGATCGTAACCGGGATGAGATCCCTTTTGTACCGCGTCAGATCTAAGAAACGATCCGTGGAACTGTTTATCATTTACGAGTTTTTTTTTGTGTGTATCGCCTTCGATAAAAACTTCCAAAAAGGAAACAATCTTCTCCTAAAAGGCTCTTATTAATTTAATGAACCCCGAAAAAGCGCTAACTTTGATTAAGATTAGCAAATATTTACTTAACGACGTAGTGTGGAGTGCGTGATCCGCGGGTTTCCTATCGCCCAGATATGCGACGATGGATATGCGTGGTTTTGTTTAAAAAAAAGCCACCACAGTTTTTCATGTGATTCAAACGGATTTTACGCTCTATGCATGCGTGAAAAATTACAATAGAAATCGATGACCATAGCGAGCGGGCACGGTTGTGAGAATTTTGCCGGAATTTACCTCCTTCTGGAAAGTTGTGCATGGTGGCGTCTGGACAACAATGAGCTCATAAATTTTATCCTTGCCAACCGGAGAACTTTTTCAGCGTTTTCTTCTAAAGGCGCCATAAACTGTAAACATGTGACACATGTTCAGCGCATAATGCTTTCCGATCTTTATGCATTGAAGTTAACAGCTCTTTCACGCCGCGTTGTACCTTCCGTACGGCGGGTGAAGTGTCATCTCAATTTTCTTTCTTCTTTGTTTAACGTTTTTGTATGTTTTGCAAGTTTTTGCTAGAATTGAAAAGATTTTTCACTGGTCATTATTGATTTTGTTGTTTGCCGTTTTGTTTAAGTTTAAACACACCACATGGCTTTTACTTCCTTTATGCAACAATATTTTGAATTTTTTTTCAACAATACAATATTTGCGCTTCGTCAATAAAATAATATTTTTGTAGTATTTTTTTAATTTAATTTAGATAAATATGAAATATAATTATGTTTTTGATGATGTCATTTAATCAAGCGCATAATTGAGACGTACGGTCAAAATTTGAGTAAGTAGATAAATGGAAGACGCTTAAGTTTTGGATACCCAACTAGATCCACGGTGTTGATTTTAGTAACACTTTCCAACCCATTAAAGCGTCCGGCTAGCGATGCGTCTTCTGTTTCCAACCCACATTTAAGTTATTCATTAATTGTTGCCCAAAACTGGCGCCCAGACCTAATCACAGCGTAGGCCTGACGTTTACTACGAGACAGCAGTTGGCACAGTTTTATAACCGTGGGCTCACGACTTCCACGGACAGGCGCGCTCCATTTTCAAGCGATCGTATCATATTTTAACAAAATAGTAGCGAACTAAAAGAAACAAAACGGTAAAAGCTTCATAGTTTACCCGTAGTCCGAACGGAATTCCACGGGTTTTGGTATATCTTTTCTTTCTCCCCGTTTCGAATCGCTCCATTAGGATGTCCCAGCATCGTGAAATGGCGACAGACTTAATGGGTTGAAATGTTCATACTAAAACAACCAGTTAACCACGCTCCAACAACACATCAACTCGACTGGACGGGGGTATTCGTTGTCCAAAAAATATATATCTTCACGGAAAGAAAAAAAAGAAATACAGCAGCCTTCTCGATTGCCGATTAGTTTTGATTTAATTAATTAGAAGTCGCTTCCAATCCGGTATTCGAGAGCAACCTCATCTCGTATGTCGAGTAGGGGTAGAGTTTGATAAAGTCCTCGCCGCCTGTCACACACTGGTAACACACCGCGTCCAACAGAAAGATGTTATGGCTCTCCTAAATGACCCTATCAATAGCGGCCCGGAATGACCAATGCGACCTTCTTCTGGTTTCCCGGACCTGGATCAACTTCACGACCAAATTACTTGTCACCAGATAAGAGATGTGTTTCAAGCGATAAGCAACCAACAGTCAAACCACCCATTAGTGAAAGCCTATTGGTCCAAGCCAGCTCGCCACAATACCAAATGTATCGACGAGTAGAACAACATGCAACAAGAACTGATAGTTCACCCACCGTTAACCCGCACGGCTGGTAGCGAGAATGTGCGACTTCTCGTAGTGTCCATCAGCATAAAAAGCGTGATTTTATTACGGATGTAAAGCAAACCACATTAGGTGGTAACACCCCTTGAAGAGTAAACAAAGCGTGCCGACATGAGCCTTCTTGAGTTGAAGGTTCTGGTTACGGAAATCAAAACACTCCTGTATGCAATCCTACCAATCACCATAGTTGATTATGGAGTACATAATTTTTCATGAATTATTATGACAGTAGATAACGTGCCTTGTGTTAAATGGCTTGCCAGCGGGACGGTGTCTGCACTGTTTTAATTGGGATTATAATTGTAGCCGGTTATTAGGAAGAGGTTTATGCTAAACTTTAATCCAATTTTATATTCTACAATTGATTACTGGACGAATACACGCCACATTAATTTTGGAAGTGTTGTGCAGAGATGCTTCAAACTTAGCTTTAAGCTTAATAGCAAAAACCCTATACAGCGTTACTTTACATTATAAGGTCGAACTAAAAGCAGTGCTATCAAATGAATAACTCAAGCTTCTCTTTGGCAGTTTTGTTAAAACTTATTGTTTAATAAGCATATGATATAATTCCTTAGATATGCAAATATACTAGCCACTTACCTTAAGCTGCATAAGAATGTAACAGTAACATGAAAAATATAAACAATCTCCTATAAAAAAAAATTAGCTAGTATACTCATATCGTCAATACACTTCACAAAAAAGTATACTTTTTTTACAGTTTACAGTTTTCTTAATTTCTTCTTTTCGTTGTAGGGTTTAGTTCAGGGCCACTTTAGATTTCATTTTTTGTTATACCATTGTACAGCCCGCGAGGCAAACAATTTGATTAAATAAATAATAATAATAATAATAACTTGAACTTTGTTAGCGACGTTGATAGGAAATGAAAAATCGAATCAAAATAATAAAATATTATTCATTTCCTTAATCGTTAATTAATAAAGAAGCAATAAATAATATATAGGCATAGAACGATTATTTAACAAAGAGAATAACGTTACGAATGAAACTTTGATAAGAAAATTACAAACGTTCATTCGATCATAATAGGCACCGCGATAAACAAGCAATCACCTAGCAACCGGTGCTAAATATGCTCGCATACGCAAAAAGCCTCAACAAACCCATCAATGAACCAGTCTTTCCAATGCCAAGTTCATCCATTCCGGCTGCATTGTTTTCGTTTTGGTAAGTGTGTTTTCTTGCTTGCTATCGAGCATAAAAATGCATTTCCGAGAGCATGCTCTCAATGTTTCCATTCTCCCGAATGTTCCTTGTTCACTTTTATAGAATCGTAGGGCTTTTAGTACAACCGCGCCAAACACGCGCGACGCATGTCGCCGCGGTACAGTTGTACTAAAACCGAATCCCAAACACGAGAGAGTGTGCTGGTTCGGCCCAGGGACGATCAGCGTAAAAGTGCGTGAGAGCACCAAATTCCTCCCACAAAAACATCCGCCGGAGCAGCCGGAGAGTGGCGCGAGAACGCGTTTCGAACCGCAGCAGACTGGGTAGCGCAACCAGCATTGGGACGGGCCGCATCCACACACAGTGCTGTTTAAATGCTGACACGCTTCGGTTCGGGGCATTTCGGTACGGTGTGCGTTTCTGCGTGCCAGCACAGACGGGACGGTTAGTTTAAAACGCGTATCGGTAGCACCGTACTAAAGGGGGTGTGTGGGCGCGTTACGTGTTGCAGTGGTTTCTATCTCGTTAATTTTTAACACCGTGCGCCTATAGTAGTGAACCTTTCCTGTGGCAGGAAATACTGTGCGATTCGTGTGTTTGCGTCCTGGGCACGGACAGGGGTTCTAGTACGAGCCTGAAATGTCCCAAAGTTAGCTCAAGGGTATCGTTTCCGCACCGTAACCGTAATGGTGAGTTTTGTGGTAAGAGCATTGTTGTGAGTTTCCTCATCGGGCTTCAGAACCGGCATGCGGGTTTTTCGAACCTTGTAGGCAGCATCCAGCAGCTGATACCGAGCAGTTTGGTGCGAAATTTACAAAGCAAGTAGGAAAACTTGTCCATTGCTTCAGAATAAGCAAAGTTTGCTATCAATACAAGTGTTTTAAGTTCAAATTTTTTGTTATTTGCAACTGTTGTTGTTAAGCAACTGATTTTAAAAATATATTTAAAGTTTATAATCCAACGCTATACATTCGCAAGAAAAAAATAGTGATAACTCCTTTCCCATCTATGAATTGGAAAAAAATCGTGTGAAAGTTTTTTGCAGTTGTGAAAATCAAAGCAGGCGGTGCAATATACGAAGGCATAGAAAGCATATTCAAACATAAAACGGTCACAACACCGTTTCAGTACTGGGAAAGAAACATCAACAACACAATGAAAAGTGTGTGCCGCTGTCATATCAAAGTAGCTATGGAAAATGGTTAATTTACCAAGGTATATTTAAATGAAAGGTGTATACAATATTATTCGTGACAAACAAACAAAAAATGTGAAAAATAGCAAATTTGCGATCCTCTAATGTGAATAGTCGGACCAGTGTCACAAAAAAAAAAACGATACATGATTAGTTCAATTATTGTATCCTCGTGTGCTGCGCTAATCACGCGATTACTCCATGATGCATGGGAAAATTGATAACGTGAATTTGTAGATGTGTGTGTTTGTGTGCGCGAGTGAAAATTGATGAAAAAGCATAAATCATTACCGGGCCGGATCTCAACCGGAAGTTAATTGTCGGATTGTTTGTTTTTTGGTGTTGTTGCTGTGTGTATTCGTGCAATGGTTTACCTTCGCTCGCGGAATTTATCTGCTCAGCCGTTAAATGATAAATTAGTTATGCATCATCCTCACCAACAGCAACAGCGGTGAAACGCTTTGGGACCATATTTAAATGTGTCCTGTTTGCTGAACGGCAATCGATCCTTTTCCCGATGCGCGCCGATAAGCGTGCAAGTGTGCAATCGTGCTGGGAAAAAAAGTAACGCATGGAGGATATATACGATGATAAATCGCAAGGATTAACGCACCGTTGTGGACTAACTCAAACAGAACGAAAAACGCCGGCAGTAAGTTGTAGGGCAAGCACGGTTGTGGATGTGGATTAAATGATGGAGGAAAACTGTTCCACCGCGACGATTGATTTGTTTGACCAGCGGACAAACGCGACCCCAGTTGGGTTTCGGTATTTATAATTTCATATTGAAGCGAAATAAACCCCGCTTTTGGGGGCTGGCCATCAATTTTGGAGTTAATTTCCATAATTATCACTGCATAAGTCACCCAACACACACTACCGTATTGGAATAATCTTGCCACGTAACGAGGTCGGACACCGTTTGTGCCAAATACACTGGATTGAATATATTAAACCCATAAAGCACAACTTTATTCGATTGGACGTTCCCTAATACGATTATGACGTCACATTTGTTGTGCTATTTCTCGATTATTTCCTGCCTCACGAATCGTGGTTGCTAAATTATCCTGAGTTCATTTGGGTTCGGGTCTGCCCTTTTCCTGATCAAGCTAGCTGAATAGTATGTGTTACCTTGCCCCTCTTATGCAATCGCACCCGTAACCATCAAATCGTTCCGGATTTAGGCAACTATAGAAATAGGACCAAAACCCGTAAATCACACCCCGGCACCGTAACCCCGAAACCGCTTAAAACGCACAGCCAACCGAATGTCTTAATCAGTACGCTTTGGAAAATCATTCCACCGGATTGGGGATGCAAGACCGGAAAGGGGTCTCCCCAAGGTGTTTAGAACTCAAGCATGAACAAATGAATGGACAAGCGGGGAAAAAAAACCGTCCATTGGTACAGACTGTGAGACTCAAGGGTGCTGCTGCTCGTAAGCTTTCGACGAGAACAGAACGCCCACATTGCTGGTACTTAAGCGCCCCGTTGTTTCTTACGAGTTGCATGCAAATTTTTCAAGGTACAATGAAAAGCACCGGAGCAACCATCTAAGGTTGCCTTTGGATCGCTGCAGGATTCTTACCCTACGCGAAGGGGCAAGTTTCCTGGAAAGGTTCACTCGTAACGCCGTTCGCGGAATACATAAATTGTGTGTTTCCTGTGTGCTCCTGGAATTTCTAACCGCACAACGATTGGACGCGAGCCTTTAACTCGGTCTTTGAATGTTTAAGATTAAGCCAAGCCAGTACCAAGCATCGTCACCCATTCGCCAACATGTCGCTTTCGTGATAGCATGCCTGACGATTTGTTTGCAGTAGGCACACACCACCACTCTAGCTTCAAGAAATTTTCAAAGTAGTGTCGCATACGATGGCGTGTGTGAAGTGTTGTAGTAGTAGAAGAACTTTAAACAGACTAAAACATACCTTCCATCCACAAAATTGCGATTAAACCAAACATCAACAAAGGCTTTCCTTTTGCTTTGCTTTTCGCCTTTTTCCACTCTACATTATTGTAACCAACAATCCAAATGGAGAGCACCAAGTGCAGCTTTTCAAAGTAGGCCATGACTTGCATCGCACGGGATGGAAGAAAATGGCCGTGGAAAAGCTTTTAACGCGATTGTGATAAGATTCATGAACAAGCGATTTTACGCACCGTCTGACTGGGCAAGTAATGCTTGTGAACTGCTATTCCTTTGACGGTGAAAATTCCCGCTTAAACTCGTCGACTTATTTGCTGGATGATGGATCGACTAGGGTTGTTTCAAGAATTTCTAATAGCATAGAGCGCAGAGTAAAAGAAAAAGCGAATGGAATGAAATTGAAGATGACAGTATTGTATGAAAAATAAATTGCGTCTAATGCTTGATGAAATCATTAAATCAAACAGATTTTAACTTACGCTATAAATTATTGCATTCCGCGAACTGAACACAATTTATCACACTTTTGAAAATAACGTAAACAAAGAATGTCGAATTTATATTCTCTCCAATCGTTTGCGTCATAATGGTAACATAAATAAAACGAAGTGAAACGATGAAAGGAATGAAGGAAAAAACAAAACTTTCGTACCACATTTTTTGTCATAAAACTTTTTACGTAAAGTTGAATTCCCCTTCGTAATAACCCAGTGTGCACTGAAAGTGTGCCCTCCCCCCCCAACTTAAAGCCGATCCTTTCCACGCACGGTTGGAAAGCGCTTTTCGTGGAAAGTTTTGTCGGGCCCCCGCTAGAAACAGAACGATTCAACCCGTTTGACCCTTTTTTCTGTCAGCTGAAAGGACCGAAACGAAAGGCGCGCCTTTAAGCATTTCCAATCATTCAACCCCTTCTTGCATGGCCGAACAACTTCACCATCGTTGCCAATAGCTTCCGCAAAACCCCACCGCACATCCTCCGTTACGCACTGCGAAGGAGTTTTCGCATTTGTCCAACAGGGGGAAATTGTTAAATTTGCGGTAACAACTTCCTTCTACCGCAACCATAAACCACGAACCGAAGCGGGACCGTACCGGTACCGGACCCATTTTACAAGTTTTCGGCCCGCGTCTAGTGAACGGCAACGAGTTCTTGCTGTGTGTGTTTTTTTTGTTGCTGCTGTTAAGAAACAGGTGAACAGTGAACACAGAGTTGCCGCAAATGAAGGTTCCAACCCGGTGGGACCTTCGGTGGTAACGGGTCCTTTTGGGGATTTTAGGCGCCACTTCTGCAGTAGCCACGTCAAATACGGGGGATCGAGGGAAAAACTTGCAATGGTTATTGGTCGATTGAACTGAGGAAAAGGTGGAAACCGCGAAACGAAACTCCGCACAGACAATCCGAAATCCTGCCGACTATACTTGCGTGCTCTAAGAACGCAGCATTTGTAAGTGAAATTCACAGTACGCACAGCCTAGAGAGCAGACGATCGGTAGAGCCGATCGTAAAAAAGTTCCACAACGTATCGCAAGGTGCTGCAAGGTGGGCGAAGAATTTCATTAAATTTTGAAACATGGAAACGTCTTTAAACGTCCCTTTCCTGACCCGACAGCAAAGAATCCTTCCGATCCATTTCATTGCTACATTTGGCAAATAAAAACATCCCAACATACACACACACCCGCACAGCCTGGTGGTGGGTTCAGGTTTGAATTATGGACGTTTTAACTGCATCCAGCACAAGGCCACGGAAAAACATCCTGCCCTGTTTCCGTTCTTCCCCAAGCACCAGAAGCGTATCGGTAACAAAAAAAATGGAGGATCCCTTTTTTTTCCCTGCTTCATTTGTGCCCTGTGCACGTGGTCACATTTATGAGATGATTTACTTTTTTCCTTACCGGCACTTTGCTCTACCGGTGGAGACCCATTTTATTAGTATTCCTTCTGGTGGTACGGGCGAAAAAAAGCTCCGAGTGGAATATTACAGCGAAACACGGCGTGTACCCGTGTGTGACTGAGCTTCAAAACAACAACAAACGAACGACACACAAAAAAAAAGGCAAATGTCTAAACAGCTGCACGTGCAGTCCCCTAAATGGTACGAAAATCATACCACCTTTAAAACGCGTACTGGCGAAAACAGGCGAAAGACGGAGCCAAATCATCATCGTGGGAAGGTGTTGGCTTTTTTTTGTTTTTGTTTATTTGGCCCCTCTTTTTTTTTGGATGGTTCAGATGAGCCTTAACAATGTAGAGAAAGGTGCACGGCCAGCGAAAATAATTCACCTTTATCTTACCTTGATGTACCTTTAGCTGAGCATTATGAAGCCGGCTCGAACAAATACGGGCCCAAAAAAGCTGCAACAAATTTAATACGCTCGTTCCTTCTTTTTTCAAACGAAGGGGAGCTTTTCTTCGCCGTTTGAACAATTCATTTCGTTAGTTTCATTCCACACAAAATCGCAAAAACCATCCTCCTCTCGGGAAAATGTCCGGGTTGGGATTGTTTGTTTTTTTGTTGTCTGCCACCCAAAAGCGCGAGGGCGAAATAAAATCACGAAAAGCTCCGAAAGGTGGATTATAAATTAAAAAAGTTTTCTGCCTTAGTCAAAGTGCAAAATTAAAAAAAGGACGAAAATGTTTTCCAAATGTAAATAGGAGTGTGTGCGTGCTTTTTTTCCCTCCCCGTACGTAGCCCACCTTTGCTAGAAGTTTTAAAATCACTTAAGCAAATTAAAAACATATCGCTTCAATTCTTTTTCACACGTTTGATCTACCCCCGCAGTAGTAGTAACGCGATTAAGACAACGTACTTAGCTCCATGCTGAGGTTGATCCGGTCGAATGGCTGCCGGTGATTGCAGCTTGCAGGCACTAATCCACCCACCACAATCGACCAAACACACTGCGCGAGTATTTACGCTTAATCCTGTTCGGTTCTTGTAGCCACAGAGTACCGACAGTTTGGCAAAGAAAGGTAAATACGGCGACAAACTCGACCCCGAACCGATTCGCGTCAAGTGTTGCTGGGGAAGCATTTCGGAACGGGGAAATAAAAAATTAACCCCAAAGCTGGCCCAATCCGGGCCCAAGCGTTTCGGGGCGGCGGGATAAAAATGGCGAGATTCCATAATCCTGGCTTAATCCTTCGTGCGCTATCACTTCGCGAAGCGCACGGAAGCGAACGAACGGAAGCGAAGCCGTTGAAATGCGATAGACTCACCCCCAAGTGTCGGGGTGTGTGTGCTTCTGTGGTCACTTTCGCCGGAAGGCACCGTACACCATACAGGCACGTAAACGTAACTGAAGGCGCATTCTTACAACGGTCGGTTGCGGGAAGAAGGAATTCATTTTTGAAGAGAATAAAATAAACCGCGCAACATCATGATACACCAATTCGGGGGACAGTAGTCAGTTGGGCGTTATGCTTTTTTTCTTCTTAATATTTCTTCCTTTAGAAAGTATACGGTGTGGAGCGTACTCGTAGCACAAACCGGGCACAGTATTGTTAATCCACGATGAGCTTACAGCATTTTTTTATCCACTTCTGGTGAAAAAGATGGTCTACACGAGGAGAGCTTTTGTTTGTGGAAAATTTCCATATTTCTGCGGGTGCTCGTAAGCGGATTGAGTCTTCGTCTTTTTTATGGGACCATAGTAACAAAAACTGTTTTTGAAAAGATTGTGAAGCTAAACCACTTTTCCAGCCAAAATATGATTATAAATTGTGAGCAGGTCTACTTGTACTTCTAATATTACTTCCACCACTTGTATTACTATTTTCAATGGATTGATTAAACATAATAACCAATATTGTAGTCCAAGTCGATATTATGCTTTTCTCGAATTTTATCAAAACAGCAGCATTTATTGCAAATATTCCATTACATTTTGAATAACAACACCCAACCCCCACACTCAGAGCACGATTGTTTCGTTTCATATCCTAATGAGATTCATTAATTACGCGCTAAAAACAAAGTTTCGGTTGGCTAAGCCGATTCCGAAAAAAAACACAAACTTTTCTCCTCGGCTGAACAGCCTGCATACAAATCAAGGAAAACAGCATGCGTAAAATGGGCGTGTGGAAAAGTTACCGAAGATCGATAGCTCATTACATGGGCAGCCGGTTGTACGGTGCAGAGGTTATTATTCCTATTCCA
The DNA here is from genome assembly GCF_943734755.1 of Anopheles moucheti. NCBI lineage: Eukaryota > Metazoa > Arthropoda > Insecta > Diptera > Culicidae > Anopheles > Anopheles moucheti. Next base: position 44,602,496 of record NC_069140.1, read on the forward strand.
TCCGGCGCACCAAACTAGAGCTCCAGCAGCATACATTCACTTACGTCACACACCCGATCAATTATAATTAACTAATCAATTATCGTCCTGCTTGGGCCATAAAGGGCCGTTCATTTTCTCGAAACCGAAACATTTCCCACCGGTACCAAACCAGGGGCAAAAGTTTCTCCAATATACGGACATTGAATCGCCGAAGCGGGATTTGTTCATCGGGGACATTCTATTCCGGAGCAGATCATTAGTTTGCCCAAGTTTTCCACCTATTGTGGCGCATAATTTAGCTAAGCGTCAGTGGAATGCGCCTTTTTTCTTTATTTTTTATGGTACTGTTACTATATGAAGGAATTTAGGGGGAGGCGAGGATGCGAACGATAGATGATTCTAATAACCTTCCGAAGTGAATTATTAATGTCCCGTTTACCTCTCCCCGCTTTTTCCACCCTCATCCCTCCAGCAAATCGTGCTAAAATGAAACATTTTTACCACCTGCAAGATCAACCTGTTTGTGGTTCGCAGAGTTGTAGTGAAGGCAGCGACCGAAAACATGAATAAAAAGTTCCAAAAGTTTTACTCAAACAATGTGTTTTGCTTCCTTCCCTTCTGGTGACTCTATTTCGGCACGACTTTCACGGAGAAAAGTTGGGAAAATATTTCAGTCCTGCCAGTTCCGGGAGTTTATTCCCGAGGATGAGTACGAATTCCTTCACTTCCTTCACTTTGCTCACCAGCAAAATGGGTCAACGCAAATGGAAAAAAAAGTAAACAAACAAAAAAAAGAACACACACAAAACCGGGAAAAATATTTAAAATGCCAAAGAGGGTGATGAAAGTGAAAAAAAAAAATGTCGAATATTTCGGTGCACAAGAAAAACAAAAGCGAAAAGTAAAATAAAAGACCCGGTTTTAATAATTTAATTCGATGCACACGGTAAAAGTTAATCACAACAGTACAATAGCGAAGGAGAGAGGAAAATGGGAAAATAGAATAGAAAGGTGTACACAAATTAACCTTCAAAAGGAGAGCAAGACCTCTAGGAAGATATTGATACCGAAAATACTCTGTCGTATGTTGAAGTTGTGGCAACTTGCCCCTGATGCTGCAGTGTGTATAGAATTTCAAGGAAAGTGTGCAAGTGTTACCACCAGCTCACCGCAGGACATGGTGGCAAAACTTGGAACGGCTGCATACTGTATCCAGGTATTTCCGTATCCGGTTCCGGGCGTGCTTGTACAGAATGCATAGTTGGTGGGTTCGTGAGTGCGGTCACTCGATCATTCTCTACTGTAACCGTTTCATCGTTTCTTCAAATATAGCTTCAGCGATGTGAAAAATAAAGTGTGTGCAGTGTGTGCTACGCAAAAGTTGGTTGAGTGTGAAGTGAAATAGAATAAAAAAATAAATATTGATACCGTAATTAAATGCAAACACGTCCACCACACACGTGTCCAGCGTGGTGTGCACAGTGAGAGATGCAAAATCGAAATTCCCAAGCGTGTCCACTAAAAATTGTGCGAAGCTAGTGTGTGTGTGTTTACTTTTGAGTTCCTTTTGTTTGCGCGTTTCATCCTCTAAGCGGGTGCGGGGTGTGTGGGAAAAGTATTTTTCCATGCAGCTTTACGAGGCCACGTGTTGATGAGATGCAGTGAAAGTGTTTGGTGGCAGTGATAGAAGAAAGAAAGCATACGAAGGGCAAATATGTTGGCCATACGCGTGACAAAAGTGCACCTGCCGGCAGCAGTGCTTTGGAGGTGTTTTGCGAAAACGTTACTGCTTCTGTTGGTTACCGGAAGGATAAACCTAACCACGGCCAGTTCCATCATCGGCGATGAAAATGGTAAGTGATTTCAATGTTTTTAGCCAGCTGTGCGCCAACTATATTGAGTATACATTGTTACGATAACATTTTATTGCTCCATGCCCGTCCCCAACATGCCCCGTAATCGTCTACACAACCCAAAGAAATGGAAATAATATACGCCCTTCTTTGCATATGATTGTGTGCCAGTTTTATTACCCTTACATTTTAATTACAAACTCACACGCAACCCAACCTGGCCCGTTCTAGTCCTGCCAGGTGGCACTAGTATGACCGTAAGGACCGACAAAAAATCCCATCCCCAATATCAAACACTAATCCATCATCCCGAATGTGTGAGTGTGTGTTTCGCGTAGATTGTTAAGTTTTCTTACCTCCACAATCGAATCGAGTCGAGATTATTAGAGTCAGGCATGCCAATATGCAATTACAGAAAATCATACGGCAGCCCGAACGGCCATACAGAGCAGGACGATAATTCGCGACCGAAGCGTGCTGGACGGAAATCGATAACAGTGTGCAGGTCAGGTGGTAAAAGTGACACAAAAGTATGCAATCCGCTCGATAGGGGAAACATGTTCTTAAAGTTACACAAAACAAAGTTACTAAGTAATAAAACCAAATTTTATAAACCTTTTTATAATGATTGCATTGCAAAATCTTTTTTTCGACAAAAGCAAAAACAATAATAAATCGAATTTAACGGATGCAATGGCCCCGAAATTGCTTCATCGAAGCGATTCAGTGACATCGTGCTTGCGATAAAACAGGGAATGATGTTTATCATTGCATCTAATGCTTCTATCGGGCCAAAACAATCTTGGCTAAAACATCGCAATAATATCACCAGGGCTGGCTCTCCTTGACCTGCCAGAAGGATAAATGGTTTGAAGCAAAAGCACGCCCAACGTACGAAGTAAGCTCGTTGCGACAGAAAAGAAGCACAGAAACTAATCAGCCAACAGTAAAAGATGAAGAGCAAAACAAAAAACATCGCACTGTTCGCCTTGAATTCGCCTTGTACTTGTACGAAATGGGTTTTTAAAGGAGCTTTCAGCAAAGAAACCGAACAAATCCATTCGCTTGCTTGCTCAGATAGCGAGTGTCCTTACTGGGATTGTGCATTGGTACCTTTGTTTGTACCCTGCATGCCCTTTGCCGAACCTGCGATGGCACGCAAACCAAAGCTTCAGCTGGGTGGAGTCGAAAAAATGAGGAAAATGAAGTTCGATTTTTCCGATCGAAGGAGCCTTCCTCAGCGCACACACACTGCCTCATATACCTTGTTACGCGGTACGCAAGACAGCACAGGGTGGATTTCAGCTGTACGGGCACATCCTTCCTTACCCGGTGCGGAAGCCGGCATCGAAACATTAAGATAGATGGCAACGTAATCGAAAGATAATTCCCTTTACTGGATTTATTTCCTACCGGTGGCGTGCCGTGGTGCTCAGTTTGTTTTCTTATGAGTTTGTGTGTAAGTGTGTATGTGTGTGTGCACATGATCACTACCCTCTGCCGGCTACTGGCAGGGCAGAGGTAATCCCCCAGTGTTTGATATCGATACGCAAGCAGAATGAAGGACAACAAGAACAAAACACTCACACACAGTGTGTTGGCAGGCCAAATTGTTCCCTTTCATCATTGAAAGCGAAGAAAAAATCGATCATTGCGATGAGTGCTAAGGTCGAAAAATGCGAAAGCTTATCGTGTGCTGGATGAAAATGGAACAGTTTTCCTCCACTCTCCGATACCATATTCCCCATTGATTCTCGGCCCTTGAATGAGTCGGCCCTCGCGGGCGCATTAAACGGGGGATGGATTTTCGAAGAAAGCTCCCGGAATCATTCTATCTCGCGGATATACGTGTATACGGCTGGATGAACGTATAAAGCTAGGCTGTCATCTTTTCGATCACTTTTTCGTCGCTTCTTGAGCCGTTCTTTTCCATTGTCTTAATCGCTTTGTTTGATTGCGTTCATGGGTTTTATGTTGGTTTGTTTTGGTATAAGTGTTTTCCTTCCCACGGAGGATTTTGTTGTAGGTTAGTTTGTAAAATTTAAATAGCGGATGCTAAAAACCGCCTGCAAACCTGTCGTAATTTTTTTTTCACAAAATTGTCTCAAATATTTATTTTGTTTACATATTACAATGTTACTCCATGTTATTTATTTATTTATTTCCTTGAGAGGGTTCTGATTTTCTTCTTCTATGTTATTATTTATTTATTTCCATATTTTACTTATTTAATTATTTATTTATTTAAAAGGTTATACGATTATCGAAGCCTACATATCAATAATTACAAAATGCAAATGTTTATGCAAAATATAACATTACGAAACGGAAATGGAAACAGAAACTGCTACAAAGAACCAAACAAGGAATTAAATAATAATAATTAAAATCGTCAAACGGAAATCGACTTTATTTCCTAACAAGTTTTATGTTTTAATCATCTATATCCCAAAATTAGTCAATTATTTGCATTTATATTTTTGTAATTTGAAATGTTAAAAAATGTTGTTTTTGTTAAAAAAGGAGGATAAAATAATTAACTAAACAAATTTAAAATTTGTGCAAAACAAAATTGGGAAACACTTGATGTAGGAGTTTAATTCTGTTTTTCTACTTTTTCTTTTGTAATTTTATTACAAATAATTATTGTTTTTATTTGCTTCTCATAATTTCATAAGTACAGAGTTCATACTTAGTTTCATTCAAAAAGGTACCAATTACCAAGTATTTTTTTTAATTAGTTCCATTATGACGGCCGAGGGCCGTATGCTCACCAATTACCAAGTAATAAAAATATGTATTAATTTATTTGTTATAGAATCGGTTGATAACAAAACAATAATAATCAATTGCACTAATTATGCCAACCCTTTCAATACCGATCAATCTTCCAACACCGGTGCACCATAAAGCTAAAAACAAATGGCTGCTAATCGGACAGCCAATTAAAATATTGTAACCTAATAATAAAAACCAACCCTCCGATAAGCCATCGCTCACAAAGCCGGATTAATTGATTAGAACAAAGCGTATCGCGTCTCGGCCCTCTCACAACCAGTGTTACAATATTTTATTTATTTCTTCGTTTCGATTTTCCCCGAAAAGAAATGGGAAACAACCGCTCCCATTCGTATGAAAGCGCATCTTGGCCGGTTTGTGCCACCTGTGCCGGCACTTCTCTTAAAGCAGGGTGGCATTAAAGTAGTCTGCATCCCATCATTTCAACGCGGGCATCGGCGAGATCAGAATCAAACGATGCCGGCTCGTAAACACTCGGTCCAGCTGGGTGGAAAGTCATGGCGAAGACATTTCACGGTGAGAGCGGGATCTTCCTCGCGCTCGGTTACGGTTGAAGATGCACTGGAGAAAGAAAGCAGCCCCAGTCGTTAAGAGCAAACTCGTTCTGTGCGTTTCTTTTTCCAGCAGCTACGGCTGGTTAGCTTGTGAGAACTTTCGGGTGAACCTGCCAATGTCTTTGCAGACAGCAAGATCAAACGGTCCCTCAGCCGAATGTCTCACCCGATACGACAGAGAAAGGGCAAGAAATATCGAACCATTTATAACCGTTTGATACGAATGGAAAGAAAAGGCAACCCCCTTCTGTTGAGCCGCATCGAAGAAGGAAGCAATGGACCGGTCGCTTGAAATAATCGATGAAGTGGCTTTGGACAGCGATGGAGAGAGATGGCGAAGCAACCTCGCATGGGAGGAAAAAAAAGGATACGAAAATTGGTCCGGCCCCAACTGAAACGTGTCAACAAATCATCATCGTTTCAACATTTCCATCAGCTTCTTATGCATCGTTCATTTCTTGCCGTTCGTGTCGTGCCTACCTTAGGTCGGTTTCGGACTTCAAATTCCGGTCCGACTTGGGGAGTTTTTTTCCGTTTCTTAACTTTTATAATCATTTGAAATCGGTCGGCACTGTCATTCAATAAAGCGATCGTAACAGGACGGGAAACATTTAATCAACGAGCTATCTTGTGATTTTATATTGATTTCCATGTTTCGTTTTCCGACTGCTTCTTTTTTTTAAAGACAGCGCATAGTACACTGGCGCGAACTAGAATCTGACCGCTCTATATTGGTCGTAGCGTTCGTTTGGAGTGATAGTATTTGTTACCGAATGCTTGATGAAAAAGTATAAAAAATGGGCGATCTTGTTCCAGTTCCTAGTTCCCGGAAGGATTGGAAATGTTTAACAGTCGTAAAGTTTCCACTGCCAAGAACGGCTGGCCGTTCAAATCCCACAAGGTCGGGTGGGAAAGTGATGAAAAGCACTTCATTAAATTCGAAAAACCGGAATTTGATCCACCCGGCTGCTCATTGATTTCGAGCAGCTACGTCGGGCTACGAATATGAGCCACTTTTGGTCCATACCCCGATGGGTTTGTGTCCATCACCCAAAAAAACTTTTGTAATAAAAAAAAATATTTGGGATCGAGTAGTGCTGCCGATGATCTGCACCCCCTTAAAAGACGAAATCAAACCCCAGCAAAGGATCGTACCAAAAGTTATCCTTTCGTCTATATGATGCAAGATGTCACATCGAACAATAATAAAAACATCGAAGTATCGATTTTGGCCAAAAAACAGTCTACCGTGTACGACAAAATTATTCACTGAAAGATAAAGAACCGATAGGGAGCAACCGTTTGCGAACAAAAGACAACCAAAAAAAACAACAAAAGATCGGACATACCCCGTTGAAGAATCTGCCAACGTTAGACCGCCCATAAGCCTTGGTTTTGTTTTGTTGTGCGTGTTACTGCTCTGTGCCATAAATTATCGGACCCGGTAATTTATATTCTGCCACATCGGGGTTCGGATCCTTTTCGGAAGGATTTGTTTTTTTTTTGGTGTTTCATTTACGTGGGTCTAACTCATTCTTCAACCATCGACGGTGGTCGCTAAGATCTCAAACTCAAAGTCTCAAAGCCTAGACAACCGTCCTGATCGGTTGCGCACAAAAACAAAATAAAAAAAAAAAGATCTCCACATGGCAAAATCTGACGAGGACGTGTGTGGACGTAGCGTTTGATTTTTAGCTTTCAAAGTAAAAATGGAGCCCAATTTCGCAAGCATCTTGCTGTAAGCCGTATGCAAAACACATAACTCATAGCTCTTAGTTGGATATTCACGATCGTTACCGCAGTAAAAGTCAAAACTAGCCGGACATCATCTTGGGAGGTATTTGAATGGTCACACACCTTTCAATACGATGCGAACGGTGTTAGGCGATCGATGCGTATCTCATTGATCAGCCGCGCAGCAGTAAAACATCAATCATAAATGATATTTACGATAGGATAAAATGAGATTTCAGAAATAGTTTCTGGGCCGACCCATCCACATCGCATACAAGGTTATTTCAAGGAGTTAAATTTAATCCTTAATATGTTCAAACTTCTGCGAACACAGGCTTTATGATGTGGAATGTCTAATGTATTCATACGCTTCTTCTGGGAAAAACTTTTCCCAGTAATGTTTCTTTAATCCAACCCTAATATTGAGGCATCCATCCGGCCCACTTTAATGGCTCCCCCGTGTGCCTTGCGCGCGCGTGGGAATACATCGACAAGCTGTCTATGGGCTGGAAATTGGAAATCCCTCGCGAGTTCCGTTCCCCCACCGCACATATGTGCGCAACGTTAATTATGCGAGAAATCCCAAATTCAAACCCCCCCCCCAAAAACCTCACAAAAAACCCACTAAACGTACCCGCACAGAACGCAGCGTGGCAGGATACGTTCCACCAGTTTGGCAACATGCATAATGGATGCCACAATTTCCGAACGTTTCAGCTGAACTGATTACCGATCTTGGGTCCGAGAGCGTGACGCGTGTACCACACACCGGTCACTACGACGGTGTGTTCCCCCATCACGCTCGTAATATCCGCCCCTCCCCCCCCAAAACCTAATGAGAAACCATTGCTGACCTACATGCGATGTTTGGTTTCGCGGGGCACGTAAAACATAATGCGCCTGAAAAGCTCTCAGCGCGATTGGAAAAGTGTGTGTGTGTGTGTTCCGGTAGCAATTCCGGTGGGTGGAAAACCCAGGAAAATCCGGATAAATTTCCAAACCGATCTCCAGAAGCGAGATTTGGTGGAGATCTCGCGAAAAGAAGAAAAACGAAGCAAATTTCGAGAAGTTTGTCGAGCGAGGAAAAGGCAAACAAATTGCATTCATCAATCATGTATGCGACGAAACTGTCGTGATTACTAGCGGAAAAAAGAGAGTCTTCCTGTTTGCCTTCTACGTTCATCGATATGTGCCGGTCTTTATACAAAAAAAAGGACAAGAAAAGCGAACCCGCATGCAAATGGCATCCACATCGATTGGAAAACTTTCCGTGCGCAAAACGTCACTGCTTCTGTCGCTCGCTGATTAGCGATGGAGCGGGTTTCTCGCCAGATGAAGTTTCTCATCCCCTTTCCACGATCGGTGTGTGCTAATTGAAAACTTTGACACTTGTCGCTGGAAGGATGTTTGGTGAGAATGTTCTGAATGGCAGCCGTGCAGCACACGATCGATAGCACAGCGGGCTGCAATATTGAAGGAATTTTTGTGTTCCCGAAAACATCCTTCGTTTTCGGATGCAAACGATGGGAAACTCTGTAGAAAAGCAGTTTCCAAACCAAAAAAAAACCCCAGCTCCAACTAAACTCGCTAATCACACACACACCAAAAACAGAACGGGTTCGGACTTTTGGGCAAGATAATTGAAACGATCTGGCTAAGATTCCCCGTTAGTAACATTTCAGCGTACAGTAATTTAATGCTCAACCATAAATCTCCGGCCCCGCGGAGGGAGCAAAGTGTTCGTGCCTTGGCTGGAGTTCCTTTTGCGATTCCTTGAAGTTTGTTCGCCCAGAAAGAAAAACACACTGCCAAGCCGCTTTTCCGCGAAGATTCCACGTTAACTGCGCGCAACTAATTTGAATTGCAATGCCTTACTGGTGCAGCTTGCTTTAGCACTGTGTAGTACAGGTTCTTGCTTTTGACTCTTCCACCAGCTACTTCCACCGCCGAACCCCACCGAACCCCGGTTGAATGTTGGTGTGGTAATGATTTTTCGCTTACTAAATCTCTACTTCTGTCTTTGCCTTACTAGCGCTTTCTACCGTCTGCCCTGGGTCCTTGAGAAAGCGTCGTTTGCATGCATATTAGCCTCGAATTGCTTCTTCCCTAAGAAGCTTACTTTCACATTCCCGAACATTCTGAAAAAAAAAAAACACAGACAAGAACTCACCCCACTGTAACGATATGGGGGCAAAGAAAAGCGAATGAATGCAGCGATAAAAAAAGGATGTTTACGCGGTGTACATGGAAGGTTGGAAGTCCTTCCCGTATCATTACACTCGAATACGCCTTCCTCGTGTACGTGCATGTTTTCGAAGTTTACACCAAGTGGGTCCTTAACTTACCCTATTTTCACACACACACACACACACACACACTTTGCTGCTCGTGCTCAAACACCGTTCCGTTGCTCCGCTTGCTGAATTTCAACGTTCGGCGACGAGCAAAACGCCCCGCACAATGATTCATGGATGGCGCGTGAAGGATGGAAGTCCTCCACGTGCCGGGTGTATTCCGAATTGGCAAGGATTCTCTTCTCTCACCGCGCATATTCAATGTGTTCAATTTGGCGCTAACTTCCAGCGTTTAGATTACGCTAGCTTTAATTACACATTTACCCGGTGTTTCCCATGTTTAGTATTAGGTCCGCAAATAAATAACGGCCGTTTTTAAATCGATGGGCCCACTGTGGACTGTGGCGCGATTTTGACGTTTACAAACGTCATAAATCAAGTTCGGGAATGACATAATCAAACTGAGTAAACAGATAAGTGATTATTTCGTGCGAGTAAAAGTTCCTAGTTCTTGAAAATGTCTGATGTTGAGCCGGATAAGCGCCATATGCGGGAGGTGTTGCTGTTTTTGTTTCGAGCAGAAGAAAACGGCAGCCGAAGCGCATCGAGAGCTTTCGAGTGTTTACGGCGATGCTGCTCTAAGCGAAACAAGGTGTCGGGATTGGTTCCGACGCTTTCGAAGCGGTGATTTCGCCGTGGAGGATGCTCAACGTGAAGGAAGACCCAAAACGTTCGCCGACGAAGAATTGTCGGCTTTACTGGAGGAAAATCACTGCCAAACGCAAGAAGAGATTGCAGCCGTGCTTGGTGTAACTCGTCAGGCCATATCATCACGGCTGAATGCATTAGGCATGATACAGAAGCATGTGCATGTGTGAATTGCTGGTCCAGCGGCACAACAGAAAGGGGTTCCTGCACAGAATCGTGACAGCAATCCTAAGCGTAAAAAATCATGAGGATCCCCCGGTCATACCCCAACATCATCAGCTCGACCGAACATCCATAGCTCGAAAGCTATGCTGAGTATTTGATGAGACCAGCTCGGCAACATCTACTACGAACTTCTGAAACCGGGAGAAACAATCACTGGTGAACGCTACCGGAAACAATTGATGAGTTTAAGCCGAGCACTGCGTGAAAAACGGCCAGAATACTCATCACGCCACGACAAAGTTATTCTGCTGCATGACAATGCTCGGCCACATGTTGCCCAACCTGTGAAAAACTACCTTAACACCCTCAAATGGGATGTTTTACCGCACCTGCCATATTCACCGGATCTGGCACCATCAGATTTCCATCTGTTCCGTTCCATGGCACATGGATTGGCTGACCAGCAGTTCTTCTCCTATCAACAGATCGAGAATTGGTTGGATACCGGGATTGCGTCGAAAAACGTATCATTTTTCCGAAAAGGAATCCGCGATTTACCCGAAAGGTGGAAGAAAGTAATAAATAATAATGGCCAATACTTTGATTGACCGAATTTCTTCAAATAAAAATGACACGAGTAAAAATAAACTAATACAAAAAAGGAAGCAAACACTAGCACAGAAGCATTAAGGAACATTCAGACAGTAGCTTAAGTAAGATAAATTACGGAGTATGAAGAATTGCGTTCTTTACGTGTGGTTTAAAACATTGAAAATTAATCGTCAAAGATGACTCCCGAGCGTTTCGTGGTCAAACGCTTCCAGTACCGTGGGATTCATAATATAACCATGCTCTCATGCACATACTAACCCCAAACACAGACACAGATAGCATTCTCTCTTAGTGACCTTTGTCCGTTAGTGTATGGGCGAAGTAAACTCAAATCTCGGTCACGTAAAAGTGAAGTTTACTACCAGTTCCGGCAGGTTCGGTCGTGGGTTTCCGGGTTTTATTCGTCCGTTTCATCTCTCCGTTACCACCCTGCTGCTGCAACCCACCCGAATTGGTTGCGCTTTATTTATTAGAACCACAATGGTGCTACACGAACGATGGGGAGGGAGGTATCTGGGGCGGGTTGTGGCAGTTTGAAATTACAATCTTCTGGTCGGCATCGGACTCACCAGGGTACACGGTATGCGCAACAAGAAAAGTTAAATCACGTCCATATCCCCATTCGCCGGTGGTTTTGTTGTAAACGCAGTGTTGGGGTTTGAGAAGGGGAAAGAATACTTGTAGCTGTTGTTGTTAGTTGTTTGCCCAAGCGCTAGGATCCAGTTTCAAAACTCCTCCCTCGCCGGACGGTTTTTCCGTTTGCGAGCATATCAGATGAATGCGTCGGCCAAGAAGGAAGTGTGTACCAAACTCGGTGTTCTATTGTCTTCAGCCAACACAGCGAACAGCTGCGAACTGATATGATAAGAGGTGCTCGCCCGCTAGCACGCCAGCGAAAGCTCCAACATTCCAAGGTGCCGGTACTTGAAAGTATGCACTCTCTCCGTATCCAACTGCATCAACGGTACCGGCGGCTGATCCCACGGGGGAATGGTTTAATGACGGTAGCGCCCTGTACTGTAGCGGGTGCACTTCGACCTGCGCTACAGAAGTCGAGTTTTCACCGCCGTAGGCTACCGAAAGGGGTTCGATGTAGCGATGTAGCGCTGTGCGGGCCGCAATTACCGTGGTGGGTACACCGTGAGTGGAGTGGAAATCATGAGTGCTTTACACGAGCGTGGGGGGTTAGCAAGATAACGCCACAGCACCCGCCCTGAGTGGAAGTGTGTGCAGGAAGTGTTTTCTTCTCGCGAAATGTGAATCACGCGAACCCGAAGAAGCGTACGTAGGCTAACTATTATAATTGCAAAAATTCCATTGTTGTACAACTATCTCGAACACAAGTCAGTGTTGATTTAGTACACTGTTTATGGGCCCCTCTGCGCATGTATAATATGCGTGTTACTGATGTGCCAAATATATACCAAAAATATAGAAACCATCATGAAATGAAATGCTTTTTCCGACTGTTTTCCTACTCGGACTGCATCACTTTTCTCCAAGCGCGGGCAATGTTTTAATTAACGTTCTAAGTCTGGTGTAGATTCATTCTCCCATTAGTGTTGTTAATTGATGGGACGCATACCCTACAAGTGCTCGTAGTGTGTAAGAAACCCACCATTGACCATCCATTAGCCGGATTGCAACGGTCGACCACATGTGGTGAATTCTTTATGCAGTAAAACCATCATGAACAATTGATTAATGTACTCACTCGAATAAATATGATAGATGATTAAAATGACACAATTACGCGACAAGCAAATGGTTGGGGAAATTCTCCGATCTACTTCCTCATTCCAGTTGCTAACCAATTTTTTTATTATTAAAGTCCTTACCAAAGCAAACGAACTGCAAACGAAGTACATGTTTTTATACAATCCCATCAGCATTCTACCATCCACAGCCCCGTGAAACATTTAATGACTTCAAACATTATACACTTGCATGTTTTTTTTTCCCTGTGCACATTTTCCACCGCGTCGGTGGGGGTTTTTGGTTCATAAAGTTCATAAAGACAAAGCATACATTATGCAACAGACACACTAAAAAGTACACGATGCGCGCCGTACGGTTCGCATCGCATAGTTAATTGAAGCCATACACCACCCACATCCACCATCACTCGCGGCGCGATGGTTGCGTTGGTCTAAGCACGCGCTTTCAATATTTTAGCTGTGCATTCAACATTTTGCAGCTGCAACTTTGCAACCAACTTGCCACCCCCCCCCCCCCCTCCCCCCCCCTTTTGGGGTAGAGGTTGGGGGTGATATATCTTCTTTGCTTGTCTGCTGTATCGCCTAACATATCCTACCCCTTTATATTCAATGGGTAGAACATGACTCAAAAACAAACCCCATTTCCCGTTCGTCCCCGAGCAAGGTTTGTAAAGGTTGCACACAGGAAGCAGTACTATATTATGGTCTCGTTCTTCAGTAATACTTAACCGCGCGCCGGTGTATGCCGCAAACCTGCAAACCGTAAGTGTTTTGGTGCGAATCGTAATACAACATCAACTCTCACTTTTCAACATCAACTCACGTAATACAAACTTCACAACACTCACGAGCACTTCCTCTTACTTTTGTGTCCCTTTCTGTGTGTGTATGTGTTTCAGATTTTTCTAACACGATAAAGCGCGATATGAGTGCATCATTATTTTGTACCTTCAAGTGTGTCGTGCCGTAGGAAGGATAGGGTGGTACACTTGACAGTACACAGGCACCCCGGAACCATCTGGGGCAAATACCGAATAGTCAATGGATGGGCTGAGATTTAAAAGAACACGGCACACCCTTGCCGAAGGCCCGGTCAGAACACGGCCTTTGACACTGCTCTCGACGAACGACCTCCACACGCCACGTTCTTAAGTCGATGCGAAACCGGCGGGTACGTGGCGTTTGAAATGTTTGACGCAGGTGGTGCCAGCACACAAAGCTGCCCCAAAGGACACACACAAAAGGATGGGCAAGCGGACGAGTTTTCGCACTTGAAAAGCGACGGGGTTTGCGGGGTGTGGGGAGAGAAATGGCGCCGGATGCCAGACGCACGGCAATTGCCATTGTTTTCCCATCGTCCGTTTGTGTGTGTGGGCCGGAGTCGGCCACTTGTCGACACGGGTGTGATCTTCTGCCGCTGATGGAAGAACAATCCCGTCCCTTCGGAAGTACACCCGGGTGAAGTCATTGAAATTCATATTCATAGGACTATAGCTCGAAAGGACCGTAATAGCCGTGAGGCCGTAATGGTGTAAGTGAAGTTTAAAGCGTTTGCCGTAGCCGTTGAGCGGTATGGGTATGAAATTCCCTGCAAGCTGCATGAAAATGGCAACGTAGCTAGAGTGTGAATATTGTACCAGTGGTCGTAGCATTGAATGTAAGGCAATCCTTAAAATGTACAATATTTCCTCCTGACGCGTACTGGACCGATAAAAGTAGCTTAATGAAGCTTCACAGTCAATTTATTCACCAAATAAGGATCTCCCAAGAGCAAGCGAAAGCAAACAACTGCATGACCCTGGTAATCTTTTTTTTTCCACTGTGTTATATACATACAGCGGCCACAACCTGTACGGTGGTGTTAATTAATACGGTTCCTAAACCCGGGTTTTCCTGATTCCTCATCAATCATTCGCACGCGAAACTCTCATCGTCCTAACCGTCCGTGTTAATGCTAAACATAAATTGTGATAAACGCACTCCACCTTCGCCAGAGCTTGAACTTCACTCACGCATCTACAACTTCCGTCGTAATGACAGCCAGGTTACGTTCAGGATCGATCGCACTAGTTGGCGATTTCGAGTTCTTTTCCCCAACTTCATATTTTCCACCAGCTCTTGCATACCTGAGCCCCGGGGCGGAATTGTTGTTTTTTGCTCGGCAAATGTTTTCCTTTGCTGGAATTAATTCTTCGGCTCCCGGGTTTATTTTTTCGTGCAGCACCAGTTCCTGGTTCTCTCGGTCGGTTAATTACGGCAGAAAATAATCAATATCCCGTTTTTGCCAGTCTGCTTCGTTCACCGAGCTGCTGCTGCTGCTGCTGCTGGGGGAAATCCTAGAAAGGACAAAGTTAATCCTTTGCCACGAATAAGCACATTGTTCCACATTACTAACCCGCGCTGGTACGCGGGAACCGAGAACCAGAGGACTAAAATAGAAAAGAACGTAATAGAGAGCAAGCACAAACGAAACAAAAACAAAAATGGCGCATGAAAACTATTCCCCATCCTTGCGAGGACACCCGAAGGATCGCGTGCTGCTGCCTGGTTAGTATTCATATTTTATGTCTCATCAACCTCGTTTCCTGTCGTTTCCACGCTTTTTAAAGAATGAATTGTCTGCTCCGTGTACCGTTTTTGCCTATTTACTAGCCTGCAGTCGGGTTTGTCGTGGAATTTTTTTTTTTTGGGCGACCCCTAGGCCCGCGGGCCCTTTAATCAACGTTAGCGGTGGGTTAATAATGACACTATACGCTCTGGATCTTCACATTTCTGTCATCCTACCGTTTGATACTTTCAACAACCAAGCCGCATTTGCTGGCAGGATCGAACGGTTTCCCACGCCGTTAGATTTTTTGTTTTATTCACCCGAAGGATAGGGAAAGTAAGAGTTTTCGGAATAAACAAAACACAAAAAAAAACCTTGATAATCTTGATGACGGGGGTCAATTTTAACTGGCTTTACAGACCGTGTATCGAAGGTCCCGCGCCTCGACACTGCAACAGGGGTTTGCTTTTCAAGTGGTTTGACGTCTCAAGGAGCCGAGGAAATGCACAAAACAACAACACCCACAATACAAGCAGCAAGGAGTAACTTTAACGACCTTCAACTTAACTCGCTTCTCCCGCAGCTGCATCCAGCACCAAGTGCAGTACGGCAGTACAAATGTGCCCCGCGATTTGTGCCGCGAGATTATCGAGCCGGGGCATTATAAAATTGCTTCTGCAACGAATCAATTAAACCGGCGGGTTGCACATAAGTTTTAACCAGACATCTCAATTAACCAACGCCAAGAAGCTGCCATCGACGCTGTTGCCGCATTATTGCATTTTATCGATCCATTCCGTTGCCTGTTCCGTTGCCTCCACGGTTGAACACGCTGCTGCTGCTGCATCAACATTTAAAGCCGACAATGATGATCGTTTTCAGAATTTCGGAAATCTGTGGCTGTGTGTGCACACACCCTTTCGGTTAAATGCATCCACCCCAAGCATATTGTGAAACCAGATGCGACAGAAAGCGGAATTCCAGCGCGCAGCAAAGAAGAGAGAAGAGAAAAATAGGCACCGACGAATACGAGAAAAGCATAAAACTGCGCGCCACTGTGTGCAACTGTTCAATGGAAGGCTAAATGAATTGCGTTGCGTGATTTTTGTTTTCCGCTTGTTTGCTTTTACGCTGAACGAATACTTTACAGCGGGAAAATAACTACGACCCGCTCGTACTCTCACCCCAATACGCGTTGACGCCGTTTTTTTTTTTTGGTTGGAATGCATAAACCTTCCTCAAGTGTCACCGACACTTGAATGATAAAATTATTCTGTATTGAAATTAATTATTTTCGACCCATTCTTTGCCCATCCGTACCATTGTCCAAACCATTTTTGCATCGTTCCCTACCAGTTACTGTTTATTTTGCTCTTTTATCAGGAAAAACAGAATGCCCGGGGCCTTTTTACATAGCTTCATTTTCCACCGATTGCAGCATCGAGCATTTTCGCTGCGTGCAGGTTTTTGTTGAAAATTCTCTATTTTAAATACTTTTGACTTTCTCGTGAATGGATATCGTTGGAGAATTGAAGGAAAAAAAACACCTCCACTTTGGAATATTTTAATTAATACCACGTTGATGGTCAGCATAATTATAGTTTCGCCTGCTGTTTAGGTCACGTTACAGGAGTACGGAGTATGGATGAACATGCGGCAGATTCATGAATGAATATTTAATCGCTGCATGAACAAAATGTATGGTCGAAACCCCTTGTAATAAATTTATTAAAGCGTTACCATTAGCAACAAATAGTCTGTATGATCGAAACCATTAGCGTATGCCAACGCGATCCTAAAATCAGATAATTTTGAAGAAACCTGTATAAAGAATCTAATACATTTAAAATTTCATATTAGCTCGCTCTTGAAGCAAGCTTGTAATATCGTCCAAAGATTTCATCGGAAAGGTATAATTACAAAATCGAAATGCTCTCAACAGCAGTTCATTTGTGCTCTCAGCAGTAAGAGATGCTTTTTGAAGTGAAATATTTCAATCCAATATTGTTTTATATTCAATCCAAACCATTTCTCTGATACGCCATCGGAACGAACGATCCTGCCGGTAATAATACCGTTCTTTGCACCTTTTTTCCCCACCATTAAGCAGCTAATCACTCTCAAAAACCACCGTCGAAAAATATTTTCAATTTGCACTTCGCAATGACACTCCTACTCGACCGACAAAAAAAAACGACGCAAATTAAAATTGATTCAATGTCAGACTTTCACCGCCACTACCGGTGACCGGCACCACCGAACACCAAGCAGAAGGGCGAAGGGCTCCAAACCAGCATTAAACATCTCATTTGTACGTCGGCTCATAATTAGCAAAACCGCTGGCACCGGCTTTGGGCTCTCCTCCATCATTTGGGACTCATTTTACTGGAAGATGCCCCCTCTCAGGATCCTGCTTGATCCTGTTTTGCCAGTTCAATTTAATTAAAAGCCTCCGGCGGTACCATTCTTCTTCTTCGTCCGCCGGGGACGCGTAACAAACGGTGACGGAAAACTAAAAATAATAAACACATTCAACCGCTCCTGCGCGTGTTTCTGGGGCCGGGCAGAAGAATTGCACCGGAGGATTCGCTTTCCGGTTCGTTCGCTGCAAACCGGTGCCAATTAAATTTTGCCTGCCGTGAATGCGAGTAGAATCGAACCGAAGGCATTCGCTCTTGCTGCTACGAGGGGTTATTTTTTTATCGCTGTGGCCTGCCTTACCTGTCGCTCCATTAAATCATATCACCGGAATATCACGCGCCCAGGAAGAGCTCTCGGTAGACAGGTTGAAAATTTATTGATCCCGAAGAGAAGGCATTCCATGCCTTCGTCTGCCTTGCAAGGAGCGCCACTAAACCATGCCATTACCATTTGTAATGATGATTAATTTAGCAAGTGACATTTTAATGAATTATTTTGTAAAGCCAGCATCAAATGGACCAGGAACCGAAGCAAAATACAGTGCGATTTCGTTATCTACAACGAAAACATCGATATCCCTTCAGTTTCAAGAACTGGAACACGGTTCATTAATGACACACAACGAAAATTCACTCGAATTCCAAAGAGATTTACCTTATCCGCGTTCCTTTCGTCGATTTTGATGTATAACAGTTGTATAACAGGCAGTAAAAATTTAATTTTAAATCGAATAGGTCAACGGATACATAAATAATGCACACATTTCTTGTGATATTTACATTAAAATGCTGGTGATTTTAGACAAAATATGACCATTGGCATAAACCTTGTGCTGGAACGCGTCCTGCAGACACAGCCCCAGTTTAATTGCCTGCTTCATACAACCACGCCTCCAGCAGTGGCCCAATGGGAACGAAATTTATCGGCCCAGCGTGCAGTAGTGATTAATCATTTGTTTTTCAATTACTCGCAAAAATCGTTCACCCTCGCGACCGGTACCCAATTTTCGACATTTTCTCACGATCCACTTCGTAGCGGCGGTGCACTGTCCAACCCGCGTGCTGTGCTGGGGTGAATTTGTTGTTCCGCACGCGCTACGTGCTCCACCATGGCATCGTGTTGGATTATCTTCTCCAGCTAGCCGCGAAGAAGTACGACGGGACGGACACCAGTCGTGTCGCGCGGAATGCCACATTACATCTCAGTCTGCAGTCTTGCAGTCACAGTCACGAGTGCAACATACAAACAAGTACTGTCCCCCTGTGTCTGGGCCATGGCCCATGGCGTCGGAAGTGAACCGGAACGGAGTGGGAAAAACAGAACACGAGTACTGCAACGAAACAAATCGTTGGCGGGCAGGCACACACGGTACACGTTGTTTCCGATACTTTCATTTCGTCGAAAAATGCAACCCAAAGCTGAGGAAACCGTAGTGGATCCTCCAATCCTCCAAACGTCTCGCCAAACCACTTACCCACGACATCCCAATGGTTCCCCCCTGGTCGAATCTCGATGCGATGCGATGGAAGCAGCGCGTTCTTGCACAATTTATGTCGCCCATAATTACAATTTATATCGATACGTACGTAGTCACGCAGGCCGCGCGGAAGACGCGGCCGGAGTGCCGAATTGCAACGAGCGCTAACGGATGGGATTTTACGCTTACGACAAAAACACGCCCGTCATTTGTTCGCCCGTTCGTTAACGTTCGACCTTCAACCGTGTGCCAGGGGGGCACCCGCGTGCCCCGTTTGGCACCAGGTTCTGGTTTTTTGTCCATCGATTTCTATGCAGCAGGAAAACTACAGCCCAGCGGGGGGTGGGTGGGTTGATGGCTGCTGGAAAGTGGAAAATTAGTCGTTTGTTAGCGCTATTGCGCTTTTCCAGCTTAACGAAGAACGCGGAACGGGCAATTTACTCACTGCGGCACTTTAGTGGTGCCATTTGGAGCGGTGAACTATAGTCGTTAGGGTGATTGAAATGGAAATGAAGCTGCATTCGTTCGAACGAAATATTGAAAACAATGAGTTGGGAAAAAAAATGTTTTAAATATTTACAAACTTAATTAAATTGCCCAGTGGTAGAGCGATGTTAATAAAAAACAATTTTCCTACAAATACGATTATACGATCAATTTTATGTTTGCAAATTTGTTTACGGCACCTTTATGCATTATTTTTTTATATACCGAATATTAAAATGCACATAAAATCAAAACAAATCATCGTTCAGTTTCAACAGCAGGAAGTCAAACGGCAACATTTCATTATAAGTGAGACGAAAAAAAACCGGCATTAGTGCTTTAAATTATTTCGCTCAAGCAACACAATAAAAGTTGCATTTTATTTGTGCAACAATAAAACATTACACCTCCACCAACCCGCCCTCGACCGAACACTTTTCCCCCAGTGACCACATGGCGCGCCCGTACGTAACGGTGCAATTTATGGGAGTATTCGAGCTATTTATAATCATTTTTAATGATAACCGTTAATTTTAGAGCGAAGCGTCACCCGGGAGATTTGTGTGTCCCGTTCGCATTTCCCTTTTTACGGGCGATGCACAGTTGGGCGGTGCACCAAACACACACAACACACCAAAAATGCGCAGCGCCCAAAACGAGTTCTAGCAGCGTTCCTGCACTCGCAAGAATTCGGACACTCAAGTGTGGTATAAGCGCACCGTCCGTCTGAAAGGGAAGAATTATTGATACTGACTGCATCGTAACTTTGCTTTAGGGATCGTTTTTACACACTTTTTTTTTATTCGCCCCTACACTAACAAGATTGAAGATCAGCGCGCCATCTCGAGCTTTCTTCACTGCCAACGAGTCATCCAATACTAAGGGGGAGTGCGTATACGACCTTAAGTGTTGTTGTTTTTTTTTTGTTGCCTATTTTGACTGTCCTCCATCTTGATCTGAATCCATCACCATTTATGTCAATCAGCAACCACAACATTCACAACCTCTGGTATGTCGAAGGTAGGGAGGAACGGGCCGGCCGGCTGGCGTGGTAGCACTTACCTCAAACAATGGGACAAACATGTTCCCGATGTTGAAGTGGTTAGTTGAGCCTTTCGTTGGAGCTACCGAAAAAACACTGTCTACATCACGTTATCTAAGGATTTGTGGTTCCATTTCTACCACCCACCATTTGTTCCACTAAAGTGGCCAAACTTTGTCTCGCTTCCCTTAATTTTATTTCCAAACAATCCAAACCTGCAACCGGGCCATCTCTAAATCCATACCGGTACTGTGTTTGTCATTCTTGGGCGGTTATGACCTCGGCCGGAACGGCGAGGGAAAATGAGTAGCATTAAAATTGATAATAAAAACAAATTGCTCCAACGAAATGAAATACTCATGGGGCACACGGAACCGACCATCATCTTCCTCCCGTGGCCATTTTCACTGTTGGTATTACGGTGTGCGCAGTACAGTACGGTACAAGGTATAATGCCAGGAGCTGTTGTTTGGCCGGCGAGGATGTTGAAGGCCCAAATTTCGTGTTCAAACAAAATAGAATAATTTTTCCATTCCCGCCCCATTCCCGCCCCATCCCCCACCCCATTGCCTTCCGGATCACACTCACCAAATGATGCTTCTAATCCATGGTTGGTTCGTCATCATCATCATCATTACCGTTGGCGGACATTTTGGATCACCAGGTTGCTACAGGGACACAACGCGATAAAACAACACGCACGTTGGACGAGTCATAACGAGTCAATAAATCAACCGTAGCAATACAACACACACACACACACACCGGGGGAAAACCCCTCTCGTCGGCGACCGGAATGGGAGTGTCGGAATGAAAGGGAAATGTCCGGTATTAATGGACACCAGACCGACAGGGGACACTTTTCTATGCTTGGCGCTCCCTTCGGGAAAACTCTCACCTCAACCCGTCACACCACACACCCGAAACGCGGTGGCGTTTTCATGAAAATGTTGGTTCCCAAAACTTCGGGGACGAAACAATTCCCCGTGACGCGTTTCGGGCGAGTGCCTAACTGGCCACCCTAGAAACTCACACACGACAAATATAAGCGCGTCCACACGCGTGTGTTTTTTTTTTTTTGTTCCTCTAGCGGGAAGGTGGGAGCAAAGAAAAATAATGCTTAATTCGTTTCCGGTAAATAAACATTCCAATCGTATGCTCGCGGGAAAACGTCCTACGCCATGCTAGCGCCGAAAGGTGATGATGCGCGCGGGATACATACCGGAGGGGCAGGATTAGAAATACACAGATAGAAGCGAGAAAAACATTGGAAAACATAAAACATTTTCCCACCGGGACACGACACACACACACACACACATTTGGTGTTTGGTGGTGTTGAAGAAAGCAATGATGATAAAAGTGAGGTTATATCAGTCCGGTTGACAGTTGACAGCGTATCGTTACGGGTCAGCGCATCAGTTCGATAACAACTGCTTCCGGCAGTTCAATTCAATCGACAACAAAACGACACGGGACATTTAGAAATGTTCCAAAAAATTCATACACCGCATCATGCATTGAGAATGCAATCGAAATATTTCCACCAAATCACGCGGTAACGCTATTTTTAAAGCATCTTTCAACAAACATCAATTTATAACGCGGTAACTTCGCGGGTTTGTTTTTACACGAGACAAACCCGCCTGTCTGTTCCGTTGTGAAACATCTCATTAAAATAGTTGCCTTTAAGCGTTCAAATGAATTCGGCGCCATTTTTCCCTTCGGAATGGAGGAACTCTACTTCTCTAAGTTCAAAAATAAACTCACGACCCCTTATTACAACTCTGGGGGCAGGAAATACCATTACCCAGCTCAGGAAAGTCTGGCAATACGGCGAACAAATCGTTGATAAAGAAAGGAAACAAAGCACCCATAATGAGTTATCCAGCGTAGGTTGGAATTTCCCGAGTCTCTTCCCTGCACCTTAAATGTACGAAGTTGAAGAACGATTGTACGACCACCGGCGACGAGTATGAGCATTGAAATTACGCTCAACGTGTGCTTCATAAATCACAATCTAGAGCGATACCTACACTGCACCGGAAAGAAGCACTTGAACCCGACCGACACTGGGTCTACCTTTGGGAAAGGAAGGCGCGTACGCCACACTCGCGCAGTACTGTGATGCGTGTCCAAAGAAATGGGTTTACGCGAGAATCAACAACAACAACTCTGGTACATCTCTTCTCAAACACCCAAAAGCTACCGTACCCACTCGTGAGCAAATGTATCCTTCACAGTTTGGGTGTCGTAGAGTGTCAAATTACACGATCCGCAGTGCCGATATGACGTGCTGCTTTGGATTTAGGGTACGTAATCTGAACATCTTCAGGGCTCCGTGTCCGTAGTCACTGTACATTTCAAGACGACACGTGTGTGAGCATATCATGCTGATCCCAGATTGGTAGATGGGAATATTTCGAAAAAAAACCCACACACACACACACACAATCTAATCCAATGCGTGATCGAAGGATTCAATCTATTAGACACGAAAGAATCGCTTGCAGCGCGTGATTGCCCACCGACCTGGAATGATCGGAACACGTCACGAAAATCTGCTCGATGAGATTCAATTTGGGTGTAAGAGCGTACTGGAGGTGGAGGTGCCATGTTGAAGGTCGTCAGTGGAAGAGCATCCGTTTCGCTGCAGCATGTCCTTACCGTGTGACCCAATCAACGGGCAAGCGCTACTTCTTTACTTTCGTTGCTGCTGGTTTTTGCTACCGTTTAAGTTATTCCAACCTACACGTCCATACCCAACCAAAAACCATCACCTGCAAAACTGTGCGCGTCATCATGCAGCCGTCAGGGCCCAAATTTCTCGTGACGAGAAAAAATTGAAATACTTTTCCCAGACGCCTTTTTTGCACGCCCCAGCGAAAATTACAATGAATTTGAATCGATGCTTGAATGCTTGATAATGGTAAACAAAAAAAAGCATAATAATACACAAACACACACACACACAGAATCACCCTGTCAGTGCCGACACTAAATACAAACCGGCGCTCATTAAACCAAACGTCAGCAACAGAAGAACAAACGTCTCTCCCCTACAAACAAACGTCTCGCAGTCCGCGCCTGCCCCCCCGTTAAGGGCCCAGGCGTAATAGAAAAATCATTTTCCTCGTGTTACTTCTAAATGAAGCTAACGGCAAATCACGATCCGTATCCCACCAAACCCTCCAGTGAACCATAAAAATCTTTTCGTTCACCATCATCAGCGTTCGGTTATGGGGGGGATTGAGTTTTCTTTTTTGGCGTGCGAATATTATTGCTCCCAGCAGAACTTTCTTTGTGTTTCGTCCCTTTTCTATGCCCCCATTTCTTGTCTGTCTTTTTGCGGGGAAAGAGAGAGCGGGTGTGTGTGTTTGTGCGGTGGAGCGAGTGTTCTAAATTTACTGAACCATTGCATATTTAGGTTCGGGCTTAGCGATTGTCCTCCGGAGAGATATCCCCCAGCCACGTGGGCGATGTGGGCGATGAAAATGAGGTTCGATTGATTCCGCTTCGACAATAATGGCGCGCTTTAGTGGCCCAGCGGTGCAGGAATCAAACAATAATAGGCTTTCGTGATTCTTCTTTCCGCTCCATGGCGCAAATTGGACGTTAAAGGAATGAAAAGGTCAGTAAATTGTGCCCCATTCCAAACAAAACCAATTCAGGGAAAATTCTTTCATTATTATGAATGTTTGCAATGGTTATTTTTAGCTAGAGCGTTATTTAAAGCTACGGTTGAAAGTAGAAACTATATCCCAAAAGGAAGCTTAACTGTTACATGCGGCGAACCACAGGCAAACCACTAATCCTGTAAGGACTTTACGGGCTGGGTCGTCCTGTGGCATTCTCATGACGTGACCATCCCACCGGATCCTGGCGAGTCTTATTCGTTGTACGAGTTCGCCGTACAACTCGTAGAGTTCGTCACTGTAGCGGCTCCTCCATTGTCCTTCCAATTATATTGGGTCAAACATATTTCTGGGTATCTTCCTCTCAAACACGGGTCGTCAGTTTTGGACAAAGTCCCTGCCTCAGAAGCGTAGGTGAGTACTAGACCTATTTAAGTTCCCAGTTACAGTCCCAGGTTCGTTCGTCACGACAGGTGTTTTGAGTTCTTCAGATTGCTTCGGAATTTCCTCAGAAATCAGTAAGACCAGCAGGCAGTCAGCACCACAGGGCTTATCCCAACAACAATATTGTTGTCGGCGCTGACCTTTGACCCGAGATGAGTGAAATTTAGGTTGGTGTGATCATCTACCTGTACGCCAGTCGTACGTTATTTAAAATTTGATAGTAGGGCCACTGGTGATGACTTTTTCCTCGTTGATTTCCACCCAAGAAAAAGTAAATAAAAAGTCTGTATTTCTCTTTCAAAAATCTGTAGATAACGAGTAATTCTCAACATCCCTCGTGAGAATTTGTGATTCAATTTTTCCAAGTCTAAAAAAATCATGCAAAAATACTGCTTAAGGTTAAATTCTTTTGGTTGGATATGAATTTTATGTGTTTAAATTGCCCGAACCTCCTTTAATACCCTTTGAAAACATATAAAAAGAATTTTTGTAGCCATCATTTAACAATACAATACAACATAACTGTTGTATACAAATTTCCTCTCATGGTTGTTGCGCTTGTAGCAAAAATGAAAATATTCCTTACAGACAAAAAAGTTTGCACAATCTCATGGCTATATATACGATTGTTTGCCTTTATTTTTCACGGTACCACCTACCACGGTACCTTTTTCCAATCTGTACCACGCTACCAAGTCAAGAGATTCGAGAATTGAATACGAACATATCTATTTATCGATCTCGTAAATACTGCCGGGCAAATTCAATTTTCCGGTAGTTGTTTTTTGTTTGCGCATTAAGATAATGGCTTTCATTCCCGCGCTTCAATCGACCGGTACACCTCGTGCTGCAGGAATTTCCGGTCTCCCCTACACATTGCTCCGTGTAGCTGGGAGAAAGCTTTAAAGGACCTGAAAAACTGGAGAACAGTACCCGGTACCTGGTAGTAACTCATCAGTAACCCTTAATGGCGAAAGGATCGCTCCCAATCTCGGGGGGGTCCGGACACTGCCGGGAACGATATGTGCCGGTTACTGCTTTATCTACCCACCCAAAAAAACACGAATGTGTCCGCCCCTGGGAGGATGGATAGTCGATTTCTTCATTTGCTCCCAATGAACATACGCGCTGTGGAAAGCCGGGAAAAAAGAGCTTAATAAAATAAACCACTCCGTTTTCGAGGAGGGCACACCCAAGAGGAGCGTTTGGTTTGCTTGCTCTTCTTTCGCACGACCGTCGTTTCGGTGGTGTAACTTCGTTTTCCGATCCCGTCCCGTGCTTCCATTTGCGCCTGTTACGCGATACTTTCCGACTGTGAGCGAAAATCAGTTACGAAAGCACACCCGAGACGCACCCAAGCGCGAACCATTTTCTACTCCATTTTCATTCCATCATCCGGGCAGAGGGTCCTATACCGCGCACCCGGCTGACCCATCTCCGCCCATGCCAAGGAAGTAGATCGAATTTTACGCCATCCCCACAACATGCCGGGACTCGCCTTTCGCATCACAGAAGACGCTCGTTTTACGCACTTATCCCGAGAAGGTTTCCACCGCACTGGTGCAGGTGGAAAATCCGAGGGAAAAGGGCATCACTAACGTCTTTCCGTTTTCTTCAGTAGCAGCATTTTTTTTCTTTTGCTTCTTGAAGGTGTCCAAGGTTTCCTCTTTATAAAGGTACCCGAAGATCGGAACTGTAGGAGATGAATGAAACATTAGCCAACACGGAACCGGAGTGCAACGTAGATCGAGTTAATAAATGGTCCGTGTGGAAAGAGATGTCGCTCTCGTTGCGTCTAACATTACAATTACCATCAGCCCCATCCCCTCATCGGGAAGCCCCGCCGCACCAGGGATGAATGGGGCACGTTAAAGGAATTAATTTTTTATGAATACAATTCGTGTGCTACATCCTTTCTTTTCCGATCTTGTTTTTTTTTGGTTTGTTTCATACCACACAAAAATTAATGGAATATTTTAATTCCTGCCGTGCGGTGACTTTCTGACTTTTGCACATTCGTCAGCTAGAGCGGTTACGGTTGAATTTTTTTTTGAGAAACAAAAGGATCTCTGATTGTAAAATGCGCTCCAGGCTACAGCGGAGAACGATTAAAAAAGGGTTAAATTAATTTTAGATTTTATTGCTCTGGAATACCTTTGTGCAAGTTGGGTTGCCAAAAGCCGGAAATACCGCTACCCAGAGAGGTTTCCCCCTTTTTTTTGTCGACGGCGAAAAAGGGAAGGGACAAAAATAATACAAGAAACACATAGCAGTGACTTTTCCATTGTTGCCCGTGCCCCCCAAAAACCGGAAGAAAATGGGTGGTGGTTTTATCTCTCTGTTCGGGTTTTGTTGTAGGAAAATGGCGTTCCGCGCGCTCGTCAAACAGCAGTGAACAATGGAATGTAAGTTTGCTGTTTGTTTTAGTACGAAATACAAAATGGAGAATGCAAACAAAATGCGCTCACCTTCGCTTCGTTTATCATCGAACAGCTCGTCTGGGGGGCGGAAGAATTTAAAGAAGGGTTCCGCGATGTGTAAGCCATTCCAATTCAATGTCCTGCGCGTCTTGTACGTACGGATTTTAATTGCACAATCCAATCCCATATATCCTTTCCTGGAAGAAAGACACACACATTCCCATAAAGCGTATAAGCAAACGAATTCACCGGAATTTGTTTCATTATTCTGCGTGCTGTATTTCGAAAGCACCTCCCGATGGCATTCCTTCTTAAATATATGTGGGGGGGTGTATGCATGATGCTGCTAACCGAAAATATGTTTTACTGCGTGCTTACTCAACCACCACCACCGCACAAACAAATGCTTTATTTGTATCACAAGAAATTGTGTAGAATTGTGATCTCAATGTGGAAAGCATTGTCCCGAAACATTACTCATTACATCACTTCCATTTTTCCTCGTTTTGATGTACGAGGGTTCATGGTGTTCTATTACGTCCCCAAAAGGTTATATCACTGAGAGTAATGGCTATAATCTAACTGTGCCACTGTATGGGTTTACAGTGTTTTCCCGTCCCGTCCTGTATGGGTTCGTCATCCAATATCGCTATCCTGACAAACACATGTAACGTTTTAAATTTTCTTTGGTTGTTGTAATTGGATTTTTCAGATTTTGACCAAGAGGAATAAATACACCAAGTTCATGCCTCAGTCGTGTTTTTATTCCAAATCACTTATCGCCGTAATTGATGATGAGGATCGGCTTTGGATTTCGGCAAAGATCGGAAGGGGACAGGGGCAGTGCTCCACAGCATGTTCCGAAGTGTGCATGGTACACTCGCAATACTTGGTACAATTTTCCGGATTAGCAACGATGAAAACACCTCATATAAATTCAAAGCATTTCTCGATTAATATTTTCATTCTTTGAAGTGCTGAAAAACTGCTTTGATGCCTATAATCTATTATTGATTTTAAAGTAATTTTATTACTAAAATTGAATCTGCGATTCTTCGTATACAACACGGCTTCAACATTATTCAACATGGTAATTGGAATTTAAATTTCCTGCATTCAATTACTGTTGAAGAACTCAAGATCAAAGTGCTACTAAATTATGTGCATTTGGAATGGTTGGAAATGTGTTGTTTCCATTGGATAACAAAGTTATATTATTTTTGGCATAACGAGATTGATATCTGCTGAAACCTTATCCCTTAAAAAAATACCCACAAAACCATCCAGCTCTGTCAGGATTCTTTCACTTTCTATAATATTTAATGGTGAGGTGAAATGCATGTTGTGTTCTAATTGTTGATTTGTACAATTTAAAGATAAATTAGTTGTTAGCTATTTCCAATTCCAAAATTACAAAATACTATCAACTATTATTAAATTACGAACTTACTATAGTATTATACTAATACTTATACTAAATACTTATACTAAATACTTATACTAAATTACTTTAGTATTATGCTAGGGAACACTGCACGCTTCCAATGTGAAATAATAAATTGTTTCACTTCGGTATGTAACAACATAAAAAGCTGCTGTAAAATGCGAATCGTTTCGTACCACCTCAAAAGCACCAGAACAATGGGGATGCATGGGTGTACACCAAATCGGCGGCCAAATAGCTCCATCCCGTATTTGATCAGAATCCCATCTGTATAGAATTTTCATGCCCGGTTTAATTAGTTTGTACATAATACGTACAATGCTCGCAGCCGAACCCTCCCGACACTAATTGCACATGATTTTTAATCATGTTAACAAATACAGCGCGTACCCCCAACCTCAGCGCAGTACCCTATATCAATGTAAAGCGCGGTCGCATTCATACGTCCACCCCGTATCCACCCTGCAAAGTATGTGCCAAGCTCCCTTTTTGCATTCCATTGTGGCCGCTTGGAGATGATCCACAAGCCATATACGTTCCCAAACCCGTTTACCGTAGCGCAACCCAAAGTTCACACATTTCAATGCGCCCGTTTGATTAGGACCCGTGGGGCAGAAGCACAAAATGTATGCGCCTTTTATTTCATCAAAATGTTACATTCCGTTGTGCGTTTTCCATTCCATTCACCACAGGGCACAACCCAACAAACTCCTCGAGCGTGTGTGTGTTTATGTGTGGGGGGTTTTTTGTGTACTACGGCCAATGAGCATAAAAGCGACGCATTAGTCGAAACAGAAACACCCGAAATAATTATACTTCAGCGCAATACGAGTGTTAATGCGTTATGAATCATGTTTGAGCACACACAAAAACCACCCGTTACGGCCTCTGTCCCTCTTGCGGGGGTACGTTTCTTAACATGTTTTGCATTTTCGGAAACGCGCAGAGACGCATTGTGTTGAAATATTACATTTCTTTTTTTGCATTACTTCCCAACTGTGTTGTACGAAACCAGTCAAGAACAGTATCCGATTAACGATCGGCGTTAGCGATGCTGCAGTGCGGTTACCGATCCAGATGATTGGAATAGGAACACAAGCGGTAAGCCACAGAAGGCACAAACAAAAGGTCAATTAATTCTAACTTCACCACCAGCCCAAATGGAGTTTTATACGAAGAAATTGTATTGCGAAAACGGGGAAAAACGTGTTTAAATTTAATAGTCCATTAAGTGCAAATGAAAGCGGATGAGTTTGCAACCCGTTGGCTATTGCTTAAATTGCACATGTAGGAAAAGTTTTGCAGAAGCAAATGAAGTCAATACAAGGCAATGTTCATAATTTCACTGAACATTATTTGACAAATATATAGACAGTTTATTCAAACATGCAAATAAAACTAACGTAAACACATTTGCTTTTTTAAGCTCGAGGACTCATTAATCTCTGGAAAGAAATTTTCCTCAATACACCTCAATAATCTCTCACAAGGATTTTAGGCTGTGTAAGTTTACAAGGGGTACGTGAAGTGTCATGGCGTCAGTCTATTTTAAAATGGCGAGCTCTGTGAGTTTGATAATGTTCTCAATATTGTACTTGTAAGAATCCGACAGACTAGTTACGTCACTAGAATAACACTGGACAAGTCCATTAAGGTCGACCGTATGGACAGCTTTCTCAATATCTCATCCGACATTGCCTCGCCATAACTTCAAAATTAAGATGGAGTGTGGTTGTTGATGAGTTCGCCACAAAGGTTCGCCGGGATAATGGATTAGCCGACGACGGTACTCGTCCGTGAGCGGTTTAGAAGGCCAAGACCGCAAAGCATCGTATTAGTAGGTAGTAATTAAGGCTACCACATTACATCATAAATTAAAAAATTCTAAATTTAGTTAATTTAAATAAAAAGGATAAAAGTTTTCGATGATCTAAGACGAAGTGTGCGACTGGGTACGGTTGTGTCCTTAAGTAATATTTCTAAAAAACACACAAACACACATGAAAACAGGATGGATTTTCCCAATAATATTTTTTATTACAGTGTTAGAAGTATCCAGAACACGATCACACAGCCATATTTTGTAGAGCTTTAATGGTACGCGTCGAACGCAAATTTCCTTCTCTGGAAAAACATGGTTTTACTTTCCGACTTAAGCCTGAAGTAACTTTTTATTCCCGTCGGGTGACATCGGTTTGCTTTGCTTTATTGCGATCAGCGTATCCACAGTGGATCGGGTGAAAACTCTCCCCCTCACGCATCTCTCTCTCTCTTTCTCTCTCTCTCTCTCTCTCTCTCTTTCTCTCTCCCTCTCTCTCTCTCTCTCGCTCTAAAAAAAACCCTTTTTCACATCAATTTCTTCAAAAAATATACCTCAACTAACCCTAAAACAGCCGACAAACAACACGGCAAGCGACTGTGGTTACGAGGGAAAATTTATTGCCTTTTCCACACCCAGTGTTGCGATACGTTTTCCCCGGGTACGGGCCAGCAGGCCACCACCGACAAACCGGGGCCGTGCACGATCCCAATTTCTTCGTGTCTATTTACCTTCATTTGGGTGCTGATTTGCGATGGAAGGTTACGCCATGGGAGTTTGTCGGGTTTACCTTTCTTCGCCCGGTGTTTTTTTTCCGCCGGCTTTGTCCTTGTTTTCTCGCTGCTTTTTGCCGTGTGTGTGGCTCTGTTTCATTGTATGCGCCAACCTACTTTTTGATTAGTGCAAAGTTCGTTATACTACGCATTGTGCGCTTTTGAGGCCCGTCTAAAAGGGAAAAGGTAACCCAAACAACCATTCACGAAAAAGCTTCGTGTATCACATTTTCCGGGTGTTTTTCTACCCATGGATAGGAACAATAGAAATAAATCTTTCATGGTGGTGAATAAAAAATTTACATGTCGGCCCGTACAGGTGAAACCGATCGTACGAAAACGCGTTACAACGTACGTTCGTTGAGATCTAAAATATGATGAATAGAGGAACAAAAAGAACAGATCCTTTCCCATCTCTCGAACCACCAACCACCGGAAGCACCGACCATAAAGCGCTCGGTATTTGCCCGCTCCCGAAAGTTGGCTTTCTTTCCGGTAACGCCAGCCCAAAATAACTCATGTATGACGCGCGCCCGGGAAGCGCGTCACACGCCAATAACAAAATTCGCGTTTCCGCTTCCTACCACCATTTCGTCGTCCCGTTATTTTGTGGGTGACCGGGGAAAAGCGGAAAAGCATGCTGCCCCAGGAAGCGGTTCCGGTTTGCCTATCCTCCTCCGTGCAGTTTCGTTCCTCCAAGCATTTTTCGGGCAAGCTTCCAAAAGCTACTACCGTGGCGACGGTTCCGACTGTATCCTCCTACTTGAGTGATTTTCTTCAGTTGATTTCCCTGCAATTTTCCACCCTGCAAACAGAGCAAGGAAAAACGCTTCAAAGTGGTTGTAGAAAGTGGTACATTATCCATCACCAATAATAAGAGAGCGAAACGAGATGCCGCTGTCTGCCTGGCCAGGCCGTGGAGTAAAACTACAAAATGGGAAGCAATATTTTACAACAAACCCCGCACCACGCAAGCACGCACGCAAATGAGATACTTTCGCGCACACACACACACATACTCATGCTGTCTGTGAAGTTCAGTGGTAGCAATTTGTCATATTAGTCAGATGAAGCATATTCTTCATCAGGATGCTAGCGTCAATATTTGACAATCGTTCCGGAAAATAATATAAACGTACGTTGAAGCGAATGTAAGCCGTACGCATTCGACAGACAAAGGTGAAACCAAACAGGAAGTTGAAAATGGTGCGTTATTAATCTTCTCCATCGTTCGTATTATTTGCCTTTCATCTGAATTTTACTCAAAAGAGTAGCCAAATAGTTATAAGTGAAAATTTTCATTTTTCGAGATCATTTTTCGAGATTTTTATCTCATTCAAATAATTTTAAAATGTTGATGATGGATGTTTTTGTGTGGTTTAATTGCAAATTTACAGAAATTCAAATATTTGTGTCACATAAAACTAACAAAAACACACACACCACCTGCTCTGCTGTTCTAGCTGATTTTTCCCTTTTATACTACCCTGCGTTAAAACAACGTACACCTACGTTCATTGTGATGTACACCATCCGAAAGAGTTGCCAAAAATCGTCTCAAAACTCGTTTCATCACAATCACCGCAAGGCAAATGGGAAAAGAAAAACCACCCAAAAAGGGAGCAAGAAAAAAAACGAACCCGTTATCCCGTTTGGCAACCAAACTTGTGTCACCGTATCAAAACCGTCGTCGTATGCGTTG
Organism: Anopheles moucheti; assembly: GCF_943734755.1. Taxonomy (NCBI): domain Eukaryota; kingdom Metazoa; phylum Arthropoda; class Insecta; order Diptera; family Culicidae; genus Anopheles; species Anopheles moucheti. The sequence continues at coordinate 44,635,126 of NC_069140.1, forward strand.
TTATTGTGATAACTTTCCACATGTTTTCCCTGCATTAGCATAGAAAAACATTAATACCTCGTTTCCAATTCAAATACCTGTGGCCCATCCCTGCCCGTGTGCGTCTTGTGCTGCAGGATCAGGACAGGCGAGTGTGTCCTTACGCAAAACCAGCGAAACGAACACATGCCTCCGGACACACACAAAAAAACAGTTCAGCTGCACACAACCACAACTCAGCAGCGGCAGAGAAGCACCGGGATACCTCCAACACGAACCGAACGAGGTGAACGAACGGTTATGAAAAAAAATGGAAAAAACCCTCCCATCCTTAGCACGAAATACCACAGCTTTTCCTAAATGCGTCACCTACATCCACTCCGGGGCGTTCGTTTTATCCTTAGCGTATTTTAAGCTTTACCGATTCCCTAAAGCCGAATTGATACGATCCAAAGTGATAGGTACACGGTACACATCCCCAATCGAACCACCCGAGCACGTTGCCAAACGTTGTGGGTTGGAAAAGCTTCACAAAACCACAAATAGCAATGAACAATCATTTTACCATGAAGCGCCGTTTTCCTTTGCGCTTACTCCAGCCCCGTTTCCGGTGCGTCCATTTGTTTTGCCAAGTAGCAAAAGCAAGCAGTGCCCCCCGACCATCATGACGACCCGTAAGCGCAAAGTGTGCCAGTAATATGCTAATAATAGCCTTGTGTGTTGTTTGTGGGGCAGTTGAATAAATTTTTGGCCAAAATATTCATCGATTATTCGATTCCCAATGCACCACCACACCTGTCGAATGATGCGGCGAGAAGCAAGACAAATGAACCCAAAAGACGGATAGCAGACACCGGTCGAATAATATGCAAATTTCTTAATATACCGGAACATCCAAAGGGAAGGAGGGGATAGAATTGGTTATGGATTTACCCTCGAAAATAGGGATTTTCCAGGTACAGGTCAGAATGTGTGTTAAAATAATTAAAACACAAGCAGAAGGCGTTCCCGGGGCTCTACGCCGGAAAAGAATTAGTGCTAGCATGGCCCGTACCTTTGGGCCCGTAGTACCACCAGCGTGAAGATCGTATCGTGTTCTTATCCGCATCTAAATCCCGGATCTATTTTCCATTACATGGCCAGATTCCGGCACGTTGGCTGTTCGAACAGGCTGTTCTACTTCGTTGCAAGACTTTTTCTGTACTTCGGAAAGATAAACACCGGTTGTCTTTGGGGCGTTCAAATGGAACCTGGGAGGTGTGTTTTTTGTTGTTTCTGTTTTTTCCGTTTGTTTGTTTGTTTGAACACAGAACTGTAATCTGATAAGTGGAAACTTTCACCATCATATTACATGCACGTTACTGTAAAGTGTAGCAAACGCAAACAAATCACAATTTACTTCGGATTTACTATGCAAACAGAACTTTTTAACAATATTCATGTTTTATCTCTATCACAAAGCTCAACCGGTGTACAAAATGGCGTGGGCGATGATAAAAGCCTTTTCCTCCTAATGTCGCCAAAACAAAAACATTTCCAAGAAAACATGATTCTTTCCTTAATATTAGAACATTGGTTAGAAAGCTGTATAAATGAAACACCAAAAGGCGCTAAAATCACTAGAAATAATAATAATTTAAATACTTCGCTATGTGCAGTTGTTGCAAATTAAATCACAACAGACATCATTAAACATCCAGTCCATCCATTTCACACACATTATGAAGCATTATGTCAATAAACATAAAATTTTCAGCTTTTACTCTTTGAATGGACTCTTTTTCTGCCAACAAATGGCGTAAAGTTGAATTCCGTAGCCAAATCAATACATGTTTCAGTCTCGCCGCATCCACCAACGATAAATAGCGTCCAAATTGTATCACGCTTCGTTTATACTCCCACACCCTGCTGGGTGTATCAGATGGACGGACAGACGGTTTAGACAGGCAGGTAGAATAATGCACCAACTCTATGTCCGACCGATGCACATGTTTGCTGTCCGTATCGAGCACCGAACGTTGCACGTAACGTACGTTTGTATGTAGGTCAGAGCACCGGAACGAGAATAATAAATCAATAAAATAAATAGCAGAGCCCGCTTGGTGCCACAAACTGTTGCACACACGATGCAAGTGCGGGATGCACTTTTCGATGGAGATCCGGGGTGGAATATTCGTTTACGATTGCAAACAGCAGGTGTGTCCAGTATGTTTTGAGCTCAAGTTTTCCTTTCATTTGGCGATTCTATGGAGTGAAAAAGAGTGCCTGTAGCAGTCACTGTAGTTGCCACTTTTGAAATATTTTGATCAAAACTTCGTAAATGAAACGAATTTGAATGGAGAACTTATGTTTGGAAGTAAATAAATGTGTACTGATAATGTTTCCTCACATCTGAACGACAAAAATAAAATCAAAAAAGTCAATGAAATCTATCAAAACTGTAAGTGAATACATCTATAAATGAACGTTAACAAACAGCACAAATTGGAGCCATGAAAAACAATAAACGAAACAACAAATCTCCATTAGTTATGCCTCTTCCGAGCAGCACTGTTTCAAGTGGAGCCACTTGACGTCTGGAGCGATGATGCGTTCCACCTTCAAGTGCAGCATATCACATAAAAGCCACTTCACTCAGGTGTGTGCTGCTCGCGTGTGTTCACCAATCATTTGGAACCAATAATTGTGCCGCGTCCGCGCGTCCGTGTTTTATGGTGGTGGAGCTTAAATTTCCAATCGTTTTACGCCAGAAGGGTTCACATTCGATTATTAATCGATACGCGGAGGACCACCGGGAGAAATGCAAAACAAAAAAAACAAAACATTCGTCTATGCGTGTCGATCCACTCACGCGTAATTGGCGTGAGGTCCACAATCATATTTTCCTTAATTAAGTGACCCATCACCGTGTTGGTCACTCGAGCGCTGTCGAATAAAACGTTCAAACCGGGCCAAACCCGGGAACCCCGTGCCAGGTGTGTGCTTTATTGGTGCGACGGTGTCATTAATAATGCAGCAAGTGGTTCTCAGTGGTTTTTTTTTTTACTCCTGCACTGTGCACCGGGAAACAACGCCAATAGAATCGAAATTAGAGTAATTAATCCAGATAACTCACTGCATGCGCGCTTCGGTCATGGCAAAGAGTGTAGTTCAATTAAATGTTTGCCACCGTTGATATTTCCATGCTCTGGCCCGATTTGAATTCATCCAATTAGTCACAAATGTACTCATAAAGAAAACTTGTGCCTGACTTGCAGATAAAATGAAGCCCTGTATTTAAAAAACCACAGCTAAATTATTAGTGAATGATTTGATGCTTTCTTTGATTCATTATCAGATACCGAACAGCATATTCCCATCCGACTTGCCCTTTGAGTATTATTATTTGATTAGCCGTTCCATATTGCAGAAAACTGCTTACAAATCAACTCAGGAAATATAATCCTATTTGTCCAAATCCTACTCCAAATCATGGACTCAAATATCAGCAAAACGAAAGCAATGTGCAGCGATGCTGTGTGAACATTTGTTACGATTTTATTGTTCAAGGATCTTTATTTTTAAACATTTCTGAACTTTAAGAGGGAACGAAACAATTAATAATTGATATAGCATCACTAAGACTGTTTAATGACACAATAAATTAATATCTACTCATATTGTACGAAGTGATCATCGCTAGACACACTGCGAGGTACACGCAAAGCGGGGATTTTGTGAAGCTATAGAGCGCCTTTTTTCCCCGCTTAATGATTTAGTCGTAACCACTGGTTGAATGATTGATTGAGTATGAGTTTTTCGTGGAAGAAATTTAATCAGTTTGAAGTTTAGTAACACAGTTAGGGATTACAGGCATCACCTTAAACAGCTCGTGATGGAGCGAAACTTTCTCTCGCAAACATCAGAGCCAAAACTCAACCTTAATTTATTTCCGTGTCTTTGTCCATGTTAAAGACGTTATCAGCAGTATAGAGCGACTAGAGTCGATGCAGCACAAGTTTAGTAGATTAAAAGAGAGGTTTACAAGGTATTAACAGACTCGATCTTGTAGGTTGTAATGTCGTCGTAATGATTGTCTAATTCTTAGTTATTACAAAACATTGCGTTGGACAATAAACGAATTTTCGGGATGGATCGTCTGACATTTGATTGCAAGCTTGTAAAAAAAGCATTTTTAGAGCCATTGCGTCGCGAGGTCATGTAAAAACTGAACACATATAACAGATTTTGTTGACAGTTTTGATAAAAATTGCTCAATGCAGTAAAAAATTCACTTGTGCTACTCTCATACAGCTTAGAAAATATTCGACAAAATATACCCGGACGAAAATCGTTCATCAAGCTGTCCAAGATGACAAATAGAACGGAATGGTTTATACCCTCTGAAGCGCGTATAGATCTTCCTACTTGCGTTATTAACGATCTGCGGTTAGGTGAAAGTGAAACATCCTGCCTTCGGAAGCCGGAATGTCTCCGGCGGAAGTGATTTCTATCCGCTGTGACAGCTAGCCAAGAAGCAGCTCTGGTTGGCTATTCCACGACCCGGAGCCGGTCAGTGATTAATTGATGAATTCTGATTGAATTTATCATTCATCGAAATCATGCTCGCCGTTGTGCGCTATCGTTCTTGGTCCGGCAGTGTGTCAACCAGCAGAACTGATTAGTTCGCAAAATGGATGACAACAGTGAACATTAACGCTCAGAATCGCGCCTTTCCATACTTTCTAATGCGCGATATTTTGCGACGAAAAAGATGAAAGCAACAGCAGGAGTTTATCGGTTCGATTGTTCGGCCATTAAATTGCCCTAAATCAATAAATCGTCTTCATCGCAAAGCACACGCGAAAGGAGCGTGGTACGAAAACGGAAAAACCACACAAACCCATACCCCCCCACGGTGTCCCACACGTTCACTGTACGTGTCGACTTTTCTCTCTTTCTCTTCCTCTCTACGTGTGATTAATAAAAAAAAGAGAAAGACCAACAACGAGCGGTTTTCCCCGAATGGTTAGGTGGAAAGGAAATATTTCAATTAACCGTGAAAACCTTCACGTCCGTACGTCGACGCTGGGTGGAAAAGTTTTTCCCCTCCCTTCGATAAAACTGCCACCGCTCCGGGGCGTGCTGTTCCTTTCGCCGTCCCATCTCATCCCATCGGGCCAAATGTATCCATCGCGTACCGTGCACTTCCGGTACTGGAAGCATGCCTGCTTACCGCCAACACCATACCGCATACCGTGTGCAGCACGTCGCTGATGGTCCATTTCCGCCACGGGGAGTGTGCTTTCGGAAAAAAAATTTCTTCATCGAACACCTTTTGCCTACCCACGGTCTAGCCACGGTAGTACCATCCGCACACGATCTATGGCCATCAGTTCATTTGTTGCCACTTACATTTTCGTCTCGCGTACCACTCAAAACAAAAGCAGCGAACAGAAAAAACCACCCTCCGCACGCGCCCACCACGAGGCCGGCGGGGTGGGAAAACCTTCCCGAAATGTACCCTCATTTTCCCGAGGGAAATCTTCAATATTTGTGCTTTGACTTCGGTGCGTTTACTCGCTCACACTAACGGTGCTGTGTCTCCGGGTGCGCCCTCCTCCCTCCCAGTAATGTTCGGATGGGGGTCGCTGCAAGGCGATGAAATATGACGTAATTTATCTCCCCCGGTGTGAAACACTCTGCGAACTCCCCTGCGTTGAGGCCGGTGGTGGTGGTGGCGCTGGTAGGGCGACGACGGTTGCCCCATGACATTGAGGACGAACCGTGCAACCGTGCCCATCGAAGTGTAAGGGAATTCTTCCCGGGGTATCTTTGCGTGTTCGGCCATCCCGTGTCTGGAGTGTGGACGCACAAAAGTACGCTTCATTTTACCGAGTTCCTCTTGCCATACACCTGCAGTGTATCGATTTTTGCCCAGCATTTAGACTAAAGACAGCGGCAAAAAAGGCGCAACGCTGCGTTTGTGTTCGAGTGTCCTTCACCTCGTGGTGCCAAAAAGTGCTTCGGCATTGATGTCCTTCAGGAAAAACAAACAGCGTGCCAACAGCGTACCAAAAACCTTTACCATGGACAGCCAGCGCACGATTAAATGAAGAAAGCGCAAGCGAAGGAACGGTTCCTGAAGACGTAAAACATTTGGACGGTAATAGAAATAGCAGCATCGTCGGGTGTATCGCACGATGGTAAAACCAGACACCACGCAGGAACAAACCCAGCTGTAACCACTCGTAGCTGTCCCTATCGCCTGGCCGGTAAGTTTATTTGCTGTCAGTAGGAGGGCAAACTATCGAGCAGCTTCGATATTTCAACCACCGGGCGCTAAGGTATCGTTTTTCTTGACAGCTCGCTTACCATCATCGTGCTTACCCCGGAAAGGTGCAAGAAATGATGGTCCAGATCCGAAGCGATAATCGCAAGAATGCCAACGAAATTGACTGCCACACTTTAAACGAAACTCTTCATGATCTTCTGTTCTCCTTTTTTTTTCGCCGAGCGGAACGATCCTTCCTTCTTATGCTATTGCCGAGGTACGTTCTTCGCCACTATGGTACGCAATGGTTCTCCCGGCTTTCCCTGGGTAACGTTTCCCATCGCCACACCGCCGCGTGACGCTGGGCGCAAACAAAGTTTCTCGTTACGTACAGCACCGACAACTTTACGACAAATCACGATGACAGCATCCCGGCGGTTGACGGTACTGTGGCGGTGGCGAAGTATAAGTGAAATATCAACAAACCAGGAAATTGATGCTGGGAAATGCATCCTGCTAAATGGTTGGAGAGACTGCGCGTTTTGTAGTTTAAAGTTTTATCGTCGACAAATTGCTGACATGATACAGAAATTGTTCCCGTGCAAAAGAAGATAAGAGCGCGCTGGTAAAGCTGCTGTCAATAGCAAGACGACAGGCATAATGAATCTCCGGATTGTTTGGAAAATTAACAGCTGAACGAAAGATTGTTTGAGCAATTCAGGACACATCAGTTTATTTGTTTTAGTTTTTACTTTTAGTTTGTTGGTTTATAACCCAATCCGCTTCTTGTATCAATAGTTGGATATATAAAAGAAGAAAATGTGTAAAGAATATTTCAGCATCTTCGGTCTGCTAGTGCATTGAAAACCGGTAAACTCTATTCGATGAGATTACTTATTTACTTATCTGGTGCAACGACCACTTTGAGGTATTGGCCTGCTGCAGAAATCATCTTAAACCGTTCACGGTCGAGTGCGGTCGTGTCCCAATCCATTTGATTGAATTGGATGAGATTCGATCCACTCTCTGTACTATACTGTCCATACTATCAAAACAAACTGAAGTGAAAGCAATGAAGACTGAACGATCAGCATAAAACGAATGAAAACATCTAAATTCTTCAAACAATAAAAAATTAACATTAAGGAACCCGTAGCGAAAGCATGAATCGTTGAGAAGTTTTAAAGTCAACTGAAGAACGCATCAGCTGCTACGATGAGAATGTTTAACAGAAAAATTTCCTTTTCTTAGTAGGCCAAGCGAAGCAATTCTGAAGAAGGTCCTGCTCATACAATCCATCGTTACCCTTGTCACCCTAACCGAACAAATTGTATGCCATTTTGAGAACCTGTTCACGTTCAAGAACGCAACTGTGGTACACTTTTCTCGTAACAACAGCCATACTGTCATAGCTGGCCGAGGGGAGAGTCATCGAGAAACACCTTTCGTAGGGACGACCGTACGACAACCGTAGAATCAGCAGGGATACGAGCATCTTTGCAATGCTATAGAAAACATGCTACTAACAGACGCTTAGCGCTTTCGGTATCTTCCGGCTGTGGGAAATTGTCACTCATGAAAGAAATCTCGGACCTGCTTAGAATGTGAAGAAAAGACACGGTTCGTCTGCAGTCCTCGAATGCGAAAGTGTGTCAGCATCGCACCAGACGAAGCGATTCCACACACACGCCCGCTAACGGAGAAGAATTATAGGTCAGTCCGCGACAGATTGATGTTCGGAAGTGAAAAGAGATACAGCACACCCGTACACAGGTTTCTCAGCACCGCACCAAATCGATGCCGGTAGAGCACAGAGTTGGGGTCACCGGTCCCGGCACAGGGCAAACGTTTCGTGTGGATTAGCAGGGGATTACGGGAACTACGACAAGCTGACTTATGAACGGATGCCAGCGATGAAGATGCTACCGACCGCAAGAATTAACGAATGCTGTTTTTCTGCTCCCCGGGATCGGTCGTTAGTGTACCTAAAGGTTCGTTTACCAGCTGGCAAACCTCAAGCAAATCTCGTCGCATCGCCATTACACGAGCGATCAAAGAATCGTTGACATTTGTTTGATTTGGTAAAGTTCGGTGACTTTCGTCGACATTTTACCATTCAGAAGCATATCACTAAATCGCATACCTTTAAAACCATGTAGTGAGTTTCCAATTAAAAACGAAGTTTACTGTTCGAGAAACCGTCTGCGTAAGCCTTTTTGATCCTCGAAGGGCCTTCCAGAAACCCTTGTAATCGATTCACCAACCAGAGACATGAGCAAACGATATTTTGCATATGAAAAACATCATTTTCCCCTCGAGCAGAACTGAACATGACTGGGAACGTTCGTGTTGGAAAACGAGCGGTACATGTTTCATTACTGATCCCATATGCCCATCCAACAAAACAATGACTCAAACGGTGCATTAAAAAGCTATTATCCTACCGGTCCGTACGCTGCTCAATGCTTTCCGTGCGCTAAATTTAACACAAATTGCAATATTTGCTATTGTTCTTACCTTTTGATTTTCTCTTTTCCATGCTCGTCTTGCAGGTCCGTTGATAGAGGTTCAAACGGCGGTCGGATTGGACGTGTCCTTGCCGTGCGATTTGCTGCCAACCACCATGACCATGATGACGGACAAGGTCTACCTGGTCATCTGGTACAAGGAGGGCAACACGAAGCCAATTTACTCGTAAGTATCTACCACTACACCACCACTCACTGGTGCTACCATTGCATCAAACTCGTATGCATCTTGACATGCGGGACAATCATCATCCTTTCAAAACTGTCAAATGGTTTGGAAATTGGCGTTTCATTACGTTCGAACAATAATGAAAATAAGGGTCACACGGATGTTCCAGGATGAGATACCTCAGCGTTATGCGTTGCTCTGCAGATAAGCTGCTTTTACTTTCAGTTTGGCAAACAAATTTATTCACCAAAGCGTGCTACTGCAACGCGAACGAACGCTGTTAAGCGTTGTTTTCTTTGCACATTTGTCGACATTTGTCGTTCACATTCTATGGACATCCATTCACTTGATGCTGATGTGTTGTAAATAGCTTCTCGGATGTCTTTGCTTACCCATTTCTATACAACACACCTTTATACAGCTGCTTCTGCTGCTTATCCCTCCCGCAAGGTAGCACCCACTAACAGAGACGTTACGCAAACAACGGTGTACGTACTGCTTTTCTTTCGCAGCAAACACTTGTGGCACGGCAAAACGGAATTGCACCGAAAGGCCAACACTTGAAACAGATTTTAAACATACTTTTACTTTGAACACACACCGCACTCCAAACACTAAAAGACCGCTTTGAAAAGGAAGCAAACAACGCTTACTAAAAACTAGAGATGAGCGCACCTGGCCGGAATCATGATTCCGATCCGATCCGATCCATAATAGTGATTCCGATTGAGTTCGAGTGATCCGGTATCAATCTATGTGGTTACAAGAATGGTACAGGTAATGTTTTTATAGTGAGATTGATTCCGATCAGAGTTATAATAAATTAAAAATGAATTCAAATGCATTGAAAACATTTTGAACTACTGGACTATTATAGACAAGTAGAAAAACTTAAGATGTAGTCCTAAAATGTTGATTTAAAGATAATTTTCACATAAAACATCAACAAACGCGGTAATTAACGTCAAATAAATAAAACACAATAATAACAGCCAAAGTAAAACTACGGCACAATGCCGCAAAGAAGATACCGCACACATGATAGATCCGGCGATCCGGATCTGCCGGAGTTTTCATAATGAGAATTATTCCACTAGATCCGGCTGTTTTGTGTCCGGTTTTCGCATGAAGATCCGGAGCAGCCGGAGTTTCTATAGTGAGAATGATTCCGGTAGATCCGGATTTTTTGAGTTCCGATCATCCCATCCGGTAAATGATCGGATCGACCCATCTCTACTAAGAACCGATCCAAAGGGCAAACGTCAAAGCAAACGTCGCTGCTGCACTACCGCTCAAAGTGGGTAAAGAGACTAGGTGGGCTCATAGCTCTTTTCAGCAGGCCATTTTTAAATACCCATTTGACGTTTCGCGTTACGGTATCCGTGCACAGCTGTTTTTGTTTTGATTGTGTTGCCTGAAGCTCTTCCTGCAAATTTGAATCGATAATTTCTGTTTCTGTATTCAGTATTCTGCTCCTTCCCTACTCTTTGCGAGTTTATTTATCAGTTCAATAATGGTGTCCAGCTTCCTGAGCCGTGTGTGATCAACGGGCAGCCAACTTCGAAGTAATTTAAGACCGACAACTGATTGGCATAGGTCCTAATCAGTCGTATTGAGAGCAGCTCGTAAAAGTGGGACGGTTTTTTCCGGTATAAACGAAATAGATCACACAATCACGTAATGTCCGTCGTTACCAAACAGGTTGCCAACACGGTTCATATGCGTTTCGTGGTCCTCCAGGATCGTAAAACTTTTTACGTATGACGCCGCGATGTGCGGGCTCGTTATCTAAAACCAGCTAGAAGTCAAGTTGCTGAACAGCTCGCTGGCCTTCGCACAGCCTTGATACTCGTAGCTATCCAGTGCCGATTGGTCTGCGGAAAATTCGATGAGGTATTTGCTATTGTGGTTAAACTTTCACAGATAGCTCGGTGACCGTTCTAAATTGACGACGGAAAGGTACGGGCACACGATTTGGTACAATTCTTGAATTTGAACAACACTGAAAATATACTCTCTGCACGCAATATCATTCAGAACGATATCACACACACACACACTCTCAAGCGACCGTACCGCGAACTGTCAAACCATTTCTACTTTTTTTTCATAGCGCGGTTGTCAAATCGTTAGGGATGAGCCCACCTAGTCTCTTTACCCACTTTGCTACCGCTTGTCAGGGCAGTCTACCACACCGCGGTGACAGTTGTCGAGAGTACTGCAAATAAATTAAACCGGTGGAGTTTTCTGCGCGAAAGCGTACACAGGGAGTGAAATTAGAAGAAAAGCGCAAGATAGTATCGGTCGAATGGTTTTGCACTCCCGGCGGGGACCGTGCGGTACTGCGGTCGGTTTGTTTGCATTCCAGCAGCTACTCGGACGTGCGTTTTGATTCGCTAGAGCAATCTCAGCTGCCGTCTTGTACCGTTCGTTATGTGTCCTTCCGGTGAGTTGTCCGGCTCCTGACAAACTCACCTCGGCCCGCTTGTAATCCGGCCACCCGGCAAGACGCTAAAGAGCAATCACAAAAACGATAAACATCGAAATGCTAATGCAGTGGCTGAGCACTGCAGGATTGGCTGTGTGCAAGCAAACCGAGTATGTATACAAACACCGGCTTGGTTCTGCCCCTTGACAGCGGTGCCGCGAATTCAAATTCCACAAATGGAAAGCACCTTCTCCCGGGTTGAAGTATCATCACTGCCCGGCAGACAGAAGACACACGAACAAAACCGAACACTGCGATCGGTCAACGGTGGGTCGTTATCGTAATCAAATAAAATCCATCCGTACTTAACGGCATGTCAACGGAACGCACCCTGCGCCGAGCGTATCATCCGCTATTGACATTTTGTCAGTATGTAGATTACTGTTGATTTTAAATAATTCACTTACATATTAGTCGCTCTTTCGTTCTCTCCCTACATTGCAGGCGATCATTGAATTGTGTCCAAGTGAGTGAATATCTCAGTACAACATCTGACCGTGTCCCGAACAAATAAAGCAGCAGTCATTTGATCCACTTTCGGCGCAACGACCAATCGATACGCTTCCGTGCTGCCGGTACTTGATTGGCATGGCATCTTGATATGTCACAAGATCGTCTTCTCGATTTGGACATTTTGATAGGCTGCTGAAAAAGCTCATTATATTCGTGCATGCATGGTATGCTGCATAAAACCGGCCTTACCGACCGGTAGCGCCTTCGCGTCGTTAAGCTTCTTAACTGACCATAAATCAGCGACATTTTGCGCCCACCATATCGTGCCCGGTGGATCGAATACCGGCTATAAAACTGTCGCGGACATTAAATGCTAATGATGGGCGCGTTTGCTTACCAACATCAAAATCAATTTTCCGTTGGTCCTTGGTACACGGTACCTGGTGGGTACCCACGTCTCGAACGTTACAATTTTATGGTAGGGATTTTATTAAATCTCTCTCAACGACTTTTCTCTCCCGGGGCTGTTTGCTGTAGCGGTTTTTTGTGGATTTTTGTATTTGTTCTTTCTGTCCATCCTGTCACCTGAGCAAAGAAGAAGGCACGATCTATTATCGGTTTCTTATCCCAAAAAGAATACGAAAAAAAAACACCCCCACGAACGCACATTCTACAGTCAATCGAGAAGGTGAAAAGTCATATTCTAATCTATCTTACCGTCGTGGAAGTCTATTTGACCTATGTGTTCTTTGCGCCCTGTAACCGTTTGCTTCTACGTAAACACAAGCCAGCCTTTGGAAGTGATAAAAAGTCCCAAATCAAACACAACTCACATCGTAACGGCTAAGCGTCAAGTACGGGAAGGACGGAAAGTCCCCTGTTTGCAGAGCAAACAACCGTGCTCGATGAATATTCGGTTTGATCGGTTTCGGGGTTTTGACTCCTACTCATCATTCGATCCAATGTACAACGCTGCGCAACAGCCGCTCGTAGGTTGTCAACTCCCTTTAGTCCCAAGAGTTTACTATAAGCAAGAGGTGATATATTTAGAAATATGAGTTTGCCCAAGGGGTTCTTATCGTACACCCACTTTCACTAGCTGCGACATACAGCCAGTTACCAGATATCGTGACGTTAGAGCCGACGGAGCTGAAGTTGCATACTTGAGCAAACTCTTATTACACCTTAGCATGTACCATCCCCAGCGGTCATGGTTTCTAATTATCTTGAACGTATTTATACATCCTTCAAACCAGCAGGATTGCAAGATATCTTAATGCGAAACGTAATTAAACCAATTCTCAAAAGGTTTTCAGGGGAAGAGTTCACGGTAAAAGCTTCGCTACTGATATGAATGATTTCCCACAGCATTCGGTGTCGTTGCTGTAGTATTTTCCATCCACTCACAAATGTCTGTTCGTTTTCATTTCAAACAACTGCTGCAGTTCTTCACGACAAACGAACATCCATTCGTTTTTTTTTATCGAATGGTTCGAATGACGTTTGTCTAAAAGCGATCTAAAATAAAACGACCATCATGAAATCATCCCACAAACACTCCTTGTGACACGTGCGCTTTGATGAATTCTTTTTCAATTCCCTTTAAACACCTTCTGCGCCTAACCGCCTTCCAACGGCTGTATAATTCCATTCCTGCAATGCCGGAGAGGATTAACCCACTGCTCTAAAATCAGTTCCCAGCCTCGAACGCAAAACGCCACACCCGTAACCAAACACCAAACGCGTCGCGATTGAATTTGATTGAAAAGGTACGAACTGCGAAGAGCAATAATAACCGGAAAATGAAACAAATCCCAACATTTCAGCTGAGCACTCTCACCCTGAAAACCCGTTGTGCATATGGTTGAAAATAAACACCGGACATTATCGAAACGGAAGCCAAACCCACTCTGTGGGGGCTTCGTACGTTTCATCTCGTGCATTAGCTGGAGGGCATCGAATGACATCTGTTTTAATCGGATTACCGACTTTTGACATTTTTCTAATATTCTTTTCTCTCGCGTTCGTCCCACTGGCCACACAACCCATCATACACGACCAGGCAAGGTGTGATGTCATTCAGCATGATTCGTCACTGTGCGACCGATCAACAAAATCACTTCGGAAACTGAGCTGCAAAACGTTCCGTTTCGATGTTTTCAATGCTGCAAGTTGAGACAAACGCTTTTTTTTTTTGTTTAATTTAATCTTTTAATATTGATGGATGTTGGTTGGTTTTTTTTTATTCCTTCCGAAGCTTCTGCATCCTTGATCAATCTGATTGACGGTTGCTTTTTTTTTGTTTAAAGATCCGGATTGAGTGTTTTGGCTTTCTGACCTAATTCTCACTCGCTCATTTAATCCTTTCGATCGATGCGATTGCTCCGTAGAACCAATAGAACAATCTCCATCACCTGGGGATACATAAAAGCTGCATCCGTTTCTCGTAGACAACAGAGAAGCAAACAATGGCGTAATTTTCACCTACACAAAGATGTACTTGCGTAGCGCTAGACGTATATAAAGCGCATTCATTCGAGCGAAACCCACCAACAACGTGCCGCTAAGTGTAGGGATCGATTTATCGATTGATTTCCATTAGTAAATTACCATCCCGGGCTGTAAGTGACCATTAACAGCTTAAATTAAAATCATCTCATTACGGAAATTATATAATAGCCCCTTCGAGCGTCAGTTGCTGTTGCCGCATGCGTTCTAAACGGCATTTTGCTTCGCCTTCCAGGCTTCAGCTCGTATATGCGTGCGTTCATCATGCCCGCTTATCATGCCCACTTTACCCTCCATACAGCACTTCCAATGTTTATGCTGCCAGGTGAATGATATTTGTAAACTTCCCTCATCAATCGATCACAAACCACCGTTCGCCCTTTCCCGGCAACTCCGTTCCATCACGTGCACCGAAGAACACCGTTGGCTGTGTACACAAGCCAACGAACAGACAAACAGTGCGCCGAGAATTGATGAAGGGCGGCATACATACGCGCATAAGCAGGGCGGTGGAATGAATGTCTAGTAGCAACAACTAGCCTTGATACATACGCTTACCGTGCCCGGTGTAAACAATGGTTCGGCTACAAGACTACTGCAGCAAAACCGAAATGCCGGAAATTATTGTTTTCCATCATCAGTTTGCTCTCCTCCGAAGGGCAGGAGCTGAGTTGCCTTAAATGGTAAATCGGAGCGTATGTGGACCACGCTAAAATTAAGATTTCACATCACTTAAATACATTTTGAATATATTGAACCTCAGATAAACCGGTGCAGGTTAGCTCACTTCAATAATAAATGTCTAATCAAACATTGGTCATCATCTCGTCAGTAAACAGAGCCGTTCTTCTAAATCTTTCTTATCATTTTATATTGCACCATTTACCCAACGTTATCAATGCAATGAACTGCTGCAAAAAGGGTTCTAGCGTTCGGAGGTCACCGAAAGAAAACCCCTTTTAAGCCACCGATTATCGACCCGTTCAGGTATCTATCGTGATTGCAAGTAAAAGCTAGCAGTTAAGTTTCGTCGAAGATTTTACGTCCCTCTAGTCGTCGGTACGATATAAAAGATAATTTTTATCACCGAATTCACTTCGTCGCTATAAATATCATTTTTACTAAGTCGTTAGCATAGTCGTAAGAAACAGTAGCCCTTCCAACATATCAAATCTCCTGAGCAAATAGCTTGACTTATGCTGTGGGCTTCATGAGTAGCGAACGGCCGGGCGAACAAATCTCACCAATGAAGTACTTGATCTCCTCTCCCCTGATACTCCACGCTGCGTTACGGCCAATGTTGCTTCCTGTGGTCATCCATTCAGCGCAACTTCAACAACTTTGCCCGTAAGTTCGTTACCCTCCATCTACGGATCTTATCTTATCGGGCTGGTAGGCTCGGAATAAGGAAGTCAGAGTAAAGCACACACACAAAAAGAAACAAAACAAACTTATTTTACGACACTCCAAGCCAGGACCTCGGTATAACCCATCACCATACCTAATGGACCACATTCCCGAACGGCATTCGTTTCGTCCGTTCAGGGTCTAGAAGAACAACCCGCACGGCAAGAGCTTTGCCAAGTATGTCACTTTCATTAGCTGGCAGCGTCTCGGAAAATTACCCTTCGCTATCAATTCCTGATGTTTACGTAAGTGATCAACACTTGGGTTTTATTGGACCGAGTTCCACTTCCGAGGTCCACCGACTGCTGCACGGACCGACTGCCGGGTCGCTTAACCGCAAAACCCTAAAGAACATTCGCTGGTGCGCTGTCAAGCGCGGTACGTGGTTCTGTTCACTCGTTCGCAGTTCAACACGTTTCGACAGCTTATTTCCTTCGCCGGGTTATTTGCCAACCCGGAACACGTGAACGAAAATGTTCGCTGCAAATCGAAGTCAGCTCGCGTCCGCACCTTCGTACACGTGCGACCACCGGCAGTCGTACGTTTGCGGCCTACTGCGCTGTTCCATCTGCGGGTGGATTGGAAAAGATCTTCATCGCAGCTGGGAATTCATTTCGCTTCACTCAAAGTGTCCATTTCTCTTTCCGCCTTTCCTTACTTTCAGCTTCGATGCACGGGGCAAGAGCCTTCAGCAGGCCATCCACTGGTCCGATGAGGCGGTGCTCAAATCCAAGGCGTACTTCTACTACGACACCAGCCCACCGGCCCTGCGGATCAAGGGCGTCAAGCAGGAGGATACCGGCCTGTACAGGTATGTTTGATAGTTTCGGCTCTAGCCTCCTCACTACTTTGCCTTTCCTTGCTACTACTTTCTCGAGCGTTTCAGTGCAATGGGACGAAAAAAGAGGGAAAGGAAATAAAACGAGGAAAATAACAAATATACTAAGCGTCCGAAGCTGCTGGACGAAACACTTTGCCACCTTATCCACCGGTAACAGCTCGTGGCCAGAATCGCAACGTCCATAATCCTGACAAAGTGCACACTCGGCACGTGAGAGCGATGCCGAATGGAGTACTTTCTTCTTGCCTCGGTAACGGGAAAGATCGGGAGCTTCCGCAGCGCTTCATCGTCAATCCGAGCCGTGGCGGATATCAGCTTCTTCAGCATAAAAATGAATATGCGGCTGTGCCGCATTATCATTCGCCAAACGGGGAAATCGCTTTGCAGCAAAGAATGTAGCCATTTTGGGTGCAATCGAAACGAAATTTATCAAAACCATAAAATAAGCCATAATATCAATCAGGTACAGAACGATGATGGGAAGAAAAACTGTGGTTCCTGCATGATGTCGCTCGTGCAAAGAGGGAAGCATATTTTGATTGGGTTAAATTGTCCGCTCAAAAAAACATACCCGTTACGTACGTACGGGTACGTACCGTTATGGAGCAGTTTAATGTTTTTATAAACTATTTTATAACAAAGTTCGGAGAATATATTAGATCAACTTAGAAGTGGCAGTACTTTCAAATGCAACATTTCATTGCATTTTAAGACGAGAATTATCATTTTTAAAATGTGTGAAATATTAGGACTATAAAAAAGATATAACAATTGCTTGGTAAATAGTTAACGGCAGAGTAAATGGATGAATTTCAATATTAAAAAGTCAAATCAAACGGCTAATGCGTGAACGAACAACCGCCATTACAATAACTTCATGTGGCATTATGTTTGTTACGGTAATCCTTTCTGCTTAGTACCTCGGAAACAATTATTTAAAGCAAAACATTACCATTCGCTTCCAGTAGGTAAGGGAAAATCTGAAACCGAATCCTTCAGCTCGGTAAAATTGCCCAAAATGGTAAACTGTTTATTTTACGCCAAATGACTACTGCGGCCATATCTGGTGCCCGTTTGCTCTCGCGCGTGATGGTTGCTCGGGCGGGTGTTTTCCAGCGTGGAACTGCCATCGGCGAATAGGATTAACTTGTACTAATATTAAGTTCAAATTGCTACGAACGATCATTTCGGCCGGTGTCTAAACTGCTCTGCCCGGGCGTTTTTGTGTAGCGGTAAGGCTTGTGTTACCTGATGCTGGTATTTTATTTAACGTTCAACGCATCGTAACCGTTACCCATTGGCAAAAGTGGCAATCGCAAGGCGCCATTGCGTAAGGCACCAGTCGGGCTTGGCTGCTCCGCAATCCACTTACCAACATACCGGTGGCTGAAATATTCAGCATCTTTCGCAGCCCACGTTTGCCACCGAATCAAGAATGCAAAAAAGGGGTATTTGAAACCGTGGCAAACGCCAACAGCAAGCAGAACAAAAAGAAATGAACGCTCCCTACAACGATGCGCAATGATAGCATTTCACTTTATGTGCAACATTCTTTTCCCTATCCCATGTCCGGGATAGGGAAATGCTAACCAAAACACAGAACCCTTTGTTTGCCGGAAGGCAATGGTTGAAACTTTTCCGGATTCCGCAAAAACTTCCGCACTGAAAAATCGACTACCGAAGCGAAAATGCAAAGATTTGGTACGATACGAATTGAATCGGTTTGTTTGGTTTGACCGTTCGGTGCGTCGTACTGCTACATGACCCGGGCATGGTAAGGCCACTCCTCGCCAATCAAACGAACAGCCCAACGGGTACTCCTGGAACATTGCGATCGAACCGTAACCATCTTGACCTCTTGATCTGCTGCCCCTTTCGCGAACGAGATTGCCCGGGTGGATGTGGACAAAACAATAACGCAGAAAAAGGGAAAACCCAAATCCACTTGCCACCATTTGCAATACCATTTCCAAAGCTGTTTGGAAAGCTTCGTTCGAAAGAGCCAAGACAGAGCGTTTTTTTTTTTCTCTCCATTGAAACACTTCCCGGAGAAAACCTTGATGTGCCATAACACTAAACTATGTCGGCACATCGCTTTGCTGCAATGGCACACGAGGAAGGGCTGCAACCATAATGTGTAGCAGGATATTTTTCCCAACCCATCCTTTCCCAACGGTGCACACGGTTTGCCGGTGAGTCTTGATTATTTGAGAAAGGATTCCCATACCACACCTGGACGAAAAGATACGCGGCGTAGCAGGTGGGGAAGTACGAACCGTACGGTAGCGTTTCATAAGATTTTACGATTTTACGCATTCACGCCCGAAACGTTATGCGATCCATGCCGATACCTGCCGATGATGATTTTGTGAGGAGAAATATTGCAATTTACACTCCAAAGGCTCAATACACGGGCCGATAGGCGATGGGTTTACAGCTCCCAGTGCACACTTCCATCTGGAGTGTGATAACGTTGCCGATATTTATTTTCCATCCATTCGGTTCTGCCAATCTGTTGTTTAATCTCACGCACACGCACGCGATAATTTGTGGAAAATTGTGTGCGACGGGGTGCACATTACCTGCCAGTTAATGGGGTTGAGAATTTTGTATGCACGCTCGTTCTGATACCGGCACTTCCTCAACGGTCCAGGTCATGTGTGAGTGTTTGCTAAGCAACATGACTGGCATTGTAGCTCAAGGGTTGGTGAAACATTTGCGAATCATGCATGCCAGCGTTGGAACAGACTGATCCTTATTCTGCCAAAATTATTATCACACAAGTTGCAAATGGCTGATGATGGAGGTGACCACTCGGTTGTATGATTTAGTTCGATAAAGCAATTTCAACACCATCTTATCTTGATAATAATTTTCAATTCCCCACAATGATTTGTAACCTTTTGATGCATTCCAGAAACTTCCCTGCTATTCTTCTTGGTACTAAACGAATAACAAGGAGGAATATCTCCGAAACAGGAAATATTGATCTAATATGTTGCTACACATAAAGTGGCCTTCCGCCAATTTATACATCATTTCACCACGTTAACCACCGTCGTAATAGAAGTTTTCTTACATAAAAAGTTCTCCATATCTAGCTTTTCCCCGAACTGCTTCGGGAGCTACCCCGAAACCGTCTGGAACGAATCCTTTCAATAACCACTTTGACCACTTATCGGGTCAGTTCGTCGGCGTTGTGCGGTGCTATATTTCATTGTCTGCTACCACTCCGTCTGCTCCACATCTCGGAAACTCGAAAATTCACCCCCGAAAATGCTATCAGAAAATCTTCCCAGCAACACACTTGTTGTTGTGTCAAGTGGTTGTTTTGCGAGTTGAATTTTATTCCCCATTTTTTTTTTTGCGTAGTTTGTTTGTTTGTTTGTTTGTTATCACCGTAGCTTCAACTTTTGCAATGCTAAACCCCATTACCCGTGCCACTCGATTCGGAACATTGGATTGACATTCGTTTTCTGGCGACCCACTACTGCTGCGACAAGTGGCGTCCTTGTGCGACATTTCCTCTAACTCGTTTGCGCCAGAGCGAACGACACTCCACGCCCGGATGCAAATAGTCAAATCCAATTTCCTTGCCCAAAAAGGCTAGAAATCGAATCGAAAGTTTGTGACAACAGACGGAGATAGCGCATGATTCTTAAAAAAAGAAAAATAGTGTTAAGCTAAAACTCTGCGGAACAGGTTGACATTAGGCACAGTGTACTCCAGGCCGAATCGCTACCCTCGAATGGCCAATGATTGTACCGCCACAAGCAAAAGGGAACGAAGGAGAAAAAAAGTTTATACTCGAGTGTAGAAGAAGCATGAGAAACTCGATAATAAAGTAAAGGAAAAATGAAAAGCGGCCAAAGTTTCACAATAAAATTCAAAAACATAGAACTGGGCAGGAAAAGAGTCATAAGAAGGAACCACTTCAACTTGGTATTCGCTTAGAAAATGGGGAAAAACTGTCATTGTTTTGTTGGCTTTTTTGGTCACATACAAACAAAAAACAAGTTGCAACCCTTCTTCGTATCGTAATCGAAAGGAAGCGCTCAAATTGATCCTAACAGGCTAACGGTGGAGAACGGATGTTTCCCCTGTTACCTGTCAGGGAAAATTTGGGAGTACATTTTCCCATTTTGAAAAACGCAGTCCCACACAACCGGTGCCTTACGGTCAAGTGAAGGGTTGTTCTCATTTTACAAGAGGCGCACTAAAAGCATATATCCCTCCGAGCGCGAAGGATGCTCCAAAGCGAATGGAGTTTTGTTTTGTTTGCCCTTCGGAAAGGAACAAACACGAAGGATGTGCTTTTGTAGCGTTTCCTTTTTTTGTTTATCTCGTTACATCACATCGCAGACGGAACTGTAAAGAACCTGCAAAGGAACTGGAGGCACAACCGAAAAAAACCGTCCACCGATAATGGTTCAGGAGCGCTAACAAAAAAATCAAACAATGTACAAAAAACAAAACGGAAAGAGTTATAAATTTTGAATCAATTACATTTACCCTTGTGCGACAAAGGCAATAAAAAACAACGAGCAATTCGCAACAAAATTAGAGCAAAAAAAAACGGCAACAAAAGATCATCCGATTCAGATTCGGAAAAAAAGCAGGGGAACATATTGAAAGTATTGGTAGGAGGTGGTAAAGTTACGGGTGGGTTTAGTGGGACAGAGGGCTTTTTTTATAAACATAAGCCTGTACGATAGCATATTGCGGGACTAATCCCTGTTGAATTATGGGGACTGAAATGGGATACACCTACCAAAAGGGTGTTTGAAATGGGCCGTAACAGAGCTTTGATGGATTTTGTTTTCTTTTTTTCTTCAATATGCTTAGTTTTAATTATTGCAAACATATTTGAATTTCGTTGTTTTATTAATTCTCACTTTCTTTAATAAGTTCTCGGGTATTTCATAACCCTTTACACTTGGTTTTTTAAAATCAGAAATTATTTATTTTCTGTAAGTTTCCAGGGTATATGAAAAAATCACCGCTACATTAGGAATTGGGCAATCAGATCTCATTGACTAGTTGATATTAGCATTGCATCATTACACTTTAAATTTAGTCAAACCATTAGCGGGTTTAGGTTAGCTCACTTGAGGTAAAATGGACAGGAAATGAGGCTAGACTCTAGGCAACAATTTTCCATGTTTCAACAATGCTTGTCCATTTGTTGGAAAAAATGTTAATAGAACAATGCAAGAGTAATTATTACAATTTTTTAACTTGATTCAGATTGATACAGAATGCTTTTACCCAAACACGCCGAACAACACGAGAATTTGAGAGTTGTAGTTTCTGATGGAGTTTAATTTGAATATAAACTGAAAATTTGAAACATTTTTTTTTCAATTAAACCTAAAATTGAATGCCAAAAAGCTGAAATTGTAAAAAAAACTTCATTGTTTATCCAACATCTGTACAGTCATTTCCCGAGTTACACTTATAATGAGCGCCAGAGAAAATCGTGTATGTTGAATTCCCTTTATAATACGCTTTATGTTTAATATCCAGGGATCGACAACTTCTTTTCACGTTACGGGAGCACATTGGCGATTGATACTTGTATGTTTATTTCGACAATTAGACTATATTTTATCAGAATTATTTTTCAATAGTAAAATGTATCATATTTTTAGCTAACTTTATAGTTTTCAAATAAAATATTGAATTTCACACACAAAATGTCAATATTTTAATATTTGTGTGACTCGACTCTCGCGTAACTCGGGAAATGATTGTACTATAAAATCTATCCTTTCGGATATATGAGCAAATATACAACAATCAATCTAAACAATAACTACGTAAAACATATTTACTTTCCTTTATTTTCCACTAGACGATTTTGTCAAAGTAAAAGTCCATCATTTCCAGTACAAAAAAAAAACTCCATCATTAGTGCATGCAGTTTTTGTTTACAAAACTAAATTGTTTTCCCCTCTATTTATCTCTCTTTCATTACTTTTTCGGTGACCATGGTGAAACAAAAACACAACCCGATGCAGATGCCGAGTGGATTTCCACAAATCGCCCACGAAAAACTGCCGGATCAAGCTGGATGTGCTCGGTAAGTATCTTCCAACGCTGCAGTTGTGTGTTTGGCCGGAAATTGTATTTTCTCCCGCGTTCGATTTTCCTTTATGGAAGTAAAGGAACAACAGATACCAGCATCTTGTGTTAGAATACACCTATCATTTCCCTATCGTGCTGTACACGATATCATCATTGTCTTCCCTCGTAACCGACGTAACGTTAACCATCCCTCACGGGATAGGTGTGTTTTAGTGGGTTATCGGCAAGTTATCTTCTTTTCCCGTTATTCACGCCACAACCCCGGGCGTGTGAGGTGGTGACAATTTCCATTCGTATTGCCTAACGCATCACGTTTTTTTTTGTGTCTTCTCGCAAATAATTCAGTACCACCGACGAAGCTAACCATCCTCGACGATCTGGGGGCGGCCGTACTGAACAACGTGGTCGGCCCGTACCGGGAGAATGCGGACACTAATCTGACCTGCATCTCGAGCGGTGGCCAACCGACACCGAAGGTAACCTGGTGGCGGGAGCATGCTCTGTTGGACGATTCGTACCTCGTGCTGCCGGACGGTACGGTAAAGAATGTCCTCTATCTGGAGAAGCTGTCACGCCACGATCTACACTCGGTAAGTTTGCCATCAACTTTAGGGCCCACCCCCATACACACACACACACGTACAAAGTGTTCTTGTTTTTCTGGTACTCCATTTTGGTCGGATGTTTTCACAAGCACCCCAAACCAAGGGGTAGGTTTTATTCCCGCATTATGCTAATACGATCTCCGTTCTCCCATATCGTGCCCACCAGGCTTTGGGTATCTACGTCTGTTACTTTTTGCACTTCTTTCAAGCGACTCTTGTTAGGTCGGTGACTTTAAGATATCACACACACACACACGCACACATGCAAGCATTGTGCTGAAACGCAGCGTTCGTCCTTCGGTGTGTCCAAGAATGATTGATCATATTTTTCCCTGCATCCGAGTGCCTGTTAGGTGAGGATATGTCACTAAGTGAATTGTATCTATTTCCAGAATGTGTTTCTTGTGTCCTTTTTTATGTGCAAGTGTGTGTGCGTGTATAGAACCCTGAGGAAGAGGATGACGAAACACGTCATCAAGTGTTGCCGCCCAGTAACAAAGTACCATGTGGACTAAATATATTCCGATAGGTGCAGAACCACACAGTAACCTCGAATGAAACCTTTCTTGCAGACGCAAGTAGAGACATTTGGATCGCATTGGATGAAACTAAAGAGACCAAAAACCAGACACAGTTGAAACAAGAGCTTATTGTCCGATAACATTTTCCTTTTTCTTCCAAATTCGGCATTCCTTGAAGGGCTAAATAAAAAGCATAACACCATGGGTGAAAATAGACAACAAAAACCCACCTACTGCAAATCTATCTTTGAACCTTCTTCAGCCACTTGAAAGACGCCTGTCGTCGCGATGATCCTCCGGCAAACTTATTCTTCCAAAGACCGTCGCGACAACGGTAAGGTGCTCGCCTTTGACTTTGACGCCGCTCCCGCTATTGCATACGTCGATAGAACAACAGTAACATGTATCGATGACCCGGCATTGCTCAATGACCTTTACAATTGGATTACTGGCAAACTTCCTCGTGTGGCGCGCCTATGCATACGTCTGTGCGCCCTTGTGCTGGACAGTTTAAATGACACTAAACACCGAACAACTTTGCGGACGCAAGTAACAACCTGGTGAGTGGTGTAATTGTCACAACGAATGCTTTACTCCGCCTCACGCAACTTGCGAGAAAGTTCATGTCCAGTGTTCCCGTGTGGTTACGATAATTACCCACGGAGTGGTTCCTTCGAACCCACCTCTGTCCAGCACTAGGGCTTCGAAACTATCAAGTTTCTGTTCCACCTCCTGTCTGCTCCCACGAACGAAAGCCGATCTGAACTGTTAAGCCGTTTGTGGCTTTTCGGACCAAAGCTGTGGTTCGCTTTGCTGAGGTCATTTCCATGTCTAAGCTCTCAACGAATGCTCTACAAATCCTTTTCACACTCGGGCAGGAAATGTTGAAATGATGGTCTCCAGTTTTTTAACAATCGTTCTGCTCGAGTTTTTGGATTGGTCCTGATCCTAAGAGCTTTGTTTTAAGCATCCCGTGAAGCTACGGAAACAGCTCGAGCAAACCCTAAAGCTAACCTCAGTGACGTCAACTATGCCCCTTTCTGTTTTTCAGTTAAGTATGGTTGATTGATTAACTTCCGTCAGAATGAGGAAAAAATAGACATAAACACACACACGCACACACTTACCTATCCATCGGATAAATCAAGCGAGACCGCATTTTTTCAGTCGAAATGGACGAGTATCCTTTAACGATGTGGGTTTTCTCCCGAGTGGTCGCCCTTAGAACGGCTGGGTGGGTTTTACCCACATATTGACGTGTTTCCAAGAAATTGTGTTCACGAGGCAACGCGTCTGGGAGATCTCTTTCTCCCCTCACACCTTATCGTCGCACTCTTTCCACCTCGGGACAGCACCGGACATGGTGTAGACCAGCTAAGTCAAGCGGAAAGTTGTGAACAGTGTTTATTTTACGCTTACTGTTACCGCCAACCGTCTGCGCGTATGTATATTTTTTACTGTGCACGTTTTGCGTGAAGTTCTTCCCTCGTGGTCCGGATATCCTGTGTGGTATGATGGATCAGTTCGGGGCTGGTAGTACGTGGGTAGGAAACCGATTTGGGAATCTCGTAACACTAATAATAACAATCGCGATGATGATGACGAGTATTTTTGATGGACCGCAGATCGATCAATAAATGTAGTGCGTAAGTGTGGACCATAAAGCCGTCATCAAATCTCAATCAGTTCGAGCAAAACAAACCAGCCAAACAAAAAAAACCCCCCGGAATGCACAATCTCATGCGCTCCGGATGTGCTGACACTAAAACCTTCCCGATACTATTGTTATCATTATCATGCATCGGAAAAACAATGGAACAGTAGAACAGGGGCTCCAACCAAACCAAAGGAAGAAAAAAAACAGGAACCCAAAATGAAACACAACAAACAATCAAATTCCATTTCGCCTTCTCCGCCGCACACAAAACTTTACCTGATCGCGATCGGATTGCTCGGTGGTGGTGGTGGTTGGATCGGGGAAAAACCGGAACCACACCACCGGAAGGAACGATAAATCATTCCACCGTTCCAGCGCACCATTGTTTCGGGAAAGGTTTGCGATGGTATTGAAAGATTTCGCTTAATCCTTGCGATTGAATCGTTGAATAAAATGCAGCTGGCTATCGATGCTAAATGCTATCGATGCATCCGCACGCCCCCATCGGACCGGAAGGTTATCGAAGGTAAGGAAATTGGTGGCTTGGTAGGAAGAAATAAACAATCGAACATTAATCACCATTTTGTTCATAAATTCTCCGGAGATTTTTTGTTGCAGCAATTGGGCTGGGCCACCGGCTGGATGGCGCTCATTTCACGAATGCATTCGATTTATTCAGATCGAAACATCATCACAGATTGGGTAGAAATGAAATTTGGTTGTTTAATGATTGTTTTGAAGTGTCATTTAATTCATTAAATAGACAGAAATAACAGAATGATTAAACACAATCAAGTATGTTAATGATACTTAATTAAAAATCAATTTTGCGAGATTTACAGAACGGATGTCTTTCATATGTAAAAAATTGCTTTAAAACGGCAATTCAATGTGGCAAAAATCATCATCAAGACTAAATACTTTGAAAGATTTTCAACGTTTCGCACTTACTGTTTCATCCAATCCAATGTTATCGGTCGAGCAAATTATGGTACTGCCCCCACACCCAACCTTCGCACGCCTTGCCAAATTTAATGAAATAAGTTCAAAATTTCTGAAACAACTTTCTCGCTTATTTTCATTTTTGCACGTTTCGTTGGCAAAATAATTGGCTAAGTAAGCCGCCGGCAGCGAAACTTTTCCCCGGAGGGGCTTCCCGATCAATAACCATCCCAGGCGAACCATGTGATTTGAACTTTCGCCGGACACTAATCAATCAAGTTTTGTGCCAGTTAATGTTGATTCGGAATGGGCAAACCCCGTTCTGCCCCGTTTCGTGACCCCTGCCCCCCACGCGAAACCATTATCACAGATTTTAAGTTGCTTGTTTATCGCGACCGTACGCGCTACCAGGCGCCTCCATCGTTCCATTTGGTCTGGTTATCGCTGTTAAATTACACACCAAACCATCGCTAATCATCAGTCGGACTTTGGCATACCGATTTGGTGTTCAGGTTGCGTGGCCTGTTTGCGAGAAATATGACCGTGGTGGCCAAAACAACAACAGCAAAAAAAGGCAAAACTCCACTCGCATCTGAAAGTCCTCATCTCGTCTCTGGTGGGTTGAAACTGACACGATCAATGGGTGTACGGAAGGCAAAGTTTTAATTATGAACAAATGTTTATCGTAACCCTCATTCTCTCTCTCACTCTATCTCTCTCTTTCCGTTCGCAGATTTATACGTGCCAAGCAAGCAACGGTCACGTCGTGCCACCACTTTCCAGTGCCGTCAAGTTGGACATGAAGCGTAAGTATATGGCAAATACGAAATAAAGGCGCGCGAGTTGCCCAGGCAACGCTACTATCAATTCTCACACACCCACTCCCCTTCACCCTCTGAGCCACCCATTACCCCCACCTGGAGGATCCTGGCCCGTTGCCCTGTTTGGTAAACTTTTCCAATCATTAGCGTTCGCATTAGATCGTTTACAAGCAAGAAAGGCATTTTCCAGCTCGTAGCACCATGGAAGCACCTCAAAATTATTAAACTACATTTTCCACCCCGAAATCGAGTTCCGCCTTTTTGCAAAAGTGTCCAACTGTTTTGCAATTGTAGTGTCTCTATGCAAACGCCGGACCGGTTGGGAAAACTTTTCCATGTCTCCGCTAGCAAAAAACAAGCAGGACTCTAGAATACGTTCCGTTTCGTGCAAGCAGAACAAGTTTTTAATCGAAGCGCGATACTATCCTGCAGCGATACCGCAGCCGTGTTGAAACTGTTGAATGCGAACGGATGCTTAGAATGTGTTAATTAAAAATTGAAACATTTTCCAATCACGACCACGGAACCGGGGACGCTGAATGGTAAATAAAATGTAGGAAATTGTGGGACGTGATGTGGTTAGGTTTGGTTTTTTTGTTTCGTAATAAAATATTTCGTACGTTCATAATCGAGGTTTTGTCGGATTGAATTTGTGTGATTGCATGCATGATGAAATAGATTTGGAATGAGTTTGCAAAAAAAACATTTGTATCAGTTTTATAAGCCTTTTTTATGTTTTTTTGGCAGTTTTAATTCAACTATGACACAAGTTATGGATTAACAGGCATGGTATAGAGTGTCCATGGAGTTATTTTTTGTTTCTAAAGCACATGGTTATGAATGATTTTTTCTTTCATTCCCTATAGTTTGAATAGTTTTGATCATCCATGTTCGAATGCGGAACAATTTACGATTGATTGTGCACATGGTATGTGTATTCTAACAGGATACATAGTATAAAGATTTTGCAACAAAACGAAAGTTTCAGTAATAAATTTTAGTTGAATATTTTCCTAAAGTAAAAATACACCAAACTGTACAACGAGATCGTGACGTGTAACAAAGCACGATTTTCTTTCAGCGGCCATATAGTTACGTAAAACTGGGCTTGACTTTAAATCTACAAGAAAACATGAAAAATATACTTGTTTCAATCTTGATTTGTCATGAGACAATAACTTTTATATCGATTTATTCTGCTTTCTCATTCATTATCAAAGATCCAAAAGTTGTTTAAGCATGCTTCGCACTGATTGAAGAAATATTTTAATTTAAAATTGATATTTAGGGAATTATTTCACCCAAGGCGTGGCTAAGGAATGCTGTAGAAAAATAATAATTGGTTGATATGAAAATAAACTAAGAAGATTTAACCGTTGAATATGTACTTAATAATTTAGTGCCAGGTTTATTAATATATTGCCGTAACATGAGCTAGCAAAATCGAATGGAAGAAATGTCCGATTTCTGCTGTGGGAACGGAACTGGGAAAGGCGCTGTATTTAACATAAGAATGAGCCATACTTCATGTTTCATTTTTCGAATTCACAGACCTCGGTTTGTTGTCTTCGAACAAATGTTGCAGCAACCTTTTCATACCTCCCAGGTGCAGGCAATCAAATCGCTAGTACACCATACCGTTTTCGAGAAATAGAAGCATACTTATTATTACACCTTTGCGTACTAAATCATCAGTTATTTACGGTTTCATTAAATGCATTACACCAGCACTCATTTGCACGATCCAAAAATATGCACATTCAGCAAACATCAAGCCTCCGGTAAAAAGCTTCCTTCTCCCTGAGTTACGATCGTTATTCGTTTCTTAATATCTCTAACGACTCAGTTATGCCCGCCCGATGCACATACCCCAATTAGTCACGAATGTGAGATGTGACCAGGTCACGTATCGTCACGTACGGGTATCAAGCACCGAAAAATTACCATCGTTTCAAAGGCCGTTAGATGCATCCAACTTCCTTGTGGGGTTCGAATCCTTGTCCGGCCCGATCCTCTCAAGTGTAATTGCACCCACTGGAACTTGACTCGGGGCGCAACGCGTCGTTAAATAGATTTCCGTGTGCTTTGTTTTTTGGTTTACGCGTATCATGCCCTACGCCAACGTGGCATCTTGCATCGTTCACTCTACACGAACCCAATGCTCATCCGCAATTGCAAATGAAACGAATCAATCTCGTACGTAAAGAAACGGGGAAACCCCGGAACGATGACAAACGAACTATCTATGGGTGACGTGAAATCAATACGATGGATGCGAAGGGGGGAGTAAGTTGCATTCCTTTCCCGGTTGTTGTTTTGACGGGATCGAAAAGCGATAGGTGCCGACCTTACCTAAAAACCGTGCAGCATCGTTTGCTTGTCGGTGAAAATTGAGATGCATGCATGGTTTTGCAGTGGATGCATCGCTAAAACGATGCTCAGAGTTGCTGTGGGGGGAAAAAAACGGTACCACTCCTGTGGCCCGTTCTCTCCGTTCATGTGATTCGGCTCGAATGGCAAACATATCACAGCACGGTTCCACTGGTACCCACCGGTGGATGGATTAGAACGTGTTGTTCGGTATTGCGATACTATAAACGGTTGCACAACAAAAAAAGGTAAGAGCATGTTTGGAACGAAGGAAGGAAGGAAAAAAAGCAGATTTCACAGCTCCAACGTCAATAAGAAAAGAGAGCACCGAAAGAGCACCACCGGAGGCGTTCAGCACGCATCACAACCTCTTATCAAAGGTCGTGTTGTTAAGCATTTGCTGCTCGTCAAATGCGTCACGCGGGACAGGCTACGAATGATGTGGACCACCACCGAAAGCTTCAGCACGATATTGGTGTGTGGGGTTTTTTTTTGTATTGTTGTTTGGCTTTCTTTGATTGCTGTATCTGTGCCCGTTGTGCAGTGAGAATGGAGCGAAATTGTGATTTCCCCATTCCGTTTCAAGTGCATCCAGCGGTTGCATCCTTTGGTGTTGCTGCATCAAACAGCAAACGCAACGCTGTGTAGGACTATTCAGGATGTTTTATGAGCTGTTAACTATCGTGAAGTGGCTTGCATTGAGAGAAATTGAAATAGAGTTCCACAGGAGAGTAAACATTTGAAGCATCTGGTTGATTTATAGAAATTTCGTTAATTTCCTGAGATAGTCAACCATAGTTAAAACTATTCCTCGATCTTTTATTAAATGAACAATATTTCACAAATGTTATAATCGTATCGTACATATCATTCCTACTTCAATACACAACAACTAACACTTGTTCAATTATAAACTTTTTAGCTTTTTTAAAAACAAATTAATTTTATTTTTGTTTTTTTGCTCCATAGAATACAATCACGATGGAACAATAATCTTGTCAATTGTCAAATAATCTAGCAAAAATGTCCAACCAGCGCCACAACAGTGTCCCAGTATACTAACCGATTCGAATTTCGATGTGTCAACATGGTACGCGTGCGATGTGCCACAAATAAAACCAACCCTTTCAGCACCAGCACCAGGGCCGCGGATCGCGTGCGCATCCAAAAACAAACACCCGAATTGTCGAAATATTTTATAAAAACCAGCACTACACCGAACGGCGGGGTGTTTCTGTGTTCAACCCTACAATGCGGAACTAAAAATGTTTCCCTCCTTTGTGTCTTCTTGGCAGCACGAAAACATGCATTCCGGGCGCGCGGTGAAGAAAGTGAAACGCCGTCCACAGTGGAGTGACGGGTTCGTGCCATCGTTCGCCGGATAATGATGTCATTTTACGACCCCACGACACGGTTCGGGCATGGCGGTACCGTGTGAGATCCGGGATTTTAAATCCCTAGCGACACTGGCGGATTTTCGATAAAATGCACCCGCGGTTGGCCCGAATGAATGCGGTCTTTATGATCCCACCGCCGTCACCCATCTGCCCCCGGCACACCGAATTGGAAGCGAAGTAGAGTAGAAGTGCTGCTGGTTGAAGTGATAAAACCCTCCGTCTCCCTGTGGACTTGAGCATGCAACACGGAGCGGCGCATCATAATTGAATCGTGCATTCTCGGCAAACCGGCAAGCCTAGATGCGGTTTTTATGGGATGGCGATAGAAGAATTTATGATTGCCGTCCTTATACCCGGCGGCAACCCGAAACCTAGAAACGTGCCCTTTATAGAGTTTTCGATCATGGCAACATGATCTCGCTTCTTGCTCGGGAACTGGGCCGGAAGAACACAAAGGGTTGTGGGGTAAATGGGAATTCGGATGTCATAACTCACCCATGCTCTAATCTGTAGTTGAACCTTCAACGAACGACCACTCGGACCACTCGCTTTCTCTTCTCGTGTCCAACATCCACTGTCGTCCCAGGGTGGCGCACAGTTACCCGTTTGCAGAATAACATAAACATTCGTAAACCCAAACATGCACAACCACCAACCCGAGTGACACAACCGTGTTTCACCAATCATCACCATATCAACATCTTCAGACCGGTACACCAAACCTCATGTTTGGAGGTCGGTTCCGATCTATTTAGATTTCCCCTATTTGGAGGGGGCCTCCCTGTACGCACGCACACAGCATGCCCACACGGGTTTGCTTACGTTTCACGTTTCCTGCAAACGGTAGCGATTCCGGTGAGGATCGGTGTACAAATTTGCTTACGCTTCTGCCCAGCTTCCGATGTTTCACAATTTTATTTCCTTCCCACACCCGATACGATGTGTTGACGCTAATCGTTACCGTACGCACGGGGCAAACAGCAGAAGTTAAGCTAATGAAATATTTATTAGCCCTCAAAAAGATGTTTCACGCCCATGGGCAATTCTCGTCGCTCTCGCACTCCACTCTCTCTCTCTCGCAGCCGTAGGGTGCTCGAACAATCAAATTCATTTATCCATTAAAATGCTAAACCTTTTAGGCGCAATATCAGCACTTAACGCGAGCGACTTCGCGACAGATACCGTTTTATCTTAACATTCGACCGACGCGTCAAATTGTGAGCGAAATCAAATGGAACTTAATTAATTGCGAGGAATTTGGTGGGGTTTTAAAATGTCAAGCATTATCGCCATTTGTGTTAATGATCTACCTGTAATAATTAAGTGATATTCGTGGTAATTTTAATTACTTTACAAAACTCGGATTAATTGTAATACTCATTTACGCACAGTTAGCTAACTCGTTGCTAAATGAATTCTTTATAAATTAACGATTGGTTTAATGGTTCATATGTGACCTTTTGCTGCTTACCTAGTTCACATTGCAACCGGTCCAGTGGATTTCTGTCCCGACGCTCCGGTTACGGCAGTGGTCGGCACGCGAGTCGCTTATTGTTATAAGAATATTCGAATTCTAGACATAGTTGAGTTTATCCTTTATATTAGAACAGTATTCCTATTTATTTTTGGAAAAGATAGAAAATTAAATATTGTCCTTTATATATCTGTTGAGTTCGATTGTTTTGGTTACTTAAAGGCTTAGTAATAATGTTGCTACAATTTTTCATATCGTGCACTACCAGGAATAGCGCATCTATTTTTCTCAGCACGAATTTAGTGAAAAGCATCCCTTGCGAAGTGTTCAGCATCCATGGTAAGAGTGATTTATTAAGAGCGAGTTTTAACAAACTCATAAAGTAATCGACTTGCTAGAAAACCATTGGAAGCCTAATCTGGTGAGAAGAAGTCTGGTGTTTCCCAACCATCGGCACTTTATTCTTTATTGGGCAACATTATCGTTCCTGCTAATATATTTGCTCCAAATCACATGATTTTGTATGATCTGTGACAATTTGTCACAAGAAGTTTGCCGAACACTGGGCTAGATGGTCGTTAAATGAAACAAAATCAAATTTCATGAAATCAAATGGAGATCATGACATTTTCACACGGTAACTCAATAGATTGAATTACATAAATTACACAAAAGTCTAAAGTTGTTGAAAATATTTAAACTTCTCCATGATCGATTAGGGTTTGCACTATCAGCACACAAGCTACCCAATGAATGCTTATCAAAGCGCTTGGAATCGGTTGTCTTGGCGAGGCAGCATAATTCACCTCTCACCATGAATTCATAATTCATCCCAGTCCGAAGGAAATATTCTAACAAAACCGATCCCCAAACATGGTGACCCTCGCTGGAGGGTTTTGATAAATTTGATTTCTCTTCTCCCCATTTGCGTTATCAGCTCGTCTGCTTACAGTTGTTACCACCCAACCATTGCTCCATCTGAAAAATTATCGATCCCACTCAGTCAAACCATTCGTGAGCTGCGTTCGTGATACAATCGATCGCGACGCATCGAAAGGTTTTGGTTCCACCCCTGCAGGCATACACAATCCTATCTCGCTCATCAAAAAAAAAAGAACCAAAAAGCATCTCCGGAAAAAGCGACCAACCCGGTGAAATGCTTTACCGTTGCTTGTATCACAACCTACCGAAACGAGGGGAAAAAACAACCGAACGTACCATAAACATCGCTTCAATCACTGTCAGTTTCGATCCAATTAGTTACAAAACAACGTTCACGTTTTCCTACGCAACTCCGCCACTCGTGAGCCCAAATTGGGAGAGCGCAAGAAAAAGAGTTTGGCATTCACCTTTCATTCTAATTCCGTGCTTCGTTCCGTTTTTCTTTGCAGTGCCACCCCTGTACGTGCGGATGCAGGGCCTACGGGAAACGTTAACGGCCGGCGTCAAGACGCAAGTATCCTGCATCACGGCCGGCAGCCGACCGGCACCGAGCGTTGTCTGGACGAAAGGATCATCCGTCATCCGTGGCTCATCGCAAACGGTTCGTTCTTGGAACCATCCTTCTCCAATCGGGCGGTTTTCTTTTGTGTTCTCGAGAGCATAGCCTACGCCTTTACATAAAACAACGTGGACCTTTTGTTCGCCTCTTGGCGCAAGAAGATGTGTTTCTTATGGGTTTTCGATCGATCGTAGACTTGTAGCTTAGTGACGCTCTGTTAGCATGTAAAACACTTTACAAAACAGTCTCCGAGGACAAAACCCCAACATTCAGCTTTTTCAGTATCAACCACTCAGCAACAGTGCATGGTACATGGTGCTTTTCCCTTTTCTTCCGGGAAATCTGAAATTAATTGTTTCTAGCAAGATTTCCCTCCTAATTTCGCACCCCGTTCCACGAACCGGTCCTTGAGAACTTAAGGAATCGATTAAACACATACACTTACATATGTACACATACATCAACCGAAAGTTTTTGTACTTTGTACAACTTCTACCAAACTTTCTTAGCTTGTCGCGTGCACTGAGATCATCTTGTTCGGTTGGTTGAAGCGCGTCGACTTTCCGATTATCGTGATACGGTGCCGTAAAGTCCGCTCCATTAACCACCCGAACCCTGTGCTTCTTCTCGCTCATTCGTACTAACCCGCTGCCCTCTCTTTCTCCCGGCGGATCCACCCGCGCAGACGTCCAACGACGGAAATGTCACCGTATCGGAGCTGGTGTTCGTGCCCGGTCCGGAGGATAATGAAAAATCAATTACATGCTCAATTAGCTACAGCGAGGGCGACGGGCCAACGGTGCTGCTGAAGGATACCCACGTCCTGAACGTCAAGCGTAAGTATCAACATCCTGGCGGTTCCCGTTCCCTTTTTCGTGCCGCCCGCTCGGTGGTATTGCGAGGCGTAAATTAGTCAAATTCATCTGCATCAATTTACGTCCACCTCCACGTGCATGCTGGTCCTTGAAAAACGCTCGATAGCATTCGCCAAATGATCAGCTTTCCGTAGCACGGACACTTCATAAAGAACCCGTCCGCTCCTCTCGCTCGCACGCTCACTTACCTCTCTCTTGCACGCGGTTTTTCCCCAGACGTTCCGGTGATATCGCTTGCGCTCGGTGCGCCACTAAACTCCCAGAACCTGATGGAGGGTTCGGACGTGTATCTCGAGTGCGACATCA
Organism: Anopheles moucheti; assembly: GCF_943734755.1. Lineage (NCBI taxonomy): Eukaryota > Metazoa > Arthropoda > Insecta > Diptera > Culicidae > Anopheles > Anopheles moucheti. Next base: position 44,670,308 of record NC_069140.1, read on the forward strand.
AGGCAAACCCACCGGTGAAGAAAATCGAATGGTTTCACAACGTAAGTAGTGTTCAAATTTAATGCCATTTTACTGTGACTGTTGCCGGCAGAAGAAGTTGCAAAACAGGGGTTTTAAATGATTGCGATTTAACTGCGTTGAAATTGACGAAATATAAACACAGTTTTTCTTGCTTCATTCGATTAGAGACATTATATTTTAGCTTGACTTTGATTGTTTTCACTTAAACTTCTGATAAGGATTGCGACGGTTAAAATGGAGGACACCGTATTATATAGAAAAGCAGAAACTTTATACTAAAAAGACAGTTTTAAACGGGCCAATCCACAGCTAATATGACATAGACATTACTCAAATTGAATTGTTAGAGAAATAGGCATAAAGTTTTCTCGCTTAGTTTCGTCAATAACTTTATTTTTGTTAAGTTAATTTGAACAAATTTAATTAACAAATTTGAAAAAGAAATAACTTGTCAAAACTACGATGAAAGTATTGTTTTACATAAATAAAAAATAGTTTTGAATGAAATTTCGCAATTAACATTAAATTTTTTCTTCTTATAAAAAAAAATTCTTATAAAAACTTAACGTAGTGTCCAATTCGTTATTCGTCAATTCGTTAAGATGATGAAGAATTTGAAAACGAATTAAAGGGTCAAAACTTTTATGAAAATATTGCTTTACATAAATGACTTTTTACATTTGAATGACTCTCGAATCGCCTTTACCTTGGCTAAAGACTTTTATTAACCACGCAACAACGACTAGATTACGTACAATTTCGTCCAGAGAGTGATAAATAAATAGACAGTACAGTACACACAGAAAGTAATAACCGAACAGCCGGATATTGATGTCATCATTTTGGTGTTGTTGTTTATCTACAGAACAAGCTTCTCCAGTCCGCCCGTGGGATCATCGTTTCCAACCAGACGCTCGTCCTGCAGAGCATCACCAAGTCCACCCATGGCGAGTACATGTGCCGTGCCTCGAACAGCGAAGGCACCGTCAACAGTAATCAGCTCTATTTGGATATCAAATGTAATTAATTATTTCCCCGCTACGCGTGTAATGCACTGTTCCCAATCAGTTTCATTTTTCGGAACGTTGATTTTTTTTCCTTTTAACTTCAGTTCCTGCAAACCACCAATAACCCTTGATTTGTTTCAAAGGATTTCATTTCAACTTTTTTGTTTTGGGGTCGCATGTACAATATGTATTTACGCCGATTGGGATTGGATGCTATGCGCAACCAAACTCATCGGACTCGCATTTCATGTCCGGGTGCGTTATTTGCAACATCTTCATTGCGCAACGGATGCAGTTGCGTACAAAGAACCGTCCCGTCCCGTGTGTATGTGTTTTTCGCCGAAAACATGGCGTGACCATCATTGATTCATTGTCACAGCAAGGAACACATTTTATCGGAGGTGACGTTTTGTTTGTACGCTTCGTTTTAAAGTATTAATGAACAACGGAAATTAATGCTCGATCGTATTTCGTGCACCGTCTTTTCATTGGCCAATGTGTAATTTGTGCAAAAATGTGAAGCCTGGATGGGTTTTCTTGTGTCCGTACGTAAATAATTGACCAGCGCACCGCTGGCATAAATCCTGCGTTTATAAAATTCATCGAAAAAATTTACTGCTCTTCTCATTGCTTGGAAAAATGTGCTGTATCGTCATGATGAATGGGAAGACGAAACCAATGTTTTATATCTAGATGGATAAAAGTAGATAAAAATTGTACGTACAACACGATTATAGCAATATTAGCACAAGAGCAAAATTAAAGCACTGAAATGTACGAAACTTTAAAGAAACCAATCTTTTTACACTACAAGTGTAGAATGTTTCGTAACAAATAATTTACAATCTAACTCTAATGGCAAAAATTAACATAACTTTATTAACGTCGAACAATAGCAAATGTTTTGTCAATTGCTAAACCGCATGAAATGACATCTATTTACTATTTTCCAATCACATCCATGGTCTAAAATCTTTCACGCCCACAATTCAGCACAAAGTGCTCCCGTTAACAGCAATAATTGGAACTGTTGTGGGTTTGAAAATAGCACCGAAAAAGCTCCATTCCAATGTTCTGGGTTTGGAATAGATAAATACCTACGCACAACCAACGGAAGCTGGTGTTGCAGTTTTGCTGACTCGTCGCGAACCGTTCATATTGCTGTTACATTAACCTAGTTTTCTACCTTTCCGCCAGAGGTTTATATAGCTGCGCATTAGTTTTTCAGGAAGGGACTTAATGTCGGTTATTGGCACACGAGTGTTAGATCGAATGTACTGTCCTCCGGTGAACGGTGGTATCAATTTTCTAACGGTTTCGTAATTACCAACGGGAATCTCATTATGCGTGTAGCAGCAATGCCTGTCACATTGTAGTGCGTTGCACCACTTCAGTGTTTCGTTTTTGACACTCGTGCACTAAGCGGACCGTTATTTGCCTGGCCTTGTGGTTATAGTGGTTTAAGTTCTGAGAAGTATAAACAAACGAAATAATTCTCTAAATATTTCTAATAAATCATCAGTCATGATTACCGTAGGGTTATTATGTCCATCCATTGTTTCATTACAAATCCTTAATTTTAAGTGCAAAACCACTCCTATCTTTTTGCCCAAAACCTCATCACTTACGAATTCCTTTGTGCACTAAGCAGCTTATAAATAAGCTGATGAAAAGCTAAGCTCAAAATGTTATCCCCACATCCATGGCCACTCTGTGCGACGACTATGCTAACACTTTGACCCTTTTCACAGATCCACCGGTGTGCAAATCGGAAGCGCAAATAATCCGTGCCGCGGTAAAGCAAACGGTGAACATAACCTGCGATATTGACGCCAACCCGATGGTAATGTATCTTAAATCCGACCGGCCCGAAACACTGGCGTCGATGTGTTGTTTTAGCAATGTAATTATTTCATACCCTATGCGTTGCGTTTCGCTATCTTCCCCCCACACACAGCCAAATCTGTTGTTCCGATGGCAGTTTAACAACTCGCTCGAAAGCATGCTCGAACTGCCGCCGTACACGAACGTGGAGTCGGAAGCGGCTAACCTGGCGCTGGCCGAGATTGACCTCGAGACGAATCACATGGGCCCGAGCCTGGAGGAGATGGTGCGCAAGAAGCTGGAGCGGCTAGAACACTCCGTCCGGCAGCAGCAGCAGCAGCAGCAGCAGCAACACCATCATCACCTGCTGCACTTGGGTTCGCATAAAGAGGAGGTACCGTTGGTCGATGGCCAGCTGTACATGTATCGGGTGGATACGTTCAACAGCTTCGGCACAATCACCTGCACGGCGACAAATTCCTACGGTCAGAGTGGTCACTGCGCTTATCACATACTCGTTGCCGGTGAGTAATGGAACGGTGCCACCTTATGTTCACCTTTTGTGTTTTGTGGGGCAAAATCAATCCATACCGAATTAACTCGCGCGCACGCCTAGTTCTAGCGCTTCAGCTGCTAACCTGTGCTGTTTACGGCTCCTTTTGCAGATGTTCCCGATCCCATCAAGAGCTGCACCGTATCGAATGTGACCGCGTACACGGTACACATATCGTGTGTGGCCGGCAAGGATGGCGGAATACCGCAGCAGTTTCACATCGACGTAAGTACTGGAGTGAGTTTCCGACCGATAAAAGGCACACGTTTGTCACTACACTTCATACTGAATATATGCTGTAAAGTTCGCGAGGAATTATTTTACATTAAATGAACTTTATAGTCACTAAAGGAACTCAAAAACAAGCATACACTCATTGTCACTTAGTCACACCGCGTTCCAACACCTCTTTCGTTTTAGTTCGTGCCAGGACGGAGCCTGGTATGATGTTTTAAGTTTCCACCATCATCCATTACATCCATCCAGCTACCATTATTTGTTCTCGGAAGTGTGAAAAACTCGTTGTCAGTTCATCACGGTTTCGCGTCATGAATGATGGATGTGCTTTATCTGAAATCACACAACGCTCTCATTTTCTGAAACATCAACCTGACGGGAAGTCAAAACGTGACAGATCATTCGACCCAGATCTGTCCTTTAGGTTAGCAAATTTTTGATCGGCCAGTTTGTAGAAACACAGTATAGGGCAAAAAAAAATAGGACACGCGCCGAGGGTGGGGCAAGAGTGACAAGCTTTTTTTTTTGTTCTTTTCCCGATAAAAGCTTCGGAAAGCTTTTACGTGTTTTATGATGAAAGTTGGACATTGTTCTGGACTCTCATTGCTCCGGTGAATTTGTAAATAATGGACATCGATAAGTGATTGATCAGTTTTGAGCACACAATAGTTTAGATAATGTTTTTATAAACTTGGAATTTGGTACATAATTTCTAAGAAACATTTATCGTAACTTACAAACAATAGTGACCGTTGCTAAACGTTTGACGATCCTTGTATTCCATTCTGGCACTCTAGCTCCATTAAAATTCTCTCAAAAAATGCGATTACGTCGTAAAGTCAACGAGCAAAGCGCTAGCAATGGACTTTGAAATTCTGCTAGCAAACAGTGCGGCATAAACGATGCATCATCCCTTTTATCCACCCAGCCCCAGAACCGGAGTGCTTGGAGTGCTTGAGCGAACAAAATAAATAGCCTTGTCCAATTACAAGCGCCCTACGAACGCAATCCGCACATCAGCAACAACAGCAAAAAAAATAAGTCAAACTTGCAACCCATGCTAAATGGCATAGGTATGACTTGTGTGTTACTTCAGCGCAGTAACATCATCCTTCATCCTGGCTGACTGGTCTCGTTACAAGCGCGAGCGCGCGCGCACGGAAAAAAAAACAACACCGTGGTGAAAAATGCACAACAGGCGAGCGCACAACATCCGTAGCGCCGAACGAGGGAAACCTTTCCGCGCAATAGATGCATAATCATCACGCCAAACCATTATCCGACTGCTCATTCTCCGTCGAGAAGAGTTTTCCGGGTCCGCTGGATTCGTAATCCTCGCATTGCAACGACGTTGCCTGCCGCGCTGGAGAGTAATGCGGTGTGAAGGTGCGAAAGCGCCCGGGCACCCGGATGGCTACGTTCTGTATTTGCGCTTATTAAAAAGTTGCATCGTTACCGTCCCCCCGTGTGACTCCAACATCACGCGAAGACTTTTGAGACACACAACGTAGGGAGGGGCAAAGGTTGAACCTTTTTTGTTGCCCCCTTGTTCATTTTACCATGGTTGAAGAACAAGGAAAATTAAATTTTTGGATACAACAGTTAGTGAAGACCGTCCGTCAGATGTGTCTATCACAGAAAAAAAACCGCTCGAACCGCTGAAAACGGCAACGTGTCTGCTTAGAAGCACTGAGAGCAACAAAACCGGTGCTAAAAAGCACCGAACATAAAACGGAAATAGCAATCCCACGGGAAGCTTCACCTCCCCCCCTGAAGGGAACAAGGCAGATTTGGTTTTTGCTTTTCAAAGGATTTTTCCTCGAAATAGTACAATGTTTTTAGCATATCCTAAGGTGCATCAAATCGAACAACAGCAGCAAAAAAAAAGCACGCAGCATCTGCATTCCATCCCTGTCAGCGCGAATCTCCTCGCGCTAAATGTTTCCGCCAGTGGATGGCAAAAATTGCATCACGCAGAGAGCGATGCAGATTCAGAGCGAACATTGTTGCACAACATTCCGGTACATTGGTTCGCCGGGAGTTTTTGCCCACAAACCGGGACGGTTATGGGTGTGCGCACTGGGTAGAAATAATAGTAAAGATAATTTCACTGTCACTGCAACGGGTAGGTGACTTCTCCATGACGATGGTTAACGTGTTGTTTTTTTTGTTTGTTTGTTGTGTCGTTTTTTTTTTTTTGCTCTTTCCACCTCCATTGGACATTCATTCCGGTCGGATCGCTCTAAACGTGCAGGTGTTTGAGGAGTCGAAGCGAAAGCTGCTGCAAAGCGTCAGCTACCAGAGCCCCGAGATGCTGCTGAAGAAGCTGCCAAGTGACACGAAGTTCATCATCAAGGTAAGGCTGAACCATTGCAACTTTTCACCCGGCACGGTGTAATTTGCCATCCGAGATGTCACCGACCGTAACGACATTCGTTCCATTTCATGCTGTCAATTATTTTCCTTCTGTATTTTGTTTTTTTGTTTTTTGTTGGTGCATTTTCATTACTAATGTTTGCCGCTTTTATTTCCATTTTTACGTCCATTTCGCTGCGGCCTTTTCAGATTACGCCCTATAACCTGCAAGGTACGGCACCGACAAGCTACCGGGTGAAGGCACAAACACTGCCGGCGCCGCTGCTGAGAACAGGTAAGGACACAGTGCAACACTGTTGTAAGAAATATAAGTATTCCATATTTTATCGCTTGTAAAAAAGGAAATAGAAACAAAGTGCAAGACCCTTTGTATGATGAAAAGCATGACGAAACGGAAAGAATCCTTACAGTGTTTGGGTTTCCTTCAAGAAGTATGAGATGCATATAAAAACATTAACCTTTTGAGGGGTTTCTCGTTGAACGTGACTGCTATATAACAGCTTAATAGAGTTCTAGTTGCTCCAGATAAGATTCTATGCCACTTCTGCTGTACAAACCCATTTTTTAAATATTCTAAAGTAAATTAAAAAAGGAAAAGTTATTTTTACAACATAAATTCAGCTTAAACCACATTGTAAAAGCTCTGTAGTGTACAAATTACAGCATATTCGTGCATATATGGGTACAACTTTAAAGCTTTGGTGGTAAGGAACGTCTCGGTGTTGTATAGGTAGCGGCACTGGTTTTCACACGACAGGACCGTTCCAAAATTCCATTCGAACCAATCCCCCGTACACTGGATTATCCCGCTACGGGTAAATAAAGTCAAAGTAACCCTGAAATAGGACAGGCCTACCCCTCTTGAGGTTGTTGTGTCGATGAAGAAGAAGGTATCTTGATAATATGTGCTAGAATTGAGTATTTCTCTACTCAACCTGTCGGAAACTATGATTTGGAAACCTTTTTTTGCTTATTGCAGTTTTTCTTCACGAGTTATACAAAATCTTTTATTTTAGACTTATCAAAAAACTTTAACCCACAAATTAGGAATAACTCATTGGTTTCGACTTATTATTGTAGAGTAATTCAATAACAAAAAGTAGAGAAGAGGTGCTATTTCGTAGTCTAGATAACGTTCAAGGCTATATTTTTACGCCGTTTGTAAGAACATTTAAACAATACAGGTCTTAACTTTTTACTTAGCAATATCGCAGCAATCCATTATTAATATTATAAGTTATTTGAATATTGTGTACATATATTTATAGAATATGCCATTTTCTACTGTCTTTTTTTCGCTTGATTTGTTTTCTTAAAAATAAAAAAATTAAAATAAACTTATCAGTTGATAACTGTGAGCAGCTAAGAGCAAACAAAACGCGTACCATTAGAAGGAAAATCGTCTCTACGAAAACGTCCACCAAAGCCGTTGCTGCTGTTTAGCGAAATAGCTATTCTCTCGTATATTCCAACCATCCCTGATCAGGCAGCATTTTCCCTCGTGGGACTCGGAAACCAGCCCCATTCATGCAAGCTATCAGCTAAGAGGCAAACAAATTTTGCAACCATTTTCTACAACCAGCCCCTTACCGAAGGCTACGGCGTAAACGTTCCCACCCGATGGTACCCGTCGATGCAACGGAAGGAGATCAAAACGTACATAAGTGAGCGCCATAAGTTGCCAGTGGCCCATTTTCAATAACGAGCATCTGGGTATGGTTGCGCTGTGTCTCAGTGTGTTTTGTGTGTGTGTGCCAACAAGCCAACATAGCAACAGACACAGCAGTATTTCTGTAAGAAAATGGCTAGTCTTGGGGCATCCTACGTCCCATCGGTGATGCTGGCGCCCATTACGAGCGCCTTCAATCGGGAGCTAAGGGACGTGGGGTTTTTTTTTTTGGTCGCTCTTTGTTTCATAAATTATGCTCCATTTTTACATCTTTTTCATACAGACCTACCGTGTCTTTCTGTTTGTTTCCTCTTCTCTTCTTCCTTTGCTAGCTCCATCGAAGGCAGTGCTCGTGCAGCTAACGCCACTACTGGGGGCTCTCGTTGGGGCAGCCGTGACACTCTGCCTGGTCGCCATGTGCATCATCGTTTTCGTAAAGTTCAAAACGAAGGTAAGTAAGACCACCACCACAGTTTGTTTGGTCGTTTAAAATGTTCACTCTCAAACACTCACACACGTAGTGCATATGATGGAAGGAACGAAAAACAAGCTCCATTCAATGTCCCACCCGGGACCAAGAATAACCAAGCAAAAAGGATATGCTGCACTCTTAGGACTTTTTTTTCAGCTGCTTTAAACTTCGCTGAAAGTTTTCAAGAATTCTTCGCTTTTAGTTCGCAGAATCTCTTGAACTACGACCATTCGGCATTCATCCGGTGGGGGGCATTCACATTTACTCACACGGAGTCATGGTTTAGACGACTAGATTTATGTCAAGACGGTGTAATGCTCTCATACTTTTTTTTTCTTGCCTTTTCCTCGTGTAGAAGAAACATCACCAAACGGCAAATACCGAGCAGGATAAGGGTAGTGCCGAACCGCTCAGCCGCAACATCGGTAGTCACTCGAGCATCGACGACAAGAACCCGGACGTGATACCGCACGAAAACAGCGAGGATGACGACGAGAAGCAGTTCGAGCGGTTAGCACTCAACGCGGACGGGCTCAAGTTTGCGGGCCACACGACCACCGCCCCGACCGGGGCGTACTCACCCACCCATCATCACTTGATGTCACCCAGTGGGAACGGCTTTAAGAAGGTAAGTGTTCGGTTGGACGTGTGCGAAACTTTATTCTAACAGTGTCCTTGCTGTTCGCTAATTGTAATGAGAGACATTAATTTGTATTCGCCACGAGGTCGGGCAAAGAATCTTATTTCCAATGCTTTATGTTTCGCTTCAGTTTGGCGAACTATCGCTCACCACCAATCCGGGCTACGCGATATACAGCTCGCCGATACGTAGCTACGGCAAACCGAGTCCCGGCCAGCAGCTTGGCTCGTTGCTGCTTTCCACCACGACCGGTCCGCTGGGCACGACCACCACAACCACGAGTGCCCCGACGGGGACCAGCCTGCTACTAGCGTCCGGTGCACCGGGAGCAGTCACCACGCTACCGACGCGCACATCGCCCAACATCTACACAAGACTGCCGCTGCGAGACTTTACGCCGAACAGCTACGACAGCATGCTCAGCACCTCGCAGACCACCTCCTGTTCGTCGTCGTCGAACGGTGGGTACGCGACGTCACAGATCTACACCGCCAAGATGCCACTGCTGACGACCAACTATACCGCGCTGGACAGTACGGGGCCCGGGCTTGGGCTCGGTGCCGACAAGTGTTGATAGTGTTGTGCCAGGTGTAAGGTAAGCCAGGGCACGATGTAGTTAGGACGATGTTAAGCGAATGTTTTACCGAACCATCCAAATGGGAAATCTTATTCGGGACGTGACGTGGGCGGTGTACACTTACACCAATTCGCGCGTGTTTGTCGGTGCTAACACTAACCCGATTTTGCTTGATCGGTTATGCTACAACTCCTGTGTTTGTGGTTAAGTTTGCTAAAGCAGCGCTTCCTTCACATGCGGAACGAAATCGAAGCAGGAGATCTGCAGCAATGTATCTCAGCAAGATGCAAATTATCACAACAAAGATGTGCCATTTACGGAAGCAACAGAGAGAGAGAAACTCGGGGTGAAAGAAAGGAAGCAAATCAAATTCGCTGGAAAACAGGGCAAACTCGAGAATGAATGCAAAGAACCAGCGCAACTACAAACAACGCTCAATTATTTGACGCTTTTCCACTATTCCAACAGCTCCAGCGTGCGGCACTAGATTACCAGTGGCTAGTTTTAAGTCGCGTTTACTTTACTAAGCTAACAGCAAAACTGACACGTGTTTCCTGAACACGAATTCAAGCACAATGCAAGGACCGATTGTAATCCGATTACTTATTTCTACTTTGCATCACTTTGCTTGGAAAATTATGAAACTTTATGCATTTTAACAGTATCATGGTAAAGCCAATGTTGCTTTTACGCTCTCTTATGTATGCTTCCTTTGTTTGCTTACCGAGAGCAACAATAAACCTGTCAGTCAACGTATTATGCAATGATGTACTGAGCCCTGTTCTACACCTGTTCACTAGTGAACAGCCATCACCATTAAAGGTGCTCTCACCAATCAAGTATACACGTGTTTCCCACGCACGATCTGGTTTATCATCACTCGATTGTTAAATTTACTGACAACACTCGTTCGTTCGTGATTTTACAGTTACACCTGAAGCGACTGTTCCGTCACCGAGAGCAGCACAGTGTTGCACCGTCAGCAATGAATTCCATGCCACATAATGGTCCACTCCGGGACGCGCACTATTTCTGCACGTGAGAAGTAATACTGGTTGCATTATTTATACCGCATCGATTACCATCGTTTATCGCTTCCCTTCAATTCCCCCCCCCCTCGCCCCCCTTTTCCACCTTCTGGATGCCACCGTCAATCAGGTCCATTAGTGGGGAACGTACAACCATAATTGGAAAACTGTTGAAGCACGTTTGCTGTTTGTCTGTTATAAACTGCGGAGGTTCACGTGAGGCCGCGAATGAAAAATCATGAAGTATTATTTAGTTAAATTTTAAACCCCTTCCCGTTCAGAGTTTATTTACCGGTGGATAGTAGTGTAAAAAAATAGAACAGTTGCAGAGCAAAACGGTGCGAAACGGTTTGTGACATAGCTGTAGTTAAAATAGCAAAAAACAAAAAAAAAACAAATGCGAATGACAAAAGCGAAAAGATGCGCATGGGGACAATAAAGCACAGGGCCCGCGTGAGATATATAACGATAGTGTGTAAGTATGTAAGTGAATGCATGTATATAGCACACTGTACATATCTGGCAATAGTATAAAGAAGAAATTCGAAGCAAAGCAGTAAAAGGAAACAAACAACAAAACCATCGAACAGCATCAAAGCGAAGTAAAAGCCAACAGCAAAAAAAAACATACAAGTGACCAACGTCGATGCGAACAGGACAAGGGAAACAAAAAATAGCTAATGATAAGAAAAGAGATAGGTTATGGAAATTATTTTTCAATTACTAAACAACGTGATACAGCAGCCGAAACACTAGCAAAACATGAGTGAGTGCGTGAACGGAAACGGGAAAAAAAGGAAAAGAAAACAGAAACATACACAAATTGTATCAAAACGATCAATACAATATGAATAAACTGAGTATCTTACATTCGAGTGCGGTACAAATGAGGTAAAGCACGACTATATCATAAAATTGACTTAAAAGAAAAGTACGCAGTGAAACCGAGGATAACATCGAGAGAAGAACACAGAATTTACCGTGCAGGTGAGAGTGGATGAATTCAAAAAGGAAACTATTTCGTCATTCAACGTATTGATGTTTATTGAATGTTGACACAAAGCTAAAGGTACACAATAACAACAAGAAAAAAGGAAAAAGCAAACGGAAAACACACACACACACACAAACAAGAGATGCCAACAATTGTTGTCCAACACACAGAAAGGTATCGAAGAGAACATTTAATTTGCGCAGGCAAGAACGAAAGCAAAAAGTGACAACAACCAAACAAAAAAAAAACAACAAACCATTGTGCAGGGATGAAAGAATTCGTTATGGAAAGTTCGTTTCCCTTTCTTTTTGTACAACTGAACGAATAAAACGATGTACAAAGAAACAGAAGTGATGGGTGTTTTCTTTTCAATTTGTTTAAGTTGTTTGAAGTTTTGCTTAGTGCGCGGGGAAAGGTTATGAGGTTTTTGCTACCTTTTATTTTTCATTTTGCTTTCGTGTTCCAATTAACATTCTAGCGAATATTTGCTTTTTAATATATTTATATCATAAAGTCTGTACTATTAAATATTTTTGAATCATAATATCAACACCGCAGTATGGTTTGTTCGCATCGCTGTAAGGCAATCATTTTGTTTCACGGTAGTGATAATTATTGCATGATTGATTGCGCTGTGTGTCTCAATCCAAGCGCCATTATAATCACGCTAAAAAGCTCAAATTCTACGGAGCCTTCAAGGTTAATCGTCCCCGTTTTTTACCAACCATAATGACCTTGCAGTTAAGCGAAGCACCCAGCAATCTGCAGGTGTTGATTATTAGCCCCTTTTGTGGGGGGGGGGGGGGTGTTTGGCTGCCCAAATAGGTATACGATGACCGAACGGAAAATGGAAGCCGTTACAAAAGTGACCGCATTTTTTTTTTCTTCTTTGCGTGGCTTTCCCTAATGGCTGAGTCACTGCGCTGGTCTCAATGATCCTTACCACTTACCTTTCGCTGTGAAGTACCGCCAACGAGTTGCGAGTCACCGGTCAAAGCATTCAAGGTGCAAGGTGGTCGTTAATTTTCCAGCTATCATAAGTTTCGATGCTGGCCCATTTATTTGTATTTCCTTTTTTTTTTTTGTTATTTCACACGATCGGCGATGCTAAGTGTGTGGGCTGTTGGGAAATGATTTGCCCGATGACGGTGCTGCTTTGACGCCGCCCCATGTTGAATGGAAAATGGCATTTTCTCCCGCTTTGCTTGCTCGTTCTTCGCTCTGCCGATGCTTTCGAAAATTTTGCACTCGATGCCCATTTTCGACCGCCCACAGTCGGTAAACATATCGTCAACATTCCGCTTTCAGCGTTGTGTTTTTGGCTGTGCCGTTCATAATGGAATGTCCCCAGGGGACAACCCGGCTAACCCCACGCAGCAACTCTAACTCTTCCCAGCAGAGCTAAACGACCGGACGGAAATCGGAAGCATGGACCGGATTTTCAACAAGTTTGCGTTCCATTTCCCTGCCCGCTGCCTTTCCATAAACGAATTTTCGAATGTCTTAGGGAAACGGCGAGCTCTTTATCGTACGCCACACAACGCTAGCTCCTACTCCAGCTCCCTTCCTCCACGAAACACTGTGCCGGTTTTGGTTTCTTTGCATTTTTGCTAACGATCAACGAACAATATCCTAGACCAGTGTGCTGTGCTTGCTCCATCGGGAATATCGTGTCGTACCTTTCATTTGGTGTCATTATATTTTCATTTCTCTCGCCACTGCCTGCCCGATCTCCCGTTTTTTGATATTTCACTGAAACTGAAACTGGCGGCGCTGGTGGAAAACAAATCCAACCTAAAAGCAACATTCTGCACAAATGTTCATTAGAATCCCTTTTATTGTACGATAACCACGGTTTGCTTTTCGACAGCGGCGACATCTTCCGGGTGCTGTCATTCTCGAACCCAACCCAGAAAGTTCCGCACTGTATAGCAGGCAAATTGCAGCAGGTAGAATAAAATGTTGTAGTACAGCAAACAAAAAGACAGTGGTAAGACATGAAGCAGAAAGTATCAAAACCTACCTCTCCTTGGCTTTTTTTATCCTTCTCTTCTTTTTTTCTCGCTTTTATATCTCCTTACAACCACTTACTCCTTCGTGTGGAGTGGAACTTCTCACACCGTAAATGGTAGCAAACGACAGCAACATTATCATGGTGAAAGTTCTTCGATACGGCCAGGTGCGTTGTGGTACGAGCGGTGGGCAATACTGAAGCGAAACCGCAAAGTTGGCGGACTAATTGCAATTTAATTAGCACTTGGGGCGGTTGATCGAGCTACTATCGCACATTAGTTCGTAGGTTATAATCGATACGGTCGCATGCGAAGCGAGAACGCGGATGATGCTGTGCGGGAAAAAAGTGTCATACTCGCTGTTCCGGCTATTGAATTTTTATAGCGAAAATTATAAAATGTCATTGTTTGTGTGCCAAATATCACAAGGAATATCACATCGAATTATTTGTCCCGTTTTAGCATACAATGCAATGCGTCTCATTTGTGTTGAAATTCGAAAACAAAAAAACGTTTTAAGAATCGCGATGAAGTAAGCATCTTCTCTCAATATGCCTGCCCGATACCGTAACCCCACCGTTATCATTTGTTTAACAAAGCCAATAGCGTAAAATATGATTAGGCACTTAATCTAATGGAAAGTGCTCACTTCAAACGATTTCTTCCTTCGAAACGCTCCATTAATAAATTTCGCAATAATTCGATTGAGTTTTTTGGGATACACACGCTCTGTTAATTAAAAAAAAAAAACAAACGACGCATTTCCTTGTCTATCGATCCATTTCGTACCATCATTGTTAGTTTATCTCATAATAAAGCTTTTTTAAACTTCTTCCCTTACAAGCAAGCTAATGATAACTGACTTTATGCCGGTAGAATACGCCACAGTGAAGAACGAAACGGATAGTGCGGATTTTCCTAGCGTACACGGACAAAGAGTAAGTTTATAGCTTGGTTGACCTTTCGCTTACTAATTCCTGTCATTTTTCATCACCTGGTAAGTGTGATGGTCTTATAATTGGAAGAAATGGTTACCTTAAGGAGATAGGAAAGATGAAATCAACTCGTTCACTTTACTCACAGTATTTAATTTCAGGGGCAACCACTTTCACCAACTAAACTTGCAACATTATAAAAATTATTAGTTTAGTTCATGTACTACCTTCGTGAAAATTCACATAGCTTTTGTGTGGTATGAAACTAATGAACTCGCTATTTTTGTTCCCTCATAGCTGTAGTTCACCATAGAAAATAAGTCGAACTATTTAAGAAAACAATATTAAAAAGAGTCACTTGATACAGTTTATACCATTCACCTATGCTCGGGTCAGTTTTAGCACGTCAGTTCGTCATATCACATTCAATAAGTCCAAAATTATGACTGTACCGTTCTGCAACGATTGCCGAAAATTACTTCCAAAATGATACATCCACTTTTGCTACACACACATACTTTTGCACTACAATAAGGGCCAGCTGCAAGTTCGGTTTCGACGCGGCCAAAAGCCGGCCGTTATTGCTACCGACCGTGTGACTCATAATTTTTCGCCATTTGCGGAAAACTAGTTGGCAAACGTTGGAAAGTTTTCTCATTTTCTCGAAAGGCAGCTGACTACGCGCAAAAGCACTGCTGAAAAGAAAGCAACGGCACGAGTGAAAGCGAAGAATTTTGATCCATTGAGCGGCCGGTGGCGGAAGCATTGTCCGAGTAGAATGTCCAGCTCGGTTATAAACTTTCCTATTTCGGTTTGCTGGTCTTTTCCCGTTATTTGCTCGTGTTAAATCTTCCCATTCTTTCCATCCGCTTTTACTGAGCTTCGTTGAAAGAAGGTAAGCGTTTCGATGAAGGGCCACACACTATTTACTGGCCACAAAACTTATCCTACGGACCCCGAAGCGTACGAACCCCTAGTTCTGGAAATAGTCCTCGTACCGTTCTGTAGCATTTTGTGCCGAACAGCCGCAGGAAAAATACGGTAGCCAGAAAACAACTTCCCACGTTTTTATACCTTGCCCTTGGTTCCCTTGCTCCATTTTCTTTTATTTTCCTTTCATTGCAAAGTTTGCTAAGCGCTCTCTCGATTCTTTACATCATTTAGCTGGTTCACCACTTTTTTTCTCACCAGCATTTGCTAAGCAAAAGTTTGAGTGCTGCAGAACACTGCCTCACTCAGGAAAGCTACTTTTTGGTATGATTTTCCAAACCGTGCTGCATATCATTTTATTCTGTTCGATTATTTATCTTTCGTTATTTTATTTTTGTTCCCACTTGCCTCCAGAACTCGATGAACTTTTTTATTCTTTCGGAACTTTCATCCAAAGAACTGGCAGAGCGAATGAGAGCGGTACTGCTTTTCTTTATGCCCTCAAGAGGGTTTAAAATAAATAAACCGGGGTTGGAATTGAAATTTTAGAATATCATTCCCGGACCCGGTTGCGGACTGCTGGGGGTATGCGCCAAAAACGTATTCAACACGCAAACCAAACGAGATCGATTCGATATTCTACGTATCATGTTCGGATCAAAAGAAAATAATCTTTCACAATCACGGCTCTTATCGTTTGTCGATGAATTTGCTAAATATAAGGTAGAGTAAGAGAAAAGAAACACAAGTAGCGCCAGCTATATTGCATTGTATTCGAGCGATCATCAACAAATATTGGGAGTGACTACAATCTCTACATCAACTTTGCACCAAGTTTCCAATGAATAAAACTGTTAATGCTAGAAGTTTGCTGTTGATAACAACTATTGGGTCAAAAGTTGTTGCCCAACAATTATTGTGAGTTGGGAAATGGATTACTGTTTTCACTTAGTTTTCCCCTTAATTAAAGCCTCATGTTCACTGAAAGTAAAAATAGAGCTTTATACAGAATTTCCTCCATCGTTGATAATAAATCATTTTGAAGGGACCAATTCCCTTTCCGATCGCACTTTAACGTCGCACGTCTGTACCCGTTGTGCTTTCGGTTGTGTATTGTATTTCAAACATTTCTAGATTGACATTCTCCAATCACGGTCCAATTCTCGAACCGGCGGCAACGTTTTATCTCTCTCTTTCAAATTAATGTAATTTACACCAACAAATTTATTAAAACAACATGTTTGTTTCTTTTCTTTAATATAAAATTACCTCCATCGTTGATAGTTCCTGATGCATTTTAATGTCGTTTAAAGCGTGTTAGAAATTGCGAATTTAGAAAATTCCTCTTGCTTTAAATTTTGTTAATGTTAATGTTTTTTAAAGTAAATATTAATCATTATTGGGATAGATAAAAAGTTTGAGCTTGAAATCTTAGGGTTTAACACTCTTTCTGCCAAATAATGATACAAATATCTAGGATTGGTATTGTTGGATTAAGAAAATTCGTATCAGAGTTGATTGTTAAATGTGTTCATGAGATATCCTCTATAATAAAAAAAGATTTTATAATTTTCGTATCTGCAATATGCGCAGAAATGTCCTAACACGGGTCAGATTATCTAGAAAAATACCTTTTCTTGACATTTGCAGAGAAGCTTGGGAAAAGCGAATATTTCATTCAGTTCGGGGGCAAATTTAGCTTACAATTTTGAGTGCAGTGTGTAAGCGAAGCAACATCAAAACGCATAAAAAAAAAACAAAAAGCAGTTAACAGCGCTCCCGTTGGCTGTAAAGCTTTAGCGCATTGAATGGAGACGCATGGTAGTTTGTATGATTAAATTGATCTTATCATGGAGACGCCCGGTTGTTCACTCCCATGTATGCGTAACACATTGTTGTGCTATTTTTAAAGTTACTATATTTTATTGTTAACGGCTATCTGTCTTTTCGAAATATCACAAACAAGTTTAATACACGTACTTTAAGATACGTTAATTTAAAATATGTGTACATTTGCCGTGTTTATTGTAAATTTACAGTTGCTTTTATATTCCTTTCGGGAGGGAGCTTTGTTAGGAAGGTTAGGAAGAAATAAAAAACCTAATTTCCATGAAACTCTTTCTACTATGTATTGCTTTCAATTTTTCGATACAATATCGTGCACGCGTACAGCACGCTTTAGTTTCGAAAACATAAGGGTCGATCACGCAAATCAGACGATGCGAACGGCCACCGAAAAGGTCATAAGTTACAGCATTGGTGTTTGGTGTTTCAAATTTCACAGTAATGGTTCCAGCAAAAAATATGCACACCCATCGAGCCGAAATGTTACATCCGTGGATTTCGATCGCACGCTCTAGTGAACTGGCAGGAAATTAAATTTTTCTAACGGACCAAAACCAATCCACCCTGTTAACACATCCCTATGTGTTGCACAAATATTGCCCAACGGGTCGACTACGCACAACGCAGTAACAATGTTGCTCATGTGCATCGATGATAGAGGCAACATTTTAATCGATTTTCAACACACTCCGAAAGGCACGAGCTTTTTTACACTTTTCCAAGCGCCACAATGCGTACGATGCTTTAAAAATGTATATTGCACACCCCGAACTTGGTACGATCTGCTTGAAACCATACGGTGCGTTGTATACGTTGTTGGTTAAAAAAAATGTAGCTTCCAGCTTATGGGTCCGATCTTTTTTTTCTGACTCCAAAAGAAAGTATAATCCACCCTCGGGAAGTGAAATTGGAAAAGGTCATAGCGCTGTACCGACTTTTCAAACACTGTTTGTTGATTTCGTCATGTCGATTGCATTGAGCCCTCTGGCTGGACTGGTTTTATGGCACTGTATGGCGAATGTTGTACCGTTCTCATTCACACTGTGATACGATTGTTTGCCGTGGCGAACTATATTAAGCCATCATTCTTCTCGTTTGTCGTAGCTTTATAAAGCAGAAGAATAATACAATTCTTATGTTCTTTCCATATTGTGGATACGAAAAAGATTACACTGTAACATACGCTGTATACATGTGAACCTTAGTGATATTCATTATTTAAACTACTGACCGTTAGCGACACGGTTCAGGCTAGTAAATTTAAAGAATATTGTAGTACAGTGGTTTCTTATTTCTTAAAATTATCTTCATAATTTTAAATCTTCAATCTTATTTATCCTTTATAACAATTAAATAATATTGTGTACAATTCCATGGCCCTGTTGGATTTAGTGCAAAGTTCCAGCATATTTAAACAAGTGCGTTTATTATAGAATAGGCCGAATGTGAGAAAAGAGAGCGAAAGCGCTAGGGAGAAAAAAAAGAGATACGATGAAGGGGGTTAACGTCGATAATGGAAAAAAATTGTCAGTATCAATTGGAACGTTAATAAAGAAACTTCCAGTCTAACTCTTACATTTATTTTTCATTTTCCTCGGATGGTTTAATTTTCTTCTTGGACTGCTCATAGTTAAGTAAGCCGACTTCCAGACAGGCAGACTTAGCTTCCGTGGCAGGCTAGAGCAGACATTCTGCTTCGCCAAACAACTCAGCTAACTCGTGACATTTTCCCGCACCACACGCCCCGCTTGCAAATATTGCCATAAATATTCCGCAGCACTAAGCAATCAAAAATGCTGAGATCGTTGGGGGTTTTCCATCGGCAATGTTCAAAGCTCATCGCCATTGACGACGTGCTGCATTTCGTGTCTTGACGAAATATTCTCGGTCGTAGTAGACTGTGGAGGCTTCAGTAGGCCGCGATTCCCCATCGCTCTCGTGTAGAATTGGCACAATTAATTGCAAAATTATTAACTGGATGAAGGGATAATACCATTTTCTATTACAATTGTTGAGTTATATTAACAAAAATATATTTAAACTACAAATTGCAACAAATTGATATTTAATTCTTGTCAACAAACAATGCGAAAAAAGTAATGCTGACGCCTATCAGTAAATTATGAAACTGCAGATTTTTTAAACCTTCCATACACCCAGAAAAATGAGTTTCGAGAATGAGAAAATTTCCGCAGCACGCTTATCGTCCATTTGGTGGATAATCTTTATAAAAAAACACCACAAAATGAACCCATCAACTGACCGCTGCACACGGATATGCATGCTGATGAATGGACGTGCTCGACATTTCGATTAGCGCTTTTAAATTTTTATCACCACCGTCCAGCAGTGACAAAAACCGACCACACTATTCCTCGGTTAGCTGACCGCCCGTGACCGATGCAACATGGCGAGCGGTAGCCAAACCAAGGCAGCAGGAAAAAATTCTGCTGGTAAGCCTTTTCATTCGTGTCTGCTTCGGATGTCTCTTCGTCATCACTTTTTAACGGATGGCCTACACCGTACATGCATTTTATGGAAAGACATTTTTATATTGCTCTCGCAATCATCAGCTCATCACGAACGGTACGGCACACTGCTGATTGTACCTGGGCACGATCGTTCGTTCTTTGTTGGAAATCTATTGAAGTTGATTACTGGCAACCTCGTTATGAAGTGTGTTATCACTACATAAATCTGAATGCACCAGTAAGGTTTTTTATAAGTGCAGCCATTAAAAATCCTCTCAATGTATGCAGTAGTTCATTTGCAGTCAATGTTTAGGTACGTGTTTTTATACTTCTGGACGAAAATGCCGTGTTTTCAACATTAAACTCGAGGTTTGCTTCAAAGCCGTTTCCTATTAGTATTGTGAAGAAATTACGAACATATTGTCCAGATTCGTTTATTGGTAACTGATGATACTTGGGGAGTGCCATTGTGTATTCTCCAATGTTCGAGAAAAATTTAGCTTCTGAAATAAAAAAACATCGTTTTTTAAATGGAAAAAAAAAATTTAAAAAATGATAATAAAAAACCTTAAAAATGTTTAAATAAAATGCGAAGAAAATAAAGAAAAAGTCAAAAAATAATTATGGATGAGTTGAAGTTTTGCTCTTCAGATATCTCGAGTTCTGAAGATGGCCAAATGATAATAATGTCCCCAATTTTTAACCTTTTCTAGAAGGACTACAAAGTTTCATGTCATTTGGATTAAGATTTCGTACCCTAGGCATGTGCTTGGTTAGGTTAAAGAATTTCAAGAATCATATAATGTTGTGTGAGACGGTTCGATTGAACCAGGGATTGAGGGACGTCACACGATACGGCATGTTTGCGCTAGAAGGCGCACGTTGCTACTAACAGATAGAAAACCATTAGCTCATGAGATAGGAGAAGGAAATTCTTTTCTAACCGTTATTGCCAAGAGACCAACTGTTTTTAACTTAAAGTAACTGACGTAAACCAAAATAGACAATGGGTATATTACCCGTCACACACGCATTGGAACACAGATTTAAAATAATGAAAAGCTTGTGTTAAACGAAACAGTTTGTGATTGCGTTTACTGGGGCGGTTATAGTTAGAAAGCTTAAGCTTACAGCGTGTATATGTTGAATAATCCAAATGCTGAGCAGCTTCGTAAAGGACAAAGTGTACATTATTCGATGTATACATTTGCTAATTAAATTTTGCCCCTATTTGCTCTAGCCCTTTGCACACATTCCAAAAATAATCAATCATTTTTTAAAAATGACCTTCCGTTCTTAGAAATACACTCAACACCATCTGCACTGTAACAGCTAATCACTTTCCAAAAACAAATTAATTTAAATAAAGAAGATACAGCTACAACGAGCGAAAATAGAAGAAATTTCCAATACATTTCCCTAGAAATTCATTTCCCAAATTGATGCCACTGACCATAACGCTTCGTACTCTCAGTTTTGCGTTGTAAAACCATCAATAAAAATCGGCTAAATCGGGACTGATTGCCACGAAATCGAGGGCCGGTTAAATCGATTGTGAGAATCGTATTAGGCGTGTTGAGCGAGGCCTCGCATGCGTCATCAGAAAAGCGAACAAAGCATGGTCAAAGATGTTTCCAATAGAATCGTTTTTGGGTAAACCATCAAGGGAGTGGCTGTCAGGAGGCTTCTCGCAATGGCAGTATGGTATCGGAAGTAGTTTTACTTGGAACACAATAATTGAACAAATCCACCGAAAAGTTGTTTTAATAATGCTACTACGAACTAAAGCTTGTGGTACTTAGTCTATACGAAAATGAAATATAAAGGCAGTAGCAAAATGTTAAATTCAAAAGGCCTTTTTCCACGGTATGCTTTAAGAATAGCTTAACTTTTACTGTACAACCATAATCCCTAGTTTGGAATCCTAACCCAATAGCACTGCGAAACGGTTCCGTTTTGCGACCGGCATCGCATTCCCGTACCGAAGCTCCAAACATCAAACCCCCGTAAACTGATCGAAATCGAATGACTCTTGTTCATTCGCTGCGACCCGAAGCTCGTCCACCAATCAGTCCGAAAACACGTTCCTGATGACAATTTAATTTTCATCTGTCAAACCACTACGCTCCCTGCCATGCCCGAAAGAGAGACTGCACCACGTCGGCCGGGGTGACCACAAGCAGCGAATCGACAAGGAACATTTATTGCTCGCACAAATTGATGCAGCATCCAAAAGGCGCGTAGAACCCCGATACGATGAGTGGCTATGACTATATAAAAAGAAGCAAAAAACATCATCCTCGCAGTTCGGAAACGTACATACTCCGGTGCCGGTGGTTCGCTGTGGTGTTTAGCACAGCACGGAACGTCGTGTTGATACGCTACTTGATGGTGACCGCGTTTGATGTATTCAATACGATTAAACCGTCATTAGGTTTAGTTGCTGATAATTTCAATTTAATTGCACCGAGCCGTCTTAAACATCAATTGTCGGCCGGGGAAGCACTGTTGATAGGTATTTAAAAGCGTGACATTCAAAAGTCATTTCCAACGGCTTTAACGGCTGGGGTGGAGATTTTCATTATTGGCGATAAATGCAAGAATAGAATTAAAATTGTGTGCATAGGGGGCTCTAATTCATTGGATGGAGTTAGCGATGAAATGAAACAGAAACAAAAAAGGAAGAAGGGAGGGCGATTTTGCCTCTCTTCTATAAGATCATTCTATGCTGCCGAAACCCGGGATTGAACCGGGGACCTTTAGATCTTCAGTCTAACGCTCTCCCAACTGAGCTATTTCGGCCGGTGATGGTTACCGCATTACCCATTACCTGTTGCTGGTGTGCTTACATTATTGCTACTGCACCAATCAACTGCACGCACGACCCTGTTCGTCTTATCAACTTCCAAGTACACACGCGATTAGCCTCGCACAATTAAATGCAAGATGTTGTCGGTAAGCTGGACTGGACCGGAATTAGGTAGGCTGATTAGCGAACAGCCAAACAACAACAAAGCCAGTTGTACCGTTCCCGATGGGTTTCTGCCGCTGTAATGGAGCAACGGACACTGGCAATGGCTCATCCGAGGCAATCAACACAATCGGCTACCGGACGGGCTAGCTCGAGCCGTAATTAAGCACAACAGTGAACAGTTTGCCCATCGGTAGGGATAAAAGTCAAAGCGGCAAGTTCTACCGACCGCCAACAATGTTCGCAGATGGTAGATTAGGCAGCTAATTCCTCCTTCTGTACGCGGCAAAGCAACTGGCTAATGGTGAGATTATTTTTCGACGAGAAGATACTCACCATTTAAGCTCCTTTCCTGCTTGGTAGGCAAACAATTTCAAACGCCTTCAAATGATGCTTTGCAGGATAAGCACCTAGAATCATAGGCTACCATGGCTTAGCGGCTTGTATCTATGGTTTGGGCCAAGTTTTAGGGTTTATGAACGTTAAGTAATTTCCTTCCCGCTGTTGCTTACAATCACTCGACACTCGGCATATCACAGGTGCACCGTATCAATCATATCGGTGAGGATAATGAAATTGGAAAAAGAAACACCAAAGAGTTCACGTCAACAGGAGCAAAACGTTCACAAACGCCCATTATTCCCCCAGGCGCCGGATTTATGTGCCGCTTGTATTCACTCATCGTACTTTATGGGCAGAGAAAGTAGTTTTACGGACATTTTTTTCTCACATTCCAATTTGCTTAAAAGCGAATCAAATCGTGCAGCTTTCTCCCTCCTCTGACGTCTTGTTATACGTCTTCGCACTAACTCAGCAGAAAAACAAGCTTTGTAAAAGCTTTCCAATATCCAGCCATCCCACCGGAAGCGACTTTCATATCCGATCCGGTAGGAAAACTTTTCGCAACGCGGCGTTGTGTTTGTTTTGATGAACATTTCCCAAACTTAAAGAGGTGTAAAAAGTCGATGGCAAAATTTTGGTTCACAATTTCTGCCTCGGTACCGGGACCGATCTAGATCCTTTCCATGGTGGGACGCTCGGGCGTGTGGGTACGAAGGGGGGATGGTAAAGGGGTGTGAATACGCGTAAGAAAATTTATCACTACGGGGTTAGTGCTGCGTTGTAAATATTTTGCACTTGCTTCAGGTTCAACTTTATCCCGATGCTCGTTCGTTGCTGGGGTTGAAGCAAAATCAGGAACAGAGGCGCCATGCCGGGAAGGAAGGCGGCCGGTACAAGTTTTACTTACCGAATCGTGCAAACTGAAGGAAAGTAGATGGGTTATATGGCAAATATAGGATGACTTCTACTGTTGCCTTCCTTACGTCGTGGTATTTTATACACAAACGAACGTAATCAAATAAATGTAGCAACGTAAACATAGTTATCGTAAATAATTATTTACAGAGTATGAATTATTTAGCTGTTATTTTGGGTATTCACGGGAAAATACATTTAATAATGTTACACGAAAAAAACGTTACAAAAAGAAGAAGAGAGGAATTATAATATAAGGAAATGCAGTTCCCGAAATACGCGAAAAATCCGCGTATCTCGCAAATCCACGCAACTTACATCCTAGTACAATTTATGCTTCAAAATCACATAGTTACTTCCTTCTCTGTTCGTAATTTATCCAATGATGATGTTTAAAAACAAATGATGTTTAGAACAAATACATTAAAATAAGCTAAAAAGAAATATTGTATAAGACACAGAAAGGTATTTTCGATCAACTTTTCACCTTTTGCCTTAGATTTTGCTCAACTGTCAAATTTCCAAAAATCGCGGATCTCCGAAACCGCGTATAAGAGGAACCGCATATCTCGGGGACTGCCTGTACTTTGAAGAATATGCTGAGAATTTTTTTATTAATTTGTATCATTTTACCTCGGAAAAACTTATTTTTTACGTTTTTTGTTGTGTATTATTCTCCAATTCCGGGTTGCTAGGGCTTTTACTCACAAAAAAACCCCAATTGATCCCACGGTACTTAAGTTAATTTGGCTTTTGCGGAAAACAATTAATCTTACAGATTACAAAGCATCTAGGATTATCCCACTCACGACAACTAATATTTTTCAATTGTGTATGACTTTTCATGATTTAAATGCTCCCATGTCTTTAGGTGGTACATGCTAGCAAGCACGACCATATATTTTTTTTTTACAGAAAAAATTTACAGAAAAATAACTATTGCTAACAAAATTTAAAAGCAAAGTCAAAAATACATTTTAACTAAGTCTTAGCTTTACTTTTCATCCGTTTAAACTAAAAAGAAAAATTTAAAGACATTATTTCTTATTATTACTTATTCCCAGTAGCGCTAACGATAGAAAACTCCCTTAAGCCAGGGTACTTCGCATCGGCCAACGTTCGTCGCGATATTCCGGTGGCTGTAACTCGCTCGTGCTAAGATTCTCGTAGCCCGGCACAATTTCCTGATGCAACTTCGCACATGTAAAGGGAGAAAGAAAGTAACGATAATAAAAATAAACATTCGCCCATAACGGCAAACTACGCGCGTACTACCAACGTTGATAACGAGCAGTGGGGTAGCTTTCAGCAAATTTGGTACCGATTTCACCCGGTTTTTTTTTTACTTTGCTTTGCTACCCCACCCTATCACATGCGTGGCTGTGTACGTATTTATTCGCCTCCCCCTGCCTGACACGTTGATCGTTTCGGTAACCGAATTGCAAAACTCATAAATTTTGCCACCAGCTAATCCTTCCCAGGGATTGCATCCTTCGGGCACGAATGGATGGCACGTTACCGAACTTCCGTTCGAACGATCCAACTTGTCCTGCACCGATCCCTAAACATTGTACAGCGTTACTTTATCCTCGACCAAAACCCCGACCGAACCGAACGCTCACTGAAACCATGATTTCAGTGATGAAACTTGCTGCCAGAAAGATAGCTGATAGGGACAGCTGCTACTTTAAAGCAACAGCTAACAAGCAAAAGGTTTCCCAGCGAATACCAAAAACAAAACAAAAATGTATCTGATACTCATGAATGTGTTTCCAGCAGCTGGAATTTTTTTTTTTCGTTCGCCGAACCAAGCCTAACTTTTTCGCTCATCAGCACCGGCAAAAGTTTTTGACGACATAAAGTAATTCAATTAAAAGTGTCTCCAAAGTGTCTTCTTTTTCTAGCATTTTTTATGTGTATGTGTGTGTGTGTGTGTGCGGGAAGGTTGCGAGTAGTACACTTCCCAAACCCCATTACACTAACGCGGGAGCCGTGGCGAAAAAGCTGGGACTCAATCCTCAAATTTGTAAAACGTATATTTTACGCTCAACGCCACACCGTGGCATGAATTCACTCTATGGCACATTAATTGTCATTTAACTTATTACACACTCATGCCGGGCATGCCTTTGGAAACTTTGTCGTTGCCGTTGGGTGGAGTGAAGCGAGCAAGAAAGCTCGTCCATATCTTTCAACTGGGCTAAGCTATGGCAACTAATAAAACCCATCTACAATGGGCGATGTTGTTGGTCTGGATTGAGCAGGGGGGGGGTTTCACGTCGCAGATACAGCGATACATCCCGCTGTTAGAACAGACGGGTAATTCCAGTGATTGGAGTACCGTCAAGTGTTGTTGCACGATGTTAATTATCATTTCGCATGCAGCATCTTCCATTGGGCTAAGGATGATTTCTTTTTTTTCTTGGCCGTGTAACATAATGCACCGTTTCAAGAAGGTACAATATTGCTTACTTTATCGTGGTTGTGTTGCTGCTACAATTGTTCATTCGTTCACTCCATTCGTGTTGTCTTTTTGTCTGTCTACTTATGAGGGATATGAATAAGTTCGGGGACGGTAGTTTATTTTACTTAGCATAATGTTTTAATAGGTTGCATTATTTTTTCGAATTGTTATGTTTAGACACGGTTAGATAGATTCATCCGAGCATTTGGTGGGACCACCAGAGCGTGGTGTATTGTGAGCTGTTACAACGAAAAGTCCCAAACCCAAGATTCAAACCACTGTATAGCTCGATTGCAGTATGATCGAAGTGAAATGATAAACTGAAATAAAAAGAAAGACAGATAATAGCAAATTATAGCAACGACAACTTGTTTTGAATCATTATGAAAATATCATTTCTTCACCGAAAAGCATCAAATGTCGATGAAAAACACCTCAAGAACTTATGTTAACTCTCAATATTCTTCTAATGAAAGATTTAATTTGGTTTTGGTTTCATTTCGTGCAATTCCACCGAAGAAAAAAAAAGCAACACACAAAGCCTCATTTAACTAGGGACAAAACTTTTAATTCAAACACATTCTGCCGGAGATCGCTTTTGGGCTCCTCTAGAACTTTGTTTCATGCGAAGCTCACACAAACACGCAAATGATAACTGAACCACCAGCGCTGTTTGCTATCTGCTATCGGGTATTTAGTTCAGCGGCAAGTTTTGCTCATAATTTTCCTCGCACACACACACACAAACATTTCGTAGCGTTTCGCGGTAGAAACGTGACCCCGAAGTCCCCGTATGTAAGTGTTCCGTATTTTGAATTTCCGCTTAAATAACAACATTTTACCTTTCATCTCGTGCTCCGCGTTAGCCAGCGGGTAAGAACGGCACGAATAGGTCCCCGAAACGGTAGACGGAATGTAAAGAGTCCTTCCTTCTGCACGATTCTCTCTCTCTCCGTACCCCGTCCTCGTGGAAATGCCCGTTGAAGGTGGCACAGGAAAAACACCGAGGAACACTGTCAACGGTCTGAGCTTTGAACCAACAAGGAACCAAACGTCCAAAAAAACGCGCAGCTCTTAGGTGCGCTCTTTTTCCACCACGCGAAAGAATCACTCCCACGGCTATTTCAAACACGCTACACACACTCTGCCAGGACGGTATGCAACCAAAGCGACAGCAAACTTTGGCCATAATATAGCTCCCATTGCTATATCACCCAACTCCCCAAATGCCATGACCCCGGCCAACGTTAAAGTGGCTGTTTGCGTGGTGCGTTCGGCAGGACAACAATTGTGCTGCACAAGCGTTGGCAAATCGCAAAGCAGCACAACACTACTGCGAGGTGTCGCTGCAGACAGACAACCGGGCAAACATTTAAAGCGAAATGGAAATTTGAAACTAAGTAAACTTCTTTGATTTCTTGCTCTGGTTTTTGTTTTCGTTTGTTTGCGCTTTTGGTGGTATTCGACGAACGGATACAACGAGCACCTCAGTTCCTAGGCTGGACGGTATAAATTGTGCCATCGTGTAATTTTATGCACGTAATTTGAATGTTCTTTTTAAATCTCGCACTCATTCAATGAAGCATTCTATTCGCGCATTGTATCGTACCAACGAAACTATGATTAAAAAAAGGCATACAGTGGAGTCGATTATCCGTGCTCTGCCAGACTCGGCGGCTACCGGATAATCGAATAACACGGATAATAGGCACATATCCTATTTATGATAGAAATAGAGTATAATTTATTGATTGATTTATTTTTTTATTTATTTATTTATTTATTTATTTATTTATTTATTTATTTATTTATTTATTTATTTATTTATTTATTTATTTATTTATTTATTTATTTATTTATTTATTTATTTATTTATTTATTTATTTATTTATTTATTTATTTATTTATTTATTTATTTATTTATTTATTTATTTATTTATTTATTTATTTATTTATTTATTTATTTATTTATTTATTTATTTATTTATTTATTTATTTTTTTATTTACGGAAAATAATTTGTCCGCTCATAATGCTTAACAAAAGTAATCTTATAGTCTAATCTGAAATCTAATAACGCGTCAGAGGAGGAGAAGGAAACAAACTAAACATAGAGGATTATAAGGAGTCATTAATTAGTCGGGCCCGAAAAGCAGATATCGAGATGTTATTACCGAAATGATAAAAAAGCAGTTAAATGATTTCATAGCTCGCAGAAAAGGATCATTTTGGCCGTAAGAGGTAAGGCGCGCCGGGATGAATAAAGGAGGACGGGAACGGAGACGACGACAAGGAACATATAGGTTAAGCATGGATAGTAAGGATGGGGCATCAATGTTGTTGAGGAGAATTTTACCGATGAAAAAACAGCTTGCGTATGTGAGAGGAGTGATTTTAGATCTATAATTCCCAGCATTCTGCAACGAATGGAGTAGGAAGGCATCGGAACATTGGAGTGTCGAATCAATGATCCGATTGCAATTCTAGTAAACTTTTTTTCTATGTTAACTACTCTTTGAAGAGCGGTGACACCGGCCAGAGCCCAGATCTCATAGGCATATATAATAGTAGATCAAATCCAGCAGCAATACAGCGCCTTTAGACAAAGAGGGTCACGAATATCCGTTGAGAGCCGACATAAAAGTCCCAGAACTTTGTGAGCTTTAGCCACTACACTGTCTATATGTACCTTAAAGGACAATGACTCATCAAGCCATACGCCGAGGTCTCTTGCAAGAGACACTCGTTGTATGGTAGAGTTGAGAAGTGAATAGTTTGTGATTGTTTTCCTAGCGTTGTGACGTCCAAAGGATATAGAATAGCATTTTTGCTCGCAAAGTTCAAGCCCATTAGCCATACACCATGAACAGAAAGAGCCGAGGTAGGATTAAAGCAGACGTACATCATTTGTCGAAGACACAGGAAGAAATATTTTGATATCGTCGGCATATAGCAAGTGTCCGTTATAATGTAAAACATTAATACAGTCATTTATAAATAGGATAAATAAAAGAGGACTAAGGACGCTTCCTTGGGGTATTCCAGACAGACCAGTAAATTCACAGGACGGAGAGCTACCAACGCGAACACTATATTTACGAACAGATAGAAAGGATGAGAATCAGCTTAGCAAAGGATCTTCAAACCCAAGTTTGGTTAGTTTTGACGTATGACGTATGTGGTATGTTATAATGTGTCATGTTTTAGAGCATATTTTATTTTCCCTGTGTGTAATACTGTTACTGTACAAAAGAGATTGTCAACGCTCATTTGATCATATACAATTGAGTCTTTCAATTCTTCCGCCAACGGTGTAACCGAAAAATGTCAAATTTCCTCTGGAGCTGTCATTTCCGAGCTGCACGGATAATCAGACACCCGGTTAAATGGCACCCGGATAATCGGGGCTACACTGTATTTGGCATTGTTTGGTGCCATGACCAGGATGCCTTTCAACACTTACGTACATTTTTCCATGGTAAATAATACAATTTATGTTTGAAAAAAAAACGGTTATATTGATAAGTCCTTACAGAAACTAGCTATGTACTGTACATGGACACTCCTTTTACACGCCATCTAGTGATAAAAATCATAAAACACACCAGGTTGAAGATTTTTTTTGCTTCCTCTTTCGCCTGTTGTGTTAGTAAACGTACCGGCAGTAGGAAAAGCACAACCAATCACATGCCAGTAGCGGCAGTGTCCAGCTGTTCCGGTGTGCGCGTTCCCCAAACCATGGGACGAACGATCCATTTTCATTTCCTTAGCGGCCCACACATTATGACAAACGAGCAATGGTTAGCTTTGCCCCCGGTGTGCCAAACATTCCGCTTCGGTTCCAACTCCGAAGCACTGGTTCGGTACGGCCATTGTGCGTCATTTGGTCGATGAGCCAGAACGTTGGAATTCACTTTTGGATAACTGCCAATCATACGCATACGGGTACCAATCTCGGGTTCCCACGGGCTAGCGTATGTATGTATCTGGTACGGATCTACAAATTCTCTCCCTTTTCGCTTCCGTTTCCCGTCTGGTACGTTTATTTACAGCACCCCACACATCGAACTCGGGTCTTACCGGTTCAGCGAAGATGGACATATGTCGAAAATGGGTTAAGCTTTAGCTTTCAGCTTCGAACCGGAACTGCCCCAAAAATCATTTTCGATCCTAATCGACGTCGAGAATTCGGATACCCCGTCTGCGGGTTGTGTGTGGGTGTGTGTGTATGTAGGATTGAATTGCTTTCAGCGCCATAAGTTTTGCCCGCTGCTAGAAATAATGGTGAAGATGCTGGAAATAGAATGTGAATCCAACCAGTTTGTGCCACGATCCTTCGGTTCGATAAAAAGCTGAATGGTTAAGAGCGTGTACGCAAATCATTATTCATAACGATCCGTTTCTATTTTGAATAGTAAGTAAGAAACAATACGCCCGCTCCAAAAATAAAAACTACAACAAAAACAATGAGAAACATTGCCGAAACCCGGGATTGAACCGGGGACCTTTAGATCTTCAGTCTAACGCTCTCCCAACTGAGCTATTTCGGCTGCATTGCGAATTGGAACGATGCAAGCAGTATCGCGATGCAACGTTCAAACCTCGCACGACGATAAGCGCAATCATCCAACGGGAGTTGAAGCCAATACAAATATTTGCATCACTTTAAATAAATGCTCATCGGCGAGTACAGCCACTATCAGTGCATCGGAATGATAATTGGTTTTCGTTTCGCGGAGCGTTAATGATGCAGACAAAATCCTCATCTACTGCCCTGTGCTGTCCTCGCTGTGACAACGCGTGCACACTAAGCGATTTCTAATGCTATCAAATCGTTTGCATTCAGCACTATCATCCTCATCGCTTATGCGCCAATAGCGTTGCTCATTTTCTCTATTTATCTAGACAACAGTTTCATTGTCGCGCTGCAAATCACGCTGAGTAGACACAATAAATATTTATTTTAAGTACAAATCGATAGATTGCTTTCACACTAACAACTATCAGCTCGCCGATTCGTCCGTTAAACTCGTCCGTTAAACACAACAGGATAGCGATGGGAATACATAACAAAAAATAAAATTAGTAGCTCACATTGTTGCTCACCAACAGGTTGCTGTAGTGGTCACCATTTTGTTACAGTACACCGACAGCGAAACAGGCACGAACTGTCCTGCACTACACTCAGTTCGTTTACCAATTCTCATCACCCGGGATACGGCTGCTAGATTGCGTAAATCGTAGGTGTATCAGCGTGCCTATGCGTTAGATTGCTGAACGAGCTGTACCGAAATTTGGAATAGATGAAAACTGATCAACCCTTCACCGTTCACCGTACGCTCGAGAGTGTACGTGAGTTCGGTACACACCACAAATTGGGTGCAAAAATCTATTTCCACCACTCGACTGCTTGTTGTTGATGTGTCGAATGCGTTTTTTTTTTCATGCGAAATACCTTAGCAACGACAACATGATCTGAACTCCTGTTTTGCACGACCTGGCACTAACGGTATTGATATACAGCATCGAAAACAAATATGTAACTATGTTATAGCCTGTTCAATCGAAAGTTTCCACTCGTCCACACAGTACGTGAACGGATGTTACAGACGAGAAGCAATATTGCAATACAACTCGAAACATTTCAATAAAACAAATATTTAATTTCATCAAATTGTTATTTTCTCCCTGTACTAGCATTTGATGCAACAAGTTCGAAGAATTTTATTCTACCGTCTACAGTGTTTGTGTGCTATTTCCTATGGACCATTTTTAAATACGAATATGTTGCGAGAAATTTTTATCAAACCAGGTAACCAAGAAGATTTTTAGTAGGGTCAATATTTTTTTCAAATCGTCTGTATTTCAATAACCCATGACACAAGCACAACATCAAGAGATATTGGCCAGCAAATTCTGGGCTTTTTTAACTTTATTTACCCACAACCTGGATAGTTGTTCCTGGGAACGAGGGATTGGTTCGGTTGTAATTTTGTACCGGTCCTGTCTAAAGAAGACTGGCGCCGCTACTTCTGATTAAATGGCACCTTATGAAATTTAAACATGTATGTGTCTGTTACTGGAAAGACATGACTCAAATATACTGTCTGTGAGGAAAAAGTTATAAAAAAAAACTTGGAAAATCTGTGGTACCTGAATGTGGATGGCTACTTAACCTTAGATATATCCAATCAGTTGCTTTTATCTGATTGTGAAAGACGTCGACTTTCGACGAAATTATGTGCGATGCCTACGAAAAGCATAAATGCATAGCAAGCTACTGGGGATCTGACGCAAAAATATTAAGAAGTGCGTTAGTGTAATTTGGAATACTCATGTTAAAATGATATGTTGCATATGATCCAGATGGGAGCTGAACGCAAACACGACGTGTCGTATATTTTTACGATACATTTCATTCGTGATAAATGACCAAGGTTCGGAACTTATCAACCACAATAATCAAATATCTAAAACACGACGCTAAATGCCCAAATCAGAGGAATGGCTATATCAGACTAAGAGAAGAACGAGGCTCAAGGTCTGTTAAAACTAATAACAACAACAAAAGCTCAATGTGACTTGGAATATGCTTTGCCAAATAGTTTTTTATGAGAGCCAAAGGGGCCCGAAGTGAGAAATTTGATAATTTATTAAACTAAATAAAATAAAATTAACAACTTCCTCCAATTGGGAAGAAAACCTCTTTTTAAAACATCTTTGAGTTTGCGTACACAACAAAATTCTGTTGCATAGCCCTGTAACCGGGCCGATTAGCTAGTCAAACCAAAATGACCAAAACAAATTTTGGTTTCCCATCTGCATCATTTTACGCGACTCTATAAATTTCCACAAACAAAAACCTTAAAAAATTTAAGCAAAATGTAATATAATTTTTTGTTTACTAATTGCAATAGTAAGCAAAAGTCACGGAGTATTATTCTTCAACGTATACGATACCTAACGAGGGATACTTCAACGTAATGTATACGTTTCGTAAAGCATACTTTACATCCTGCTGTATCACTGCCAAATGTGTTTGCACGCCGATTTTCGTGGAAATTGATAACCAAAAAAGTGAAAAGATGTAGCCGATCAATATTGCAGGAAGAATTTGTGAAAGAATTTTTAATACGAATTTTTTCGTAAAAATGTCATCAGAACCCCATTTGCGGAAGGCTATTGTTCTGGGATGAATGAAGACAAACGCAATCAAACAGTGCGTTTGAATTCGCAATCCTACTCCGTACATTATTTATTTCCAAGAATTTGATTTTCTACCAAATTTTCTTATTACCGAAATATATCCTTCCAAAACAGCTGCATCCATTCAAATCA
Organism: Anopheles moucheti; assembly: GCF_943734755.1. NCBI lineage: Eukaryota > Metazoa > Arthropoda > Insecta > Diptera > Culicidae > Anopheles > Anopheles moucheti. Next base: position 44,703,928 of record NC_069140.1, read on the forward strand.
TCTCTATCCAACCAGAAACGGAACCAATTCAATGAAGTAAACCCATTGCTGGAATGATTTTCGTATGCTCGCGCAGCAAATAATATTCGCATTCCAAATTTTCGCCATTCGATTGCACAACCCACGATGCCCCCTAAAGTGGCACTTTGATTTGATTTTTCTCACCGTTCGAAGGAACGGTCCGTGAGAAGATAGGGAGGGATGCAACAGAGGAGCAAAAAAAACGAATCACCAAAGAAACCGAACCGAACTCTAAATATGAATGTCCTTAACGCTTCCCGCAGTACCCGAGGGCGCCTGTGAATACATTCATATATTAACTTTGAAATTCAATATGCATGTATGTATGTGCCCGCAACATCCGCTAGTACCGTGACATCGGAAACAGTGGAACACCCATGCAAAAAAAAACACGGCACAATTTCCTTTTCCAAGGTCAGACTGTGTGCTGTTTGCTGTACGACAATCGACGTAAACATGCCGGCAGTCGACAATGACGTGTGAATATTACCAGGACGCAACGCGCGATACTAAAGAATCAAAATAAAACACCAACCATCTGTGTTGACGCCAACCAATGTTACAGTGGAAAAGACACCATCACCGGGACACGGACGCCCATTCCTCGAGAAACCAATATGGTAGCGGAGCGTACATTCCACATCCAACGCCTCAATTCGCCATCCAGCAGGATAGCAGATAACGCTCGAAACGCACCAACGCAGGAAAACGATGAACGAAACACGACGACAACAAACAACCACGTGTGGCAGATTTATGAATGTCGTTCGGCTGGTGCCGGTACTGTGTGCGGCACCAAAGTTGCGTATTTTCACTGGTTGGTTGATCCGGTCCCGAGCAAACTTTTGCACGTTTCTATCAGCTGACAGCTAAGAAGAAGCTAAGGCTTGGTTTGCTTGGAGCTCAGCGTTTAGCGGAGCCCCATCTGCACGGTGTGTCAGCATCTGATGGTACCGAGAACTCCATCCAGCAGATTCTAATCTCGTTGCTTCCGAAACTCCGAACGGAGAAAAACTGATATTTCTATTCAGCCTAAGACAACGTAATCTACGATAGCCCAATCCCGGCACAGTACCCAACAACTTGTGCGCTTGAACAGGGTCCTTCTTCCATAGCGATGCTACAATGTTATTACGAAGCCGGCAGACCTTCCGATGTGATGAGATAAATTGGAGGATGTATTCGTGCACCGGCTGTGACCTGGTGCCGGAGTGCATCGTCATGCCTTGAAACATGCGCAGGTTGAAAAATTACATACTTTCATCAACAGGCCACCGTTATCCTGTCACCGTGCCGGGCCGTGTACTATGCCCACAACTCCACCCAACAGTTATCAGTTCTGCAGCGCATTTCACACATGTGATCTTCGTGCATCTTTCATATGAACAAAAAACCTCCGGGAAGGGCCGATGTGGCCAATATTGATTAACGTTTCGTTTGCCGTCTTTGATGAAAATCGACACCGAACTGGCAGACGATACTCATCCCACTGTCAAACGACCGGAGAGACATTTGCCGGTTTCAGCTTGTTGGCGGTTAGTAGCAGTCGGAAGCTTGCTCGGAAATACGCTAGATGGCGTAATAGCAATAGCAAACGAGGTGATGTTGATTGAAATAATCCTGCACTAACACGAACCTCGCAAAAGATGCACCACTGCTGGGTATCACAAATTCTGCCCCACGCATACCTACCGTATCGACCAACCGTCGCTGGCCCAGTTCACCCACCAACACACATCGGGCGGTACAAGATTGGCCCGGAGCGAAAAACCTATTCTATCTTGGGCAGGCCCTCTTAATCAGGAATTCCGTTCGATGTTCTTATAAACACTAAATAAAAGTTCATTATCGTTTCATGGGACGAACCACCATCAATGAAAGAGGCGACGGCGCTCATGTTTACTCGCCTGGTGCCCTCCAGCGTTCGATGGCTTTTTGGCTGTATAGATTGTTACAGTTTCTTTCTTTTCATTTGCATCACAATTTTGCGCTGTATCTTTTTTGCGTTCTGTGCATAAGTTGCTTAAACGTGACAAACTATTACCTTGGGGAATGGTTTTTGCTGTCGAGATTGAGAAAAAAGCTTTCATGTTTTTTTTGCTTTGTTTTTAAACATCTTTTTTTGTGAAGTTTCAATATCGTGTTGCGAGAAGCAAGCCATGATGGTGTTACTTAACTTTGCCCTTAGGCTCACTTTTCACTTCCAGTTGGGCGTTATTCTCGGTGTCTGTAAATAGTTTTCCGTACGTCAAACTTTCGTCGAAAATGAAAAGTCTTCTTGCGAGAAAATACGCTTTCCCAAGAAAAAGGCCCCGAAACTTAACCCCGTGTATCATGGAGAAAAACATCACTTTTACCCCTTTTTTGCACGATGCCAATTTTTCCTGTATTCAAACCCACATTCCTTCCGGCAGATTACGGATGGGTACGATGAACACCCACCTGATATCTACCATAATCGACAATTGCGATATCTCGTTCCCATCCAGCGCAGATGGAAAGTTCTACCATCCGTAGCAAATGGAAACCTTTTTGGAATGTATCTTTTTAAACAAAAATGGTACAATTTCACTTCCGCTCTTTGATGCGTCGGAAAGATGTTTTTGAGTACAGGTGAACGCGAGATACCTTTTTATTGGTAAACGGGAACTGATTATACTGATCGCGAATTTTTGGTACCAGGTGTTGAGTCACGATAGCTTTATGAAGGTCCCAGCTGAAGCAATAGTTGATGTCAGCGCCATCTGTGGAGAAATAACACAACCTCGATCCCGCCGTAGCCCACGGGCGTTAGTAGCCGTAGAACCCTGCATTAGAGAAGAGACAGCTTTTAATGATTTTTTAGTTTAGTTTTATACTCCTCAATGGGGAATTAAGCTAAGCGTAGGCATAATAACTATAAATTGCACAGATAATATTGTAGCATCTTATCACTTAATTCGTAACGACCACTTCGAAACAGTCAGCCAGCACCATTGAGATCGTGAGGATCTACGAATGACTACGAGATACGGATGTTTTTTATTCAAATTCCGAACAGAGGATCTACTATAATATTTTCGTACAAAAAAGTAAGCAAGGTCGAGCACACGCCTCTAGCTAGACAATATGCAAATGTTTATTTTTTCCTTCGCTCCCTTTGCTAAGAGATCGGATCAGTTGACGAGTAAACCGGTGGCAAGAAATCGATACATTTCGCTGGAAAAGCTAAATATACATACGATTCAAGGAAATTTCATACATTCAATGATCGTGTCTAGTGTTATCGTGTATCAAAACAATTCTCTGTCCTAAGTTTTAAAACAACAGTACATAAATATTAAAAAATAAATAAAAACATCCCTTGAACAGCTTGTGAAGCTAAATCTTATTGCTTGGAAGTTACTGTTATGAAAGAACGGTGCAAAAAACCAACCAACCAGCGTGTAATTTAAGACCATTAATGGTTTGCATACGTTCTCTTCTTTGGCGCAGCGTTTCAATGAGCTCGAGCACGTAATACATTATCATATCAAATATATACAAAACATCATGTCAAACATTCAGATGGCGCAACATGATATTACCGAATCTAAACATCGAAACCGTAAAGGTCGCAGGTCGTATGAGCGATCTTAGTGTCCAATTTCGTACCACCCGCAACACATTGTTTGTCAGATGGCGTGTTCCAAACCACCAGACGAAAACTGTTCGCTTCATCGCCATGGTACCACGTGGAATAGAAGCTTTCATGTGTGCAAAAGGGGTCGCAACACATTTGATTCCACGCGGGCCCGGGCTCTTTAAACAATTACGTACCACATAATGAATTCTGCCCCCTCCTAGTACCTCCACAAAACTAGTGGTTTTCATTTGCCCTAGTGGGCGGCAAGGTAGCGAGAGTATTTTGAAATATTTTCACAGTGAATGCATACCCCGAAGAGAGGACGTGTGCTTCATACTTGGCGCGCTTACAGCGCTTTTTATGTATGATTCTAACTTTGCTACAGCGCTGTCCATCATCTTACCAAAGCGGTACGGCAGACCAAACAAACCGAACACTCGGTGGACCACATTAAAAGCTACCTGTGACGGTTGAAACTCGAAACCCGGAAGAAGTAGGATGGCATTTCGCCCAGGGACTCCTCGCACGTAAATGAAAGATAAATGTTGACCGTTCGAGGGCAAACGAACTAATATTGTTTCGAACGGTCCAAAATCGGGGACATCCAAATCGTGCCGGACCGCTTGCACATACGTCACGGCTTCCGATGCTCAGCATTTCCGAAATGAAGCTAACACTAGTGACACTGTTCCGCTTGGTGGGCCCAAGGTGGAAAGGTGTGCTCACGTGGGACACTGCAGTAGGTGACAAGTACCGTGAGCGGTACCACCGGTACCGAACGAACGATCCAAGGGAACAAGATAAAGAAGTGCAGAGGAAGCGACAGAGCGTGGTGGACAGTTTAACGCCTGAGGGTGCTTCTTGGTTTATCCGAAACATGTCGACCGGAGACGATGCTTCCTTGGTTTTGACCTACAAACTTACCCTGCTGGAGGCCATTAAAGCAAACGTTCCGACTGGTAGTTTGCTGATGTTCGTACCTCGTTACCCAAACACCAACCCATTCCCATTTCTTACCTGTTCGTCCGGAGGGCTTGCCGATCCCGGCCAACCGCTAACCTGCCTTCCCTGAGCTACAGCTTGAATAAACTGTAAGTAGCTCCTATCCAGCCGTTTTCCCCGGGACACTCTTTTGTCCCTAGATTCAGCAAACCGTGGACAAAACCGACACTACCACTGCCGCAGAAAGGGCCAGGTGTTCTCAAGGGAACAATAAAACACTCTCTTTCCAGCAAGATCACACCTCCGGCTCCATGCTCCCCCACTCGGAGAATATAGCGTGCGGTGTTTATCCAGCATCCCGATCAAATTAGTTCCAAGCACCGAGCGACCGAGCCACCACAGGACCATTTTGCAGTGGCGAACAGAAACCAAGGGTCAGGAATTTTCTTTTTCGCAACATTTTTGCCTTCCGGTTTTGCAATTGTGAACGGTTGCGGCGCTTCGGTCAACCTTCATGTCAGCACCGTGGTCTCGGCGGGACTGCTCACACGGGTACACGGGCTGTATAGTGATAAATGGTTGCTTCCGGTGCAGTTCAGTTGTGCCGAGGTAATCAATAGTTACACTTTCAACACCTCTCACACACTTCCAGCCGGGTACCGGGAGTGGGAAATTGTTGTTAACGAGAGACTGAGTGGGCTACTTGGGATAATACAATCGGAAATGCATCTGATGCATTATTTATCGGCACTCACAGTGATACCCGCCGTGAATGTGCAGCACAAACCGATTACATTGTGTAAGCACTCGTGCTAGAAGTGTCATCAAATTACTGAGCTGGTTTTGTCCGTTAGAGTTTGAACGTAAAAAGAAAACCTACATTGAACAACCGCACAGATACTAGACAGCTAGTACAAGACTAAAACTAATATTGTCATATTCGATTGAAGAATAAAATTGAAAACGAATTTAAAAATGCTCCTCGATACAAAATTAGTCATAACAATGACTCCCCCCCCTATTACTAGTGCTCCAACCAGCCAATCTTCCATCCAGTGAATTTTAAACGCTGAATCTAGTTAGCATGTATTGCCGGTGTACTTTTTTGCCCTCGCAGCAGCTTCCAGTGCGCTCCACCAGAGGGCACTACATTCGAATTGGTAAACGAGCCGAAACAACCGATAATGAGGTTTGTACAACTCTTTTCCACCTTTCATATTCATGTAATGCAAATTCAATTTTCACTTCATACGATATTAATGGGTCAAACATCGTTTCGGGCTTGGAACGTAACGTGCCGTAAAAGGGTGGATGGCTATAAAGTGTGCACAACAAAGCGTGCCCGTATGGAAAAGTGCCCGCTGAGGGTTAGAGAATTAGGGCAATTTAAATGCATCAAGGTGGGTTGCGTTTGTCTGAAGAGCTATAATTATATTACTATTGCTTAAATTTTACCTGTCCATTAAGCCTTGGTCTGTTTGTCTGCTGGGATGTACGGCGTGTACCTATCTTGTTTCAAAGTAGATAAACATTAACAAACTAGCTATTGATCAATAAGGAAAAGGGCCTTGTTCTTAAACTCATTCGACTTTTTACTTTCCTCTTTTTCATCAAGAGGATGTACAAGCAGTCTCCGAGATACGCTATTGTAGCGAACCGTTCAATTGTGGTGCAATTTCATTTATACTTCAAAGTCACAGAGTCGACTTTCTTCTCCACACTTAATTTATTCAACGACTATACGATTTTTTGAAAGAATACATTAAAATAAGTTTATAAACTGTTTTATATGATACACAAAGCTATTTTCGACCAACTTTTCACATTTTTGCTTAGATTTTGTGCTATAAACTAGCTCAGCTGTTAAAAGTTCAAAAACCGCCTATCTATGAATCCGCGAATAAGAGGAACCGAGTATCGCAGGGACTACCTGTATTTGTCATATTCCAAATGCTTTATTGTAAAATATGATAATCATCCTCAAGTATGAATCTTCTTCATCATTTGCTGTTTATTTCGTTCTTCGCTTATATGAACATTGCAAAATAAGCTGATTGCATAATGTGCCATTTTGATCTTTCACTCTTCCCTTTCAATAAGCTTAAACTGTGCTAGCTAGTTTTGATTCGTTTCTTATATATCGGTGAGTAAATTAAGTTTTAATGCTGAACATTCTTAGGCACAACCGATTGTAGCAACACCTTCATTAACTGTACCCAGTAAGCAACGAAGCAATATCCATTCCTGTTGGGCCAGCGTAAGAGGAAAAGGCTACGAGGCTGATCTTAAAGTGATTAAAGTTTTCCTTTCTTCATAAGTACATTAAGTTAGCTATTTATGCATGAATTTTGTTTACCGCACAACAACTTTTGTATAGTCATTGGCACAATGGAAGAGTGTTCTTTACGAAGAATTAGCTGCAAATTAAGGTGTATCGACTTTCCCTGCCTTGCTAGAGAGTATATTGGAGCTGCTTTCATCCAACAAGGTGTATGTACTATCAACTTTCCTCAAGCGTCATGCGAATTGCACGAACGCATCAGCAATAGATCATGTAGTGCAATAAGGCAACGCTCATGAACAGAGAGCCAACGGGCACATACTATTGTGAAACCTGGATGCCTGAAAGGGGAAAATTTATGCTACAATAATCCATCTCCATCGTCATCTCTCCATTTACCTCATTGTTGATCCCTCGTACCGGTTCGCTCTTCTTCCGGTTCGATGGTGTATCGGTCAGTTCGGAAACAAAACCACGCAACTGCATCCAAAATGCAGACCACAGTTTCAATCAATTTTAATTACTGTTTGAAAAATTGTTCCAACCGCGGACCCACCGCCTCAGTACTACGGTGTCCACGGCTAGTTTTTGAATTCTGACGTTCGAACGGTGCGTGAGTGAAGTATTGCTTCACTCGGCCGGGGCCGGGTTCCCACCAGGGAAAGTGAGCGAGATGAAATAAGTGCACCCCCAAAAGCGAACGAACGGATATGGCCTGAAAAAACAACAACATAAGAACCTTTTCGCGCCTCAGGACTTGCCAAACCGGCACACAGCCAGCTCGGAAACAACACACGAGACGAGGAATAATTTGAAAAGTTTTAATTAAATTTATTCATTGTGCGACGTTTTGGGCTGGAAGAACCGACCCAAATGCCGGGAGCTCCGTTCCGTCTGTCTCTGCGTACCTCAACCTGCACCTGTTTATCCAACCCGGTCATTCTCTCCCGTTTGCTCTGGTACAAACACGCAACTTCTCTTTCTCGCGGCCGAAAAATACAAACCTGATCAATGCACCCAAGTGCATATGGAGCACTATTTTTGGGGCTCTTAAGCCATACCCCATTTCAACCCCCAGAAGTGTGGGTACATTATCCCTGTTCCTCTTTCAATCCAAGAAACCGTGTAGCTCCAGTTGCCAAACGACCATGGCGCATAATTAAGAGTAAAAATCATGTCAAAAGTAAGTTTTTCAGTTCCAACGGGCGTCGTTAATCGCACCCTACCGCCACCCATCCAGGCGAACTCGTACTGCCGGGCTGGAAAACTGGAAAACTTTCGAGCCCAACTAAATGACGCCGGGAACGGTCCGTTTTGCTACTAGCTGCTAGAATGCTTTGTCTAGCGTAACTACAACCAACACCACATTAAGGAAAACCCATGTACAAACGGAAAGGAACTATTAATTGAAGCCATTTTTTATCACCGTGTGTGGTGGTGGGCGGATCTGTGTGGGAAACATATTTTTTTACGTCTTGTTGCTATTGTGGTTGCCGGGGTGCCATTTCCACCATGCCGGCAAACAACAAAGGGTACTTCAAATGTGTACCAATGTGAGCTGTAATTTTCCAACCCACTACCACTGCCGAAAGTTTGCTGATGTGTACTTGTCCCTGTCCCGACAGACTGTTTTTCATCTGTTTGACGCTTTATTGGCAAAGACACTTTGTCATAATGTTGTAGCCTGCAGCATATGTAAAACATGTAACTTTGCCTTGCCATGTCGAAATTCCTTTTTGGTGACAGCTGTTTTACGACGTTGGTAAAACGGATGAACGGGATACTTTTGAGAAAATGCACCATGCGAAGATGTGCGATGCAGATTGAAGGACCAAACCCGTAAGATTTGGGTATCTTGTATCGCATCGTTTGCTAATTGGGTCAGTTGTGAAAATGGATTGCTTATTGCTAAATAAGGCTGCTGCTGCTTGCTACAATCTGCTACGAAAGTGATACAACTGGACGTGTCGTTTCAAATGACGTTTGATGATTAACATAATTAGTATTTTTCTTAATTCGTTACACAAGGTAAAATGTATTTAGGATAGTGTGGGTTGTGACAGTGTGAAAATGCAAATGTGCAGATGTCTGGCTTGGCAGAACTGAATTCACTATCCGAATAATAGACGATAGGAAAAAATGGGGAAAAGAAAGGATCACTGAACGAGCTATCTTATTTTAAAGAGTGCTTCAAATTCTATTTGAAATATTTCATAGTAGTAAATACGGTCTCCCAAACATCGTGTACGGAAAAAGTCTTGTGGTCAGCTGATACAGCGTCAAAACCAATGAGAGTTTCCTTATCTTGTTACTGGAACTTAAAATTGGATTAACTGCAATGACTCGGGAGTCGAAACATACGGCACAAATTCTGCTAGAATATGCAAAAAAAACCACCGGAAACGGTTAAAGTAACAAGCTGCTGCTGTGTATTTAATGGGATCAACGCGAGGAAGATTATTGTGAGTCCCCGAAAACCCGGTGCTGTCATTATTTCGATACCGAACGCAACACATGCCTTTTAGAGGGCATCCCATTACAAGCAACCATATATACTCTATGCTTTCCATTTTTGTTTATGTTTTAGAACACAGTGTCCGTAATCTTCTAAAATCGCTATACAAATTTACAGGCGACGCAAAACGTTTCCATGGTAACATTATTTCCCACATCATTTTTTTGTGTGGAGCATTTTTGAATTCACATCTCTTCTTTTAATTCCTTTCTTGCAACGCTTTCCATGATCTTCTCGCCAACAATTTATTTTTCCATGTATATTATGGTTTTACCAAATGGTTTTACACATACCGACGTTCACAGACGCGCATTTTGAGAATGTTTTTAATTGTTGTCCCCTGGTAGTCGCGCGTTTTCTAGCAGTTTTCAATCGGATCCTTTACAAGATTTTCGAAAAGATTTTAATCATGGTCGGTGATACAGTGTGAAAGGTTTCTTAAATGACAAAACTGATGCAAAATCCTATTCGACCCGTACGCAGCACTTACTTCTTCTTCTATCGGCACAACTTTAAGAGGCATGGGCCTGACATTTCTGGCTTTCTGCGTCTTTGTTTATCCGTAGCTCAATATTCAGACCGAAGAACGGGGGATTTTGGTCCCGTTCCGTTCCTGTGAAGATCGGCGTCGCTACCATCAAGCCACCATCCAAGTGCCAATAAGACTGGACTCAATATCCTGATTAATACAAATCAAGGAAGACCAGAAATGATCATTGAATCCACGAAGATAACAGCATAGAAAAGCATACCATGTTTTACAGCAGCTAAGAAAGGTATTTCAAAAGCTGTTTTACTGCTTGATTCGCTCCATTTTTTTCATGTTTTTTACCTAAAGAAATGCGAGAGTGTTTCAGGAGCAGTTGATTCAACTCTGTTGATTACTTCTCTAAAACAAATTTATCAACCAGGCAACCAGGAGTCTGTAGTCAAGTCCCAATGGGTAAGATGTCATCAAATGCAAATAAGCAAAATACGTAATATTGCCATAAACTTCAGGAAAACATCTTTTGAATGAAAGGCTCGATTAAAACATAGGCAACATTCGTCAGTTTAAATCACACCAGCCAAGATAATAGACTTCCATCATCATACGGATCATTGTACTTCACCAGATATTTCGGGTTTGCGATTGCAGTCCATGTTTCACCAGTTCATGTTCATGTCCATAAAATTAACAAATTCCACCAATTGGGAAGAAAACCTCTTTTTAAACATCTTTAATTTTACGTACACTACGGAATTCTGTTGCATAGCTCTGTAACCGGGCCGATTAGCTAGTAAATACAAATTGTGCATACCGGATTTAATTTGATTTGATTCGAAATAATCAAAGCGATCCAGCAACCCCTACTAACTTTTAGAACCAAACACGCCGGAGAAGTTCATTTAAACAGTTATGCTGTTCAACAATTATGCACGCAAATCAAAGCATACCCATGCATGCATTTACCGGTACAAAACAAGTTACCCTGCCAATTTGGCTGCGATCGCATTCCCCCAGTGCATCAAAAGTAAACGCTAATCGTTTTGTACATGAATGCACATTTCAAGTGCCCCTAAGTATACCGTAAATTAATGTAAAACTAAATGCGCATCTGTCTTTCCTCCAGGGAGTGCATCACAACGGCTGCTAGGTCCCGATAAAACTCGTCACCGTTTCGTGCATCCTGTAACACTACTTACATTCATTACCCTATCAAACGAGATGAGATTGAATCCCTTTGGAAGTATGCTAAAGCTGAGGCTAGCCGTTAAACTATACTGCTGCTGCTTGCTACCGGATTCATGTTGAAAATCTGCGCCCTCGAGCAAAATGAGTAATGGCATTTGATGACCGTACAGCCACCCATGTTACCTGTGGTCGGTGCATTAAGTGCAATTTATACCACCACGATACTGGGGTGCCCGTTTCCCAAATGTCCAAAAGTTTAATAAGAACAGATAGCCACACCAGACACATAACGCAACGTAAAACGAGCTAGATCCTTCACCTTTCAACTTACCCTAGCGGTGTGTATGACGCTATCAAATACAACAAAAAAAATATTTTAATCCACCATATTGGGTCCCAAATCCCATTCCTTTCCCCGTCAGAAGCTTGACGTGCTGCAGCGACCGTAAAAAGTCTCAACTGTTAATCGCCTGTACAGTGGAGAAACTTACACTCGGTGTCTGAACCAATTTCCTAGTAACGGACAAACTATCGACAACGCCGGGAGATCGGAAGTTAAATGACTTTACGTGTGCATTTCTTTTTGTAAATTCTGTCCTCAAACAAAACAAAACAAAACCCATATTGCACTGCACGGTGAACAAGGAGAAAGTCGTTCGCAACATGTTCTAGGTACCCTGAACGGTATCCACGGTATCGGTGAATGTAAAACTCCTACCATCTACATCCAGTCTCCACTTATGGTTGCCCATAATTGAAAAGTACGGGCAAATCGAATTACATTTATCACTCATTCATGGGCAAGAATGAACAGTTTATCTTCCTATTGAGTCGTTGCAATGTATCAACAAATCGAATTCTACGAAACTTGCTTCTCCCTAAGCAACACCCTGGTCAGCGGCGGTGAGCAGCATGGAAAATTGTATTGGGGTCGAGTCCATTGATGTCGAAATCTTAAAAGCGCATCTAGCATACGGCAGAATTCTTTTACGACGTACAAGTTGTTTGTGGGATTCCTCTTCCTTAAAATGGAACATCTCAGATAGCATTAGGGTATCAGCAACTTGCAATTTCCTCTTCACTTATTCTGTCAACGAAAGCTCTGCCAACAGACGATGGGTCATACTAAAGGGCTGCGTTGCATAAGTCAACAGTCATCTTGTGAATTGTTGTGAGAAAAGATTTCTGGGAATGAAAAGCTTCTATAGCAGGGTACGGTGGAAAATTGAAATACTACTCAATTCTAGGAATTATCACAACAATTGTCGATAGTCATTGAGTATGAGGTTAGAGTTTACCGCTGTTTTACCGTTAGGCTCCTGTAAAATATTTTTCCTGGTAATGTATTTCATACTACTTACGCAAATAACATTCGATTAATTAGCAAAGCGGTTAACCTCAATTACTTAAAATAATTTATTTAAAATAAAAACAAGAATGATTTTTCGATTTAAAATGTTCTTTAAAAACCATAAAAAAACGTACTAACGATGAACATTACAATAGCTGCTTTCAGCTATTATGGTCAAAAGATGATTTAACTTGAAAGAAAAAGTACTTCCAGCACAGAAAGTGCAACTTACGAGCTATTTTTTGTATCATATTCTTCATTCAGCACACGACAAACGAGCGTCCTTTCGATGAACAATTTTTGCCCCAGAATGGAATGAATCCCAGCAATGCGACAAACGGTCTGTTTCACCGTAGGACATTCGTATACGATGTTGCATCCAGCAAATAAAGCGAACAAACGAGCAGGAAAGGATTCTAGCGAATCTACTCGCAACAAAAAACAGGGAATTTAAACACCAGTCAATGTAGTTGCTGTGAGGTATTTTTGAAAGCATCCTTTTACAACTACATCGTTCGTATGAAAAAAAAGGTGTTCTTTTTGTATGATCTTCCACTACGGTTACAATCTAATGTACTATTTCTTGCAGAGTTTGTAACGATTGTGAATCAGGTTGCTCTTTTTTTTTTCGTTGTTGCGTTACCGACCGTCATCTGCTTTGGCCGGAGAGCATTATAGCTGTCAGCTCATTTCGGTTGCGGCACGAGAAGTACGGGCTACCGTTGAAGGATATAATTAATCAATGTTTTCTGCACAATTCCAGCACGTTGCGCTGTAGTTCATCAGCAACAAAATTACATTGTAATTTACGTGTTCTTTTCGATGCACCAGCAAAACATGCATGTTGCAACTGCAAGCTGTGATTGGTGCGTGCTAATGTTCATTACAGGAATACAACCAGTCTCACTGTAATGATCGTCATTTAAACGATCGATTGGTTTGTTAAAAAATAATGCAGTTACTTAGTATAAATTTGTGGATAAGTTCCGAAAGGACGAAGACTGTATCCTCTCCTTACGCTTTATCTGATGAGTATAATTTAAATAAATTAACTTTATTTAATTCAGTATTCATATAAGTATTCATTACCCTATTGAAAATAGTTAATTAATATTGCTCCATAAATAACTATATCGATCTTAACACAAGTATGAATAATGTTAAATTAATCTTGCGTAGCACGTTTTAAACTGTTTCATGCTATGAGGTTTGGTAAAGTTATTTAGGCCACATTAGGCTGGATGACGTTTTGATTAATAAACAAATAAACAAATAAACAAATATAAACGACGGACGGCTGCATAGATTTAGCAACAGAGCAAGCAGCCTATAGCAACAACAAATGTAAGTTATAAACATTTCCAGTATAAACGAAAGCCATAAAAATAATTCCATATTGCATAATCTCAATACATAATAATGCTGTACGATTTTTCTTAAATGCGGTTTTGCCTTGCTGTAGAAACGGGGGTCTGAAATGAATTTCAGGTGTTATTGTAACTTACCTAAAACATTTTATTCATGGTACAATTTTCACTAAAACTAAAAAAAAATACAACCCACCAAAAGCCCTCAAATCCACTTCAAACAACACATCTCGTTACTTTGCCTTCCATCATAATGCCACCATCGAACAAATGAAATAAAAGCACTCTGGCCCGGGTGCGCTTTGCATCTGCCCAAATTGTTGCATACCATCCTAAACTGTACACAACAGTACGGCATTTTACTACAAAACTAAAATGGCAACCATTTAACGAAACCTTCAGCCAGTCGGTGTTGCTGCACTGTTGTAACGTTTGCTCCGCTCCTTCCACTTGCTGTGAGGCAAACCCGTAACATTCCGGCCAGTATGGGACCACCGACCGCCCCATGTCGCATGCCGGACAATCAATGTACGAAAATCTGAACGCTGTAAATGTGCAGCAATTAGAGAAGGAATTCGCACTGCACTTTTGCAAAACATTTCTCCATTCAACAGCGTATCCCCCAACACGGGGTCTCGCAAGCATTCAAATGGTGAATAACCGAAGCTGGGTGGAATGTGATAAGGCGGTGGGAAATTGAATCACGAGATAACGAAGGAAAGTTTAACCAGTTTCAACGATTTCCACTCAGCAACAGCCACTCGCTCCCTCTCGCACGTTCCAGATGATTTTTTCTCCTTTCATGTGAAAATTTTTGCACTTTGCTGTTCGCCAACATAAAAGGGCAAAAATGTTAAATGCACTTGGTCAGGGAACAGCGTTTCGAGTTATTTCTCTCCGGAAGCACTAAAACTGACAGAAAGCATTTGTGTGATTTGGGCAGTTAATAAACTAACTCTTGTTGGGGGAAAAAAAATAACAGGGGTAATTTAAAACTTGACCACAAAAGACAACTGAATGGATGGCGAATACATACTTATACCATTTATGGCAACACACTTCACACCGAACGCTGTCAAGTGCCATCACACTCATATGACGGTCAGGGTAGAAAATTACGAAACTAAAAGTTAGCCAAGCTACCGAAGCAAACAGCCAGCGGTAAGTGTACGGGGTAAGGTGCTACGGCCTCGGTGAAACTTTTCAACAATTTCTGGCGCAACGCAGCACAATCTTTCCGGCCCGATGCATCATTTTAATGAGAAACAGGTTGAACCGATACGAATTGGTATTCGAAGGGAGCGTGGGCGCGTGCAAAAAGAAATGGAAGAAGATATTTTGACGCAACCACCCGATGCCCGAACGGATACCAGCAGGCTCGTTAGTTCCCCGGGAATGTCGGGCCAATCAACCGTACTGGGTTTGCAAAATTCCATAAGTAGTAGCGCCAGTGTGCGAGCTTTCGGTAGAGATGCCATCCGACCAGCCGTTTCTGTATTTTTTTTTTGCTGCTCCCCCGCCAAACGTCACAGGACGGGGACAGGATGCCGTTGAATGTCAACAAATTTTCCAGTAATCTCCGATAATGATGCTGCCAAAGGTGAGCAAGAAGGGGGCAAAAAAACAGCCCTTCGAAAGTGTGGTGAGTGAGGGTAAAGCAGAAGCATTCGAACAATGACGATAACAGCAGATGGCAAAATAATAACATCACAGGCCCGTCCGCTTCCGTTCGCGCCAATACCACGAAGCCACGATTTTTCCTGCCAATAAGCATCGATCTGTACGTACGCAGAAAAGCAGGAAAAAAAGCATCCTTCTCTCGCACACCCGCCTGAACTGAAGTGGAACAATTATTTAAACACCAACACCATGACGAAATGGCGCAGAAAAAGTGTACACATGCTGTCGGTGCTGTCGGCTTTGATTTGATTTGTTAAATTTCCTCTTCAGCGGCTTTCCCTTTGCAACTTTTCGGGCGTGCACATCTTTGGATGGGCTGTATGGTGTGCGTGGACAAATGGATGAATGAAACTTCACCAACGCATTGCAATCTGTGCTTGAAAGTTCACGGCGCACTACACATTTACGCGTACAAGTTCCAGGAACAGGCTGTTAAAAATTTATTTCATTAATTAATCGATTGCTTTTAATAACGAATGGAAAGGAAACACAGCTTACCTTATCTTTTCACAAATAATTAAACCACCAGTTTACTAATGATCGCTTTTGGTAGCGCCAGCTGTCAACAGTTTCGTAAACTGCACCCACCAGTCGACCAAGCGTGTGGACAATAGGTTTTTTTTTTATTGAACGGAAATTAATCTACGGCTGTATTTTAACGGGAAGTAATTTGCAACGTTTTGGGTTTTTTTTTTGCTTTGTGCATAAGAAATTAATAAATCTTCCTTCATATCGCACTGATTCGATCGATTACTGAAACTGACAGTAAGCCGGTGCTGCCATCTGACGGCAAACGGAAGCAAACCCATCAAACGGTCCCGTACGTCAGCACAAATTTGAAATATTTCTCCCACCGCTGAGGACGAACGGAGACCCATCGTGATTTAGCGCGCTGTTACAAATCAATTCGCTGCATCCTTCAGAATTCTATTTAGCAATTTGTTTGACTTCTGCCCGGAACCTTGACGTGCATTCATTCAACTCGCCCCTCCAACAAACACCACCAGGCCCCCCTGGAAGGGAAATTGAATTGGAAACTTGCGACAGGACGCGACATAAAATAAATCAAAAGCCGATCCAAACTGCCAACTGTGACCGGCGCTGAGATGCCCTTCGATCCGTCGGCAACGACAGCTCCGTGCAAGGACGAAACCGAATTCGTCGTTCAGTCGAAAGGAAACCACTCTCCCGGGGTCAAGTGAGTGGAATTGAGTGAATGCTAAGAAATGAAATCTCGGTACTGGCGGGCGGGGGGGTTTTCAAACTGTACCTACCCAAAATACCCAACCAAACATACGGGATCCGGAAGATCAAAAATTCAATAGCCAAATAAGCAGTTCCTGTAAAACTGGTAAAAAGTTCGGTGGGCATTCGGTTCGGCCCAATGTTTTGCACTGATGAGAAACGGCGGGCATACATGTTGATTTATTCATACCATAGCACCGCACGTTCATAGAAGGGAGCATATATTGTGCAATATCAATACGATTGGTTCCCGGTACCGGTCAACATTCACCGGAGCATGCAAAGATCAAATCCGGAAGAATGGAACGCAAGCAATGGCAAGCGAGAAAAAAAATTCCCGTACGACGAGATGTCCCTGTCAAGCAAGAAAAAGCTTGAAATATTTGCCTCACCAACCGTTCACTGCGATCTGCATCATCGGTCCCGAGAATGCATCAGGCCACACCTTGGGCCAGGCCCCCCTATTTCTAATCGTACCGCCAGGCGAACCTCCCGACACGAGGAGCACGTAACGTACGACACATGTTACGTATTATGTCCAGTGCATAAATCTTACCAATCTTCTGCCAAGCGTTCAACTCCCGGACCGGAATTCATCCGGATCCGGGTGTCAGTTTTGTGGTTACGGTTCGGATCAACGTTACTTCAAGGATGGGATGTCCGTCAGCTTTCCTTCGCCTAACGTTCACTGCCCGGTGGCTGGCCGTGCTTGTGCTTGGGTGACGGGAATGATGATGTTGCCGTTGATGCACCGGCTCGATGTTTGGCCCATCGTGATGAGCACACGGGACGATGTTTTGATGGTCAGCAACGGAACACTGCTGTGCACTGTTTGTGAAACCGCACCAGGGCATACACGTTTTGTCACACCACGCCAAACGAAACGACCGGATTTGGGCAAGGATTTTGTGCTTCAGTGTTTCCTCTGTTTTCCCATTACACTTGCCTGCTAAATAAATAATGAGTCACATTTCCCTTTTGTGTTGGGCGCTTTTTTTTTTGTTGCCTTCGCTTTCTCTTTCTCTGCCTGTGCCAATATCGAGTGTGGTGTAAGCTTTTAGTAGAATATGTGAACTGTACATGAGCTTACTGTTGGGCTTTGTTCTGATGATTTTCGATGTCAAGCTCACCGACAACGTGCAGCTCCTGGAACATTCCAGTATGTTCTTTATTCGAAAAGAATTAAAAAAAACATCCCCTGCAATTCTACTCTAAAAAGAAAAAAACCACTTACAATTTTTACATTAATTATACACTCCACATAAGTACTTTAATTGATCAATTTTAATTATAATCGTTTGCCTATTAAATGTTTTCATCATGTGAGGAAGTTATTTGTAGCTGTAATTAACTTTAAGTTCATCATATTAATAATTTATTCTGTCACTCATCTTCAGCTTCAATTATTTGTGCATTGTTTCTCTTCATCGCTCTACTTTCATAGTGACCAGAGATACCTTTCATAAACGTTACCTTGTGCCGTGAGCGTCACATTTCGCCGGAAAGCTTATCTTGGTATTTGTTCGTACTAGGAAAAAGTGACTGTCGAGTCTTGCTTTCATCTGAAAACCGCATCAACGTGAACGCTTACAGTGAACGTGTTTTTTTCCCTCCCATAAACTAAACATCATAACCATTTCTATCTCTTGTTCTGCCGCCGAACTATCATACGAAAAATGCACTGAGCGTTCTAAGAAATCGTCGTGTATCTCGTATCGCTTCTAGCTCAACCTACGCATATTACCGTTTCAATGCCGACGAGTAAACAAATTGATCGTATCTTCATTACCAATTCCCACAAAGCTGTAATCCATCTTTACGGAAAACAGTCTGGTGCTCTCTCTCTGTATCTCTCTCTCTCTCTTTCTTTTCTTAGCGTAACGACCTACTAGGATATACCTGCCATTTCTGACTTACTAGACTTATTGTTCCTTATATTGTAAGTTGCATGATGATCGTTCGTTCTGGTTCGCGATATACGAACAGCTTTAAATTCCGGACATTTTAAAGGTTTTAGCTGAATAAGTTCATACCCAAACTGTAATCACACCGTTTATAAATTTTACATGATTGCCATGATGTACTAGAATTGATTTATAAAGTTTCTGACATCTCTACACTCCTAGTTGCGTACATCAAAATTCATTGTTGAGATAATTAACAATGTAAAAAATATGGTATTTTATTATTTTATACTTTAAATTTTATGGTATGGTTTTTTTTTATGGTATAATTTTTGTCCGGAATTCTAATCGAATCGAATTGAATAGCTTCGAAAATGTCCATGTCCAAATTTTGCATCAATATAACTTTGTAATTTCTTGATTTTTTCAACAATTTTGAATTAGTTTTTGAAAATTCTGATTTGTATATCAAATTAGAAGGTTTTGCACTATTAAACCGAAAAATGCTGAGCTGTTGCACCAATTTAATATGTATTTACTACATTGTATTTTATGCAAAAGATTCCTTAAGTGTTTGTTAATCGAACCATAACAATACATCGAAAAATTTAGTTTCTTTTTAGTTTCCGATAAAATTCGATAAAACGAGTAACAAAATAGAAATCTTATGTAACAAGTAAATTTTATATGTAATAAAATGCGAAAATTTCCACAACAATGTTGCACCCGAGCTCAGTAAGGTTTGTTTCCATCAGTAATAATTATATCACACACTGCTCATCATTAAATACTAACTTTCAAAGTCAGGCTTAGTGTTTTTCCCCGTACAATAAAATAGAATTGCTTTTGTGAAGAGTCGTTCTTTTTCTCGCTTTTCGTTTTCGTGAGCAACCAGGCGTCTCCATATGAACGTTCATCTGTTTGACGAAGTGTGTTCACCCGACAAAAGCTCATCTCCCAGTGGGTAGAAAACGTGAAATTCATCTACCACTAGGCTTTCCCAAATGTGCTGTAATCTTCTTAGTGAGCAAGGGAGACACAAAAAAAAACGGTCCAATAGCGATACTTCTGTCGATGCACAGCGATGTAACGGAGGAAGTCGATCACTTGTCATACTAATAATCTATAAAAGTTTAGTTACCCAAACACAAAAAAGTTAGTGAACTAAAAGAACGCTAGCAATTATCGTCGGACATAAGCTGAACGATAATAACGCGGTAATTGAATAGAGCCACGATTTTTATAAAATATTTCCCAAAACCAGTTGACAAATAAGCAACTCTGCGAAAAAAGCAACCAAACCCGACCCCAACATTTCTTCCTGTATATTAAACTCGCATTGCTTCATCAACGCTATTAGATTGAGTTACTAATACTCCCCCCGGTGGCATGGCTCAGAAAGTGAAGCTACTCATATGCGACCCATAGCGGTAAGATCGAGAATCGCATTTCGCTCCCGTTCGTACCATCCTCATTCCAGCGGGGTTGGTGTTGTTTGGCAGTTTTCATACTCCCACGCTCCCGGGCGTCCTCTTTTACGCTTACCAATTGACCAATCGCCCGATACATATAACCGTCCGTCACAATCAAAACCCCAAACCAAAGCCCCGGTGGCCCCGGGAGCGTTAAAAGTTTTCCAATTCAATTTCAACCATTTGCTCACCATTGCCAATCAACCGGACCTAGCCCGCTCCCAAAGGAACACGTTTTCAGTACATTCCGAGAAGAATGTTTGTTTCGTCCATCCGTTCATCCGTTTTGCGAACCGGGCCGGTACCGTTCAGCACACGGCTTCACGTTCGCTTCTCGCACTGTAAAGCTTCCCTAGAAGACGCAACAAATAAAAAGGGAAGCAAACAAAAAAATAAAGACACGATATAAGCAAAAACATGACGTTCGAGCAAAAGGCGATACAAATGGTGCTAAAGTTTGTTCGAAAGCGAAGAAGGCGGCAAGAAAACAACCAGGATCACCACAACTGCTTTTCACAAAATCTTCATCCTATTTGGGAAGTAGGAAGGGAAGTCCAGCGGGAAGACGAAGAACACGACAAGAAAAAAAATCGGGCACGACAAACAATGGTGTCAGCACAAGCACACAAGCAAAATCAAATCAAGCGCGAAAAGCATCATTTATACACCTTCCACCGAAAAACCAGCTTGGTCGAGATTATTGTCCGGACCTGCACGAACGAACGTGTACCACGGATCCATCCGACCCATCTGGACCCATGTGTCTCTTCGGTGCGATTGTGGGCGGTGGCGGTGGTAGGCGAAATTATCATGCAAGCAAGATTCCCCGATACCATGGCAACCTGACGCAACCGATGACTTATCGGTTGCTTCACGGGCTGGAAAGACACGTTCGGTGCCAAATTCTTGGGACGTTTCGTGAAGCCAATGAAGTCCAAAGCTGGTAACGCCGGGTACCGTGTTTGTCAAAACCAGCGCGTCGCTGTGGGCAGACCAACATTGAGGGCAGACCATTCAGGCAAACCTAATTTCGCTTGGCTATGATACCTTATCATAGCACACCGATAATGGAACGGAGGCGAACAAACATCTGGCAACATCCGGCCAAAACGTTTCTGGAATATTCTGGAACGGGTAAATGGCCTGGCGGAAGACGAATGACTTCCCGCCGGAACCGTACCGGGACTCAGCTCATTGCTTTGGTTCTTCGGGTTGGTTTTTGAAATTCGACAGCATGATGAAAGCAATTGCCGCCGATGATGATGCCGAGGCTGTCGCCAACTACCTACAGCCCTTCCACCTGTCCATTGGCGTGCAGGGAGTACACGCAAGACAAAAACAATCCATCGCCTTTGTTAACAAAGGGAGAGGAGAGTATTTTTGGCTTTACAAAATACACAATGAAACTTTGCAGAAATTGTGAAATTCGTGGTATATTTTTAGTACAAAAAATTTGCTTCCAAACAGGCAAGAGTTTTAAATTTAAAATGAGATAAAACAGTGTGACAGATAAGTAAGGTCACTTTGCGTTATATACGCTGTTATATGTAATTTTTATTCATCTTTTTATTAAAATTAGTCAAATTTCTCACAACATAAACTAAAAATACAGTGTGCCACCTCGGTGTTACCTCACACACACACAAACAACTACCGCGTACTTCCCGAAAGGAACGCTTGCAAACCTGTCAACAACTATGAACGTGCCCTGCACCCGGGCACAGTCACTTCGTCATTCGTACGACGTCGGGCACCGCTGTCAATGAAACCGACGACGACGACGGTAAAGTACAAACGAAGTCGACGATGTCGTCCAATTAATTCCAGCCCAGGAAACTTTTTGTTCTCGGCCGTGTGGTGTTGTGCTGCTTCGTAAGACTTCTTCTCAAGTCCTTGGCCACCGCAGCCCCCCACCCAAACAGACACACATCGGGCATCGGCTTCGATGAAAAGCGTGTCGTTGGTGTTGTCCACACGTCGGAAACGTAAGAAACGTTCTCGCATTGCTCAGATGCAAACAGTGGGGTGTGACAAAATGTGACGCCAAAGACAGTGGCGGTGAACAAAAGGGCACAATTAGACGTTAGTTGGCTCATCGGCAGAGAAAACAGGCTGCATCCATCAGGGAAGAATATGCCCTAAGGGGAATATCTAGTCCGATGCTAAGAAGTACACACAGCGAAGCAAAAGTGTATCCCGATCCCGTGTAGGAGGGTCGATCGGTTGGACTTTGCATAAAACCATGGCTTCGCCAACCAACTGCGTGACCGACGAGGAGGTTCTTTTGCTGAGAATCTTGGTTCGTTCCTTTCTGCTGTGTCACAAAGCGAGCAACGTTGGCGAAAGAAGCAGCGGTGACGATGGATAGATAATTTATTTCACAAATCAACACACAAACAGGAAAAGCCGGCCGGACATAGCCAACGGCATTCGGCTACAGTACCGAATCCAATGACGGGCAGTGATTCATACACCAAGTAACGCTGGTAACGCTGTTCATGGCTGGATGAAATCGCTGTTCATTATAAATCCAAAATTTAAACCCCGCTTTCTTGATTTATACCCAACGAACCCATCGAACCATCAGCTACTAAGAAAGCACTATGTGAACTGTGTGAAAGCACTACAAACGTCATCGAGCATGGGCATCGTATTTTCAACTGTCGAAATATGAGCTTTCGGATGTTTTTAGCTTCAACGGTCAAGTTTATTTTTTTGAAAACATTTTAAAACATGTTATCCAATATATTATAATGTACTTTGGACCGTACTTTTCTTAATTCCGGGGGAAAGTAAATAAATGTTTTATCGCGATCTATCGAAAATAGCTTAATTGTACTTATTAATTTACTTATTTATTTATTTTTATTATAAAACACTGAAGAGTTAAAATTTGTTATTTAGAGAAACATGTGCTTTAAATGGTTTATAACCTTTACAAAGTACTCTTCACAAAATCATATTTAAACTATGGTTCAAACTGTAATAAAAAATGGTTACGCAACGGCACAAAAATAAATTAAAGCTCACAATAATTCTCTCATCATTAGCTACCTATCAGTGGTTTTGACTCGCCCATTTCTCGCTTCCCGAGTTCGCATGAAGGCTCGGCACATTTCTTCGGCTTTATCACTTCCTGAAGTGTAGGAATTGATGGACAACGAACCCATTGTCTACCTCACGCAGTGTTAGAGACCTCGAATTTAAAAAGTCCTGAATTTCATTCGTTTAAAAACATTTCGAAAATATTTTCCGGCAATTTTTGCATAGTATTTTGGACTGTGTTTCAAGTGAAAGTAACTTCAAGTTTTGTCAAGATTCTCTGGGAAATGCCTTCACAATTAATGCCCTCACAATCAATGCAAATACTGCTCTCCACAACTTAAAGGCTTCCAATTTATTACTAACAAACACACGTTTAAGCAAAATGTTTTATGAACATTGCAAAGTTTACTTGTCAATGTTATGACTAAACTTTGGCTCTAAGTCCCAGTGGAGGATCAATCCCCTTGGAGGCCCAGAGCGGAATTATTAAAGCGGGGCCTTTAATTTTGCTACGGCATTATCGGTGTTAGGGAGATGTACTTCAAACATGATTTAACAACACCAGCAAAGTCTCGGAAAGAAAGCTCCCTTGCGTACATCTCAGAGTTCTGTTGCGTAGCCCTGTAAACGGGCCTAGTAAGCTACTCTATATATATAAACGTTTGTATGCGCTAAGGAGAACCATAACGCCACTACTTGGATCACATTTTCTACGATTTACGTACATTTACGATTCCTGATTAGTCCAGCGCCTGCTACGATTTTTCGCCTAAGGTACAGTTTTCAATCGGTTTACTTTACGGAAACAATCAGAGAAATTTCTTAAAAACCTGTTTCGCTCATGTTGAAGATTTAGGCGATGAACAACACAATTGTTTTCAGATTTGCGAAATCAGGAAAGCATGCTTTTCAAGAGGTGACACCTGCAGTGTGGAATAAATTTGCCAATCACTATTGCTATTGCATACTACCAAACCCGTGAGAGCGATCGCTAGTGTACGGAAGATGGATGAAACGGAAAGCATCTTTCATCTCGCTCAAACTTTCCATTAGCTGGTATGAAATTCCATACAAAACCAGCTGTTTTCAGATTGCCGATACCAGGAGAGCATCCACGGAAGAGGTAGCACATAGTACAGCAATTTTGCTTGAAAACCGCCGAAAGGTATGCAATGTTTAAACACTAACTTTCCCGTTTTTCGTGAAAAATTTCTTCGAAAACTACCAGTTTCCGAATTTAAAGTACCAGGAGAGCATGCACGGAAGAGGTAGCTCCTGGTACTGCGCCGTAAGGTATGCAATGTTTATACACTAACTTTGCAACCAACTTGCAACGCAATGCGCCGTAAGGTATGCAATGTTTATACACTAACCTTGCAACCAACTTGCAATGCAAGTTTGGTGCATGCAAGAAACTTGCAGCAAGATGGCGCGCAAGATGGCGTCCAACTTCGTACTTGCATGCAACAAACTTGCATGCAAGCTTGCATGCAAACTTGCATGCAAGTTCTTGCAAGCAAATTCTTGCATGCGCCGCTGCTCCAAGTCCAATATAAAATAGCTAACGTCCAAAAATATGAACTTTTCAAATAATATATTTCATTAATTAACAGTTTACATTTTCCCTCGATTTGTTCATCTTGCTATTAAATCGTTTATACGAAACAAAAAACCACCATTTACTCACATTATTCCGATGAACACCAAATCGTTCGATCGGTGCTCAAGAACGGACGACGAAATGCTCTAATTTCCTTCCGAACCCACCATCAATCCCACATCCAAAACATTTCTTTGTAATGCTCATGGCCATGTTGCCTGTTGAACGACGTAAACCTTCACCGTTCGTTCAATGCAACGGTAAGCATCAACGCTGCGACGGTGGGCCATGTTTCTTCCGGAAGTTATTGCACATTTTCAACCATAAACTGAAGCTTCGGGTGGAGCGGTGAAACTGGTACGGGGACACACAAAATACGTACCGTTCGGCCCATGTTAGGTTATGGTGGATTTGTGGACAATTTTTGCTTTGCGTTTTACTCCTCGCTTGGTACGATGACGATATATTGCCTGTGGGCGCATTGGGGCAGGCTAAAGAGTTCTTTGGCTGACGCAGAAAGCTTCCTGCTGACCTATCCCAATACAATCCTCCAGCGGGCGGATGTCAGTTTAGATGCCCGCCTCCCCCCCCACATATATGCCTGTGTATTTGTGCGACCAGGTCGATATCGGTTTACTAAATGAAAACACGGTTCCAGCGTTGGGAACGGTTTCGGGTGATAACCATAAAGAACAAGTCCCATCACAACTGTCCCAATGTGCCCGAATCCAGTTCAGCAAAAGAGTTTCGCACTGGCAAACTTGAAGCTCGATCGTGCACAGGGCACCCGGATGGCTTTGTGGTAGGGAAAATATGGATCCAAAAATCGAACAACCTACCGAAAACCTGGCGGCACACGATATTCGTGTACCAATCTTTCACCCATCCTGCCACCAAGCAACACGCTGCAAAACCCTTCCAAAACGTGAAGTTGACAAACGGAACAGTACACGACTTCACCTCGATGGTAAACCACAGCCCACATAATCCCGAAACCCGAAGCGGAGTGGAAAGAGCATTTCCGTGGACAAGAAGAAATGATTCCCATATTTATCGACGCACCAATTCCGGCCCTTTTCCACCCGGTACCGCACATCCCGCAACGCCACTCTCGTGTTGATTGTGTCGGGCAACGGAAATAAATTGGTTATTGAATAAACATAAATAATGTGGCCTATCCTGCAAAACAAAGCGTAAGCATGGGACGGTGGTTTGTCCGACAGGCTTTTGAGGTTATCGATGTGGACCCGGCGGCTATGTGCAAGCAGCAGTTCCGGCGTGTCAGGTTTGATTCGTAGACAACCGTACAGTTCGAAGGAGAAACAGCAATTCAGCAATGTCTCGAATCTGTACTCCCTTTCTCTCTCTCTATTTCCGCACAAGTGGCAAGCGGGAAATATGCACATGCAGCTACCTACATTTCGTGCACAAGGATGGCCACAGTCGACCACAAACTTGGCTAGCAAACCACACGTACAGTTGCTTGCAGCAGAGCAGGCAGCAATTCAACAACGTGTCGCTTCCCGAGTTCGCATGAAGGCGTTCCTTCTGCTTGGTCACTTCTGGTAGGTGTAGGAAATTATGGACATCGAAACCCGTCGACTCCCGCACACACCGTTGGTGCTCTCGGGTTTCCGAAAAGCCCTTTATCAAACGCTCATCCATCCCGCAGCTAAGGGGAACTAATGCAAATAAACAGAGTGAGAGCTTTACGAGCGCCGTTCGGGCGGCGCAGGTATTTCCGACAGTGGATCAACAATAATTATTGATTCCCGTTTTCCACAGGCACTGCGAATTCCTTTCCCACCGGGTTTCGGATTTTGACCCAGTCGGAACATATTGTTTTCGTGCAAAGTCTCATCTTCAACTGCATTAACCTGACCAAACGCTGCCCAGGTGGACTGGATGCATTTTGGGGTAATTTACGGAAGCGACACATGCACGTGGTGCGCTCCAAAAAAGTGACTTCCAAAGGAACGATTGGTCCCTCTAACAACTGTCGGATTAAATTATAAGCAGCTCTATTCCCCTGAAGTCTTAGACTGCCAGTTCTGTGTTTCGATATCGTACCGTTTGTTTCTTGCAAAACCAAGATGCACTTAAATTAGATAACACAAAACCGTTTCGCTGCATCGAATCGTTCACAGGCACAATTTTGGGATGGAATAGTATCGTACTGCAACACTAATATCATTTGCTCCTACCTACACCCAACAGAACGCAAGGGCATGGGGACTCCCTGTTCCTAGACATCGATTCAGAGAAGCGGCTATTGAGCAGCAATAATTCCACAGAGACAAAACAACTCGAGAAGTTTGCTTCTTACGATCCTGTTTGCGAACGATCCCACTAGCAGGAGCATACATAAATGGATTTATTTTTAATTATCTTTCTGTCCACATCCCACCTGTCCCACATGCTCTGGTTGGCCTTTACCGGCGCAAGTGTGACGATTTGTCTCGGGTGTTGTTAGTGTATCAAAATCAATTAAAAATTGTATGATCAATGCAATTAAACTGCGACGATTCGATACCACAGCCTGAAGCACTGCTATAGGCAAGTGTTTTGCAGAAACGCAGAATGGTTTCAATTAGTTGCACAATTTATTAGTGCATCGTCTTGTATCATCGACAGCCACAGTGGGGGATAATACCAAATACGGTGTAGCTCAAGACTGTTAAGTATTTCTATATCATTTTCACGTCTAAAGTTATCATTATCGTTCTAAAGTTTTTACCTAACTTTTTCGAATTCGATGGTTTAATAATAAATTTTAAAAAAAACACGCTACTGCCATACAAATTTTTCAACTAATAGGAGTGTTTTGTTTTGCGGATTGCATACTTTCAGAGAAATGTGTAAATAACCAATCTTAAGGCTAGTAGGTAAAAACAAATTTTATGGAAAATTTATGGCAATTAGGACTAATTATGAATACTTTTTCTTAGATATTCTTTCACCCTTTCACTAAATGCTTAAAATTTCCCCAAACAACCTTTACTTGCGTTATGTTTATATAACTTTCTATATGTTGTTACAAATTATTTCAAATTTCTGGTTTTTGCTTCATAAATGTAGTACAATTTGAGAGCATTTCTTGGTAATTACGGAAACACCGTCTCGCTCGCCTTCAGCATACTAAATACGCTAGGCAAGTACATCATTCATTCGTACCATTCACCTTCCGCACCACTGTTTCACTAGATAAAAGCATCAGAATGTCCTTAGATGAGGAGCGCTACAGCATAAAACCCATCATCATCACTCTCCTTGGTCCAATCGGTCCAATCGACTTTTGCGCCGGTTAAAATATTTATTGAAATTCTCCCACCCACAGCTTGTCAGTGCGTTGTGCTGCCGTTACTGTCGCTGTCCTGTCAGGGAGGGAATGCTAATTTCTGTCCCGTCCCATACGGGCGCCCTCCCGTATACCCTTTTGCCCGCTGTTATGGTTATTTATTTCATCTTGGAAAATCGAACATCAGGCCAACAACGAAGCGTCAATTGCAGCACGAAATGGATTTCTGAACGTCATGCCATACCACCCAACGCTGGCAAAGCGCTCGTCCAGGAACGCTGGCTGCTGCCTTCCGTTACGAGCATTTCAAACGAGCACATTTGGATCGTGTTCCTTTTGCGCAACCGAATGCGAATAGGTTACGAGTGCAAAGGCGCTCCATCCGGACTCCTGAAGGAGTATTAATCTCCCGCTATGTCCGTGTCCTGGCAAGAAGTCACCGGCAGCGACGGCTACACGCCTTACCATTGGGTGAGTTTTCTTGGATAAATTAAATTACATTCCACCGGGGACAAGTTGAAACAGGGACGCACTCGCTACATGTTCCGGATGGTGATAGTCGCCGGAAGAAGTCACCTACCGGCAGCCGTACCAACGGAGCCAACCATTCTGCGTAATAAACTGTGCAGCCGGGACTTGGAGAACATGCCCTAGGAATGTTCGCAATAAGCCGACATCTTCGCCGATGTGGGTTTTTGCGGTTTTTGTCAACCGCCAACTCATCCCGGTCTCACCGAATTGGACCCGCCCTGATGCTGACAGGCGGATTGCGTGGATTACGTTAATTCGATTGCGAACTTTGTCAGCGCCGGCACTTTGACAGCGGTAAACTTGCCTGCCTGCCTGCCTGTGTCAAACGCACCCGAAACCACTGCAGTCGCTCGAAAACTAGAGATCTAAACACCACCGCGCCTAACGAGTTTCGTTGTACTCGGGGATGGGAATAAAAAAGTGACTTCCCCACACCGGGGAACCGGTACCGCGTGGTGCTTCGGAATGGTCGGGAAAGATTGTCAAAGTTACCAATTTACCATTCAATCAGGGCTTCAACGTGTGCTAAAATTTCGCTGCGGTATAATTGAATCCTCACCCTTGCATGGTACATGCTGCCGAACTTCTTGTCAATCATTAATTTGCAGTTACTGCAATCAAACCCTCCGGTACGCAGGGCGAGTATGTGCTGTGTCACATTTACACGAACCACAACCAGCGCTGTATAGATTTCGTGATGAATAATTTAACGAAATATCTCACGAACTTTCCAATCCTTCCAGCGACTGCTGTGTGCGGTAACAGGCAGAGCGATGAATTGATATCACGATGAGTGTAACATCTTCCGAGATACATCATTAGCAGGAGTACTGCGTGCATAACATTAGAGGAATTATACTAAATCGGTTGTACGGTGTGCATGTGAGTGGAATCGTAATGAACGTATCATTAAATAGTTCAGGCGAATCCTCCCAGCACTAACAGACGAATAGCAATAATGTTATGGCACTTCAATCACGAATAAATCATTGATAGTAACACTACGAACAATCACTAATTGCGATGCGAAGTCACACAAATTACTTTTGAATAAATAGAAGATTAAAGACTCGAGTTTTCTTTAAGATATTAATTTACACTCAATCGTCCCAATTGGAATCACGAGATTGCGGTCCTTTCTGCGTGAGTATCCTATTTCTACCAACCCCAGGAGTGACTCTGCCATCTGCTCAAGCAGAAACGAGGAGCCGACCTCGCCTGGCACAATCACAGTCGACAAAGGTCATGTCTGTTTGGCCTGCCATTTCAAACCCGGTTGGCCAGCTCTAGTAAGATCGAAATCTCGGAACATGTTACAGATTTTCGAATAAGGGACAGAGGTATTACTATAATTGTAGAGGCTCCTCAGGAACTCTACTGTACCATAGTTAATAAGTCATGTTGCCGCGAATGCTCGACAAAGCAGTCGCAGGTGGCCATCAGTCAAGAATCGTCACTTCTCAAACACGTTTTTGGACATTCAGAGAGACCCTTCAGGAACTGTACCGTACTGTACATCTTCAATTATCCATTTACCTTCATTACCACTATCAACGTTTTACACATTGGGCAGTTCGTAAGGAAATCGTTGCATTCAACCTCGTAACCGCCATTCTGCCGCGAAAGAGCTTTCACGTTAGCGCCATCTACTGGAAATTGAGCATAACTTGGTAAAGTTGTTTTCCCGGAGATTATCGAAATTTAATGTTCTACTAATATTTTTATTATTTATGTTAACTTTTCTACTCAGTTAAAACGTTGAATCATCAAACTGTCCCGGTATTGAGGGCAAAATTGATTTAGAACTAAATCTTCCATACGAAGCATGTAAAGACTAGTTGATTAGATAGACAAATAAATCGAGATACGGGAACCCTCAATCACCACATGAAGGAATTTATGAAATCATTATTCGCATTAGAAACGTTTGCGATGTCTAATAGTTAAACAGCAATTTTTACAGTTGATTAATCACTGATACCAAGAGTAAACAACCAAATATTGATAACATAGTATACAAAATCAAAGCATTCAGGAATATTTCTTTACCGCTACTTCTTTGTATTCATATTCGTCTCGCCTATAAATGAACATATTTGAACCCCTTGCAAGTTACTCCACACTTTATTCAGTTCCATCATAGGTTTTCTTCACGCTTAGAAACGTATACTGAGCTTCGTAACACTACACCGCCAAAGCCTAAGGGAACGATGCGATGCTTTGCGCCTGTTTAAAAGATTATATCGATACAATACTCAACCCATTGAAGCTGGTTGCGGCATGCCGAATTGCTAAACATTTTCAGTTTGCTAAAACCCAACACTGTTTTATAAAAAGCGTATCTAAACCGATTTCTTTTGTCCTTCAAAAATAAACGATAATTATTATAAAGGATCGTCTCGCTAAGAACAAAATGCAGCCATTAATAAAGCACTGCGTCCGAAGGCGATAGAAAAAGTTCTATGCTGTCTCCTGATAACATAAATACTAGTTTTTATTAGTGTATAGCTTCCGTTACGTGTTGTTCTGCTTTAAGTCGATCTTTACGATTTATTACAATGGAAAGAAAAATGGTACTGTGGCTGCGCAAGATTTGCAGATGTATATTTATTTTTGCTTTCTGCGCGCTGCACCCCACGTGTGCTTTCGGTCAGTGCTGCAATGCACGCAAGAACTGTTTTGCTAACCTTGTTTATTTGAAATGAATATTGTTGTCCCAGCGCTCGGCCCTTGTGTTGCTGACGACCAAGAAACTTTTTGTCACCGCACCGTCAACGATCGTGCGAGCGAGTTTCTGACGTACCATTAATCTGTTTTAAAGTGAGCGCATGTGCAAAATGGATATAATGGTTAACTGTAGAAATGTAAAATAGACAACTTAACTTCGTACGAAACTTAGCAATGCTAGAGTATTTCGATACCAGGAATACAAAAGATTCTTTTCCGGACATGACGCACCATAAAGAACAAATTTAATTATGGAAGAAGGAGTTTTGCCTTCTCGATGATCCTGTTTGCTCGTAACATCTGTAAGCTTCCTCTGCTCACTGACTGGTTTTGTTGTATCAATTCAATTTCGGCCTGTTTTCCTTAAATCGATAGAATTAACACATGCTGAAGACTTGGCCTTCCGATTCCCTGCTTGTGGATGATGTTTTTGTTTTATACTACCGAAAGGCGTGCGCTTAACGCTTCCAACCTCGTCAACAAAACTTCAATGCAAAATACATCCTTCTCTAAGATCCCGGACAAAAACGTTTCAAGGACGAAAAAAATAATTAGACGATAATTATTAGAGGAGTAGCTTTAAATAGGATGATTGGGGTTTTCTTAAAAACACGTGCAGTTTTTGATATCCCAAGAATTGACCCACCAGTTCGCTGATATCTCACTGCTGATTACATTCGGGCGGCTGTTCGCCCTTTTTCGTGCTGCCACCACCCCCACCACCACCCTGCCCGCGACCACCTTTCGCCTTTTTCGCCCGATTGCTACTGGCCGCCGGTGGCTTCGGTGCACTTTCTTCCTCCTCTTCATCCTCGTCCTCCTCCTCCTCAGCCTCTCCTTCATCGTCGATCTCCTCATCCTCCTCTTCTTCCTCTTCCTCATCATCATCATCGTCTTCGTCGTCCATCACTTCGCCAGTATAGTACAGGACGGCTTTCGGAATAATGCGTGCACGTAGGAAGTGCCCAACCTCGAAGTCACGCCCGATCAGGAACTGTGTTTCCGGATCCAGTGTGTCGTCCTCCTGGACGCGCGGTGGCGAGAAAAAGTTAAAGAACGATTCAGTCGGTTGCGTTTTCATGATCATCCGCGTTGCGTTGCGCTGTTTATGCTTCTGCTGCTTTTTTATCGTCTTGACCGTCACGTTCTTGCCCGGGTTCCAATTAATCGGGCAACCGGTACATTTGTAAATTTCCGGACCTTCGAAGCTGAACGGTTCGTCCTTGTCGATCTTGCAGCGCAAGAAGTACTTCTTTGTAAGAACAGTGTCTTTGAAATACGGATTGGTATCGAAATGGAATTCGATCACGTAAGACATAGGATCTTTTTCATAGACAATGTTCAGATTGCGCAAAAATTCCAAAACCGGTTCGTCATGCGGATGGACCAACTCGGCCAGCGCTTCGGTGTTCTTAAACACCATCAGCCAAAAGTTCGGGATGCCCTGTCCGTTCGTAGGTAGCTCCTTGTGATAATTTAGCGCCATCTTCTTCAACCTCTCGTTAATTTCCTCGTCTTCCTCCTCCGTTTCGCCCTCTTCATTCTCGTCCTTGCGCGGTGGATCCACCCAGCTCGATTCCTCCGGCGTGGGATCTACCTTGCCGGCCACGATCTCCTTTCGTCGGTCGACAATTGGTTGATACAGTTGCTGATATTTGCACTCTAGCTGGTACACCTCCTCGAAGAAACTGGCTTCAAGTTTGGTGTACTCAACTTGCAGATGCTTGAGCGCCTTGACGCGCTGTTGAGCCGGTTCCGGCAATGCCGCGACAAACTGCTTCATCATATAGCGGCGCGAAAATGGGTCCAGATAGCCGGGCGCATCGACAAAGTCGGGCACCTCGCACTCGGATTCCGTCTTAGCTCCGGTTGTCATTGTCACTGTTTCTGATTTTTTTATTCCTGCAGCGTGTTATTACTCCGCAACCTGTAAGCAAAAAAGAAAAAATGTAAATTACTGAACGATAAAACAAGTTCGACCTACAGAAATTTTACTCTCGTTCCCGAACTGGTGACGAAATCAATTCGTTAACGTTCATATGAAACACGATCTGAAAAATATGTGTTTCTACACATCACATCAACGACCGTACTGCAACAATAAACCCCATACAAGGAGAATTAATGCACATTCCCGATTATGACGCATTAGATTTTTTCGTCTACAGCCACACACACACGGTAGGCCTTGGAAAACATGAAGCAAGCGAACAAAAACGCTTCGGCCAATCGCATTCTGCACGAAAAGAGAGGTTAGGAACAGCGGAATCATGAGTTTTGCTACGTTTATCCATTGCTCATGTCGCATTCTTATAGAAAAAGGCTACGGAAACAGGGATCGTTGCCATCTTTTCCGAACAATATGCTGAACGCAGTTAATTTGCAACTATCGAAATGACGACTTGAACAAATCTCATCCCAGTGTACTGTCGCCATTTGACTTTATTGCAAAAACCAACACCTTTCTTCGCAAAAAACCATCTGAAGTAAGCACATGGAACGCTAGAGGTGGGTTCGTACGACGTTTCACACTCATCGCCACACTCCACATTCCTTCACTTACCCTACCGAAACCGCTAGAACTAACGCCACTCAACAGGAACCGGAATTAGCCGGGTCGTGTCACAGTCACACGCGGTATCGTGAAACGCACTAAACCTTTTCGAATCTTCGTTCGTTCCTTCGACGGTTGGGTGTTAGCAACGAGCCCACTTTGCTCAGGAAATGAAATTAATGGCTACCAACCAAAATCCTTGCACGCACCTTTTGCCGATTACTGTGGCTACTGGGAAACTGGATACTGCTGCTAGGACGGCGAAACGACACACGGGAAGAGAATTTCGCATGGAAGACAGCTTCCGACGGGAGACGATGGAATACACTGTTCGGTTATCCGTGGTCATGCGTCCAGCAAGGCCCGAATAACCGAGCACAGATTCGTAAATACGGGTGCGTTTAGAGGATGCACTGCAAGGATTGAGTATATATTTATCTATTTTTTCGCGCAAAATTCATCACCACATGGAGAATGTTGATAAGTTTAGCTTGTTTAGCATTTATTAATGATAAATAAACTGCAATAGAAAGCTAAAAGCAAAAATTTCGGATACAAAATTAAAATAACGACAGTATTTTTTCGCTTCCCGCCCAAACATGGCTGTGATTTTGTGGCATTTGACAGCCGGCCGGCATACGTTTGAAATTTTTGGTTTAAAATATAACGAATGTCGTGTTGTTAAGCAGTTTCATGAATAATTTATTGAATCAGGCAACAAACAACTGAACTTCTATTAACATATCCAACTAAAAACCAACTCCAACTACGGGTACGGCCAGTACGCCATCATGCAGATTTGAAAGCCAATACGTCAGTGTGACCACTGATCTCGCTAATGTTGCTGACGCCACTGGATACACTGGGACTAAACCTCCCACAAATAGACATTCCTACAGTGGTCGCGTTTATAAACCGACTTAAACCGACTACTTGCCCTGGCCCAGATGGTGTTCCGGCTATAGTCCTCGTCCGCTGCTGCAATGCTACAACACCTCTCTTCAAACAGGAATATTTCCCAGCTATTGGAAATCAGCTCTAATGGTACCATTAGAATGGCGGAATGGCGGTCAATGGAAGGCGGCTTTTGACTCAGTTTCCCACGCTATTCTAGTGGCTAAATTACAGAAGCTTGGTTTCTCACATGGTATTGGAAAATGGATAAATTCTTACCTCTCAAGAAGACCCTATCGTATTAAGCTAGAGAATAGCGTGTCACGGACCTTCACCACTAATTCCGGGGATCCGCAAGACAGCAATCTCGGACCATTACTGTTCCTTCTGTACATCAATGATGCTGCTTTACTACTAGCTGATTTCAACATTCTGTCATATGCCGATGATGTCAAGCTGTTTGTCGCGGTGAAAGACTGTTCTCGTCTTCAAGTGGCAATTGACACACTCAGTTCTTGGTGCCGTCGAAACTCACTGCTACTGTTCATCGAAAAATGTCAAGCAATGTCCTTCTCAAGATGCAGATCTCTCATTCGTTTTGACTACAACATTGAGAATAGTTTATTGCAACGTGCGGAAAGTGTTAGAGACTTAGGTGTCGTTCTTGACAAGCAACTCAGTTTTAGACCTCATATGACAAATTTAATTAACCGAGGTAATCAGACGCTAGGCCTACTGTTTCGAGTAACTAAAGATTTCCGTGACCCCATGTGCGTAAAAGTCCTATTTTGTTCGTTGGTCCGACCAATCTTGGAGTACGCAAGTATAGTTTGGTGTCCTTCAATACATGCCTGGAGCCAACGCATCGAAGCGATCCAACGGAAGGCAACCCGGTTTGCCATTAGGCTTCTTCCCTGGAGAGCCAACGACACACGCCCAGACTACGCAGCACGACGCCTGCTCTTGGGACTTCAGCCATCGGCGGTACGACGGACAATGGCTCAATGTATGTTTGTTGCTGGCCTCATCGGTAACGATATTGATGCACCCGCTCTTCGTAGCTCCATCAACTTTTTTGCCCCGTCCAGGAGTCTCAGACAACGGGAAATAATTAAAACTACTCGATATAGAACCACTTTCGGTCAAACAGATCCCGTTAATGTATTGGTTACAGTTTTGTGTATGAATTTGGTATTTCCCAACCGGCATTTCGCGAACGTCTCCGTTTCTGTCCATCAATGTCCAACTCGTCTTGTTAGGTCCGTTGTCTCTTTGTCACATTACCAACTAAGTATGCATTAAGACACGTGCATGTCCGATGAAATAAATAATAATAATAATGTGGTGTAAAAAAAAACTTCGTCTTTCAAAGATTGAATGTCCGACCACGTGGAAAATCTAAACCTTCAAACGCATATTAATTAATGAAGCAAACGTGCATACAATAAATTTATTTAGGACCGATTCGCTAGCACTTAAATACATCATTCTGTTTCATCCATTAGCTCAAATATAGCTTCCATTGTATCAGTTTCTCATGCAACAGTGACGTCCTACGGTCCATCGGTTCGCTTTTCACTGTATTGCCCGTTCCGTCTACGGCATCCAACCGTCTGGCCAGCATGGCAGTAACATCCTTCGCCGGGTACAGGTACTTAACCGGTTCACCAACCTTATCCAATTGTTTCGGTGCCGGAATGGCATATTCCATGTAGAAGTTGGACAGATTAACCACACCGTACTTGGACCGCTGCTGGAACCGCTCAACGGTTTCTTTCAGCCGGTTATACATGTTGCGAATATCCGGGGACAGGGCTTTAGTTACTGAAACATTCAAATAAAATATGATACGTTAGTATGAACACAATTTACCCTTCTTGTCGTGTTTCCCCGAGCCTTACATTTCGGACTATACTGCTCCAAATCGAACATATACAGATAGTAGCACAGCTGGTTGTACAGATCCGTCTCGGAGTACTGCAGCACAAGCAATCCGTTGCGGCACAGCAAGCAGTATGGATTGTTCTTGGCCGCCACGTGCGAATACAGTCGCGTGTTGCCATTACATATCGGATTGTCACAAACCATCCATCGCTGGTAGAATCGCCGTATGTCCGCCCGAATGGCCAGCGTTAGCTCGTTCACAATCGCCGGTAAATATTGGGCAGGGTGTGCCGTACAGCCGCCCGTCTCTTCATTAGCGCACCGTTCAAACACCGACCGCTGTCGACCAGCAGCCGATGGGCGGAATCCGCTCGCTACGGGATTTTTGCCCTTACAGGCAACGCACGTAAACTCGAACCGATGACACAATCGATACCGTTCCGTTGCCGTTTTGATAAGGTTCTCGCCGTCTTGATACTGTTGCC
Organism: Anopheles moucheti; assembly: GCF_943734755.1. Lineage (NCBI taxonomy): Eukaryota > Metazoa > Arthropoda > Insecta > Diptera > Culicidae > Anopheles > Anopheles moucheti. Next base: position 44,741,003 of record NC_069140.1, read on the forward strand.
CATCGACTCCACCACCGCCACCACCACCACCAACGTTCGCTATCGCGCGATACTTTTTTGGATCAAGCCCTAAACATAGCGCAAGCCGGCAGGCATCGGTGCCCTCGAGCGGTTCACATATGCGAAACACAACCGGATGGATCTGCTGCGCCAGGTAGTACTCAACGTCCACTTTCAACCGTTCGGCATTGGCTGGATCGCGTAGCTCGTCGATGTGGTACGCACGCTTCATGGCCGCTGCCGACGTACCATCCTGGCAGATGATGTAGTTCACCATGTCGCCCCGTTTGTAGTTCCGTTTGCGCTGCTTGTTCATACGTTGGGCTACCTGCACGTGCGGCAGCTGCCCAATATCGCCGTAGTCGTTCAACGATCGCGTTAGCTGCTTGGTAATTTCGAGCAACTGCAACGACAGCGTGCCCGCCAGCAGATCATCTTTCAGCTTCTCCAACCGTACATGGATGTTTTCGATACGTTCGTCCATCGGTGCATCGGACAGTATCTGACCGAGGATCATATTGCCCGCAAGCACCGCAATGCGGGACCAATCGCGCCGCACAATGTCCAACCCTTTCAGCTCCTGGCTGCACACGAACGCACCGTCTGCCTTCTTGCTGATCGACACCGCCGCATACTTTTTCTTCTTCAGCAGCAGCAGATACTTGTAGATACCGTCCACGTCCAGCTCCAGGCACCGGTATGCTTTGTTCACGTGCTGCTTAATGCTTGCCCCGATGCGAAACACCTGCTCGTAGTCGGTAATGTTCGTGCTGATCATGATACTGTCCGTATCGCCGTAGATCACCTGATAGTTCATTCGCTCCACGATCGACTTGGTGTTCATCAGGATCTCACGGCCCTTTTGCGTGATCAGCGAGGCCAGATGCTGCGCGTAGAATCGCGACCGGGAATAACCGAGACACCCGTACAGCGAGTTTGCCGTCAGCTTTAGTGCCATCTGCCGTATGTTGTACTGCATGGCCAGCTCCGGCGACACATCGGGCTCCTTCATAAGCTGCTTTACAGCACGTCGGCTTTCGACCAACTTTCGAATCTGTCTTGGCAGGATTGCAATTTCGTTCGTGGCAAGTATGGTTGGTTCGAGCCCATCTCCATCTGCACCTTCCGGTGCGCCTTCATCCACCATCGGTGGCAGTACGGTCGTGAAGCAGATGTTGTACTCCTGGATGATGCTCGGGTACAGTGAGTTAAAGTCCATGAGCAGCACAAACTTGTCGTAGAATCCCTTGATCGGGTCCAGCACTAATCCACCAGCATATGCGGCCTTATTCTTGGGCTTGCGCTTCTCTGCCGTCTCCTCACCAGGAGCGCCACCTTTGCCATCCTTACGCCCTCCGCCTCCACCAGGCTGAAATGTGACCTTATCCGGCAGGATGTAGTCCTTATCGTAGAAGGCATGCAGCAGCAGAAATTCGTTCCGCTCCGCGCGACCACCGTGCAGGGTGCGGTTCATCAAATTGCCCGCTATCTGCGTGATCTGCAGCGCCAGGGGCAACACGTTCAGCTCGCACATCAACTTCAGCGTGTAAAAGTTGTCTTGCATCGTAAGTCCTACCAGCTGGACGAGCGTTTCCGCCTGCTCGTACATGGCCGGAATCTCATCCAACAGCACGTCCTTCCGCTCGCCCTCTCCAATTTTTAGCACCTCCGTACAGAGAGTATTCAAATCATAGCTGCGCGACCGGATCAGCTCTTCCGCGGACGTCTTCACGTCGCAGATCATACGCCCGACAAAAAAATCGTCCACCCGCCGACTGGCCGGACTCTTCACCTTCAACCGTCCGATACGGTTCCAGAGCGTCATCTTGGTCGTCATAAGTCGCTGACAAATGAGATCCAGCTGGAAGTCCTCCGAATCGAACGTAACCACCAGATCCGGATCGATCACTTGGAACGTGGAAAGGAACCAGCTCAGCAGCGTTCGTTCGCTTTCGCATTTGGTCACCTTCGCCTTGCATTCGGCCGGATTGAAATTAAGCGGCCAAACCGTGTTCGATGGCCGGGTGACGCCACAGTACTGCCGGTTAAACGGAGGGTTCGGTGGTGGTGCACTAAGCGAGAACCGATCGTTCACGAGCATCGTGATCATCGCGATCTCGTTCGTGTTGTTGCGCAGCGTGCTGCGTACATTGATCGAGCAAAAGACGAGCGGTGGTGGCGTACCCATATCGCTGGCAAGTTTAATACTATCAATGTCCGGTACGGTCACTTCCAGCTTGCACCAGCTGGTTTTCGTTTCACGGCGCGTTGCGTTGCTGAGCACCATCCAGCACGGTCCCTTTACCTTGCGCTCGAGCAGAAACTGTTCCACCACGTTCGTGTTGGCGCCGAAAATGTGCGCAATCGTGCGATAGCGCTTGTCGAGCGAGGGCGGTGGCAATTTGGCACTGTACCGCACCTCCAGATAGTCGCACATGACCGGTACCTTCAGCGTGCTGGTGGCACTGGTGTAGGCGAAACTTTTGGTCACCTTTTTCGTGCGATATTTGGTAATGTTCAGCTTGGTGCTGATATCGTTACAGAACTCGTCGTACACGTCCAGCAAGCTCACCGGTTGACCAGTGTCTGCATTTGTCTCGCGAGCCAGTAAATAAATGCATCGTTCGACATTTTGTACGTGTACGCAGATTGACTGGTAATCGCGGTTGGACGATGCAATCCTGCCAAACAGATACAGCTCACCCTGGCACTTGTTTGGATCGTTCCATGCGTCCCAAAACCAAAACTTCATCTCTGTGCTAGAATCCATTTCACCGGTACCGTCCACGACTTCCGTGTCGGCCGTTCCACCCTTCTTGCCATCCTCAAAGTCGCAAAATATACTATCCCATCCGTTTAGTAAATTCTTCGGAATCACTTCGTCCGGTTCGTCCACCTTGTTTTCTTCGATCTTTGATGATCCGACGGTCGGTTCCACTGGTGACATTTCGGCAAAATCATCATCCATATCATCAAGGAAATGGTTCTCAACCGCTATTTCTTGGACGGGCGGTTCCGTTTTCGTTGGAACCTGGTCTGTTGGTGGCACAGACTCTTGCCTCTTGGGAGGTTCTACTCGCACTACTACCGACTTCGGTAGCGGTTGATCGATCTTCATCTGTGACGCTGGAGTCCTTTTGCTCACCGTCTTACCCTCCGATTCGGCCATTACATTTTTCAGCATCTCCTCATCACTGTCCTCCTCGACGACCGCTTTCTTCTCTGAACGTTTCAAATTTTTACTCAGGTTTGCCATGTACCGTTTCATTTCCTCCTCAGCTGTAAGTTCTTTCGGTTTAACTGGTATCGCTTTCGTCACGGCCAACGGGCGAATTTCCTTTGTGCTGGTCGAAGCCGTACCATTTGCATTGCCGCCTTCGGAATTGATTTCTCCCAAAATATCTGCCAACGCATCATCATCTTCCACCTTCGCTTTGGGCGCTTGCTCACGGTTGAAGTATTTTTTAAGCGATTTCCTTCCGCTGACTGGCTCGCTAGTGTTACCGGGACCATCGCGGACACGTTTGTTTCCTTTGCCTTTTTTGTTTGACGCACGGTTCGAAGCGGTTTGCGGTTCCAGTTCATCGTCGTCGAAGATTTCACGCCCATTTTCCACATATCCAAATCCATCTGCAATAAAAGGCCATTGTGAGTTATGTCAACGGGACCAACCTTCCGGCACTTACCGTCATCCTCGACCCAATCGTCGTGCATTCGCTCGTTGACGATCTTAGCGTACTCCTTCTCGTCCACCTCGTCGTACACATTTTCAATTTTATCCACCTCGTACTTGTTCTTGGTGCCGACCTCCTTCTGTTTCTTCAACCGTTCCAGCGCGGCAAACCGGCCATGCTTATCGATGCGCCTTCGCTTCGACCGTTGTTCCGAACCTGCCACGAATGTAAATCAGCAGATTATTCCAATTCACTACTAATTCACAAAATTAACCACATAACAACTTACCAGGTGATTCACTCATTTCTGTTGGCACTAAATAGTGCCTCGTGGCGTTGGATAGCAAATATACACGTTCGTAGGGAAAAATAATGTTCTTTACATCAAAGTTATAGCCAGCACGTTCTTATCCGAGGGCCAATAATTTACTCGAACTGTTTTGCATTGCATGACGATTGTGTTTTGTTTTGGCGCGAAACCATTCGCGTATGATCCGAATCACAGTGGCATAGCGAACAGGATGGCTCGTTTGACAGTTAAAAATTATTTGTTTTGTTCAAATAAATTTTGAAATTTTGAGCGAAAAAAGTTTTTTCCGTATTTAAAATAATTGCGACTCAATTTGTGACCCAAAATACCATTATCATTATCAGACTAAAAGATGGAAAAAGCAAGCTGTACGTTAACTATTTTTCGACTCAGGATTTATGTAGAATAAAGTTGTTGTTTTTTTCTTTTACGCTTTACAGTAACGAGGGTTTATCCAGCAAAGTATCCATTTTTCATTCACAAAGTATTGCAATGTAAGTTATCTTTTCCCTTTTTATCAAAAGTTTCACACAAAAAATGCTGTAATTTGTTCGTTAAACGTGGCGCCCGGTGAAAGGTACATACCTAATCACACATTTCGCCCGGATGACGCCGCAGCATTTTCGACAGCTCGAGAGCGAATGCGCCACTCGCGACAACCCACTTTCGCCCCGCCGAAACGTGCTCGAATCGAGCAGCTTGTACAGTGCAGCTAACCTCGAAAAGGTGAAAAGGGAAAAGCGATGGTCAGCACCATTTAATGTTATTTAGATTTCTAAGAAGTTTAATCTTTTTTAGTTTTCTAATTAGTATTTAAGGCATCTTATTAAGATTAAACCCAGAACGCTAAGCATAATTTTAATCTTTAAAACGTAAAGAAGCCGCTAGAAGTACTAGAAAGTAAGTAAAACGTACGGTGGCCGCCCGGGAAGCGAAAGAAGTGCCAGGTACCCATACGAAGCGTGTACGACAGCACACACCGTCATCCGTCGTGGCGCATCCGGAACATGGTTCCCGCGAGCCGTGAAAGCAAGCGTGAGATTTTATCATTTCTGTTTTTGGTGGTCGTATTAGCCTTGTTCGGTGTGCATAATTGAGTTTCGTCGAACGTGAAGGAAGTGAATTTTCGGTTCGTTCGGATTTTTCTTGGGGAGGCTTCTTCCTGCACCCGTGCAGTATCGTCCTCGTTTGTCACTTCCGTGCATCCGTGCGGCATTAAACTTTTGGTCCAATCTGGTACGTCTTTTGGCTCCCGAATCCGGTTAACGGTCAAGGGAGTACGGTGCAAGAGGTTGGATTACGGCACGTGGAAGCGATGGTGTGGGATGATAGTAAGATGGAACTAAAGTTGGACACGCATTGGCCACGCTGTTTTTTTTTTTCTTTTTGTTTGAAGCATCATCAAAATTATGCTCGATTTTATGTCGCGATTACGTATGTTCTCGGGGGTTTTCCCCCGCAATGGTGTGACGCGGAATTGTGCGGTCTCGGTGGTGTGTTCTTCTTTCCCTTCTTGTGGCGCACCGCTCGCTAGATGCGGTTAATCACCTTCCCCGTCGTATATCCATCTACCGTGCGTACACACGTACACGCACACACATGCATACAACTTCATGCATGCATCAACACATACTTGGATGTGAAGATATTTTATGTTGCTTTTCTTCTTTTTCTTTTCTCTTCCCTCGTGTCTCGCTGTGTATCACGTCCTTCTTTCGGACGTCCATCTTGGTGTGCCCGCCGCCTCCCTGTGGAAAACCGTATTTATGCGGCTGGATGGCAACACGCCGGTTACCGGATCATCGTTGGCCCCTTCATCATATTGCGGCGCAACATCCGGATCACACCGTGTGTTGTGTGTGCAGTAAGTGAATAAACACACATCTTTCTCGCGAACGAGTTCGTAGCGGGAAAACCGGCCCCATATAACCAGAAACACATACACAACAAGGTAGAGTGCACCATCAACAGCCGCTGCAGTAGTTGATCCAAGCATCACGACGCATCCCTCAGGCAGCGACGTGTATCATCACCACCATCCTCATCCGCACCGGGGCGCACGGAATCGCAACAGTGAAGGTAGCACTACCAGTAGCGGCACCGGGGCCAGGAAAATGCATCCATCGAAGAAGATGATGCCGGCGGAACTTGATGATCATGAGAAGGGCAAGCTGTTCGTCGGTGGGCTGTCGTGGGAGACGAGCCACGAGAACCTGCAGCGCTATTTCAGCCGGTACGGCGAGGTCATCGATTGTGTGGTGATGAAGAACAACGAGACGGGACGTTCGCGCGGCTTCGGCTTTGTGACGTTCGCCGATCCGGAGAATGTGGAGCGGGCGCTCGAGAACGGACCGCATACGCTGGACGGTCGTACGATCGATCCGAAACCGTGCAATCCGCGCTCGCAGCATAAGCCGAAGCGGACCGGCGGTTACCCGAAGGTGTTCCTGGGTGGATTGCCGCCCAACATCACCGAGACGGATCTGCGCTCGTTCTTCTGCCGCTATGGTAGCGTGATGGAGGTGGTGATCATGTACGATCAGGAGAAGAAGAAATCGCGCGGCTTCGGGTTCCTGTCGTTCGAGAGCGAGAGTGCGGTCGAGCGGGCCACCGCTGACCACTTTGTGCACATCAGCGGCAAGCAGGTGGAGGTGAAGAAGGCAGAACCGCGCGATGGCAACCAAAATAATAGCAACAGCATGAACGCTGACTCGTACCAGTGGGGTTCACCGCAGGCACCGCCGATGGGCAACGGGCAGATGGGCGGACCGCCGATTAACATGCAGTCGAACATGATCCAGGGCTACCAGAGCTGGGGCTCGTCGCAACCGCAGCAAGGTTACGCTGGGTATGGTGCTGGTGCAGCTGGCGCAGCCAACGCGTACCAAAACTGGGGCGCACCGCCACCGCCGCAGCAGTGGGGCAACTCATATGCAACGCCGCAGCAAACCCAGGGCTACGGTGCGTACGACATGTACAACAACTCGGGCGCCGGAAGTGCCGGCGGGTATGGTTCGGGCAACTGGAACTCATGGAACATGCCACCGAACACGGCCGGTTCGGCTACCGGTTCGACCGCGGACATGTATTCGCGTCCACAGTCGGGACCGACGGCCGGTCCAGGAGCTTCGGCGGGACCTAATAGCGGTGGGCCGTCGAAACCGGGCTCGGAGTACGGTGGCGGTTCCGCCGCGTATGGTGGTGGTGCCGCAGCTGCTGCTGCCGCTGCGACCGGCTACAACTACTACCAGAATGATCAGAACACGTACAACAACCGGCCACGTTCGGTGTACGGTGCCGGCAGTGATGCCACTTCGCAGCCACCCTACCAGGCGTTCTAAGTTGGATCGGCTGTTCGATGTTTTCTCTGATGCTGTGGGTGTTAGTTCGGTGAGGCAACAGCATCAGAAATCGATTGTCGCTAGCGTTCGGTAGCTGCAGCTTGATGATGATGAAATTGGAATACATTTTGAGACACAGTTTTATGATTCGAAGCGAATGGAAATATTAGCAGTTACGTATAGAAAAGAAGCGATAGCAGGAACAACAACAACACAACAAAAGTACACATACATACACAGGCGCGCATTATCTATCAGTGCGATGCACAGTCGATCCCCGGAGTTTCGGAATTCCATCGGAATATAGCAAAAGTAAGAAATTTAAAGGTAGAGAAGTTGACGATGAAGATGGAATTTTGATGGTTTGTTTTATAAACTACTGTTGCATTCAAAGCTCACATACACACATACACACACAACCAACAAAAGGTCTACCATCAGCACCACAATACAGAAAGCGAGCATCGTATTCATTCAATTATAGCGAAGCAAAACAAGAAAAAAAAATCGGGAAGCTACTAAGAACGCGAAGAAGATGGAGTAAAATACAAACTCTATATTATAAATAATTATATATACATATAACAAACTGAACGGTAAACAGCATATATAAACAAGATGAGGGATTCTAATAAGTTGAAACTAAACAAGAAAAAGGAAAACACACAGATGCTTAGCAAAGATTATAAGAGTAACACTAGTACTATACAGAAACAAACACATCCATATATACATATAAATGTTCACTATCCTCCCCATTAAAAAGATACCGTGAAGGAAGGATAATTAGGAATGGGATGAAGCGAAGCTATGCAGAAACAGAGAGAAAGAGAGAATTACTAACTATAATTTTTGCCGACTTTCGAATGGATGAGGAAGCAAACAAAACACAAATTCCTGTTTAAGTAGTTTACAAGAACGAAAGAGGTAAGGAGAGAGCGAAAGCGTGGATGAGAGAAGAGTGGTAAAACTTTAAACACAAAAAAAATATATACACACGACGTATTAGCAGGTAGGGACGAAGTAATGGGAAAGGCAAACACACAAGGCTAGATAGAGTAATGTTTTTTTTTGTGGTGATGTGTGAAATATACTTTAAAAACTTTCGAATGCTAAACATGGAAACACACACACATACAACTTACCGTGATTGAATTAGGGGTTGAAAATCTTTTGTTGCATTGTAGCCTGTTTCCTGTTCTGGAGGAAATAGTAACGGAATGTATTAAAATAACTAGTTCTTCTTTTATTGTTTTAATTTAGATCGAGGATTAGAAAGACGCGGGGCTTTGCGGTAAAAACTCGATCGTTTGATGAGTTCTTCCACACTCGCGACAGAAGAAAGGCACATAAGTTAGTTGGAACTTTTTTTTAAAATAGTTATCTTGCAAACCGTCACCGACGAGCGTCAATCCGTAATTGAGTGTGAAAATTTGTTATTGGATTTAGTTGTGTTGCTTTTTTTAAATTGAAATACTACCACTAATCAAAGAACGAGCTAGGGCAAAGATGAGTAAGTGAAGCGTTGTGTGTGTATAGAACAGTTTTTTTTTTATGGCATTGTGGGCCGAGATGTAGAACAAGTGTATCCATTTTCAATACGCCACATTCGATTTATGTCGATACAAAGCATTGCAAAACATACAAACAAAACAAAACAGCACGTTTTAAAGAGAGAAGAGCAAAAACTGAATCATTTGAAGAAGGGGATGGATGATGAAAGCTTGTTGGAAGAAGTGTAATTGCAAAAACAACTATGTTAGCATCTTGTGTTTTATGGTGAAAAAGGCGAATGAAATTGTACGTGAAATGTTTGCAAACCCTGGTTTCTTTCCGTTCGTTCATAGTTATAGTTTCTTCCTTTTCTATCTTTTTCGCATCGTTCCATGAAAGTTTATTTACTTCAATTTACTGCGGCTCTATATGATATAATACGATAGCTTCTCTTCCTGATTTTGAACCGTTTGTGCAAAACGTGGTCAACTTTCCTCTCTCTCACACACACGCACCACTGTAGCGCGCCCCTATTGTACGTTTCCTAGAGCTAGAGCTTCCACGAGAATTGTATTTTGTATAAAACAAAACAAAAAACACACATACAGTACCACATTTTCTTTATACGTACATGTTAGTTCCTTTTCTTGGCATGTATACGGGCCAGGCGTACGGTACGTCTTATGACCTTTCTTCTTTTCCCTTTCATTAATGTGATGTGTAGTAAGGTTTATTTTTCTACTACGTTTATCGATGGGTAGCACACGCAAGATACGGTTCGGTAAGAAGACAAACAACACTGCTTAGATGCATAGTTTATATAGTTCGCATTATAGAAAGGAGGATACAGAAAACTACATGCGTAACGCGCACTCCACGCATCAAACCTGTGCGCCGCGCGCTCTCTGATATACGAACCTAACACGCGCCGCGGTTCAGTTTGGTACATTTTTTATAGCTGTTTTCGGTTCTCTTTTAAAGCTAGGTTAACCGTTGCAAGTAAAAGGTAGTAATGTTTAAAAAAGAAGAAATAAGCGATAAATGCTAAGCAATCCTCTCTTTCTCCAACTTGCCAATACCCCACACTGTCAGGAAGTGTACGATTAAAAAAAGGTTGAAATTGAGCAGAGGATACATCTAGAGCGTGGACGAGATATATGATAGCCATTAATTTCAAGCATGTAGAGCAAGCACACATACACCGGCAGCGCATTGTTGTTTTGTTTGTTTTTTTTTAAATGGTAGTGAAACATTTGTTTAACCTCTCGAGCATATAAGGATATAGTATTTTTATGTTTTAATTTTTCGTATAGCCTTCGGATAGATACGGAACCACTTACTGTACATTTGCGATAACTCCCCCATCCCACGAAATGCGGTCCCAAATGTGGCCATGCTTGAATGTAATTACAGTGCGGGAAGATGCAGGATTGCTTTCCAGCACCAAACACGTACGCTTTTATTCCCAACTTTCCCTTGTTTTCCCTGTGTTGTATCCTTGCGTGACGCGTTCAGCCCTCCGTTTCCCAACTCCCAAGCCCCTTAACTAATATATAGGTTTGCCTGTCAGGTTTCGAGTAAGCGATTCGTTTTTAAACAAATGTACCAATATAGCTAAAAAAACATTACTACTACAAAAACACAAAACCTTACCATCTAAGCGTGGAAGCGTGGAGGAAAGCGTTTAAAAAATTAAACATCTTTTTTAAAAAGAAATGAAAAGAAGAACACTACCCTACACACGCAAAGAAGAACATATACAAACACTTTATGATAAGGTACACGCGTGCGCCTATCGTGCGTTTTAAGAACAAGAACTGATATTGTGTAACTTTTAGAAAAATCAAACCAAGAGGAAAACACAGCAAAAGAAAAACCTCCCAAAGCGCGAAGGTTCACGATTATTTTTATTAGACTTACGCACGGTTAGTAGCTGGTAAATCGCACACAAGAGGTTTAAAACAACAAAAGCAATGGAGGAGATAAACGCGATAAGCACAGAACAAACAGACAGAACAGAGAGCATCCATCGCGGCGAAGAGGGGGACAGGGTTACCCGCCGGTTGTGCTAGGGTTTTCGGTTTGGATTTAATTCCGCGCCATCTATGGGGAATTGCGGCGAAACTATCCGTTAGTAAGTGGTAGCATACGCTTAAAGACACACAACTCTTGTAGGCAGTAGTAGTGGAAACATGGAAAACCGTAACTGGTATGAATTTATTCTTTTGTAAGTTAACGTAGCCTTGCGTTCATTAAACCCCTCCCCCCCCACCCCACGATCGTGTAAGATTTGTTCCTCCTGCCCTGGTTTTGTGGCCTGGATGGAGGTGGGTGCGTTGAGGCGAGTTGATCATTTTTAACAGAATAGAGAACAAACTAAAAAATCAAACTAAAATAGCGCTAAACTATAAACTAACTGTAGTAGGTGTAGAGTTGTTGAGTGTGTGTTAAGCTAGAGTGTGCAAGACAGGTTGGAACATTACGAATGGGATTCGATTGTGTAAGGTTAGTTCGTTGTGTTAATAATGCTACTGCTAAAAGTCGAAAACACGAAGCACGACAGTAAAAATGACAAGAAAAAACTCTACAAAAAAGCCTTGAAATAGTGACACGGCGACGGTCGGGGGATCTCCACGTAATAAGTGTGTGTGTTTTAGTAGGTAGACGCAGGTAAAGCAGCCAAGATTTAAGTTGAAACGCTAAGGAAACGAGTAGTAAGTACACAAAGGTCAAAGCGAATACGGAAGCCCTGTTTTTGTACGTTTTTGTTTTTGTTTTAGTTAGCAAGCTAAGAGAGAGAGAGTGTGTAGGAACAACCAACAACAAATGCGACAAGTAACTTAAAACAATAATTAAGCCCCCCGAGATCAGATTATTAAGAGCGGACAAGAGAGAAAGAAGGAGAGAATGTGAAGCAAAGGTGTTTGTGGCGTGCGTGCGCGTTTAAAGTCTAAAAAAAGAAGCGTGAATTTTCCCTATTGTTTCCACAACGGCAAAAGGTATCGAATACCATCCTCCCCTCACACCCCGAACACACCTCTCCCCGTTCACACACACACACACACACACACACACACACACACACACACACACACACGGTGCGTCGTGTGAGCTGTGAGTGGGGATGTTAGATATTTGTTGTTTTTCTCTGTTTAAATTTACGTCCTTTTGATGTGTATGTGTGTGTTTTTTTTAAAGTAATTCTATACAAACAGGCACATTCTCCTCCAGAGTCTCCTCTAATGTGCGCAAAAGTTCTTATTTAAGAAGGATAATTGTATTGTTCTTGTTCCCATCTTCTATCCACCGCTCCCCCTACGCACTCCCTGCACTTTCGGTGCCTCCTTTACGTACTCCCACCAAACGATTAATGTACTTGTAAATTCTTTTGCAAAGTCAGTCACAAGACTCTCTTTCTTCCTGTGTGCGCTGTTGCGCTCGGTGGAACTCGTTCCACACTTATGTATGTTTTGTTCGACCATAAGTTCTATCGTATGTTTGTATTCTTTGTTTTCTCTCTTTGTGTAGTGCTTGTTTTTTTTTTAAATGTGTAACAGTGTTGTAAACTGAGCAGAAGAGGTTAGCGAAAAGAAAGGAACTATGTAACAATCGAAGGAAAATGAGAATGAGAGCGTGTGTGTGTGTGTGTGTGCTACCCGAAAGATCCTATGAGGAAAAATCCAGAGTTCGTTATGCTAAGCGCGCTACAGTTGGCGTATAATTTTATGTGTCCCGCTTTATGATTATTTTCTTAATTATTTTTTTGTCCGTCTGTGTAATTTGCTATCTTTTCATTGTCCCATAAATGCATAAATATACATATATATATCATTATAATTCAAGCATATACGTACGTATACAATGCTATGATTTTGTATCATTTTTTTTTCTTCTTTATTTTAAAGTCCTTCGCCAGTCCCTTTGTTGTCCTGATGCAAGATGATGTGAAGATAATTTTCGTTTTGAAATTTTGATTTAAATTTTGTATTTTTCCTTCTTTCGCTTCGTTGATACATAGTATCGAGAACGGCTCTGAAATTCATTTACATCCTGAGAGGAGTGTGCCCTGTTATTGTAATGTGTAACAGCAACATGAAATGTGCGCTACTGAACCACCCCTGGTGCAAGGGTGTTAAAAAACACACACAATTCATTGCAAATCGTGTGAATAAGATAAGGTTTTTAATTAGATAACGATCAGCTCGTGGTCCTAACAGATAGCAAACAAACCGTAACGAAACTTTCAAGAAGGAATATAAGTAACTAATAAGAAATCTACGTTAGCGTTACCTTTTTTCAAACTAATGATACTTTTTGTTTAAATTGTTTGTTAATTAAATATTAACTTACTACAGGTACACTCCCTCTCAAGGTGGACGGTTGCTAGCGCTTATTTTATGATTTGAATGCAAGATAACGAATTAATTCTAAATGTAACAAACTAAGCGCAAAAAGCGGAAAACGATACCGAGCAATGAAGATGATTCAAACGAACAAATGTTTTACAAACGGACGCGCGTGGACAATTCAAAGTGAAAGGTCTTCTTATTTCTTTTATATTAACGAATGCATATTTACGTTACGGTTACAAATCTGGTTACGTTTCTTTCTTTCAATCATTTTTATTTTTCGCTTCTACCGGAAGAACATCATATTTTTTTCTCTTTTGTTTTTGTATTTAAGTGATCAAACTTAATAAATTTACCCATTTAATATTAATTTGCCGTTTCGGCATGTCTCATATCATTTCGTATGTTTTTGTTTTACTGTAGTAATTTTTTCCCCCATTTAATTTGATTTATTTTTTCTATTTTTTTTTTAGATAAATATGACTTTTATCTTTTTTTTGTTTGCTTTTAGGTGGTGGTGGTGCCGCAATTAGTCTTTTTGCATACTCGTGAATCCCAAGGCAGCAAACATAATCAACTCACAACAGAGGGTAGTTCTGGTCCAATGGCTTCTTTCCGGTACACTTATGTAGTAGGATGACGATGGCCAGCTAGGAAGGGAAAGCGAAAGTCCATAGAACAAACATCTGAACAGAGCGGCATGTGAAATATGGTGTGGAGGATAGCGACCAATATTTGGAGTAAGGCCGAAGCATACAACGTAAGAAACGCCACGATTTAAATAACATTTACAGTACTTAAGCAAGCAAATAGAAACAAGTAAACAAAACAAACCAAACAAACAAACAAAAAACCCCTATAATTGAAACGATTCTAGCGATGTGGTAAGAAGAAGAAGAAAAAAACAAAACAAATAGCGACAAAATGGTAAACATGTAAGTTGAAATTGAAAAGACTGGTTAATATCAATTTTGAATTTAAGAAACCGTAATAAGTAAGGAGAATAGGGCAAAACCAAGAGAGCAACAAAAAAAACTAATAATCAATAACACTAAACTAAGACAGAACACGCAACAACGTTGTGTATGCGAAACAGTCAAGCGTGCGCAAGAGAGAAATGTAAAACTTGTTGATGAAACCCCAAGCTAAAATCCCGCAAACAAACGAAACATGTTATGTAAGAGTTAGAGAAACAAGCGAGAAAATCAATACTAAATCTAGTGGTAATATAAATTCTACAACCCTGTTATTGAAGAAGAAATCAAGGCAATGGTTAGAGGTGCTGGTTAAAAGTAACATCGCGATCGATCGAACCAAACATGCCAATACATTACGTTTGGCCCACAATGCAGAACAATACTTAGGAGAGTAAAACATGATACATTGAACCTGTTAAACACTAGCTTTCTGTTTGTCGCTAGTTATGCTCATTGATATAATTAGAACAACATTAACTGTTTGTCATACCCATTGCAGAAAAGGAACTGCGAATGAGAAACAAAGTACCTTTGGAAAAAAAAGAAACGTTGTTTGCGGCTGAAGTTGAAGAACATTTCACATACACCGACCCGATGGTTAATTTCGTGCTAGTTGAGCTTTTTACAACGATTGCTCGAACAAACAAACCTGTAACTGTAGGACACAGAATTGAACACTTTTGGTTATAATTTAGAGACAACTCACTCTGTGTGCAAGGCTGTGGATTAGTTCCGACTAGGTCGTCCCGTAGTAAGCAGTTCCGTTGAGCGTTTATCTCACTTCTCTTTTAATGGGGACGGTTTACAATTACCACAATTTTTCTTCGACCCATTGTCGGAACGGATGTTTAGTGTACTAAGCGGAACGATAGCGCTCCGGAAGGATGATAGGTATCGTTCGGACAGTTGCTACAACTGCTAGATGCTAGAAGTGGTAAGAATGGCCAAGAACGCGTTATAGAGTTATAAGCAGAGATATATTTTTCCAGTGCTACACGTAAATACTACTAACAAACCCTGTCAATAGTTGCTAATGCCGTCGACCTTTACCCGAAAGTCGGGTCGAGTTCGGGCAGAACGAGATCAGTTTTACTACGTTCTAGGAGGTCGACACTCCACCGGGAAGGTGTAGCTGTTTGAGGATGATTTCCTTTACCTATAATCAACCTTTTCCCCGTTAACTCTACTAGCTGTAAGCGATCGTTTTAAACTCTTTATCTGTGCGGTGATTGCTGGTGAGCGTGGAGGGAACTGAGCGCGTACCGTCACGCGGGAGGGGGCGCACTGCAACTGACACAGTAATCTTAGTAAGTTATACATTTATACAATGCTATTGTTTACTACGATAAGTCACTCAGAAAGGCCACTCCAAATGGGAAGGAAAGTATTAGGGACGCTATCCGTAAACACTAGGCAATGTGAAGAAAAATCGCTATAATAAACCCGGAAAGAAGCATTTGGACTTTGCTTGTCGAATGGTGAACATTTTCCATTGATTTGCGAAAGTATGTTTTCTCTGTTCCCTCTGTGTGTTTTACATTACAAACCTCTGCTGCGTACATTCCGAAGAACAACATGCTTAAAAAGAAAAGCGGTACAATGCAAAACAATTGAAAATGTATGCAAAAGAAAAGAGAACGAAAATTGTAAAAACAATGGATAACACCGAATATTGTGACACAGTACCGTACACGCTCATGAAACACACACACGCATCTTTTGAAAAGAAAAAAAAACACACCCTCGATAATATATATAAATATATAATCTAACGTTACTTAAGCATAGAGAAGGAAAACTAAAAAAAAACATACAAACACAACAGCAACTTAAAGAAGAAAAAAAAAACATATACATATTGACACAAAATCTGAAACGAATGAAGCTAAACACAATTTAATGGATTTAGAAAACGAGAGAAAATAATTTTCGTTTCTGACATTGCCTTATTAACTTTAACAAAGTGAAGTGGTGTAATTGAGTGGCGAAGGTACCGAATAATTCACAGAGCAGAATAATAAGCCCAATGTAAGTGGATGAGGTAGTAGTATGGAGTGAATTGATATGATGCCTAGCTTTCGGTAGCGGTAAGTGAGTTGCATAACTGTAAAGCAAGCAGTTGTGCAATAGTCGAGCATTTTAGTGGAAGAAATAATACGAAGGCGATCATATTGCCGACAATACTAACTTCCCTGTTGAAATCCATGTTTTTTCGATCATAGAAGTTGCAAAACGCAGACAAAAAAATTCTCTCCGACGGTTCTAGATCCTTGTTTGCAAGTAGATTACGACACACCCACACACACACATGCTAAACACAACAGATATGGGAAACGCTGGTAAATTGAGTGCGTGTTGCCGATGAACGATTCTAGCAACGGGCGCATATTTTAAGATTGACTAAGATGATATCACTAAAATGACACACACTCACACATCATTTTGCGTATAAAGAGATGATGAGGATGATCTATAATTGTGTATTGGGAGCAATACATTAAACTGCATACGTTTCATCCAAGTATTGACTGGTACTACCACCATTCATCCTACCACCACGTTCATCTAATTCGAGTGTGCGTGCGTGTGTGCTTTTTTTTTTCTCTCCCCCGCCACAAATGATCAATAAAACAAATGAAACAATGAATAGTTGTGTAAACACGGATGATGATGTGCTTTGAAGGTGTTAGGTAGTAGTGTGCTGTCACGAAAACCCAATATTTAGTAGTATTTAATCGCTAACAAGTAAAAATGATGTAAGGTAATAATAATAATAATACAATATCAATGTACTCTTGAAACACCTTTAAACTATGATAACTAGCAGGTAAACGAAGAAATGTTGACGAATGAGATGTGTATTAAAACATGATACTATTTTAGAAAACAAAAAAAAAACAAGAAATCCAGTACACTTAATTAAACTTAAAACAGAAAGGCGAACAACAGATAATAGAACAACAATAAAGCTCTCTCCTGGCGATCCTAAGGCGATTACTTTTGCAGAACGAATGCCGGCCGGTAGCCAGCCGAAACGTTAGTTGAACAATTTTAGACCAGAGAGCCACACACTCATTTCACACTTAGTTTTAGGCGGTCGAACCGGTGGCACCTCAAAGGTAACGCACCACGCGTATGTGTGTAACGTAACCTACAGATCCTACCTTATCTCCTGCGCTATATTTACGACAGATGTAGAAATTAGGCTCAGTTTGCTGGTCCCGTTTCTATTTGCCAGAAAACTGGTGCTGAGTTGCATTAGCTCACTGCCAGCGTGTATTTTTTTTGTTGTTGCAGCACTTAATACACTGAGTGGTGAAAAAACACAATCAACAGAAGTATGAAAGTTTGTAAAAATGAGCCCGGAAACAGAAAACACTACACTTTCCAAAGATGCCGCATTAGTGGACGACAGGTAGAAGTAAAGAAATAAAAATAGCAAAAAAAAACACTGTTAGTACACCCAGATGATTTAGCAAGAGCAACAAACAATAGGAAACGAATGAACATAACAAACACACATGTAAAATGCGGCCATGCATTGCGTTTTTTCGCCATTGTTGGGCCATGTTTGGTGTAGTGAAGGTATAAATTCTACGAGTAAATTGTTTCTCACGATTTTGTCTTTACTTTCCCCTTCCCACACGTGCTCCACTGACATTGTTACCCTTTTCCGTTTTTTGCTTTGCAAAGCGACCGTGCAAAAGCAAGAAGTAACTGAGAAGCGCTAGTAATGTGTTTATTATGAGTAAAACAAAACATAAAAAAGAATAAGGGAAAAAGTATTCGCAAAAAAAAACAACTGGTTGTTTGTATGGAAATTATTTAATGAAGAAAACAAAATGAACAAATTCAATCAAAAGCCTCATCAGCTTGTACTAATCTGTGTGTGTGACGGTTTACGGTGTGTGTTTGTTTCCTGTTGTAGTTGCACCCTGAAAAGATGACATAGGTGAGTGTGTTTGGGAAGCTGTTTCTATCTGTTTGTTGCTTTCTATCTCAGGTTGCTAGTGAGCTCTGGTGAACGATGGTTCGTAGTACGACGGTATTTGTAAGTCTCTTTCTGCTTATGTCGCCAAAAGAAACAGGTAAATATGGAGATTTGTTCGGTTAACACAACGTCACACAAATTCAAAAATTCTTTTCTGAAACTTTTGGATAGAAAAACAGAATTTAGATTGGCGAGATTGCACGCCTTACAGACGGCAATATGGTACTGTTATGGAACACGTTCTTCCCAAGGACTACCGATGGTCTAATGCTACGATACCGTACATATATGATGGAGTTTTCGGTACAAAAACTAAAAAAAAACACACACAGCTAGCAGCAACTGGCCTTAAATGTTTGTGGTTCTTCCCATTTCTAGATGAAATTGAACTATCAAGCATAGCCGGCGCAATGGAGCTATTGGCCGCACAGTCTTGCTTACGATTTAGACAGCGAACCTCAGAAAATCACTACCTCATCGTATCTAACCGGCTGGGAACAGGATGTTGGGCAGATACAGGCCGCCAGCCACGAGGACAAACGGTAATAGGAGATCACTAGAGAGAACGGTTTAATGCTTAATGGTTTTGTTTTTTGCTTTTAGTACATGAACCTCCCAAAACAGTGCACTTCACACCCTGGAACGGTACTGCACGAGCTGATGCACGTGATTGGCTTTCTGCATCAACATACACGACCCGATCGCGATCATTACCTGTGCGTGTTGTACGACAACTTGATGCCGCATCCCGTTGCTCAATACAACTACGAAATCGTTCGACCTTGGACGGAGCTTGCATTCCCGTTGCCTTACGACTTTGAAAGCATTATGCATTATACTCCGGAGATGTATAGTGTCGCACCGGGCCGATTGCCTACCATGCTCCCGAGGCATCCCTGGAATAGCATCGCCCTGGGCCAAAGAGATCGACTTACCGACTATGACGTGCTAGGCATACAGTTCCTTTATTGCCTGTAGTGAATGGATCGCGTTTGATGTTGAGTGGAAGTCGCATGAGTTCAATGTGCAACAACTTTGTTTGATCAGTTTGGCTTGGATGGTAAGAATGCAAACATTATTTGGGAGCTGGGTATCGAGGTTAGCGTGGTTGACTGTGTTAAACACACTGTACGCTACCTCCGAGTTGATTCCGATCGATCTTTCCATTTTCGGCAGCACTCTGTACCGTGTGATCGATACATCCGTAGGTAGGGAACGTGTAGTAGGAGGTTAATTTTCGCCATTAAAGTGAAGTTACGGGAAAACTACCATCATTTGCACTTAATAACAGACTCACTCGTGCGAAACCATGATCCAATGTCGGAACGAGAACCATGGGAGCTTGGGAATCTTGTCGGTGGTGATATGAGGCTTCCAAGGCCACGCTTTCAGAATGCTCTTGCGGGACCACCGGATGCGGCTTATCGTTGGCCAAATGCAACCGTTGTCTATTCGATTGACGGGAGCTTCAGTAAGTACTAATAGCAAGCGCATCAAGCGGGTTTATAACATGGGTTTGCTTTCTTATCGACACAGGTTCAACAGAGCTGGAGTTCATAAATGGAGCCATGCGGGAATTCGAACGACACACCTGCGTACGGTTTCGTAGACGCCGTGCTGGACAGGACGTTGCCTACGTTTCGATTGACAATTCCGACGCTGGGTGTTGGAGTGATGTGGGTCGAGGTGTTGAACGGACCGTACTAAACCTGCAATCAGGCTGTGCCACTTCACTCACAACGCCAGTACACGAGATGATGCACACACTCGGCTTCTATCACGAACATAACCGACACGATCGAGACCGTTACGTTACCATCCTGTACGAGAACATGTTACCTGACAAAGGTATGGGACATTTTAATCCACGAATGCTGTATGCTTCTATAAATGTTTTACCCTTCAGCTTTACAGAGTAACTTCGATCTGGTTAATCCAGCAAATACGACCACTTTCAACGTACCTTACGATCTTGGCAGCATCATGCACTATCGGAGGGATGCATTTTCAAAACAACCGAACACACTGGACACGATGCGTGCCAAGGTTCCTTGGGATGGTGAGCTAGGGCAAAGGAACTCCCTATCCTGGTATGACGCTTTGCTAATCAACATCATGTATTGCGGTGTGCAGGTACCAAAAGAACCATTGCCGATTCCGTCACGCTGGATTCCAGCGAAGGCCCACGGACGTAAGGATCGGTTCCGGTATCGACGTGTAATGCGGGGCAATGGGAATTACTAAATAGGTTTTGGGGGTCAAATGCTTTTCAAGTCAAGATGCGTCATATTTAAATGTTATTATTAAACTGCAATTTAAACAATACATCGGTGGCGGTACTATTTCTTTTGAAAGCATAAAAATATGATGTTGTCATTTGCAGGCATAAGTGGCAACGTTAACCCGAATCGCTTTCCGGTCTGTGCGGGATAAGTTTTTGGCAGAATAATTAACATTCGGTGGGGTGTGAAACCATGGAATGGAGTTATTCATTCGTCCAGATCCTAAGAATTGTTGCAGTGAGCGCGGGGAAGCGATAGGAAAAGCTACGGACCGGAAAAGTTTAGTAAGTTACCCTTTTCACCGGAACCGGGAATGTTCTTCCAGTTGAAGTGATTATTTATTTACCTTTGGTACAACCTTGGTGTGTCCATGCCCGAAGCTCAATTAGCCACAGGTAGGTGAGTTTTTAACAGTTTCTACCAAATTTTACCTTCATCTGCAGTCAAGCGCGTTTTGGACGGGTTGGCGAATTTGCCGTAAAAATAATTGTGGCTTTCTGTAGATGATGTGATGGTTTTATTATAGTTTGATTTCATTTATTAGCGAAGCTATACTTTTTCCAACAACTCAAATAAGTTTGGTAGTTATTATGAAGCGTTAAAATTTTATTTGCACTTGAATGCCTCATTGGCGCTGGCTTCTTGCAAACATTCATCCGAACCGCAAACAATCTCATCGTTTGAGCAACTTTTCCAAACTTTTCACTGGTTGTTATCCCTTCGTTTCCAATAGGCTTTGCCGTACGGAAGACGCGTTAACGAACGCAATGAATTTACGATGATTTCTGAACGGGAGAACACCCCCCGACACAGAATCCCACACGGGCGCAATCTGGGAGTTAATTATCATTTTGGATGTTATGAATTGGAGTTTCATGTCGAATACCCGCCTACGGTCAATCTGAAAGCCTGTAGAAATCTTGCTGCAAATGGCGCCGGCCTACAACTACAACCCAAAGAAAGGGAACTTTTCAAAGTCTTATTAATTTATCTGTTACGTTTTGGTTGGGTCGTTTCACAAATATGGAAAACATGTTCGGTCGCTGTGCTAAGGGAAGGATTGGGAGTGTTGTGAATTGTGTGCTAAATGAAAACTCCACTCACACTGAAAGCATCCTTTTTTTGGATGTCCGGAAGCAGGGACAGAAAGGGTTGGTCGACCAAAGGCTTTTTGGTGTCGCTATGTTTATCCATGTGTATGCTGAAATTAAATCCTTTCTCAATCTAACGGGAACGGGAACCCTTTTTCCAGTGCACAAAGTACCACCAAGGCCGGTGATGGGATTTTCCAGGGGGTTGTTAGTGGGATGATTAACACGTCGTATGCATGAAAAGTCCATTGCCATACGTACAGCTACATATCGGGCGTTGAATTTCCCTTCGGTCAATTCCCAGTGCTCTGGTAGGGAATGGAACGGACTGCTGAGGTACGCCAACAATAGATCAAAATTTGTCATAAATTTTCCGCAACAACAAAGCTACCATCAACACTCGACTCACACCATTGCTAACAATCGTAAACAATCGAATGATGAACAGGCTTTCTGTTGTCTCGTCCTTTTAGGTTGCCTTTCGCAAGGAAGCGAGAATCTGGTCCCGAGGGTTGCAACCAGATCCGGAAATATACACGATATTTGTGCCTTTTGTTTTACCAAACCAAAATTTGTGTGTACTGTTCTTTTGCGGCTAAAATGCACACTTTTGTTTTGAAAGAATCGTTCCCTGCGTATGCATTCGCAAAAAGGTTTGGGTAATCCAAACAAGAGTTGCTTTGTACGTGAGCAATGCACTTCGTGCACTTATATTGAACTTTATTTTAAACTTAAGGAAAGTAGAAAAAAAACTAAAAATAAAAAAGGGATTAAGACAATTTTAAGCATAATTTATTGCGTATGTTCAACGTCTTCATGTAAACACACAGACCAAAAATTCTCAAAAACATGAGATTAAGTAAAGTAATAAAAGAAACAAGTATTCCGAAATAACCATTACCTGTCTACTATGAAAATCGGTATTCATATTTCGAACTAAATTCGAAATCGAAATTCGAATGTGATGCATTTCGAACAATCGCCATCAGCTGACAGTTCAGTTTTGTTTACAATCCGTTGGTGCCGGTACTGTGTTCGCAAAAGTGTTGTGTAGAAATATGAACGAAATTCAAAGGAAATGTGGAAAGCCCTGAACAACTTATTTACCCACCGTAGAAGGTATGTGTTTGCAATGATGTCCACTAGCCTATTATCGTAGGTTTATCGTACGCTAGGTAGGTATCGTAGGCTTCTAACAACTGGTTTTGTGCATACAGTGAAACGTAACTGGTTGTAAATCGTGTATCCAAGCAGAATTTATTCTGTTGTTACAGCTTTATTTGATGAGCAAACCACATGCTCCTACATTTACAAACACCCTTAACATTGCAGTCTTGTAAATAGAGTTGATAAAGTTGCCAGTTTTAGCGAAACAATCGAGAGGGAAATTCCTTGCACTAATAGCGGGGATGGGTTGCGCAGAACAGCAGCTAAATGTTTACTTGAACTTACTTAACCGAATCGAACTGGCATTTCTTACCCTTTGCTCGCCAGTAGCTGCTCCGGACGCGAATGAGTAGTTGTATCCGGAACCGTGTTTCGGAAAACTTTTGCTCGGAAAAGCTACTCCCGGTACAGGCGCACAGTGCTCGTACAGACAGGATGCTGTAGATTTACTCGCTCAACAGCAGTCGGTGTTTATGTTTAGCAAATGGATGATGCCGTTCAACACAGGTTGTTGTTGAATTAAATATCCCAAAGGAGCTTGCTGTTTCATTGGGAGTCTTCAGCAAGTTTAAGAAAGAACCTATTTTGTTGAATTTATTTTACATATCAGCCGTTTAAATTTCTAAACGTATTTAAACGTAAAATATCTAAGAACAAAACTAGAGCAATTACTAGAAATGCCATACTGAATTATTCGTGTACCTACACGTTCGCTCGCGATCGCTTCGGTTAGGATAAGTTTTCTCAGCTGCATCTTGCCTCGCCTATTAAAACAATCCTTCCCGGGCGTTCGGTACACAAGTACAGCCCATTGCACACACTATTGATTTAAGGATTGTGTACGAGGCAGTGGTGGAAGTTAGCGTTAGTATCGTTTTCCTTCCTCCTTCCTTCACTGAACAGTAAAGCTCGCCTAAATCGATAACATTTTCCAGCACTTCTCCACATTGCACTGTCGATCCGGAAAGGGAGGGCAACAGTTGGGAGCGACAGTGGTATCTAACGGAAAGGAAAGTTTCCCATCCGCTGGGACATGGTAGTTGCTATCATTTGCCACTGCCGTAGAGAAAGCTTCCAACAAAACCCCAGAGCAGCATTTGTGACCTTTGTTTTCCTGCGGGATGTGTCGGACTACGTCGTCGACCCTAGGTATGGGTGGAACATCCAGGTTTAAGAAGCTCGTATCACTTATCATGGGACCCAGCTGGCTAGCGAAGAGCGTTCGAGGGAAGCTGTGGTTCCATGGTGGCGTACGAGGCAAACGGATGCCCCGGACCAAAGACAACACAAAAGATCCATTCGGAGAGTGGAATCTTCATTACAGCCCGACGAGTTACCGAATGGTTGTGGGAAGGAAGCGTAGCTTTGGTCTAAAATAAGGCACTGAGGGGAAAAACAGCAGCCATTTCATGCTTTGCCATAGTCTAATCGTACGGATCTGGGGGAAGTTTGTGCAGGGATCGTACGAACCCGGCAAAAGTCGATGAAAATCGATTCAATTACATGCCTGTGCAGTTGTTTGTGACGATTGAAAACTGCAACTATGTTGTGCCGTTGTCTTCATTTGTTGGAGCTGGAATTAGATTGCGTGGAAGCAATACTGTTTGCATACGAAGACAAGCATGATTAGAGTTTTCCATGCATGCTATCGCAACGTTGTTGTTGTTGGAAGCAGCAAGATAGCATTATTCCGGGGAAGCTTTGTGTCGTGATGGTTCGGGATCAACTGCCTTCGAATCTGTGTTGTCTATTTTAATGCTCTTTGTGCCGTGTCGGGTTGATGTAATTTAATTTAACTGGAAATTAATCTGAATGTAACAGAATGTAATTTAAAAATCATTTATAATTTATTTTTTGTTCAAGCAGGAGCCTTACCTCAAGCAGGACGTGTGTGTATGACCGTACGGCAGAGTTTTCGAGTTTTTCAACTGTGCCTTACTTTCCGCGTTGAAATTCACACACCATCGCCACAACCCAACCGAAGATGCTGCTACATGCTTGTGGCGAATTATTCACCGGATGGGAACGTGCTAAACGCTGAAATAAATGCGATTATCGTGTATCCGTGTTGGCATGAAGCGCACATTATGGTCGCAAGGACACGCCATCGTCAACAGTGGGCCAAACCTCTCGTTTAGGCACATTATGAAGGGTGAGAACAGATAAAATCAGAACTACTCATAAAGTACAATTTAATACCGGCATTGATGGCCGGTCCGAGGGTTTGGGACACACTCGGCCAGGATCGTTTCCTGAGAATACGCCAAAAGCACCCACATGGGGGTGATTGCCGGGAGGACATTCCGTCCACACACCGGAATGGGGGCGACAAGGGAACACGAGCAGGCGGTTTGCATGCAAGAGGATTTCATTCGCCCGCCGTATAAAGCGGGCAGCGTTATTTCTCACTTTTGTGTGTGACTTGGTGAATGCAAATTGGTTCAAATTGTACGTTGTGTTTTACCTTGCTCTGGTTTCTTACCTTCCTGTTTCCGTTTCCGGGGTGCTTTATTTCCTTTCTTCATTCGTGGGAGGTTTTTTTTTGTATCAATCGTTCTTATACTTGGGGCATGGTGGGAACAAGTTTTAGAATCGGAAGTGGTTGCATTTCGATCGCAGCATGCGGAAACACTATCATACGTGCTTCAGATTCTCTCTCTTTCTCTCTCTCTGCACCGTGCGAATCGTTTCGGAGATTGGAAATATGTACGATTGGTACAGGGTAGCATGTAGCGTGGATATGAATGCGTCGGTGCATGTGCTTTTGTCCTTCGTTCCGTGCTTGCCATCCGGGTTCGAGTGGGTTCACATTAACTTTATGGATATGGCAAACTTTTGCCTAGATGGTGTGCTGTGGGTAAGGTGCTAGTGCCAGATGCGACAGATGAGCTTTAGGACGGTGTGGTACGAAAGTAAAGACCGTGGTATTTGTGATAAGATTTATATAATAATTTAAGATAAATGTTATCAAGTAAGAGCAATATTGAAGAGAAGAGTTTCATTTACATGTTGCAAAATTGTTTAGTTACAATATTTTTAATTGCTAAGCGATAGCAATGTTATATTGGAAATTTATGTATACTTTCCAAAGTTCGAAAGCTTTATTTCAAAGCAGTTATCTTTCAATTAAAAAATATTTATTTTTTAGGATGGACGATCTGGCATTTTAAACGATCTTCAATTAATTTTAAGTAGCTCCGATAATAATACTCCGAAGGAAGTAGATCGAATCTCTATATTTTCTGGCCAACATGTTCCAATTGATTCTTGGAAAATTCTGGCATAAGTATTGTACAGTACGTATTGAACAAGTTTAATAATGATTTTTCCGAAAAGTTTCCTAAAACTCTACAAAGGCCGGTCTGTCAAAGAACAATAGTTTGGCCATATTGCTTTTAAAACCTTCACCCAAACAAGGTCCAAAATCGAATGGTGCGGCTAAAATTGTGGCACACATAGTACGGTTTACCAAACCCAACCGGGACCTCGCCTCACCGTTTGCACAGTAAGAAAGTGCAACGATATGCATAAAACACTCGTGCAATAATAACATACCCATTCGCCTAGCGAAAAATGATCACGTGCATAAGGTTCCCCACCAGATAGTTTCACCTCCAACCCAACACTGGATGACGCCGGTTGGTGTGGCCATTAGACACCGCTTTGGCTTTTCCCTGCTGGTGGCGCCGAGCGTAACTTTTCCACTTTCCAGCAAAGGAAAATTCCCCCTGAAACCCCGATCGAGGCAACGCTGCTGGAGGCTGCGGAAATAAAGTGCAATAATAGAAAATAAAGCGGAAATATATACGCGCTACGTGCGGTGGACACACCAAGTACGATAAGCTCATCGGGCGGTATCTGGCCGCGCCCGTACAGAAATTGATCTGGGCGAATTAGGCGAACCGGGTCCTCCTCGTACCGGCGCGCCAACCGATCTTTGCAACAATCTCTTGTGCCAACGGCAGAGGTACCAGGTTTGTGATGCAGAATTGTACGGCTAGACGTGATTCGAGCCTGCCTGGGTGCTGCAGAGGTATCGGTTTGCCCAAAAAAAAAGGAACAACCGTTTAGTTAATATCCGCGAAATGGAAATCAGAACGGTTTTCAAATGGTTTCCACTATTATTGCATCCAATTGTGCTTGAGTGCGATCGATTTGAGAGGAGATTGGTTTTCTCTTTCATTCCCTCGTTCTCTCTGGTGTAGCCAAACCTCACCGTTAGGACGAGCAATATGCAGTTTTATGGACGCGTGTCTTTAACGCTTTTAACACCTTCCCGTAGTGGTGTGGTTGTTGAGATTTTAGTCTCCTCTTTCGGTTTCGAGCTGAGCGGGCGACCAACCGGAAAAGGATCAACTTTTATGTTGGTTCAAAAGCAAAAAAAAACAACCTCCGAATCGGGTTTTATTTGGTGGTGCATTTTAAAATGTCTTTCGTCGCGGTGGTTCTGTATCCACCGGTGATAGATATAGTACCAAGTGGTGGTGGCCAGTAATCGAAGTGTCGATAAAAATTTCATTCCACTTGCGCGCTATTGGTGGAACGAATTGCTTTAAAAGAACCGTTCCATAAAACCAATGCCCGTCCAAAGACGGGCGCGGAAGGATTTTCCGTGGTGCTTTTTCCAATTTACTTGCGAGTGGTGACGATAAAAGGGAAAATGATTTACATGGGTACGTCTGTTCTGTGTACGGGTTCGCAGGGTAGTAATATATAGATTTTTTTTTTGTTGCCACTTTTCTGCTCAACTTCCAGATGAGCAGTAATAATAATTCGGAATTAAGGAAGCACACGATCCGCGACCCTGCGAGGGGAAGTTAAGGTTTACGAGTGCTTATAAGTCACAGCCCGCGTGAAAATGGAATGCAATTTTTGTTGGCAATAACTGAAGTTTGATTTCTTGATGGTAATAAAATTAGCTGTCGTGTGATTGTGATTGGCTTTTATGTGTTGCAATGCTCATAAAACTGTTCGGTTCTGTTGTGTTGCAATGTAATGCTTAACTCTAAAAATAAATTCAAAAATAAAATTGCGTTGGAAAATGATTTTCATTAAAAAAGGTTTCTTATTAATTTTCCAATTTCCTAGTGAAGTTTTAGTTATTGCGTTTGGCATACATAGCATATAGGTTAGCAAAGGTTTTTAAATGATTTTTTTTCATGTAATGAATAAATGCACAATCGTTAGCAAACGATCGGTTATCAAACAACCGGTTTCCAAAACAATGTGTCTTATTGAAGAGACAACAAATGGATATTTGCTAGTTGGTTAATAATATTATAAACTGGACTTGACTCTACAAGAAAAGACATTTCTTCTCCATTGAAAACTATTGCGATTTATGAAAGACATCAATTCAGAAAACTATCCGATGTATTGGGAGACTAGCGCGTTAGAATGCTCAAGCAAGAGTACGAAACATAAATTTACTGTATTATTTATCTGTATTTTATTTATTTTATAGCCTTCTTTTATAATATTTGTTTGTGTTTTTTTCCATTATGTCGGCCAAAGTCCGTATGGTCGATAGATTTTGCCGAAATTAAACTTCACTGGATATTTCCTCCCAGTTATAAGCCTTATCTCGGGCTTGTTCGATAGTTTTATAAACTAATTTATAACTACGGATTGCTGTGGCGGGTGGCGTGTGGGCTGGGTTATTAGTTGAATTTTTAGTTGAAGTGAAATCGAAAAATTAGTTGAAAATGCCTTCTTTTGTCATATAAAGGATGCTTTGTAATTTTTGTTTATGCTGTTTTTTTAAACGTTGACTGAATTGCAGAACAAATAAAGAGCATAGAAGCAAGTCGACTCTTTGTAACTTTGAAGCATAAACGATATTACTCCTGGATTCGACATACGCGCATCGTTCCTTGATTAGAGCGCGGTCTAGTAGATTTAACTTTAACAATAAAAGCGTACGACAAGTACTAGTAAATTATATGAACAATAATCGGTAAAATTCGAGTCAATCGGTTCACAGGAATCCAAGAAATTTCAAAATTCCACTCTGCTTACGCGATTGAACTTTAAACATTGAACATGAACGCATCTTGCTTGATTGGAAAATATTAGCCAGATATCTTCACACGGCAGGAGCGGTCCAAAAGCCCATCCGGACCAATCTCCCGTAGGAAGGACTGATTTAAAAAATAAACTATTTAGCCAGAAATGACAGGCATGACCTGGTACTAAGTCGTTACGCCAAGAAGAAAAGAAACAATAGAAGAATACTTGAAACTTTGAATGCTTATGAGTCATGGTTTGGTACATTTGGTATAATCATTTTATCTTAATGTAAATTTAAAACTATTATGTCACGATATCTTCAAAACCAAACTTATAATATAATAATTTAATAATAATCCGTCGTACTAAGCATATCAATAGTGTTCCCAGCGTCTTGTGCCTCTACGTTTGGGCCTCTAGTACACCAAAGTTCGAAATTATAGCATTACCAGTATTGACTTATCGATAGCTTGGTAGACATGGGTATACTATCCCCTAATGCTATGGGCATTAAGCCAGGCAGGGAAGAACTAGTACGCTATCGCAAATTGGAAACAACGATGTTGATCGTCAAGTTAATCATTTCATTCTCAATTTCTTTGGTTAACGAAAACTTTGGTTAACAAAACTCCTGCCGCAGAAACGCAGGTGTGAAATAGCTCTAACTTGTGCTTCCATTTCTTATTTAAACTCTTTGCAATAAAACCCCTTGCGAAAGAAATCCCACCATCCCGATCATTCGACTGCAATGCAGCAACCCACCCCGTAACCCGATGGGTGGCGTGCGCTAGTGATCGGCCAGTTGGAAAAGGGAACGTTAACCTGGCAAAGGAAATTAAACTGTGGAAATGGAGAAAAAACAACAACCAAAACTTTCACATTCATCTGGTATGGTATAGGTATGGAGCACTTCCTACCCCTAGTGCCATTTCCAGTATTTTACTTTAGCAAACTAACATATCTTGTGTGTGTCAGTGTTTTTTTTCTATCATTCTATTTGAGGCTGCTGTTTTTTTCTCTTTGTTAAAATTTCTTTCTTTCCTTTTTTAAAGTCTAGTTGCAAAGTTTAATATGTTAGTTGGATGCTTGTTTTTTGTGTTTTGTTTCTGCACAATGAAGCTGTTTAAGGATAGTTTCTGCCATTGCTGCAGTGTCACCTGGGCTTCGTAAGCATCCGGCGACCAGGAAAGATAATAGTATGAACTCTTTCCATCGTGGAACTTTGCACCGGCAGCAAAAGTTTGCCATTTTTCCATTCCCTTGTCTTATTACACCCGCCTCGTTCGTATTGTAGCCATCGGTCAAATGCAAATGTTGTCCGATCGCTCGACTCATTGTGTGTTTTTGCTCCCCTCCCCCGCATTTTTTTCTTACCCCTTCGCACTGTCGGGAAAATCCAAGATTCTTCCAAGGTTTTCCCGGGTTTTATTCTTTACCAGCTAGTGCTAGCCAACAAATGCCAACCGAAATATCGCTGAATAATCGTTGTAGTTGGTAGTGCAAACGGGTAAAGAGTTTTTCGCCATACGGAAGAGTTTCGTGATGGC
The DNA here is from genome assembly GCF_943734755.1 of Anopheles moucheti. Classification (NCBI taxonomy): domain Eukaryota; kingdom Metazoa; phylum Arthropoda; class Insecta; order Diptera; family Culicidae; genus Anopheles; species Anopheles moucheti. The sequence goes on from NC_069140.1 coordinate 44,771,235, forward strand.
TAGATTTGTTGTCCGGAATCCCTTTTTTTCTTTCCATTTTCGGGGCGGAATTATATGGTTTTTTTTTCTCCATTTCATGTTTGCTTCCGACGGACACAACCAAGCTGCTAGAGGGAAGGGGGGCGCTATATTAATGGAAAGGAACGGAGTGCAAAGAAGTTGCCCGAGTTGTCGACCACGATAAAAATACCAAAAAGGAGGAAAACTCTAAATGTCTTTGATGGGTTAAATAGTGCTCAGTTGGTGGTTCCGCGCAAGCTTTTGTTGATTGAAACAGTGCAGAATAACGCATACAAAAAATTCCCACTCACAAAATCCTCATCATGATAAATGGATGGCGAATCTGTCCCTTTTTTTTGTCTGGCAGTTTAATTCCCAACCCCACCGAACTAATGGGCGGGAAAAACTCGCATCAATTTTCCGAAAGCCAAATCATGACTGCTCATTTGGAAACTGCCAAAAACAATGCTTTTGTTTGTGTGTCCGGGTTTCACTTGTCATTTCCATCCTTCGCGAGATGGTTTGCTTTGCTCTGCTGCAAGCTTTTCCTTTGCTCGGATCGAGCTTTTTTCGAACAGTGTTCGGGGAAGGATCTGTAATATTACTTGCCACGGGACTGCATGGAACAGTTTTGTAAGGAGTTTTTAATCGAGTTTTGGGGCTTAATGGTAAAAAGCGGTCCCCCCGACGGTACAAGTGTGTAAATGTTTGTTCTACTGTACCTACTACTACTACTTATACTTTATTTTACTTGTACAGGTTCGGGCTTTTCATCAGAAGCGGAATCATCAGTGGGAGTTGGAATGCATTTTTAACTAGTTTGTCTTCATCTTCGTGCTTATCATTTCACAAGTCCCGAAAGCCTCGTCTTTCGCCCAAATGGAATGGGCCTACAGCAGCAATTACGAAACTTTGATTTCGTGGGTTTATACCCATAAAATGAAGCATAAATAAACAAGCCTTTAGGTTTTCCTACGTCCCGGTGTCTTACCGATGGACAAATGTTTACTTGGGACGGTGACTTTACCATAGCTGACCGACGGAAACAAAGAACCACTCGAACACCGGGTATGGGTATGGGAACGGTTGCTTTTATTTCAATTTCGTAGCAAAACAAAAGAATATTTCAGACTCATGAATCGAATGTCTCAAAGGAGTTTCGGTGCGTCCCTCGGTGCGCCGAGACGAATGCTGCGACTGTCGGTTAACTGCAGCGCGGTCCGGGTTGAGGATGAAGGTGGCGTGAGGTATTGGGCACGTTTGTCCCTTCAGAGCAAAGGCACGCAATCCGTAGATGTTCCCTTGTTCGGCGAAGGAAAATTCGTTGTGACACATTGTCCGCAGTTGAGGGACGCACCATGGGGTTGGGTTTTTGTTTTAAAATTTATGGACCAAATTGTGAGTGTGTTTGTAATGGGGTTGTCGTGGGCGCAATCTACGCAATCCATTCGCTTGACGTTGCGTATTTCGGTATTTCGATGGCCATTAATACATACATGTTTGTCTTTCGCAAATGAAGATGAATGGAATTGAGTGCTTTTGGCGTTACAAACGTACAAAGTATTGTGCACGGTATCGATATAACTATGATTATTTGATGATTGTTTATTATTTATGGGTAGTTTATACAGTATGAAAATGGTGCCGTTGTGTTATGTTATAAAATTGTTACAAACGTTTCTTCTTTCTACTTTCGTTTTATCAGGACTCCAACCACGACAGATCTAGCTTTGCCATTACTGATTTTTTCTGACTATATTTCCTTAAAGCGGGATAGTAGTTGGTCGGTTCTGCGTACGGGGGATTAGAATTTGGACCGGTCCTGTAGTGTGTCCTATCACCACCGGTCCTTTTCGGTATAATATTCAGATTATATTTATAATGGTTGGAAAAACACTTGACATGGTTCATCAAAATCTATTCCTTCTGCGAGACTCAAATAGTGGAGATCGGATATGCACTATTCACCACAATGCCCGGTCTGGGTATAGTTTTTGACTCGTCGTGCTGATATACGCACCAGGACTGTGGCTATTCAGCTATTGATCACAGTAATGTAAGTCCACAGAGGGACTGTATTTGTGCTTAATTAAAAAACATATGGTTAGTGTGTAATTCTGACGAAATGTCATACAAGGGTCATCTATGTCAGCCACCTAATACGGCTTAAGAAAACTTAGCTATACGGCCCTACTGGAGGCTTGTCCAGATGAGATTCGATCCAAGACCTTCGAATGTGGCATTGATGCGACCGCTCGTCGAATCTAATTGAATCTAAAGGTACACAAATCCAAGGTACAAAAGTTGACCTTGCTCTACGGTTTGTGAATAATTCTTCCACATTAGGTGGCTTTTACTTCAAATCGACTGTAATGAACTGGAAAATAGCACACAAGTGCCACCACAGCCGATCCATCAGAAACGCCCTAGCGAAATTTTCACCCAAATTGCGACCCATCAATCGACAATCTCCAAACCTACGCAAGGAACCAAACGCGCCCGGGTATGGATCAATATTTGCCTTGAAAATGTCCCTTTTCGTCATCATCGTGGTGAGAGTGCTTGTAGTGGGATTTGAACCGTATCATACCCCATCCAAGCATTCTCCTTCACCGTTCTCTTCCCGTGAACGGAAGGACGGACGGTATGTATATTAATAAATCGCTTTCGCTTTGGCAAGCAAATATTGGCCGTGTGCTGCGCTGGTTCGTGGCAGTGTTCTTGATTTGCCCATCGCAATGGGCCAGTACTACGCTAGAAATGCGCAACGGTTGATGAATGTGGTAAAAGCAAACATGCACTCCGCCGGTTTCTTCGCAGCTGGGAAATGGAGAAGGTCCTCGAGCGATGGGTAAACAAACCATGCTGACTAGTCCGGCAACGGAGGACGACATCATCGGTTAATGAGTGTGTCAGACAGGCAGGCAGGCAGGCGGATCACTTTTTGGCTGACGCAACTGGTTCCGTTTGGAGTCGCTGTGTGGGAGTCAACGTTGTACTGTTGCTGCTAAATTAAACTCTAAATGTAATATTTTTACACTGAGATTGCAATTTGTTTGACAGCTAGCATGCTGATATGTTGGTAGTAGTAGTAGTAGTTTTCTTTATTGAATAGAGATATCAGTATACATTGAAATTAGTTGATAAGTTTACAATGGGTTCGCCAACGCTTTCCTCATTATATTGGAATTTTGTATTCTACTAAGCTTTGCTGAACAGATTTTATGTTTTCCTTTAGAGGAGACTGGAATTCGGGTGGGAAAATATTGCAAAAACCCACCTCAGGACAAGAAAAAAAAAATTATATATATTATTATTTTTAGAAAGACAAACGCTTACAAAGAAAGAAGAGAAATAAAAAAGATTGAAACCTAGACCTAATCTTAATAATCTATACAGTGATAAAGGTGGGCTTTGGGATATGATAGAAGTTTGTGGGTAGGGTGGGAGAATGTTGGAGAATTAGTAATATCAGAAGAACATATGGGTTGAGGATGTCAAAAATGTGGTTTTTGGGTTGTTATTGGTTTTTGAAATGTATTTGGAGTTCAATTTCAATATAAATGTTTCTAGGACTTCAATATTACAAATTTTATGTATCAGAGTAGTTCTACTCCAGGGTGGGTGGTTTAAAAAAGCTTTTAAGAATTTATTTTGGATTCTTTGCACTTTTATTTTGTGAGATTTAGCACACGAGCTCCAAACTGGTGATCCATAGGTTATTACGGGTCGGATTAGGGAAGTATATAAAAGAAGTTTATTTTTTAGGTTTAATTTTGAATTTCTATTTAAAAAACAGTAGAGGCTTCGGTATAGTTTTTCACATCTTATTATAAGGTTTTCAATATGTGGCTTGAAGGTGAGTCTTTTGTCTATGGTCATACCTAAGTACTTGACTTCGGTGCGCCAGGGTATGTTTATTCCATTTAATTGAAGATTTTTATTGGGTAATTTACGATTACTAGTACAACGAGTGAAAAATATTGCTTCAGACTTGTTTGGGTTGATTTTTAATTTCCATTTGTTGCAATATTTCTGGTAGATAAGTAAGGAATTTTTTAATGAGTTAACTATTGTTTTCGATATTTTGCTACAAGTGCCGATTGCTAAGTCATCTGCATACTGATATTGTGTACATTTTGTCATTTTGGGTATGTCAGATGTGAAAATGTTGAATAGTAAGGGAGAAAGTACACTGCCCTGTGGTACACCAGCCATAGGTGTGTAATTATTGGATATGGAGTTAGTGATGTGTACGGCATTAGTTCTATTTGTTAGGAAACTTTTAATTAAATGGACTATATAGTTTGGATATCCGTGTTTAATTAATTTGTAGGTTAAAGCGTCGTGCCAAATGGTGTCAAAGGCTTTTTCCATGTCTAGTAGTATTAACCCAGTTGATTTTTTGGAATCTCGATTGTGTGTTATATCGTTTTTGAGTCGGTGTAGTTGGTGTGTTGTGGAGAGACCGGGTTGGAAACCAAACTGTGAATTTGGAATGATTTTATGCATTTCTGAGTGTGTTCTTAGTCTCAACGCAATTATTTTTTCAAATATTTTGCTGAGGCAATTTAGCAGGCTAATAGGTCTATAGTTGCAAGCTTGACTCAAATCTTTACCAGATTTTGGAATGGGTACAACCTTAGCGTGTTTCCAGTTTTTTGGAAAATATCCTAGTTTCAAACATGCGTTGAAAATTATGGAGATGTAGACAATAACGGTTCGTGGAAGCTGCTTTATGGTTCTGTAATTTATATTATCTGGTCCTGAAGAGGATTTGTTTTTAGTTGACTTTATAATTTTAATTATGTCTTTAGGTTTAATTAAATCGGTGGGAATTATTCTCGGAGTGGGGTTAGATTGGAAAAACTTTAAAACAGTTGAGTTTATTTTATTTTCTATAGGACTTGTACTATTTGATGTGGTGTTGTGCGCTTCTTGAAAATGTGTTTTAATTGCTTCGCTTTTTTCTTTAGGGGTCAAAAGCGTGTTGTTATTATGTTTCAGAACTGGAATACTTTTGGATTGTTTTTTTATTATTTTCACGAACTTCCATAACTTACTGTTGTTGTTGTGTTGAGGGTTAATAGATTCAAGATTTTTAGACCATGCGGAATTTCTCAGTAAACACAGTCTGGCTTCAATTTCTCGCTTCAGGGAAAAGTAGGTGTTTTTATAATTGTTATTTAGTCTGTGTCTTTGCCATTTTTTCCTGTATATATTTCTTTGTTTAATTAAGGAAATAATTGATTGCGGTATGAAAATATTATAATCACCCGGAGTGGAACGAGGAACGGCTATATCATGAGCTTGTGTTAAATTAGCTGTTAGTGTGTTTATCATGGTATCAATTGTAGATGGATGTGTGATCAGATTAAAGTCAATTCCATTGTGATTTATACTGTTTTTAAGTTGAGATCTGAACAGAGGCCAGTTTGCATTTTTGTAGTCAAAGATTTGTTTTTTCGGAATTTTAGTCAAGTGCGTGTCGTTGATGGTAAACAAGACTGGTAGATGATCTGAGGTTAGATCGGTCTTAGTCTTTGGTTGGGAGAAGTCTTGGTTATTTGTAAGGATCAGATCTAATGTGGAGGGATTATTGTTGGGATTAGATGGAATATAGGTTGGTGAATCAGGATGGTTTATAGAAAATTGACTTATTTGCAATAGATCAAATAGGATTTTTCCTGCTTGGTTATTAGAAGCGCAATTCCACAGTCTATGACGAGCATTAAAGTCTCCACATATGAAGAATTTGTGCTTAAGGTTGGTTAAGGTTTTTATATCGGCTCTGAATTTAGACATATTTTTATTTGCACCTGGATGATAAGATGCCACAAATGAAATTGGGGACCGACTGGTGTGAATTTTGATTCCAATAGCCTCTACGGTTTTGAGGTTAAAGCTGATATGTTGGCAACATGGAGCATTTTGCATAAAAAAAAACTGAACATTTTAACCCTCATTATCTTCGTTCTTTCTTCAGCCAGCACAAGGAATAAGCAATTGAAATTTCAAGTGTACAGCCTGACATCAAAGCTTCCAACACGGGCATCCTTTTGCACTCCGAATCTTCCCGGAACCGCGCTTGATGAGCCACTCAGTTTGCAGTTCTGGAAAGAGAAAAAGAAAACATGGTGCTACACGGGCCGTACTTAAACCACAACACTCTTGATGGCTACTCGCACAACACTTTCTTACATCCATCATCATAATCTCTGGGCACTTCCTCCCGTACAGCAGCACAGCACAAATAGCGAAACGGGAGGACTCTCGACACACTTCCCCGAGAGTCGCGTTGTGCATCGCCGGGATGGTGCATCCCCGGAAATGGGCCACATTAGTGTAACGACGACTAGTGTACACTTACCTCTTTTCAGTTGTTTTTCGCGCTACTAACGTAACGCTGACGTTCCTAATAGCGCAGGAAATGAAACGGGAACGCCCGGGGACGCATGCAGACTGGGAGCCCAGCATTTGTTTCTTTGGTGGTAAAATGATGTTGCCTTTTTCTAGCTTGACCAAGGGGAGTGTGAGGGGGGTAGTGTGTAGCTTGTTGCTGTCGCCATAGCCATACCACATTACGGTTGTGTATGCTTTGTGCTTCACGGTAGGACCCACTGTAGGACACTTCCGGTAATGAGAGACAACTTAAAACTCGGTTCGGTGGCGGTTTCATGAAATAAGGACACGAAGATTTCTCGGATTCTGGTCCGGTTTTTACGGTACTCACGGGAGCTCCTAATGGGTGCTTTCAGTGATGGAACCTAATGGACAGGCGATGACACTTTTCATTCGGTGGGTGGGAAAAACGGAAAAATACCGGAGTAGGGCAAACGGTACCATACCGACCGTGGTTCATGTAACAGTTTTCAAAAATCAACCCCAACCGATAGTCTTACTATATTAACCTGTCAACGGCTTAATGGAGCTCGACTATAACTAAACATACCAAGAACTCAAGCAATGGAGACAGAGACTGTGCCCGGCATCAGTCGAAGGAACAGCTTTTGAAAGACACTGAAAGGAATTGCCGATTAGTTTGTGGGTTTTGTTTCTCAATCCCCAATCCCTTCTATTCGATCGGTAGTAATGACTGAAGCGGTCAGAAAATAAAACTGACATTTGGTTTAGCCGATCTAATCCTTTAATCTTCGAAACCGTCCATCACCGTCTCAGTGGAGATGGTTTACTTTTTCCGTACCTGTACTGTCGCTTGAGACTGATTGATAGGCTTTATCCCTGCCTCCGATAACTGGCCACTACTGATGAGAAAACAAGGCAACGAAATTAAAAACTCATCAGACTCGCTCTCGAGGCATCTCTGGTTGGCACATCTCATGGAAGCAAATCTTGCTTGATTGACGACCTGATGTTGCGATGTCTGCGGAGGAGAGTTAGCAACTGCGGGCTGTGGTGCGATGTCTTCCATTTAATGTTTCACTACAGCACGTTATAATGTGTGGTTTTTCTAAGAACTTTATTTTTTCCTTGGATGGCAGGAGTAATAAAGAAAAGTTCTTCGGCAAAGTCAACGTGAAGTCGTGGTTGCCGTCAAGTACAGATCAGGGCAAATACAGAACCATCTGTCAACAAACTCTCAACACAACAGTGGCCGGCAGTTTGGGATTACTTACTGCGAATGACAATTTTTCTGCTTGAAGCATGAGATGTTACTACAACATTTGTCTAACATTCATGTCGGATATTCATGTCGTGTTTGTGGTAAAGTTTTATCAATTCCACTTCTTCAACAGTTCATATTACAACTAACGACGGGATGTTTTGTCCATAGCCTCCACAGCCGTCTTTCGATGGGAATGTTGAATGTTGATGTTGTTGATGATGATGATGATGATGATGATGATAATGTTATCCCTATCCTATCCCTGAATGGTACTTTTATCTGCTTCAAATGTTGACCAAGTACGCGCGCCTGCTTCCCGGAAGCGGGCTCATTTTCGCGCGTCCCCTTTATTAAATCGATTCATTCCAGCGTCAGCCGGCCGGATGGAAGATTCCGTTGGGTTATTTTGATGCATTTGATTAAAATCAAAGCCTAAAGCCGCTTCGGGAACGAAAATCTGGCTTCTTTGGCTCCTATACCTTCCCCTCCACTAGTGCTACAGCACTTCCGGATTGTGAATCCGGATTCGAGTTCGTCTGCGAAATCTGCTATTGGGGTGCTTTTTTTCTTTGGGGAGTTTGTTCAAATCGTTTCCGGTTGGTGTCGGATTTAGCTACAAGAATGGAAGGATGATGATCGCTGGGTATCGAGCAGAAATGCCAACTCATCAGTTGCAGAGGGTGATTCTCGGTACATTCGGTGACAGTTGAGTTGATAGTGGCGTAGAAAAGCAATGGCATTGTTCCGGCGGGGGGGAAAGAAACAAGATATGGCACATGATGATGGAATGACACAAGGCTTAATGTGGCGGAAGTAATGAGATTTGAAGGCGGCAGAATGCAATGGTCGGAACATGGGCAACCGTACGATAAACAGGGAAAAGGCGGAACAAACCATCGGAAGCGTTGGCACGGAATGTGCGGGCGATAGCGATGAGGACGTAGCTCATGAAGCCTGGAATTTACGCACCAGTGCAGTGTACACGATAAGAGCGCATGATGTGGATGTGGAATTATTTTTCCGGGAGAAAAACACATTTTGCTATTGCTGTTCGTCGAAAAGTCGTACAAGGAAAAGAGCTTTCTTCGCTGCATCCAAACTGATATCGTGAGCCAGCCAGTTGAAACTGCAGAGTTTTATCATTTCTACCGTGCCCTTTGTTGATTTTTCCGATATGGGGGCTATAGAACGCGTGTAATAAATACAGTGTAATAAATTCTAAAACACCCGTCTAACATATACAATATTTTCCATTAAATCATGTGTAGTGTATTACATTTTTCCAAATGATTTTGGGATTTATGTCGTGCAACGCTACTGTATATCACCATTATTGTGCGCTTTTGAGACTCGTCAAGGTGTTTTTTTTGTGAACGAGAACAGCTATTAAATCTTGTGCCATATTTATTTTATAATCCTGTCAACCTAGTACCGAGTAGTTTGGAAGGATACGTTGCTTTTAAAGGAGACTCAGAGTTACTCATTGCCAATTTCATTTCACTTTACTCGTTCGAAAATAATCGCCAACGGAGAGCATCTGGTTTCACCGGCGATCAGATCGCTGGTTGAACCTCTGAACTGGTGACGATCGTTGGAAGATTAAACTTTACGACACCGAAGGAGGTAGGGCACTGGCCATACGGACGACGTCCATTATGAACACATCGACTATCGAGAACTATGAAGTAGGGAGGGTGTTGGTGCATCGTTGGTAACACTTGGCCTTCGCCGTTTGCGAGGACACTTCTGAAGCGTTTGCTGAAATGTTCTTACGATGAACTAAAACCCCGTGAGCGTAAGGCGTCTTTCTGTGCGGATTTGCTACCGCTGATGTCTATCGCATGCCGTGTGCTAAAGTAGCCGGGCTTTTCGACCCATTCCATTGAGAGAACAAAATAAGAAAAAAAAAAGATGACGTGGAATGGAGTGTACTTTCTCATTTATAGGTTCAAGGATTACCTTCTTTTATAGATGCACTCGTAGGATGTACCGTCTGGTGCGCGCTACTACTGGCACTGGTTTTCACAATGAGACATGTGCTACAAAGGGTGTCCAACCCCGGGCACCATACGGCAACAGTAAAACTTCACCGACAGAGCGTCCATTTTCTTCGTCTATTGGAACAGCTCCAAAGTGACCGGAAAACGACCATCTTTCATGAGCTAGTTTTCCCTGGGTGGCGTGCAGCAACGGCCAAGAGTCTGAGCTAAACACACTCTTTAGCGTTACCATCGGCCGTAAAATTGAGTGGAGAGTGAGAAATAATTGCACTTTATTGTATGATGTGTCTGGCTTAGCGTGGGAGTCGGTACGAGATTATTAGTGCAACCAGTGTACGTCTCCAGCGGGAAGGTTGCTGTCAGGTTAAGAATTGGTTGTGATTTATGTTGGTCGAAGCTTGTGAGTTGTTGCTTTTCTGTGCAGCAGTATGATTACGTGCATTGTTAAAACTGATACTGAGCGTTGAACACCAATAACCACCCGTTTTAGAGGAAGAAATAAGGTGCTTTTCCTAGGAAAACCACCCTAAGCACTATTAATTTGTATATATTTTTTGTATGGCATTAGTATACTATACAACCTAATGAAAACCGTTGTTTTTCGTTTCAGATTAAACTGTGCTGAATTGAGAAAAGCGTAATAAAAACCTTCATCGCGAATTAGCTAAAGTTGCGCACGCATTGTTCGCGCTGCCAACGATCTTTTTCAACGAGCATAGTGCCGCTACCATCCACAGCAGGCGATGGCGCTGTCACATGCGCTGTCAACTTTCAAACTGCCATAAATGTCAAAACAGTTCAACATCAAATTGGCGGCCATTCGGCATCACGAAAACGAAGTTTATTGGTTCAGTGGTCGCTTTTGTTTGGCTTGTTTTCGTTTGGTTTATTATCCACCGCTAGCGTAAACGTTTGACCGTAAAGCATGTCCCGAAAGAAGCCGGGCCCGGCCGATGCGGGTGCTGCAAAACGTCCGAAACGTGCCAACAATCTTTACACCAGGCCGGAGAAGATCCCACTCGGGACGATATTAACCGATGCGTTCAACGTACCGTGGAAGGTAGGACCATCGATCGGTACCGGTGGCTTCGGGGAGATCTACTGCGCGTACTGCTTTGCACAAGCTGCACCAAAAACGGTTGCCGAGTATCCCAACGTTGTGAAGATCGTAAGTATCATGTTTGTTTACTGTTTCATTCAAACATCTGTAGACATAACATTCCGTATATCATGCGCGCGCTTTTCATCCTAGGAACCGCACGAAAATGGACCGCTTTTCGTCGAAACACATTTCTACCGCAAGATCTGCAAGGTGGACGACGTCGAACGATATAGGAAGCTGCGCAAGCTAAAACACCTGGGCATGCCGTACTACCTTGCCAGCGGATCACACACATTGAACAATGTGAAGCATCGGTTTTTGGTGATTCCACGCTTTGGCGCTAGTTTGCAGTCGGTTTACATGCAGAACAACAAATGCTTGCCACTGTCTACCGTTTGTCGGGCTGGCATGCAGATGCTGGATGTGCTGGAGTACATCCATTCGAATCAGTATGTACACGCGGACTTGAAGGGTGATAACATTCTGTTTGGGATGGGTGATCGTGGCCGGGAGCGGTTGTATTTGGTGGACTTTGGCATGGCTAGCCGGGTCGTGCTGGAAGATCAGTTTAAGCCAGATCCCCGGAAGAAACACAATGGTACAATCGAGTATACGTCGCGTGACGCCCATCAGGGTGTAATGACGATGCGGGGTGATTTGGAAATATTGGCCTACAACATGATCGAATGGGCCGGTGGGTGTTTGCCTTGGAAGGAAGAAAAATTGTTGAAAGATTGCAACAAGGTGCAGCAGATGAAGGAGGAAGGTATGAGTGATGTGGCTGGTTTGCTGAAGCAAAGTTTCCGGAAGCATGTATCGGTGCCGAAAGTACTGCAACCGTTTTTGGAGTTTGTAAACGGTTTGCGATATAACGAGACGCCCAAGTATACGGTTTGTAGTAAAATATTCGAAAAGGCACTCAAAACGCTTGGCGCCTCAAACACGGGAGTGCTCGAGGTGAGTATTGCCAGTGCATCAAACGTGAACGATTCTTCGGGACCGATGAACAAAACAAAAACAAAGAAACGACGAACGCTGGACACATCCATTTCTAACGGGCTTGCTGACACGGTACCAAACACACCGGACGATGAAGAATACTCGACAAGCGTACGCACTCCCAAGCGAAAACAGAAGACACCCGCCATAAGTCCTTCGTTGATGACGCACACAAAGCAGCGCACTGTGAACAGATCGCACGCTATACCAGATACAGAGCCAAACACACCAGAGGATGACGAAGATTCGCCCGTGCTCTCACAGAGGTCCAAACGTAGATTGGAACGTTCCGATGCATCCGTTGCTGGACAAGCACGAATGAAAAAACCCCTACTGCCTAACCCAAAAACTATGGCTTTGTTGGACACGGTTCCTAACACACCGGATGAGGAAGAGGATCTTTCCCGCGCCCTGTCGAAAACGAGCCGAAAACTTAAATCTGACCCCGATGAGCTAGCGCCAAACCGTGGAAGGTACAATAGAAAGGTAACCTTGGATGAAGAACGAACCACGCGGCGCAAGGAGAAAACGCACACAATCGTGCAGAGTGCGTCATCGCAGGGCATAAACATACGCATCGAAACACCGCGAAAGAAGCGAACGGGAACCGTTCCTACTGAATCTCCCCAGGAAATCACCATCAAGCTAACGCTGAACGCGAATGTGTCGGTCAATACACGAAGCAAGCGGAACGGAACGGTCGTTGTTATGTCGCAGGACTCGAGCAGAAATGACGAATCGCTGGAAGCTTCGCAGGATGTTATCGATATATCTTCCGCTACTGAGGAGAACAACGTGTCCCGGAACTTGTTTGATGATTATTGAACTGACCGGGTAAGCCATCTTCTATTCGCTACGTTGTGTAAGTACGCTTTTACTATAATTGTCCATTTGGTGGTCGAATGCTCTAGGTACAATAAATTAAAATGTTGCTTTTGTATGCGCGATTATAAACAAAACAGCTATTTTGTTTTGTTCCGCAGCTCGCTGGAGGATCTGCAAAAGTAGCGAATTATCAATATCTTTGGACAGGAAGCATGCTTACCTGCAACGGAAAACCATTGCAACATCCTTTCACGTAACAGTTTGCAGACCCGGAAGAATCATTCCCATAGAAATTATGCATCTCCCAGGAAGGTTATCCTGTGAGAAACGTTGGTTCTGTTTAGTATTACGATAGTCCAAACAAATGATTTAAGAAAAGCACTCATCATTCGTTATTGTAGTTCGGTGTGTTATTGTTCGCGAAATTTCTAGCGCTCTTGCAACGTTCAGCATTCTGGTAAATGAAGAATCAGTTAGCCTAGAGTCTACTTAAGTTTTCTGGAACTACTAAATGAGATATTGATGTATTTTTACATGACACTATCAATGTTGAACGATTAACAAAAGCAGACTAAAATGTACACAACTGATCGTCGCTTCATGAAGTAAAATAAACAAATTGTCAAATGCGGCTATCTTCGCTGTAACAGGTACCCCGAAAAAACAATAAGTTCCAAAAGAAAGAAATATAATCACGTACAAAGTAGGAGTATTAATTAAAGTAGGATGATAAATCTAAATAGTTTACGTTCAATAGGCACGTTCTTTTGAGCACGTGTGAAATGTGACGGTCACTGTTTTCTAGCACCACGAACGATTTAATAGCCATTAGAAGCTTCGGAAATGATAAGTTTTTCTTCCTTCCGACATAAGTTTAATTTTAATACCCCCTTAACCTTCCGCTGCCAGGAATGTAGAGTTGGGAGAAAAAAACAATTAAAATAGTAAATCACAACGCGTTCTCCGATCCGGTTGCGGTCCTAGTGCTTTTTTTACTCGGGTTGCCCCCTCTAAACTGTTGCTCCTCGGGCGTGACAAAGGTAAGTTCGCTTCACCACCAAAATCTCCATATCAGTGACCCGGAAATGGGATAATATCCTTATCCTCTGCTGCTGTTTTATGTGTTTGTACGCAAGGAGCAAACAAAATTAATAGTGTGCACCCATTGGGTTAGGATAACGAAAAGGTGACAATGACACGCCAGCATCCCTAGGCCTAGCAACCGGAAATGGACCCGGTGCTGTGGGGTTCAATGCGGCGGACAAAGGACGTTGTTAAACGGGTTATCGTTTGAAGAGGGATAAAATGTAATTTTTAATTTCACTTCCGCCTGCGCAGCAAGTTAATGAGATTACGTGGAAAAATTTAATACCAAACGTCACACTAAGTGAAGCGTTCGTTTATGGGTAAAAAGGGGGGAGAGAATGGTAGAGAAATTGGATTGTTCGTTGTAATTATTTTAAGCCACGACTACAAAGCGGTTAAACAACAATGGAAAAATTAATTCATATTAAGCAAATGGAGGGTTAATAGAAGTGTTTGATCCTTCTGATGAAGAGCTTTTTGTGGGCTTTTTCCAAATTTTAATATAGTTTACAATAAATATTTTTATACTTTCAGTGATGTGGCATCGTACGGTAAAAGTTAAAAAAACTGAGCAAAACTGTAAGTAATTTTCAACCTCTTTATTTACATAAGTATTTATAGGATGTGGTGAAAAAAGGCTTATAAGCATCCGAAGCTTTTAATAGAATCCATTTTTTTTAACACAGGTTGTGTTCTGATGGATTTTGCCAACGCAAAAAAGGAACAACCTGGAATGTCGGGATTAAATACCGGATTGCAAGAAATTGGTGCGTAAAAGTGTAAAACGCGAGTAAATTTGTCCCACCTCGGTTAGCCCGTAATCCCCCAAGGAGAGGGTGAGGGAAGAACCCGTCCCTTCGGTCATACCCGAAACCCATATCACATTATCGTACTACAAACGCAAACTGACACAGCATAATCTCAACAGTATTCGCACTCTACCACCGGCATCGTCGCCCGGAGATTTGTTCCTGTTTCCCCAGCGTTCCAAGCACTTCCGACAGGAAGCCTTTCCCTAAGGAAGCTAAGGAAACGCACCGAAGCGCACAAAAAAAGGGATGAAAGGCGGAAGTATTTAATTTCCTCCGTATAAAATATGCCTCCCGCAGCCCCGGGGGAAGGGTAACCACAGAAACGCGGGGCGAAGAGTTTGTATCCGTAAACAAACCGTAGGGATTGTATCATCCTTGTGAGCCAATGTCGGATCTGCTTCGTGGTCGGAGTGCCTTGAGGGGATATTGCTACTGCTACTGCTGTTTGGTTCGCGTGTGGTTCCTGGCGGAAGTGCGGCCGAGAGATTCTTGAGAGAACGGTAGGGCTTTACGGGGGAGCCGCGAAATATCGTCGTCGGCTCTTGAAGATTGCTGAACTCTGGACTAGATTAAAACTCGTGCACCACCACCATTACCACCGACCGTCTGCCGTCGCTGGATTTACCAAGGGTGGAAACTTTTTACATGACACTAATGGCGGGAGGGACCCGTCAATCCGTTTACACTCTTTGCCGGTGCTTTATCCCGTCAAGCTTGATCGGTGTGTATGCAGACACTAGGTAGGACGGTGGTTTGTCCGGATGTTGTTGGCCGGGGAAGCCGGAGGAAAAAAACCAAGCGAACAATGCTCGTTTCACGTTATCGGCAGCCAGTAGTCGATGTCTCCATGGGGAAGCCAATCAGCTTCTTCAGCAGCCGCGAATGTTGCGATGGTAGGATGGGAACCGATTTGTGCATAAAGCATAATGTATGTCTCTCCGGTGAATAGTACCCGAGCACCCGTTGTAACACGGTTGGCAAAACGCATTGCGTATTTTCGCGCTGTACCAACGATGGTACGGATGGGGCGGCTTCGTTACATCCTACATCCTTATCGTCCTTTTCGTATCGTCAGGCGTACGTTCAGGAACGTTTGCCGGTGATAAGTTTTTGTAATATTAAACATTCTTGCACACCATTCTGGGTAAATCGGGCTGAATTCCACGCGACCCCCCAACCATGGAGGAGAGGTGAAGGAACGCAAGCTCATAAAACGGAACCACGGGAAGCTGTTTTTTGTCGTTTTCCAACGAGGAAAATGACTCCTCGAGGACGTTCAGGGCGCTTCAGGTGAGTTTTGATTATTCGCTTCGCATCTGGAACGAATTGGAGCGCTCGTTTTAAACACGCACTTGGCACAAGAATACAGCCTCCCATTTTGCCATCACGCGCCATTTCTATACCTCATTCTATTTGGCCCCGGGGAGCTTAAAGACACGGCTTGTGGGGTCCGTTTTTTTTTTTGTGTCGATGATCGTAACGCAATGATCGCAATGGTGGCTAAAATCAATGAAAATGGTTGAAAAGGCGCGTACGCGGAACAGTACACCGGAGACCATTTTCCACTGATTGTTTGGGGTTTAAGAAGGAACCTGCGACCCGGCACGACACGGACTCGTTCGTTCGAAAGTGGTCGATGCTACTAATGTGCGGGAAAAGTTGGCCCATGGGCTCATAAACATCACACTTTCCGGGGTGGGATAATTGCCGCGCTTTAAGGGAAGGGCGATAAAAATCGAATGGAAATCGCTAATTGCATGTGTAAATAGTGGATTAGGTAGTAATCGTAGTGAATACAATAGTAAATTTTTCAAATGTTTATGAGCTATGGGTTATAATAGTGAGGATTACTAACGTATATCGATCGACTATTCCTTCGTTTTGGTCACGGCAGTTTACAGAAGTTTCTCAGTTGAATTGCCATTGGAAGCATTAATGGACTTCGGTAAAATGTTTATCTGTACCTAGCAGTCCAGATTCTTCTTCACTACTTCCTTGGAATGATTTATAACGGCACATATCCCGGGAAGATCTCAACCCTTGTTGCGTGATACTTCGGGAAGATCTCGACCCCTTTTGCGTGATACTTCATGATGTAAACGATAATTTCCAGGACAGTTTGAGGTCAACATCATCATATCCAGTACAAATTCTAAGGTACATTTCCTTTCCAAATCGAACATGACCCTCACGCACCTAGTTGCCATTCAGTGAAAAGTAAGTCTCGCCTTAATTGATGTCCATTTCATTGTACTTCGTCGGAATCAAAATTTTATCTTCAGCCGAGAAAAAAAATATCTTCAGACGAGTCTTTGGGATGTCTGACAGCGGCGTAGATGTGGTCAGATTAATCGATTTGGCTAGTTGTTCTCAGGGATAAGGATCTGGTTATTTACGATCATCGATCCGCATCTCTACTTCCTGATACTTTTCATGGTTACGTTCGACATTCTGGCTTTTCCTAAGCATGGAGAAGGTATTTTAAATCGCCTGCTCAATTACATTCAGAGAGCACTAAGTGCGTCACGATCTTTATCTTCTTCGTTCCGGTGTTTCGCCTGCAGTTGGTGAACATTTTTTAAAAATATTCATTGATAACTTCTTGGCCTTGTTGATTAAATTTATTAGTTCTTTTGTCATATGCTACAGTAGTAAGACAGTAGTTTACTAAATTAAGTTTTTATGGCGTAGTTAAGAAAGTCAACTTCGTGCCATGGAAATTCCGTTCCAGTTGAGATTTGATCCTCGACCTTCGGTACGTTAAAACCTTTTTCCAAGGCTCGTGACCATAGAACCACCCCAATGAGGTCTTGTTTCTTGTCTGTGATGTTATAAAAACTTCTTGAAGTGTGATATCCCCATGGCTATGACTGCTTATTCAACCGTAAAATAGAACATCAATTTATTTCATACTAACTTCATTGGCCCGGTTACACGGCTACGCAAGAGAACTATGCAGTGTACTCAAACTCCTTCTTCATTATCCTCAGGATGTTTAAGCCTATCATTTCTGGCTTTTTTGACTTTATTTACCCGTAGGATAGTCAGTGCGGCGTACAGAGGTTTGGTGGTCCAGATGATTTTTTCCCGTGGTCCTGTCTTTTGCAGACCGGATACGCTACCAATACACCTTCTGGCCGCCCCGTGAACCCTTATATTCCCTTTTACTTCAACCTATTCATGTATTCTATTTCTTGAATGGGATTTTCGACCTCAAGATTTTCGTATTTTTTCATCTGTTTGTAAATGATCCTACCGTTAGACGCTAGAATAGAAACCATGCTTGTTTTCACTTCCGTAATATTCGCTAGCGTAGGAGTAATATATGAAATCGTAAATGTACGTAAATCGTAAAAAATGTGATCCAAGGTTTTCGTTAGCGCATACGAACGATTATATATAGAGGATAATCATTCCATTCCGAAATCGATTGTCGAACTGAAATGTCACTAACGACGGTGGTAGAATCAATTTTTCGTTCGAATTATTAAACAATCAATTTTGACCGTCACAGCTAAGCGCGTCTAAAGCAAACTCTAACCTCTAAAACCCCTATTGAAATCATCCGCTTGATCGAGCTGTTACCGCAAACGATTGATTTATTGATTGCAGGCGTTGCAATAAACAATTAAAATGTACCATTTCACTCCCATCCCACATTTATCGTTGAACCGGAAGAGCCATAAACACGAGACCCAAGTTTTTGGTGAAGCCATTTGGCCATCCGTCAGTGCCATTTACAGTTCCATCGTCGATAGATCATAAAACAAACGATGGAACCGTTGCGCTGCGAAACGATTTAGCAATCAAACCCGGCAACCTTGCGGCTTCGAGCGAAAACCGCAAAGTAAGTCCTGGACGTGAGCAAGTAAGCTGTGCGAGGGTTGAAATCTTGCAAGAACCCAACCACCAAAGATTTGATTCGTTCTTCATCGATCACAACAACAGGGCCGACACGCGGGGGGTATCCAGCAGACACACGAGCGATTTGGGCCCGAGAAAATGGGAATTGCAAATCCTCCCCATGGGACGGCATAAATCGCCTTTTCATGCCCGTTCATCTTAACTAGCGGGAAACGGAGCGAGCTAGCGAGCAAACCGCAACCAATCAAAGCATGCATCGGTTTCGGTGGTTGACGGCGGTGGTGGTGATGGTTGCTTTCATCCTCGCCAAGGGTTACTAGATTCGGGCGACAATCGAGCGCGGTTCTTCCGATGTCTATAAATTTCCCAACCAAGAACAAGAAACATTGCCCTTTTTTTTGGGTCGAAATAGCATTGCGAGGCTGGCCAACATAGCCGTACACGGTAAGTGTGAGTTACAAAACTTCCCGTACATATTTGCGAGCTTTTGCGGAACCAAACGCTGTGGTAGTGTCTGGATAGTCGCTGAAATATTCACGCCTCGCTAGAGGTTGAAGGTTCATTTTCGAGTGGGAGAAAGTGCAACTTTCCATAACCACAGGAATTTTCTAATTTCCCCCGTAGACTTCTCGAAGCGCTATCGTGATCAGCATCATTATCGATGTACTATATACACTCACGCTCAGATGGGTTTCCCGAGTTTTTCTCGTAACAGTCTGCATGCTCGACGGTTTAGTTGAAGCCAGGAAGCCATTTGGTTGGCGTCGCGTCTGACCATGAAGCCGCCGCCATAAATTAGATAAAGCGGCAACACTTTCTCGAGGACATTCATCTTGTTTCTGGCCCGGTCCTGCGGTTCTCCAATTGGTGGCAAGTGGCCGTTCTGAGCATTGGTTAAGTGTGGGGAGGATTGTTTGATAAACCTGGAAACCCGCGCCCCGACAGTGAGGCGATTTGATTGAAGAAGATTTTCCGGCCAACTTGGAACCTGTACCCTGGCCCTGTGGCGTGTCGGAAAATGACAAACAAATTGATATAAATTGAGTCATAATCACCGACACCACTGAAAAGGATGTTTAGAAGATGAGTTAGTTCCCTTTGGTGTAAGAAAAGCGGTAGTTTTTATCCTCCCCATAGGGTGAAATCTGCTGGAAAACCGGGAAAGATAATAAAACAAGCTATAGAACCGGGTGGGAAATTTCTCCCACGGGATATAACAATCCCGTGCGATGGCTAAATCAAAGGGGATGAGGGCAAAATCCGGAAATGGCTATACCGAGGGGTGGTTGAGCCGGAAAGTGATAGTTTTAATGCACTTGCTCAATTTGCTGCCTAAGGTACATAAGAACTGGCTGCAAAACACCAACACACAACAGGTTTCCATCGGTAGCGAGTGTTTATTGAATATTTTATGGATGATTACCGTTTACAGGGAGGTACCGATTTTCGCTACAGCTTGCATTTGTTTTCTTTTATTTCAAATATACTATAATAAACAATAATCTCTAATAATTATTATTTGGGGTGACCCGGAACGGTTCCAACCGAACCAATCTCCCGTAGGAAGGATTGACTATCGAGCTATGTGGTAGAATAAGACTAGTATGCCAGAAATGGCAGGCATGACATAGTAGGTCGTTACGCCAGGAAGAGAGAGCGAGAGAGAATAAATAATAATATGTTATTTGCCATATAAAGCATATCAAGTGTATAGTTCATATAAATTGTTATAATATAAATAATATAGATTGTTTCCTTTATATTCATTATTTTATAAATCAAATTTCTGTCCGTCTTGCAGAACAGACCTGAGTGAAATGTTGCCCCATTATGGGAAGAAAGCTTAGATGTCATGCATGATACTTCATCGTTGGACATTTATTTATATCGTTTCATCATGTTATTTATGCTTTTTTTGATTTTGATTATTTTTTCTTCTAAAATAAGGGCCAATTTACCAATTTAAAAGTGTCATCGTATTAAGGGTAGTGCAGTTGTGGCACTTTAGTTTGCTGCCGTAAACTTTTACGGCATTGAATCATAGTTTCCAATGGGCAATAATTTGAATTCCACTAATTTAGAACATCCACAGTTCAAAGATTTTGAGAATCAAACGTTGTAAGCTTTTCTTATATAGTATAAATCAAGAAAAAATAATTAAAACAAGAAAAACAAATAGTGATGAAAATTCTAATAGCAGCAAAAACTGCATTAAATTAATAAATAAAGCTAGAAAAAGAAAATAAAAATTAGGTTATTAAAAATTATGATAAAAATACACAAAACAATAACAGGTCATTCGAATAGCATAAAACCAAATAAATAAAACTACAATTTAAAAAAATGTTCAAAAAACAAAAGCAAGCATTGTCACAAAAATAAAATAAGCCACCTTTCGGTACAAGTTTGTGCCGAACTGTTGAAGCAAACATTTATGCGATGCAGACCATACTAAAACGCGAACCATTCAAAACGCAAGTGCTATGCCGTTCGGCCCTGCCGCATCATGCTTTTATCATAATTGAGCGTATTCATCATTATCACTCCATATCCGTCTTGATGAAAAATACATAAATTTAATGTCATTCGCCTCGCTCACCATTTCCCTACCACCCGAACCCACGCAGGCAGATCCAACATAACCTGTGGGGCGCATAACCGGTATACGTGTATATGTGTAAAAGAATGAAAACCTAGCCTACTGTGTGAGAAAAGAAAAACGGCATTGGCAATAGCAGCAAAGTCCTTTACGCGTTCGGTTAATGTACAACGCAAGCGGACGCATCGTCAGCTCGGTGATATTCTTCGGAGATTCTTTTAACCGTACGGCCACACTTTCGTATTCATCGTTCCCGTACGATTCGCTTCCGGGAGAGTAGGGTATGGGTGACTTTCCTTGCTGCTGTACCCTTTTCCACGTGCCCACCGTATGCTCCTTAGATTCGCTTCCAACCGAGGGGGTGTGCTTTCACGCAGCTTCCTTTACGGGGCTTGTGATTGTTATTACCATTTCAAAGGTGGAAAAATGTGTGCAGCGGTGATTGTTAGGCAGGGCCACTTTAGCCACTTTGGTCTTTAGACTTTTTTGGGTGTGCGCGATACCTTACCTGTTAATGAATAATTTAGCAAAGTGCTATCATGCAAGCAACACGGGTGACGGAGTGGCCCACGAAATCGGGCATGAAAAAAGTATCAGCAACACTATGGTGGCCATCGTTAGGCGGCCCGTTTTCCTGTGTCCGTTTTCAGCGTCTTTTGATTTCGCAATTTTATTACCCACACGGAACACAACAGGGGTTCGGAAAAGTGAAAAGGTTCGAAGGGAGGAAAGGATTGTCCGGAAGATTATGGACATTTTTTGAGCATATAAAAGAAATAATATTGAGGTGGCCTTGAGGGGTGATGTAAAATTTATGTGAAAGATTTGCAAACATTTCCATCGTAATCTTGCTGAATAATGTATTCATGGTTTGTCGGGTGGAACATGTCGCAACATACGGGAAGGATCAAAGGTACTGGTTATGGTGGTACCATAACTATAACGCAAGCTACTTATGATGCTTGATCATCGATTGATGCGTATCGACCGTGTGTAGTGTGCGCAATATTTCCTCTTCATGTTATCATTTATATTAATTTTACGGAATAATACCACGTAGATAATGAGTTCAAAATATTATTGAAATAAATTGATTTCCTCCGCTTTTTTTGGATCCGTTCCCGTACGTGCAATTACGTGGAAGCATTACTTGACCATTCCATAAATGGATCCTTTTGCTGGGAGAAAAATATGATCCCGTGCCTTTTGCAAGTAAGACATTACCGACGGTTGCTGCTATCCTTGCCAGAGGATCCATCAACATCCTCAAGTCTAATGTGGGTTCGATCCGTAATCGTTTTTCTCAATGACCACCCTCATTTCGTTGGCGGAATCGATCCAGCATAATCCTTCCTTCTTAACCGTATCGTGATGCGATTGATTTCACAATGGGAGCGAATATTATAATTCGATGCTTTTAGGTTTCTTTATGAAAATTTCTACTACACTACACAGGATGCTTAAGGTGTTACGTTGATTGAGTTGTGATGGTTTTTGTTCTATTTTATGGAAAAATGTTCATTTCTTATGTTGCTAAAAAAGCTACAATTTTAAAGCTTTTTCTTAAACTTTTTTTATAAACAATTGTTTTGTGAAAAGTTTGACCATTTGCTTCTACTTTCTTAGCTGCATTGTGCTTATTTTTCTCCACTTAATTGGTTGTTTAGTGCTTTACCTTTTTCCCGGTGGTCTTATTTGCTGGGTAGATCATTTTGCAAAGCCCACTTTTCCCACTTCCCGATAGGCCAAATATTGTTTCCTTTATCGTCCTTTTTGCAATCCCTTTTTCATCTTGACATTCACCTTCTATGTCCTTCATTATAGGTAAAGTGGAAATTAGGGAACCCTTTTTCGCGAATCCACCAAATAAAAATCTATTGTGTTTAGGTTCGGTTAAATCAGAACCCCAACTCCGGCAGGATGTTTTTTTTTTGTTCCTTCACTACGTTCTTTGTGCACTAGAACGATAATTTCCTTTTCTTTTCCTATCAATATCAATTAACATCGTAAAAAGGAATGAGGAAGACGATGGGAATCGAACACTTTGATCCCGTCATCTGTTAAGAGATCGTTGAAGGATGATATCTTTCCCCGTTTTTGATGCCCATTGGAAGTGGGCCATCGAAGCAGCAAACTGACCGTCGCGCTTGTATTGGATATGCATTTGGATTGAAATTTTATCTTGAATGAAATAAATTTTTTGTAAATACCGTCACGCTGCGGAAAAGAAGGGCTTACGGGTACAGGTCGAATGGGACAAAAAATCGAACAGGATAGAAGTGGTGTGTTCATTGTTGGATGAAAATTGTATTGATATTAGTGTTGGCATCACGTGGCCATAAAATGCACAAAGGGGTTGAAGGTGTTGTAGGGCTCCTCCCAAAAAGAAAAAGGTTCACAGTCATATTTATTCTTATCATCACCCGCAGCACCCACAGCACGAAGCACAAAACTAACTGAACCGGATGGAACATCGCTGCGAGGATGAGTTAAGCGATTTTATAACTCAAATGCCAAAAAGGATTTGTTCAATGTTTGAGCATCTCATCCACCCGGTACGCCTCCACCACCTCCCCCCCCCTCTCCCCCCCCCCCCCCCTTAGTTTGGTGAAGGTGATATTGCATAAATTTGCTCACCACGATGGAGAACGATTGAATAAACGTAGCGCCCGTTTTTGCGTAATAGAAAACGGACCAACGGTGCGTAACGAATCCATTATCGATTACACGTTAGTTTCTGTTTTGTAAAATCATTGGCTGGCAGAAGGGGGAGGACCGTGGTGATAAGGCCGGCAGTCGGGCAGACGGGCTTGGAAGAACAATCTCTCCATCATTAATCATCTATTAGTAGCCGAGGTGATGCTTTACATTGTGGATATAAAGGGGATAGTTTTGGTTTTTGTTACCTTGAATTATGTCATTAGTTTCGATTATTGAATAATGGTTTGGAGTAAGGGGATGTCCCTTTTCTAAAATATTTTATTCGATTCGATTCGACGGGTGAATTTGATGTTTGTATGAAAGTATGATAACACTGACAAGGGAAAAATCTTTTCTTTAATCCTAATAACATATTTTTGATATCTTATTTTCGTATGCAGGAGTTAGACATTGTAGGATTTTATTGTAATGGTCCGGCACTGAAAAATCAAAGTCTTGCTTATGAAAGTACTGCTCGTTCTATGAGAGACTTTATTCCAGTTCTATCCTGTACATTCCAGTTTTGTAAACAATTTTTTTTCCCCAGACAGCAATCTATTTATAATCAATTTAATGTTTAGAATATTTGCAATCTTTTCTCGAGTTATGCGAATAATGCGTGCCAGAGAAATTCGCGAAAATCGAATTCCCTTTAAACAATCATTTATCTGTAGTGTTCAGGGGATGATTTCTTTATTTAACGTTAGATATTTTTGCATTTGTTTCGTCAGTTAGAGTAATTTTTTGCCAAAATTAATGTTTATAATGTACCATATTTTTAGGAAAATTTGAGATTTCACACATAAAACATTAAATTCCACATACAAAATCACCTGAACTGTCTAAATTTTGATATTCGCGTATCTCGAATTCGCGTAACTCGAGTGTCTCGTAACTCGGGAAAAGACTGCGCTGGAATTTCTTAATGTTTATAATTTCGATCAAATTGTATGTTGTATGGTTGTAAAAACATAAAAACGTAATGCAATTTGAACAAACTACCGAAATCTTTTTTTTTATTTCGACTTTTGCATGATTTCACTCGTTAAATCAAACTAAACAACCATATGGATGTGTGTGTTCCGAGGGGGTAGGGAGGGGGGGGGGGGGGGTTTGCAATTTAATTACGAACAACATAAACATCACTTGGTTGTTGCCGATAGCTAATTGAATTTTACACCACGATTGCCATTTTTCGTTATTATTACGAACAAAAGGCACCACCTTATACGTTCGCTTCCCGATACGCCACCCGATAGGGCACGCATGCGGTCGGATGGTTGTATGTTTCCAACAACCGTCCAAAAAACAAAGGCCACAACCACAACAGTTAAACTGGCCACCAAGCTGGGCAAAAGGTACGGTATGTTGATCAACTGCCTGACGCTAAATGCTTCATCGGGGGCTAATTTGTTCGTCGGGAACTAGGTTTTTTTTTTCTGGGGTGGTTTTACAAAACCCAACCGCACGCCTGCTGAGCCCTCGCAAGAGTCGTGCCGACACATATTATA
Organism: Anopheles moucheti; assembly: GCF_943734755.1. NCBI lineage: Eukaryota > Metazoa > Arthropoda > Insecta > Diptera > Culicidae > Anopheles > Anopheles moucheti. Next base: position 44,796,360 of record NC_069140.1, read on the forward strand.
CGGCCGGCCGTGTGAGGTCCTTCCCGTGTTCCAGTGCTTGTGGAGCACAATTCTCATAAATCAATGAGCTCGCTGGAATGAGCCGCCGGTTTAGACATTACCGTCAGTTGTTTGAGATGGAGTAATAGGATCTCCCTTGAGTGATTGGGATGTTGTTGTACACTGTGGGGATTGCACGTCAAATAGGTGAGGCTAGAGTTGGTTTGCCCGTAGGGTGTTTCCTCATATGGCAACATTGATAAAAGTAGTCTATATTAGTTATTTTGTAATAATGAAACTAAATTCACATCTCACACGAACAACTCTCAAATGAAGTAAAAGAAGAAAGTGGAAAAGAGTGTTTCAAAATCCTTCTCCCATCCATCTGTTACTGCAGGATCAGATTCTTCGCGTCAAACAAAAATCCTCAAAAGTCATTCAAAAATCGATCGATAGCAAATTTTAGTAATAAATTCTGCTGTCATGTCGGTCCTGAATCGTTCTCTGCGTGTGTGTTTTTTTTTCTCTATTTTGGAGTCATTTCAACTCCCATAAAGCGTTTCATATTCATCAGAACTTGCTTTAGCTGCATATACTAACCAAAATGGGATCCTTTTCCCACCCGCCACCAGATCCCGATGTCCGATGGAATTGTTACCCCTTCGTAGTGTCAGCATTCGAAGGACACTCGACCGGAAGTGGTCTGCCTGGGTCGTCAACAAAACAAGCACCGGGGACTTATTTCTTATTCACTTTGCATGCACTTTTTAAACCATGTTCGGGATTTTTGCAAGTCCCCGGTGGGCTTAACACGGGCCCGAGAATTAATTTGTCCGTAACTGGCTAGCGTCGTGCGAGTAGAACACCACACAAGAAGCTGGCAGTGCCCCATTTCAGTGCTGGTACGGATTTTCATTTATGAACGCTCGAATGGGTCGAAAAATTTGTTCAGGATGAATAGTTTCAGGTTATGGTTGAGAGGCGAGTTTGTACTTTTCCTTTTTTTTTTGTTGCGTCGCACGTACATTGACCAGGCTTAGTCGTTGCTGTGTCTCATCTCGATAGCCCGGTCAGCTTGCTAATGCCTATTAGAGGATGGAGAATCTCTGGAAGCTAGCCACACATATTCTATTCCCCGTCCGGCACTCATCCCAATCCGGAAACCAACCAGACACGTAATACCAACGGAAATAGTCTGCATGACGGCCACAACAACCGGTCTTGCCCGCTTCGCCGTTGCACTATGCAATCCCTCCAGGGGAGAAGTGTTTTTTCGTTGTTTGGTGCCCCCGGTGTTGTTTGCAATGTTCCACTTCATTTTAGCTCCTGCCGGGGACCCTTCCGGGGCGAGTGTCGCCCGGAACGCACACGCTTATTTATCTATAACATTTCAATAAATCATTGTGACTAATGGAAGCCGCCACCGCCAAGTGGAGACCGCGCGTCGAAATGCAACGGGTGGCCCTGACAGGGAGCGTCGACACCTGCAGGGCGAGTGAGGGCCCGGAACCGATCGACACAACCCCAAAATGGCGCAGCGGGATGCATCGCGATACATCATGGTTTTCATGGTCGCGGGAAGGCTGGTTGATGCTGGACGTAACTTCCGGTGTCCGGTAGTCAACCCCCCCTTCCGTGGGATGCGGCGATGGGTTTTGCTGAGGTCAGTTCACTCGCTGAAAATTGGCGTCCGAAAAGGGACAAAGTGGTGAAATGGATGTGGTTTTTTAGTGAGCTGCATGAAGCGGTGGAAATTGATTTTCACCCTTTAATTCAGTTGCGAGCATGTGTTTAAGTTTTTCATATTTCTTCCATAACTAAACTTATCTAAATCTAAGCAAGAGAGTGTAAAAATTTAATAAAGAAGGATTCGGTTTAAGTACGCCTTCAGCTCTGTACATTAAATTCGCAAAGCTTCCGTTTATCGATTGCACTGGCACCGGAACCATTCCATTCCAAACCATTTAATTGTCCTTTGTCCTTTTCAGCCTGCCAGCTGGCAGTGTCAGTATCCAAAATCGATTATTTGTCTTACTGGGTAAAGAGAATTGGTTTTCTTTCTTCCCTTTTCGCCTCTCCTACTCTCTTTTCAATTAAGATAATTTTTCAATGCTTTTACACTGCTCACTTGTACACGGTGCGACTGAAGTCACTGGTCACTTGTTTCCAGATGTTTCCAGAATGCTGGGTGCATGTTTCACCTTTCCCGAAGCTGGCCCGGGAATCGTCTCCTTCGCATTGCTTGCACCATTGCAAATGGGATCGATTATGGCACAATTACTTTTCAATTTCAGGCTCATTTGTGTGCCCAGTGTGCCCGTCCCGTGGGAGTGGCCCCCTTACGGCATGAGTTCGTACGCTGCTGTTTGGTGTGTCCTTGCGTTACAAAAGAAAGTTGCAACCGAGACCGTGTCCCGGTGCTAGCAAGCATCAGCCCGGGCGTGAACAATTTTTATTCCGCAGCTTTTGCTAAGGGGAAGATTTCCGCCAGAGCATCATAGCACCCGGAACAACAAGACACGGGTTTCCGACACGTTACTCCGCGCTGGGCGATCTGGAAGATCTTTGGCGTGTGACCGGATGGTACGTGATTTGGATGACTAAAGGAATGCTGGTACGGATCGGGAATGGAACACACAAACCTCTTAACTATTGGGAAAGGAGTAGAAGAAATACGGAGGCTTCGTGATGATGCTCACCTGTCGAACTAATTGTTTGGAGAATATTTTAAAATTTAATAATTCTCGCATGAAAGTTACTAATTGACTTGAAACGTCAACTAACACTGTGCTTTTGGTTCTTTTGGACTCCTCTCAATCGTGAATACTCTGATAGTTGCAACAATTAATCTGTCATTTGGTAAGATTATCTATCTTTGCTATAGTTTCAGAACCATTTTACCATTTTTTCTCTTGATTTTTCCTTTCTTCTTAGAAAACATGAAACGAGAACATTGAATAATACTGCGAGCAGAAGGACACTGCCGTAAAATATATGTTGAGAATTGAATTGAGAACATGTCCTGTGTCGAGTTCTTACATATACAGGCAGTCCCCGAGATAAGCGGTTCCTCTTATACGCGGATTCGGAGATACGCGATTTTTGGAAATTTGACAGATGAGCTAGTTTATAGCACAAAATCTAAGCAAAAGAATAAAAATTGGTCGAAAATACCTCTCTTTTGTCACATAAAACATTTCTTTCTAACTTGTTTTAATGTAATCTTTCTTAAAATCACCTGAATCGGTGAAAAAATTAAACCCAGAGAAGGAAATCGACTCTGTGACTTTGAAGTATAAACAAAATTGAACCAGGATTCGACTTACGCGGAAATTCGAGTTACGCGGATTTTTCCCGGACTATAGCGGTCCGTTATAATAGCGTATCTCGGGGACTTCCTGTACATTTGTTTCGCATGGTATAGGAAAGTTTAATTTCTGCCGATAAGTGCAGTTTCCATCATGTGAAGAGCGCCCTCATATGTTGTTTAAGCATCGTGCTTGATGACTTATTGTCTTAGTCTCAGTCACAGTAGTCCGGTTTGGGTATTTGCCCGACTAGCTTTTATCTTACGGTTGGAAAGTTCTGTCTGCACTAGTTACTTACCGACGTTCGTGTTTACTCACAGGGCAGCGATCCGCCGCTCGTACCAGCGATGATGATGATGATGACGGTACTGAGTCGTTTGTAACATGAAGAATACATACTAGAAGCGTGGACGCGTATGTACATGGTTGGATGTTGTTTGTCTTTGCTTAAGCTCAAGATACTGGAAAGCTTTTTTCCTCACTGGCGACATACCACTTTGAAGGGACATTGCTAGACAATCGTGGATTTTGGTTGTTCCAGTATCAGAAACTAAGACTGTTGCAAGCTTTAATCCGAGTTGTGAAACACAATTCTGAATCAATATAAAACCTTTCATCCACGTGGTACAGCAGGCTACTTGATTCTCCTGTGACACATATTTGCTGATTGTGTCATGCAACATCAACACATTTGTTGCTATTCGTCAATATTAATCAATTTTACCAGCACGGTATTAACAGCGATTTTCCGAGATTTTCTCTATCTGTTGATTTTGTAGTGAGTGTGTGTGGGTGTGTGTTTACGTGGAAAAGGTTCAAACTCACCTTCCAAACCAACGCGACGTACCGATCTTTTTTAGTATCTTGTTAAGCTCATCAAACGTCTTATCTGATCCCGCTTTACAAAGCAACCTCATTTGTCCCCACCGATTGCTACCTTTTCGCGTTGTTATTCGTCTGTTGAAGTGACAAAACATGGCTTAGGCTACGTGGATGGGAAAAGGTTAACTGAAGCGAAAGAATGACTCAAACGGTCGCATCGTGCAAGCAAGTAAGCGAGCAAAAAAAAAACGCACTGTTTAGGAGTGAAGTTCTTTGGCTGGGGTATTCCCCCATTCCAGTTGAGCTGGCAGAGCGCCAATATTAATCAACCGAAACGAGCTCTAAATATTTGCCATTTCATTTATTCCCTGCTCTTTACAAATTCCGTGCTGCAGCCACATTTACCACAAAGCTGGGAGAAGGAAAATGTTCCCTCATTTTCATGTCAGACGACAACAAATGTACGGAAAATGTGTCGCGACTGGCAGATCTGGCTGTGTTTGCTGTGTCTCGATGAAGACTTTCTTCTACTTGAAAGGAGATACGAATGGACAAAAAAAAAACACACACAATATTCCTCATTACGCTTCATCATTGCAATCGTTTTTCTCGCTCGTAACTTTCCGTTCCGACTGCACCAAGAGCGTGAAACAAAAAGGCAAAGCAGTTCCAGCGATTACTTTGATTTTCCGCAGATAAATGAATCTCATTACAAGTGAACGATTTTTGTTGTCGCTGTTGTTGGCGCGATGTTTTTACACGTGTTTTCTCACCGGGTTTCGTTGTGTTGATTCTGGGAAAAGTTTTCGTAATGATAAAGGGGGGGGGGAGGGGATGTGCGTCCAACCTTTACATTGTTTGGCAGCTCCTTCGTGAGGCATCACGCTTTTGTGTGTGTGGAAAGGCTACTAGCTTTTCAAAAATCAACCCATGTGGATGAGATAAATCGTACATTTTTCTACCCTTTTTTTCTCTATCTTCCAGTTAAATATCATGAAAATCCTTTTTGTGCTGATAAAAAGGATTCAAGCGAAAGCTATCCGATTCGCTTCCTTCAACACACTTCTTTTCAAATGGTTTTCACAAAAAAGCCTTTGCCAAGCTTTTATTAAAAATGGAGCCAAAATGGTTTATAGCTAGTTTCTTGCGTTCGTTCTTTCAATTACTTAAATTGAGGGAGAACCATGAAGAAATGAATCATGGCCAGTGCAAAACTCAACGTTATCTTGGCGTCGCTAGCATTATGAGGTCATAAGCAGAGAGTGTGCTGTAACGGTTTACGACAATTTTATGCTTTTTCTGTCTGGCTGGTACATGACACAGTCACTCAAGATTGTTTCACAATCTTTAATTTCTCAAATTAAAATCCCTGTTTTCCTTTCGATTCGATTAAATGCTTGTAAATTATTCAATTAAATTAAAGTAAATTAAACGCTTGTGCTGTCTCGGAAAAATTAAGTTGTTAAGCAGTAAGTAATAGAAAACAGGTTTGATATGTGATAAAATTATTTCAGTGAAAACATGAACTTAAATAAATTAAGTTTCAATTTTCTTCATTATGATCCGGAGGATTAAATGCATACTATTACGATTTTATTTACTGTATGATGAGGAAGCATTTAAGAGGAAGTTTTTTTATGAAGAGAAATGAATATAGGAATCCGTAAATTATCGATTCAGGCTTATTCTTCTTTAGATGCTCTCAATAAGTATTAGTTGTAGTTGAAGCTAATTACGACTAGTCTTTTTGTTATATGTGCAATCGTTTAGAAAAAAAAACAATCACAACTTCAATTGATTGATTGTCTTTAAGAGTGTAAATATATTTTAAGAAAGTTATCTTTTATTTAAAATGATATAATTGTTGTCTGCAGCAATACGAAAATAATCCGTGGTGTGGAAACGTTGTTGTAATCTAAACTTCCAGTCTAAACTTAACCTTCAATGTGAGCAAATTTTGATACATAAAAATATCGCATACTGAATGCTATTGGCACTTGGTACTTATTGAGACCAGTGTTACATATTAGTTTGATAGCTTCTATAGCGTACTAATTGGTGTGGTCCCGTACGAAAGAATATCTATTCAGCTAATGGTTAAATGGGTCAGAATTGGCAGGCTTAGACCTCTTGATGTTGTTGTGCCGATAAAGAAGAATCGGAGTGATAACATGTATTTATATTTTTATTTATCTGTCAAATATATTCGTGAAACTAGTCTTATCTATCTTTCGTACGAGTTATCGTTATCTGTACGAGTTGTGTTGTAAGGTGCCATTTTCCTTACATAATTAACTTTCCGCTTCTTGTTCTATTTCTTCTTTATAGTGTCAAGGTCAGCTTCCTGAGCCTTTCCATGTAACTCCATGGTTGTGAATTAATTTCAGCTACCTCTATTATCATATGGACTGGTTACTAAGGCCACATATTCTATCGGTTTTTTTCAAGTTTAGTTCAGTCTAACAAAAAAAAACTCATGAACAATTTTGACGAATTCTAGACATATCCGCCTACTTCGAATACTTTGGTCGTGACTAATGAGGAAGCTAAATAAAAGGTCCGATCTCAGAATTTTAAATACTGGAACCGCCGCTCATCTGCTTCAGTTAATTCCGGCCTTTCTTTCGTACGTATCAACGTCATTAATCCATCTCAATTTGGACCTTACACGCCTCTATGTGTACGACCTTGAAGGACTTTATAAGCTGGGTTGTCCGGTATCTTTCTCTGGACGTGATCAACCCAACGCACTCTGGCGAATCTAATTGTACGATAGTAAGTTCGCCGCACGGCTCGTGGAGTTCGTCATTGTAACAACTCCTCCATTGTCCTTCCACACATACGGGGTCAAAAATCCTTCTGAGCATCTTCCTCTCGAATGCGGCTAAGAGGGTTTCATCAGTTTTGGACAAGATCCATGTCTCAGACAGGTTCTAAATAGAATATAGGTTCTATTTAGTCTCAGCATCGTTCGTGGTGTTTGGTGTATTGTGGACAGGAGTTTTGAGTAGATAAGTTTCCTCAGACTGCAGATTGACTAGAATGAATTCCGCGTATTTCAGCAAAAATGTTATTGTAATAAAAATGTTAATGGGTATAAAAGGTTAAATTTAGTAAAAACAAATCGCACAACCGCACGTTGAACACAATCGCAACCCGTCTGTAATGCACCAGTTCAATCCGTACGGCGATTATCTGACGTGAGAGCACACTGTTTTCTGTCATTGCGTACAGTGTGAGAGAGTCGACCCGCAACGGGAAAGAGCAAGCCCGTCTCTCACTCTCACTCATCATTCGCTTCCGAAGTTTCGTTGCACGCGGTTCGCGTTTCGGTGTTGCGTGTCGTTGTTTTGGGTCCATCGGAATTTGCATCGATTTCTGGCAGACAAAAACGCGTTCCGATCGATCCTGTTGCACGGTGCTTCCGGTGCTTCCGACTGGTACAATAAAGATGCACCAAAAGCTTACTGGCCAGGCGAGACACCCAAGTTTGTGTCGCGGTTTTGTCCCGTTGTATTGTTCGCCCGTGCAAAGCTCGTAGCTTCCAAGCGTGCTTGTTCGGCAGTGCGTGTGTTAGCTGGTGGTTGGTTGTGTGCGCTGGTGGTGGAAACGTATGGTAGATGCGGGTGGTGACGGCGAGTGTGCTGTGTTAGGCAAGAGTGCGCTAGAAGTGGAAGGGGGCGAAAGGCAAAGCAAAATGTCAGTGAAGCTCTCTCAGCGATCGGTGCAAAGCTCTCTTCACGATTGCCATTCTCGCGTTCACCGCCTTCTCACCGCGCCTCACTAGTGAGAAGCTCGCTCAGCTGCGTGCGGAATTGTGTGGAAATGTATTTGTCAGTTGGCGTAGTTTTTCGGTGTGGTTTTGCGCGGGTGCTTTCCTTGTAATAACCGACCCTCAACGGTACGCTGGTTAGGGCCGAAAGGGCGCTAAGAAGGAAATGAGAAGAAAGTGATCATAAAAAAATAATCAACCAGGTGTCACTCCTGCAGGCAGATCGTTCCATCCTGCAAAGGTGTTGCGTGTGTGAGTGCTTGCGTAAGCAGCATCGTGGCGCATTCGGTGGAATCGGGAAAAGGATATGCCGGTTCGGGTCACATCCTTGCGCGTGAGTGTGTGTCCGCCCCGTGGTGTCTATTGATTTTGATGCGTGTGTTTAGCCGTGTTTCTGTGTTGGTGTGTGTTGTGTAAGTGTGTGTATGTGCTTCATTTAGTGTGCGTTGGAAGCAGCAGTGCGCGTGAAAAAAAAAACGACATATGGATTACGGCAACGAGCGGCAGTCTTATTGTTGCAAGAAAAACGGGATGTAAAATTGGGTCGCTCTGTGTGTTTGAGGGGTGGGTGAGGGGGAGGTGAGCCGTAGTTGGTAGTGAAAAGCCTGCCTGTGAAAAGTGGAAATAACGAGAGCGAGTGTGAGAAGAAGCGAAAGAGTGTGAGAGAAAGAGTAAGAGAGAGCGCGCGTGCAGGAAATGAAAAGCACGTGGAAACGGAAAACGGGTCCCTGTGCATGGAAAATCCACACCGTGCTGAAAAGTGTCACAATTTAAGGATTTGCCAACGCGACATAGAACGCGAGAAGAGAAATAAATACAACGGCACAACAGGGAAACTTCGCCACCAATTCCAATCCCTCCTCCCCCTCCAAAAAGCATCAGCTCAATTGCCATAAAAACGCTGAAAGACGACCGAGCTGAAAGAATGTAAGTTTCAAACTGTTTTACAGAACACAGAATCGTTTGTATGTTTTCGAACTAGGGGGTAAAGGAAGGAAGGGGAAGGACGTTGTAAAACGTTGCGAAGCATGTATGAAGCGCGTATTTTTCATTCCCATTGCTGAACATGTGCACGGTAAATTGTAAACTGGAGCGAATCACATCTTTTTGAAACAATTTCTCATCTTTCAACTGGCACCAGCGCCAGTTCCGTTTCGCAGCAATGGCTGTGTGTTTTGTATCCTTTTTTTACCTTCTTCAGGCTATTCGCATAAAATGGTGCCGCATTCAACAACCGGCAGCATAGCCTTCTTAGACCCAGAGTCTCCGTGCACTGGTACCGCGAATATGCGAAGGTATGCGAACGATGGGTTGCTTCGATCGGTGGTCCTACATCGGCAGTAGTTCCCCTTTGACGACGGTAACAATAGATGCGTGTTTTTTTATGTTCTTTTACCCTACCTGCTGTCAGCCCACCTTGCTGCACACCTTCGAAGCAGTCACATTCCATTCTGGCAGGACCTGCCTTGAAAGCCTCGCCCTTTTAGAACCCTTTCGTCGGAGAAGGTAAGGGGCCCGACTGCCTAGAAATGATTACGAGCGCGTGACAAGTATCTTTGATGAATGAACAATTTTGCATATCATTATTCCGGTGTTTCGGTTTATTTACTTGTCAACCATTATGTCAACCATTTGGGTTCTTGTTAAATTTGTTGGAGTTTTCAAGTCTTTTCTTTAATTCTTTCATGTTTTTCAAATGTTATTCTTAAGCTGTTTATTTAAAAAAAAATTATAACGAAATCTCTTTTTTTGTGGTAACTCGAAGCTTAGCTTAATTAAGAGCATAAAAATCAGAAAAACGCCTAACCAAACCCACTTAACTCTAATGTGTGTCAAACGCATCATGCTTTTCCCGGCAACTTATCATTTTACGCCCGTCGATTGAGCCCTTCACTCAACCGTGAAATAAAACTGCTGGTGCAGCTGTTGTTTGCGGCAGCCTGAGAGAGTCATTACACATCGAAAGGAGTAGAAGTTCATATGGCAGCAACAAAAAAAAAACGCAGAAACAAAAGTGTGCAAAAAGAAAATAAAACCACTTGCGCTGCTTTACTTGACTGCGTCGTCGTTGCAGTTGCACTGCTGCGGGCTTTGCGACTGCAACAAACGCTGCAATTCGATTGTTGCGCGAGACAGGGCAGGATCAGTGATTGCACCTCGGCCGGCGGATTTGTTATCCAATGCTTTCGATATAAAGATAGGTTTTGGGTGCGAACGATGCACTGGAGGATTGCTTTACACCAGGTACCGTAAATGTTTGATGCGTACCCATGTAATTAACTGCTGTCATTCGTTGTTTCGTTTTGCCACGATGCACGGAGTGTTTCGGTTTTATGAGCTACACAGCTAAGGTGCAATGAAACTACTAAGCACCGGCTTCCTTTAGTCGCCTGGTAGAAGATGGCATTAATAACCATTTTCATCGCGCAGCTGAACTCTGACACCCTGCAGCGAGTTGAAATGTGACAAGTTATTCTGTTTTTCTTTCATCTACTTTATGTAATCACATCACGAAACGCGAGAAACGTTCCGATGCAGCTGGATGTAACATGCACGTTACATTACGTTCTACCGTGAGCCAAGTCACGATTCTGATCGTTTTGTTTCGACTCTTCGATAAAATTGTGACCCGTCCCTTTTGGTGGCGACAAAGGGAAGCGGCCAAAGCGTGAGGAGACATGTGTAATGCGAGACGTTGTGTCATTGCAATTAGCTGCCAACGGTTACGGAGTCTACCTGTTTGTCTATTTCCCTTGCGGTGGTTTAGGTTTCGTTGCGAGCTGTTTTTTTATGAGCTTATCGCCCGCTTTATGGTATTCGGTAAAGGTGTGTTGCTATCTAATATGACGAATGGTTGGAAAGGTTGCTCAATTGATTTACCTGAAAGAGCAGTTTCTTTTTGCTATTGATCTTAAGAAGTTTCGTTCAGTTTTGGAAAGCTTCTACATAACTGGTTGAACGATTTAATTCAGCTGCATTGAGAAAAGAAAATTGCAAATGAAGAAAGTTCTTCAGAATGGGTATTCCCGGTGGTGGAGTGATTGTGGCATAGAACCTTCACCTTCACCTTAGGGCGAATAAATTCAAAATCAGAGTCAGTCGATGAAGTCAAAGAATTTTAGAGTTACCAAACAATGACGATAAAACAAAACTCGTTAAAATATATTGAAATACACTTAATATACTCCAAAAAGAAATTCTTTCATCTACAACTGGTTACTGGTTGTTGTTTGTGGTCTAACTTATGCCAGGGGTGCTCAATTCTTATCGTAGGGTAGCAATAATGGTATGGTGAAGAAAGCACCCACCATGAGACCACCATGTTTCTATTTGTTTTCACGCAAACAGTAATGGTATGAGGCACTGTAAGTACCCTCATTATGTCACTCTATACTGAGGGTGAGTTGCTAGACCGAATCGTAAAGTATAAGCGAGTATAACGTAAAGAAGAAATTTAACAGAAAAAGGCGATAGTTTATTAATGAAAAAAATTAATTAATGAAAAAAGTTGACTAAATAAATGGATAGTAGTAGTAGCAACAAGTAGTAGATCATAAATTAATTGATAAAATATGACGCGACAACAACAGCAGGAAACAGAAAGTAAAAAGATGAAATGGAAATGATTTTTTCCAACAAATAACTAATAAAACTAAAAGAGAAATGGAAACAACTCAAGATGTTTTTCCAACAAAACACCAAAGTGCGACACTGCAAATATGGCAAAAGAAAGCAAAAGCTTACCTTCAACTACCTCACACAGGCACATGATTACGTTCGAACCACGAAGCACTAGGGCTAGCACTAGGGAACGTCTCGAACAAAACACAGCAGTTGCAATGCCAATTTTCTTTCGCTACGATCGGAAAGAGGTGCGTCCTCGATGGATGCAATGCCCAGCTTGCATCCGAAGAACCAAGAGTGCATGGGATGGTGTTAGGCCAGCTGTAGGTTTTCTTCCTCCCAGTTCCAGACACCTGGGCGCTGAGATGACCGGGTTGGGGAACCCGCCGTCAGAAACACCACGAACAACACCACGTATAAAGCTGGGAAACGCAACCAAACTTAGTAAATGATGAAGCGCACGCCGAGAGAGAAAAAGAGCACACTGCGCCTGTTTAGAGGTAGTGTTTTTATGTTTTTCTCCCCTCGTCGTCACACCGTTCCCGGCCCAATCGCCCTAACGGTTGATGGGGAACCAGATGGATGGTTGGATGGGGTTGGTTTTTTGCGTGCGTTTCACTGCCGTGTGCATCTCTCGGCGCATGCAACGCGTGGTGTGGGCACCGGTTTTTTTTCTGTTTCGTTGTTGTATATTCCCAACCCCCGCGTGTGGCTGTTCCGTCTTCCGTGGTGGCCGCCGGAGTACGGCTGCTCAGTCCAGTTTGTTTCATTCATTTGTTTTGCCTGCCATCGGGAAGTGATGGTGGGATCTATGCGATGGTAAATGGTTGCGTCTTTGTGTTGTTTGGGAACTGGTCCAGTTTGTTTTCGGGCTCGGGTTATTGACGCCAATAGGGGGTAAGCTATATGGGAAGATGGAATAAATGAGGTTAATGCGAAAGATAAAATGTATCGAGCGGTATGGTGTGTTTTTAAAGTAAGTGAAGTAACCATTTTCATACACTGTTGAAATGCTACTAATAATGACTTAGTAATAATACTATTTTGTTTGGAATTTAAATAGAATTGTTTTTTTCGTTAACCAAGCAAGAACAATAATTAAGTAAAAATGAGAGACTTCTTAAGAGACTTCAAAAGTAAGGGAAAGCTCTCGTTGCGGCACCCAAACGCCACCTAACGCCGCGTCAAGGTTGACAAATGTGAGTAAAATATGGTCCTAAGCTCACGTCACGTCAGCCACACCGGGGGTTTCGGGATCGGGTGTGATAGTTTTTAACGGGCGATTGAGCAGATTTTATTGAACATACAGGCGCGTAACGGCATAACGAACGTTGCGTTGCAGCTGCACCGTGATGAATAGCGCGAGTCGTTTCCATTTGGACGCATCGTGTCTGAAACAATGGGTTTCATATCGGATTTGACAGCGTACGGCTATGCAGCGTTAGAAGAGATAAAAGAAAAAAGCTTGTTATAGTTTGTGCTACCTACAGTTACTGACAGTTTTTGTAAATACTTTTATTTGTGTGAAATTATATTTTCTATAATCATTGTTGATGTTTATTTAAATAGCTTTTTTACAAATAAAATAGTTGGAATTTAAGGTTGCTAATTAAAAATATTAAGTTTAAATAATTTGAAATTAGTATACAAAATTAATATTTTGTAGTTAATATAATATTTGTTATTATTATTATATTATTATATTATATTATATTATTATTATTATAATATTAATATAATATTTGACCATGTAATATTTGTATTTTAATAATTGTAAGCTTTTTTTTATTTATTCTGGAACGGCCAGGCCGTATTGCTGTAATTTAAAATTAGTATACAAAATAATTAAATTGTAAGCTATTGCAATGGGTTTTTCTGTGATCGTTATTGATGATTATTTTAGTATTTTTTTACAAATAAAGAAGTTTGAATATATGGTTGCTAATTGAAAATAACAAGTTTAAATAATTTAAAACTATTATACAAAAGTGTTAAATCGTAAACTAATGCAATGGGTTTTTCTATAACCATTATTGGTCCCTATCGCGAAACAAGTTGTTAAAATTTATCCACCTGCTTGGTTTTATCCACCATTATATATATCTACTAGAAATGGTATCGCGAACGATTTTCCCCTACCAGTCTATAAAATCATACCAACCATTATAAATACAGATCTAGTAGTTTTGTCATTTGTCAAAATCTATGGTTTGTCTTCATATCGTCGGCTAACGAAGAAGTGTTTTGCGTGATGCAGCAACTTGCAGCACATTCCTTTCACCTTTCCCATTTCACGACTAGGCTAGTTCTTCTATTTTATTTTTTCTAAAAAGTTGTAAACAATAGGAGTGAGATTTTCCGTATGCAGGCGGTCCGGCTCTAATCGTCACTTTTTCTAGGGGAATAAGTTATTCGTAAACGTTAGTGTAATATGTTTTTCATATGGACGTGGTTAAATCAAGGTAATCCCGACTCCACATGGACGGCGGTCGCGGCAGTACCGCGAAAAACGCGGCGTGGTTTAAGATGGACAACTCTGCGGAACAGCAGCCACGGAAGATTTGAGAACCGCCACGGACCGAGATGAGCCGGGCCGAGCAGATGTTCTGTATTGGCAATGAAAGTTATACGCGTTTTCCGCGGCACCGCTCATGTGGAGACGGCCTAACAGAATACGGTTAGTTTTGAAAAGGAAAGAGATTAGCAAAGAAAAGCAGACAAAAAATGAGAAGAAAAAAAGCGGAAGTCCGTTTTACCAGAATAAAAAAAATAAATTAATTAAAATTATTATTTTTTTTTACAAGTTTGTACTTTTCTATTTCAATAATACATTTCCCATTACATTACATTACATTTCCCGTGAAGTAAGCTCTTAAACCTTCACATAAAACGGGGTTGATACCGTATAACTACTGCATCGAGGCAGTAGGTAAATATATGGGTTGATATAGATAGTTTAGCTCGTTCGCGATACAAATTAAAGACTTTTTTAACGACTACTCGATTTTTTCCCCACGATTTGTATGGTAGTCATGGCAATTGCCTTCACCGTTTTAAGGGTTGACAAGTTTGCTGCGTTGCGATACCAATCCGCCATAACTGTCATTATAAGGGTTGATATTTTTATAGACTAGTAGTTAATTTCGTTCGCGATAGGGACCATTGATGCTTATTTGAGTTACTTGTCTACGAATAAAGAAGTTGGGATTTATGGTTGCTAATTGAAAATTACAAATTTTAATAATTTAAAATGAGTTTACAAAAGAATTTAATTGTAAGCTATTGCAATTGGGTTTTCCATAATTATTATTGTTGCTTATTTGAGTTACTTTTCTACGAATAAAGAAGTTTGAATTTATGTTTGTTAATTGAAAATACCAAGTTTAAATAATTTGAAATAATCTATTGAAAACTATCGCAATGGGTTTTACATCTTTAAATTAAAGTTTTCTGTTTCACTTCATGTATCTTGTACCTTCCGAGGACATTCTCGATAGTGGGGACACTCTCGAAATGTCTTCCACACCTTGTATATTTTATTTCCTTTAGTGCAACTAACAAGAGTTATAGTCGCATGTATTTGATCTTTATAACGTGCCGTTTAAAACCCAAACCTAACAAGAATGAACATAATCATCGTTTCATCGATTCCTGGCTATGATCTACTCAATAGCAAATAGCTTTCCAGTCATTCGGTCTTACTCTCCTGTCTTGCTGCTTCGGATTTGATTTCCCATAAAAAAGAGAATCACCGAGGTGGAAAATAACACAAATAATCCACCGGAAACCGTCGAAAAGGTATCGAAAGCTGTCACGCTAGAACAAATAGTGGCTCTCGCCAAAATGGACAGCCCTGGCGAAACTGGGCGCCCCAACTCACCCTTCCGGCCAGAATGAAACGGGGACATTTTTGTTTGTTTTTTCCCCGTTTTTCCACTACTTTACTGCCAGGTGACAGGCGTCCTGTCAGGACAGGTAGCAAAGACTGACGTGAGTTTCCGTCACGAGTGGTCCCGTTGCTTCAGTTTATGTTTTTTTCTCCGTTCGATTCGTGCTCGTACACGTGGAGCCGTGGAGCTTTTGCCCAACAAGTGTAGAGGATGGCTTCGGACGTGTACGGGTTGCTGGTGAAATCGATAAATTTAAATTTAAATAATAAGATTACACACGAACGGGGACCTGCTTGACGGTAGGGAAGTGTTCGGGGGGAACCTTATGGTTGTACGGTTTTGTCGTTTCAAGGACGTTTGTTTTACCGCTGGAAGAAGCCATCAAATCGTATTATAATAAAATGATACCAATAAAATAGAGGACCTGCCCGCATGGAGTTTGTTGTGTGCTGTCTGCTTTCTGGCTGTGCATCGCATCGATTCAAGCTGATGCAAACCACGGATGCAAATCGGTGATCGGAGCCAGCGAATGTTAAGCTTTTTTTGTGTGCAAAACCGCAAGAGATGATCGCAAAATTGTAGATGAAGTTGGCAGGGATAAGCAAAGCAGGCCGTTGGTAGAAAGTGAAGCAAACTATCGCAAATAAGGAAAAACCATAGACGAGAAGGAGACTGCAATCTTGAAGGACTCTAAAAAAGAAATCGATACGAGCGGGCAAGAAAAAAACAAGGCTAAAGTAGAAGTTCATTTAGTGAATAGATAGCTCTAGGTTTTCTCGCTTGAATAGCTCCATTATCCTTCATCGTGATGCTGGGCTGTAGAGTGGAAAAAAATGGGAAAAAACGGAAAACCTCTCGCTTTTGTGTGTCTTTTTCTACCTTTATTTTATAAAAAGCGCCCCCTCTCTTCAGACCGAACGTTCTCGATAAAGGATAATGGAAGACTGGTCGAAGCTTTTCTGAAACGGTCGGCTAGCGATGAGATTTTTCTTCGTTTATTTTTTTTTTCAATTGTCCCACCCGGTGTCCCCTTTCCTTACTTCCCCTTCAACCCCAATCGCTCCAGCTATCAAGCGAGCAACTACGTTGATTTGCTTTCTTTTTTTTTTGCTCCGATAGACCAAAAAGCGAAAAGCTCTGAAAGTACCTTTGGTATGTGATGCCGTTGATTGAAAGGATGGGTCCAACCCGTAACCCGTTGGTGATCCGTTTTAAGGTTATAAAAAATCTGTACACTTCACCACCTTCTTTGGAAGCAAACAAAAAAGGCATTGAAGACTTGCGTGTTATTTTCTTTCAGAAGCGTACGGGTTGTGCTTTTGTTTTATTGTTTGTTATTATCTTTAATTTATTTATTCATCTTATGTTAATTGTTTATTTGATGAATTTTATATTCATTACCAGATAAAGTGCTTTTTAGGATTGCGAATAAGGATACTGAAATGAACTTTTTTATTTTGTTATATGATTCAGTTGTCAGTTGGGAATCGATCATTGGGCAAGGGTCAATAGTTCAGACATCAGACTATAAAACTAGAGTTATTGGTTGTATCCGTCTCTTTTTGCGTTTCTTCGTGGTGTTGAAAGCGTCTAAGAAAATAAAATACACAGCGTAGGAAATCCCCCCAAAACTGTATTATTGCAAATGTGTATGTGGTGTTGAAGTTCGACTTCAATGTATTTATTAATGCACAATATTTATAGGCATCTTAACATTAAATTCTTATTATTTCGATTCATGATGATCGTTGTTTGAAAGTAACCATCTTTCAACGTATGTGTACGATCGATTTGATCACTAAATCACCACTCAGATGATAATTTAAGATCGTTGTTGTTCGGAATGAAATGTACCCAAAAAAGCAGCACCATCGTTTCATCAACCCGCTCACCAACCAGACACGTACTAACCGTGTTACAATTTGAATATTCATCGTCAATCTACCGGAATCGCTTACGGTTTTGTGACCATCTCTTTTCGGTTGCGATTGTGCGCACGTATAAATATTCAATGGAGCGACACTCAAGTAACCTTTTGCTTAGGTGGAGAACTTTGCTTCGGCACCGGAAACCGTGCACACACTTTTTCGGTGACGGGCTGGCGGGTGATTTTATGTGCGATTGATTGGCACCCTAATGAACACATGTTTAGTGAAGCTTTTAATTTACATTTCAATATTAAATGAGAAAAAGATGCTTCAAGATACATTTTCTAATTGCACTCAGACATATTGCGCTTCAAAAGACATATTTTCTTAGGTCTTAAGCTGTTTCAAGGTATAGCAAAGTTACGACCCTTTGCATTAGCCACTATTAACGCACCCGTCCCCGCTAAATTGCACCCTGCCGATTAACACACCGTTTTGGAGTGTGTGTCGAGTTGACGACCTTTTTCGGTATCATTCGCAAAGGCAGATACCAATTTTGCACCCAAAACGGAACCCGATCCGAAGGGCTCTAAACTTTACTGTTCACGATGCGACTAATTTAATATGCCCAAAATGGATGCCAATTGTCGTAGTTGGCCCCCAAATGGCGTTTTGTGTCGAGCGTTTGTGGTGGTGTAGGTGATCGCACTACGAACATACATATCCCCCGTGTTTGGCAGTGGAAAGGCTGTTGCGATGTGCGATAGTGGATTGCCCTTTTTCGCTTCTTCCTCGTCGGAGTCTCACTGCCCTGTGGCGATCGATCGATGGTCGAAGCGATGCTAGGGCAGTTGGGCACTCGGACAACAAATCCGATCCGACATTGGTGGGTCCTTTTGCATAAACATGAACCATGATGGTTTGGTTTGTTGCAGCTGCAATGTTTTGCCTTCGAGGTGTAGTGTATGTGTGCCGGTTTGTTTACGTCTCGATCGATCTAGATTTCATGCACTGGAGAGAGAGAGAGATGCGGATGAACGGTGAACGGATTCAATATTGTCGTTGGGGTGTTGGGCGGGTCGGAATGTGTAAGAAATCGCTTTAGACAGAATTTATCCCAGGCTCCAACGATAGACCGCATTGACCTAGTTCCTATTGGTACGCTGCTTCGGTGCTTTGCCTTATTTATTTTTTATTTTTAAAATGAGTTTGATTGAAAGACACCAATCTCCTATTTAGTGACATTCGATCGTAAGCCTACCGGGCGGTAGGAATTGCTCATTTATGTTGTTTTGTTTTTGTTTGCGTAAGATTCAAAGCTTAAAGTCATATTTTTTTATTTCTTCTTTCCTCCTTCAATGTCTTTGCTAAGAGTCGTAACTTTACCGCTCTTTATTTATTATTTTTTGTTTACAAAAAAAAAAAGATTATTATGGTCCAAACTCCACTTTATGGAATGTAAGAGAAAGGCTTTCAACCAGTACGTTCCCACGCTTTGGTGCAACGATTATAACGAGATAAACAAGCAAGAAAACATATATACACAAAGATCATCATCGGCAGCCTCATTAGTCAAATTAGGTATTGGGTGAAAGATGCTCAATAATAATAATAATATCACTCTGTTTATGCCATTTGTGGGCACGATCGATGGCAATCCCTTTTTTGTGCCGATGATGCCGAGATTCCGTGTTGGGTATGGATGGAATTTTCCAAACCAAAAAAACATAAAATCCGCCCGATCGCGAAACACTTCGTCCCAAGCAGAAAGCAATCGGGCGAAGGTCCCAGTCACATATTTTGAGCTACGGTTCCATTTTTGTTTGCCTCTCTCGCCAATTCCTAACCAATCGTTACAAGTGCGATCGAAATCAAAACGTGATCCTCACACACCGCCGTGGATGCGCATCGATGGTGCGGAAGGTGAGAAGGTGACGAAACATAAATGTATATTTATTTGTATCTAAATTGCGCACAACCTTCACCTTGCCGGTGACCTTCAATCCGCGACAAAAACCGCTAGGTCCCCCCCCGACTGCTGCTGCTGCTGTTGTTGTGGTGGTTGTTGTGCAGTGAAACGGTGAAACGCAACACACCACCCGGGGGCCCACAGGAAGAGGAGAAGAAAAAATGCGCACCCCCAAACGTTTAATGTTATTACTCGTTTGATTGGTTGTGAATTCCCCGTGAAATTGGGGTCAAACGATGGTGGCGCGTGGGTTCGGGTGGTATCGTAAAAGCGGTGACGTGGGAGGGTGATCGGTGTTGAAGTTTCGTTTTGTGGCACTGCCGTGGCTTGAGACAACCGAAACAACATGACGCTGCGTTTTGTTTTTCTTTTCTCCAAAGCCCATGCACGGCACGAATTTTGTAAATCAAACCAGCCGGATTCGGATTGGTCATGTTTATTATTTTTTTTTTTGGGTGGACAATTTGTCTTAATTAACGCGGAGACACCGGTCTTCGTCTTCGTCTGTTAGCGATCCAATGCAGGCAAGGGCCATTATATGTGGTGGGCATAATTGAATTTCCTTTCATTAGGAGTAGGTTTTTTTTTTGGTTTTGCGCGAGAAGATCGTTGAATTACGCGTGCCAAGAAACATGAATTAATCCCTATTGCCGATGCATCCCCCCGGTAAAGGCTTAGTAAAAGTTAATCTACCGCCGGCTAACCATAACACGCTCAACACGTGGGTCAACGATCTTGTGCACTGTGGTGGTAGTGTTGGTGATAAGCAGCGCGCATTATAAACAGTGCGTAAAATGCGAAGATGAAGGCATCGTCAGGTGACGTTATCAACTTTGAAGAGTACAGAGTATGTATTTACAATGCATCAGTGATGAATGCTGCCAGGGCAAGATCTGTTTGATTTGTGCTAGTAAACACCAGTGTTAGTTGAATAATTCGATTGACTCACTCGCCACTCTGATCTACAGATTCCTGTAGGAATAATCATTAGAAGTCTCATATGCAATATTTACATCGTAATGCTAATCAATCTCATTCGATGTACAAAAGCTTCCCCTCATCTCTCTTTATTATCTTGAGGGCAGATTCGGTACAACTTACTTACATTTACAATTTACAATTTACAATTTTTAATTTCATTTCACTCGTAAAGAAAGGTCATTCCTTGTTCGTATACGCTGCAACAAAAATGGCCACCTTTTGCGGGGCAATGCATCGATCCGGTCGGGTACGTCGGTTCGTCGTATATCTTTGGGCCCGGAAATTAGTTTACCATTGGATTAGGCCCCCGGCCATGATTGTCCGAGCGAACAGGCAACTAACCAAAGATGTACAACTCTCGTACCGTGTGTGAGTGTGTCTGCAGTCTGCATCACGAGACAAAGAAATTAGATTAGATTGACTGCTCACACTCCGCCGCCCCCATACTCGGTGAAGAGTTCCAATCCAAGTTGGCCAAGTGTTGACAGCGTAGCGTGCAGTGCTTCCGGCCGTCATGGTGATCGGATGATGAAGATGATTGAAGTTGTCATCACTGCATGGTGGTTTGCCAGTTGGTCAGGTCGGTGCCCATGCTAGTAATCGGATCCCTTGCAATTAACTCTCCGCATTGTCGTCTTGAACAGCCCACCGTAGTATTGAGATGTCATTGACCTCCGGGAGGGAGTTCCAAACACTCACAGCAGAGTTTGTCGAAAAATTTAAAACAAACGAAGCTGTGAAGATGCGAAGGTTTTCCGGATGGAAACACTCGTAGACGATGTGTAGTGGTAGCTTCTCTGGGAGTAGTTCCCGGTTGGTTGGGTTCGGTCTAGTGATGGGAAAAATCGCTCCCATGTGGGAATCAATCCGACCGATCCGGATCCACCTTGGGATCGATCCTCCGAATCCGATCCGAATCCTATTAGATTTTTTTATGACCACAAAAAAAAACTCTTTGCTTTGTAAACATAGAAAATGCACAGTGGATATGCTAATAAGTCATTTCGTTCTTGAATTGAAAAATTTGGTTCAATTTAAGGATTTTTAAATCCAACCAATATTACATCGTAGCTGAATCACACCCACCAAGAAATCAAGATCACCAAATACATTATGTGAATTTCTTTATTAATATGTTTTAAACCAAATTCATTATTTAAAAAAAAATCAAACCAAAGCTGTAAAAATCCAAATCTAAAAAAAAT
This sequence comes from Anopheles moucheti, assembly GCF_943734755.1. Classification (NCBI taxonomy): domain Eukaryota; kingdom Metazoa; phylum Arthropoda; class Insecta; order Diptera; family Culicidae; genus Anopheles; species Anopheles moucheti. The sequence goes on from NC_069140.1 coordinate 44,817,778, forward strand.
TATCCAATTATTTCTATGCTTTCCTCGCTTAAATTATGCTTTAGAAATAATATTTAATTCAGTTTTTTGGGGAGCAGCCTATTTCTTCTGTCCGTATAAATTTGCCCTACCTTAGAGAAAATGCGTTCACATGGAACAGAATCAAAAAGCAATAAATCACAAAACATCCGCATTCGAAAACAATCCCTATCACAATCCCAGATTCCAATCATGACGGATCCGGATCCGGGATCTGGACTCTTGTTTTGGATTTCGATCCCGGTTTCCCGTCATTACAGATCCGGATCGAAAAGGATTGTTTTGGGATTCCAATCCAGAGGCTCCTAGATTTAGGATCGAATTCGGATTGATCCAATGAAGGATCCAATCCCAGAATCCGATCCGATCCGCCCAACACTACAGAGCAGCTCCGTTCAGAGCATTTCAATGGCATAAAATAATAACCTCACGATGTCAGTGATGCACATCGTTGACACTGGTATATGCATCGTGGAGTGCATTCCCCACGCTGTGTCACACATCCCCCCCCCCCCCCCCCCCATCCCACCATTCGGGGTGGCGCAGAATTCTTCCTATCAGAGCGAATGCAATCACAATAACACACCTCGACCGCAGAAACATGACAAACACTGATAGTGGCCACAATGATGATGCAAAACCGTTTGGCGGGATGATGCACAATCCCGGAGCCCACTCGCCCCATCACACCAGTCGTCATCATAATAATCATAAGCCCCATAAGCCATTGCACTCGCAGCGTGTCTCCGAGTCGAAAGCTCGTCGAAAAGACACCGCCGGTACACATCGTGGCACAACGTAATGGCGGGCATGTGTTTATAACCCATCCGCTCGAATCCGCGCTCGGCTCCGTCCTGTTTGTGGGTTGTACTGCATTTTGTGTAGCATTTTGTTTCTGTCCAACTTCTTCTGCTGCACTCTCGTATTAAGTCTTGCTCCGCTGTCATCACCCCGATCGACATTCTTCGACAGTCGCGACGCCAACCCCATCAGATTCAGCTCCCAAACTGCACCTCAGCTGGTTCAATCAACTTCCACCGTGCGGCAATACCATCGCGTGCCCTCACGAGAATGTGGCGAGGTGACGTTTAGAAGTTGATTGGATCCAATGTCTCTCGAAGCAGACGTTGGGTTTTTTTTTTTGCTGCAGCAACACACCACCCGTCTAATGCACCGGGGTTTGCAATTGCACACCGTCATCAACGTGGTGGTGGGTGCGCGTGACACTGGAATGTGTCCCCGGGTTCTTTAAGAAATTGTTTAGTGCACGAAACAGGCACACGGCGGGTTTTGTTGTGCCACGGCGCCTTCAAGATTTCGGGTAACTTTCCAACGCTTGCGTTGCTGCTCCAGTAGTAGGCGATGGAAGTAAAGGGTGCACATGTTTAGAGCAATCGCAGCAGGCCCTGTCCGGGTCAGCAGCATGTCGCCCCAAAACCCGCCTATGCCATCGTCCATCGGCCCGGGAGGGTTACGGGTTTGGTGTGATTTATGACCCGGCAGGAAATAATGATGGATTGCAGAAAATCAGCTCACACAAATTGCATTACACCTTCGCCCAGAGTGTGCCATTTTCCGACGGGGCGATGGGGTGATGGTTTTCTTTCGGAGTTTCTTTGACGCCCGCACCGTTGGTTTGGTGGGGAATTCTGCAAGCTCTCCGGTGTGTGTGCTTTCCCCCTCCACCGTGGCGTTCCACTCGAGTGGAACAAATTGTCATCAGGTTTTGTTTATGGCTGAGTGAGGCAGTAGTGGAGACTCCTGCGAGGCGACCGGTCCAATAAAACAAGAGATCCCGAAATTGGATCGACGCAATCTTGTTGTTGTTCATTTTTGTTTTGCTTCGACACAGTGTTTGTAGATGACACCAGGCGTTTTTCACTTCGGGGCGTATCGGGACGACCAATGTCCGCAGCCAATCAACCGCATCGACCGAAACACCGAAAGCACCACCAGCAAGAGGTTCGTTTCGGTTTTGGGCGCATTGAAACGCGAACCGTTCCCAAAAAATCAACACGCTCCGAGTGCTTCGATGCAGTCGGTTCAATTTCGATGCTCCGGGAACGGGTTATGCAAATCGTTCCCACGGAAAGCTCATCGTTGGCGCGTCGGAACCATGCGGAGCTTCCGAAGCGTTGCTGGATGTGTGATCTCGTCGACGGCTTCGCTGAACAGCTGACTCTGTTGGATGCAGTGATCATTAACATTGTCCGCTTTGGGAGTCTGGACTGGAGCAACCATCTTGTTTGGGATCGATTTCTTGACGGATCATTTAAACGAGCAATGCAAAGCGCCAACTAATCCAATGTTAGATGCAGTATGGGGTGGGAAGGGTTAAATTGAAAATCTTTTTCGGTGTTGAATAAGCTTATTCAATTTTAAATTGATCTGCAAAACAACCGGCATGCGGCTTAACCACTTTAGCTTTTATTTATTCATGAAAAGGTAGCAAATTCGAACATCTCCCGCATGGCGTAAAATGGAAGCCGTAGACGCCGTGGTTTGTGAGGTTCGGAAGCCACGAAAACGTTCGAACTGCATCGAACCATTCTGTATCGCGACCCCGTGACCGATTAATTAGCTACCCACTCAAAACACGGCCGCGAACGATAAGCGTAACCGTGAGCAATCGAATGACATTCATCGGCGTTGGAAGGTTAAAATGCACGCACTGTTTTGTTTCGGTTGATAGCAACAAAACGCAGGGTTTTATTCACCATTTCCTTTAAGGTTCTTCTTCGCATGTCCCCTGTTGCGTTGTGTGCGAAGGAATCGAAGTAACCGCGACGCGTTTCGCCCTTTTTTTTGTTACGACGTCGGTTGCTTTGATATGAGAGAGTGTCGTTTGCTTTTTGGTTGCTGCGCGCCTCACATACGCTGTGTTTACATTTGGAGATTGAGGCTTTTTTTTCGCTGTCAACTGAACGACTGACGATGAAGATGAACCACTGTCGGTCTTATCTCTTGATGTGTGTGTTTTTTACATTTGATTTGTCGCAGCATCCATCAGATTATCAGGGGGGTCGCTTAATGGGGCCAGGAAGTTTCGACGAGCTGGCCACGATCAGTGGGGTTTTGCGAGTTTTTCGACTGTTCGAGAATGTGCGTCGTTGATTAACGTGGTGCTGATAATTGCCCATTTTTTGATGAGTCAACTATTCGTTTAGTTTAATGCATAACATAGTGTTTACTTTACTTGTTAGCAACTTGGTTCTGTTTTCACACGCCATATTTTCGAATTGTTTGCTTCTTTTGTGAATGTTTTCTTTTATTTGTCGAGTCTAGAGTAAACAAACGTTCTTGCGGTTGTAGTCGCCGATTTAAGTTACATTTACACTTTTTTTTGTTCTCAGTGATGAATTGCACAATAAAATTATAATTCCTTACATTAAACGTAAAATATGGCATGTGCGACATATAGCTTCGATTTGCTATTAGTGTTACATTTTCCTGGAACTCACAGCAGAATCCTTTTTGCAAACCACTCGAGCAGCCGGATCCATTTCCCGAGACACTCCATTAGTAATTCGGTTGCCAAAACTGGTTTTCGCTTCAGTGGTCTCTTGGGGGGCAAAGCAAAGCTAGTTCGGTAAGTAACCACACAGCACACGGACGAGCTCTGTCTGTGAACGAAGCAGAACATGTCTGTACAAGACACGCTGTGCTCTAATCTCGATCCCCAACGAATTGGTCTCTGATGAAAAGGAAAAGTCTCACTTTCGATTAATAATTCAGTCGACTACACTACTGTACCACTGTTGTTGGTGCTTGTTTTGTTCATTCACGTTTTCCGAAGCGATTGGCAGCAATGGCAAGCTTAAAGCTTCACTTCCGAAGATGTGCTGCTGCTGTATTGGAGCTGTATCTGTTCTGATCTGTTAGGTACATCAGCTTCCGGGTTCCCAGAAATAGAAATTTAGTCCGGATTCATCCGGTTGTCAAAGTCTGTTGAAGGAATTGCTACCTACCTTGGCTTATCAACATGTCCGTGGTCAACTGTGCGTGAGGTAGTGTACCGTAGCAACAACACACACACACAAAAAAGCAAACAAAGTGCTTCATTCCCCATCCAGCTTAAACACCTTCTTCATCTTAAATGTATGAACGACTTGGAAAGCGTACCGAAATGGTGCTATTTTGACCGTAACGCGATCCCGTTTGACTCCACCGCTGCTACAAGATGGACCTTTAGGTCGCAAAGGACACGGAGACACGGCTGTGTGTGTTTGTTTTTTTTTTCGCTCTCTCACCCACATTGTGCTCATTTTCACCTGACCGGTAGAATTCGGGGCGGCCCGGAAAATCACCACTTAATCGCGTTGGGGCCAAAAAAAAAAGCGTTGGTTGATAAAGGAGCGCGATGGAAAAAAATGGTGGAAACAACAATCCACACGCAGAACGATTGTCCTTGCGTTGTGTCGGATCCAGTGGTTCGAAGAATCCGAAACGACACCTTCGTCGGACGCGAGCGCTCGTGGCAATGGTGGAAAGCGGTGAAACCTCGGGTGGTAAAATCTCGTTGTGAGCTAATAGACTTGCCCTTTTGGCAGCGGGGATAAGGATAAGGAGCATCGCTAAACTGTCCATTCTGGCCCGGCCCGAACGCGCGGACTCTGCTACATTCATTTAATGAAGCAAATTAAGCGGCTATTTATATAAATTGACAGCAATGGTTCCCCCATCCGGGAGGGGGTTCGGGAAAATCTTTAAATGGTACTGTTTTATTTAAATACGATGTAAAAGTACGGTACTGGCATTTTTTTTCCAGGAAGGACACAAAGTGTGGAGGTGTGTGTGTGTTTTTTTGTTGAAACGTGGGATGAAAACAGAGTGTCGTCAGGTGTAAGGGTGGGACCATTTCCTGCGATTATCCTGTAATATTGCAGATAAGCAGAAGCTTCGGTGGAAAACGTGGGAAAGCGGTTTGCAAAATCCGTATCAATTGTTATATAGATTTCACTCTGGGTGTGCGTTTTTTTTTTCGTTCACCACTTTGCTGTTGATCTTAATTGAGATAAGATGCAGACAGATTTTTTTGAAGTGCTTTTATATTCACCATAAAGAACGGTCTTTTGGATGGATTATTGGTTTGGGGAGTATTTAAATGGGAAGCGCTTGGTTGTGAAAATAAGGGAAAAAGGATCTCAAAAAGGATCTTTGTTTTACATTGAGGGCAAAAATTGATGTTGACTTTTTTTTTGGGATGCTAACAGTTCAACGAACTTCTTGGTGAGAGTTTTCCTCTTTATTTTGTGCAGTCTAGTATTTTTTCAAATAAACCACCCATAAAGTGCAATATTTTTTTTTATTATTAGTGGTTTAAAATTCTTTTAACATCATTCCTGCTAGACTTCCTTTTAAAAGTTTATCCTGATTCTATTGAATTCTTGGTACGACGGCTCGCTTGTGATGAGATTTGATTCATTTAATTTATTATTACTACTCGTACTACTTTTTTTCTGGAATAATTTCATACTTCAACAGTGGTGATCTGTGGTTTCTGTATGTGGAGGCTTGTAAGACTTTTTTTTACACATTTTATAGTATTTTTTTTTCAATAATCTAGAGTTTTTACTGTGACGTGCCTTTGTCAACACAACCCAATTCATTAGAGCCGAGTGTCAGGAAGCAACACAATAAAACAGCTTTATGAATGTAAAATTTAATTTAGCTCGCTAAAGCACCCACCATTATTCTTTCCGTTCATAATGGTTGCCTTTTTCCGTTCCGTTTCCCAGCAAACTTTTGTTGAATACAGTACAGAAAGAAAACACAGTAAACACACTAATAGGGATCCAAAGTTCTCCCCCATTGCAAAACCGACAGGAAGCAGCAGTGATTTCGCATGTGCGCTTTTGCTTGCACACAGAGGTTCTGTTTCTCTAACGCTGCTCGTGAAATGAGCGTGGAAATGAGTTTGCAAATTTAAATCCACACACCCTAGCTTTCGTGTCCTTGGCGGGTGGGTCCCGACGGTCATAAAGTTTATAGGTGGCCGCCATAAAATATCCCGTGGTTCGTTTTGTGGAGTACCGAAATCACGGCACCCGTGGATTCCCACATCCTGCCAGCTTGCTTTTTCGGTTATTGTTGCAAGGAATGGGCAAAACAAAACACAGACGAACAGGCGAACGGTGTCCCGATTGTGTCAAGCTAGGGGGGGGGGGGGGGGGGGGGAGATCCGAAGGACATTCACGCAAGGAAAGCAAGGAACACCTGCAAAAGGTCACCATTTGGTGGAAGCCTCCCACGTGTTGTTGGGTAGGCAACGAAGCGATGGAAAACTTACGCTCGTTTCAAAGGTTGCGAAAATTATGTAAATTTCACTCTCCATCCATGCGACCCCAAACTCCCAAAAAAAAAAACAAGAGGCCACCGGGAGTGCACGGAAGCGGGTGAAGAAGATAGGATTCACACCGTCACACTCAACGAAATAATCGAGTTACCTTGCCCGTGGTGTGTCTCATCGATCGAAACCAAGAAACCCCCCACCCCCACTCAGCCCCCCTCCTCCTCCTCCCCCCTTTCTCAATGTCTTCGAGGCCGGAAAATTGGGCCGGGCAGGGAAAAGCTAGGATGGGCAAAAGTTTTGTCATATTTTCATCTTTCAGACCTCCGACCTTCGGCCAGCAAGGATTGAAGGTATCGTAAAAATGGCTAAAAAGTGTGCCTTGTTATGGTGTGGGGGATGACACAGGTAAAAGGGGGGTTTGGTGGGGAGAAAATAAAAAGGAACGTAAGCATAAAACGCGACAAGCTTTAGTGATCGTGATGAGCTTTCGGTGTTGTGGAGAGTATCACGATGAAAGCGAGAGCTCACCGGGAGAAAAAAAAGGCTCACGTTGTGTCACCACGTAAAACCAAAATCGATATTGCACTCTCTCCCCTCCCCCCCCCCCCCGTACGTACGTACGTGTCCCTTCGCCCATGGAGACTGGCGCAGGAGGAAAATCGATTCACGAAGACATTTGCGTTCGTTTTTGTTGTTGTTTTGTTTGAAGAAAGTAGATTTTTCCCTCCTTTTTAGCTTAAGGCAGTTCCAAGGCAGGGAGTGGAGTTCCTTCATTGAATCCTACCCGAACTATGGCGCCGGTTCTTGGACGTGTTAAACCTTCTTCCAGTTGGCCGGCTGTTCTCGGGGCCCATCTCCTTTCCGGAAGGCAAACACAGGACGTAGTGCTGGGGCACCAAAAAAAAAGAAAAGGGATGCCTGTGCGAGAGTCTGACTGACAGACGGTTCGGTATGTCGCGGCGGGAATTGAAAGTAAAAGTTTAATATCGAATACGTGATGCAGCCCCTTCCGGTGGGTTGGGGAAGTGGAGTTCGATCTTTTGTTAAGCATGGCGATGGTCTGTTTTAAGTTTCTTGTAGCTCGGTACTCGGATGATACTTTCCACTTTCCAGCGATGCCTAGAGAGGCTTGGGATTGCTTTTTGACCGCGTTTTTCTTTTGAGGGTGGTTTAGATCATTTTGAACAAGGAACGAAAATAATTTCTTCGTGTACTGAATGGCGGATATGGCGGTGAATATTCAAAAAAAGCTTTACACGTATACGATAAGGATCTATGGCATAACATGGCATAAAAGAGGAAACGGAGAGAGGAGTGAAATAATTTTTATTGACAGACAATTCAGTATTATCTGAAGATAATTTAAACCTGGGCACTGTGTAGAGCTTCGCTGTGAGCGCGTTTAAAACCTATATCGAATAGAAACGAATTAGACGAGTGTCGGAATGAAGCCGGAACAGGTTGCTCTGTTTCTCGATCATCTTCACAAAATTATAACTGGTTTTGAACTATTTTATTTTCTTACTTATGTCATTTCCATTTCTATTCCTTTTAACGGTCATTTGGTCCATTCCTTCAGCTCATCATTTATTCCATTGTTTTTTTTTCTCTTCTTTCACTTCACCATCCGCCATTCGTCTTTAAGTTTGTCCTTTCTGTTCCATTTTTTTTTCCTTTGTGAGCTTTCGACTCATGTCTAGGCATCCCTCCGATTTATAGTTTCAATAAAGTTTCTTGGCAATATGCTAATAGAAGCGATGCTTCTTTCTGCTTCTGCTGTTTATGAGGTGGAACCAATCGAACAAGACGCTCGATCCGATTTTGAATGGGGAGTTTTTCTTTCCGCTGTTTTTTTTTTTGCCGTCCCAGAGCACCCCGCGGGTCAGACTCTTCGCGTGACGGAGTGATCTGGAGTTGATTAGATTTTGATAACTTTTCGCTGCATTAAACTTAGTTTTATGAGAAAATAGATTATGCATTTCGCGAATCTTTTGCGATGCGTCTGACGTCCCCTTTGGTGGAAGGATGTTTACCTCAAGCCAACGGAGATCGGATGCAAATCACAGTAGAGCGATGGAGACATACCCGGAGCATTGAGGTTGATTTATTTTCTCTCCCTCTTAACGCGCTTGAGCTGTACGAAAATGTCGACGAAAGGATGAGAGTTCATGTTCTTGTGCGTGTTCTGTACTCGTTATTTTTTTTTGTTGCTGTTGTCTAGTCCTTGGGCCTGTTTTATTGTGTTGGCAGAAAGTGTGGATTAAGCGCCGGTTCGGAGCATTTGCAGCTTGAGTGAAGTGAGCGCTACGTGAAGCCGACAGGCAGAAGCAGACCGGTTGACGTTTTGATGGGAACAACTTAAATTGAAGATGCTCGCAAAAACGCGCACGTGTGTCGGGTGTCAGTTTTGGGTGGCTGTCTGTTTTATTTTCTTTTTTTCGGACCCACCCCCCGGGGGGGGATTGGTGGGTGTTTTCCCGGTTTTTATGTTTGTTCTTTCGCTGGTTCATTCGTTGCTGCGATCTGTCTCCGGTGGGAGGATGTTTGAATGATATGTTTACTTGAATGCTGCCGAGCAGACGGAGGCCCTACGGTTGATTATTACACGGTACTGCTAGCTTTGTTAAATGTGCGAATAATGGGAAAATGGGAGAATGTGAATATTTTGTAATTTTTCTGAGAGAATCATTAAAATATTTATTTTTAACTCTCTTTAACTGTGAGGCATGTAAAGTGCTGGTCATTTAGAATTTGGTCACTCATCACAAGCTGTAAATGGGCCATTCTTTAACATACATGTATAATTTTTACATCAAATGAAAGGTTTTTTATTTGCTTTTTTTACTAAAATAAGCAAAAAATTATAATTTTGATGAACGGATGAAAACACGGACTTTTCTTTTGATGCTTCCCATCAGCTGCCGCACAACCAATTTATCAACTTTAGCAGCTATTTTTTCCAATAATATGCTAGTTGGTGGTTTTGCCTGTCTTTTTCAATTTTCTTTTCATTATCGCCCAATATTGTTCTATCAGGTCGGAATTCTGGAAAGTTCGGTGGGTTGAAATGCGTGCCGATGACGTCCACGTTATTATTGGTGTACCATTGTACTACATCCCGACTGTAGTGACAGCATGCCAAATCTGGCCCGAACTTTATTGGGCCTTTGTGAGCTTTGATGAAAGGCAAAACACACTGTTCCAGACACTGGTCTTTGTAAACTGTTGGGTTAATAGATTTATTGGTTATGAAAACCGGTGTCTTGAGGCCACAGCTGCAGATGATTTGCCATACCATAAATTTACGGGCAAATTTGTCGGCAAAAACGAACTTATATATATCGGGGACATCACCCCGAGCTGTGGCAACATTTTTTTGGCCAGGAACCTGTCTGAAATTCATTTTCATGTACGGTTTCGCTGATGATCTACCGTTCCTGATCGACGATTTTATTGAACCATTCTAGTAGTACTTTGACACTCCCGAAACCGTTTTCATACACATCCAACTGTAGAAACGGTGATTTTCAGGAATTTGACAATTTTTCTCCCGGATCAAGTTGCATTTTCTAAGTGGGTGTGCACAATTAATGTACGACGATCTAGTTCCATGGTCAAAAACAACTGTAAACTTGCACGGACTTGCAAAAACTATTGCACTACTTGAATGAGTGCTCCATTACTTACACATAAATGTCAAAAAGTTCCATATAGCACCACTGGAGGCGCTACTATACATTAAATTGTCTGACCGAATTCTTAATGAACAGCACTTTATGCAAAAACCCCATCGAATTCGTAGCTATAGATACAGAATTGTCTCGAAAAATATTTCTTCCACAACTAAGAATTAAAACAAAATCACCTTCACGTCTCTCTGGTAAATGGGTACAGATTTATGCGAGGTCGTAAATAAATCTTTCGCCACTGTCACCGCGCACCGTTCCAAAGGTGCCAATGTTTGATGCAACGACAAAAAAAACACACACAGCAGTTCCAAGCCAGGAACTAGTTTCTTCCATCCCAGAAGAAAACGTTACAGAAATGCTTAACACCATCACCACCATCGTCATCATCATCATCATCATCATCACCCCTTTCAATGATCATCCACCGCGCTGTGCGCTGTTGCCCCGCCGTTTCATGTTTTATTCAGTTTGATAGATATTTTAAGGTGTATTTTTAAATCCTTATGAATATGAAATGAGCAAATGAGCGTGCCCCGTGCCTGCCTCGGTCCACCACCGGTCGTCCGGTGTGTGTATCGTTGGATTTATATTCGCACCGGGTTTTTTTTTGTTTTGCCAGCGTGCCACTACGGTCCGTACCCGGACGGGATGGCGATTTCTAGTCGGGTTTCGTTGGGTTCGTGCTTGGATGGAAGAATAGTTTCATCCTCCTAGTGCTGCTGCAGCTGAGTTCCCCGGGATGGTGAACGGGGGTTTTTGTGTTCTGTTCATCCCGGGCCCTCCGGGCGGGAATTTAAGCTGCATGGCTTGTAGTGCAAAAGAAAAAAAAAACAGCAAGAAGAACCATACTCTCCACGGGATGGTGTGTGCGGTGGAACGGGTTAAGCGAAGAAATCGGAACAGAATTCGTATAAATTGTCACACCATTCCCATTTCCCGAAACCGTCACGAGATTGTGCCGCTCGATTGAGGCGGTTGTACCGATAGGAGGCAAAACCCTGCATAGAATTGTCATCAGTACGGCTCCGGTTGCACATGTTTTCCCGCCCCACAGTCGACGGGCAGCCGGGACTCGGGAAAATTATTAGGTAATTTTTTGCGCCACCCCGTTGCTGGTTTTTAGTGGCGCCTGGTGAAAATGCGCCTGCCTTTGCCTGTCCGGTGGAAGGAAAATACGGTAAGAAATTCGTGTAATGCGCAATGCCATCGGTGCGGGTCGAAAGAACAGTTAAGAGTGGCGACCATTCGGGTCTTCGGGCTCTACGAGGACGACATCCTTTTCTAGGAGATGTTCCACGTTTTTCTTCCCCAGGCCCGCGACCCATCGGCATCTTGATTCATTGCGCACCCCGGAAGCGGGAGTGAGAGTGTGGTTGGTAGGGCGAAGAGTTAGTAACGATTTATTTTATTACGATGACATTTTAAGCTAGCATGTTTTCTGTGTCGGATTTTGTCTGTAAAACCGTTGCGTCTTTTGCGCGGGTGCACCCTGCTTTAAGTATTCCCGCTTGGTGGAAGGTTGGCGCCGTGTGGCACAGAATTAATCCCAAACGAATGCGTTTGCGGTTAAGCAGCTGGGTTACAGCTTTTATGCGTCGTTCTTTATGCGTTCGTTTCATTTGCTAATGGTTAACGGTTGCGCACCAACCTTCATAAACATGTCACGCTCGTCTTCGGGAAGCTCGTGCTGAAGCCGATGAGGTAGTACTTTCTGCAAGTAGTTTGCTACCGCAGCTTGATGAAATCTCTTACGGCACAAAACCCGTCACATTAGGCAAAACTTTTCCAATATTAGACCACCGTTTGCCGCCCGATACCGCTGCGTACGATAATGCTATGGGCTTTCGCTTCAGCACCGTGAAACCCTTCACCATGCGGACATGCGGTGTGCTGATATGCGGGCACCGAATATCGGGGAAAAACCGTCGTATCCCGGTTTTTCCCCCTTCACAATAGTCGTAAAAAATGATTTACTGACAGCGTTACCGTGTGTTTTCGGCAACACACAACAACCACCACCGCATCGAAACCAAACTCACAAAACCCTTGGAACGGCCTTTTCTTCGGCCACTAAGCCAAGTGTGAATGAAAAGTTTCTTTTTGCGGGAAGGTTTTGTTTTTGGGTGGCCATGGCTGGCTGGTGGCAAGACTGTACAGAGTTAGGCCATTTGTTGTTTACTGAGCAGTAATTGGAACCGGAAACGGCTAGTAGTAGTAGTAGTGTGTGTGTGTAAATGCGGAAGGAAGGGACAACTTTTTGGACAAGTATTTACATCCATGCAAAAACTGTGCCTGTCGATGGTGTGGTGAGGGGGGGCAAAAAGGATTAGAGAAAGGGGGGAGTGGATTACCACCGTGAATGCCACGAATTCCCGTTGGTGGCATAATTTGATTAATAAAATTCCTTTCCTCCCCACAGGGTTCGCAGGCGTTTTTTTTCTAATGGTCACACGGGAATATTCCCGGCCGAGCCCGAGGATGGTGACTTTTATTAAGGACCAGGCCAGGGACCAAAACCAAAAAAAAAAGGGAAATGAAAATGGGTGACCGTGTGCTGGCGCGGATTTGCGTCGCTAAGGAGTAACGATCGGGTACTGGAGATGATTAACATTTTCTAACCATTCATCTACATCAGACTGCTGAAGGAATTGACTCTCTCTCTCTCGGTAGGGCTAACACAAAGTGTCCGCCAGCTTGTGGTCAGTCCGCCGTAAGGAACTCATAACAGCTGTGAACGCAACATACTCCCCAAAAGCCTTTTGCCCCCCCCCCCCCCATTTGTGGCACCGAAAGTCGCAATCTGACCGACGTGAAAGACGAAGAATTCTCTCCCCCCCGAGGGGGGTGGTGAACCATGTTTTCGGAATAGAATTCCCGAGCCTTTTCTTTTTTCTTTTGCTACGGGGCGAGAAAATGGGCCCAGGCACTAGAATAGGCATACTGCTTTGCATACTAAAACATACCCGAGACATGAGGCGTTCCCCCAGCGAGTTCTTTGACCACTACTTTCTCGTCTCGGTCTGGTGGCGTTGTTGTTGTTGTTGGTACGCGTGGGATGAAAGCAAGGCACATCTTGGCACGGAGACTTCCGCTTCTAGACGGAAGGCTGGCTTCTTGTTTTGCGAGTACACGCCGTGTGTTGAATGTGTGGCATAGTACATAACGCATTGCCAACACACCACCTTTTAGTCGTTTTTGTGTGGTCTTTGGAATGTGTGTGTGTGTGTGTGTGTAGCATTATTTCACCACTTTCATCACATTTCCGGACAATCGACGTTCAGAGTGCAGATGAGTGTTCCACATGGTACATTCGTGGCTCCATCCCGAGCTCGGCCGCGAATGAAGGCGCACCGGTGATATATCCAGTTTGTCCTACTTAAGCCTCCGCTCTTTCACCCGGGTTTCTTCTTCCCCTTCCCCGTTTTTTTGGTCTGCTAGCACACATACAGCAAAAAAAACCCGGACGCGCGTACGATGTGCAGATGGACGCACGTCGGCGGTTGTTTCGGCGTCGCTTAATAAATAATTTATAAACTAACGATTCCATGTTAACGAACTATTATAATAAATTTTGCATTTTATGCGAATAAAATGATAATTATGCTAGCCGCGTGTGTGAAGGAACGAGGTGTGCGTTGAATGGCCCCCTGGACTGGTTCAGAAGACTGCTGTAGGCCACTCGTGGTGACGCTATTCTACCCCGTTTCGACGCCCTAGCAACCCGAACGCGTTGTGTCTTGGAGGTGATAATGGGCACACAAATGCGTACCAGGCCACCCTCCCCTTGGTACGGTGACGGTACGGCAGCAGTTGCGATTGTCTGTTTTGCCTGATGAAGATTAAGCTCATGTCAACACTTAGCATTTGCGTAGATAAGTGGATCAATGGCGATGAGGGACCGGGGTTGAGCATAATACATAAATGACTAAAGGGTGTGGGTGAGCAAGGGTGAAAGAATGGTGCATTATAAAACGATCACTAACATCACTGATGCTGTGGCCCCACCGACAGGAACAACGTTGTAACAAGAGCCGTTGTTTATTGCCAGTGGCGTTCGTGCTTGCTGAGGTGAAGAAGCAGAATGGTCGAATTCTAATGCATGACGAGTGTTGGTGGGTTAAACTGCTAATATAATTCGCATATTTTAGTACCATGGTGTTAGTTACGGATTTGTAAAAAGACATATTCTACCTATGTATCTAACGTAAGGCTTGGTTCATTTAGAAATGGGGCACTTTGCACAGCGGGTATCTTTTATACCATTAATCCAATTGAAAAACTTTGTATGAATGAATCATAGGTTTCAATACAACATATTTTAAAAAAAATATGAAAAAAATTACACTTCGCTTTTACGAAGAAATTCTCGGACTTTTCTGTTTATACCGCCCATCAACCGCCGCACAGCTGCTTCAGTCACTGCCCTGGCCATTCAATTCCACCAATTCTTCATTTGTATTATATCCATAGTTAATGCACCCTTTTTCTTCAGTTTTTGTTTCATTAATGCCCAATATCGCTCTATTGGACGGAATTGGGGGCAATTTGGTGGATTCAGCGTTTTTGGTATAAATTTCACACCATTATCGTTGTACCATTGTAGCACACGTCCTTGCTATAATGGCAGCTTGCTAGATCAGGCCAAAACATTACTGACCCATGATGAGACCTAATAAATGGCAAAATACGTTTCTTAAGACACTCATTCTTATACAAATCCGAATTCATGTTCTTATTTGTCACAAACACGTTGGTCTTCTTGTCGTATGAGCAGATTCCTTGCCAAATCATAAATTTTTTAGCAAATTTATCGGCAAAAACAAATTTGAATCTCTTGGGGACGTTGCCGCGAGCATAAGCCTTATAAAATTTAAGACCCGGGATTTGTTTAAAATCGGCTTTCACGTAGGTTTCATCGTCCATCAAAATGCAACCACGCGGTTTGGTCAGCACTTGATCGTATAGCTTCCGAGCTCGGTTTCTGGCCATTGTTTGTTGTTTCATGTTTCGATTGGGATGTTTACTTGCTCGAAAACATTTAAAACCTTCTCGGAGTCGGATTCGCCGAACAGTAGAGCGGTCGGCGTTAAGATTTTTGGCCAAGTCGTAGTCGGAGATGTTTGGGTTAGCCTTGATTTTCCGAATGACTCTCAATCGCAGGTCACGATTCACGGTTCCACTCCGTCGCTTAGTTTGCACCTTACGAACAATCGTCTGTGTCTCCTTGTACTTTTTAATCACTCGCGCAACAGATCCCGTGATTTTGCCAGCTCCCGAGATGACACTGCTGGATTTTGCAGATAGTTGTGCACTATCAGTTTTCGATTGTCCTCTTGCATGTCGAATATCTTGGAGCAGGGAAAACAATATTGCGTGAAGTTTTCACAAAGCGAAATGTTTACTATTGTCTACAAAACGCTGTCAAAAGTTTCCATTTTTGTCCACGGGGGGCGCCACTATAAATCAATCAAAGTGCCCCATTTCTAAATGAACCAAGCCTTAAAACAAAAAAAAACGAAACAGTTAAGTACATTCGGTGTGGATATATTTATCTTCTCTTGCTAGTTCGCCTTTAGGTCAACGTTCTATAACTCCGAAAACAAAATTCCATAGCATAATGCTAAAAGCATAAAGCCATCTATTATGCTTCATCCAGTAACTTAGAAGGCTTATCGAAGAATTCCAGCTAGTCGATTTGCATAAAATCGGCTTAAGGACGTTCCGTCGAACGTAAAGGATTATTGAAGCAGAAAATGAGGATTTGCAACGATTGCACTACTAAGCACGTTTGCCGGCTTTCTATGGCCGTTTAGATGCGTTTTGTGTTGCAATTGATAACCAAAAGCTGTGTGAAATGAATCCCATTTACTTCATCAGTAATATTCATTATACCCGAAACTCATCAGCACCAGCAGCAAAGCTTCATTTTTGTAGGGCTTTTGAAGTTATGTAGGCGAAATCATGTTGATGCTGTACCGCTTTAGAGCCAATATATATTTTTCGATTGTTAATAGTCTTTTTTTAAATGAATGTTCGAGGCATACAATCGCTCGAAATCGATAAATCGTTCGTTAATAAATTGTCACAGCATCTCACAGTGGCAGTGTGCTTGCCGTCGATTCGCACAAAGGAGTACGCCGGGCTGGAACCATTTTAGTGCAACGTTGATCACACCGGTGCCGATCGGTGGTAGCTTATGAATTATCGACTATAAATCATCGGTAATAGGAAATTGGTTTTTCTGCCGGGTGACCGCACTACAATCAGTGTACCGAGGGGTGGTCTCTTCGGAACACTTCCTGTGTTGAGTGTGAGCCTTTTGGAGTGTTTTTTGCGGAGTGACATCAAACCATTCGGAACATTTTCTTGTTCCGTTCTGTTCCACACTGTGGTGGAACGAAGAGGTGCGAAGGTTCTGATTAAACGTCTGTAAGCATGTTGTAAACCTTGAATCGAATACAGGCAGTCCACGAGATACACATCTCGAATTTTTGCGTAATTTCGAATCCTGGTGCAATTTCGTTTATACTTCAAAGTCACAGAGTCGACTTCCTTCTCTGGACTTAATTTATTCACCGAATCAGGCGATTTTTAGAAAGATTACTTTAAAATAAGTTAGAAAGAAATGTTTTATGTGAGAAAAAAAGGTATTTTCGACCAATTTTCATCTTTTTGCTTAGTTTTTGTGCTATAAACTAGCTCATCTGTCAAATTTCCAAAAACCGCGTATCTCGGGAATTGCCTGTATTCCTGGTAAAACTGCGTGGAACAAGTCAATATGCTAAGCAAACAATTTCAATTGATAGGCCACGATCACCACGGAACTGTTTTAATAAATAACCACAGTCGTTTAGAAGCTTAGCAGTGTTGATAACGCATCTATCAGGGAAGTCAATGAGGAGTAACAAAAATAATTCAAAGAATCAAAGAGAAATGAAATACGAATCTACTAAAACGTACGAAACGGCATTCGAAAATCGATACTTGGAATTGGGATAAACTGTCAACCGTTCCCCCTCGAAGTTCCACGACAGAAGTCGGGCCAAACTTTCGCTTCACTTCCGTGGCGGAAGTGGTCCAGTGTGCGTTTTTGGCAAAAGTTCGTAAAACATGGGAAATGTTCGTTCCGTAAAACTATGAAACTCTTCGTAGGTTTTGGGATCTGTGCGCCGGGGGTGGATGAAATCTTACGTACGTCTCTTCTTGCTCGTGGTGTATGAAATCCCTCCCGGTGGGAAACGTTGCCGAATGGAAGATTCGCACACAGTTTGAAATATGTTTTGTGCTCCAGTTACGTGAGCCGCACGCGAGCTTGTTCGAAAAACTTTCCAAACCTCCGACATCTGCCTGCGGATGGAACTGAAGATTGCTCTGGAACTAGAAGTTGCCGAGCAATGGATAACTTGGACGGCCGGTTAGGAAGGAATAAAATGTGAACTTGATGACTTCTTCAGGGGGTGCGTCAGGGTGACAGGGGTCCCCGGCGGTGGTGGAGTTGGATGCGTGGGATGTGCATCTTGTCATCAGCGGATGTTGAAGTTGACGTCTAGCAGCAGAACTTTTGCTGTACGGCAAAAGCACCCGGGACGCACTGGCACGACAACATCATCATGAACGCCGTTGAACTCAATATCCGTAAGTCGGTACGGAATGTACGGAGAACCACCAGGCAGAAGGACCAGTCCGTGTTACACGAAGGACGCACTGGGCTGGGAGGACGCTGTGCAAGCAGTCGTCAAGCGCAAATCTTCCGTCGCCTCAGGATGTCACGTTGCACGTATGAATACTAAATAATCCTGCCCCTGGAGTCGGTCAGGTCGGTTTCTGCTGGGCTCACTGACTAACGGTTTGTTGCGGATAAAAAGTGCCCGCCCGCCGAGTCTTTTGCCACGGTGAGGATGAGTTTGGAAAAAGGGGAAAAGTTTGAAAATTTATACGCTCTTTGTACATACATTGTAGTCGGTCTCCCCGGTACGGAAGGGATTTTTTTTACCCCCTGGTAATGCCGTACGTCTCCACCGGAATGGGGCATTTAAGTGCCGGACGGGTACCGGGACAGTGGTGGCATCGGTCGGTAAGCCAGGTGTGGATGTGATCTACGGGGCGTGAAGACGTGGAATGTACCTTATTAGCTGAAAGTTTAATTTGACTTTCCGACGGGACGGGACCACGTCGTACACCCGTTTTGCACGGAAGCCAACCGCCGTATGTTATTTGTGTACCGTTCGGTGCTAATTGGTGTGCCGGAAATATGAGTAGTGGGCCGGTAAGCCCAAATATGAAACTTTTGGCAAGATTTTTAGCCTTGAAGAGCTTTAGCGTGTTGTGCTAAACACACGGACGGGAACAAATTGGTGATTAGTTGGTGGAGCGTTGAGAAGGATGCTGGAAGATAAGAGCATCTTCGGAAGTCATAGCAATTGTGTGTGTGTTTTTTTTTGTTAGCGTTAAGTTGTTCATACACAATATACAAACAATACAAAATATGTTTTGTATGCTTTTTGACCAAATTTTAACGAACCTTTGTTCATTGTGCATTCTTTGTGTAAATCGATTGCAGAAAATTGTTTATTAAAATAATTAATTTTTTAGAAAAGAGGACGTTCTTTGTGAATGGAAAATTATTTATTGTACATTGTAATATAGTTTTTTAAAATACTATATATGGCATAACTAAATCCCGCGCAATGAAGACGTGACATGTTGTGTAAAAATAAGTTTTTGTCACATTGACATGAGTTATGATTGTCGTACCGAGCGTGCTGGTACAAACTTCACATAATTTCTTCGAACGTCAAAGTTAACTCAAATAAAATTTTGATCTTACCGCATCATTGGATGCGGAACATGGATAACATATTACCCATTCAGTGGGTTTCCTTTCTAACCTTCAACACCATTTGCTTGCCTTTCATATGTTTCTTCCGATCGGCGTTAACACGTTGCGGCTGATGACTACTTCAAAGAAGCTTTGAGTTACATTTTAATTACATTCCCGTTGGAACCCTTGGTAGTCTGGTGTGTCCTCTTTTTATTCTTGCTTGCCATGTAATCGGTTTTGAAAAATTTAATTTGCGATGTTGTTTGTGTAAACATGTGAGTTATTTTGCCTGTGGGTTGAGTGGTTTTTTTTACATAACTTTTAATTAATTAGAGTGTAATATTTCTTGCTTGCTGTAGATAATCTTATTAACTCATGAAAACATGTTTGCATCTCTACGCACTTGCTGTATCGTGTTTAAGAGCGCAACAAAATAAACAACCCGATTCTTCACTGTTTGAAGAAAATTGAATAAAAAAATATGAAAGTTACAAAACAGTCGTAAAGTGTGATCGCATCAATCGGAGCCGTGCGAAAAGATCGGCCAGGTAGAGAATCCTTCGCGACCGTCCTTGTAAGCATCATTAACTAATGAAACGCTGGTGCGGAAGATGCCGCCGGTTCTGTGTCACCTTTTTGCTGACCAGCGGCAGGTTTGTGGTAGCCGACGGGCAGTAAGCTGATAGGACTAAATGGGGAAAGTTTAATATATTTTCAATTAAGCTACGGTTGAGTGAAAAGCACAGAGGAAAGGTCGTCTGCGAGCGTTCGAGACAAGGACCCGAGGACAGCCATTTCGTGGCGGTGATGATGATGGGGCGAGTTTCACGCTATCAACCGGTACGTTAATGAAGGAAGTTGTATTTGTTTTTGTCACAGATGAGAGATCATTTTTTTTCTCGACTCATCTAATACTGCATCGTAAAATAAGCCATTTTTTCAATCATAACCGTGGTACTGTACCGTAATGTAGGCTAAGGAAGTAGTAGAGGCTTTTACGTAGTGCATCGCATTCAAGTGTTTAGTGCTTTTTTTTTCGTAGGTGATTTCTTACGCCAGATGTAGTTCTGTCTCTGCTTTTTTATTGATCGCTTTTACTGCACCTGTTAATCCTCTAGTGACAGTCTGGAGATATTACAGGTGAATCAGTTGTTCTCATCTGGCACAAGAAGGCAACTTGTTGTGCTGTGGGAGTGTGGAATAATCAACACCGGTCATTATCAGTGCTGGGCTAAAAGAAATACGCAATAACTGTGCAGCGGGAAAGTACGATATTTTGATCTCTTTCCCCTTGTAGGACAAAAAGTTGGTTCAATGAAAAGGACTTCGTTGTGTCGTTGGGTCGTTGAGCATAACTGCACTCTGACAATCGACCGATGGTAATGTGAATTGCTTAATCTTACCAAAGGATATAAGCAAGCGTAATGGTTAAGGTGCATTAAGATCGGGCAAACTTGAGTGGTTCAAAGGACAGACAACAACCAGATGGGATTTGAATGGGTTCTAGCAGGATAGTAAACCTTCGTCACTTCGAACTCCTTGACAAAATAATTTAACAAGAATATTCACATGATCGAAGCAGCTTTGGACAATTGCTACCAAAAAAAAAACACTGATTTCATATTTTTATTGTTTGTGTACAAATGTAAGAGATTTGAGGAATAATGATAAAATATACGATATAGTTCATTCAAAAATCAAGCTTATGTACTTTAAATGCAAAATAAAACATAATTTTCCGATAAAAAATAATATTAACATAATGCCTTAATTAGCAAGCGGTGCAAAATTTTGCCAGCATTTTGTCAAAAATTTGTCACCATTTTGTCGTGAATTTTCTACAAAATGAAGTTTGACAAAAGCTCCGTTTTGACAAATTTGTCAGCATTTTGTCAGCTCTCGTGGCCCTGCACCTAGTAATACAGCATGTGATTATTTAAAGTTATCAGGAATGATTGAAACGCGTGTGGTTTGTTTTGCTTATGTACTTAGAATAGTAGTGACATAGATAATTTAATTAGATTCCATTGTGTTATTCAAAATAGTTAACTGAATCATTCAAAAATGCGTTACTGAAAGCTTAGCCAGTAGAGACAATATGAATGGTAGGAATGCTGGGCTTGCTACAGTGATACTTAATCAATTTAATTTCAAACTTTTGAAACAAACAGCCACAATAAATAAAGGATTCGGTTTGGAAATATTTTTTTTTATTAAATCAGCAATTACTAGCTCATTAACCTTTTTGATTTTTTATATATTTTTTTACTGTCGATTGAATGTTAATTTATACTAATGGTTCGCTATTATTTCAATGGAAATCAAATCCGTGCGTGATACATTTGTCTGTTTTCCATTTTTTTTACACCTTCTCCCTCACATGAAATCTGATCTATCGACGAAGGTGTCAAGTTACAGTGGCGCTTTATGTTAGATTGAATCTCAATTTATTTTCCCCCATCCATGGCATTCACTTTAATCAACCTTTCCCTTTATTAGAGACAGCGTTTAAAATTCGCCATACTTCACACCGGATTCTAATTTTGTTTCCTTCTTTTCTATCTTCCTCAACAGGTAAGTGACTCCAATGCGGGAGGATCTTCATGAAGGTGTACGATCGCTGCTGGAATTTCGATTCATTCGTGTCGAAGCTAGAGTACGTGAGCCGAAGCTCACCGGGTGCGTAAGTGTCTTTCTCTTGCTACTTCTTGTAACCACTGCAAACAGCAACGGTCTGGCAAGCGTCAATGGAAGCGAGTGAATTGAATGAATACCCGTGTGGGTAAGATGCCGACATGCAAAAGCCTTGGCATTGAAATGAGCCCGTGCTTTAATGATGGTGGTTTGTAGTCGTATTCTTGGAAAAAAAAAAGTTTGTTCCCCCCGTGTTTTGGAGCTTTATGTACGTCAGTACGTCACAGCGATGGCTGGACACAGGCGGAATTTTAATCCAGTGTTGCGGGATTCAACCACTGCTGCATACGAATGCGGAATAATCAATTGCAATCACCCGCAGGATGAGGCAGTTTAGATTTTCCTCCGGGCTCACGGTATCACGGTAAAACATTTATGTGGGAGTTGTTGGCCATGGAGCTTTTCGTTTGCGTTCTTTGAAGGTTACCTTAATCATTTTCCTAATTGTACCGAGCAGTTGTCTTGTGGATGTCAAACGATGTTTTCTGGTAGATCAAAGCAATCACCGAAATGTCACTGTCAATGTCATTTCAATAGCACTGGCATTGGAGTGACAAATAAAATAAGTTGCAGAAAAATGGTATTCGAGTGAGTTTTTGGCCCGGGAATAAGATTGACCGTCTGGTTTCGGATGATTAAAAGCCATAGACACCGATAAATGTGTAGCTAAAATATTCGAGGTGCTAGAATAACACCCAAGAATTTATCGATGTATATTATGCTACATAAACAGCTTAACGTTTACCTTATTTGGTAAGCAAAATACATCGGGCAAGTCGTGTTTGGCTGTGAATATTTATTAATTAAAAAGAAAGCGTATCGAACTGCTGCAGCCGATAAGTGCCGATTTATTTATTTTAGTTACGTGATTAGCCGAGGTGATTCAAAGCCAAAATAATAGCGTGCAATGTAATTGATCCTTCTATTCTTGAAAGCAACATCATGTAAACGGGTTTCAGTTGGTAGTGGTGAAATTAAATTGTATTTGTTTTCTTTTTTCTCCCCACCCCCAAACACTATAAATGGAGCGCGTTAGTGGAATAAATTTAAAAATTCTTACCAATCGAAAGTACCACAAATGAACGAAACGGTACGGTACGATGGTGGAGTTTTTCCAGCATTTCCAGCAACAGCTCGAAAACATTCGACCGGAAATGAAATGCATCCCCTAAAGGAATGCCAATAGCGAATTCCCTGTGTTCCGCAAATTCTACCGAACAGAATCCCATTCACGAGAACGAAACGATAAGCTTACAGGGTGGAATGTATAGTGTAAACTAGATTTTTCGGGGGTTTTTTCTTCGCTTGTTGTTTACTCGTATCGTATTTCCACAACTCGTGATGCTAGAAGACGAAAAACAAAACACCAGATCTACTTTCGAACTCGAACAGCGCCAACTGACTTGCCAACCGAGGTCCGTGTTGTGGCGCGGCGCTACCGGAACTCGATGATAAATTTAATGAAATTAAAGGTGAAAATAATGAACGGTACGTGGCTGGAAAGCACGAGAGCACACCGGTGCGGACACGCAACGCTGCAAGACGTGTACGTGGTTCTCGGGGTTTTTGTTTGAGTCTGTGTCGTGCATTTGGAACCGTAGCTTGCCAGCTTTAGCCCCCGCTAACCGGAAAACTTGGCGAACGGGGTTCCAAATAACCAAAAAAAAAAGGTTTCAGATGAACAACATCACCGAGTTCCGAGTTCAATAGATGTTCCATACGATATATAACACAGAACACGGCGTATCGCCCCCCACAAAAATACAATCGTGCGTGGAAACACGTGCGTGAAATTAGAGCTTAAATTGTAAATTTCGGTATCGCTCATCAATGGTGATGAATTTTTAGTGCAGCTGGTACAATGCATGCTAACCGAAGCAATGCACTTCCATGCAAAATGCAGTTTTAGCAAATTAAAAACAAAACTCTAATCTCATTATATTTCGGCCCACACGTGGTCCACAATAAAATGCAAAACCAATCCAATCAATTGAACATTCAACGCCTGACGAACATTCAACCGCCAACATTTTGGGTACGATCAGCAAACCACGTACACGTCAAGCAAAATATTCCAACCGTACAGGAGCGACATTTTGTTGGGATCGACAGACAAAAAGGGAAAAACATTGCAAATGGACCACTGTGGTCAAGTGATTATTTGAATAGCCGTGGTGAAATCTGTTTGCGATTGTGACGCGGGGTTCATTTATTTATCCAATTTAGATGGGATGCGTTTTTGCGCACCAACACTCGCTGGTTGGGAAAATTTTGGAAACGCAGCTCAGAATAATTGCAAATTAGTTACACCTATTAGATAATCAAATCATCGGTTTGTGGGTTTGTGTATATGTGTGTGTGTGTGTGTTGTGAATTATTTTAATTGAAGCTATTTTTCTAACACTCCCAAACGGTATGCAAATTAGAATGGCACTTAAGGGCGTTTTCGTGCGCATCAATCAAGAGGATGCATTTGAAACATTTTGGTCGCATCATATCGACCGCACGGGGGGATATTTTTAATGGAGATAATTCGATTTTTTGTTTTCCTAGACGAATTTAGCGTAACATTGTTATTTAAAGTCAATGTTCTGTTATCTAGCAATTGGCCGGATATCCTCGCTTATGGTGAACATTGAACTTCATGTCACGAAGGAAGGTTCCTTTTTTATGAAAATCAACCGACGATCAGAAAAAAGTTTATGAACCAGAGCAGAGAGTCGATAACTCGTTAAATTTTACGAGTTTTAGATGAGTCTTTGCACAAACGTTGGCCATATCGGTGGGAGGGTTGAGGGATAATTTGTGTAACATTCATAACCGCTAACCGAGATGTTGCGTTAAGATTGAAGTGAAAGTTGTGCCCTAAGCGAAGATGCTGAATCTGTACTTCCATGTACTTCCATGAACCTTGCTCCAATTGAATTCCTTCGAACTCTTGTTGAGATGGCTTGCAAAGAAAAAAACGTCTTGTCTAATTACAACAGTGAGGTACCAAAAAAGAAAATATTCAGTCACCATGGATGAACGTGAAAACACTCAACCCTGTACCGCCCTTGGTGAACTGAAAGGACCTCATGCTTCGATGCACTATTCTTCGTGTTGTTAAGTTCCTACTTTGTTCCTACCATGGCGGTCCACGGTGGTTCCACAACCAAGAATCGTGGCTTGTATCTTGTTCTTCGGGCTATTAGCCGATGCTATTTCCGATAGTAAATACGTGCCCGGGAGCATGTTTTTGGAGGCGTTTGCTGCCGGGACAGGACGTTCGGGTGGTAGGTAAAGTTTGGAATAATAAGAATCGAGTTTGTTATCATCACAATCGTTAAACGGAGCGTGACAAAAGCTTGGTGGTGGCATTAGTAATCGTTCGGGCACGGTTGTCGCATAAAATTGATAGTTGTTTATTCAATTAAGGGCATCCATTGATTGTAATTGATATGGAAATGGGAACGAATGGGAACGTGGGGGCAAAACGTTATTGGAAATGTTTTTTTTTGTTTGCAACAGCAACACATTGTAAGTTTATAGCGAGACAGAGCTAACTTTTAAGGAGTTGTTGCAGATGTGTCGATAATTCCTGACATCTTATGTATCGCATGTACAGGCAGTCCCCGAGATACGCTATTATAGCGGACCGCTATAACCCGGGACCGCTAACCGCTTAACTCGAATTTACGCGTAAGTCGAATCCTGGTGCAATTTCGTTTATACCTCAAAGTCACAGAGTCGACTTCCTTCTCTGGACTTCATTTATTATCCGAATCAGGCGATTTTAAGAAAGAATGCATTAAAATAAGGTAGAAAGAAATGTTTTATGCGAAAAAAAAGGTATTTTCGACCAATTTTCATCTTTTTGCATCTTTTAGATGTTGTGCTATAAACTAGCTCATCTGTCAAATTTCCAAAAATCGCGTATCTCGGGGACTGCCAGTACATGCTTTTATAATTGATATACTTTGCTACTAAAATAATGTGAAGCTTTGCAACTCTTCGTGCGAAGAAACAGGAGTTGGATCCCGTCGTGCCGTTAAAGGAAAATACATGGAACCCCGCGCTCTGTGTGGGCAAGTGTTTCCACATGCCACAGTTTGTATTTTCCCGGTACGAGCTCGTTAGATATGCGGAACGCATCCTATCGTTTGCATGAAACTCGGGCACAGTTGACCTAATGTAGTCCAATCAGAAATGGCACGTTCTTGCGTTTTCGGGATGATGCTAGTCTTCGGGGTCAGCTGCTTCGCGGGTCCTAAAGGGTCGTCGATCGCATATTTATGCGACGAGTTTCCTGGTTGCTCCACCACACGAAGACACCACAGCTCCACCAATGACCAGGGCTACCGGGAACTAATGCTACTCGTGGGAATGGATTGATTTCGTTCTCTATCTGAGCGTGTACCTTCAGCACTGTTTACACTAGATCGTGCCACCTCTCCATCCCCGAAAGGGACCAAAATCATTCGCGAGTTTGAGATTGACCCAGGACCGGTTGGGGGGAGGAGGGGGGGAATGGTTTTTGAGGACGAAGTCCTATCCCAACAACTCCAAAACAAACTCGGTCTCTCGGTCACTCATCACGTATTCCGGTGCAGCAGCACCGTAACCCTGGTGTCCTTTCGGCCCAAAGTTGTGATGTCCGATGTGCGACCGTTTGTCGAGAGCGAAAGGAAACCATCGTCACCCATTACGCTGCGGCTAGGGTTGGTCGAGAAGTAGCCGAATTAGGGTTAGCACTCCTATGTCTTGAATTCTTCAAACTTGAGCACTTCAGAATCTTCAGAAGGAAAAATTGGCAAAGGAAAATGAAGAAACCATCGTTCCACCAAAGTGGTAAGATAAAGTTGGGAACCTCTGGGTGGATGGGATTACTTTCTTCATTTTATTCTCTTCATATGCAAAGCAGTCACGTTTGCCCCATTCTTGGTGGGAAGGTTTTTCTCTCTCTAGCCCACTCTCAGTCGCCCGGGCCGTATCGAAAATGAGGACGAGATGTCCATGGTAAAACTTTCGATTGGTCTAATTTTGAGGCGAACCATCCAATTTTTAGTATTCGCTCTGCTATTATTAAACCCCACGACCGGTGGCGGTAGTAACCGTGCCGAACGGACCGGTTTACTGGCAAGAGTTTGACTGCAGAGTCCCTGAAATTCATTGCCAACTGTCGTTTGCCCACCCTGCCCTTCTTCGTATGGTTGTCATCGTCGATGTGTGCCGTGTAAACGTGGTGGACCGCTGAAGTGAATAAATTTAAATTGGGAATTTAATTCCTTCGGCATGTGCAGCGCGGCGTACCTCGTGGTGCAGGCAGTTCGAGGCTCTGTGGTTTAACCGTCCCCGTAAAGGAACGGCCGGCCGATCCTTACGGAGTGTGTTCTGGTTCGTGCGCACTTAGTCGCACTCGGAACTTGCTCCAGTTCCTACAGCATGGGAGGGAGGTGAATTTTTGGTGCAGTAATAAATCTATTCCACCTCCACCGCATTGTCCTCTAGGATCGTGCCCTTTCGGTGCTCTGTGTCCATGCGGGTTGCGGCCTTGGATTCCATGCATGCACACACACACACACTCAAACCCAGCGACACCACACCTGTGACATTCCGCAATCGGGGCCTCGATGACTTCGGGTGTGTTTTCCTATCCGAACGCCAATCCACACACAGAGGGCGCCGAGTCCTAAAGCTAAAACGCCATAACCACTGGTCGGAGAACGGGGGAGGAGGGAATGGATAACCAACCGTAAGGCTCAAGTTTTCCGCTTCGTTACCGGTCTTGGGGAGGATATGCTGTAGTACGGATTGTCCGGACCAGGCGACCGTGGTACCAGGGACCTTCATTTGCGCTTCACCAGCGTGGGCCCATTTGGGGACGAGAAGTATTGCTTCTACGGGCCATGGTTCGCCAGTTCCGGCTCGCTTTTGTGTACAGGGGGACGCCGGAAGGCGTTGTGTTGGTATGGGGCTGACTTTTTGGAGTCCATTTTACACTTGGTTTTGGGTTTAGAGCTTTATGCTGCGGAGAATCGAAAATCTTTGATCGTGTTTTTTTTGTAAAGGGAACGAAACAGTTTGAAATGTTTACAATTTTTACAATAATCCATAAAGTCGAGCTTAATCAAGAGTTCAAATGAAACAATTATTTTTTGTGGTGTTTTTCTCCCATTTTTTATTAATCCTTTCTTAATTCTTTCTAATTCTAAATCAATAGTTCAAATGAAACATTTTTTGTTGTGGTTTTTTTCTTCCGTTTTTTATTAATTCTTTCTAAATTCTTTCTAATTCTAAATCAATAGTTCAAATGAAACATTTTTTTAGTGGTGTTTTCTCCCATTTTTTATTAAGTCTTTCTTAATTCTTTCTAATTCTAAATCAATAGTTCAAATGAAACAATTTTTTTAGTGGTTTTTTTCTTCCCTTTTTTATTAATTCTTTCTAAATTCATTCTAATTCTAAATCAATAGTTCAAATGAAACATTTTTTTAGTGGTTTTTTTCTTCCGTTTTTTATTAATTCTTTCTTAATTCTTTCCAATATTAAATCAATAGTTCAAATGAAACATTTTTTTAGTGGTTTTTTTCCTCCGTTTTTTTATTAATCCTTTCTTAATTCTTTCTAATTCTAAATCAATAGTTCAAATGAAACATTTTTTTAGTGGTTTTTTTCTTCCGTTTTTTATTAATTTTTGTATTGGGATGAAAAAAAAACATATTAACATTATTCTTGTTTCACAAATCGATGTTAAACTTTCAACAAAGCATATGATACTTGGTCACTTAGTCGATAGCTCTATTGCTAACAAACCAATCAAAAGCGTATCGATTCCACTGGACTTCTGGAGACAAGTGGAGACATTTAACCGTTGCCAATTGTTTGGAACTATGTTCTTCCATCCCTCTGCGGCAGGACCTAACGGTGGTAAGAAACACTTTAAAGCCCTGTTCTGTTGTGTTTCATTCGCGAGCCAATTTTAATCTGCCCGTTTTTAGTTCAATAGCTGCCGCCAACAGTTCGGCTCTTGGGAAGGTTGTCGTCGGAGAGGTGAGGTTTTCCACCGAACAATCGACCCAAAACATCAGGTGCAGAATCAGACATTGTGGAACGAGGGGGTCAGGGTAAAGTAATCGTTCGTGCAAAGGGTAGCAGCTGTCCCGGGTGGATGGGTGGTTGGTGGTTTGAGAACATCATCCCATCATCCCCACCCCCGGAATTGACCCTTTGCCTCCGACAGCTACCAATGATGGCTTGACGACAACGGAGTTGAGAAAACGAGCAGAGAAAATGAAACTATTTCCGCCCGAATGGATTGCCGACTAGTCGAGCGCTGCTGGGCGTTGTGGTCATGCTGATGGGTTAGTGGAGTTGATCGCTTTCGCCAGACCGGAACCGGAACCGAGCGGTCCTTGCGCTTCGTCGCTAACCGTTCTCCGGCGGGGATTATACTTCCGGTTTCGATGAACAGCGGTGGTTCGCGTTGCATCGCTGCTGTAATGTGGTATAAATGCTCACTTCTGATGCTCATTGGCTGTGGAAAAGGGGATGTTTTGTGTAATGTAGAGATTTTTCCAGCAGGAAACCTTCCAACAGCTTCCGGAGCTGCATGAACCTGTGGATGGACATTATCAGCGGAAATGTCTTTACTGCAGGTTCCTTGTACCCGTAGAAGGGACAAGGGTTGAAGATTGGCTTGATTGGTTCACTTTTGCTGGCGCTATTTGCACTGGCCAGTAGGGAGGTGGTGAAATGAGGCACACATCGTTCGAAACATTGCTACAGTAAGAAAACATAATCCGTATGTCTGCAAGAAACAACCAATCCAGCAGGTACAGTACGGAACGTTTTCGTAAGATCTTTTGTGATAATATTTTTTGTTTTGCTGCTTTGAAACATAAGCTCACAGAGAGGCTTGCCTGAATGAACAACATGCTGTCACGGTAATTAAACTTACCAAGTCGTACGTTTGCAGATGCATGGACACTTTATGGGTATGTATGTTACCCCCCTTTTGCTGGGGCTTCTTAAGATGCAGTCAGGTGCATCAAATTACCCGAAAAACGCAATGTGCGTGTCACTCGCTTGGGAATACTAAATTTCCTTTCGATCGTTCGTGTGAGCAGAGCCGAGCATTTGCACCGGAAGGAATTATGTCCAAAAGCAAAAGCCCACATGTCCCCCCGCAAACGCAAAACGATCCCAGGGTGAAGCAGCAGCAGCAGCTGGGAACTTGTGCCGTAAGATGAATGGGACGCGTCCAAATGGGATCTTTTGGGGACAAAGTTTTTCAGTAAGGCTAAGGCAAAAAAAAAAAAATGGCAAAACCCTGCAGGTCGTGTTGGTGCGCCTGGCATTAATTTATTAGTTCCGAGGCGCTTCCTATCGGTGTGGTGCAATAAATTACGATCCGGTCTGTCGTATGTCCTTTTCGTGTGTGCAGGAATGTTAAAAGGCTTAAGTTTGATGTTACACACAGCGGACACAGGGTTTTCGCAACTGTCACTAATGTCGGCATAGTTCGCTCTGGGGGATCGTGTGAATAGTGAAGTTCTTATTGGCCTATTTATACGAGGACGCTTTCCCACATGGCGTCCGTGGCCCGCCAATGGAAGCTTATTATGCTCGTGCGGGTTGGCATTAGTGATAGTTTACCGAAGTTTAAGATGGAGAGGGTAAAAGATTAATTGGAAAAACTTATGCTACTATAAAATGGGAGGCTTTATTGAATGATCTTGGTTGTTGCTAAGGAATCCTTCCCCGAATGACAGTTGAGATGCAAAACGTATCATATTTATCTCATTTAATCTTTCAAACTAAATTAAGCTGATTTCAAATGTTGGGCGAGATCGAACGACAATTTAATGGATGCAAAGCATGTAAGACCCCGGAATGTATAACACTAATACAATATGCACCGTCAACGGAAAGACGTCCGTCTTGGTGTTTTTGGGTGTACGACGATACGATGGGACGAAAACTTGCCTCGATGCATAGGGGTTTGTCATAAATGTTTGATTAAAGTTTGTAAACTGTTCTTGCTGTAAACGAAAGGACAGAAACGATCTCTTCAGCCCTCTTCGAGCTGTTGTGCTTCTGCTCTGCTGCGGGAGGAGACAAAAAAGGACACCCGGCCAAGGACATGCCCGTGTGCTGCACGATGGGTTGCTGATATGGAGCTTGATGAACGACCCCGTTGCACACGTACACACACACGGTCTTAATGAGTGAGATCAACCGTCCGAAAATGGGCAATGGGCTGGAAAGTACTTACATCGTGCAAAGTTGCTTTTGCCAAGTGC
Source organism: Anopheles moucheti (assembly GCF_943734755.1). Classification (NCBI taxonomy): domain Eukaryota; kingdom Metazoa; phylum Arthropoda; class Insecta; order Diptera; family Culicidae; genus Anopheles; species Anopheles moucheti. Next base: position 44,848,576 of record NC_069140.1, read on the forward strand.
GGGTAAAGTAAAGATTTGGAGTCGGTGGAGAGAGTGAAACTAATTAAAAAACTTTGTACCAGCAGCTAGAAGTATGATGTAGTCGCTCGCAGTGTACGGAGAGTGGATAATCAAAGATGGCAAGTTAAGCAGATTGTAGTTACTTTGGATAAGACCGTTGCTTGGGCTTTTTTTTAAATCTGACAGCTGACATATTAAGTTGAGATTGTATCTGTAAATTAAACCATTTTCCGACTAACTAATTTTGTAACCTTTCTCTCTGAGTAGGTTCAAATGTTAAGGACACATCACACACGGAAGGAGATTCAAATAATCATTAAGCGCTTTCAGGCGGTCTTCAGGCATGAATTGTATAGCAAAAAACAAAAAATTAAATGAAACGTGTTTGACATTTGTTTGCCTGTCAGAACTCAAAACCATCGTACAACATGCAGAATTTCGCTTAACATGCGTCGTTGTTTTGATAACATCGGACATTTTTCGTTCACACAGTCACACAGTCATGTCTGCCCTGGTGCCGGTGTTTCAATCCATCAAACAATGGCGATCGTTCGCCTGCTCAAGCATCTGTCCATGGCGCTACTATCGCATGCCTTTGAGTACATCGTTATGTCGTGTGAAATTGACACAAATCACGGTTGCAAATCTCGCGGCTTGATGGCGCAAGTCGTTGGATCTGATTTCTTCACCACGCACGCTGCTGCAAGGATGTGGTTTTGTTTTTTTTTTTTATTTCCCGCTTCTTAGTATGGTGTTCGTGTTTTGACCGGTGTAGAAGCTGAGCAGGAGAGAGCAAAAAAAAAAGCGTAATACAAATACAAAAGCCAACCGCCAAACCTCACATTTGCACGAGACGGCATTGCCCGTTAATCCCGTACGATAGGAAGCCGGAAGGTGGTACGAAAAAAAAACAAGACGAAAACATTTCCGACACACAAGCACATTTCATGACAAGGGCCACTAAATTATTTAAATCCTCGTCAGTGAGCGGTAGCGTGCCCCGGATACGAGGTTACGATTCCCAGGTTTGCGGTCCTTGTCACGTTTCGGAAAGGGAATACACTTCCCTCGAAGGATCATCAGCAGCAGCCCGAGATTTGTCGGGCCAGTCATCTGCGGGTGGATACTGTTGAAGGTGGGACTGCGGGGAATGGTGTGTACCGTTTATGATCGGAAGCCGGTCAGAAACAAAACGCCAACGAGGCAGATATTAAGTAGTAGCTACAGCGTAGTAGCACCACGCCAGCCGGCATGCGAACGACTTGTGTGATGCTTCTGTTCTGTGGAAGCTCCACCGGGTGAACCACGGTACGGTTTCGCTTTGGTCAAAGCTTGGAGCTTGCAGTCAGCACGGTTTAGCTAAAAATTTGCACATCTCGTTATTTTTCATAGTTCCCCATCGGTTAATAAAAATGAAATAAAGTACTACTAGACCGGCAGAGAGCGGTTGGTGTGAGCAAATTCGTTGCGTTTCAATGAGATACGCGCCGGAGACATCATCAGCAGCAGTGGGAAATGGTGCGATTATTGGTGGAAAATTGGCAACCAAATCGACATGCATGCATTGGAGCATATCTTTGGATACGTTAAAATATTTTAAAATGTTTATTATTTTTAAAAATAAATGAATAAACTAGCATTTCATTTATTCAATCGGGATTTCTTCTGCATTTGACCGGAAACCCTGTTCTCGACTGTCAATTTCAAACACAACACAACCGGTTCGCGTTACTTTATGCTTCGGTAATATCTGCGCCGAAACAATCGTACCATCGACGTTGTACACCCATCACGAACAGAATAATGCAGTGCAGTTATGAGGCCGCATCATTTCCAGTACCGCACACATTATGCAACGCATTATGAAAATCACCGTCCAATTGGTCTGATTTGCAAAGCTACCGGTATTTAGGGAGCTTCTTTGTGGGGGCGCACGCATCAAAGCCCTTTTGCGAGTCGATTTATTTCCGCCTGACGTATAGCGTAACCGTTTTAGAAATGTGCAGTTTAGAAGGAACATTCATAGCCCAACTATTGTGGTGCAGTTGCTGTTCGTTTGATCTGCGATGCGTTTCCGTTGACGTAGTCGTACTGTACGGGTTCACCCGCAGCCTTACGCCTAATCGTACAGGGATGCAATAATATCGGGGGTACGATGGAATAAATGCATCCTTGCAACGAGATTGTACGCGGGACGTTACATTCCGCCCCGTAGGAAACCCGGGCCCCGAGAGCACTTGGTTCGGTTCAGTCAGACATCATTACACTGGCATACACCGATGCAAATAAGCGTATTTTGCAATAAATAGTTTTGTCGATTGCCCCAATGTCGTATTATTTGATGCAATTTTGTTTGGCGCACTCGACCGCTTCTGGAGATGCGAACGATCGTAGTCTCTTTTCCTCTTCCGATTTTGAAATATCTTCATGCTGATTGCGTTTGCCAACAAACTTCACTCAGGTTTGGTAAATTTGTTTGAAAACTTCCAAATCCCCCGTTGGTTGCACTTCTTTCCCATTGCTGCGGGTTTCGACGATTTGCGGAATATTTATTGCCCATTCGGCAGTTTCACCACCACGGCCAAGTGCCTGCGTATCGTCTTGCGACAGTCGGTGTGCATTAATAATTATTATTTTTATCGTAATTATCACTGTTATTTGCGTTTGGATCGGTCCACGATCGCTTAATGGGATGAGGGGCACGTAGAAGAGCGACCGATTCCGACGATGCTAAATGTCCGTAGGCGACGGAATCGCTCGGGATGATGATTATTAATTCGATCGTAAAATGAATTGACCTGACTCCCCCCCCTCACCCCCAGCGGTCTCACCTCCATTGCTTGATGCTAGTTACCCACTGCGCTGTGTTTTATCTTTCGAGATATGTTGCATACAATCTCCGCCTTTTACTGGTGGCAGACTTTAAGTTTAGCATCAATTGAGTTAAGCTGGGTGGTGTGGGGGAGTTTATTTAATATTTCCCCATTCGTGTGTCTAAGACGATGCTTCATGAGGAAGAAAGAGAAAATGGAAACGGAAATAAATATCGTCAAGCGGATCGTTAAGTTCGATTTAAAAAATTTTAAAGTGGCAAAGTGCCGGCAAATAAGTGAAAGTTTATTTTATTTTAAATTAAATTCAAACATGAACATTCTCACGAACAAAAGCGCAAAACCTTTGCTAGTTGTGATGTTTAATGAAGCGTTTTTTGGTTTTTGTTTGTCTTTCGCCATTATGAGTGGTTCGGTTGATTGGATTAATTAAATTTAGTTTCACCGCTTGATGGACCTTTTGTTTGCCCAGTGTGAAAAGGGCACCCATGGGGGGAGAAATATGCTTATGAAAAAATAATCAAACATTGTAACCGTACAAATAGTGTGAGCGTAACGCTCATCAACGTGCACCAAAAGTAAATCGGTAACGGTCTAATGCTGGGGCCCATCATGTCTAATACATGATGCGTGATTTATTTCACGGGGTGTAATTCAATTTGCGGCTCATAACGTTGATTGAACACCGAACATCGATTGGATACGGTTGCTTGTCGTTGCTGTGTTGATTTACCGTGCCATGCGTTGTGCGGATGTTGCCGTTGATTACAAATGAGACACTGCATTTCATAATTGAAAATTACTGACTGGGATGATTTTTCGATTAGGTGCTGCTCATATGCATCGATTGTCAGTGTGCAGTGGGCGCATTATTAGTTCGAGCTGTTAAAGTAGCGTTGCGGAAAGGAAAATAAGAACTTTAAATTTAGTAAATTGTTGATTAAAGTTTGGCTTTTTTTCAAAATGTTAACGTGCTAAATGTTTTCTTTATAATTTTTAGTTTAGTTTTACGTCACAAAAAAACTATTCCAACTTGCCTGTCAGACAGTCTGTAGAGAAATTTTGTAGCGCCTAAAAGTATGCAATGCGCATAGCAAACTAAGCTTTAACAATTTTCTGCTGGAGCAGTGAAGCTATACAAACATTGCATTTTGTAATACTTTCAATAAAATGATGATTCTACAAAATTTATTATAAAACAATGGATCTAGGCAATTTATTTACCTTATATGGCCGTAAATTGTTGATTAAAATTTGTCTTTTTACAAGTCGACGTGCCAATGGATTCCTATACAATTTTTATTTTATTTTTACGCCACAAAAATCTATTCCAACTTGCCTGTCAGACTGTCTGTAGAGAAATTTTGTAGCGCCTAAAAGAATGCAATGCGCATAGCAAACTAAGCTTTAACAATTTTCTGCTAGAGCAGTGAAGCTATACAAACATTGCATTTTGTAATACTTTTAATAAAATGATTTATAAAACAATGGATCTAGGCAATTTCCTTTCCTTATACTAACGGTTCTGTCGAAGTGTGATCGCAGATTGGTTCCGATTCGATTGGCTGCTAAGTTATACCAGGGGGGGTCAAAATACTTTTGGAACGTTTTTTTTTTAGTTTTCGCTCATATTTCTTCCAATCCACTCGTTACATTCGTTATGCCGGTTGAAGAGATTCTCCGTTTGCCAAACCAAACTCATCACACAATCGCTCCAACCGATGGACACTTTCCACCATGGGTGAACCGGATACGATTGCAATCACCGTGCCGATCCGTATCCGTAGGCGTGTAAATCTGAATAATATTTCAATAAAAGTCATCGATTTATGAAAATATATGCCAAACCGAGCGATGGGGGAATTCGTTGTTTTTTTTTGTTTGTTTGCTTTTGGGCCAGCAAGCTAACATATTTTGTGAAATGCTGCAGCAAAGCCTCTCGAAAGAGGCCGTTTGTCGGGAGCGGTCGGGCGGTCTGATACTGATGTGGCTGTGGGGAACGTATGAAAGGATCTTAAACATTCTGGCTGGGGGTAACTGACATCGCTTTCAAATCATCATGCATGTAAGTGTTGCAGTAGAGGGGAAACACACGCGGCACGGTACATTGTTGTGGCTCCCGGGAGATACATATTCGACTGTTCTCGTAATCGATTCGAATGAATCACACCCAATCAAGCAGCGAGGTACGGTAGTAACATGTGTTTTTAAGGCACATTTTTTTTCTCTCTCTCTCTGTCTGCTATTGCCAATCTGACTCACTGTTCACTTGCTTTCTTTTTGTCTTACGTTTCCAGTGTGTAGATTCGGGGGGTTTCTTTTTTGTGCCACCCCTCAGAAGGGTGTTCCGGCAGATCGGCCGATCAGTGGTGTCCCAAATGTGATCAAATGATACCGTACGATAGCGACCATATGTGAAACAATAAATGGTTTATTTGGTGTGTTTACATGCATGAGATGAAAGTGTGCCCTCGAGAAGGGCGTATGCGTGTTTGAGCCTGATTGTGGAGATTTTCTAATACGTTTAGGGCATACATTTCGTCTAATCGAACAATGAAAAGTCGATTACATCGGTGAGTGATGGTTGATGTTATTTTCCCACGGTAAAAACTGGGCATTATGCGATCACCGAGCAAGACTACTCGACGAGATGGGGATGCAAGCACGGACTGAATTTAATATTTCGCTATAACCCAAGGACATATTTTTAATTCTTTCATGAAGCTCAAATTACTGTCTAATTAATTGCATTCTGCTGTACACTGTAATGGATGGCAATGATCCACACCCCCGGGGAAACGTTAAAAATTAATCGAAATTGCTCATTCGAGTGCACATTTTTGCGCTTCTCGTGCATTATAGCGCAATGTGCGTGGAAAAAACACACACCCAAGCGCATATCTACCGTGCGTATGTGATGGTGATAAATTTCAAGTAAATTAAATTGAGTTTAATTTATTTATCCTGCATATAGCATGATTCTGCCGCCGCGCCGGTCCGATATTATGCCGCCCGGAAACAAGTGCTGTGAAGGTGATGGATAAAAAGCAAACAAAATGAAACTGAAATAAAAAAAACACACACGCATCAACAACGAGAGATCAGCGTTCAGTTCGCTAGCCTTATCATCGTCTCTCCCACTTCCGGCGTTATGGTTCGTGCGCGGATTGATCCCGGTGATGATGCACTTTCGGCTCATCAGCGGCAAGTTCCATCCCAGCCCACCATTCCACCATTGCACTCATTGCAACTCGCACACTTGCCGTTTGTTGGAGCGGCCAAGTAAATTATGTTAATTCGACTGTTATGAAGCGTCATTGCACCATTTGAATAACCGCCAGGCAGCTTTAGGACGTTCCACCAACGCATGAAAACCGGGTTTTTGATTTCTTTCTGCTCTCGTTTGTGCGTGGTTTATGCATCGGTAATTTACTCAAACGGCTCACGCTTGTTGCTGATGGTGCTAGAGATGATGATGATGATCATGATGATGATGATGGCCATATTAAAAGGGTGTAAGCGGATGCATAGTGTAGCTATATTTTTTTTCCCTTGTGTGTAGATTTTTTTGTGATGAGTACTGTTAACATGAGGAATCTGCTTGCTTTTCATGGACTGTATAGTACTCTATAGTTGCTTTAGTATTGTTATTTGTAGCTTAAAACCAAATTTAACAAAAAAAAATGCATTTCAAATGCTTTTCCGAGGCCGCAATCAATAATTGCAATCGAAATATTTTAAGATAAAATCACCATAGAAACACTCACATCGCAATCCCACCAGATGATATCAAAATTGTGACCGATTGGGATAGTAGTGTATCGATAAAAATGGAATGAAAAGAATATCATTGGAATCATTCGATCAAAATTGGTTTTTATTTGTTCTTTCACGGATGCCATTGCTGGATATTTCGATATGATATTCTGCCGTTACGATATCTTATATATTATCAAGTTATATTATAATTGGCAAGGGCTTTGTAAATTATCTTACACATAATACAAAAAATACCGTATGCTATCAAAACATAAAAACGATTTTGAAGTAGTTCAGTACGTACTTAAGTTAAACTTATCCTGTTATCGATTAGCCAATAGCAATGCGAGCTTCAAAAGCCGTTTTTTTTGTTGCACATTCTTCCCCAAACACAGAAAACACATTTCCCCATTCTTGCAATGAAAATAGAGCAACTCTTGCTTTACTAGCGCCCAACATTCGACCGATTCTTAACATCATCATGGGCTCGTAAAAAAGCGCTAAAATATGCCCTCAATTCTGAGCGTCACTCACCACCATGCGCGTCCTCGTCCCGCGGCTTTGCTTGCGAGTATTATCGAATATTTATATTTTCCGACCGAAATCGCAAAGGCATCTGTGGTACGCACACGGTGGCATCCCTTAAAGCACCGTCCTCTAAACCGGAACGATGCATCCATGCAGGAGGCATCATCCTGGTGGGGCAGTGCCGGGGTAGACCCGGCAAGACTTTACACACTCGGGCAGAAGGGATAATGGGTGCGTAACGCCCGGGCCCGGGGTAGGGTGTATACAATCCGGGACACATTTCGAAGCGCGTGTACTACGCAAACGAAGCCATATGCTAATGTCGGTGGCGTGTTGTTCGTGGCACAGCTGGGTCTGACGTTTTCGATGAAACACCCCTAAACCCCCTCACTTATACACACACACACACACATACGGAGTGCGTCCCTTTGCGTGTAAGATTCTACCGGTGGCTGGTTTGCATGAAGGGGTAACAAGTCTCGCCCAAAAGCCCAAAGATGCAAGACGGCACGAGGAAGATCATCCCATTTGTCGCTACCGAAAATGTCCTGACAAAAGGGAACATTTTCCGGGCCATTTCGGAACGTGCACGGGGACAGGCGCGCGCGTGTGTGTGTGTTAGGGGAATATCAAATCGAAACGCTACCGAATGGAGCTCTTACAAGTGTCGTTTCGGGCAAGAAACGTTGTTGAATTCGGCAAAAAAAAAACACTGCCCCGAACCGCCGATGAAGTTCTTGTGGCAACAATCGGGTTCGAATCATGTTTTCGCGAGTATGGACTGCGTTTGCATTAGATTTTTTGTTGTTGTTGATTCGATACAAGTGCGTACAATGAAACACATAAAGTGGCGCGACGGTGTGAAAGATAAAAATGAGATTCGGATCACATTCTCGAGTCATACAGTAAGTAGTGCGACTATTGGGGTTTTATTATAGTTCGACGTGGAATAAACCGGTAGTGTGTAGGCTTTTATTGGGCACGGAAATGCAGTGGACCTGTTGCAGTTTACGTTTATGATGGAATGATGGAAAATGTTATTTAGCGTGAGGTGGAATCAAAAATATACTGAACGCTAAGACAGTTTTTTTTTAGATTTGGATTTTCATTTTGGATTTTTATTTTCAATTGATTTGGAATAGGTTGAGGTAACAGGTGGGCTGATAATTGTTTGGCCTATGACAGTAAAACACTTTTTTTTGCCAAATAATTTTTTTTATATTCAACATACGTCCCTTCAAGGGCGATAAACCGATTTTAGCAGTCTTTAAAATTTTCGATACCCTTTTTGTAGTAATATTTGTCCCTTGCCTCAAAAAACGTCTTTGTTTTGGCGAACACCTCTTTATCCGACGAAAATTTCTTCTCAAAAGACATCCTTTTGGGATCTGAGATGAGATGAGATGGAGTTAGTCACTGGGAACCAGATCTGCAAAATACGGTGGGTGGCGAAGCATTTCGTGGCCTTATTCATGATTTTTTGCCATTGTTTTTACTGATTTGTGGCACGGTGCGTTGTCTTGATGAAACTACATTTTTTTTTCTTCAAATGTGGCCGTTTTTTGACGATTTCGTCCTTCAAACGCTCCAATAACTGAATGTGTATGGTAACATACTGACGCAAAAACTCGGATTTATTTCGCTCAAACAGCTCCAAACTCTGCTCCGAATCATCAATTCGTTGTTGTTTTTGGTCAAATGTGAGCTCGCGCGGCAGCCATTTTGCACAGAGCTATCTCATATCCAAATACTCGTGAATGATATGTCCAATATATTCCTTAGACATCTTTAGGGTGTCAGCTATCTCGATCAACTTCACATTATGGGTGTTCTTAATAATTTTGTGATTTTTTTTTAATGTTTTCGTCAGTAACCACCTCTTTTGGGCGTCCACTGTGTTCACCACCTTCAGTGCTCATTTTACCACTTTTAAATTCAGCATACCAATATTTGATGGTTGATTTTAGTGGAGCAGTGTCCAAAAACTCTTCATCAAGCCAATTTCAACTGTATTTTTCCCCTTTAAAAACCATTATTTTATTATCACGCGAACACTCAAAACACAAAAGTTGCGTCACACAAAATGCTCTAGCTCATTAGGTTGTGGCCCGAGTGCTGTCAAATTTGGACAGAATTCCTTTGAAGGTTGGTACAAACGAAATATGATATGGATAAAAATCTTCTAGCACGATAAATGTGTTAGGCCAAACAATTATCAGCCTACCTGTTAGATGCGGAGTCCTTCCCGTTTTACAGGACTTGCATGAATTTTGTTCTTTGCACAGCTTGCTCGATTCACAAATTCACATCTTGAGAAAGGTGGATTTATTTCTCATGTACTTCTACTAATTCCACTTCAACTTGAAAATGGTCCATAAAAGCACTTTACCGAGTTGATAGAACAACGCAAGGGCCTATCACTTCCTGATTGCCTTACTGGACACCACAACCGCTGCATGATTTTATGTATGTTTATGTTTTTTATGCTGTATTTTCATGACATAAAGCATATTTAATTCGTTAAGCTTCATTTCGTCGTCTGTGCTTCAACAATCCAATACACAAGCACAATATCAAGAGATATTGGGCTGTTAATTGTGGGTTATTTTTTATTTTATTTTCCCGCAACCTGGATAGTTGTTCTAGGGAACGAGGGATTGATCCGGATGTAATTTTGTACCGGTTCTGTCGAATGAAGATTGGCGCCACTATCAAATACACTACCAGGCACATCTGATTAAATGGCACCATATGAAATCTAAACATGTATGTGGCTGTTACTGGAAAGGCATGACTCAAATATACTGTATCGGTGGAAGAAGTAAGAAAAAAACTTGGGTAATCTGTGGTACCTGAATGTGGATTCTTTGCTAACCGTGGACAAATCCAATCGGTTGCAAAGTCGTCGACTTTCGACGAAATTATATGCAGTGCCTACGAAAAGTAGGAATGCGTAGTAAGCAACAGGGGGTATAATCTGACGCAAGAATGTTAAGAAGTGCTTAAGTGTAATATTTGGAATGCTCATGTTAAAATGATATGATCCAGATGGAAGCTGAACGCAAATACGATGTGTCGTATGTTTTTACGATACATTTTATTCGTGATAACTGACCAAGATTCAGACTGCTACAATGACCAAATATCTAAAACACGGCGCAAGATGTCCAGATCAGGCGAATGGTTATATCAGACTGAGAGAAGAACGAAGCCATCAAGGTTCAAGTGCTGTTAAAACCTACAACAACAACAATAGCTATATGTGACTTGGAATAAGCTTTTATAAGGCTGCCCTTGATGAGAAATTTGACAACTCATTAAACTAAATGAAAGAGAATTAACAACGTCCACCAACTGGGAAGAACCCCTCTTTTTAAACATCATTGAGTTTGCATACACATCGGGGTCTGTTGCATAGCCTTGTAACCGGTCCGATTAGCTAGTTACATCAAAAAACCCTGTGTTGACTTTGTGTGTAGACACTATTGTAAAAGTGTGACGTTTGACTACTAGAGACATCTGCCGGAAAATAAGGTCATTAGATTTATTTATTTATTTTTTAAGCTACATTGAAACTCAACCACCCTCAAGTGACATCGATTAAAATGTTCACAATCGCTCAATTTACTAAAGAACTCACGTTTCCTGTGCCATGATTCCATTGTACTCTATCGGCAAAGCAATAAAGCCCTCTCTCAATGATATATTTCTTTTTCGCAGACAACCTCCCCGCAGCACAACCCCGCTCATTGTAACACGAAAATTGTTATTTCGGGTCAACTAATATGTCAAACTTTCGGCCGATCAAAAGCTCATTTACGTTCGTTTGTCCCCATTTGTGCAAAAAAAAAAAAAAAGAAAAAGGAACACACCGCACCGCAAGGAAAGCTCATGCTCATATATTTCTTGCCTCCACACGGCAACAAATTGCCCCACATATGCTGTACACTCATTGGTGATCCTGCTGCCATACCTATCGTTTGGCGTAAACACATCAATCAATCGAGTCGAAAACAGAAAGACTTCCCCCGTCCCCCCGGTTGGGGATCACCGAAAATGGCTGCAAGATGGATCGGTGGTCCCCCAATCGGTCACATTTGATCCAGTGTGCGGATCCGGCACTACACCTCCCGCGGAGAGGCTTTCGGCTGCCAAAATTCTTGTCATCTGCAATAAATTAGTGGTCTAACCGACTACCGTTTTCGCCCAACGCGCTCCGTTCGTGTTAGATTAGAAAAATCGATTTATTGGATGTCATTTGGAGCAGACGTGTGGTGGGGTTTGATTTTTTGTCATACGTTGTTGGCGCACATTCTCGGTTCGAGCTGCTTAACCATTGTTAACCTTTCATTTGCTCCTTTCCTGCTCGGTGTGATTTTTTTTCTCACTTTCGTTTGCGGACACGGGTTTGTGGGGGCAGATGAAAATTGAGGCAAAAAACCGGCAGAGGTGACAAATGGGCAGTTTCGATGTGCTCTTACTTGTCCGTTCCATACATCCTTCTGCCACACCATTGAAACCATATCATGATGTACCAACGGGGGGGGAGCGAAAAACTGCGAAAGCATCACCGTTTTCTCACTTAGTTCCTGGTGTGACTTGATTTATGGTGTTGATGAAAGAATTTTTTGGCGCAACGGTACCAAACTTCTGCTCCACTTCACGCGGCAGTTCGGCTCGTTAGCGTGAGTGAAGCTGGTTTGGTTTCGCGAACCGTTTTTTCCGACCATTTTTCACCTTTCCATCAGTGATACCACCGCAGTCGGCGTCCTAAAATGTTTCGTCCATTCACACAATTGCTCGTTACATTCCTCGTTTCCAGTTTCCAGCTGGCAAACCGTGGGCTAACTTTATCTATAAATCAAATTGATAAAAGTTTTAGGAAGAAAATCAAATTTGTGTTAATGGATTTATTTGCCTGGTTAGTGTGCGGTACGCAATACCTCTGAGTTTCGATTTGTTTTGTTCCGTGCTGTTTTTTTTTGTTTTCGCTTTCGCACACAAACCCTCATTTGGTCGGAATGTTTGCATCCACCGAGTGTGCTGCTGGGCAGCATAGAAATTTCGCTTTTGCACACTCTCTTTTGCTTGCTGGATGATGTTTTTTTTTGGCAACAAAGCATGAAAGGCTTGGCCCGGGTGGAGGGTTTGGTAGGGATCGGGAAAAGCGCCGATGATTGAGTGTTTCACGTGGCGGAAGTAATTCAACTTTGACGACAGTTTTTGTTACGCCCCTTACCTTCTTGACCTTCTCTGGGGTACGTTTTTTGGTTTTTGTTGCTTTGCGCTAGCATCTTTTGGCTAGATGTTGGGCTTTTCCTTTCGGCGTTCGGGTTTTCTACGCTTCCGGCACGTTTTGTTGTTGCGGTTGCTTTCACACAGGCTCGGTTGCAAGATCTTGGCGAGTTGGATAATTCTGGTAGAGTTTGCGCCAAGCAGAGAATTAGGCTGAAGCAAAAAAAAAACGAAACCACACACAAATACCATTCACTTATTCGAATGCCAATCACGACTTGAGCACAAATTGTCCGTTTCGTTTACCGTACCGTACCGCATTAGACCGGCAAGTCGGTAACGCTTTGAGTGCTACGACACTTCAACCAACCGAATAGCGTAACGCAGTAATTATTGACGGTTTTTACGAGATTTCACCTGTTTAGCAGCGGTCGGAAAAGTCCTTCCGAAATGGAAGGTTTCGAGTGTGTGTATCGGGTCGATAATTATTCCCCAGGTGGTAACGATTATGCAGTAGGATTTCGTAACCGCCATGTCTGTGCAAACACCTTCTGCACCATATCAGCAGTGTGTTATGCGTGTGTGTTATTGTTCTCCCATTTCTCTCAGGCTACAGTTCTGGAGATCATTGATTGGATAATTTCTATTGGTGAATCGTCATCCCTTTTGCTCGAATGTGTGACTTAGAACCGAACAGAACCAGAACCGATGCCATGGTGCTGCTGCGTGTACGAATTGCTGCAAGTTATTGCCATGTAGAAAGTTCCAATCGAAGTAAGAAGGCTTCAGCATCCAACTAACCAATTACTTGCACATCCGCTGTAGCAAAAGTGGAATGTTGTATACACTCATTTGACCCATTTGGCACCGTATCTCTGCGGCTTTGTGCCAGTGTGCGAACACAGGCCGGATGGGCTGGGGGACATGATGTAGTGAAAACTCTGCAGTAATTTGGTGGACCGCTCCCTAGAAAGGGGTTTACTGTCGGAAATATCTTGGGATAATCAAAAACACTGGAGGAAAGCAGTGGGTTGCACTGCGTTTGAAGTATCCCTTCATTCAGCCTGGGTACTCGGCAGAAAAGTGGTTCCGCAGTAATTTGCAAGAAGAAAAGAAATATTGTTGATTGGTTGGTGTGGTTGTATGGGAACAGTACTCAGTCCTAGTTATTAAATTTATTTCAACAGTAAATTAAAACACATGAATTATTATTATTATTAATTTTAGTTTGTCCGCACAAGCTTCACAAACATAACTTATAACTAAGCGCCTTATTTAAAGACTAACATAGAGGCAAAGATAAGATAGGTACTTACTAAGAGTAAAGGTCTAGACTAGAAAGAAATTTAAATTAAGGCTACTAAGGAAAGGGAAATTGTGCTACAGAACGGTGTGCCTCTAAAGTTTCAAGGTCTAAATCACGGCACCTTGACTTGGAAGGACAAAAGAAAGTGCCTCAGAGCGTTTGCGGAAGACGAATCTGGTGAAAGACCTCTGTACCCGCTCGATGCGATCGATGTGGATTCTAGCTGTCGGAGACCAGATCACTGACCAATACTCCAGCTTCCAAAGGAGTAGAATTACAATTACATGGAAAAAAATAACGATTATTATAGAAACTAGAAGTTTTCAATTATGATGCATATTTGTATGCTTTTCTTGTGGCTTGGTTCTTGCCAGAATATATTTTTTTACAGTATAATCCCATCAACATTTTTAGCACAAAAACAAACCTTTGAGAAAAATGTATCAGAGGTCAGTTTGCATTAAAAAAAAACACCCCATTTGATGCATGGTTATCTAATTTCTTCGTCTAACTTATCAGCCACCATTCTTCACGGTGGACGTTCCGTCTCTGTTACCTAGCACAGTGAACAAAAATCGTTATCTATAGAAAATCCAATTTCCTCCCCCTGCTGCTGCACTATCATCACGCACCCCCGGCTGAGATCATCCTTTTCCAACCCAATCAAAAATATCTCAGTTGCGAACCTATCTCCATTTCCTATTGATACGCTCGCTGTTGGACGCGTGTTGTTCGATTTCATTTCATCCGAATGCGTATCCGATCGGGCCAGGCGTGCGTTGGAAGTTGGGCCGAGAAAACGCGTAACTTACTGGTCACATCATCCGACCACACCATCTCGCAAATGGGCCACGGTGCGAAATGGGAAGAGGATAGTGAAAAAGCGATGAGAAAAAACGGAAACACGCCGCCACACAAAAAAGCACAGCACACAGTCCCACAGTTATGATGGGTGAGAAAATGCTTTGTTGAAAAGTGATAGCCCGTTGAATGCGTGCGGTGTTTGTGTGTTTGTATTTGCTTCGTTTGTTTGTTTTTTTTTTTGGTACGCTTTTCCCCACCGGTTCGGTACAGTTTTTCCTCCGACTTCGGTTGATTTTTCCGGTTGTTGGGTAAATCTGTGACCAGAAAAAGCAAAAGGGGTGATGACGCGTTCGATTTGTGTATTTTTGTTTGCGGTTCAACTGTGATTTTACGGCAGCATGGGACCCTGGGTCCTGCCACGGTTTGGCTTTTATCAGCCAACCCAGCGCGTGCTGTCTCGTTGGGGACATTTTTATTACGTAGATAAATAATGGAACTGGAATGGTATCGATCTACGGAGCAGAGCGGACACAGTCGATGGTGGCGGGTGTGGCGATTTTGTGCAAGGAATTGGAAAGAATTGGAAATGTTTTATAGTTTGAATTCGTTATCGAGTTGTGCAATTGTTTAAAATGTGCGTAGTATAGTTTTTGTCCGGTGGTGTTGTTGGGCAAACAGTTGTTTTAGTGACTAAGTTTCAAATCTAATAAACTTTGTGTTATTGTTGAAAATATTTATTTTGAATATTGTGCATTTAAAATGTAAACATGTTGTTCGGTCGCCAAGTGTTAAAATCACTTACTTGCGTAACCATACTGCATACGTACAGGATGTAAAATCATTCATTCAAGGCCCAAAAAAACATAATAAACAACCGAGTAGCGGAATATTTCTTTACGATGAGGGATTTTTTTATATTACCAATACAGACCAGTACTTCCCATAAAGATTGCAAAACAATTGAAAGCATTCTTCATTCTCCAGTTTTGGTGATTTATCACTGTGTTTTTTTATGTCCATTGCGATAGATCTAACTGCGAGAAGCTTGCATTGGAAATTCGTTCTACGTTACTAACGCGTATCCGCGTACGTGAAAGCCATTGTCGCTGAAATATTCATTCTCAGATTAGATTTTACCTTTAAATATTGCTAACTAGCTCGCTGCGAAGTCATTCAGATGACAGAGGACCGTAGTTGTCCTTTGCTGAAACATGCGACATTTCGAAATAACCGCCACGGGATTGTTGTGCCAAGGGACCAAAATTGTCTACGTTCATTTGTTTTTTTTTTTATGAAAATTTAAATTAGTTCCTTGACGTTTTCTGCAGCAGTTGTTGCTTCCAACCGAATCTTAAAATTATTGAAAATTGCTACATGGAATTCGTGTTAGGTTTATCTTCTTTAATGAATTATTGTTTAATTTCTTACTGATTATTAACTCTTACTAACTATATCTTTGTTATTTTTCTCGATTTCTTTACAGTACTCCGGTAATGTGCTTCACCCCAAATAGTCGATCATGCTCATAGAAGACAAGCGACGCTTTCGTCACCTTCGTCGGCGGTGTTAACCTGATTGCCAAACTCAGCTGCGACTGATCACAACGGTGCATTCGGTCAACCACAAATACAAAATGGCGGGTGAAAGTCCACCGAGACGATTGTCGCAGATATTCGACCCGCTCATGAGTTTAAGTGAGCTTCAGGCCCAGATACAGCAGCAGCAACACCAGTTGGCCCACCTAAAGTACACCAGCGGTGGGGGAAGCGGGGGTGGAAGTAGCGGGGGCTGTCCAACACCGCCTCTGGCGCCTCATCCACATAGTGGTATGGGGGGTATACCGCCGATGGCAAACTCTTCCTCGACCCAAACGTTCTCGTCTTCCTCGACGCTACAGCATCACCATGGAGGAGTTAGTGGTGGGGGTGGTGGTGGTGGCGGTGGTCATCCAAATGGTGGAGCAGGTTACTACAATACGACAGCGTCATCCTCGACGTCTTTGTCATCCGTGTCAAATCAGAGCACGAAGCTTAGCTCTAGTAGCAGTACCGGCAGCTATATCGGTGGAACGCTCGGTTCTGGTGGCAGCGGGAGTGGTGGTGGTGGCGGTCCGGGAGGGGTTCTACCGGTGCCTCCACCGCATGTTTTGGGCAGGATAATGATGGGCTCGAGATCAACGCCAAACAGCCCACGGTTGATGAGCCGTCGGAATGGGAGCGGTTCGAAACCTCCACCTGTGCCGCAAAAACCGAACGCAGCCTACATCGCCAACCCGTCACTCGTTGCACTAGATTGTGATGCTCCCTGGCCACCACTCAGCAGCCTTGGCCCAGATCCACTCTCGATGGTGGAAGGACATCACCATCTGGGTGGCAGTGGAGGAGGAGGATATCTACATCACCAACCAGAAGTGAGTGTCAGATGCAATGTGAGTTATATTATATGTTGTTATGGATAAAAAGCATACGATCCTCAAAAAACACTATTAAATCAGAAAAAGGACTGTTGTTTGTACTAGAGAAAATGCTATTTGTGGGAAATCATGAAAGTATGCAATTAGCAGTACAAAACGCCCTAATGTATGCAATGCTTAACATTAACACACAATAGTACTAATGGTAAATATTTAATTTAATTGTATTTTTTTCTTTGTAGATAAATTGGCAGGAACGGTGCTTAGAGTTGCAGTTAGAATTACATCGTTCCAGAAACCAGGCCGGACGCGTGCGAGACATGCTGCGGGAAAAGGTAAGAAAAAATATTATGTTTAATATTATAACAGTTAGTCTAGAGCTGAGCAACGGGGAGCTGAATATTTAAATCAACAATAACTGCATTACGTGCCAATGTCCTTCATGTCGCCACCTTTAAGCGGATTTTGAGCAAAACAAAAAACAAAAATCATTAATTTTAATCGTTTGTGCCATGTGCGTTTGCTCGTAAAACGGTCGGTACCATTGGGCCGAATGAATATAACATGACGGCCCCGTTCATGTGGTCACTGTTAATCAAATCGAATCATAAGCACTTCCCTTCGAATGAACCTCGGAAGGCTGGCGGTGAACGGGGTGAAAAATAAACGCCGTATCTTGATGATCCTTCTAAACAGCCCATTAAACATATCTGTGCTTTGTGCATAAAAGCTTAGCGTGGCATAGATTTCCATGTTCCCATGTACCCATTCTACATGGGCATCGGTACGATTCGTCCATCTCGCCGAAGTTCCGCCACAGGCAAAGTTGCCCAAACTCGACGCAAAAACTGTTTGCTCAGCAATGATTTTCTCTTTGCTCGGACGCTTTCCTTCGCCGTGGGCACTTTACTCGTGAACTGCAGGACATTATTACCACCTCGTAAAAATGATATCCTTCGTTCGAATCCTTCCTGGGTTTGGCTTGAAGAAAACGGACGGAAGCAGAGGAACGGCTGTCCCTCCGTCACAGCGTTAGGTCTGTTAGTGCTCCGAGTGTGCCCAAAGCCTTGCGGAAAATCTCATAATACTCACAAGCTTTCGGATTGTGTGTGTGTGTGTGTGTGTATGTGTGCCCGTGTATACTCGGGCACCACCGGAAACCATCTCGTAAAGCTCATTATTTTATGATTATTCATTTAGCTCCGAAGCATCGTTGCCGTCTCGTGGTCGTAGTTCTGTCTCCATCACGCCATGCAAGCCGGGCGTTACGCTACCCCTTTCGCCATCATCCACGTTCCCACACCCGTTTGCTCACCTCGTTATTTAAATCACCATATGCCACGGACCATCGGGTGCGAGCCCGAGAACGAAATCGAATGAAGAGAGGGAAGGAGCACATTAGGACGACGTCCACCGAGAGCGTAAAACGCATCACTTTCCCCCTTGCCCGGGTGCGGTTACGTTGCGGACCGTGAGAAACCATCGACGATCATCACCTCTCGGGGGTGTGGGTGCGGGTGTGTGTGTAGTACGGCGCAACGGATAACGGTTTTATGGTGCTAAAGCCGACCATTTTTCCTGGCCCTTAATTTCCGCTCATTTTGACAGCTGAAAGGGAGCCGTTCGCATATTGTCATTTTCAACGTGACACATGGGCGAATAGGTTTGGAGAGGAAGAGGATCCCCATCCGATACGGGGATACGTTCAGTGTCGTCGTTCCCTCCTCCCAAAAAAAACCCCACAACGCACCCTCACGGCCTGCAGCAAGATAAAGTATTTTAACACGAAATAAAACTTCTGTATGTGCTCTATCTCGTTGTTAGATTTAATTTACTGCACCATTTCTCGCACGTTGCTTGGGGTGTTTCTGGCGGTTTGGCCATTTTGGGGGGTGTGTGAGCTCGTGGGATAAAGGAAGTACTCGTGGGTCATTTCAGTGGGTGGACGGCATTTGGCAGTGGGTTGAAGATGGATGTAGTGTGGTGGGGTACATTAGACGTTTGGCAGTATGTTTGGACATTTTTTTTTTCGTTCGTTTAATTGGACATTTGGCCCGTCCTCGTGGTGGCTAACCTTCGAGTGCACAGGGCTTGGAGTGTGTGTTCAGAAATTTACTGAGTGTAAAGAATTTTTTCGTGTTAGTTTATTTTATTGTCTGTTTGTTTTACTTATCCACGTCATATTTTATATGTTTACTGCTGCTTTTATAAACAAAAACATAAAAATTTAAAAATTGATTCATTCAAATGAAAATTTTTCCTCTTCAGGAAATCCTCGTCCAATGCACGTTTTCTAAATGACATTAACTCTGAATTGATTTGACAATTCGCCCCTCGAGGGTTAATCGCTGTTGATATGTTACCCAAATCTTTAACGCAAGTGGTCCCGTTCCATCAACTGACGGCTGGGCGTCAATTTCATTCCAGTTTTCTCACTTGATTTGTTTAATAATCTCACTTTCGTCTGATCCGAACCTATTAGTGGCTTTTGGATGGCGCTGGGTTTTCTTCGCCTTCTTAAATTATGTCTCTTCTTTTTCCGTCCGGCACGTGCTATGCTTGCAAAGCGAAGTTTGTGAGACCATCACCGTTTGTGGGGATGCTCAGTTTGAAGTTCACCCGGTTGTGACTCAAGCAAACAAAAAAAAATGTCTCGCCCGACGTGACAATGAACCGTGAAAGGATCGTTTTCGCGACTGGAAAGCAAGGAAAGGGAGCAAGTGGGTTCATGTGTCTATATGTCTGCGAGAACTCAAATGTAAAGAACCTATTTTAAATATGTGTTCTAAAATTCCATCCATCGAAAAATTAATTCCATCATCAGATCGTTGTTCAGTTTGGAGAGAAAAAAAAATAAATGGAACGATTCGGAAAACCTCCCGCTCCTTTGGCCATCGGGTGTGCCAACAATTGGTGATGATTTCACCAGTTTATGCAAGAACGTTTGGCTAAATCGCTAAAATTAATTCAGTGACACGACCGACCATGAAACCTAACGCGGTGGGGTTTGACGACTGTTTGCAAAGGACTAGGCAGAACTGCAGCGCGGCCAGATAAGGGATGACGATAGGGTGTACCGTACCGGTGGGTGAAAAGCGGGACATATTTTATGCGTGCGTCAGCATAAACGGCTAACTGTGCGCATTAGTAAACGAGCTGGAAATAGTTTAATTCCGGCGGATGAAGGTACGGTATGGATGTTTTATTCTTTCATGCCACACGTGCGAAATGAGACGGCAGTTTTATTTTACATTTCTGTTTTACGGAATGAAATGTGTGATTTATTATGGGCAAAAAAACAAGGAAAGTAATACCGATCGCATGGTGGAGTTATTGTTTTTAATTTAAAAATATTTCAATTTAAATAATTGGGTATACGTTAGGTGAATGGATAATCATCCTAAAAACACTGGTTGACTGGAATATCATTTTGTGCATGTGATTCACATTTTTTTTTTGGGTAAATTACAGAATATTTATATTAAATAATTTGATAAAATGAAAATACAGCATTGCCATCGTAAAAGAAATTAAATAAAAATTAAAAATAAAAATGATTTGATAAAATATAACTGAAAATAGGCAGTTATATTGTTTAGATGAGCTCTTTGCGGTCAATAAAAACTATGACTATCACTTGTTTGTAAAAAAATATATATTGACCATCCACCATCCGTTGGTAGTTGTTTTGTAGGAGACTGAACTTTCCTGTTTGTTTGAATTTGATGATATTTTAGAACTTGGTAGATGGTGCCGGCATTGCCTTTTTCAAGGCCACCAATGCCGTCTGGGTTTTGCATTTGCCGACTTCTTCAACATCTTCGGTCCGAGATGGTTTTCGGGTAGGTTTGCTACAAAAATCAATATTTTTCGTTTTAATTTGCAGCCCCCATCCCCCATTTTACTTTCACCGAAGGGCCGCCAAAAACCATTCGCCACTTCGGGGTGGGGAACATTTCCATTTTCCAAGCTGTGAAAAATGCTAACAATAGCGTACAAGTGTCGGCATTTCGCGTAATTGGCTGTCTGGTAATATTCGCGCCAGACGTCGAGGAATTGTGCGTATTGTTCTTCGTTTCGAGCGTTGGCCGCCGCTCGGTTGCTTGAAGTGGATTAGGAAGGTTAAAATTAAGCACAGCATTGACGATGAACGCGCCGGCAGATGAGAAGTCCTTTCGAGTGCAGGTTCTTGTTCTTTGTTGTGCACTGAAACTGAGCCTTTGCTGAGAGCCTGTAAGCAAATTATATGCACAGCACTTGTGTAAGTGTGACTTTGTGCTCATTTCAAAACCGGATAAACGTATCTTCCTGTCGAGGGAGTGTAGTTAATTGAGACGAAAACATTACTGCATTACATGTCTGCCTTACTGCTACACAATTGTGTTTAAAAAGAGTTAAAATTTTGTGAAAAAAAGTTCAAAAATATACATTGAAAGAATGCCCTGCATTACTTTTATACAATTGTGTTTAAAAAAAGTAAAAGTTTTTGTGAAAAAAAGTTCAAAAATGAACATTGAAAGAATGGCCTGCATTACTTTTACACAATTGTGTTTAAAAAGAGTAAAAATTGTTGTGAAAAAAGTTAAAAAAAAAACGTTGATCGTTTGAATAAACGCAAACGAAATTTGCATGGGAAATAATTACATTCATTAGCTGTTAAATGAGTTACTTATACGGTAAACTACTTCAATAAATGCCGCTACTACTACTTCAACCACTATTTTGATCTTAACCGAATAATTATAAATTAATTATTATGGTCATTTTGAACAATGCTTCTTGTAAGGTTGCATTGTTCAATAAACTGAAAGTAAAGTAGCGTTGAATATTGGACCAACCAGTACGCTAGCGTACGCTAGTGTACGCATGCATTTAAATTGATTGAAAATGTGTTTGAACAATACATCATCATTTTATCATGAGCTTCGTACACATTCGTCTAGCCTGGAACCACTGTTGTGTTCCACACCAAACATCACAAAACAAAACTAAACATTACACGCGCGCACACACTCTCAAGTGCGATAGTTTATTGGTAGTGTTGCAGTGCTCGTTATGTTCCAACGACAGCAGCATATGCATTATGAAAACGTATCTCCGTTATGGGAAACAATCGTCGGTCGTGCTGTTCACTCAAAGAGGAAACATGAACCTGCCAGCCGCCGCCGGTGGTGAGTGGGGTTAAGGTTCAAAGGATAAACATTGGTTGTGCCGGGAAGTGTGTATGAAAGCAATTTGGTCTAATGCTCCTCCTCTGCGCTGCCTGCCTGCCTGTGTTGCTGGTCTCATAATTGTTTTACGGTACGATGTAACCCAGGGACGTAAATCAGCTCACACCCCCAATCGATTTCCCTCCTAATGGACTGTACTTTATCCTGTCACAATCAATTCGGCAGACTTTCGGGTAGGTTTGAGACTCCGGGCGTAGGGTTTTGTCGTAACGGAGAAAGCAGTTTTGCTTCGATGAATTTTATCTACTTGGTTGATCCTCTGGAAAGGGCTATTTGAAGGTACTTTAGTACCTAGTATTGTTGTACATCTCACGCCGAATGCAGCTTAACATGGCACTACATTGTTGCTCCAGTAAATGTCCGTATAGGTTGCAATATTGATCGGTCGAACATTGTCTGTTTGCAATCAATTTATGCTTAATTTGCTTTCGAGTTGCAAAACAAATTCCGAAATTGTAATTATTTCTGGGAACTAGCTTTTGTGCTGCAGCCCGTGTCGCCGAATATCTGGTACACAATGTGTATTGTGTGCCTGGTAGAAAATGTTTGGAAACTATTTTCCCCGCTTGAACAATGGAGAAAGTCTCTCGCCTACGCAAACTCGAGGTGTGTGTTTACTGTAATTGAGCTTTCGTTGGTGGTTGGCAGTATGGTCAACATCAACCCACCGTTCAAACATTCTCGATGGCGCGCTCTCAAACGAAAGCGTTACCCAATCCCGCTCCCCCACGCTCTGTTCACGTGTACCTTTTCATCAGCTGTCCACCTTCTTCATTCACGTCCTGTGTAGTGGTTAGTGTACCGCGTAAACAAATCCGATAAATGGTATTTACGGCAGCGCTTCCCCCTCGCTTCCAATGCATTTCCCCACCGTATGGAGTCGATTCACCCCACCACTATCCACGAGTGTGCATATATTTGTAATCGGTGGAAAGGCCGGTGATAGATCCTTTCGTGCCAAAAGTCCCCAATGTCCCTGGTTCAATCGATTGAAACGTGTGTGTGTGTGTCATCGCCGTGGTCGTTTGTTTCCGCATGTTTACAGCAAACATGGCACACCGGGCCAGCCGTACGTGACATGGTGGCATCCCGTGGGAGTGGTTTTGCCGCGTTCAGAAATGCTTCATTCCGGCTGTTTCCTGCTGCCATTTACTAGCACGGGTGTGTTTAAACTACAGAAGCAAACGCGCCGGTCGAACAGTTGAATGTTGAGTAACAACTGGATTGGTGTGGTTTTTGACGAGAGTGTGGTTTCCATCGAAATAATTGTAACATTTTCCATTGTTGTTTTGTTTTGTTTTTACCAATACCAGTACCAGCAGGGTCAATTCAAATTAACTGAATAAGGTGGTTGTTAGAAGCAGTGGAGTAAAATGAAAACATATTTATAAATGTAAATTAAAACTGAACAAGGCAAATTAATCCCTCATGGCACTCAACTTTAACTAACAATTCACTGTTATTGTTTCGCTAATTAATGACTTTGTTTGTTTTCCAATCAACGATGAAGCGATAAGCATTTTATAATATATTCTGTGTTATATTTATTTATTATTCCTGTTAGTTCCATTAAGCTTTATGGATTGATTATTGCAGGTGATCTTTTGTCTATCTTATTAGTTTCCTTATCATTTTTATAGGTCTTTCCTGTACTGTGTCTTAGTGAACTTTAATTAACAACTGTAAAAATCAAGAAGCTACCTCATACCGATGAAAACTTTCACTACCCATACGCGGTGTTTACAAAAGCGGCTCATTATCTGTGTTTGGACTGTCACAATGGAGCTGCTAATTGCTGCAGCCGAATGGCCTTGATCGACGAATCGATAAATCTCCCTTGGGCGGGATAAATCTTCCATCCACATGATGCTTTAGTTTAGTGCGGAAAGTGAAACCACCCGGTCAGAGCACCATCGATGCACCAGAGCCACACACACACACACACGAGTCTTATTTACCCAATGCAGCAGCAGCGTCCATTGTGTCCAAATGAGACGAGTGAGACCAGACAGCAAATTAATAGGAAAGTCAATGTAATCCTACACCAAACTGATGCTGATTAGAGGCAGGAAACAAAACACCACCATCATCCTGTAGCATGGTAGTAGGAAACCATTGTTCGGGTGTTCATGCCGTGCGGGCTGGCATCAATGATGGACACGTCTAGCGATGATGGCCGACGGCAGGTTATGTTCCTGCATACGCTGCCACCAGGGACTGCCACAATGGCTGAAAATCCCCATGTGGACGTAAACGTATGCACCGTCATGGAATGCGATTTATCTGTTTCGTACTGCTGAGAGTACTGCAGGGGTGAAGCGCTCTACCATCCAGCAACATGCTTCCGGTCGATGGAATATGTACCAGCGGATGGTCGTCCTGCTGGAATGGATTGTAATCAATCAAACTGATGATTCGTCGCCCATTCCCTTGTGTACCTACACGGATTGCATGCATGTGGTTGGCGTTTTTTAGTCTTTAATCTCAAAGCGTCTTTGCAAACCCTGCAAGAGATCCGTATGATGAATGCAAATTTGGCGTTGAGCTATATTTAGCGAATGAATAAGAGTGCACGGATGTTCACGGATGATGTTTTAAAAAGAACTTTTATTACACTAAACAATCATCATTAAGTATTATTAGTTTTTACGTCGATTAACACGAATGTCGTCATGTGTTCACATTCTAGTTTCGTATTGCACATACTCACGATTCTGTGTTGCTTATCATGAATAGTAGGAAGATTTGCGCAAAAGCGACTTTGATTCTTTGTCCTGAAACGCCTGTTACAGACAAACAACCAAGATTCTAAACAATTTGAAGTTTAACACTGTTTTATTGAACGTGACTAACTGCAAGCTTTACTTTACTTTAATTTACTAATTAACAAATAGTTTGTTACATTCTCACTTCGATGTAATTTTGATTAAGAATTTACACAAAAAATTCAAACATGAGCGTGTGACATTTCTAACCTTGCAATTTCATTATTAATGATGAATTGTATAAACTAGAAGGTGGTAATTTGTTTGACAACATTACGGCAGGAATTGAGCAAGATAAATTAGCTGCGCAATGTATCTGAATCATAATATTTAAACTTCTATCATTTTTAAACAGTATTTATTGAGACGTTTCTCACACTACTTAACATCTAGCGCCATCTAGTGGAAACCTTGAAAGTTTCGTTGGTTGAATAAACAAACAACAAGTTTATGTATTTAAGATTGCTTTACAAACACATGTTTTCTATTCTATTCTAATATTTATATTGTATTAATATTGTATTAATATTGTTAATATTGTACCTCTCGTTGAAATTTGTCCTCCAGGGTTGCATTTTACACACGTGTATCTCCATTACTGCGTACATAGTAAGGGAGTTTGATCACTTTCAGAATGCTATTATACTTTATGAAATTGAACAGGAACTCAGTGGCTTGCTTATCCATTTTTGGTTTGATTCATAAAAAATTCTATCTCTTATTTGTAAGTTTACTAGTAAATAAAAATTTCCTTAAAGTAACCTTAACCTCGTATCGATAGTACCTTTTATACACAAGAGCATCTTAAAGTAGGAGAAATATAAAATGTTCTACTGTTGACCATAACTTAGCTTCGTTTAATCGCAGAAGCGCCATATAGCATGGTCAAACCGCGCAAATTTAATTAAAATATCAATTACAAGTTGGCCCTTTCGCGTTCGTTCCACCGTCCCATCGGGTGGGTTCCGATAATGCTCGCAGTGTTTCGCTTACATTCCGTTATGGTGGTAGCAACCAAAAACAAAAAAAAAAGCGACAAATGTCGTTTCCGTTTGGACTCATGGCCCATAAGCACTGGGTACGATCGTGTAGCCAGACTCGATGCTGTTTGACTGCTTCACGGGAGAGATTTTAATGAGATTTTTGTGCTACCATCGAGAGCTATCGGCAAATGGAGCAAAAAGGGATAGATTTACACATCGTGCAAGTTTGTTTAGCTGATGGGTGGCAAAGCGAATTAGTGAAATGTACTTGCACATCTTTGAAGTGGCTTTTGTTTCGGTTCCACACAAGCGATTCTATTGCTGCGATTGACGTTTGTCACTGCCTTTGTGCTTTATGGGTAAGCAACACAGCGTAAATACCAACGAAATTAGTAAAAAACGAAAAAACAAAACTGTTCTTATCTTTTCACCGTCACCACCTGCAACTGTTGACTACAATGTGTGCCCGGTAGGGAAAAAAACGGTACGTGTCAAAACCTCGAAATGTTTCCGAGACAACGTTTGTCAACGTGACTACCGTTCGCGAACCGAAATTCGCATCAAATTGGCAAACAAAACTCGTACGAAGAAACTGCGAGCGTGTACAGCGTAATCTTGTGCTGTGTTGAAAACCACACCACACCGGTTATATTCCGGGACGCTATCGGGCATGCTTTCGCCACCATGTCAGATGAATGTCTGCGTTCGGCACCGTATCGTGTTGCCGTTCCTGTTCCTTCCTTTCGGTGACTTTGATCGCCATCCGAGTGCAAATAAAAGTCAATCGATTTTTAAACGAAACAGTCACATTCAATCAGAAAAAAGGGACTCATTCACTCACTCACTCACTCACTCGCTGAGGTTCTATGCGGAATGGAACTGAAGGACCGACCTTTCGGATAATGAAGGATTGACATGTGTGTGGATGTGTGGGTACACAGTTGAAGGATCGCATTGTACATCGTGCATGTGTTTCGCGAGCTTGATGCCGAATTCCAACACGCCAGCAGCATCCGTTGGTGACGGTATCGTATCGATGGAGACGCCTGGTCGCTCTTTCATGGTCGCGCATGCAACCCAACACGTCGCTCGTTTGATGCTGGAATGGTTGCAAGTTTCTTTTCAATCATGGAGTCACAAGGTGGGATGAAAACTGTTTGGAATGTACTTTGTTTGTACGTGTGTGTGTGTGTGTTTGCAAACGTTTGGTCTGTCCCTGACGACGACGACGACGACGATTGGCATTGTTTTGGGTTTTGACCTTTTGTTGCGGAAAAGAAACGGAAAACAGGATTTCATCGAACGCGGCGAAACAAGCAAAACAAAAAACAAATACAACCATCTCACAATGACACCAAGGACTAGCTTCGTTGTGTTTAAACGGATGCTCGTATTGCTTTCAAGCGGTATTCGAATGTGTCCGGGTTTGCGGTGGGCTCTGTTTCAACGCGCACTGCTGGAGCCGCAGGACACTGTTGACACTGGCATGTCAGTCAATAATGGAGGCAATAGCTAGACATGTACACGTGGGGAAAATGTTTGCCACCGATTTTCGGTCAGTTATGGTTGGTTATACTGTATTATTGGGTAAATGGAGCTTAAGTTAGGTTAAATATAGTGCCTGCTTTATGCTTTCTCTGGTAGTAATCGATATTAGTCATTTTCTATTGGATGTGCGCGAAAGTTTGCAGATTTTTTTTAAATTAAATGTGAGG
The DNA here is from genome assembly GCF_943734755.1 of Anopheles moucheti. Taxonomy (NCBI): domain Eukaryota; kingdom Metazoa; phylum Arthropoda; class Insecta; order Diptera; family Culicidae; genus Anopheles; species Anopheles moucheti. The sequence goes on from NC_069140.1 coordinate 44,876,146, forward strand.
TTTTATTTTGGGTAAAAAGCTACATAGTTCTAATTTAATGAAACGTTTCTCAGACACCTAACTCATTGTTTGGGAGTTTTCCATCGTTGCTCATTTCAAACCAATTAGCTTGGTTCAATATTCCACTGATGGTCGATCAATTAGCAGAAGTTCGTTATATACAGACAGACGACAAAGCTCATCCACACTTTACTCACTTTTTTCCCATATTAATGAGCAGAAACTAAATATAAATACACTAAATAAATACACTAAAATTAAATACACTAATTATTGACAGATCTTATTGACTTATGTGAAATATTTTCATAATGGTGACAATGATACACTATTGTTCGTATTGTTATTATCCTATAATCGGGTTACTTCTTATTTGACTAGTACGTATTTGACATTTGACACATCGCGATCGCTTTCGCCCTCTACCGGAATTTAGCGCTACTGCCTTGACGTTTATGGTTGTCGCACTGCTTTGACAGTTGTTGTGCATTCGAGCGATGTATTCAAAGCATTTGGAGCGGTTTTTGAAAATTAAACCTGAAATACAAAATTAAATAACACAACATCCGACATTCTACCGGCCGCATTGCACTAGTGGCGTCAACTTTGGGAAGATGCTGGAAACTTACTTCTAAACCATTTTTTAAAACTTCAGTTGTTGCGGTAGAATATACATCCCACAACTCCATTTTTATAGAACAATAGTGCACTTCACAGTATGTGTTTTATTAATTTTTGCTATTAAACAACCAAAAGTCGTAAGTATTTCTCGAGTTAATTTTAATTTGCTGTTAGTAAAGTTTCTCCGTCGTTCGGACGGTATTTTGGTGATGTTTTGTGTATGACAGAGTGTTTTTGTGATGGTTGGACCAAATTAGTAAACCTCGCACTGCCGCTCCACATTTATATGTGCACGCACGCGACCCATTATTACGCGTTACCGGTCCCCTGTAGGCCACTGAACAAGTAACGCACTTTTCTGCAAACCTGCCACACAAATGTCCGGGGGTAAATGTCCGTTCACCTCCAGTTTCGACCCGTTTCCACGAAGAACGGGTTTCAACACGTTTCACCCAGCGGCGGCAACGATGGGTTGTTGAATTTTGTTTGCCTTTCGCCAATGAACGGATGGCTCTCCAGAGAGTGCTACGGGTGCGCGGTGTATCGGGGGTGTAAAATCTGGAGTACGTCCAGTACCGCCAGAAGGGTACGCAGAACTAATGTGGAACATGTTTTTGATGTTTCTGCCGCACCGTAGTATCTCGTGCCCGGTTGGCTTTTCATTTTTCACCAAAGCATTTCATTACGGTCTTTATGCTGGCATCATCCTCCCACCACCACGGTCGGGGGACGGTAAGCTGCACCGAAATGGCCGATCTCTTAGTAGAAGACTTGAGCTTCGGCGGGGGCGTACGTGTTTAAATTTTTCCCCTTACTTTTAACCAGCAGGAAGAAAGGATGTGTTGCTGCTGTGGAAGGTGTGTATCGGACCGGAGTGTTGTGTTTTGTTTTGTGAGCATAATTATTTGCCTCGAATTCTGAACCCAGACCGTTTTTACCGAACGTTGCTTCCACGAACATGGTTCGAATTTTCCCTTTACGCATGAGTTTTCCATACTTTTATTGTAAGTGGTAGGGAAGTTTTTTTTGGCTGAAATGGCAAACGGGCATTGCTTTTGTTAAAGGTTGTTGTCCATTACGCTACAGCGTTTGGTTGATAATTTACTTTTCCCTTCGTGCACGTTCGATGCTGTTTAAAGCGGAAGGGTTTATGATGCCGACGGGTACGACTGTAGTTTGCTTATTTGGATAGCCTAAATAACTGTTCTCATTAACGAGGTGGATGTGTGCGTTGTCTTTTATTATAAATTGTGTAACATTCTTAATGATGGTATTTTTTTCCATCGAATTTCCGGAACATGAAAATGGAAGTGGTCGCTTCAGTACGCAAACATTGATAATCCATTCATCGACTACGCAAAGCATGCCCCCCCGGTTCGATACAAATAGTTGCGGTTAGCAATTTACTACGCGCCCATAAATTTAATGCTAAATAATTATCAACTTTTCTGTGCTTTGCTGTGCTTTGCTGCGCCTGTAAGCAAGGCATTCGGTCCTTCTAGTTCTAGCAACCTCGGCGAAAGGAATTTATTTATGTGGTGGCCTGCTTATGTTTGCCTCCACGTCGCGCCGCTCACAATAGTCCTTTCGTGTGTCTTGTTCGTTTAGAATCTTAATTATCAATTTTCTTCATCCACATTGTATACCGTTTGGTGCGATTGGCACGTGTTTCTTGGGCGGGTATCACGTACCTTGATGTTTGACAATGGGTTTGGAACTAGGTGGAACGTTGCTAAAGCTACGGTTCGATTTCGTTCTGGTACCAGCAACAATAACATGGAACTTGCTACCCTGCCTAAAACGCGTTGCTCTGGGCGATCGCATTTCATCATCCTCGCTGCGGGGTTTACGCTCTTCCTTGTCACGAAAGTGCGCACGCGGGTTATTAACATACGATCCCGACCGCAAATGTGGCGTAACCATAGCGCGTGAGGTAATCAGGTTAGTTAATTTGCCGTAAATGCAAATCAAGTAATTAACGCTGGGTGGGCTGTATGTGTGTAGGTGCAGCAGTGAGGCAAGGATGGGTGATTGAAGCCACCATCTAATTGCTTTGTTTTAATAGTTTACTTTAAACTATACAAATCACACATATAAACACACACATATTGTATTACCGTTAAATTGATTTTTTTCTCTATTGTTTATATTTTTAAGATATTTTGGTTTATATCTTAAAATATAAATGTTCCAATATACATTTGAATCGTCAAGTATGAGTCATTATTTTTGCATCATATTCATCATTCTGATGTTGTTGTCAGTTTACTTTCAAATGTGCTTAGTGGTAACTATCTGTTAGTTGTTGTTCTTTCGAGAAGAACAGCGCAAAGAGATTGAATCGAGCATTGATTTTTGTCTTTTGACACAAAAGATAAGAATTCATTTTTTGATACGTGAAACCGTTTGCGTTGCAGCAGTGATACATCTAGTTCCAATATCGTCCATGATAATTTGGGTGACAGTCCCCAAACATGGACATCGTTTTTAGAGTTCTTTAAAAAACAATGCCGAATTCAACATAACGTACATTAACACTTAGGTGTAGGCTGTTGCCTCCAGTTTTCGAAACATCCTCAGAGGTTAGCGCTACGCTAATTAAGGCGCTTTCAACAGGGCCAAAACGTTCCAACCTGGTCAATTTGGTTCCAATCTGGAAACGAATTGAGAGATTTTTAGCCCAACATTTTGTGGATTCCCAGATTTAACTGACTTTGTATGAATTATTAGGATAGTAAGCTATGAATTTAAGTGCAAAGTATAGACGAACCGGATAATGGGGATGACAAGGCTAATGAACTAGAAATGAACTGCATTTGGACTTAGGAATAAACGAGTTTCAACTGGACCAAACTACCGGACAGACTTAATAACCAACTAAATCATTATCTACTGACATTGAATGAAAATACAGTGTATAAACAAAATGTTATTTAATAACATTTAATTTATGTTTTAAAATAAATAAATGTTTTTTACGTATTAAACACCGTTCAGTGCGACTCGAACATCGATTTGAGCTCGATCAAACTACAGACCACCCAAATCACTTGGACGGAAAAAGTTGGAATTGCAAATAGAATTTTTAATTTGCTCAACATTCACATTTGCTTTAGTCTATTTTGCCTAAATCAACCTCCTCGTATTTATTCCCACTTGAAGTCACTTCAACAGTGCTTCGTCCTGAACACTTACACGTGAGAGTTCATCAATATTTCCCGGCCAATGCTTTCAACCGGACCGGAGCAGCAGAGCAAAGAAATGGGAGATTGGAAATTGGTTGCATGCACACACACACACACACATACAAAAAAATGGTACAGGATCCAATTTACGTACGGAGATGGTTCCGGATATTGCCTGTTTTTTTTTTTTTGTACCATTCGGCCACTTGGCCACCAACGGCATGTGGCATGTGTGTTTTATATTCGCATCCCCATATCCAGAAGGACCGAACCACTAAATCGTCAATCATTCGCAGACCGACCAACTAACCACCGCTTTGACGTGGCTATTATCGTTCGTATCAACGGGTTGCGTCTCCCGTCGCCTTGGAACTTCGATCCATCGATTGACCACCGTCCATTATCCCTTTTCTGTTTTGCTTTCGTTTTTGAATGTGTGTGTGGCGGGGGTACGGGAAGACTTCTGAAATTATCCTTTTCATTCGCCATTGCTGCTGTGTGATGCCGAGTGGACGTACTTGGGGACGTCCAAAACATAGCCGGGAATAATGGAGATCATCATCGAGAGCAGGCCAAAAAAAAATCGACCGTCTGTTTGTGCCCTAACGACAATCTTGCCACTTGTCGTATTTTCTTATGGCGTTTAGAAGGGCCAAGGGAGGTTCCAATATTAACCCCGTTTTCATATGCATCCTCAATTTTCTGTTCATCATTTTCCTCCTCCCCCACTTGGAGTGGTTAAGCACATCCTTTCGGGGACGAGCGGGCCAAGCCTCGGTGCCATTTTGCGTAGTGCGAATAAATTCGACCGTTTCGCCCTTTTGTCTAGCGTCCTATTAGGGAAACCATTTTTTTACGACCATCACTATCGGAGGGCGTAAAAATCACATAAAAGAAAACATACAAATCATTTTAAAGGATGAAATGAAGATGTGCGGTTGTTAGCTGAGAACACACGGACTGCTTGTTGTGTTGCGAGTAAACGATTTTAAAGCGCCTTGGACAAGGACTCAAGGTGTATTTATTATGGTTTTTTTAAATACAAAATTATAACTCCTACAGAACTGAATGTATTTCAGTATATTTTAAATTCCCCTTTATTTTTCGATGTAGCGAAGGTTGTGTATATTAACAAAAAATCTCATAAATACTCACGAACTGAAAAGTTCCAAAAAGCGTTGTTTTAAGTAATTTGTTTAAAAACAAATCTCCCTATCATTTTCTTACTGGCCGTCTGCTACGTTGCTCCCGGTAAGGGTAAAAATCTTCATGGCTAGTTTTCTTTCCCATTCGCTTTAGTCTTCAAGCCAAGGCTATCGTTTAGCCTGGAAAAGCCTTTCCTTCGCTCGGGCCTAGTTTGTGGTTAAGGAACGGGGAATGACCGACTGGCGCAAAATAAATAAACTCGACCAAAATATGATCCCTGCAGTTCAGCAAACGGAACACCCGACAAAACTGGCACACGAGGCATGGCATGGGGCACAGGCACCGTTTGCCGACCAATCCTGCATGGTTTGAAAAATTGCCTACTGGTAGCATGCATGGGTATTTGGGTATACTTCCCGGGGTTCGAGTGGCGTGAGAGGGAGGGAGGGGTGTGATGAGTGGGAAGGTTATGAAGAAGGGACATTTGTGCAGTGTCAGCACCACCATCAGAACCGTCATTACCGCCTCGTTGGCCATCCCCTTCAAGGCGGCCAGTCTGTGTGAGGAAGTACGCTTAGCGATACCGGAAGGGTAGTTCATTTCGTTCCACGCTATCCGCTTTTGTGCATCGTGCCCGGCAAAGGATTCGGGGCAATTCGAGATGCCTTATCATGATGGGAGTGTTACTGCTGCGGTCATACCCGTTCTTTAGGGGTTGCCCTTGTTTGTTTGTTTTTTTGGGATGGGGGGAGCTGCGGACCGAAGAATTTGATATGTTGTGATAATTTCGTCGTATTTCATTTCTGGCCGAAAGGTTGGTGCCATTTTTATGCCTTCACATTTCACAAAAGGCCTCCTTTTTGCGACTACTCCAGAGTATTGTGTTGTCCGACGGTCGTTCCTTTTTTGTTTCTTGCAGTTCGCAATGCACGAGCTAGTGTCATTGTGGGAGTGATGCGATTACCCTTTTCTGTCAGGCCAATTACCCATATACAAGAGATAATTTTATCGGAAAGGAACAAGTAACTGGAAGGAGCTGGTACAGCACTAGCTGGACTGTGATGTGGACAGTAGTGGAGCGGTTGTGTATAGCCTCAGCAACGCTAGAAGAGAGTTGAAGAATGTACTTCATTCTCTTTAACATGATAGCCAACACCGATTGCCGGCAGTAGTTTTGCTTCTAATCACATTTGAGTTGCATTCTTGATGAGGTTTTTAATTTCAAATTGAATCATTTGCTAAACTGTGTCTGACTGACAGCTGACTAGCTCGTGTGAATGTGTTAATTGCAGAATGTATTGTTTCGTCTTAATTAAATACATTGGTATTGCAATGGTTGACTCCATTCTAGGTTTATTTAACATTAGGAAACAGAATAGCAAACATATACTATTTTTCAATCGCCCACGCTCGTAGCATTTCACACGCACGCATAAACACGATTTAAAAGTTAGACAAAAAATAAAATCTTTTCCCGAAACTGAATGTTTATTTGATAAATAAAATTTGTGGATTGTTCTGCATCATTTCCTAAAAAAAAAATAAAAAAAATAATCGTATGCTAATGATCGTACTTTTGATCTGACGCCTCCCATCAGGCTCAGCACAGACGATTTTCCCGAACGGTTTTCGACACTTTCTTCCAGTCTTTTCGAGAACTATCGATGTCCTCCGCAGCTTTAAAATGCTTTCTCAATTGTGCCATGGTTTGCGCCCAAAATAACTCAATCGGTCTGGCTTCAGGGCAGTTCCGGTGATTTATTTCCTTCGGCAAGTACCGTACCTCATGTTCTTCATACCATGCGATCGTGTCTTTGGCACAGTGGACAGAGACCAAACCTGGCCAACACAACACTGGACCAGCATGTTTTCGTTTCATGGGCAGCAAACGTCGATTCAAACACTCCCGGATGTCGGGATCGGTCCTCATCGTCTCCGTTGTCACAAACGGTTGGGACATCATACATCGCCTTTTTTTGAACATCGCCTTTTTTCTGAATTTTTCGGGAAAAATAGATTTGTCGGCTTCTTCGATGTCCTGGCTTTCAGGAATGGTGTAATATTGACTACCCGGAAGAGTTTTGTGGTCAAAATTTACGCACGACTCATCGTCCATCACGATGCATGTGGATTGACGACACAGCAGCTTGTCGTACAGCTTCCGAGTCCGATATTTAACGCATGCGGCATGTTTTGTACTCCGTTTCGGTTTCTTTGGCTTCTTATACGTTTTTAAATTCAATCTTGCCTTGGCACGTTGCATGCTACTGTTTGATATGCCCAGGTTTTGAGCCACATCGCGAATGGAACTTTCCTTTCTTTGCTTGAACGCTATTGCTATGTCCCGATCGACAGGACCGCTGATCGACAGGACCAGGATTTCGGCCACTTTTCAGCGCATCCTCAAAGCTGGACTCCTCTCGAAATTTTTGGAAGGCGATTCGTACGGAATCCGATACTCACACCTTCCGATTTCGCTAATTGACTTAGTTGAGCACCATTTGGGCAGAATGCTTTTGCGCTTTTCGACGGAAATGCCTCGCATTTCAACAGACGCTATTGAAAAAAATAGTCGACCATCCGTTTACTAAAAAACTCATTTAGAAATCGTGCTTATACTTTCGGGGACACCCTTTATATTTTTAAACGAATAATCAAATGAATAGTTTCAACACGAAAGTTCTTAATTGCATTGCAATAAACGATCGCACCTTCGAAAAATTGCCTTTTCAGCAGCCACATCTTCACATTGCATTCGTCAATCCATCAATCGGCGCTATCGTTTAATTGCGAAAATTGGTTCGTAAATACAACCATCCTGTCCTGTCCATTCGGTGCTTCCAGCTAAACAGGATTGATTAATTACGAGTTAGCTGGTGTGTTAGTTTCCGTTCCGCTCGCTTAGCGTATTTTAAAAGCAGCCCGACCGGACAGGTACTACCGCTGCTGCTGCGTGCTACGAAATGGAAATACAACTTTATGCCGGGACATGGGCAAATGGGCAGCTATCAATTAGCGTCGAAATTGGACTCGAAGCGTAATTACAAGCTTTGCCCGGTGGGCGGCGTATAGCTTCTTCAAACCGGGACGTGTGGCGTGGACTGATGGCTGCAAGTATAATTGTAAGCGCAAGTGAGTTGCAAAGGCCGCCAGTGTGACAGTTTACCGATCAAAGCGGTTAGCGACAGCGTGCAGTCGATATTTTGACTTGATAATGATTGGAATTGGTGCGCTTAATTTACCGGGCGTGAGAGAAATTTACTGTGTATAACGCTGACGGCACTAATTAACTTGGCGCTTGTAGTTTAAATTAAGGCGGGTTGATGTTACCCATTAGTTTTACGTCAGTGCTTGATTATTACGAAACGGAATAACGGTGATGTAGTAAGACCTGCTTCAGACTGGTTCTTTGTGGGGTGATTGACGCAAACGTCAGGCAGGACAATGTGTCGATTAGCATGTTGTTGTGCGACAATGTCCTAATGAGACATTCGATGGAGCTGTTGATGCATGTCGGTTAACCCGATTTACGCTCAGGTTAATTAAACGATCGCTTCATTCCACACATTCCACACTTACAGGTCTCAACGAACACGACAATATTATTTCAAAATTCGGTTAGAAAATCTTGCCATACTAAATTAATTGTTTAATGTTTAAGTGTTTCGATTAATTGTGTTTTACATTATCCGGTTATTTCAAAATTCGGTTAAAAAATTGTGCAATATCAAATTAATTGCTTTGTGTTTAAGTGTTTTGATTTATTGTGTTTTACATCATTTTTGTTGCATTCTATGCTATTTCCAAAGTTTCAAAATTCGGTTGGAAAATTCGGTTATTTCAAAATTTGGTTAGAAAATTGTACAATATTAAATTAATTGCTTTGTGTTTAGGTGTTTCGATTAATTGTGTTTTACACTATTTTTGTTGCATTCTATGCTATTTTCAAAGCTTCGAAATTCGGTTAGAAAATTGTGCAATATAAAATTAATTGCTTTGTGTTTAAGTGTTTCGATTAATTGTATTTTACACTATTTTTGTTGCATTCTATGCTATTTCCAAAGTTTCAAAATTCGGTTAGAAAATTCGGTTATTTCAAAATTCGGTTAGAAAATTGTACAATATTAAATTAATTGCTTTGTGTTTAGGTGTTTCGATTAATTGTGTTTTACACTATTTTTGTTGCATTCTATGCTATTTCCAAAGCTTCAAAATTCGGTTAGAAAATTGTGCAATATAAAATTAATTGCTTTGTGTTTAAGTGTTTCGATTAATTGTGTTTTACACCATTTTTGTTGCATTCCACGCTATTTCCAAAGAAACTATATGGACACGTACTTCGCTAGCTTCTGGTCGTGGTAAGCCAAAAGAAGTCTTACACACAACATGCATTAAACCCTCCAGAAGTACCTATTTGGCTCGCCACTCAATGGTTTCATGTTGTTCAGCCAATCGAACCAATCTACACGACCACGATAAGGACGATACACACACACACACGGAATGTGATTCCAATCGTGTAGTACAGGCAACGGAGCGAAGAAGAAGCACCAACAAAAAGCATATCAAACCGTTACCCAAAAACATTTAACCCGAAACCGTTTCGAGTTGCTCGACGCAATAATTGCCACATTTATTGCCGGGAAACAAGCACTTCGACAGGGTAGCAAAAGTAAAATAAAAACCCCAACGCTATCCTCCCTTTGTGGCCCCAGGCCATATCGTGTGTTTCTGTTTTCTGTTTGCTGCAGCACCGCGGGTGTGCCTGGCGTTGGATGGCGTTGTAACACGCTGTGACCCCAAACCCCCGGCGCTGTGGCGGGACGGAAATTAATAAATTAAGCCATTCGGCAATTGGCCATATGTGGACATGGTCATTTAGCCAGGGTAGACTACTGGGCCAAAAATGGGAAGAGGAAATGAGTCGACCAAAACAAAAAAAAAACATAACAAGCCGGGAGGAAAGCAACTTCACCGCCGGAAAAACCAAATGCAGACACTACTCGGGTCTGCCCAGAAGCCAAAACAACCGTACCCGTCCCGAGACCACCGTATCGACCTGCCTGCCCACAGCAAGCACACATATGCCGGTCACATTAAGCATAATGTATTACGTATTATTTACTGCCATGTTTTGGAGCGTTCGGGACATCGTGCAGAGCTGGTAACGTGTGTAATAGTTTGCGTGTGTAATGCCCGTGACCCTGACCGCAGTCCTGCCGACCGGGAATGTCCTGGTGACTTTGTAGTGGCGAGGTGTGTTTGTGGCGGTCCGATTGGCCTGGCTGTCCTGTGGAGGTGGAGAAAAGTTGTAAATTTTAGGATTTAATTTAAAACCAGGTCCTCCAGGGCCGTCCTTGTACGTCTGGCTGTCTGTCTGCCTATTTGTCTGGTCATCTGCATGTTTCCGGATGACCTGAGGTCATATGTTCATGGGACGGTGTGAGGAGTACGACTCAACGTTCAATTCTACTGCAAATACAACTGAGGGAGCGTAGCTCTGGTTCGGAAAATTTTCAGTTCAGTTTGAGTAAAGAGTTATAAGAAATTGGCAATGGCCAGAAGCAACGTGTACGCAAACGAAATGACTTCTTTTATCGCAATGTAATTAACCTGACGTAGCAAATGTATGCAGATAGGATTTGATTCAAACAAGTTGGTTTATGATGTGTACCTATCGGCATCAGTGCACGAGACTTAATACTCGAATAAATTAATTACCAGCCACTGGTCACTAGCCATTCAATCACGGTAAACTGTGCATCAGGAGCTTAGGTGGAGAATATGGAACTTTTTCCATTACCCTTCAGCTTTAATCAACTGTACGATATTAGTTATTACGTACTTTGTGCCCTTCCTTATGATCCTGTGGCCAAGTGGTGTTAGTTTGCTGCTGCCCGATGATGATGGCGAGGATGTGTTAAATAAAATATTAATAAGGCTTGCCTCACCGTAGGACGCATGAGCGTGATCAGGATCGATTTATGTGATTGGAAAAACTTTTCACTATCAATGGGAGAAATATATCTTTATGAATGCGAATAGAATCTTGGCAGGAGTCACAAAACAGGTAAACTTTGTGTGAAAATTATGATAAAGTGAATAAGCTGTGAAAGTTCAATTTAACCAACATGGTAAGCCTTATTTTAAATTTATTTTATTTAGTAGCAAATGTTTAAGTTACAAACAACATACGCTATTGGATTTAAAAATGCTTAAACATTATAAACCTTCTGCTTCACTTAACCGCTCAACAATGATGTAAGTTGATCCAGCTGGTGATCGTTTTGGGACAATACTGTTCGAAAGTTGAAACTATTGAAGTTTTTTATTACATATTTGTTCCTTCTTTTTGGGGGCACACATTGCTGCTCAACATCGATAACACCATATCGCAAGGGAAAATATTAATCGAAACAGCTGGCAACGGCGATTTTAATCGGAAGTTGAACGATCAACCAGTATCAAACAGAGGAAGCCGAAAACCGAATAAAACTCGAAACCTCAACTGATTGGAAACCACGCTCCCATGCCGAATGTCTCGGAAAGCGCAGGATATTGAGACGAGCAGAACTTATTTAAAAGCGAACGTTGCGAAAGTTTTTGCACAAAATATCCTCAGCATTTTGGAATGTGTTTTTTTTTTGCTGTGTAGAAGGTACAGTGTCTTGCACGGACTTTTGTTTTATAAATAGCCAACAGAAAGAAAAACATTGGATGCTTCTTATTTTTTGTTTTCCTTTTTAGAGCGAGAGAGCGTGGTCCGGACTTTCTGTCCGTCAAGGTGCCCTTCAGCACATGTGCGATATTCGGATGGGAAGCTTCTCGAATGGTTCGGACGCAATCCAATTGACATAGGTTCTCGGAACTTTTCTATGATGTTCTTTCGAGTTCCGAATCTCTAACGTGATTTTTCCGTTCACAGATGGGATCGACAGATACATCTCATGGTTTGAGTGTAAATTTTCCTCTTGTAAATACTTTTTAACAAATATTCGAAATCAAGATTTCATTGTGTATCTTTTCGTTTTCATGTTTAAATGATGTTATACCGTTATAAAGCTTTCATTAGTCATTATCTCGAATAATTACTAATCTTGAATTATCTTTCTGTTCTTTTTTTCTGAATCTTCTAGGTGAGTGATCCCATATAATACCTCATTTGGGGATGATAATCCTGCACTCCAGACGGTAACTACAGCGGCAGCATCCACTACAACGAACCAGGTTCCGATAAAACCCTTCAGTTTTTGTTGCAATTCTCATCCCCCACGCTCTTGCTTGGATAAAGTACGCAAGAACAACCATCCACAGCTAGACTGTGGCTTAACTATGTTTCTGAAAACACACAACAGCAAGCATTTCATTTACGGCCAACGGATTAAATCATCATTCGGGCTGTCAATGGAGATGGATTTTCTTGTACGGTGTCGAGCAGACGAGCGGATGTCGTTAGTGCTGCTGCGGATCGAAACTAATCCTTCACATACGCTACCGTAACCGGAGTCTTTCGATAGCTACTGCCTGCAATGTTGTGTGTGTGTCGAAAACTTTGCAATAAGATCGAGCTGTTTTAGGCTTGGGAAATGCTGCAGGCTGTTAAATTTTAAGTGTTTTTTTTGCCGGTGTGCTGGTTGTCTAAGCCGGCTGAAGTACATTCAGTTGGTTGGTGTGGTAATTTTCAATTGATTTTATTTTACTGACGGGCTTTGGAAGCTTTCGAAAAGAACTCGTCGACTCAACGACTCGTCGTTGATAGTAAATGTTGGTCATCTTTGTCCATATTGGCAGAAGGAAACAGGAAGCTAGTTTATTTCGAATTAAGACATTCTGTTTTTTCTTTTAATTTAATACTAAACGTCGTAAGATACGGAACCTTTAATATTAAATTTTCGCATATTTGAATCTAACGACTTATGAAATTATAAATGTAATACATTTCCAACTTGTCGTGTGATGCACATTCACTGTCCTAGGACTAGGACCGTGGGACCCTAGAGCTGTGCAAAATCACATTTGAACTCAGCAATAAAATACGGCAAAGAAAGGCTAGCCTAAAACCGGTATGAATTGGTTCCGTTTTCCTGCGATCCATCTCGGACAAAATCTTTGATCCGGTTCACCGGTAGCCACCGGCACTTCCGGCGTGAAATAAGAGACACTCCCGGGACTGGCGGCTCCCAAATGCCCAGTAATTTCGGAGCATTGGACGAAAAACGGAAATGAAATGAATGAAATGAAGATGGTCGGAGGTTTTAACGGTGGCGATTGCACAAATCAACACGGGTTTTGTACGGGACGGCAACCCGGGTTTGTACTTGCCTGCGTCTGGTTGTAGCAAGCGAACATGCAGCTGACAGTTTTCGCTTAGGAAAGCAGAGTTAGCCTCAGACGTCAGCATGTGTGGAAAGCACAATGTGCTGGGTGTGTGTGTGTTTGTGTTGGGGTAAAAGGACAGTTCGCTTTAGGGGATTTTCTATCTCTCCCATCCCTGTCCCGGCGATCGGGTACTACTTTATAGCGCTTCGTTTTCCCCACACCAGGGATGGATGGGAATATGCAGAAAAAATGCTCGGAAAAATAAAATCTCATCTCCCGAGGGAATAAACTCGGTTCCAGAGGAGTAAAATAGCAAGTCACGTATATTTAGCAGCATAAAAAATAGCTTTATTTTTGTTGAAGCTTTTACTAGATATGAATAAGGTGATATAGAGGATTCATCTTCATGAATGTGTTTTGATAGTTCAACTGTTTTTATCCACAAGCTGAGCATTTTTAATTACACATTGCCCCTGGAGTAGTTGTGATCTTGTTTGATACACTCTTAACTATTTTATATACGATTATTTATATGTCTGTCTTGTTCATGTTGGCTACACTACGTATATTTGTTTGTAGTGAAAAAAGTATTACCAAACAAACATTAGAGTTGTCAAACTCTTTTTAGAATTGTTTTTTTTTGGCCATAGACGTTCACCCAAAAATTCCACGAATGCTATTTCAAACACTTGAAATCCAGTTTGACGACCACATCCTTTTGATGCGATGTTTCATGTTTACTTGGGTGTTTCGTTGCGCTCCGTTCCGTTATCCGTTATGCCCTTCGGCTAGCAAAAAGGGACGGAAACCGAAGCTATCTTGCTGTGAAGAAAATTATTTTTATTTGTTCTCCCATTATGGGTTTCCGTTCGCCATTGTCGCGCACACGCCATAATGGGTTGTAATGTCTTATGATGGGTCGACGATGCTGTACCCCCGGTTTGGTGGTGCAGTACGGTGCACTACAACAGCTACTACCGCATACGGCCACCGATGGGGGATCCCGCTTAGCGCAAGCAATGGCGTCCGATCGTTTGGGATTTCCCGGGGATGCATTCCATTTAACAGGACTTTACGATCCGGGACCTTTTCTTGCTTCTGCTTCCCGGCGCAGAGCGGTTCGTTTTCGGGATTGTGTCGCGAACGGTTATCACCCCCCTGCCGGCTGGGCCATAGCTCAGAAGGCAAGCTCTGCACCCGGCACCGATGGGTTGGCAAAGTGCGCAATTCCTAACCCACTCCCTTCCTTCTCCAATGCACGGAACCAGTGGAAAATTACGACGATGGTGCGTTACAGTGTCGTGCTGCATCTCGAGTACATGCGACAGAGCGCCACAACCCAACGGATGTCTTTGGGACTTTGTCGTCATCATCGTCATTGTCCTTGCTGTCGTGTCCTTGTCGCCGATCGAATGTAGTTCCGGTTGCGTCCGGGATGCAGCAGAGACGAGCGACGTCCCAGGGACCAACAGCTCATGGCCGTTTGTTGTACGTGTGGGACACGGAATGGAAATGAAACGCTAGTGGAAGCATGTTGTTGCGTTATTGCGCCGTATCAGCATAGTCAGCTTTTAGTAGATGCATCGGAAAGACACCGGCGGCAGTCGCATACGGCCACGCTAGCCGTTATACTTCAGTCGTTCGAGTTCGTTCTTCCCCTGTTCGTTGTTGAGCTGCGATAGGTGAGGCTGGATGATTTCCCGATGGTACAAATGGGAAAGAGACAACAAGGCACAACACGATGCGGGCAGTGGTGGTGGGTGCAGATAGAGGTTAGCAGTAAATTCTTAATATCGCAACATAACGCAGGACGACCGCCGTGGACCGCCAACACTATAAAACAATGGTAATAAATGTTGTTCACCCAGTAATAACTTGCTCCGGAACTTGCTCCGGGACACCTTTATGTGGGAGAACGTCGACCATACTTAGGCACGCGGGAGTTAATGGCAGGAAACTAAAAATTGGTCATTTTCTTTCGTGAAAAGCGTTAAAGTAGTCAGCGCGAGGCGCAATACAATGTGACGATTTCTTTTTATTTCCGTTGTTGCTTTTGAGAATTCTCATTTTTTTCAGAAGTGTTCAGACAGCGAGTTTGTAAGCGATTTATTGAACAAATATTGAACCATACTGCTAATATTTAGGTATATCGAAGCGACGATGCATTATATGATTACAATACTACAATATCTGAATGTAGTTTTTTTATAAAGCCCATGGGAATTCTTTTGCGTCCAGCCAGGTTCATTGAATCCTAGTTTTAGAGCACAATTAACACCTCCTTTTTAGCCTTCGTTGCATCATTCGGACACGTAAACGTTACCGCTCCTTTGCGTGGCGAACAGAATTGACTGCAAAAGCGGAAAAACCGGAGCACAAAATCACGAATTTCCCCATTTCAAGACATCTCCCGGGATGGAACGCTGAGTGAAATCTGGACTACGGCTCAAGACTGTCGGGACTCTTCCCAAACCGCAGAGGTTCAACTTTTTGCTCCACCTCCACGCCCGGACGATCACCGGCATTCGCTCGCTTATCTCGCTTTTAGTGTTCACTTCCAACATCCACCCGGTCGTCGTTGAGGCAAAACAGGCGCAAGAAGGATTGCAAAACGAAAAAAAAAGGAGAGAACCAAACGAAGAGGAAGGTAAACGTTACAACTTCCCTGCCCGAGAGAGCTGGTGGAGGATGGCTTGGAGATAAGTTGCAGATCGTAAAGTGCAGTAATGTATGCACTCTTTAATGTTAGTGAAACCTCATTTCCTTCTTTTTGAGTTGTGAGTTGAAGATTTGCGCTCGTTGGGGTTGGGTTTTGCATCGTTTCATAAATTATCTATTTTCTTTCGACTCCATAGACTGTGGGGCTGTGTGCGCGTGTGTGTGTGTGTGTGTTGGTAATCTTTTCGCTTTCGTGCCTTACTGAGGTTGAAGATGTGCGCCTTTTGCTTTAGCACGGAAATTCGCTTCGAAATCCAAAGAAGGTTAGGTTTTATTTTTCCCCCCGTCTTTAACGCAAACCGTACCGAGAAGGCTGCATGTTTTCCTTCGACTAACCGATGGAAAAATGTCCATGTTTTTTTTCTGTTGCCCAGAAGTAGAAGAGCACCAACACCTGGACCGGCGCATGCAGTGGAACGGCTGACTGAACGATTTTCATGCAACGACCGGGCAGGTGGAACTTTCCTTTCCGAGAGTACGCCCGTGCCTGCTCCTCGGTTACCTTTGGATGATCTCGTTTAGTGTCTTATCCTACATTCCGTCTACTTCGCAAAGGACTTGCTGGATGATGATACTGATGTGGTTTAGCCTGTTCGCATTACTGCACCCGTACCGTTGCTGGAACCGTTCGCATGAAGTAAGCATCTTGATGGCAGTAAAGTTAGCTTCAATATCTCTTGGGGTGGGTCGGGATGAATCTAGGACAGTTAGGAAGTGGTGTAAGAACCACCGGCAACGGGCAGCAATATGCCTTCCCACGACGCGAGCGAGAATCTTCGCCCAGTGGGCTGATCTGATGACTGCAGCTATTCTTATCTTCACAGTGGACATTACCGATGGTATGATTTCGATAGAGAAAATCTCATGCCACACAGAGGCGGAGCTTTAAGCTTGGTTTTCTGCTCCGTCAGTGTAGCCTGGCATAAGGGGCAAACACATGATGCCCCTAAAGTTAAAACGCTAAAATGCATTTATGTTTCAATTTCGCTTGAAGAAACAGCGCCCGAAAAAGGAAAAACGATTTCCTTAAAAGTAGGCAAAGCATAATATCTCTGGTAAAAGTGGAATGGAACGCGATTCAGCCGGACACACGATATTGTACATAGAGGGTAAAACGTAATAAAAATGTAGGTCGTCGTCGTCGTCGCCGTGGGTCGTCGCCAGACGAGCGACACCGGTGACAGTGTTTATGTTGCGGTGCTTCAGGTACAGGTGCGGTTAATTTCGTTTTACAAGCAGCAACATTAAATTGGATGTGATACTGCATTTAAATCAAGGAAATTGCATGCTGCTGTAGATGGCAGGTTTGCGGTGGTTGGCGAAATTACACACATCTACTACTGATGCATTTGCAAGGTTCGTACATCAGTCAATCTTTGTAAGCGTTTGCCATCTTGGTTTTCCGTTTTTTTGTGTGATGGATTTCTTGTGTAAAGTAGATTTTCTTGATTTTTTGTAAGGACGGCTTTGCGTTAAAGAGGACCGAATAGTTCCGAAAGGGTAAATAAAATACGCTCAAAAAGAAAGTTCATCGTTTGATCGCTTTTCTTCGAATAGGAAAAGAAGCAAACATCAAAAGCATAAGATTACTCCATTCTCTAGGGAAAGCTTCCTAAAAATGCCTATGGTTGAATGGAAAAGGGATTTACATATCCCACGAACCTTCGTTTTTTTCACGAACGACTCAATCGATCCGTTAAAGGATTATTTTGACATGCGGAATTGAGGAACTCAAACAACTTATCGATGGGCTGCTATAGTGAATGAAATGCTCCACTAAATGCTCGCCTGCTTGCTTAAGACGCAAAAGTTGCTCTATGCTGTGCAGTAATATAGACTGACAACAGAAGTGGTTTGTAATAATAACTGTCATATAATTGAGTATTCTATTTTAAGGTAAAAGACAAGAATGGAATGCTTTGTGATCATGGAACAAAAATTAGTACAAATAATACTGAGAATAAATTATCAAATCAATAACCTGAATCATTAAAATAGTTTCATCAATAATTTAACATAATTATATTGACAATAAGTCAAATTCCGTCATACTACAATTATAAAATAAAACATAAATAGCTTAACATAACTAATTTTGCATAAAACTAGTTCATCCTGTCCATCAATCCTAAACTTTCTATTAAGGCAAACCGCCTATTGATTGATTGCATTATTAAAGCATGTGAAACAATGAGGTATCGTTTTTCAATCACAACGCTTGCATGGTCCAGAAGTTGATGCCCGTGGAATGTCAAAATATATTTCGATCTATGTCGTGGCGATTGGTGAGCATCAATAGGAAAAAGGCCTTCGAACGCATCTTTGCGTAGTGTCCTCTGCAGGGACGACAGTAGTCTGCCAAACTCCATTCGAAAGTACATTAATAAATCGCACAGGAATGCTTTATTTGAGGAAAGCCCGAAAAGGGCCAACGTGTGTACAGTGGATGAATCGGTTCCACTTATTGGTCAGCTTTCGATCCTTTCAAACACTTTCAAAAGGAACGTGTTTTTTATGAGGCCATGTGAAACTCGTATACCCCCTTGCGTGGTATCGGGTTGCAGAGTGGCTGGAGTAAAAATATGAAACTTGAAGCGAATGGGGGAAAAAAAGAACAGTCCTGAACTCCTTTTTTATAACATTACTCTCCTGACTGTCCTCCGAGAGTGGAAAGCTGTATAGATTCTCTACTCTTTGCACTTATTATAGATGCCGGGATCGAGCATGCATTCAAAGGAAAAGCGACGGAATTCAATTTCATTCAATTCGCCCCCCCTGACATGGCTAATAATGTTGGTTAATATGGGAAATAGTTTCGTGTTCAATAAATGGCACTCGTTGTGGCTTCCGAATCGTACGATGCGTGGACATCCTTGTCGGACCGTGCTGTCTTTCGTATGAAACGTTCGAGCGCAGCATGACAGATGGTTCATCTCCGACCGCTTTTCGCACGCACGGGAACCGTCCAATCTGCTCGCATCGGGTCCGGTTTTCATGAATTTAATTTATCTTGAAAGCATGCTTTTTTGTCGT
Organism: Anopheles moucheti; assembly: GCF_943734755.1. Taxonomy (NCBI): domain Eukaryota; kingdom Metazoa; phylum Arthropoda; class Insecta; order Diptera; family Culicidae; genus Anopheles; species Anopheles moucheti. The sequence continues at coordinate 44,895,168 of NC_069140.1, forward strand.
TGCATACCGAACAGATCTAAGGTCATCTGCGTTGAATTAATAAAAATTTATATATGTGGACTGCCGGCTTGCACAACTGCATGCGCAATTCGCACAGCCATCGAATCGCCATCCACCATGCACAATGGGAGTGCACTAAAATGTGAATAATTTACGAGAATATTTCATTAGAGGGAACGGAATGTTCACTCACCTTTCGCCAGTGTGTGGCAGTGTCGGTGCGGTTTCGGATTTGCTACCGGTTCCAATCAACGAAAATTCATTTGCAATTTGCCAAAGCGAAAAGGGCATCCCGCGCGCAGAGAGCAAGACCGATGGCCCATTGCATTTTCGAACCCATCGCATCATCACATTGTATTGCGATGGAATGTTGGAGCGTCCCGACAATGGTGATTCACAACCGTACGCAACTGTACGAGCGCAACCGCGTCCCGGCGTTGTCTAGTTCCCGGCGTGTGGTTTCATAATTTATCATAATTAACATTGTGCGCAACAATTCTGCTGGAAATTCGTTTTGATGTTGCACCAAAGTGACAATGATGAGAGTTTCGCGCTGTTTGTTACGCGTTCCTCCCTTCGGCGAGGTTGACAGTCGTGGCCGATTTGTTCGTTAGCGATTTTCCACCATTGTGCACATCACCGCTCGGTTGTTGTCGTACGATCAATGCGACTGTTTCAATGATAGCCAAAGTAGGAGGAATGGCAGAAGGACAGCCGTTTGTGGAAAGATGTGCGAAAGAGACGAGTTCAGTTTGAGGAAATGGGCGACAATTGATTAAATTTTCAATAAAATGGTGTGTTATGGTGCACGGTACTTCATCAGAAGATGAAAGTTAGTAACTTTGGAAATTAATTCCTAGTTATCATAAATAATGTTTAATTTAATAATATTGGTTAAGGCAAACAGGTATAAATGCTACTCGTTGATGATTAATATTTGATTAAATAAGTTTAAGATTCTGATATTTATGTTAATTATAGAAAAGAAATGCTTGTTATCGATCATTACGCTGTTGTAAGTTTGGTTCACATTAAAAAGTTTAATCTTATTTAAATCATAAATATACATATTTTTAATAAATATTTCGTCCTTTCCATCCATTTTTAAGACGTTCGTTACGATCCGCTGTTCTAACTCTTAAGTGTAATTGTTAAAAGGCCCATGGTCCTATATGTGGCCCAGTAAAAGATGAATTTGTAATATATTGCTTAAAACTGTTATTTACCTAATACAACTCCAAAGCAAGCCGTTTTCCTAAGTCCTTCTTCCACATGCAAAACACTGGAAACGTTGTCAAGTTCACGGCCCATCAAGCTATCAACGGCATCTTAAATCATCACGGCTTTTCAAAATCGGGATGCTTGTGACGGCACCTGAACTCCCCATGAGCTCTTCCTCCGCCTGGGGTTTTGTAACGATGGAGACCAGTTCGATGCCGAGCGGTATTTTCACAGCACGCATCGTTGCATCGTTAAAAGTGCATCGAGCCATACTTTCATCAGCCCGCGCCCTCATGCTGGCTCATGCATCCGCCAGTGCTAATGTTAGTAATTTCCGGTCCAATAACAGTAGCGCTGTGAAGTACGGGTGTCCTTCTTAGGGCATCATTTCCGGCTAACGCACGTTGACAGCCATTCATCATGCTTATGTTGCCTAGTGCCGTCAGCGAGTAGCATTCCGCAGGGATACGACCTATCGGGGTAAGGTAACAAGCGAAAAGGGGCGGTGGACCGGAACATACGAAGCGGGTAACGTTTGCGCGATGTACGTGTGCGCGTGTTGAAGCTGGCCAGCCAAGAGTTATGAGGGAGGGCTTGTGTTACTTTTTGGAAAAGTCTACCGTCTCCGAAGGCAAGGTGCACTTAATTTCATTACCACTTGGTACGGTTCGATAGGTTCAAAATGATAAAACACGTGCCACCATTACTTAAGAGTTGAGAGCCCTCATTTCGCCCCTTAATTGCTGTTATAAAGTACTAGATGGCGAAAAAAAAAACACCGAAAAGAATGTTAAAAGGACATTGAAAGCATCGTTAATTGAAAAATATTTTGATTAAATTAGTACTCATATTTTGAAGTGTAGGGCGTACTTGACTTAAAACCCCTTGCGACAGATCGTCATAATTGTTAAAATGTAAAGAAAAAATTAAACCTCTGTTACACTGAACAAATGAACTTTTAAATGAGCAATGTTGTGGCGATCTACTCTGGTAAAATTCAATATACTCCAGATAAAATATACAACTACAATATACTCCGGAATCAATGTTATTTAACTCGAATCGCTCAAAAGCTACATTGAATTTGAAAACCGGACTAATTTAAATGTGGAATTGTGTGAAAGGTGTCATCTTCAGAGATGTCAAATGGAAATGGTAAACGCTCGATTAAAAAGCTCCATTATTTAAAAAAGCATCCAAGCATGCCTGGGGCTAGGCAGAATAAAAGAATGCTTTGAGAAAACGGTTTATTTTCGTCAGCCCATATACAGCTGATTATACGGCGAAGAGTCATCACTACACAATTGTAAATAAAATGAATAAAATATATGTTTTTTTAAATTGTCCTCGGCTACCATGATAAAGTACATCCTGTCGTACAAAATGTGAATGTTTTTATTCATGCCTCTGATACATGATCAAGTTGACGAAACATAGTTTAGAATAGCATCGAAAGAACGTGCAACAAAATCACACACCCAAATGACTCCAATTAGCTCATTGAAGTGTGATTTGATTCGTGTTTTATGACCGCATGTGTCAGAGCACACCGAGCACCCTTCTCCAGTGCGCGTAAACACCACCGGGGTGGACATTCCTGCTCGAATCGCAAACATTGCTGTTTTGTGTGCAAATTTAAACGCATTCTTTGCACAAAAGCGTAGCAAAAGTAAAATTGGACCACTGCTGCTGTGTTGTGATAAAACAAGTTCGGAATCATTTCAGGCACACTCACGCGCACCACACCGTGACACCTTTGCCAAAAGGGAAAACTTGTCCTTGCCCTGTGTCACACAGGATCAGCATGATCCCCGGTATATGTGTCGATATGATTTTTATTTTCCGCGAGCCATAGTAATGCTTCATACTGTTAGTGGCGCGCTCGGCAATAGCAAAAGTTGCCCCGCGGAGGTAAAGATAGTTCCAGCTCGCACATACAAACCTTCGTGAGCAGAAGTGTCTTCCGCTCTGTATGGCAGATTATTTTTTTCTCGCGTTGCAATTTACTATGGAACAATTCGGCGATGAGAAAGCCCCCCCCCCCCCCCCACACACACACACACACACACACACACACACACATCCATTGGGGGGGGGGAAAGATGGAATTGAGATTTTTGCTCGTGCACCATGAAACCACAACGGCGCAGCAACAGCGCTAAGGGGGCCAAAAACCCATAAAATCGGGTATCAACAAAAGGACGTCACCGACAGTGTGTGTGAAGGTGTATCGTGTGGGCCATGCTTTGCGGTGGGCGCGGTGTTTGGGTAAAAACAGAAACGACTTGCCCGAATTGGCTATAAAATAAATTTAACGATCAGCAAAAGCATGAAAAACGAGCATTCGTCAGCGACAGCGACAGCGGGATGGACGACGTAGGGCCGCGGAAGCGCTTTTTTCCGGCGATACCGTACCGTCCGCTCCTTATCGGTGAGATTGGCTTTTGGTGGTGAGATTTCTCACCTTTTCTTTTAGCGCTCCCGGATAGTTCGGGGGTGGTTTCGGGCAAAGGCCGTAACACATTTCTTTCTGGTAAATGTGTCACCTTTAAATTTGACTTAAATCCCGTTTGTTTGAAAGAAGCAAACCCGAAAAGTCAGATTCAACATCAAAATATACATCCCCCGGCTTTATAAATGGTTCGGTGTGGAACAGGTGCTTCCGTTAGGGCGCTTGGCAATGATGCAATTCATAATAAAAATGATGCAAAGGTAAGATCAAGATAAGCTTACCTCTTCTATTCATCTCGAACCGAACAGCGTAACGGTTTCGAACGTAACCATCGTCCGTAGATCAACGCACCCAACAACCACGCACACTAAATCGGATAAAGGACATCAAATAAATAATAAAAACAATTCCTGAAAGTGGGCATAAATATAAACCCCCTCGTGTAGGAGCGCCATCCCGTTCGCGCTACATTAGCGCTCTGATAGATGGGCGTAAGGAAAGCTGTTTGTCTCCCATGCCTTTCTTTACCTTGCGAATGGAATGGTCCTTGGGGAATAAGTTTTCCCCCCCCCCCCCACTCACGAGATCCATGTTGGTCAATTTCAGGACGTTGTTGCTATTTTTGCTTTTATTTGTGACATTTTATTATTTACCACAGATTTAGGGGGCACCCAATGCTGTCGGCAATAGGTTGGCTTTTTTTTATAGAACACTTGGAGGCAAATGCAAAAGAGAGAGATCGAAAAAAACACTTCCTATCATAAAGCTATCAAACATCAAATAAAAGTGTCATTTTATGCAAACAATCGCGCCGAATCATACTGAACGGTCCGGCACAATGAGTGCACCCGAAGGTTCAATTACTGTTTGGGTGTTGTAAAAAAAAAAACGGGGGAAAGGACAAAAAATGCCCGATCTTCGCTCGAAACAACAGGGTAAAAGGTTGCGCTAACACGAAGGCTTAACAATTTATGGAGCTTTCCTTTCCTTCCCGGTTGCGGGCATCAATTTCTCACACCAGACAAACGGTACGCTCCCGTCCAAGCGGAATCGGGAATAATCAGGATACGCAGCGCTGTGCTGTGTTGGTGGCTTCCTAACCCACCAAATGTTACTACATTTAGGCACGCTTTCAGCTGGGTGGATAGCGTGTAAAAGCATGCGATGGCTTTAAATTATGAAAGAAATTTCTCTGATGTGTTTATATTATTGTGCCTCCTAACGGCACGGCGATGATGATCCAGCCCAGCGCACTGTGGCAAATGGACTTTGGACGCTGTTCCGTGTGCTGCCGAAAGTGGGGGACCGAATCGAACCACCTCCTTTCAGCTGAAATATTTACCTTACCCGTGTACCCCCCCAAGTGCCGCCGGGGAAAAGTGTGAAAAATAGCACACCGTGCGATGCGCGTGTTTTGTTGTTATCCTCTCCCGCCATTTCGACCAAATATTTGACCCATTTTTGGCCGTTATCGGAAAGCTTTAGGGAAAGCAATCGTTAAATGTTGTTCTGCTGCTCATGGAGCCCTGTTCCTCTTCCCCGTATCACGAACGTTCATTCGTCATCCTTCATCATGTTCCTTTACTTTTGAGGTTAATGAAAGCGAGACCAATTTTATGGCTTTTATTTGCTGCCTGCGCATGGACGAACCGCACGCTGTTGGCAACTACTGCTTCAAGTGGATCATTTCATCACGTAACCAAACACTACCCAAACACTTGCCTTGCTGTGGTGCAACAAAAATGGCCACGGTTCCGCCTATGAGCGATAATTTGAAGCTGTACGGCAGCGTTGAAACAGTTTCTGTAAGATTTCCCTTGGGATGATAAAAGTGTAGCACAGGAATCATCATAAAAATCGGGTTTTCCAATAGCGGTTCGAAGAGAGACTGGCAGCCAGCCCTACTGGGTTTCCATTTTTTATTGTGTGAAGAGATAAATCGTATTTCAAATTCATTTATTGTCGTCTTCAATAGCTTCAAATTTTAACTAAGCGATGTTTATTATTTTTCTGTTTGTTTATTTTTTTTTTTTATTTAAATTCCATTATGACGGCAATGCCGTATTTCTGTTTGTATAATTAAAAAAATGGAGTAAACGAACGAACGAACAACGAAACCGAACTTATCAGTAACACATCGCATCAGTAACGGTTTTCGTCCCATTTGACCGCTTCGGCCCATTATGAGGCATTATCCTTTCTTGACAGACCCTTCACAAAACTCGTCCCAATGTAATCAACTCACCCAAAAAATCCATCTACTCATCAGATCATTTTTACGACCGAAAACGACCGTCAGCTTCCGGGTGCTAGCACACTCACAACCAACCCACCCAACCACGTACCTCGCGCATCCATCCCGTACCCATCTTTCGGGCCATATCGACAGTTCCACTTTAATACCACACGTTGGAAGGAAAAATCGATTTGCTACCCTTTTTTTCCGCCCCCAACCAGGCACCACCTGACGCGGGTGCGGATTGCGGACACGGCAAACGAAATCGAACAACCACTACGGCCAGGTACGGGACGCGGAGACCCAGAGTTTGGCTCATATTTTATGCTCGTGATGCGTCCTGGGTTCATGCTGCCGGAAGGAAGCGAGAAACAACGAGCCAATCAAAAAAGTGGCCAATAGAAGCGTAACGAACGGGTCGGTGTCGTCTTTGCCGTCGTTGTCGTCGTCTTGGTCGTCGCAGGACGGCCGTGACGTGACCTATTGCCCGTGACCGGACCGGATCCGTGTTCGGGATCGCCTTTGCGTTGAGCTTTGGCAAAAGCTACGTTGGCTGGCAGGGGGGAAGAAGATCCAAAAGAGTACAAATTATTTTAGAAGCTTCTTACGGAATACATTCTCGATAGCCAATCAAGCGAGTTATATGTGGGAAATGATACTTACAATGGAATATGCCGACATATTTCACGCGTATACCTCGAAATGCCAAAATAATATTGCTTTTTTTGTTTGAAATTATAAAACAATCAGTAGTGTTTAAAGAAGTTCGTTACCCGTACGGTCAGGATCCGTAAACAGACGTTCAACTTTTCTGCTTGACAAACCGCCGCCCTTTTCGCTGGGTTAGACATGAACGAAAGAGATTTTAGCTTACCTCTCAGCGAGCGGGGCCACGCAATCGAAAAAGGGATATTCATGAGTGAATGAATTTCCCGTTCAATCCACTTGCATTCATAGATCGAAGGTGGCCATGCTCACCGCTCACCATTTGCACTGAGAGCTGCTTTTCTTTGTGCCTTGTGGCGGAAACGGAGAGAGCGTGAGTTACCTTTGTTTACCATCTCTCCGAGACCGGTACGAACGAACAAGGACACTTTTATTGCGCTCTCCGTGCTCTTCCCTTTAGTAACGGGCGAGATTTTCCCCACATCCCACCCACAAGGATAACGCGGTGCACTCACACTCGCTCAGCGGATGCGATTGTACTGCGCTCAGTAAATTCATTCGTTTGGCGTAACGTTAAGGAATTTGTCTTTTATCCTGCCAACCGACCGAAGGATTTCAGTGATGGGTTAACCGTCGACCGTACTGGATCGCAGTTTTCTTTGATGCCGAACTATTTTCCTGCATTCGCGTTCTCGATTCGATTCGGTTTTGCGCGCAGCGACCACCAAAATTACGGTGCGTTGTTGTTCGTTTGTGTGACTTACGCGTGGAAAAATCTAATGGATGTGCAAAATCAAAAATAAATTCATTCGACGCTGGAGCCACTGAAGAAATCAGTGAAATAATATGTTGGTGTATGATTGCGTTTCCGAAAAGTGAAGAGTGTGTGTCCTACATTCCACGCCGAAGGGAAAGAAAAGCAATGTGCAATTTTGGGTCGAAATAGAATCAAAGTTCGTTTGTGTGTTCGTTCGTTAAACATATTATTTTGCTTCTCGCTTCGTTCTGTTTCTTATGGTATGATTTGCTTCCAACTTTCATATAACCACTAGAACGCTTTTTAAAGCTTTCTATTTTGGGAAAAAGTGTGAAAAAATTGTTTGACGGAAAAACAAGAAAAAAAAATCCCAAATCGTCCGATCGGTGATAGATCTTTCGAAGTGATTATGTGAAGCAGTAAAAATAATCAATACGATTAGTGAATTTTTAAAGTGAAAAAAAAGGAAGCTGTGCTTCACTAGTTCCTAAAATTACGACAAGTGACAACCCGCGTACAAAAAGGGGCTGCCCCCATGTTGCAACCGATAAATAAGACGTAAAGTACGCTAATAAACCAGCATGAGCAAACGAAACCATCCACACTCGAGCCACCGTACCAGCGCGTCATGGGCTCAGCAGCATCACGCCAGCAGCAGCAGCATGGTGGCGATACGTTCTTTAACCTCATCGTCGCGTTGTAATCGATAAGCGAATCCTCGTTGCCAGTACAAAACCGTCCGTCCCGAACGCTACGCGTCACACCCACGGTGGGTGGGAATAATAAAGAAGGGGAAAAAAAGTTCCCTTAAAATAAACAAACATCATCAACCGTTTGCAAAAGCCAGCACCACCCAGCGAGTGTGTTGTGTGCGGTGGTGGTGGTGGTGGTGAAGCGATATGTGGCCTCTTTCTGCTGCCTAGTGGATGAGAGGTCCTTCTTGTCATTCGCCCAAGCACCAGCCACCAGTGAAAGCCCCATCGTTGCCGTGCGCGTTAATGCCGTTTGCCGACTGCTTTGCTGCTACGCTTTCGCTTGCTTCTTTTTGTTTGCTGCAACCGCCCAGCTTTGCGCCCGATCGAACAAATCGTTCGCTTGTATCGACCTCGTTATCGGTCCCATCTACGCCACCGTCATCGTCAGCAACCGGTCGTTGTCGTAATCGTGCCCTTCGCACACGACGATTGATGCAATGGACCTAGCCACGATACTGTTACTGCTGGAAACGCCTCCACCGAAAGGCGGCTACCATAACTTCCTGATCGAGCATCTGAGCGGCGGCACCGGGACGACCTCCTCGGCCGGTGCCTCGCCCGCTCACAAGCGCCTCTCGCCGACGCCCGGTCCCGGCACGGTTGCGGCCTCTTCCGCCCGCAGCACGCCGATCGCCGGTCGGAAACTGGGCCACCATCAGCATCTGCTGGTGCGGGCCAAAAACTACTACTGCTCCAATCCGATGCTTAACAACAGTACCAATCTCTACTGCAATCTCGACATGGAGTCCCTGGAGGAAATGCTCAAGAAGGTAGGTTCGGGTGAGGTGTGGTGTGTTTGCGATACCGGGGGAACGAATGTGCAACGGGGGAGGTGTTGAAGTACGAGTGAACAGTAGTGATCGAAATTTGTGGGTTTCCTCGCAATGGATGCAATTTCGTTGCAATGTGTGATACGTGAGTCATGGCGAATACTGCCAATCTTAACATTGAATTGGGTGAGATTTCTTAAATCTGTGCCGTTAAAACATGCTCTCTGCACTGATGTCAGACGCGTTTTCGGAATATTGCTAAAATAAAGTTTGTGCGATCAGATTTGCTCATATCTTGAAACATTGTGCTCAATAGCAAGGATTAGTTTTTAGTTGTTTTAAGTGTTGGAAAACTTAATTGATGTATTAGACAACAAACAGACACCGTGAGACAATGAATAAAGTGAAGAATTATTGAAAGGAAATTGATGGTAACATTTCAACAATTACTGTTTGATGATTAGTACCTATGATACGGATAAAGATTTAAGACAACATCCGTGAACCAATTAAGCAAGTATTATATTAGCAAAATCATCTAAAAACTGGTAGAAAATATTGAAAAAAGGGTCCGCTCTTTGTTGAGCTTTTAATCTGAATGATCATTTGAAACCGTTTCATCGAATTCGTGGTTTAAATAGAAACAAATCAATCCTTTAGTTGAATAGCCGTGTCATCGCTAAAAATAGTTCATAGAATCCGTGTACTGTATGACTTTAAGAAAAAACCACCGACCAAAATGTTCTGGAAGAAGCGTTTATTTTAATCATTTGTAATATGCAGAGTACTACTCATTTTTTATTTGAGCTTTAAAAACGCTTTGTTTAAATTTCCGTTCAATTTACATATCCAGAATGTGGGAAGTATGGACTTAAATCTTGACACAACTAAGAACATGGTTGACATGATATTCCAGAAGCATGTAAACGAAAATGTAAACAAAAACATTATTTGAAGGTGTCAATTATTTCACTGTATGTTAGCAATTTCAAAATAAATAGCCCAATTATTTTTGACTTTAAAAAAGCTTGGAATCAAAACCAACTTTTGAATTTATTTTTGCCAATTTTATTGAATCCAATTCAAATGTTTTTACTCGCTAGGAAAATACAAACAAGTCGTTCGTATCTGAAAAATTTCCAATTAAAAAACAATATTTCCAATTTATATGGAAAAGCACATATCGGAACCGAGTACACTCACGATGTACGGGTTGTTGTGCTGATGAGTTGATTACTATGCAAAGCTACGAATGTTGGCCAATGCAGTACAAGCTCCATTAGAAATGCATACTAGGTGCCCCTGCGCTCCCATAAAGCAAAGGTAATCGTCAAGAGGAGGAATAGGTCAATTTTTGAACCAACTAACTCAACCACAATTGCTCCAGTAGCGCCAGAGGGGGGGAGATTATTACTATTATTACTGCAGTAAGCCGTTAAGGGGCTGTTGTTTTTATTTTATGTGCACATTCTCTCCCAAACGTGTTCGTGTGGATGGGTTTTTGCTTCCAGGATCGATTTCCAAACTCGTACCATCCAATTGCAACTCCCATCGGTCTCTTTTCGGTTGCATAATGGAGGCCTTTGGCAGTAGCTAAACTACCGTATAGCTTTTTCTACTACGATACGGGGCAATGCATTCGGTACTGTTTGTCTAGATATGTTACAGTAAAAACCTTATCCGGGGTTTTCCGGCATACACACTTACACTCCCCCCCTCACACACAAAGGCCTCTTTTCCCATCATCAGTCAGACAGTAAACATTCATTAACTGGCTGGGGCTCGACACGGGAGTGGAAAAAGGGCGCAGAAGGCGTGTGTTCGTTTCAGTGGAACTTCCGTTTAAGCAGAGGTCAGTTAACTTTCCCAACAGAACGAACAAACACGGCAACATGCAACAGGACCGCATCAGTTGCACAGACAACCGGAGCGTTGAGTAAATTGTGCCCCAAACGGAAACGAATGAAAAAGTGGGCTTAAAACCAATAAGGGACATACGAAAAAACAAGGCAGCCTGTTTTAAAGCGGAAGTTCACGCAGGTGCCAACCATCATGAATGGGTTGAGTGATAGCTGGTGTGACGCAAGGTAGCGCCGAGAGGGGAACCGAGTGGTCACGAGCACAATAACCACTTTTTCCAAACGGTGTGTATTTTCCATTCGTATTTTATTTTCCACCCCATTTTTTTCGACTACACCATTTCCATGTCGGAAACGCCACGTTGGCGATAAACCAAGCACGATCGTGTTGATATGGTAGCAGATTGTAGCGCAATGCATCCAACACTCCCCACCCACCGAAGAGGGGCACCGTTTGTATGCATCGAGCAAATGTTAAAAAGCGGGGAAAACGAAAATGCATCCGTGCTGTTGGTTTTTTTTCTTATTACTTATTGCAGCATTTCCACTGCAAACTGCGTTGTGAAGGGGTTGTAAAACACAAAAAAGTTAGTCCCCATAGCTGGGACAAACATTGTATCGCCAGGCCGGTAGCAGTGACCGGAATGGCGAATTAAAAAAGCAGGCTCGTAAATAATAAATTTTAATGACAAACGAAAATGTTTAAAATTCCGAATGGATGCAAAAGTGTTATTGCACAACTGCACGCAGGGTGTAGCGAACGCTTTAAAGAGGTGAGCACGACTGTTTAATGTACCGTGGAACGTTCACTGTAAACTTGCCAAAGCTCGTTTGAATGCAGCGCGTGAAGTACCGGGCGTCTCCATGATTGTTTTCCTCTACCATTCCAGCCACCAGGCGTCTCCATTGTGGGCAACGGTTGCTAGATTGTAGCGTATTCTTCAATTGTTATTTTTTTTTTCAAAATATCACGAATTCCTATCAACGCCCTTCTATAGTGCTAGTGTTTGGCGTTGTTCTGTCAGCGCTGTATCCGGTGGATTCGTGTATTCGTGCAGCCACCCAAATACGCAACAAACAAAAAAAAAGTTACCTGCCATCAACGCGTGATGCATCAATTGCAATCGATGCATCGAACCTGCTCATTGTGCATTGAACCTGTGGAAAATCTTTGGATTTATTTCCACTTACGAATTCCATTCTGCTCCTCATTTCGCTTCCATGGCGTGCTGTGCTGTAGCAAGCCAACAAAGACACCATAGACACAAACGGGCAGATTTATCCTTCCGGTGAACGAACGAATGTTTTGGCCCAGTGCCATGTCGGAACTCAAAGTTTTCTTTTTTTTTGTTTTGCAATTGAATTATATTTTTTCCATCCAATGCCTCCAATGCCAACGTAAGCTTTTGCGGCTTTACTTTGTTTGTTATTCGCTTTTTCGCTTTATTCGGCAAAAAAATGGGAAACACAGTGGAAATAATTCCACGCCGAAAGGCTTCAGTCTAAAGCTTTTCCGGAAAAGGATTTGAGTTTCCAGGTGAAAGGTATCAGACAGACTTTTAGCATGCAAGCTATTGTTTGGTGGATTAAGCTATGTTTTAGTTTTTCTACGTTTCGCATGAAAAATACGTTTCATTAGTATATCTTAAACTTCCTGGAAATTTAAAATTCGTTTAGGCAAAAATTTTATGTGAGCTTTTATAAAATTTTCTTAAACTGTTCTGAAAAACGTTCTTTTTAAATTAGTTTCTTGATTACTAATGGATTTTCAAAAGTTTTAATTTGCCTGGAACATATATTTAAATTCTTGAAATAACTTTAATGCAATTCAATTTAAAATACAAGCGCATCAGACGGTTACAGAAATGTACTTCGTGCAACACTTGAGGAATCATTTCTATTTGTGCAATTCTCTATCAATATGATATGTTTGATATATAACACACGCTCCACACCCGGTAAAACGTGCCGTGAAATTTTAAAACCCAATTATTTCACAGCAATAAAAATCGCAACACGAACTAAACCGGAATGAAATCAATCCATGTGAGTTGATGAGAAACTGTATCGTCTTTTCATCGCATGAGTTGCGCAACGGATACACGTGCACCGTAGAAACTTCCTCTCGCGAAGAGCGCCTCGTTTGAAACTGTCGATAACCAAACTTTTACCAAACGGTTGCGAAGCAATGGCAGCAGTCTTTCAATTTCTAAGGCCTCGTGCCTCTTACCACCGGCGCTAGCAGTTTCATGTTAGTTTCGTAAGTTTTTGCCTATCCTTCCACGCTATCCCGGTGCGGTTCGTCCTCCTGGAGGAAGAAGTTGCTCGAGAACCACTTGAAAGTATCATTTCTCGTATTATTGCTATCGATTTGGCGAATTCCGAGACGGTGCTTCGTGCATTGGAAGCATTCGAGCTGGGAATGGTTCCAGTGTCGAAGTCGGTGACTCTACTTGAACGCGCTTGACACGACTACCCCCGCCTTGCACGAACTCGTCAGATTTGTGATTTGCCCATCTAGGATGTTTGGTTTTTTTTTGTTCACCTCAACTCATTTTGTCCGGATCATTTTAGTTCTCTTGCCAGCAGTGTATTATTTCGCTTTTTTTTTGGTGTGCTGCGATTGGTATGTGCTAAAAACTATAGGAAATATTGAGAGACAAACTGAAGCACCCGGCGGTGCCGCTAGTTTTATCGATGGCCCAGCAAGAAGATGGAATCGTCCGTCGGTGGGGCGAACGATACGAGCACTGAGCATGCGATGATTGAATAATAAATTTTAGTAACTCAAGTTCCAGTTGCAGCACCGGGCTCTGCACCGGGAAGTGAGGTGAAAAAGTTTTTATGTGAACCGGCGCTGCTTGGCTGGCCGAGTGCCGAATGTTACGGAAAGGTGCTCGGGTGATGGATGGACGGAGAAGCTGACGCAAACGGTGACGTTCAACGGCGGCACCGTTGATGGTTGAGGTTGTCGATTTTTGAGGAAATCAAACAAGCGTTTGCATGGCGTGTCCATGGTTGGCGGAGAAAGTTGACAACCTTTGACGATTTTGTGTATTCTAGTAAATGCTACAATAATTGAATTCAGAATAAAAAAAACTAAATGTATAAAGCGAATATGAAATATGCAAAGAAGATACAATGAAATTTGTAAACCCTTATATGTTTTTAACCATTTTCCAACACCGTTTCTGTCTCCGTTCACTTAAAGTGCACATTTAGTTTGCAATTGCTATCTATACATTATTATAGGTTAACACCTAACAGGTCTTATAGAGTAACACATACTGAACTGTTTTCATAGAATATTTCGTTTCCTCTATACTATAGTCTATAATATATAATTATAGTTTATTTAAACTTAAATCACTACTTTTAACCTAAACTAAACCTAACCTACAAAACAACCTAACTTTGCTAAGATTGCTTGTCAACCGATTCGCACGAGAGCCTAGGAGAGAAGAGGTTAAGCTCGTTCGTTCGATCAGGCTCGAACCCCGTTTATGGCTTATGCCGTGTTGCCAGTATTGTAGTATTTTAAGGTAACTATAATAATATATTTTCTCTATCCTCTATACCTCTATACTCTCGAGCAATATTAAAAAAAACCCCAAAAAAAATTTAAAATTATCCATTTTAAGGGGTTATTACTGCTATAATTGAAATGAGCACTTCTTCAACTAGTTTAACACCGAATCGCGGCTAATAACTTTGCATTAAAGACATAGCTAAAGTAGGTAAATGTTTTTGCTATTTAAATTCAAACAATCTCTGTCTTGTGTCACCACAACAGTAAACTAATTCCACCAAACGATAAATTTCTGCATCATTCGGTACCCTTACTCACATGTGGCTGGAAAAAAATCAAGGCAAAACATTGTCCATCCAGCGGGAACCATGTTTGGGAGATTGATCTTTCTGTACGCCCGAGTTGCCTTGAATGTGTTTTCATTCCACCGCTCTGTTTCTTTTCATTTTACATCCATTTCGCAATCACCTTCATCACCGTCACCATCATCATCATCGATGCCATCGTTCCACACTTGTTTGGTTTGCACGAGGACGCCGAACTGTCTGTACATCAGTCACCCTTCCCGTAATCAGTCACTAGTGAATGGAACGTAAATTAACCGACCTTCGTCTTCGGTGGCGTTCATCGCAGCGTTGCGATCGACTGCATCTTGCACACCGTAATTTTTCCTGCGCTTTTTTAGTTTATTTCTCAGCTAGCGAAACGTGTAGTTCTTCACTGATGCTGCACAACGAGTGGCAAAGAAAAAAAAAGGATGGGGAAAAATCCTTCCTGCCACTTCATTGAATAGGAAATCAACTCGCGCCGGTCGCAGGCAACGCTTTTAAAGTCGCTTCACCCAGCTGCATCGATATCGGTCAAATATTCGTTTTCCAAGCAGTATTTATTTCTTGAGCGATTGTCTGTCACTGCTGTTCGCAGTAACCATGCCAACGCTCGTGCCATCGGGATGGCGATGTGCTCAGAGATTGATGTTAACTTTGCCTGCAGATCGATGCTGTGCTCGTTTGTTACATCGACGAGCAGGTTGTGCAAAACCGGGCGCCCGATAAAAGATCACGGTCATCAAAACAACATTCGAAGAATGCTTGGGTAAAATGTGTTGATGCTTTTCTGATTAGTTCTCTGTTTTACGCTGCAAACTTTCTGCAACAATAGAGACAGCATTGAAGGCAATAATAAAAAAATAGGTTTCATGTTTTAAAGCAAACCAAGCAAGTTACAATTTATTATGCCACTGTCGGGCTGCCTGAGGCAAAACTTGCACCATGCTTACCCACCACTCGTCGGCAAACTTTATTGAATGTCATCTGCTGACAAATGAGCTGGCTGATGGTTTATGCTAATCGGGAGCTCTTTCCACACTGTATCCACTGCTGAAGGTAGCTGACACTTGCTAAAACTATCTTTAGCCTGTGGGTTGCCTGGTTTTTTTTTTGGGTATATCTTTCACAAAGCGAAAAAACTTTTCTTCCCCATTCCCAACAAAGAAAAAAAAAAGCTGATGCTGTGGTGAGCATCGCTGCTTTTTGCAACACCTGATCTGAGCTGCTATCGAACGAAACTTTTTTCGGGCTCTACCTCTACTTTATCTTTCCTTCGGCAGGATATGGCAGGAAAACTAAAAAACCCATCTGCTTGTAATGCTATCGGGTGTAAATGTCTTGCGAAGCACTGGTGACTGCAAAAACACAAGAGCCGGGAACAAAAAAGCACACTCTAATTCAGAACCGCTACCGTGCCAGACCCGGCCCGGTGTGATGATGGATGCAACGCCATCGTGGATGATTCACTTCGAGTGGTGAATACACACTTTTTGCTTCTCAACAAATAAAAACCAGCTGCATGAAGGTAGATGGCAAACCGTGCTGCCAAACGATTTGGAAATTCGATTAAGTAAAAGTGCTTGAGCGGATGCTTCTTGCAGCTGCTTTACATTCTAATCGGTTTGCATGTGCCGTTCGAAGGGTTATGGTCGTGACGAAAGATGATACTGTGCTTGATTTTTTTTTTTCGTTGTGCTGTGTCCGTGTGCAACAACTCTCTTGCTCTCGTTTCTTATAAACCTGAACCTGAAAGCCATCCTTCACTCGGAAAAGATCGATACGGCAACGGGACAACCATTTACGATCCGGTTCCGAACGTCGAAGGACAGACACATCAAAATGATGAAACCGAAAATGATCTATTTGGACTACTCGATTATGCTAATGAGAGGCAAGAAAGCTCCGATGGGAAGTACATCCGGGAGCGAAGGTAGCTTTCGATCAAATTGCTTAATGCAGCGGAAACCCATTAGATTGATTGTGACGATTTACTCCATCTCAGCTTTGTGTTTGCTTCATGTTTCTTTTTTTTTTAATTCATTAACACTTTTAGGGAGGTATTGTCGCAATGTATTTTTGTCGTAGATGTCCTCATCTGGGTGATTTTATTTTTATAAAGAATCGTTTTTTGTATCTCGGCAAATTGAGGAGTTTAATGTGACATTGTCGGCCAATTTAATGTGTAGTTTTGCAATTCAAATTCCATCTTTATTTTGCTACAGTCTGCAGTTTAAATTACCGTCGATTTGAAGCCATTTATTATAGTGTGGATCTTAATGTGACATGACTTCAAATTTAATACACCACACAATTCAACAATTGTCCCAGACCTGAAAATTGTCATACACAAAAGATGAGATAGCTTTGAAATGAAACTCAGCGAAGGAAATTTCCACAGGAAAACATCACTGCTGGTAACCGTCAAACGGTAACCGTTGGCTTCAGCAACATGGGAAACAATTTCCCTCGCAAGATCACGAAGAGAGCTGCAGTTAGCGCGCTAAACAATATGGCCATAGGGCGTGCATGCGTGTGTGTGAGCGGTTGCGCCACAATGTTGTATTCAAATGGCTGCCGCCGGCGGCCAAGTTCACTAAAGCTCTCGATGGTGTTTTCCTCCGCTTGGTTTCCGACCCTGGTGCGGCCCGCAGTTGAAATGCTAAACGACCAACAATAATGCAGCCCGTGAGACCAGCAAATGAAAAGCCGCTTCCCCGGGACCTGAACACGCCTGGCACGCCCGTTCTCTTTTGCTTTGCCAGTTCAATGCCCCCTGGTTCCGCTGGGAGAGCGTATTTCTATTGCTACGGCTTCCGTAGGCAGGGTGATAGGGTTGGTGCTGCTCAAAGCATCCCAGTAATTTTCCAACGGTAGAAGAAGGAGAATGGGTAGATAGAGAAGAAAAAGCTCCTGCCATAATGCCGGCCGTGAAAATTGATCTTGTCGCTCGGGACCGGGAATAAGGTTTCTGGTGAAAGTTATCCAGCTTCATTCGCTGGTTGCTGCATTTATCGAACGTTCCACTTTCATACCCTTTTGTATATCCGTTTTGTGAAAGCTTCATCGAGGCTGGGTTTTCCTTGGAAGGTGGTTGTGTGTGTGTGCTAATGTTGGTGTTTGCACGGATTCAAATGGCTGGTGTAGGGGTTAACATTGGTGTGTTGAACTTGGCCCGTTTGATTTCACACTGTTGTAGAAAGTCTTTCAACTATTGGTCTTTTACTCAAAAAAAAAATTAGCGCAAGGAGATTTTGTTTTACAATGTAAACTAAATGTAAACTGCATCATTACTTCTAATGAAAAGTTTGAGTTTCATTAACACTACTGAGAGTGTCTGTTCCGTCCGGGGGATGCCCTACGTTGTGATTTTTGGAGTTTGTCAAACTTTGTATCTTTCAAAATATTCTTGGCTCTGATAAGAGCCGTTGGGGTTCACAAATGGGGTTTCTTGTCTTGTCTGAAAACCAAGAGATGTAAGAACAAAGAGAGAGATTGAGCCACAAATTTAGGCTCCTTTTATATCCTTTGGTGAGGATCTCATTTTTATTTCCATGTGCTTTTTGGGATCTCACTAGACACTTCCAATGTCACGTTTGCTCATGACCCAATTAGTTTTCTCACGTCAGACGCTTGCCCAACCGTCTGATTAATCGGGATCGAACAGTGTCGAAAGCCAAAAATACGACTGATTGTATCCTTGAATATGGCAGCAGTGGCTCCTCGCCATTGAGGACCCCACTCAATTATAAATAAGAAGAAAAAGAGAAAATTAACACTACTAGACATAAGTCTTTAAATTTCTATGAAACGTTTACCAATGTGTACGAGTACCAGGCAACGGATTAAAATGCATTTTTCTTTATACTCTTTTCATAATGTTCTTTAAAAGACTTAGTATTATGGTACATGTTCCCCATACCTCGTATTATACTAGCATGTTGTATCGATAAATCATATATGATGTAAGAACACATTAAATGCTTAGGACCCTAGAATTTATGACAATAACATTTCTGGACACAAACATTTATGAAAAATAAAACAATTAGTTTAATGAAAAAAACAGCGTTTTAAACGTGTTAAAGATTGAAAGGGCCCATAGTGGTAATTCAACCCGCAGTATGAAAATTACTACTAGCACTAGCTGTAAGTAGCTATACGAATCGGTATCAGGACATAAATGGACATCGGAAATGTTAGATTTTACATCCTGAATCCAAGACTATCCATACCCAAGGTGTTTAATAAATGAAAAGTAGTCTACAGCAAGAATTATGTATTAAAAACCTAGTTCTATATCTTCTTAACACCCTGTATCCAAATCTATTGCGATTTCTTGGCGCATAGTGAGCACTAGTCACTTGGCAGACATTGTGATGTAGGTCCTACACACAATGTTTTAAAATCTCACAGCCTTTATTTGTATGCCCTAGGAGGAAGGTCGTCTGAGTGAATTAATATGCTCGTACAATACAAACATTGGAGGTCTTTATTTACTGAGGAACTTCAGAGCTATTGGCAAATTCATTTGCAAATGTTTGATGGAATGTACGATCCACAAGCGGAACCATAATTCCAATGATTCGGGAAGGCATAGACAGCCGAAGGGCGCCTTCAAATCGATGCAGTTATAGTCGATATGTTTCCCGGTGAAACACTTGAAGAAGGCTTGAACACTACACAATCCTGAACGGTGTTGACCTATCATTTCTAATAGTCTTCGATTTAATTGAACCGTAACTGGATAGCTAGTCCGACATTACATTTAAAGCATAGCATTGAATAGTTTCTTGAATTTCTTCAATTCTTCATTCTTGAAATTTTTGTAATTTCTTGAATATCTGGCTTTATTTGAAATTAAAAAAATTCAATTCCGTTTTCTGGCGCCTCTTTGCACGCACTTTTAACCCTTTTTCTCTCCTCACGATAGCGGTCATTACTACTTCCTAGATTCATCCGAACCGCATAAGGGTCGAGCGGTTCGGATGAATGACCCTAAGCCTGACCGCTGTTAATGAACAACAATACCAATTTAAAGAGTCATTTTCTAAATAATAGTTAGCTAGATGTACAGGACAATTTATCAATTCTTTATATTTTTCTAAGGTTTTATTAAAAACTTTATTTTTTCTTTAAGCTTAGAAGATTTGTCCTTCGCCTTTTTAATTTTTCCGTCGTCAGTCAGTTTGAATAATCAGTTTCGCTTACTTGCGTCCAAGGTCCGTAAGACACCTTTGAAACTCTTGTCTTTTATGTCTTTTCAACTAGCTGTAACTGTTTTTTATTGATCTTTGAGTACGTGTGTATAATATATGATGCAAAGTTATCTTTCATTAGTAACCCTCTTTCGCTTCACCTGTTGCATATTTCCGATCTCATCCATTACAGTTTTCTTGAACAAGCGACTCACTCGTTCTGAAAGTTTTCCTTGAGCGCAGTCAAGCAAAACATACACACTCGAACATTCGTCAGCACTCCAGAAAGCACATCTTCTGCTGGAAAAATGGTGCCCTACGGCGAAATCCCCACTGTCGTGTGCAAATACAGTGGTGCGTAAAAGAAATGAAAGCAGCCGTACGGGTTGCCTCCCAGGGCTGTGCAACATTCACTTGAATGCAATTCCTGCAAGCATGTCGAATGTCGAAGAGCTCGTTCAGCGTAGAGAGCGTCTCGTCGAAATGCAACCCCCAACCGGAACAATATAAGGATGGAAGTAGCAAAGGCGCATACCGGACGGAGACCGGGACGGATGAAATCAATGGAAAATCTATTTGATTACGCCACTGAGCGGGACAGGTGGGATGGGTTGAGCAAAGCGCATTAATGCATAGAAAATTCATGTCGGCTGTGACGGAGCGACAGGCGCAGACAAAAAAAGCTCCTATCCTTCGCTCGCGTTCTCGCTTGACTTGTTGTATTGTGCGGGATATAAACCCCGCTCCCACTCCCGGAAGGATGCGAAGAAATGAAGCGTGCGCTCGACAGGACACGGCATGGATTTATACCGTGCGCTTGCCCTTGTTATGATTGATTGAATCCCGAACATGCTAGGGTTTATTACGGTTCGCCGAATGAAACTGCGACAAAGCGGAAAAGCCTCGTTTCGCAGCGCTGCTGTGTGAGTGTGAATCTTCCCCGGCAGTTGGGATTTGTAATGTGTCCTCTATCGGTAAACGAAAACGGAAAAAAGGCTCGCCTTACACCGGGCTGCGTGCGGGCGGGACAGACAAGCCAGAAAAAAAAACAGGATTAAGCCCAGTCAAGTCGATATTTCCCCAAGAGTTTGTAATGTTCCCATTTCCACCCTTCGGCGGAAGGTGCTTGCCGAGGGAAAAAGGGACATTTTATGATGCCGGGATGCTTCCGCGTTTGGCAAACAAAGGAAGAAAGTTGACGGATGGACTACGGTAATTGATAGCGGCGGCAAATTTCAGTCGTCTGTTCTTTTTTTTGTGCTCTTTTGCGCATGTTCTGCCACTTTGGTAACGTTAAACTTGATTATGTTCACTCTGCTTGTGGGCTAAATTTGACGAAACTGTTGTCCCTTCACTCCTGTGGGGTTCCTGCTAAACGCGTGCAGATTATTCAATTTTGCAGATAATTTTTCAATCAATCTACCTCCACCTCGTATCTTGCCGGCAAAACCCTCCCTGTGCCCTGTGCAGGGGTTTTCCCGAATGCCGTTGCCGGATTTCCGGCATTTCACTGTCGAAGCGAAATTCCAGCGTGATGAATTAACGTTTATATCCGAGTTAATTAATAATGGCGAAGCGAAATTCCAACAGGCGGGGAAACCGTTCTCACTTCCTGGCCCCGTGGCTTCCGAAGGCGCCCGGAAAAGCTTCCGTTCTTCATCCCGCTACCGGTTCGCTCTACAGCTCTACAGCGTTTAACTTGAACAAACGCCTCGGAACGATGACCATGCCGTGGATTGGATGCTTTTAGGGGAATTAAAATCTGCGCCTTGGCGTTCCCGCTAGCGTGCGCTGGTGCGAGCGAATGGAAAAAGTTGCCCCCGCACGAACTTGTCCTCATTTTCTACTCCACTTTCTGGCGGAATTTCGCCATTTTGTGCGTGGATGCTAGAAGAATGGCAAGGAAGAACCACCAGAGCGGACGGTGAAATGTGAATCGTGTCTTGCAGGGGGAATGCAGACCCCAACGTTGAAAGCTGTGTGTGGCCCGGAGAAAGTGAAGGCAATCAATCTCTTGCGCTAAGGATTGACCGTCGGATGGATGAACATTTCTTCACGACATTCGCTGACGAAACGTCGAGTGTTTTTGGGTGAGATTAATTTTTCGCATCCCTAGCTACGTTATTCATTAAACAACACACCAACGAGGATGGGTTTTGTTGCGCATGGAAGACATTCCATGCTTTTTTTTCCCGCTATCGAAAAAAATGCCAAGAAACGCTGGACGAAGTGAAAAGGACTTTAATGTGTGTGAGCGGAAGGAGTTCAAATTTTGCGTTCGTTTAATACGGATTTTTGTATTTGAGAGGCACCATCTAATGGTAGATGCTACTGTAACCCATCATGTCGCACAGGTGATGCGGAATATTCGCTGGAAAATGTAACATCGGTCAGTAGAATATTTTTAGAGTAGGTTTTGCATAGTTTTTTCTTATACATTACATTCAAAAAATGCTAAAGCAACATCTTTCTCTCAACATTTAATCAATTACACACTCAAACATGAATCGTTTAACGATCGTTTACCAGCGATTCTGTTCTAAGGCAGAGCAAACCAAAGCACTTACCACTTCAAACGTCATCTTATCCGGCGGTGATAGCTTCATCACAAACTCCATCCTACCCTCCGAGCAACCAACATCGAATGTCAAACGGTGTACAATTCGATTACAGCCGGAATGCACCCGAGACACCACTTCAATCCGGATGTTGTGCAAAACCTTCTCTGCAGCACCGGTGAAGATGTCTTCATTTCAAGCGTCACCTTCGAGGCGTGTCGTTCGAATGTGATAACTACCAGACAACCGGACCGGAGTTTAAGTTGACAGCGTGACAGGATCGGGAAGCGACCGTCTCGCACCCGACGGTGGTTGTGTTCAACCAAGTCGATTCGATAATTAATGAAAACCTTTCCCAGCATCCGGTACACACACTGGTTGGCTGGTGACGAGCCCCATCGTCCTCGCGTGTCTTGATGAGTTCCCTCCCGTAGTCGGAAACGGTGAAGTATTTGATGTGGAAATGGTAGTTTTATCCAAAGCGGCGACCGTCTAGCAAAAGTAGGTACAGCATACATCCTCAATGTATGATTAAGTTTAAGTTTCAGCTTCATTCGGCAAGATCCAACAAAACCACAAACGCCAGTAGGGGGTAGGGTTTGCATACATGAATAGCGCACCGAATGGAACCATCCGGGGAGGCATCTTAATTCCAAAGAAGAACTGTAAGGAATGAGGACATACTACAAACAAACCGAAAAAACGGGTACAATTTACCTGAAACCGAGTCAAGCAAGTGAGCTTTGCTAAGTAATTCTCACATGTATAAATGAATGGTTTGTCAACAACTTGTCTGCCGTAAGGACTAACCCGAAACCCAGGTGTGGTTATTTGGTTGTAATGCTGCTCGGAAAGTAAATATAATGTGTTTCGACAACTTTGAAAGTGTTGTACGTTTTTGTTTCTCCTACCAGTAAACCCTTCGTTTGAAAATTTAGCTCCCGAACTGCTAGTATGCAATATGTTTTTGTATTGCAAATTGCATACCTTTCGGCGTTTTGATCGGTAACACAGCTAGATCTCACGTGTCTTATTTTGAACTCTCTTTCACTGTCTTCTGCTAAAGTGAAACAGTTCATCTAAATGCAGTTGTAGTCCTTTAAGCATTAAGTTTAGAATAAAATCAATTAAAGCCGAATTAAATTGAGTTAAACCGAGTTTCTTCCTTCGTTAGTGCTGCCGGCACATTTCTCCCGTTCTATTAATTGCCACCGTATTCATTTATTTATTTTATTTTACCATGCAACTCCCCGCACCCGTCAGCTCGGCCGCTTCCCGGAGCGAAATGGCAGACTTGCTGACCAAAAGAATCGGACAAGCTTTCGATTCGATTAGACCGTGATTTAAGTTCGGTATGGTTGAAAGCTGCACGAACTGTCTTGATACAGGACACCACCCACATCCGGTGCCGTTATTTGCCATGAAACAAAAAAAAAAGCACACAGAAACATCTAGCACTGGACCGCTCTCGATTCGCTTCGCTTCTTGCTTGATGCGTACGGGGGCATCTGCTGACCTGCTGCCCCGACACGAGCATCCGATTCGTTTAGCTCGTGCCAGCACTTTGACAGCAGCTGACAGTCTCGCTTTCTTCTTGGCTTCCCTCAATGGATATCTTTTCGTCCGTGCTGGGCTGGCTGTCTGGGCTGTGAATGTTTTCTTGCGGTGCATTTGTGGCGTTGCCGTAGCTCTGTCATTAGCAGTGGTAAGGAGCAGCTCAAGCCGCGTTCAGCATGGGGTCACCATGGTGATAGTTCCGTTGTCTCTCGATGGTGGTTCCATTCGTGCGGCAGAGGAAAAAAGAAATCGAAAATGTAGTTATGGGTGTTCACAGTCCGGGAGTTGCTCATCGTACGGCTATAATTGAATCTAAATTGGATAATAAATAACGACTCACTATCGGAACTGCGGCCGATGAAACGTTACCGCAGGAAGGTGACTATAGCACTCTACTCACACTGCAGAGGGTTTTTTAGTCTCCAGAAATGCTCTTATTATGCGGCAAAGAAATATTGAATCTTTGAACCATTCGAGCACAGCCCCGATGAGAAGGAAAATTAAATCGGACACAAAATTATCAACACTTCACCATCATCATCATCATCACCATCATCATCATCGTGCGCACACTAGCGTTGTGCCGTGAATGATTTCCTTCTAGCTTCCTCATGCTGTGAATCGTATTGATTTTTATCTTCTTTTGGTTATTCTGCCCACTCCGCGCTTCCCTCCTCCTGCTGAGCGGAGTTAACGTGAAAAAAAAATCGTTATGTGTTTTTGCTTTTCCCTCTTGACGACACCGACACCGATCGATTGACGGCCCACATTTTCATATAAATCACAATTTTAATCAACAGCGACCCGCATGTAGTATCGATAAATCTTCTTCGGCATCGTTTAACGCAAATACACATCGAAAGAAAATTATTTGATTAATGCTTCCCAAAATTGGCAGGCTCCACTACAAGTCGGGTGAATTATGTGACTATTTTCCTCAACAAGTCGCGTAGCAACAATAATTTTCCCGGCGTTTTTCATATCGTACTAAACTTATAAACAACTTACTATTGTTTTTAATGTTCCATTCTTTTTGTTTCCTTTTCAGGTAAGAAACTCATAATGGATTGAACGAAGTATCTAAACAGTTACGTGAGCGTGTGAGTGATAATTTTGTTTATATTTTTTCAAAGTTAGCATGGCAAAACATTTCAATATGCAAATTTCTGTTCACATATAAAAAATTAAACTCGCTTTCGGTAGGGTTAATGACTAAGGAAAATAAAATGTGCTGCTAGTGTTTCCAACGCCTGAATCTAGGCAATCACTACTAATGACTGAAATGCCTTTCAGTACTATGTACTACATATTAATAGACTAGAAAGATCTTTTGTTGTCTCAACTTACCGGTTGGCCAAAACGTCGTCTCTTTTGACGAACATATAAAAATTTTAAATGTATTTTGTATATTTTTACGAATCTATATTTCACGAAAACGTTGCAGAATAATATAATTTATTGGCACGTTGAGAAGAAGCTATCATATTGGCAAAAATATCGAAAATAATGCTTTTTTACACAATGTGGTCTACTGTGTGCCATGCTAGAATGCTATTTTTATTTCATTATTTCATTTCCTTTCGAACCTCGTTCGATTGCTATCGTGTATAATGCTACAATCATACCACACTGCACTGGTCATTTTGATTTTATTTTAAATTTTTCACGTTTCACACTGTTCTCTTTTAGTTTTATATTACTGCTTTTCCATGTTTTCCCCGCATTTTACAGCTCTTTGTTTTGTGTCTGGTGGAAAGAACCACCGAAAAGAACAGCTATAATCAACTTTTTCCCATACATGTTCATCGATCACTATTTGCTTCCTGCGTTTTTGTTTCCTGCGCTACTGTCCACTTCGGCAACGAAGCTTCGGCGTGTGATTAAGCTTACCGTGTCATACAAGGGTAAAAAAAAATTGGGTTTCCTCGTTGAATATCGAAAATAATTGAAATATGATTAAAATATACATTCACGCAATACTCCAGCCAGCCTGTTTGCTGCACATAAAAAAAAACAGTGTTCTCTACCATTGTTCTTTTTTGTATGTATAACAAGGTTTTTTTCAACACAACAACCACCATGCGTCCGTGGCCAGATCTGTCTGTGCCATTGGGGAAATCATGCCCCGTACCAATCATCAACCGCGTCACTCGGAACCAGCCTCCCAACGGTACAGACAGAACAGAATCTGTCAGAACATGATAAAGCATCCAAACGGAGGACACTTTCGGGATGTCGTTTGTATTGGGAGGTGGAGAGAATTTATTCTGTTTTTTTTTTTTTTTCGTTTTTGGGAACACTCCACATGGGCCGTTCTTCTTGAATGAAGAACAAAAAAAAACCACTCTACATTGCCTTTCTCGAAAGTGACTTATTACCCAATCAAAAGCAAACATCCCTGCGCTGTGGATGTTTGATCCGCTGTCAGCTTGTTACATACGCGTCTGACAGACTGATCTGCTTATCTGTTCCCGGTGCGCTTGATGGGTGGTGACACAGGCTGCCACCCAAATTGCCCAAATCATGCGCATCACAATCGTAAATCCTCCGTCACATGTGTCTAATAACCGGCAGCCATAACGATCCGATTCCCATGGGATGGTTTGTTCAGCGGTAAGGGCATCCCACACTGTCAACTTTGCCTCACCTTTGTTGGTGACCTGGGGCGGACGTTTTGAATTGCGAATTATCCACTCTAACAAGATTCAATATCGTTGGATGGAAAATCAATCTTACCGTACTGTTCGACTATCAACATTCTTTCCTATTCATGTAAAAACCACCAGAACGTGCATCTAATTGCATACTTTTAGGCAACTTGAAAACGTTCCATTCTGGCAACACGGCCAGACATTTTAATGTTTAATTTTTTTTCGATTCAAAAAAGTTGGCTATCAGTTTTAAAAGGCATCATCTAATCGGCAAACAAAGATTACATTATAAAGCTCTAAATTTCACTGAAAACTTTTCCACACATCGTACCGATTCGCTACGGAAAAAACCCTCGTGGATACCAGCCGTGTTTCGAATGTTTGTGACACATGCTTTCGACGAATTCCGTTATCCTTTTTACGCATGAAAGCAAACCTGCAAAAAAACACCCCTTTGCTTTGCGGGCCCGTATGGACTCCTTTTGCTTGACCTCCCCGGAGACCGCCGTCAACAGATGCGACATACGGTTGATGAAAAATCCAAATCCCTTTCGGGTCTCCCATCCACGCTTCGCTGGGGTGACAGTGTGTGTGTTTTTTTGCGACTTTAGTTATATTTCTGTCCCATCCCCCAACCGGAAGCTACCAATTTCGCTCGTCTTAAGCCCAACCGGTGGGTGGGTCGATCGGTCGCTGACAACGAGTAAATGCCGAGAGTATGAGTATGAGTATGAGTATGAGAGTATGGCCAAATGTCCTGCGTGGTTGTGTCCTAGTGCTCTCGATATTTTTTGGTTCCGATATGTTTCGTACCCCCCTCCGGAGGGATTTATCACTGTCAGTCCCGGCGTGTTTCTACCGGTGAAGCGTAAATAGGTGACGCGGTTGGGAAAGCGGTGGTATTCTAAATCCCCAGAAGGTTCATCGTTCGAGGATCGATGAGTATGGTAGGGCTCTGGCTAGCCGTGTGTATTGGAATGTCCTTTTTTTTCTTGTTTCTGGGAAATGCCACGCCAAAATGCTGACCTTTCCATCGACGACGTAAGGATTTTTTGTTTGCTGCTTCGTAGCTTCTACATTCACCAAAGGTGCGCATCGTCCCTTCATAAAGTTTCTTATCATATCTCAACCTATCCAGGTCATTGAAGCGTACGCTGTGGAACCCTGACCGTGTCTTTCCAGCTGTCACAAAATGGCGTCCGTGGCAGTCGGACAAAGTGGAATGGCGAAGTGGAAAATGATATCTTGAGAAAGGACGTGCAGGCAGGACGAACGCTCACCCTAATTCCTGTATGACATATATATGTCAGGGCTGTCAAGCGCAAATGCTCTCCACTCACGAGGCGAATTTATTCTGCCGTCTGTCCTGCCGGACCATCCGGCACTGCTGGTCGGAATTGGCAGCAAAATTGAAGGACTGCACTGCATGTGCAAAACAAGCTCCACCAAGACATCCCATCGCTTTAACGCGTCCCTTTTCATGCCTAAACGCAGGAAAGGTTGTATTTGCTTCTGTCCTTCATTTGTTTCGTGCCGGAATTAGGCGCAGGGTGTTAGAAGTTTTGTGTGAAAAATGATAAACTACTCAGCCATTTCGCATCCATCTCATTTACGCGTCGTACGCAGGGCTTATTTTTTCCCTTCATATTGCACGGCTTGATGCTTTCGACCCTCAATATGCTAACGAACGATCGAGCGAGATGATCCGATGAAACGATAATAACCATCGTCCGAACCAAGCGGTTCCGTTTCTGAGTAGGCTGTGAAAAATTACCACCTGGCCATTGTTTTCCATGTTTAGTAAACATTGCTCGCTGTTGTTTGGTATTCTCATGCACAGCGAACGCGCGATTCAGTAGAATAAAGCTTACAATTTGTACAAAGCAAACCGAACTGAAGCATGTTTCGAGGAAATGTACCCAACGTTTTTTAATCTATTCGTGTGTATTTTGTTCGTTTTTGTTTTGAATTTATTTGAACCATTGAAAACAAGTTTCATTTCACGTTTCTTTCGAGCGAGAAAATGAACAACCCACATTCAGTTTATAAATGCAAAACATCATGATCGTTTCGTTCAATTGCAATGAGCAAACAACTTGTTTATGCCGCTCTGTTTTATTCTTGTTAATGAACAATCCAAAACCCCGTAATTAAAAACGCTTATCAAATGGCTGAAAAATTGTGAAAGAATGATTTATTGCTCGTGATATTAATAGCATATGAAAGAAATAATGGATCATTATGCTTGTATGCTTAATTTAAATTTGATTTAAGTTACTAAATATCATGTATTAATGGGCTCTTATATTCTAAATGCAGAACGAATTCATTCGAACAATGGATACATTCTGAAAGATTATGAAAACATAATTATTAAAGAAGGTTGAATACAATGAAGTTCGCGTGAATCCTATGTTTTATAAATATTCTGTCGGGTGGCCAAAACATTAGCTAACATCTTAAAACAGCAAACGATGTTTTTTAATCTAGATGAAAATATATCGGATGGATGCAAATAGTTATATCATGTAAACCTTATTCGGTTCGGTGTTTGATGCTTGCCGTTTGAACAAATAGTTTGCCTTGCTGTTTTGGTGGTCGCCGTTACAAATGAAGCGATATTCTATAAATAAATATGACGAATAATAAATGAATAATAAATAATAATAAATATAATGAAGCGATATCTATAAAGCACAAAACAGTGCTGGGTTTCTTCTTCTAGCAGGTAGCAGGGAAACTCAAGTGAAAAATCGATAAATTATGTTCATTTTTGTTAAGGTGCTTACGTATGTTTCGGGTGAATTGTCTGACCGAAATCAGGAAGAGCACTCGGACACGTTATTTACTGGAAGAGCCACTAGGACGATGTTTACTAATTTATGAATAAACAGTCACAGCCACATCTGATACACTTTCTGAACATTTTTGTTTGATTGTGTTGATTGTATTGTGTTAAGGATTGAGATAGGATCGGCCTGAAGTGGCCAAGCGGAATATGTAAACGGCGCTCACGAGCGAACCCGAATGGGAATAGAATTAAGAATAGCGATTAAGAGAAATATAGATTAGTATTGCTTTAGAACTAAACCAAATCGAACGCCAATTTAATTCTCGCCTACAATTTTCGTTAACATAAAATTTGACTTTATTGTGTCATTTGTGGCAGAAAGTACAAAGCAGCTTAAAACGCGACATTAAAAGCATTCCTCGGGATATTATGTCTGCTGGATTGTCTTCACCCGATACATGGTACCAACAACTCTTGTCTGTTATGTGCTGAATCTCCGATATTCGATTAGCGACGAACGGCTTGCATCGAGAAGGATGTCCAGCTATCCAATGCAACACTATCGTTGAATCAACCCAAAAAATGCTTTTAATGTCGCGTTTTAAGCTGCTTTGTACTTTCTGCCACAAATGACACAATAATAACGCGCCCGACAATTCGAGTCTTGGAAGAGTAACTCTTTTCTGCTTTTTTCCATTTTCAATGGGTGCTACCTTGGACTTTGCACATAACAGTTCTACATTTATGCTACCATTTTCCGATGTAGTTCGCACATAGATGCAGGCACCATACGCCTTTTCTGACGCATCACTAAAGCCGTGTAGTTCAATACTTTCCGCATTTTC
Organism: Anopheles moucheti; assembly: GCF_943734755.1. Classification (NCBI taxonomy): domain Eukaryota; kingdom Metazoa; phylum Arthropoda; class Insecta; order Diptera; family Culicidae; genus Anopheles; species Anopheles moucheti. The sequence continues at coordinate 44,925,339 of NC_069140.1, forward strand.
CGCCATCACTCGACGTGGGACCTTGATATCTGCTACATGACTAATGTCTTGCTTAAAAAGTCGCCACCGTTGTCGCAATTCTTCTTCAAGCGGTTGATCCCAATCAATCTTTTTCTCCCACAGTTCTTGCAGGAAACATTTTGCGAGCACAATGACTGGCCCGATTAGTCCCAATGGATCATACAAGCGCGCAGCCTCGGAGACAACACTGCGTTTAGAAATTTGTTGGTCACAATTCCATTTGGGTACGTTGAAACCTAGGCTATCTTCTGCTGGGGACCATTTTAAGCCAAGGGCTTTAATCGACTTGTTCGGATCTATCAAAAGCTCCGAACCCATCTCGCGAAGCTGGGCTGGAAGCGTATTCAAAATCTGCTTTGAATTGGAAGCCCACTTCCTAAGAGGAAAACCAGCAGACTGCAACAACTCGCACATCTCGTTACATAATTGTTTTCCATCTTCCACCGTGTCTGCACCACTAATCATGTCGTCCATGTAGAAGTCTGTCGATAAGATTTGTGAAGCAACAGGATGCGATACCTTCGCCTCTTTCGACAGCGTTTGAAGACACTTGGTGGCCAAGTATGGAGCTGATGATGTTCCATATGTAATCGTATTCAGTTGATACGAGCGAATTCCACCATATTCTGTATCTTGCCAAATAATACGTTGTAACGGACGGTCTGCTTCTGCTATCCATACTTGCCGATACATCTTTTCGATGTCCGCCGTCAGCGCATATTTTGGCAAACGAAAGCGCATTATGATGCTCAATAGATCTTCTTGGATTACAGGACCGACTAATAAGGCATCATTTAAGGATACTCCGGACTCACTAGAACAAGAGGCATCGAAAACCACTCGTAATTTCGTTGTAAGACTATCCGGTCGCACGATGCAGTGATGCGGCATGTAATAGGTAATCGATTCATCTTCAGGATCAGGATTGACTTCTACCATGTGACCTAATCGCAGATATTCATTCAAAAACTCCTGATATTGCGCCTTCAATTCATTGTTGGCATTAAGCCGACGGCTCAACGATTGGAGTCGTCGTTTAGCTATGTTGTAAGATGAGCCTAACATCTTGATCTTAACAGGATCCTTTGGAAGTGCCACTATGTATCTTCCATCTGGCCCTCTAGTAGTAGTGCATTCGAATATTTCTTCGCATTTCGATTCTTCTGGTGATAAAGTACTCGATGTGTGACATGACTCAATTTCCCAAAACTTAGTCAGTTGTTCATCTAACGCTGGTCCGCTACAGGTAAGGTTCACTACATGTGGTTGTTGACTCTGAAGTCCCGATGTCCTTCCCGAAACAATCCAACCCAGTTGGGTCTCTTGCAGCAGTAAATTGTCACACTGCGATCGAAGTCTCAATACTCCATCCATCAGTATGTCATTGTACACCTCTCTGCCAAGAAGCATATCGATGTTACCAACTTCACCACAAGTCGGGTCGGCTAGCCTAATGTTCTTCGGTATTTTCCAAAGTTGCTGATCCACTTTAGCTGGCGGAAGATTCCACATGATTTCCGTCAGAACGTGCAACCTTAAAGGATAACGAACATTAGTAACTTGTGAACCAATTACTACGTTTACCGAATGTGATGAGGTTTGGTTGCCTCTGCCCACAGCTCCAATTGTTAGATGATCTCGTTGTCTGGGTGCTCGTAGTCGTTGTACTAATCGTTCGGTGATGAGATTTATCTGCGCCCCACCATCCAGTAGAGCTCGTGCAATCGTCTGGGTTCCATTTGCTGCACAAACTGTAACTAGGACTGTCGGAAGTAAGACAGTGGTGGTGGTTAACGGTGCAGCTTGCGAACCAGCTGGCGTTAGCATCACTGCCTGGGTTTCTCTATCTCGATTCGACTCGGATGGTTGCGCAGGATCTCCATCAGCAGCTGTTCCCGTAATACTCGCATAGGGTTTGGATTGTACGGGCGACCTGTGCAGCATAGTATGATGCTTTAACTTGCATACTCGACACGTACTCGATGTACACTCCTTAACGCGATGATCAGCTGCCAAACAATTGATACAAATCCCCTTTTCCTTGACGATGTTGTACCGTTCCATAACCGAAAGATTTCGAAAAGTCTGACACTTAAACGCTGAGTGGTAATCTTTAGAACAAAAAATACATTTTTCCTCCAGGTGATCGACCTTCATGGTTGCACATGCCTGCTTCAGCTTTTGCCTTCCGTGATGGATGTGGGTGTTCGATAAAGCCGGTTCCTTACTCTGAGGCAATGCTTGTAATACTACCACATGCTGCTTCAAAAATTGCACTAGTTCAGTGTATTCGGCCACTTCTACGCTTCGGTGATGTATCTCCCACTGCTTTCGAGTATTCCCGTCCAATCTATCGCACAACATGTGTGCTAGCAGTACACTCCAGCCATTTGTATCGACACCAACCTTTTCGACCATTTTGATGGCTCGCTCAAAGCCATCAAGCAAATTGGTGAGTGACTCGAAGCTTTCACGTTTTGCCAAGGGAATTGAGAAAAGTTCCTCCAGATAACGTCGCACCAACACTTTCTTATTCTCGTATCTACTCTTAAGTAGTTCCCATGCGATGTTATAATTGGCTGCTGTGGTTTCCACTGCCTCGATCACTTGAGCGGCCTCCTTAGACACCACGCGTTTCAGGTAAATGAGTTTATCTACGTCGGATAAACTTGGATGCTGGTCGATCATGCTACTGAATGCGTCACGGAAAGTCGGCCAAGTTTCCAACGTGCCTTCGAACTTAGGCAACGGAATTTCTGGTAAACGCACTTTCGATTTGGGGTTTGACACATCTGACACATGCGTAACGCTAGCCGACGCACACAAAGCCGCTTCGCGCCGTTTTAACACTACAGATAACTCGAAGCGTCGTTGCTCAAACTCTGCGTACTGTCTCTCTTCCTCCTCTGCCTGGGCAGAATTGCTGGTTTCCATGACCGCCGTGTATTTTCTCTCAAAGGAGGACGCGATGGATTTTAACTGTTCCGTACACTCTTTTAAATATGATACATCAGCTTCAGGAGTTGAATCCAACACCGCTTTCAACGATTCCATTCTGCGTATTATGTGAGCGTGATAACGCTCGATTGTACCCGCCATCGAGGTTTGCGTTTCGATCGGACTCGACGTAGCTTGCACTTGCGAAAACGTTGTTTCTTCCGTATTAGACATTACTTTTATCGACTACACAACTGCTAAGACCGATTGCCAATTTATCAGAAACTAATGGTATCCGGTTCGAAGGACCAAATTTTATGTTAACGAAAATTGTAGGCGAGAATTAAATTGGCGTTCGATTTGGTTTAGTTCTAAAGCAATACTAATCTATATTTCTCTTAATCGCTATTCTTAATTCTATTCCCATTCGGGTTCGCTCGTGAGCGCCGTTTACATATTCCGCTTGGCCACTTCAGGCCGATCCTATCTCAATCCTTAACATATTGAACAAAACAGATTCTTAACAGTTTCTCAAAACTAGTCAAAACTGTCACAACCAATGGATATAACAAGAAGGCAGGTTTAGATCACAACTTTCCGATTGTCAAAGTTTTTGACACAACCAGCTCATCTGGAGGATCGGAGCTTGAAACAAATGACGGGAGAGGGCGCCACCAGCATGACAATAAAAAGAGCTGCATTCCGAGGATCGCGCCCTATTCCTGTTGCAATCGAGAAAAGACGAGTAATACATTTTGAACGTCTCTGATTACAAACGAGGCTGTTAAAAATCTACTGATAAAATCCGAATTTGCAACACGATATATACAATGTAATACAAAAATAAAGGGTTCTCCACTAGATGTAAGCTATCTAATATACTAATGTTTAAGGTTTAGTTTCATGGCACAGGTCCAATATGAAAGTTTATCCTTTTCACTTTCCACTTTATAATTGTTCTTTTCCAATTCCCGAATCGTTAGTCTACTCTAATCTATCTTTTCCAATCTCCACAGAATTTATTTCTATCCATAGAGTAAATATTTAGTAATAGCAAACCCTAATTCAAAGCATCTGCGACAGTACACTAATTTTTTTTGTAAAAATGGTTTATTATGAATAAATTCACAATCATTGTTCTTTAAAAAAAAGGGTTCTCCATCGCTATTTATCATACGTTCTGCTCTCACGCCTTCGTGAATCTGTCCCGTTAATTTCATATCGATGACGTTTATTCGACCAGACGTTTTTAATTTATTCGACCTACCACTGTGTTCCGGTGCAGTGCCAATTATATTCGTAACAATAGCCTATTCAAAATATGAAATACAGCTAAAAACAGAGTTGCAGGCACTTAAATCCTCGTTATGTGATTTTACGATGAGTATTTTAGATGCGTTTAAAATTTACTTTGAAGGCAGAAAATTGGCATCAAAAGTCGCATGTCTGATGCTAAAAATAAATTGATGAAATGTTGAAACTTGATGTAATTAAATCCTCAAACGGAACTCCGTCACAGAATATTATTTGGAATTTTTGATACACAATATTTAAATTCATGCTGTACGAGAACAGCACAGTGCTCTAAAAAATCACCAAAAACGTTTCCAAACCAAAGACCAGGCGTCTCCATTGCATTTGGCGTTATTCTCACGCGCATGGTGCTTCCGGCTGTCACAACATACGCTCACCCTACGATTGTTTTGACCCAGCTTCCTCTACGATGAGCACCATTTATTTATCTTTGTTTTCCGACCGAATAAAATGTATATTTATGATCTTAAACCTAAACAGCGGCCGCGGTTTCGCGAAGAAAGCGAACACGTTCACCAATAACGAAGCTGTGTGCCGTCAGGAAGGTTTAAGTTCGGCGGTGTTTAACGATGTGTTTGCTTTGCGAAGATGCGCGTGAACCACGTGGCGTACACCCGCACCGTTCCGGTTTGGGCAGGACTATTTCGTGCGCGTTTGTTGTTTTGTTAGGAAACAGGCACTTTCTTGTAATGCGATGTACAACCTTCCAGAAGGGAAATGGCGAATCTTCCGGTATCCGAAACGTGGTTCCTGCCTTCCGATCCGGCCTCAGCGGGCATCCAACACAGACACACGGGGCTGACAATTGGTTGGCGGCAAGCTCTCGTGCAAGATGAAGCATTATTCGCGCTGAATATGTCTCCAGCGTGTTATTTATGATCTGCGGAGGTGAATTTCGAACGGTACCTTCCATGTGCCTTCCCGGTACGTGATTCTGGTCCGCGTGAGGGATAATGCAAATAAATAATAACTATCAAAACGGAGCACGGTTCCGAGGATCGGTCTTCCCAAACCACGGAAGCAGCCACCAGCCAAACCAGCCGGGTCGGGGAAAAGGTTGCACATTAGTTTTCCCCATGGCATCCCGATTGCATGGTTCTCTCTCTTTCTTCCTCTCTCTCTCTCTCTCTCTCTCTCTCTCTCTCTCTCTCTCTCTCTCTCTCTCTCTCTCTCCCTCTTTCTCTGGCGCTTCACCGTACTGTTCCGCACTGCCCTTTAACTGTTAACCCTTTCAGTCAGGTGTTTCAAAGCTCCTGGCAAAAGCTCATAATTCACGCTTCACGCTAACCTGCATTTAAACAGACAAATATTTATTGGTACATTAACGACCTGCGGGTTACCGCCGGGTGTCGCCCGGGTCCAGCACGGTTCACCCGGGCAAGCAATCCGGAACGTGCGCGATTGCTGTGGATAATTTACGACGACTTTCCGACGGTTCTATCGCTTCCGCTTTCGTACGGAGACTGCTTATGTCCATGCCACTATGTCCATGTACTTTGGTTGTTTGTTTGTTTTGCTGTACTGTGTCACATCCGAGGCGGATATCGTTCTTTTTCACGTTGACAAAACGGTTTCGATGTGATTCATTTGAGTGCAGATAATAACTGTGCGTCTTTATGCTTGATTTTTGAGTATTTCAGCAAAGCTCAAATTTTGGTCTTAAGTTTCTAACAAGAATTTGTAAATTATGTTTCTTAATCTATTGGCATTTTTTTGTTCATTTCTATTATTTTTTGTTATTTATTATTTATATTTATTATTATTTATATTTGTTTATTTCTATTTATTTCTGTTTATTTCTATTCATTTCTTTCGAAATGAATTTGCCATTGCTTTTAATAAAGTTAATTCATTTTTAAGTTTTCTCAATACATTTTTTTTGTGAAAATAAAAACAATTGATATTCTGTATGGCGAGTGAATTATATTTTCCAAACCTAGCCCAGATAATTTCTTCCGAGCCATGAGAGATTTGTAATTTAAGTGTGTTATTTTGTTATGGTTGCGCAACACAACAGCTTTGTTGTTGATTAATTCCAAGTACTCGTTCATGCTGCTCAGTTGTTGGCAACAGAAGTTCGAATTAATAGTTTGGCTTCACTTTAGAACGAAGAACTGACTATTCGGCTACAGATAAACAGTGTTAAAGAGAAGCAGGAATGCAGGCTTAGACTTGTTGAGGTTGTTGGGCTGATAAAGAAAAATACTTCAGAATCTCATAATGCACAGCTTCCTTCCACACATGCGTCATCTAAAAATAAAGTTCCTCCATCAAGATACCCCGTTTAAAATAATTTTGAACGGTTGGTTGGAAAATTTCAAATAAATTACTAATACTGCCAAATATTCCATGCCTATCCTAGGTCAAATATTTCTTTAGGCTTATCAGTCACGATCCGATCCGATTTCCGGAACGAAAGTAAACGAGTATGCCATTTTTCGTATTTAAAAGTAAAATCGTAACACGTATTGTATTTTTCAGAAATTTGTAATTTGTAATTAGTTTATTGATGAACGGACGGCAAAGCTCACTCGATAGATGACAAAATACTTTACTGCTCGGAGGATAACACACGCGGGACATCGAAATTGTTGATAAATACCGTGTACCTCTTCAGAATGTTGCCGACATCGTTGAAGTTTCGGTAAATGGGAAGGAATGGGTCAGATAATTCAAGCGGCAAACACCAAATCTATAATTTGTGTAGAGTGTCATAGAGTCTTACGACAAATTTTATTTCAATCTTTCTATCAAATAGATAGCTGTGCATTGATTGTAAAAACATTCCATCATTAGCAGAAGAGTGATGGAGCGGAAATGGAATGTTTCTTCGTGAAACAATGCTAATGAAATAATAATGTCGGAGCTTAAAATTCTTAACAGCCTTGTAACATTCATCGGCTCGTTGTACAATTGCGATAAAGTTCATTTTCCAGACCCATGTTCCCGGAGATAAATTAAATTACATGCTCCAGCTCTCAAATGGCCGGTGGTAAAATTTTCCCATTATCAATATTGATTAATGAAGTCGACGGCTGCTCACCAGCACTGTCTGCCGGAGGGATCGCTACCGCTCGAATTTAACACCTTCGCCTTGTGCTTTGAAAATTTATTTGTCTGTTAATTTCGCGGCCAGTACGCTCCCAGCAAACCGGCAGCGGTTCCCAGCCTGCCCGAATCTTGCATCCCGGTTCGGGGTTTTGGAAAATGGGTCACGCTAATGAGAAACATAAAACAAATAGATTGCGATTGTGTACCGGGTGGGGGGACGACCATGTGCCCACGACAGCCTACAACCGAGCTCGTCTAAGTATCGACAGGAAAGTTGGGCGTAGGTTGTCGTTGGTGTCGGCAAACGGGATCGCTTCTTCACGCCAACGCGCTGAACTGAAGCTGGCCGGCCGAAGGCAAACGAACCGGAACGATAAATCGATAGACTGGTCACCGTACTTTTCCGCCACCGTACTGACGGTGGTGGTTTCGTGATTTTGCACCTCCTGGAAATGGAGTAATTTATCTTCTCACCACAAAGTGCGCTCCGCTTCCCTTATCATCTTCCCTTCCATATTCCGAGACCTGGGGGCCGTAACCGATCGATAAGCTGTGTTTTTTTTCTACTTCCCACAGTTATGCATAGTGTCTCGCTTCAAACAGCGTATTCTAGTGGGGCAGCTTTTTGCACTGTTGGCTACTAGGGCGGCGTGATGGGCTATTTCATTCAGCAAAAGCTTGGAAATATTTCATCGAACTAAAGTGAATAATTTGCTCCAGCTGACGAGGGCGATCACGTTGGACAATGAAGATCGTACCTTTTTGGATCATTTCAATGCCTTATGGAGGATTTTTTTAATCGTTGTCCTGTGAAAGATACGACTACATCTGAGCCTAACGGACTTCCGCAATGTCGTTATGTTTGGTGCTTACGATTTTAACCAAATGTGATTTTTCCCTCATTCTAAAGAATGCAATGCAACTATCTTCAAAACATCCCCTTAGAAGAAAATGATGTAAAACCGCTTTCAAGCCAGCTTTCAACGAAATGATTTACAGCACAAGGTGACGAGTTGGGCACTCGTTGGAACAAAACCTCGAATAGACAGAAGTCTATCACACTTGCTCACGGAATAAAACAAAACCCCACCTTGCTTTAGCTCTCCGAACAAAGCGCCCAATGTCTGTGTAGTTGGTCTCGAGAGAGAGCGGAAAATCTAATTTATTACCTCAATTATGAGACCGTGGTTGATGTTCGTGCCGGCGGAACATGTTAAACGGTAAGTGCTTCTTCGGCCGGCGAAGGGATGATGAGGGGCGATGAGCGGAACGATTGCAAAACTGCCACCAACCGTTTGCAGTTAATTTTCACAATTAAACCGATAATTGGATGAGGAACATCGGTTGCTTTTTTTTCTTTTTGCTGTGTGTTTCGCGTTTATTAAAATTTTACATTGTGCACTCACCTCCCGTTAAGCACACAGGATTTATGCTCGGAGGTTGCTACTGCCACTCATAACTGATCGGTCGGACATGATTCATGATTGCGACGCCACCATTCACCGGTCATTGGCCAGGGGATTGTTTTTTCTTCATGCACTCTCCTTCAATGGCCATAAATCGAGTGGGAAATTACCTTTTTTTTTGCGAAACGTCCGTTTGGAGCAGTTTTGTAAGTCCCTCTAGATGCACTTTTAGTTTGACAAATGTTTAAATTAACTTTAAACTTCACCAGATAGTGTGAATTGTAGTAAATAATCCACATTATACTTGTAAAATGCAAGAAAAAGACTTAACAATCACTTCATAAAATAACGTTTTCTTGTAAAGTTTTCTATTTTTGTTAAGTCTAGAATGTTGCAATACGCGCACGATTTATCAAAAACACAGACAAAAAGTTTGCAACAAACCTGCATAAAGAACCCGGTTTCCAACCAATAAAAGCCGACAGGAAAGCATCGATAGTGATGTTGCGACAGCCAATTACTTAGGATAATTTATTAAGTCACGCTTCCTACGGGCTGGTGCCGTAAGTGGAAAGACGCATTATTCATAGCGGTAAGCTTGCATGCAAAGTCTTTAATCAACCAGAGTTTCCATCGCAGTGATTACATCTAACCAGTAGCAACGACACACACACACACACACACACAAATAACTCACGTGAAAGCTTCTTTTTAATTTGCATTCCACCTTGTCGCTTTTGAACACCGACACCGAAAAAAAAAAACGCAAATCTTGAGCGTGAAAAACGGTTACGTCGCGGCGGCTTAAAGCTTGATGAAGACGGTGGAAAAGACACGAAAAATACCCGAACCGCAGGTGCTAAGGCACACAGTAATCCGGTGTGAGATTTTTCCCTCTCGCTCTCCCGTGACGATCTGCATAGCTTTGAAAATTAAGAAAATTACATTAAAAACTCACTTCCAGCTTCCAGGTGAACGAAAACGGAAAAGCGCCCACTCGGCGGGAGGGGGAGCGTGGTTGGTACCAGCCAACGCCACCGGTCTTGAGTTATTTCTTTACCAGCTGACGAAAAAATGAGCTTATTTATTACCATGTGAAGTCGTTTACTGGCTCTGTCGGCGGCGTCCATTTTGCTTGTTGTAAAGATTTTACTTTTTTTGCCCATCCCGACCGCCCTTACCATGGGCTGGGTTGAATTTATTTTCTGTTTATTCCTTCGCTCGGACGAGCTTCTTCGCTTTGAATATTTTGTGTGGTCTCTCGCAGACGTGTCGTGTCCTTCTCGTATTTTTTATGTCTTTTGTTGTATTTTTCAGCTGGTTTCTTTTTTTTTCACTTTCGCATTTCGCTATTCATGTTTTTGTCCTTTAGAAGTCATCCTCTGCTGTCCCGAGTAAGGAAGGCCGCAATGGTCTTTCTAGACCATTGGCTTACTTTACCTTCTTGCATATCTCATTCAAAATTTAAATTTAATTTAATATCGTTTGAGGCGAGAAGCGGCTATTCGGAGTGGCTCGGGGGGGGCTACTGTTTGCTTTGTGGTGCTTGCTGTAATATTGGTAGCCTCGTTTTCCGGAACCTGTGTGGAAGCTTTCTGAGGGTTTCTAAGCAGGCTTATCATCATGCAGCAATCATATGATTAGCTCGGTACATGAACTTGCCCAATATGCCACGGGTACGATACGGTTCTTCATGAATCGATTCAGGTCGCCAAACGATTGTGGGATATGGTCTTCAGGTGTTCCGTTTTTTTGGGTGAGATGACGAGCTTTCGCAGCAATAGCAAGGATCTTTGATGATGCTGAGCTTTTTGATGTAGTGAGCGTACGTTTTCTCACATTACATCTAGATCGTTAGATTATCCTCTTCTTGTAAAATTACGTTCGTGTTTTAATGTTCCACGTATGTTGGATTTAACTTCTTTTGATTCATCTGCTATTTCGCACTTTTTGCAATCCTCATTATGCACACATACTACAGCAATATCTGAATCCAAGGCAAAACAATATCGCTTCATCATGCGAAGCACGGTCGCAACGTTCATCATAATAGAATTAAAACGCGGAAAAGAATCATCCTTTACTTCCCATGCTTGCATCCGTTCCTTCCGCTTCGGTTGTGTACAGGAAAAAAAGAAAGCTGGGAAACTCTGTACGAGACATCAGGTCAGGTCGCTGCTTGTTGCCTGTCATCAAGCGATTATCTTTTAATCTATCCACACAAAACAAGGTCCTTGCTGCGCACAGCAACTTCGTAACAAACTTTTCTCCGGCTGCAAAATAAATCCTTTCCCGCCCACAACACAACCATGCCGGTGCTTGTGTTGGTTTGCGGCAAAATGAAGCTTTCGCTCACCGTGCCGTGAGAATATTCGTTCTTCCTAGCACCACAACCAACGTGCCCGTTTTAGAAGAAGGTACCAATGTCTATGAGATTGACTGTTGGAATTTTGCTACGGTGAGGAGGTTTTTGCTATAGTCTTAGCCCGTTCCATCCGTGATCGATTCGGGCGACCGAACGACGAAACAATTCCCAATCTGAAACATCAACCCCCACGCAAAATACCTATCTTAAGCTCCTCTATGCAAAGAGCGTTAAACTTTTTAAGCCTTTCCAGTGCGGGGGAAGGAGGCAACGACTGAGCAAAACTGTTGCCAAAAAAGTATGCCCAACATAAATCCTTGGCCCAACCAATTCTACGCGTTACTCGCGTAATAACCACGTAATGGATTTTAAATCTTTCCTCACCTCATTTTGCGCACCCACCCCCTCGTTTTAAATGGAAAGTCACCAAACACACACACTCATCTCACGACCTCGATCCGTGTTGTTTGCTACTTAAGGGAAGCTTTAGAAAATGTCTGGGAAAAAGCACAAAAGTTGTCCCAAAAATTCTTCGAGCATAACCACCAGTAGCGTAAAAGGTGATAAAGCTTCGTCACCAGCAACCGTTTTGGATTGGAAAAAGTTTTCCTCGCTGCATGAGTTGGGTGGAGTTGGGTAAACCGTACTGGTTTGTTTATGGAAAGTTCCCTAAGGAAACACTTGTCTAAGGGGCATCGAGTGTGCTAAGCATGTGAAAATTGTATTCAATGAATTAGAGATTCTGTTTTTAGAAACTTGTGCACTGTAAGGTGTTGTTCAAATATTACCATATTGAAAGGATTAAAAGAAACTACCAAACTGAGAACGCAATGTTTAAGACTCGCTTTCCAGCACATAAATCTTGCAAAAATCCCTCGTAAACTACGCCAGTCAGTTGAGAGTGATCTGATTTTTATGCTTCAGCATCACGCTAATGATATTCTTTACTGCAGCGAAAAAAAAAACCCTCCACCCACATATTTCCCTCACCGTTTGTAGCCCATTTGTAATCATTCAAATTCTCTTCACCGTTGTTTTTTTTTTTACTCTAATGCGCTTTATTTGTGAAGCACAAATTTTAACCAAGCGCCCGGCACAACAGCTCCTCACTCTTCCCATCCAAGCAAGCCATTTGTCTTCTTTCGGGCACAATCTGCTACCATCCAAACGAGGAAGTCATCAAATTGAAATAAATTACGTACGCCACCTAGTCGGAGCCAGAACCGGCGTGCTACTTCAAGGATGGCCCCTGTATTTTTTTTTTTGAATGCTCACCCGGCTGCTAGATTTTAAAGCTCTTTTTGTGGACTTTAAATATACGCGGTAAAACGTCCTCCCTCTCAGTCCTCAGGTCAAACATCATCACCGTGACGTGTGTGGCTTTAAACTTTCTTCGGGCCCGAAAATTCCGGCACACCTTCTCCCAACGCGCTAGTTTTGTGATGTTGTATCGCTGCACCTAACAAATGTGCTCCAATTCGCGCACATTTTTACATGTTTCGTGAAGGAAATATTTTAATGTTAACCAGCTGTAACACCCTGTCCTCTGTGTGTGCGTCCCACGGTACGTCCCAGGTCCGGGGATGGAAGACATGTTTGTTTGTTTTTGTACACGTACCTCCGGGTGAAATAATTACTCGGAAGTGATTTTTCTTTCCCGCTTCACGCGAACAACGAGGACAAAACTCACCCACAGCACACAAAAAAAGTGCCCCGAGATGGCGCTTGTCGCGCTGGCAGCAGACATAAAACATGCTGCTTGGAGAACGGATGGGGATGGGGGCACCCATGTTTGCCAAGATAACAGCCGCTCACCCGGGGCCCCGTGATATGATGTGTGCCGCGTGTGCCGGCACGTGCGGCAAACGAGATTTAAATTCATCCATCCATCCCCCGGCCGTGGGTGACGTGTGAGGGATGGCGCAACTCGGGGAACTCGTCACATCCGAACGGAAATGGATGGTGTGCAGTGTGCAGTGGCGGGAAAAAACCCCGAGATCGTCTTTAAGCGATTGGCCACAGTGCATGAGAACTTTGAAACTTTAAAAAGTCAAAAGAAGAAGTGAATGATGTATGCGTGGTGTTCCGACAACTGGGCGATAGGTGGCGTTTTGTGTATTTGTTTGTGCGAAAAATTAGGTAGTTTTTTACTTTAATAGTTTGTTAATTAATTTAATTGATGCATGTAGACACCATGTGAGACATTCCAAAATTATACTTAATTTTATCTTGTTTTAACTAGGTAAAAGCTTTAAATTAAAGTGAAGGAGTCTTGCACTGTACTCATTATATTGTGCCTCATGATGTTGGGATGTCTGCAACCCAATACGATATCGCTATATCTCTGCTCCTTAAAAATCACTTTAACTGACCGGCCACTAAATCCCATCCAGTCTCACAGTTACCCGAATCTGAATCTCCAAATCCTCGCAGGACATTCATGGACGATAGTTCATTTGTTCATTTGTGTTCATTTGATTCATCATTTGTTCAGTAGAAAGAAGTTCATTGAGAACAAAATGGGTGAGAAATGAATCACGAGATCATTCTGATGTAATAATGATCTACAGAAAGCTCTTGGAGTGAAGATCACGGGACCAATTGTTTGGAATAGTATTAATCCTCTTACCATTCACTCTACGATCAAAACTGAAAATATAGCTAAAGGGCGGTGAGGTTTTAGTGTGTTTAATAACGACGACAGTTCTGGACACGACGACCCATCCGGATCGTTCTTTCGTAGTAAGGACCCAGAAAAAGCTATGAGAAATGGATAAGTGGGGTAAGATAGATCAGTTGTATAAAACAGCTTTAGTGACACCTGATTTGTGGCCATTGACTCTGCTACTTACCGCGAATTCCACAATGAGATGCGACTCATATTGACGATATGCAATATAGGCTTTAAGTCATAGCTGCCCAAAGCCCTTCCAGATTTCAGTGTTCAATAGTACTTAGTCGCCTGAAAGTTGCGGTATGGGAGCGATATTCCATTTAAAAATGGAAAAATGTTTACCAAACAAACACCAGAAGTCTCGGGCTACACAGCGGACAGCGGGCAGTAGAGCTTCCGTGGTTATTATTACAAGTGGCACGATAGGACGACGACTTGTTTCAGCCACATTGTCCCACCTTTCAATGTGTTTTCACACCCACAAATCAACACGGCCGCAGACCCCAAAAACAATGCAAATTAATTAAAAACAGTTCCGCTTAAATCTTTAAGCTTGTTAATAGTAACAATCTGGCATTCGTCGTGTGTGTTTATGGCCACCCTGGCCACCGCAGAGTCTACTAGCAATTGTTAAAACGTTCACCACGGTACTAAAACCATTCGCATAAAACCTTCGTTCTTGTAGTTTTTTTTTTTTTGCTTCTCTCCACAGTTCCCGAGCCAAACACTAACTCAGCAACCGAATGGAATGTTGTGTTTCTCAAATGTATTATTTATTTTAAGCTCGTCCATTTCGCTACTCTTCATCGTGCCTTGCGTGGTTTTGCAGGGCGGAAAAAAAAGGAAAATAAACCCTAGCCATAAGGGAAAAGCTTTGGCTTTCGTGTTTCCTGTGAAACAGGGGGCAAAAAAAACTGTTCCATGGAATGCGCGAGATGAAATTCTACATGCAGCGTTTACTAAGGGAAATTGTGTTGAGATGGCGGTGGTAGAGAAATGGCCCATCCAAACATGCACGAAGACGACAGGGCGCGAACGGTAGAAAAGTACGGCAACAGACACACACACACACCGCTGCCGGACCAACAGCAACAGCAACCAAAAACAGCGGACCAGTCAACAACTAACCTGCCCGTGGGGATTTGCTGCGAAGGAAAAATATTTATTCGATGTTCTTGTACGTAGGCAGGATGGACGGCGCGAACCAAAGGTAGCGGGCAACGCAAACATAACGCAGCACATTCTCACCCACAGCGCACACGCACATAAATACGCGCGCACACACACACGCACACAAACAGGCCAACGACGAGAGGCACGAAATTTGTGATGCCATTTTCACTTTCAGCAGCGGCCGCACCATTTCGGGTTTTTTTTGCGTACCTCGTTGGGTGGCGCGTAAGGCTTCAGCATTAGGCTCGTACCGAACCTACCCAAACTCTGCCCAGCTGCTTTGGTGGGCGCCCCATCATCGCATCCTTCGAGAGCCGGAATTGAGCTGGAAGCACCATTTTCTTCACCGTTTCCCAAAGAGCTTTTCTACTCTTGGCTCGAGTGTGTGTGTGTGTGCGTGGGAAATTTCTTGTACCTTTTTCGGGGTGGCACGGACGGTGAAGGTCCCTTTTTTGTAGTGGAACTTGTTTTTTTCTGTATCTTGAGTATCGCAGGGATGAGTTTGTCCCCCAGGGGAACGGGGAAGAAGCTACCGGGGTGGCAGGAAGGTACCACCGGCGCGAGACGCGTGCTTGCATAATTTGCTTAAATCTTCGTTAATTTTTCATACACCGTACAGGAGGATGGCCCACGTCGACTCTACTTCTAAAGTGGGCGCCATGCCTCGCAAAGCCGCCCCACAAATGATTGTGACGATGATGATGCGCTGATGATGACGATTATGTACACGTCCTTTTGTTTGGCTTCTACTTCTCCTTCTCGCTTTCTCTCTCTCTCTATGGGTGTGTGTGTGCCATACGGCGGTGCGTATTATCCGAAAATGTTGGCCACCAAATGTCCACCTTTTTTTTTTCTTTCGTTAACTCCATTACAGCAAGCATTTTGCATCGAGTGGTTTGGTCTCTTTGCTTCTTTCTCTTCCCAAGTCACTCCAAATTGGGCAAACACAGAGTCCTGGAAGGGACAAGATTTCATCTGTGATTAGGAGATGAGCAACTAAATGAATATAAAGAATCCGTACTGTGTGGAAGTAGGTCGAATTCATTGAACACCACCAGAAGTTGAAAAAGTATTTTTGGGCATTTTGAAAGCGTGATGTTTGATAAAATGGTGTAGAGTTATCTTTCTAAAATAATAACATACTAAAGTGGTTATTATTTTACATAATTATTGTTTTACAAGATCTCAAAGCAGACATCATGCACATCGCTATACAAAGGCGAGTTGGAGGCGACGCATTACGTTTCCATGGTAACATTATTTCCCACACCCATGGATCATTTTTTTTTTTGTGTGGAGCATTTTTGAATTCACATCTCTTCTTTTAACTCCTTTCTTGCAACGCCTTCCATGATCCTCTCGCCAACAATTTATTTTTCTATGTATATTATGGTTTTACCAAAAGGTTTTTACACGTACCGACGTTCACAGACGCGCATTTTGAGAATGTTTTTAATTGTTGTCCTTGAGAAGTCGCGCGTTTTCTAGCAGTTTTCAATCGGATCCTTTACAAGATTTTCGAAAAGATTTTAATCATGTTCGGTGATACAGTGTGAAAGGTTTCTTAAATGACAAAACTGATGCAAAATCCTATTCGACCCGTACGCAGCACTCACTTCTTCTTCTATCGGCACAACTTTAAGAGGCATGAGCCTGACATTTCTGGCTTTCTGCGTCTTTGTTTATCCGTTGCTGAATATTCAGAACGGGGGATTTTTATCCCGTTCCGTTCCTGTGAGGACCGGCGTCCAATAAAAGCCGCCTCAACGCTTCCAAGTGCCAAGAAGACTGGACTCAATATACTGATTAATGTAAATCAAGTATGAACAGAAATGGTTATTGAATCCACGAAGATAGCAGCATAGAAAAGGATACCATGTTTTACAGCAGCTAATAAAGGTATTTAAAAAGCTGTTTAACTGCTTGATTCGCCCCATTTTTTCATGTTTTTTACCTAAAGAAATGCGAGAGTGTTTCAGGAGCAGTTGATTCATCTCTGTTTTTTACTTCTCTTAAACAAATTTATCAAGCCAGACAACCAGGAGTCTGTAGTCAAGTCCCAATGGTCAAGATGTCATCAAATGCAAATAGACAAAATACGTAATATTGCCATAAACTTCAGGAAAACATCTTTTGAATGAAAGGCTCGATTAAATCATATGCAACAATCGTCAGTTTCAATCACACCAGCCAAGATAATTGACTTCCATCATCATATTGATCATTGTACTTCACCGGATATTTCGGGTTTGCGATTGCAGTCCATTTTTGGAGTTTTTACGGAACGAGAAGATTTTTAGTAGGACAAATTATTTTTTTTTTGCAGATAGTATATGCTTCAATATTCCATTACATAAGCTGAGCACAACATCAAGAGATCTTGGTCTGCTAATTCTGGGCTTTTTTAACTTTATTAACCCGTAACCTAAATAGTTGTTCCTGGGAACGAGGGATTGGTCCGTATGTAATTTTGTACCGGTTCTGTCGAATGAAGATTGGCGCCACTATCAAATACACTCCCAGGTACATCTGATAAAATGGCACCATATGAAATCTAAACATGTAGGTGCCTGTTACTGGAAAGACATGACTCAAATATACTGTATGTGAGGAAAAAGTCAGAAAAAAACGTGGGTAATCTGAGGTACCTGTAAGCATAGTAAGCAACAGGGGGTATAATCTGACGTAAGAATGTTAAGAAGTGCTTAAGTGTAAATTGGAGTAATCATGTTAAAATGATATGTTGTATATGAGTTTCACAGTCCAAGTGGGAGCTGAACGCAAACAGGACGTGTCGTATAATTTTACGATACATTTCATTCGTAACCAAGGTTCGGGACTAATACACTACAATGGTCAAATATCTAAAACACGACGCTAGATGACCAGATCAGACAAATGGCTATCTCAGACTAAGAGACGAAGTCGCTAAGGCTCTATGTCTGTAAAAACCTAAAATAACAACAATAGCTCTATGTAACTTGGAATATGCTTTGCCGAATAGTTTTTGTATGAGAGCCACGGTTACATCCAAGCCAAGGCATCTGGGCGATGTGAAATTTGACAAATTATTAAACTAAATAAATTAAAATTAACAACGTCCACTAATTGGGAAGAAAACACAACGGATTTCTGTTGCATAGCCCTGTAACCGGGCCGATTAGCTAGTCCTCAATACTAAATTGTATTACTCACAGTTTATTTCAGTTCCAAAGTAGATGTATACATACAGACACTCACTCAACTCAGCGCACGATTCCTAATCATCCCAAACGCTACCCTACGCATCCGTTTTGCTTCGTTTCGCTCCATCAAAAACCATGCCACAAGAGATGCGTGCCATTTGCCTCATCACAATTGCGTCATTTTGCTGCCATTAGTTTCGTAGCTTCGATAGAGAGAAAGCGAAAAATATCCCTCACACTCTGCGTCGGTAGTTTTGCTGGATCACAAAGAATAGTGCTCGTTATCTGTCCACACCTTCTTCCCTCTGAAAACCGTTTCCATTCACTAACCATTTGTTTCTCGTTTCTTCCGTTACAGGTATGTTGTGCGACACAGCACAGGATAAAGACACGGGTTAGCTTTCAATTCGCTCATGCGACGAAAGACATCAATTAACTTCCGGTGCAAGCGAGTTAATGCGGGTACATCCGGAAGCCTTCCAGCCTCTGTCTGCAGCTGATGGAGGTAGTAAATCTCAGCGTAAAGCTGAACGGCATGGGGTAAAAGATTTAACCCGATTTCATTGCGTGAGTACCGTCCGTTTAATTCCGCATCCGAGCAGCGAAACGGGATCGTAAAACTCCCCGCATTGTACACAGTTTTATGAGCACGCGTTCGTTCGGGAGGCTTTCAGCTGGATGAGAGCCACTTTTACCACGTGCGCATATCATATGGGAGGGACAAATGCTTCCTCGTACAGGTTAGAGCCCATTATTGCTGCCGTACACCTGTACCGAAGTGTTAAGGATTAGGGGAATTTTCGTCCTCAAAACACACAGCTTTCAGCCTCTTTTTACTGCACGCTCTTAGTAAAACAGGCTGAAACTAGTACAACCCTCAGTTTGATCGTTGCCTTTACCTTCCGAGGAGACTTTCTTCACCTGGTTGTTCGCTTAATGTTGTTCCTTTAAGTACGCTCGCTTAGAAACCTCTCAGAAAATCAAGAAAGGTGGAAAATCTATCAAGAGCGTTGAAAGAAACGAGTCACACCCTTGTTCTTTTCGTCGTCCCGAGGGCACTGTTAATGGAAAATCAAGACAATGGTGGACACCTCACTGGTCGGTTGTACCTTAGAACGAGCCCACCACACGATAGACCAGTTCGGGAACTATTCTTTGAAGGCATTTCAAACGAAACACTGGCACTTCTGGTACAGTTAATGTACTGAAGAGAACACCTTCTAATTATGGTCTCCTTCGTTAAAACGCACACGAACAACATTTTTCATTATCCAAACAATGGCCGGCAGCAAATGGTGAGAAGCCGCATGAACCACTTTTTGAAGCAGTAATTGTCTTCCCATTTCCACGCGGTTATGGTAAATTATGGAACGGAAGCACATACACAAAGCTCCCTGCTATTTTATGAACTACCAAGAAATGTCTGAGTGAATCAAACTTTTGTGGCCCAGTTTACGACTGCACCTTGCGGATTTCTAGTGTACTGTAAATAACTCTTGAGCACGCAGGGCAGCAGCCTTTTTGCCTTTGACCCGAACTCCTTCCCCCAGTTTCGTAAACGGTTTATTTGTTTAGCATTATTTCACCTTACCTTTTGTGACGCATTTGCGTGTGCCCGTGCAATGCTCACGCTCACTACTGTCCGCCAACCGCGAGCGTGCGTGTCCGCTTGTTGTGATGTTCAATCGTAACGGTGAGGTGAGGAAAAATATCGCTTATCAATAGTGAGGCACAATTTCGCAATCCAATCGAACGACACTACCTCATGCTGAGCAAAACAACGGAAATGGGAAGTGACAGCTTGCGTAAGTGTGGGTGCCACACCTCCCCCCCCCCCCCCCCCCCCCCCCTAGTGTGCTGTGGGTGGTGGAAAGTTTAATGGGCTTAATCTGCCCGAAAACAAACCGTAATGTTTGTTTATCCTGCATAAACGCGTACAGCAGCATGGTGGTGAAAATTTCTTAGAATGATTACATTAACACTGCCAATGACTTTTCCATGCCATCGTTCGAACCTCGTAGTTGCTAGCTCAGTGCTAGTGGGGAAATATCTCTGCATGAATCATACGCCTTAAATGGTGCAATAGTTGCTATAAATATCGGCCATCTTTCAGTTGATTTGTGGATAATATGAGTTTCCAGATGATTGCTGAAGAATGCAATAGCGAGTTCATTTACACAAGTTAGAGGAATTAATCTAGGAACACTAATTTACGATGGTATGCAATGAACACTTCATACATGTTCTGGCTAATAGTTGATACGTAACTTACTAGTTGATAATACTTACCGTATTTTAGCGTGTATAGCGACCCCCCGTGTATAACGACCCCTCCGATGAGTTTTCCAAGATTTTTGGAAAAAGAGATTTCTTTTCTTTTTTTTAAACAATTGAAACAATTTTATTTAAATTAAAACAATTAACTTTAAACATTGCAACTCATAATACTTTTTCATATCTTCCTCACTGGTGTTTTCATACACATCCTCAGTGCCATTTGTCGCCGTCATCATTATTTTCAAAAAATTGCATCATCCTCAATGCCATCAATATTGTTACTGATTCCGCATTTTTTAAAGGATTTGATGACAAACGCTTCGCTCCATGCAGTCCAATTGACATATATCTGGAATGGTGTTTTTTTTTTCATTCTTTCTTACTCCATTCCTCACTTATCGAACCCTTAAACGGTAGTGGTTGAAGCAGACTGGTTAGACCTCCAGGAATGACTTCCAGAAACATTTTGTTTGCTGCTGGTAGATGACCTCTAAATGCATCCAGTACGAGCATTTCTGGTTTTTCATAAGAGCTCCAGGTCTCTTGTTCTAAGCATATTGAAACCACAGATTCATCCCTGTCTTATCAATCCATCCGCATCCATTTTTCTTCAACAAAACGACCTTTAATTCTTAAAGCCCCGTGTATAACAACCCCCTTAATAGGGCTTTGGTCATTTGGTCGAGCATCTACATTAGGCAATCCATTTGTTGCGAACGCAACAGGGCAACAAAACACGCAGCACGAGAAAATTCACTTTTCTTAATACCTTTATTCGTAATAGTAGGATCACGGGGAAGGATTAAAAAATCAAGCGTGTTCTCTTCCGCGGTTGGCTTGTTACTGGGCGCCAGTTCACCTGATTCCACGCGTGTCCTCCGGTCATCGCCTTTGCCAACAGGTCATTCCCTTTTTCTTAGTGTGTGAGTGAGCGCGCCGGACTTTCTCCACGCAGGGCTAGATTCACTCACGCCCGCGCTGTCTGTCGAACCGGCTGTCATCGACGTTGATGTTTGTCAACACCATTATTCCGGCCATTCTGGCGTACGGGGCCTTTGGGTGCCAATTGGGGCTTACCACGCCTTCACTGTCCATGTGGACGACCAAAAATAACTTTACGAGCTGGGTCGTACGGTGTCTTTCTCATGACGTGACCAGCCCACCGGAACCTGCCAAGTCTAAACCTCTGTACAACAGTGAGTTCGCTGTATTGCTCGTGGAGTTCGTCATTGTAACGACCTCTCGATTGTCCTTTCACACATACGGCCAAAAATCCTTCTGGACATCTTTCTCTCAAACGCGGCCAAGAGGGTTCCTTCAGTTTTAGACAGAGTCCATGTCTCAGAGGCGTAGGTGAATACTGGAACAATATTAGTTTAACCCAAGATAGGTGAAATATTGGACGACTTCAAAAGTGAGCTCACCTATTTGTACGTCACCCCTAAACTAGGCTTTTTTTAGCAAGGCCGCTGCAGGTGCCACCTTTATATGATGATCCCATGAATGGTGATTTAAGAGAGCCGTTAGTGCCAGTAACACTTTGCAGGTCATTTTTAGTGGATTACGATGTGTTTTACAGAGTTCCAAGATCGGATAAAATGAAGTCAAAAAAGTCAACTAACAATTTTGGATTGATTTATTTGGCGATAAAATGAGAGATGGCTACTATAAGAATATTTGTTTTACATAACATTCAGAGAAAGCAATGGAAAAGTAAAACAATTTTTATGGAAAACAATAATTTTCATCCCGTGCATCCTCGACTGTCGGCGATGTCTTCTGAAGACATATTCGGAAGATGTCTTAATGAAATTAATGCCCCAATCCTCCAATGAAATTTGCTGTAATTGTCAATAAAAATTGCATGAGTTAAAAAAGGAATAAGTATTGCGCATAAAACAATAGGAGCATCATGTTGGTTTAAAACATGAACAAAAGAGCCACCATTAACCGCCACCATCAAGCTTCTACACCACTAAAACTCGATCTCATTGCTTCTACAGTCTATCTCTTCGATTATGTCTTTAATACCAGATTTGTTACAGAACACCAGCCTTACTACCCTTTCCAGAGTAAGGCTGCTTCCCCAATGCTTACAATGCTACCGTTCACGGCAATAATGCCGATGAATCTCGGCGGACGATAAAAAGCTACCGTCGGGACATGGCCATTCTAGGGCTTGAAATCGCTATCAGTGATGGAAATAAATCTCTGCCGGTAAAGCAGCGCCATCCCGGTGGACACTACACAAACGGCTGGTACATACATCCCGGGCGACGAGACATTCTCGCTTGAAGGGTTCCGCAAAAGATCGGGATCACGCAGCAAACGAAGGAAGGAGAGTGCAAAGAAACAAAAGCACAATTGTGACGTAGTTATGCCGAACATTAAACAACCACCGGTGCCGTCCTGTGCTGCTAGCCGCCCTCTGTTTGCGTTTCTCCCACGGGGATTAGTGGCCAAAGGAAGCAGCGTCTGGAGGTCAATAAAAATCTCGACGATCAAAACCGACGTCAAACGTCACCTGCACTGTGTGGGGTGTGGTATCTCGTATCCCGAGGAAATAATAGGCTCCGCGTCCAAATAGTGGTAGCGTGAACCCGGAAAAGCTGTACTAAACTACCCATTTCGGGGGGCGGTCGGTTTTTATGGCGCTTGCATCTGGAAGTGCTCCAAGGTTCGTTTATCTCGGTACGCTCCGGTGGCGATTTATGATTTACTTCTCCTCCACCCTGCGGAGGCGTAATACCATTTCACTCTGCTCTATGTCCAGTGGCTGTTGTTGGAACACAAACTCCCTTCAGGACGCCGGTAGAACTCTCGCTGGGTGTTAAGGGAGACCTTTATTATAATTTTGGGTTGTGTGCAAGTGTAAGATCCCAACCCTGCGCTGGGGGAACACACGGAACGACACGCTCTGCCCACAGCACGCCATCCTTTTCTCACCGTGGCGGCCCAAAAGATTGCACCAGCGAGGTGCAATAAAGCAAGATTACGCTAAGCATCGGCCGTTTGTTGTAATGAAAATGAACAATAAAATTCCCATTACGATTACGCGCGGCTATACTGGGCGACGGTCGGTGAGTGTCGAAAAATTGAAACATTTGCATTCGGGGTAGAAAGGTACTTTATGGAACGGAATGGATAGATATGTCCCATTTTATCGCACACTTCGAAAGGCCGAGCACTAATAAAAAGCAGTAAACTGCAACGGAAAAGTTCGGAACATTCACATTTTCCATTGCCGAAAGTGGAACAGATATGTACGGCAACAAAGTAAAAACCACTCAATGAAAATGTAAACGGACACCAAAGGAAACGAACAGACAAAAAAAACACACATCCCATTCCAGAAAAGTGACAAAGTTTTTGTTCGCTTTTAAACAGAATACACTAAAACCGAGTTTTGTTCTAGCAGCAAAGATAAAAATGCACTTGCTTGACGACAAACTTTCCGACGCGAGCGAGCACGACAGAAACTGTGTCATGCGGTTGGTGGGTGGACAAGGTGCGATGGCTGTGGCATGATGTGGCACAGAGGAAACAGGACAAACTTTGAGCCAGAAATTGCCGAAGAAGTCATTAAAGCGCGGGTCTCACTTTGGGGCCGCAATGCCTTTCCACATTCCGTACCATTTTCTCCATAATCCCTCCAGTGGAACATAAGCGTCAAGGGCAGGTTGTTCCTTCCGTCCGGAGGATTCGTTGTGCGTTTGTTTTGCGACTCGATACGGCGGGTGCAATATTGAATATCGTTATGGTTTTGTTAGCACGCACTCTACCATTTCTCTTCTTCAGTATAGTTTCGTTGTCAGTCGGGAGGTTTTTTTTTCTTCTTGTTTCATTGGCACCCATCCACAATGTGGGAATATGGAGCTAAATTTGCTTCGAGAAGTTGAGTTTTTATTGTAGTTCATCGTGAAAAATTGTAGCGCATCTATTCAGGAATTATTTAGAAATACAGCTTACCAAAATCATCTATCAAAAGTTATAACCCGACTGAATATTCATTTTTTTGTCAAAGAGAGATAGTTATACAAGTAGAATGCTCCAAACAATGAATATTTTGGTTAAATTTTATAGAAAGATTGAGATGTTAACAAAAAACATAAACAAACAAGAAACAAATGCAAGAACCCAACTGATTGATAATGTTTGTATGTTTTTTTTTGTATGAAACTTACTTGAAGATGGCATTGTTTTTGTTTTACAAATATAAAATAGATTAAATTAAAGTAAACAAGCCTTTTTTTAATTCGGATCCGGCCTTTGACCAAAATTTAGTTATTCAATATACGAGATGCATCATCTTTCACGATTAATTTTAAAAATTCCGACGGTCTTTAAACAAATCATTATACTATAATAATAATACTATCCATAATTTTTAAAAAGTAAACTAATATCATAATACTGTTTTTTTCGTACTTTAAAATTCATATCTAACCAAAATGTACGAACAATAGTTTCATTATTAAAACCACTCTTAATGCAATTGTAACACCGCTGAAGACGTTTGAGAAGCGATTAATTATAGAAAATGGAATATCAAAAATAGGTCTAAAACAATATAAGTTGATCATAGCAGCCCTTTTGAGGTTCTGACCGCTCGCACACCACTATTGCTTTTATAATGTCAATGTCCACCCCAACGCTTGTCACTAACGTTTGGAGGCCAACTTGCCTAGGAACAAGAACATCCGCGAAATCGTAAGCTGTCAAACGCTTTCGAAGCGAGCAAGATGGACGAAGTTTGGCCGCTGGATAGAAGGGGAACCACACTCAAAAAAAAAAAAAACATACCATCTCGAAACATAAAAGCGAAGTAAAGTTTACCAAGATATGATAAAGCGAAATGCTGCTAACCGTGCCCCGGTGCTTGCCACACCAAAGTGCCACCATTTTGTTTTGTTATCGGTGGCCAGGTTTGGGGTGCATTTTAATGCCTTTTTCACTGCTTTCCTTTACCAGTCTATCTACCCTTCTCCTTCTCTCGCTCTCTCCCCTTCTCTTTCTTTCTCTATGCCTGCGTGATCCATTTTGGGTGCTTTCTCACAGCCACTTTCCGATGGATGAGTAAACGGAAGAAATGTTAAATTTTTAAAACCTTCCCTCCAACGGAACTGTACACCGTGAGGACATTAAAAAAAAACTCAACCATCCGATTTTTACGACGTGCGGAAGTGCAGTTTCAAGTGAAAGTTGATATTTGTTTTCATGCATACTGCTTTGCAATATGCGTTCAACGGGAAGAAGAAAAAAAACACAAAACCGAGACACGCTCAATGTAAACTTCATCAAACATTCACCATTACGAAGCAGACTTTTGATGAACTTTGGCCGGAAACGTACTTGTTTTTATTAGCACTGAATAGACTCAGTCGGTACGACAGATATTTTGCAAAAAGGCTATTGCTTTTTTTAAGGACTTCAGGACCATATCTTATGTGTTGGGGAAAAGGTGCTGAAAAAAGTATCATTAGCAAATTAATAGAATTTTACTTATAATATCAACGCAATGTTTTAAAGAGAGCTTAATTTATCAAACATTTTTCAACTTACCGTATTTGAATTCCATTACTCAACCTTTTTCCTCTAACTCACCGCAAAACCCATTCGTCAAACCACGGTCTATAATTACCACAGTTCAGTAAACAACGCACAAACTTATTTAATTACTATCTACCGCTCCAAAACATTTCCCCACCCACCCCATATCGACCAAGGCCATCGACAGAGACGATCCTTTCCCCGGTTCTCATAGATTTCCCTTGACGATTCGCCCAAAATCCACCACAGCCGCCTGGCACGAAATAACGCTAACGGACACGTGGCACGCGAATTTCGCATCATTCTGGACGATATTTTAAGATGAATTACGCGTTGTGACGCCCCAATGCCCCACAGGATTTGGTGGCATTGGATCAGTACGGAAAGAATGGAACCCCTCGCCGGCAGAATGGAGTTGCTTTTTTTTTACCTCTTTCCGGTGCTTACATTAAATGATTAGCTGCCATTTCGATTAAGGCACGATGTTATTCACGATTGGGGGCAGGAACGTTGCCTGTTACCTTGTGTTTCCTGTTAAATACTCTGGAGAGAGCATTTTGTTGAGTCTCAGGGCAGGATGAGGCTGGCCTATAAGATGAAAACTCAGTTTGACAGCTGCTCACCTGGGGACGGTTGGTCTTGAGAAGGATGTTATGAGGCATCCATTTACAGCTAACTTGGGGTGCTTTTGGGAAGATTCTATCAATTTATCTTATCAGGTAGAGTGCACATTGCATTTGATAACTAAAAATCGTCCCTAGCACATGCAATCGATAGCGCGATGTTACTTTAATCCTAGGACACACACAACAATGGCTTCATAGCTAGTGAAAAACAACTGTCCACCCGTGCTGCCGAAAGGGAACATAATTTGCGTGCATAATTTCGCTTCTCAGTGGGGCAGAAACCAAACCCACATGCCCACCTGATGCCATTAATCAACGGTGAATTGTGCAAACTAATGCTAGGGTTTTACTGTGCGGAAGGTCATCTCTTTACCAGCGACGAAGGAATCCCTCCCGTGCCCTCTCACGTATCTCTCTCTCACCCCATCCGCCAGGATAATCGGCCACGGTAATGTGAAACTCCATCGTGTCGTCGGAATTATGCAAATCACGACGCGGTGCAGAGCGAACGGAAATTAAAGCACCCGGGGTTAAAGTTTCTTTTCTTTGCCCGGCTTGCCCGGCTGGCACACTAATTGAAGGTGGCATGAGGCCATTGCTCGGACGGTTGAGTGTATGTACGACATGATTTATGTAGGATTAGTGCCGGATGAACTGTGATGTGGAGGACGGGAGAGGGAGTTAGCGAATAGTTAATGAAATATCTGCGAATTAACACGATCGAGATGATTAATTAGCGGAAAGCGCAGCGTTACGGGTCGCTGGATGTTGGGCACGATCGTGGTGTGTGTTAGGCGAACACTATACCCAACTAACACCGAGGGTTGGGTGGTCGTGAAATGTTGTGAGTTTAAGCCGAAAGTTAACCGATAGTTAACGGAGGAAATACGTGGAACGAAATTATTCCATCGCGGTTAATTTTTTTGTTGTTTTGTACTATAATTCATTTACATAGATTAACATATTTACTGTTGTTGTTTACTTAGTAATTACTACCGTACAATGTGTTCATATATTTGAAACTGTTTAATGTCCAGTTTTTTTTGTTAAAGCAACTAAATGGACTTTAAAGACTAAGTATGATCATGCATACTTCGCACGATTCGTGCAATTTCACTGTATTTCACGCCTGCAGCTATGCAATTCGCATGTCAAAAAAACGTTAACATCAGCAAAAACCCAGATTTATGTAAGCTTTTATGAATTTCATTATAAAACGTACCCACCCGGACGCGATGTTTCTGTTTGTAAATTTTGAACCGCACGGTAAAAGAAAGGCGCTTATCCGTTTTTTTTTTTTGCTTTGCCTACTTTGCCCTCATAAAGCGTTCAGATTAAGGTATTTTATCGTAAATGCGAGCTTGGCAAAAATCAACCCCAGTTGAAAGCTTTTAAGCTCGTATCCACCCTTATCACAATGCAGAAATAAACCGCAGCCGAAGGAGGACAAACAGGAGGACAAGAAGCATTCGCAGCAACAACTCATTTGTACTTTTGCTGCTGCTGCTGCTGCTGCTGCTGCTACCGGCCTAGAACATACTGTTCCAATGGTGCCAACCATTCCATCCGCCCATGTACGGCTTTAGATTGCTTCACCATTGCACCACCCTATAGTTCCGGTTCGCAGTGTCGTTGATTTTCATAATCCTTGCATAACTTGTGCTTTTGCAGGCACTAATTAGCATACTGCCGTTTTCAAACCGTCATGTAATCAATTATGTTTACAAAGCACTTCTTTTCTGCTGCCATTTCCTCCTCTTCCTTCCGTTTGCTGCTTGCAATTGGCAAACGCCGGAATGGTTCTTAGCGCACGGATCAGGCACAAACCCACTGCTCGCTTTGCTGTGCATATACATAAAAGGAACATTTTGTAACAAAACTGATTCGAAAAAGCATCCTCCGCCTCCCAGGAACACACAGCTGTGTGAGTGTGTTCCTGGCGAATGAGTGTCCGATGAAGCTACTCCGATTCCATTCGCTTGACCTCGCTTGACATCCGACCATCTTGTTTCGCAGGAAAATGAAAGCTGAAAGCTTTCCCCTATCGTCCACAGGGTCAAGACCGGTAATGAGGCGGCGTCGTCCTTTAGACAACAACAGCAACAAAAAAAGGGTGGCAACGTGTTTTTCAGCAGCAAAAATGCCATTCGCTAAAACTTTTTCACTCTGGCTGAGCGGACTGTTTTTTTTTCGGTCGGTTTCCTTCTCCTCGCCATAATTCGCCTCATTTATCCTTGATTCGGATGCGCTGCCTGGCACAAAGCAGAAAGTTACCACGCTCCGCCTCTTCCCATCGGCCACCACCATCGGCATGGAACGTCCTGAAATCATTTTTAATCTTTACTAATAAATTCACTACTTTATTACTGTGGACCGGTGGAGCCTTGGTCGGTCCATTTTCTATTCCCTTTTTTTCGTTTTGCGCTCGATTAGAGCACTGGAAATGGCAGCGAGCGGGAGGAAAAGCAACTCCAGAACGCAAGGGCCATGGGTCGAAGCAGCGCTCCCTTTCCATTCTATATTTGTTCGAAACCGTTCGGCCAGAGAGAAAACAGAAACCATACGGTGACTTTCAATGGGTAGTTGGAATAATTCTGCCGTCCTAAAGCACGGTTCCGTATTCTGCACGGCACCACCGAACGCGACTGTCGCACACATGACGCATCGTGAACCGGGCGACTCACGTGGAAAAGCCTTTTAGCTAAACGCTTCACGGTGCGCGCCTATCATTTGGGTGTATTTATTTGCGTACCCCCTCGGAACTGGGCACAAAACATGGCCGCATTTAAGCCAACTAGTGCGGGTTATGTTTGTGTGTGTGTGTGCGTGGTAGGATGGCTCCCCTTTGCAGGATGGCCAATGGATGGTGACGGCTCGCAAAGTGCTGCTTGACACTGGTGGCAGCTACCGGAGTGAAGCAAATTACACTGTAGTGATAAAATGCCCCACGGGACTGTTACACGCCGAGCTTCTTCGGCAGACCACGCGAAGGACTGATCCTTTTGCTGAAGACTCCGTGCGACGGTAACGGAGTTTTCCCGGTGAAGCAGAGGTGGTTATTCGTCCCGCTTACCAGACCTTCCCGCTAGTTGCTCCTTATCCAATGCTTGGGGAGCCTATTCAGACAGAAGGGGGTAAGGTGCCGAAAACCAGAGCTCTGATAAAAGAAACCTTCACTCTTCGCTGTTTCTACTTCAACCGATTAACGAAAACTGCTTTATTCAACAATTGCTCCCGCTTATATACCCATTTTAACAAAAAATCATAGCTTCCTTAAACTATTTTTCATGCGGCTTACAATATTACTTTTTCCTATGGATACTTCGATCCAAAAATTTCCAAATCGCAACATTCTCCCCTCCATAATTCAACCCGGTGAATTATGCAATATAATATCTTCAGCGTTGTGATTTTTGTTTCAATTTCCTTGATTCTTAATTGCGCGATTCGATCTTGTATTTCTTCTTCATTGGGCTGCTCGTAAAAAGTGCATTCTTTGCGACTTTCACATTTTCGACGGAAATAACGCGGGAAAATGCGTTGCGTTTCTTCAAAATATCTACGAACTTCTTCATAATAACAGTATGTCTCAGCAATTTTTCCCATGAAGAAAACTGGTTTTCTGGTATCACTATTTCTTTTTGAACAGCTACTACGTTTTTTATGTGAGCTATCTCTGTAACTCCTGGCCATTCTTGTTCCTTTTCTAATAAAAATTCAGGTCCATTAAACCACATCCACGAATTATTGCTCATCTTCGTGGCGACATCAGCGGGATTTTCCTTAGATGGTACCCATCTCCATTGATCCATACTAGTTGAATCAAGTATCTCACTTATGCGATGAGATACGAACACGTCGTATTTTCGTTGTTCACTATTTATCCACGATAGCACAGTCTTCGAGTCAGTCCAATAAATAGTTCTGCTAATGTTCAAACGAAGCTCCTTTTTTACAGTGGCGGTCAGCCTCGTTCCAAGAACAGCTGCCTGTAGTTCCAGCTTCGGAATTGATAGTGCTTTCGTAGGTGCCACTCTAGATTTTGCGGCTATCAAACGTACTACGTAGCATCCATTGATATTACTTCTCGCATAAACAGCAGCAGCAAATGCTTCTAGTGATGCATCGACAAATGTATGTATTTCAACTGGACTCGTGATCGACGCTACTATTGGTCTTGGGATGGCCAGGTGTCTAGCACTTTCAATCATTTTCAGCCATTCACGCCACTTTTCATACAATGCATCGGGAATCTTTCCATCCCAATCTTCCGTGGCAATGTTGATAGCTTGCATAATTATTCGACCATGTATGGTGATGTGGCTAATGAGTCCAAGTGGATCATAAGCACTCATTACAAAGCTCAATGCTTCTCTCTTAGTAGGCTTCTTTTCTGCATCAATACGTTTCAGATCGACTTTGTAGCTAAAATAATCATTTCGAGTATTCCATTGAACACCTAAAATCTTTTCCATGGCTTCATCCTTTTCTTTAATATCAACCAAAGTTCTTACTTGATGGCGTTCTTGCGAAATATTGTTCATTAACTCCTGTTTGTTTGACACAAAGTTTCGAATATAAAATCCTCCATCATCGTGGGCTTCGATGACTTGTTTTACTGTTGCGATTGCTTTCTCCATCGAAAAGAAACTATCGAGGTAATCATCCACATAGTGTTGATTTTTAATAGGTTCGAGTGCTAACGGATACTTGTTTTTGTTCTCCTCGGCATTTCGATTTTTAGCAACCTGAGCACACGCTGGTGAACACGTTGCTCCAAACGTCATAACCTGCATGACGTAGGTATCGGGATTCTTACTAGAGTTGCCGTCTCGCCATAAAATTCGCTGTGCGTCTTGATCCTCTGGACGTATTCTTACTTGATGAAACATCTCCTTGATGTCCCCGCATATACAGATGGGTCCTTCACGGAATCTCAAAAGTACTCCAAACAATGATGCCATTTCATCTGGTCCGGTTAGCAATACTGAATTTAAAGAAACACCGTTAATCGTTGCTGCGGCGTCGAAAACTAACCTTGGTTTCGGAATTGGCTTATTTTTGTTTACTATCACGAAATGTGGGATGTAGAATGTTCTTGGAGAGTGTCGAGATATTTCTTCCTGACTCAGCTTACGCAGATATCCTTTCTGCTGATACTCCTTGAAGGTATTGCACAGCCACGTTTTCAATTCCGGGTTTTTATCTAGTTGCTTTTCTTGTGTTACCAAGCGACGAAGTGCGTTGTTATAGCTATTCGGTAAAACGATGTCGTCATTCTTCCAAAGCAAGCCTACTTCGTATCGACCATCCTTTTTCTTGAGTGTTTGCTGAATAATAGACTTGGCTCTTTCTATCGCTTGACATTTCACTGTTTTCACAGGTTTCACTCCAAACTCCTCGGTTGAAAAATATCTTTTCATCATATCGGTCATCAATTCTTCGCTTTTATGAATCAATATGTGATTCTCTTCCATTTTTGCGTTTGATTTGTCAATGCCAAAAATCAACCAACCAAGCTTTGTTTTAATCGCCATTGGTTCATCTGGTCGTCCCATTTTCCGGCCTAATGGCATTAATAAATGGCTATGATTCAATCCAATCAATATAGTAGGATATGCCTTTTCATAATCCGTTATTTTAATATCTTTCAGATACGGATATCGAACTGCTAGCTTTGTCCCAGACAGTGACTGGTTTGGCAATTGTAAGTTCTTCACCGTTCGAATGCCTTTTAACTCGTGCTCTTTCTTTTCGTTGACGCCACGGATCATGCAGTTTACTCTTCTGCTATTATCTTCTTTCATCGAAAGATTTTGCGTCCATGTAAGCATAAGAGGGTCCTTTGCTCCGTCCAACTTTAATTTATTTGCCATCTTTTCTTCAATTAATGTTAGTGATGATCCAGCATCCAGGAAAGCGTGGGTTTTCACAGTAATATTCCCATTTCGTAACACAACAGGAACGATTTGATAATATACGTTCTGTATAGTCTGATGATAATTCATCCTCGCTGTGTTTTCAATGTGCAACAACTGATGATGGTATTCTTTGCAACCTTGAATACCACATTCCTTGGCCGCGTAACAGTTGCTCATATTATGATTGTTAGATTTTAAACATGCTTGACACTGTTTGCTATCTATAGCTACCTTGAGCCGCTCATCTGCTGGAATATTCTTAAAACGTTCACATCGATGCAATGCATGGGATCCATTGCAAAGTGGGCATGATTGTTGAGGGATACGCGGTTGAATGCTTCCTTGGTGTGAATTAGATGGTTTTACGAATGGTCGAGTGTTTCGCGGTTGCTGTCCTGAAGGTGTATTTCGAGGATATATAGGCCGTTTATAATTCAATTGTGGTGGACGTTGGTTATTCGATGGAACACTTACATTTTGAGGCTGGTTAAAATTTACCGATTGTCGTGGTCGTTCTGCGTTTTTTGGCAGCTTTCTAATCTTTTCAGCAATAGGAAGAAGCCATTGGCTGAAATGTAGCACGTTCGGTACTTCGTAGGCTTTCTCAATATGTTCTTTGTATTCTATCCATTTTAATTGCTTGCTTGTTGATAACTTGAAGGCTAATTCATCTACTAAACGATGATCTTGTAAATACGCCTCCCATTTCATAGCCTTGAGGTTAGTAATCATGTCTTCTAATGCATCTGATAGCTCGGGAATCTTCATTTCGTTATCGAGCTTCACTCTCAAGACTTCTTTTAACAAATCGTTGTACACTTGTTTTGGTCTTCCAAATTGTTCTTCTAGTTTCAAAATGATGGTTGGAACATTATCCGGATCAAGGAATAATCTCCGAACACATCGTTCCGCATCTCCTTTCAATGCATGCTGAAGACGGTTAAGATTCTCTAAATTGCTGAATTCTCCTTCCTTAGAGGTTTCTTCAAAGGTTCGTTTGAACTTGGACCAATCTTTGGGTTTTCCATCAAAATATGGCAATTTGCTAAGCGACATGCGCTTCATACTCGTTGCTGCGTTCAGACCACTTGCTTTCAAAGCTTCTACTAACGCTTGGATTGTTGAATCATTCTTGGACATCCGTGAATATTCAGCTCTATCGTCGTTACACTTCTCACACGTAAATGTTTCATCATATTTTGGTAATCGCAATATCTTTGCACATGAAGCGTGATACCAGCGATCACATTCATCGCAGCGTACCATTTCATTGGGATCGTCAGCTTCGTAGCACAAACGACAATTTCCGTTTTCATTTTCCACGAAATATAGTTTCCTGTTCGCCATGGTTGAAAGTTAGTATACCTGCGCAATTGTTAATCAAAACGCAGATTCCTTTCCGATGAACAGGAATTAATCAATTATCTTCAATCGAAATGTTCTACGTCACGGATTCTTCGATCGAACGATTCTGTTTTCAAAACGATATCTTCTTTTCTCGGTTCGACGGTACGACGTCTTCTGATTTCTTCCTCTCTGGAGCCACCAAATGTTACACGCCGAGCTTCTTCGGCAGACCACGCGAAGGACTGATCCTTTTGCTGAAGACTCCGTGCGACGGTAACGGAGTTTTCCCGGTGAAGCAGAGGTGGTTATTCGTCCCGCTTACCAGACCTTCCCGCTAGTTGCTCCTTATCCAATGCTTGGGGAGCCTATTCAGACAGAAGGGGGTAAGGTGCCGAAAACCAGAGCTCTGATAAAAGAAACCTTCACTCTTCGCTGTTTCTACTTCAACCGATTAACGAAAACTGCTTTATTCAACAATTGCTCCCGCTTATATACCCATTTTAACAAAAAATCATAGCTTCCTTAAACTATTTTTCATGCGGCTTACAATATTACTTTTTCCTATGGATACTTCGATCCAAAAATTTCCAAATCGCAACAGGACTGCTGATTCCCTAGTTAAAAAAAAACACACATGCATCAAGCGCGATATTGTGCAGTGCATTTATTTTACCGCTGTTTGCATCTTCTTTTTGTTGCGCATCATTTGCACCTGCCCCACAGCCTCTTTTCAATTAATGCACCACGGCGATGATGATGATGATGGGTACTGCCATAAAGCTTTTAGCCGGTCCCACCGTTCAGTTAACCATGCCGTGAGATAAAACCTGGGATGGAAAACGATTAATTACAGCAGTGGTAGTGAATGAAGCTGATCAAGCCGGATTGAAAAACAGCATCCATTCATCCGGGGTGGCTGTGGAATTCTTCTTCCGCGGGATAAAACGTTTTATCGCTCTGTGCGATTGAGGGAACGGTGTGATTACTTTGTTCCTCGCTTATCACACAGCGTGATCGTGTGCAGCTGCAGCACGGGCAGGGAAGCATTAAATTAAAATTGTGCTGTTTTATTTGTGTTTCCCCTCCAAAGTGCCACATCCGGTTTTTTTTTTGTTTGAAATTAAATTATACAAAGTTGCACTCTGCATTTCCCGAAGGCTATCAGGTATTTATTCTTAGTATAAATATAAACTCCATTGAATTGATGATTTTAATTTGAAAACGCTACAATTTGACCGTTTGACTCCACAACTCTATTTTATGTTAACTTTTTTTTCTGTAGTATTTTACTCTTCCGATGAAGCCGTGACAGAATCAGTGTTACTGTGGGAACAAAATTCGGATTGCTGGATCCGCCGCCGTAGGTTAAACACGCGAAGGTTGGCCTACCCTGAAATTCTCGCGCAAGTCTCGTTCACTTTTTAGATCAGCTCGGATCGGACGTTAGGCTTCCGAGTATCTGGGTTTCCCAGGGTGAGTTTCTAACGGTGGACCTCTGCTTTCACTGGAAGGGCCGTAGAAGTGCAGGCGCTCGGAATTGTTCGGGTCGGACACTAGCCTGTTGACTCTGAATAATCAGAATAAGTATCTAGTGTGGACCACCGTTCAATTCGATTGCCAACCCAGCGACTTGAAGATACCGTGGTTAGGTTTGAAGTACAAGTGAAGTTTATTAACAATTTCTCGTGCTTACATACTAACAATGTGTCTTGAGATTTGAAAGCGAAAGCGAGATGAACGATAGAATCATTCTCCTTGCGTTTGCAAATCTTATGTTGAAAGATCGAATCATTGTTCTTACGTTAGCATATCTTGCATTGTGAGGGTGTACTTGTCCGTTGGCGGTGTCGTATGGTGTCAGCTTATTTGCGATAATTATTTCTTAACCGTATCGTTGATCGTATTTCCCCTCACCTTGGGTGCTAGCATGCACATTCTTTTCGCGTTCGTAACAATCAGGTTATCAATTGGTTCGTTGATTCACAACCTATACTTCATATTTACCAGGTTTTTTTTTATTTAGCTAAACTTCTTAATCATTTTCAGCGAGCAAATTAAATATTAAACTTCTTTCAAAACGGCTTCATACCTGCCACTCATGCTGGTGTTCAAGTATACTGCTGGGTAGAAAATGAAAATGAACATACTCGTAACCCACTAAACCCCTCCAACAAACGTCACAACACCGTTAGACAAATTCGCTTCATTCTTCACCAGAATGGTAGTAGCTTTAGAAAATAGCCACCATTAACCGTCCGATCGGGAATTGCTCGGGTTCGCTTTGATGCGATTGCATTCAATCGCTTGCCGGTGATAAAACACCACCAACCACCGAACCCGATCCACACATATCGTACGTGAAGAATAAAACTTGGCCCCCCCTGCGCATCACTCAATCGCCCGTAAGCGTGCGGAGTTAGTCTTCCGTCTTTGTACACTACAAACCCCCCTCAAGTACGTACGAAATTCATCACGTTACGGTCCATCATTAGTGTCGTTAGTGATTGCGATTAATCTTTCCAGCGCGCCACCGTTCCGAATCTTCGAGCCGTGTTCGTTCGTTGTGAGTTCAAAAATCGATTGATCGCTTCCGGGATAAACAAGTCAAGCAAGTATGAGGCTGGGGCCAACCGGGACCAGTGGGGGGAAGGGTGAATACAAAGTACACCGATGCGATCTGTTTGCAGGTATTTCAAGGGAAACCCCTTTCATTCATCTCAAGGTACGATCTTTGTTGCCTACTCGCAACCATTTTTCCCCTTACTACAGTGCGGCCTATTTTCTCAGACCGATCGGTCCCAGTTGCACTGTGTAGAAGCAACGAGAACAAAAAAAAAATAGCTTTACCACGATGAATTGGAATTTTACGCAACAGTTCAAATGGAAAACTTTTTCTTCCAATTCCAAGAAACAAGACCCCGGGAATGGCAACGTTGAGCGAAACTTTTTGAACCTACCACTTGTTTTTTGTTCCTCCGCTCCCTTTGGAACCTGGCTGGAAATTGATGTAAAAGATTCCGTTTCGTGAAAAATGGATTCGCATCCGAGGAGCAACCGAAACGGCGAGAGAAATTGAAAAAGCAGGAAACAGGAATTGAGCAAAACCAAAAAAAACCCAGACATCCTAGCTGTTCTCAAGCGACTTTCGCCATGGCTTCCGGGCTACATGCGGGAAGGGCAACCTTTCAATGCTATTGAAAAATGAGATGAAAAACAACTTCGAAAGACAAGCCCTTTCGTCGTGTCCGGCACATGGTTCAGCACATGGTTGTTTGCGTGTTCATAGTTACGGAACTGTGTCCAGTTGGAAACAAGAAACACACACACACACAGTGAGAGCAGTTTTCTCGAGTCACGGGACCGTTTCAATTGCATCGCGCCAGCTGGGGACGCGGGTAATAAATGAATTACATCTTCGTGATTGTTGCACTTGCCCGGCCACATCCTCCCGGGAGTTGCGTGCTTCGTTTCGCTTCCTTTCCACACCGGTGTGTCCTGCCGCTGCCCCGGTTCACAGAATGACCATCGAATCTAAAACAATTTTTCAAGGCATTGCACATCACCGAACGTAAACCGTGCAGGGGCACGTGTTGCGTTGTTCACGTTTTTTTTCTTACAGCACCAAGGGACATGGTGCAGATGGGGCAATAAGGGTCGCCCACCATGTGACCCATGTGTGCGATCATATTTCTTCACAGCGTGATGTAATCGTGTGTTGGGTTTTTTGTTTTTACCCACGGAGAAGTAGGAGCTTCGTTTCTTTATTACCGCTTCGTTCGGATCTTTGCTGACTTTGTGCTTCAAAAAATAGCACACGCGGGATCAAAGGTATGTGACGTTACTTTGTGTCCCACAAGTAGGTGGATCCTTTCGGGACGGAAACCCACCATCCAACGGTCGAAAAGACATGTGTTTTTTTTAATGATTGTACGCCCTTGTTGTCTAATCGCGCACAACAAAAAGTTTCCGAAAAGCAGAGAGTAATAAATGACGTCCACCAACAGCATGTTGAATGATAGCAGGGTTTTATTTGCCTTTGCTACCTTTCTTGTGTTTGCGTTTCAATTAATTTTCTTGTCGTGTTGATTAATTATCACACACGTAGGTTTAAGGCAATTTTTAACGTTACTTTCAACATCTAAAACACCCTTTTGTTTGTTGAGCTCCCATTACTTATGGGTGGTTGTATAACAAAAGGACCGTGGTAGGTAACACTGTGCGTTGATCTGTGCTGAGTGATCGGAGGGTAAGTGGAGTCCAAGAAAAAAAGTCACTTGATGGAATTCATCAAAAAGACTTTTCTAAACCGTAAATTATAATAAAATTGTTAAAAAAATACATTACTACACTGTTAAAACATATGTTAACTGTTACAAAATAGACGGAAGTCACAAATATTATACCTAAAAACCAACACACGTAAATGGCGTTCATGCAACGGTTGCTAGATTGAACCACTGCACGAATGCAACAAACTTAACAATATGCAAATCTTAAAGCGCAGACCTACAAGCTTAACAGCCAACAGCGAGTCAACGGTGCCACAAGGACAGCAAACCCTGCGCGTCCCACCATTTTCTGCTTCCTTTAGCCACCATCTTTTACCATCATAAATCGTGCACGCACGGACGACGAAAACTTTTGCCCAGCAATAGATAATGGAAAATATGTCTGTGTCGCTCGCTCGGTGGCACGGTGCAGTACCGACCCCCACCCACGTCAACATTCATTTCCGACCAACTCATCCAAACCGGTGCTGTTTCTTGATCCTTCTTGAAACCCAAACCCCGCCGCCCATCCTGTTTCACCTGCCGGGCAAGACGGATGAGTAGCGCTTTGTTTTTATTGGATAAAATATGCATGAGTTCTCTCCCTTCTGGGGCTTTTTTTTTGCACCGTATCGTTCCGGAGTAGCGCATCCTGGGAAATGAGTCTCGGAGTGCACGCATGGGATCTTATCCATTTACCGACGACAAAAGGAAACAGTTGTCACAATGGGAACAGTCTGGAATTATTTTATTGTTTTAACAATCGTCATCGGTGTTAACCGCACAGAAAACAGTTGTTATGGAGAAAGTTCGGATTCCGTTTTTGAAAATGGAAAATGATTTCCGAAGTACTTCTTCGCTTTTACGTCTCTAGGTAGTTTAGACTATTATTTACAAAATTCCCAAAAAAAGAGCTAATAAAATTGTGAAAACCACACACATTGTGATGAATATAATGTTGCCATACAAAATGCACATTAAAATACAACCGCAAAGCAAAGAGAAGAATGCATACATTCATAGTGTTTCAATTCGAGCGACAAGCACACGATTTCAAAATGGGAAATAAAGCGTAAAGAAATTTGTCTTCTTGGAAAGTTGGTAACCAGCTCGTAACCTCATTTCGGTGCGCTTGTAAGAACCCGCGAACAAAGACGGAGTTCCTGGGTTGTTTTTTTTGGACCCCCCTTGAATCCTTGTTCGCGTTTACATCGTACAATGTTACATCCCTTCAAGCATGACAAAATGCACACAAAAGCATACCAATCACGCTTGCATTTGGCCCTCTATACGTGTGTGTGTGCAGGGGCCATGTTTGTCTTGTAGAGCAATTTCCCCGTACCATATCAGCACGCGCTACTAAAGATTCGCGATACATTCACCCCCACCGCACCAGCGCCTTTAAGGCAAGCGAAAGAACCTTCTTCATGCTTGGTGCACCGAGT
Source organism: Anopheles moucheti (assembly GCF_943734755.1). Classification (NCBI taxonomy): domain Eukaryota; kingdom Metazoa; phylum Arthropoda; class Insecta; order Diptera; family Culicidae; genus Anopheles; species Anopheles moucheti. The sequence goes on from NC_069140.1 coordinate 44,964,899, forward strand.
GGCCCATGATAAGCCACATGCATGCATGGTGGGATTTTCCGTGTCTTTTCCAATGTCAACATGTCCAACAATGGAGCGAGCGCGCGTTCGGTGGCGTGAATAAATGGCGTTACATGAGGCGTTACATGCATCGTAACACCGAACCGTGGTGGGAACGATGGGATTACTTGGCGCAGAGTGGGGTGCCGTAATTGTGTTGCCGAAAGCGCATCGTCATGGTTGGTGTAGGTCTGCAATCCTTATTGGAATGTAGGGTTTTGGCAAATTGGGTCACATCGGTCACCGGTTGCCGTACGGCCAATTTCTAAGAAAAGGGTAATCTAATGGAAATTCTATGCCATTGGTGCAGCGGCCTTTGTTGAGCGGGAACTATCCGAAATGGAACACCCAGGTATGCGTGCGGTAAGCAAATTCCTTACAATTGTTGCGCATTGTGCAGGCGTTTGAAGTGCATGCGAAACGAAAATTACGTTACATGCCTCGAAATTCCATTCCATGCCATTTTGTATTGTAACTGTTTAACACCGAAACGTCAAATGTCAAATGTCCAACCTGGCGAGGAGAAGATGTCAGATTGGAGAGAAAGAAGGAGAGTAAAAAAAAGAAGAAGAGTTTTTTTTTGAGTTGGATATGAGCACGTGTCTTATTCGGTTCGCTCCAAATATCTAAGCATTTTGTAAATTGATAAACTGAAAAATATACACAACGTAGGGCCAAAGACATTTAAGTCTACCATTTATTTTACGTGCACAGTCACGGTACAAAACAGTAACTATGACAGATCTTCGCCGTATAATCACTTCGGTACTTATACAACTTACAATTTAGCGAAGAATATGCAATTTGTTATTCTTCGATCGAGCTTTCCCCATTGTACGTACCGAATTTCCATCTTATTTTTCTCACAAATTTTAATTGAACACCCCCTCCCAAAAGAAAAATCATCGCACCGAACTGCTCTCGCCAATCAACATCAACAAGTGCTGCGCCGTCGTTTGACAAAAGCCACCCAAATTGCTCAACGCATCAACATTTTCGCCACATTTTCGCTTCGGACGCGAAATTTGTTTGTCTGCTCTGGTGCTCGGTGCTTCGTGCCCGTTTAGTCACGGTTCTTTGCACGTCCACACAAACCACAGTGTCTGTCGGGCGGGTACAATAAAATTTGATGGTAGATAAAATTCGATTTCACTTCCACCGTCGCCCTCCCCTAATAGGCGCGGCACGTTGCACACCGTAAACCCCCGGGAAAGTAAAATCTGCCGAAAATCAATCCACCAGGTTTCGTCGAGTACCGCGCCGAGTGTTTGAACCTGAACCGACAATCAATAGCCGAATAATAGGCCGATTTTTTACGCCTCTTTCCCACAACAAAAGCGTAACACACAAAGAACGGTCCTTCGTCCTTTGAGTGTGTTCCCCTTGCGGAGCCTTCCACAGCATGGTCTTACATTCCTTTTACTCTCTGCCTACCTGATCATGCTTAACAACAGCGTCTTCAGTGATTTCTCACCATCAGCGACGTGCAGTGGATTCACACGTATAGTACGACAAAAGGGAAATATTTCCAACACGGGATGGAGACGCCCGGTGCTTCACCTCATACAGGGTACGGTGCGGATTCGAATGGCAATAGATTCGCCTGCCCCTCGTTAGGCTGATTGTGCTCATCCCGTGTTGAGTATCGTTGGCGATGGGTGAACCAAAACCAAACCCACGCTAGGCACAGCAGCTTACCACAACAACAACAACAACAAAAGGTCGTCACGCCGCCCCCTCCTAAGCGGCAGCACTTGAATTTTCCACACCCCGTTGTCCACCGGGCCACCTAACAAAATTTGCCATCCCGGGTACAAAAAATTAAGAACGAAAAGAAAAAAAAAACAACGGGAAAGCGTGTGATGGTCCGTTTCCGTTGCTGTGTGCGTGTTCGGTTGCTGTGTGATCGCAAACAGACACCAAGTGAATTAAATTTATCAAATTGTAGCTTGTTCTTGTTTGATTTCGGCGCTGTAAATGGGGAGAATGAACGGGAAAAGGGGGGAAGCAAACAGTGAGAAAATACTGCAACGGGGAAGAATTTTCCTACTCTGCAGAATAAAAATCGTCTTTCACCTCTGCTGCTACCTTTCGAAGGATAGAGTGCGTCGTTTACGGGTTCAAAAAAAAAAAGGTAGAAAAATATCCCCCAGGCAATGGTTGCTATGGTTGTATGATATCTTCGTCAGAATACAGCATAGGTAGGGGCTAACGAGGGTAGGCTGTCTCGTACACTCTCGTTCGTACGTTTCGCTCACGTTGCCAACAGCCAGAACCAGAATGCGATGCTGAGCGATGAATAGCTTTCCGAGGTAGGATAGAAAGTTTGTTTTGTTTTTTGTTCGTCGGATGATGATAATTTTCCGACCACTTGTTGAAGTTTTCAGACGAACGAGTGAATAACTTAATTAGAACGGAAGCATTTTTATTGCACGTTGCTTTGGATGGGGTGTAGAGAGGAGCATCGAAATGTATTACAGTAGAGGGGTTTTTTCCTAATACTTTTCAATACAATTGTTTAACTTAAGAGCCACACTTTACTCATAATTTACTGTTGATTTAGTTTGCCTATAATGCACATAATAATAGATATGATTTCATATGTTTCTATAATAATTTTCTATATATTAGATAATTTCTTTTTTTAAAATTGAGTATGTATCCTTTCTACTCGTACCTGTCTTTACTTTGGAATTGTCGCATGTTTTTGTTTTTATTCTTATTTTCCAATTCTATTAGTGTTTGTTAATCCATCGATTCCTTCCTACACATCAAGTATCTCATACTGTGTTTAAAAATATACATCTGAAATACTATTGAACGGGATAACTTCAACCCATTTGCGTTGTTTGCTCTCGCGTTATTAACTGCTCCCGTGTTTACTTAACGAAAATTGGATTCAGTTCTCTGCTGGGTTTTCCTCGCTCAGAAAGGGGAAAAAGGACACAGCCACACAACACAACAACACAAAAGACACTCCAAAGTAACCACCACCTTCAACGCCTTATCGCCAAGCTCTGTTCTCGTTTCGTCGCGCAACAACAACCATCATCGGGTGGGCTTTGTCTTGCGTCAGTGTCGTTCATCCATCATCTTGTCAGCTTGTGAGCCGCGCCTCATAGGTGTGCGAAACCGAAGTGCTTGAAAATGGTTCTCCCCTGTGTTGTGTATTACCATTACCTACAGCCTACGTTCGCACCGTTTTCCATCTCACGCACCGACCACCGGTGGGGTATGATCCGTCGCTCCGTGTTCCTTTGCAACAAGCAGCAAAAATAAATAGGAAAAATGGGCTTTACGTACGTTCCATCGGGAAGATTTTTCAAAGCCGTCTTCTTCCGCGTGCCATTTTTCGGTGCGCCCAACCTTAAACGGAAGGGAAAACATTTATCAAAATAGATTTTCACCAACGGGCTACCGTCGCCCCGTCGGTGTTCTTTTATCGTGTTTGGAAACCAGCTTCCAGCAAAAGCGCGTTCTGGCACAAATCGTACCGCCCACGGAATGCTTGCCTTAATGATATGCCAACACACACACACCCACGTAATGCCTGCCCCGTGTTTTGGGTTGGGACTCTTTCTGTAGGGCATTCATTTAAACATTGTTTTGCTTCACTCATAACCGAGCTGTGTTGGCAGCTTACCACCCCCTCGTGCCTTCTAACGCCGTGAGGCTTGTTAACGAAATGGAAAATAAGCGCCCGGACGAATAAAAGAACAAGCGGTGGAACAAAACTCCGCGCCGAATTCGTAACTGAGTGGAGTTTTGAGTCGTTGTCGAAAGTGGTTTGCCCCCGAAAGGGGATGTGGTAGCATTGCGCGTGGGAGAGTTGCGTTCCGCCACTCTGATGGTTTTGGAATTGTTCCGGCTTTGGTGAAGTTTATTCATGCCAAAATCGATTCGGAAAGTACCAAACACGCTTATTTTCTGGGATTTATCGTACTCCATCAGGATAATTTCCATCCCCTGATTTTCCGCCATTTGTATGTGTGTGAAAGTCATTCATTAACGCTGCTAGCATCTTAAAGAACTTACAATTAGTTGGTTTAATTTTAGAACGTGATTCCAGGTCCATCTAACCCGACAAAACTAAACGGATCGTTTAGTAGAAGTTACCTATTTGCCAGTCACTGCTCGGTACTGACTCTTTTCCAATTTTAATTTCTAAGTGCCTTCAAAACACCACAGGTTCATTTGTCACTTTGTTCTCCGAGAGGATAAAATCCCGCTGTTTGAACATCCTCGATCGATCCTCGGTCATCAATCCAGCCACTCCAGTTATCGCTCCAACGCTGTGTCGAGCTCCATCGAATTCGTCGAGTCGCTGTTAGCGCCCTCTGCAGGGAAACATCGTAACCTCGATCGATATCGATCGAACTCTTTATATTTGTTTCGAGATCTTCTAAGCACTACTGCCAGTTTTTCCATTTTCCTTGTTATAAGTGCCATTCCCGCAGTGCCCTATGAGAGAGGAAATTAAGGGGAGGGATTAAAGGGCTATTTGGATATATTTGGCAACTCCTATTCGCTACACACTGGGTCCTTCAGACTCATAATTTCGTTCGTTGATTAAACAAGGACTCTTCCTGCTATACTGATCCTGAGTATATTAAAGTAAATTAAAATCAGTGAAAATAGGTTAGTAAATCAAGTTGTTACTGGTGGAAATGGTTATGCAATCCACCAGTAAAGCTATTGAAAAATATTCAAACACCTAGTGTAAACTGCGTTACTTTATGTGCAATAGTTGTAGGTTAACATTATAAATTGAATGTAATTTTCGGTATGATTTGTACGAACGAGTTGTAACGAAACGATCAAAGTTTAAAACCTCAAATACCTCAATACATCGCCCATAGATACCCATCAGTCATCTCTTCACAATTAAGGCCATTTTTTGCGCTATTACATCACATCAGCTCAATTCTGTGCTGAAAGTTACTGCTCTTTCTGTTACTAAACGTCAGCTCCATCTTCTTCCCATGTGGCAAAACTGCCCGTACAACTAAGGAAGGATGTTTTTTTTCTCTTTCTTTGCCCATTGCTTCTCCCCTTTTTTTAAACGAACGATCATTAAATTATCGGTTGATTGAATTAGACCTTGGTTACGGGTACGAAGTTTTTCCACTCTCATCGTGCGCGTTCTGATTTTTCTCAACACGTTCCCTTCTTTTTTTGAGGACCGCGTCCCTTCACATTTTTACTATGCGGCGCCCCTGCCGTGCCGTGTGCCTGCCGTGTTCCACTACCCCGTAGCGAAACGATCGATTTTCTCGTTCGATAAACCGAAAATTCTTTCACTTAAGCAGGCTTAATAACGGATATGGGCACGGGCAAGATATGCTGCCGTTGTTCGCTCCCAACACGCTTTCAAGTTGTTTGCGTTTACAGTGGGAAAAGTGTGTTTGCTGAAAGGTGCAAAAAGTGGAAACATTTTAACGAGAGCGAAACGCTTTGCGCCCACTGGCCGGTGCGGGGAAAAGTGAGCTCCAAATAATTACATTTCCCAACGTCCAATGCTTATGGCAGCAGCTGCCCGGCTGTACAATGCCCGGAAGCGGTTAGTTTGCTGGGGGTGTTTCGTTGCTTGTGCCGGCATTTTGCAAACGGCGTAGGAAAGCTCGGGACGAATGGCTGGCTACCTGTTGACCGCAAATTCAAAGTAGCGGAAAATTGACGAACGACAAACACCGGAAGACGGTAAAACCAATCTTTGCTCAGTAGAAATTTCGCCTTAATGTTACTTTAAAGCTGAAGCTCAATTTAATTTGCGAAGAGGAACTAATTTTACTGAACTTTTATTAATTAAAGCTCCTATACAGTGAAGTTAATCGTGTTTCTTATCAACCAAGCGAACATTTTCTACATAAAAACCCAAAGTTCACATTTAACAATCGACCTAATCCCATGATTTCCTCACACTCGGAAGCCAAAATCCCAACTCTAATCGTCCTGTCCGTAAAGCTGTTTTTTTCTAATTATGCTCCACAACGCCACAATCGGTTCATCCTGCAAAGCTTACTAATTTGCACACATTTCTTTTGCAAACCCACATTTCCCAGTACAAGGCGCCTTTTATTAAATCATTCCCGACGCAAACGGACACGTTTTCCTGCACTTTAATGACGATCGTTCCTGTTTTCGCTTTTTTCGTCGTCGCCCATTTTCGGGGATACCAATTGTTGCCCCCATTTCCCTACGAAAATCCCAAGTATAAGGCACCGGACTAAACCGTTCGCCAGCGTTGGGGCATTAGGGAATCCGAAAGTGTCCCGGTACCATGATCATTAGTTTGTATTTTCTCACTGCCGCACCGTGTGGCTTTTGCGTCTCATTTGCGTACGAAAAGCGGGCTGCTGTCGGCCGATGAAGGCTGCGCCCCTTTCATTCGGTACGGTTCCGATGCATTCTTCCAGCCAGCCGTTTGATGCGATTGTTGAATAGGAAGCGGTGTAGCCAAAAATATCCCTGGCGCACGGGTACATTTCGTTCACGAAACGAAATTTTAATTAGCACTAATTGCCATCATCAACAACTGGCCGCTGTTGGCGGTCGATGGAGAAGTCGTTTCGGCTGTGTAGGGCAATGGACTGCTCGGTCAGAGGCGTCCAGCAGCAGCAGCAGCGGCAACGCCATCAAGATTGCTCATTATGGAAAGCGTGGCAAGCGCTAAAGTCGATGCCTTCGAAGTTCGTAAATTGACAAATCTCTCGAGTGATTCGGGATGTCGTGCTTGCACAAACTTTCCTATCACTTAATTACAGATAAATGGGAGAAAATGAAGAGCATTGGCTCAGAGCTGGACATTTGAAGCTGGCCTTTAAAGCAGCGAATTGGGATAATGGTAATTGCGAAGCGGAATTATATTATCTTACAATTGATGATGGGTGTTGATTAAAAGTTTTAAAATTATACCTAAATCAATTATGTGTTGTTTTGTCGTTGTCTAAGAGTAAGGAAAATAAATATTTTCATACTCGTTAAAACTCTCAACTATAAACACCGCAGAACGATTGAAACACTAGCGCCATCTACCCGTCAAACTGTGTACCCTAACCGGGGAAAAACATCGCTCGCTATCCGTGACACACTTTTACGCGACCAAATCAAATCCTGCCGCTGTGAAATTTTCTTTACCAACATTTCTTGGTAAAAATATATCGTTCTTTGCATATTCCAGTACTTTAATTGATGACAATTTATTCCACTTTTCTTTCCAGCTCTCCGAATTGGAGCAGCGCGTAATCGAAGCCGAGGAGCGAGCCGATGAAGCTGAAGATAAGGTAGGTGCATTGCTTAATGCAACAAAATTCTTATTTACTCATCATTTTAGGCATATGTTACTGAAGCACAACCACTTTACTGTTACTTTAATCTTTGGGGCTTAGAGATGACATTTCTTGAAAATTTATTCGTCTGTTCTTGCTTAGACTTCCCTCTGCCGATAAGCCCAAACCCGCACGCATACCGTGCTGTGTTCAATCATTTGATGTGATTAAAAGCAAACACAGCACAAAATAAACATACATAAAAGTAAACGACAAGGGTGAACAAATTCCATTCGGGGGAGGAGTTTCCCTAAATTCGTTCAATATTTCATCAAGAACATTCATGGCGGAAATTCTGGAGGTGGAAATGCGCAAAAGCTAATTTTTACCCTTGTTCGAAATTCAACAAGTTGAAAACAGAGGTAAAAAAAATTATAAAGTGTCTATAAAATTATGCTTCAATAGTTAAACAATTTTAAATAGAAAAAAATTAATATGATAATTTAAAAAAAATTTGTTAAAATAAAAACTTTATTATATTCATTTCTAAAAAGATGAAAAAATATTTCGCTCATGATTCAACACGAAAAAAATGCCTTTTATCCTTTTGATATCCTTCGTCGATGGTTGTTGTCTCGGCTAGTTTGCCAAAGCGCAAAGCTCCACAGCACACAGGAAAGCCTTTTTTGAGCGATAAAAAACACCCTCGTATTGGAAAGCTCCAGCCAACGGAAAAGCGCGCAGTCGCTTTTTTCACCCGTTTCGCTGTCAAATTATGACATTCCATCCCTGTCAACTTCAGTTCAATGTGCCGTCCCGTTGCTGTCCCTTCCCGCAACCCTCCCGGTAAGGATTGGGCTGGTGATGCATTTTCCGCATGCGCAAATGTGTGGAAATATACGTACAGATAGCACAAATACCAGCACAGTGCCATTGTACAAACACATAGCCACAAATCTTGAAAAGCCTACCTTCAACACACACACACAAACACACAGCATCACGCATATAAGGAACATGGTCTGAAGGAGGAAAATCTTCTACGTGTAGGATAAAGGGAACTTACGCGTACCAGCGCTTCAATTACAGGGGAGAAAGGACTCGATGGACTGGGTGGTCGGGCCAACCAAACTCAAGCAACTGGGTTTTGATTTTATATTTTCATTAAATATCCTTCATCGAACACGTGCATCCTTGCGTCGTCTTTGAGCGTGTGGTAGCAAGGATCCCTTTTTTCCCTACCCAACCGCGTGTTGACACTCGCCTTCAGAGCTCCATGAGACTGTGTCCAAGTGTACGTGTGCTGTACGGAAAAACGGCACACAAACACACAAAGGCTCGCGTGCCCCCTGTACTCATGCTTTCCTCCCATCCCTTCCCTCGCTCTGTTGTACACATACACACCGCCCCTACCGAACTCGAACCGAGCTATCGAACTCGGAAAGGAACGGAAACAACGTTTGGTCAACGTCTCGCGTTTTTGGACGGGCGAGAAAAAAAACGCTTTTTACGCAACGGTACGCGAACTGTTTCGGAACGCCAACAATTATATCACCTGCTCTGCGTTATGGGTTTGTTGGTGGTTTAGTTGGGTGTGTGTTTTCGAGTGACGGTTTTCCCCATTTTTACCCCGGAACCAAAAAACGGGCGAACACACCACGTTCCTGGTGGTGCGGTGTGGCGTCTCGCGTTTGGGTCGCGGAATATAATACAAAAACCGCGTCAAGGAAAAGCGCGTGTGTCCGTGCGAGGAAAGCGATCCGGTAAAATGCGCACACGAAATCGTTTGAGCAATTTTTGCCCGTTCAATTATTTTAATGTGAAACAGTGAAAAACAGAGCTGCTGGTGGAATTATTTCGCATACAAAACAGTGGCGGGCATTGCGTACAAAGATGGGCAGCAAAATGCAGCCAATAAAAGGATCATTTAATCATGAAGCAATGCCATTGTCGAGTGTTGTGCCCTCGTGAAGAATGAAAACTCTCTATTTTTGCTTACATATTTTTGTGGCAAGTGTTTTCCCAGTGCTCACCCCCGAATCGCGTGTCGGAATCCTTTTTCCGTCTGTGTACTCGTATATGGTTGTGCGTTTGTGTGTGTGTGTGATCGATTGCGCAAACAAGCAGGGACACACGGGTACGCTGCTGAGTGCTGCTTTTTTCCAGTTGCAAACCTTGAGCAAGTAATAAAAACTCTTTTGCCTTTTAAATCGATAGGCCAGCATACGATGCTGGTTTAAGCGTCTTGTGCTGTACCATTCGCTTCATATTTTTCCGCTGCTCGGGAGCATGAGTCCGATCCGTCTGCCCTTCAAGATGGGGTTGCGAAAGTGTTCCGGTTCCCTTTTCCCCCGGGGGGGTAGACTACGTTCGATGGTTCGTTCATTGATGTTTTTATCGCGCGTCTGTCGTGTCTCGCTAAGGCTGAGAGATAGAGTGCGCACTATCGTGATAAGCGAAACGACGGAAGAGCGAGATAGCACCGAAAGCTTTTCCTTAGCCGTATCTACTCTTACGCACTGTAACGTTGAAGGGTGCGGAAGTATACATAGTAAATGACTGCTGATTAGAGTAAAAATGGATAAAAAAAATGGAAAAAAAATCAAACTCCCTGAGATAATAAATGCAGGAGAGAATAACAATATGAAAAACAATCCTGTGAATATAAAAAGCAACAAATCGATAAGTGATTCTTTTATCCGTGAAATATATTTGTTTCGGGTTTATTATATAAGTTTTATAGTGAATATCTCTTTATTTTCAACAAAAAAGTTTTATAATCTTATCCCTTTTATCCTATGGTTGACATATTTATTTAAATTAATTTCACTCGAAAAGGCTTCATCAACCAACCCCATCCGGTTAGTTATTGTGCGGCCACCAGTGCAAGTGTTGTTGTTCGATAAGTAGTGTACACCATCAACGCGCACCGGAACATCTCGCACCGGAAGTTTCACGCAGCAGTGTCAACAACTGCTACTCCACAAACACACCAACACCAACAAAACAAAATGTCGCAGGATCTATGAGATAAGGTAAACGAACCATCGGAAACATCCTGTTCCGAGGATAGGAATTCTAAGGAGACAACATAAGAGCTGTGGACAGCAGCATCTTATCATGAGCCCTATCAAGATGTGCCCTTAGTTTTGTGACCTTCTATTCTATTCAAATAAGTTTTACTTTGGGGGAACGTCTAGCACCGATAGCACTCGGGACGATAATAACCACACAGATTAGCACAGACTCTAACCGCTGTCCTGTAGCCTTGACCTACATAGTAATTATGCGATACGCTGCTTTCACTCGAACACTCACTGTGGTGCCCGTCAGTTATGACGAGCAGAGCGCGGCTGAGATCTACGAGATCGGAGCGAGAAACAAAAGAACGTAAAAACAAACTTCGATAACAAGTTTGATGTAAACAAAATACACCCCACCCCAAACGGGGATCGATTTCTTCGTGATTACATAATGCTTCCGATGCTGCTATTTGCCACCCACGGGAGGAAACTCTCCAGCAACAACGTATCGATTGCTGGTAAAACTAGTAACGATACCTTGGAAAAAAGCTTGGAACACTCACAAAGCAAAGCCTCACCTGGCAGATGCCTGTCTCCTAACCTGCGCTAACATTCTGATCATTTTCGACGTGCCCGGTATTCGATCGATTCGCACCGGTATTTGCGTTAAAGGAAATGTTGGCATCCTTCGCAGTACGGCCATGTCCTCAGCCATTTCCAGCAATGGGCCAATCCACCTTCGTTGAAAGGCCAAACTTTTGTCCTTATTTATTTTCTTTTCCTTCCGTTTTTTTTTTTTGCATTGCTCTTTTCCTTTGCCGATGCATTTTTCCATCCTTTTTGACAAAGTTTATTGCCATTCGGCAAATCGAATGGAATGTCCTCACATTTCGCTTGCTCACCCAAGAGGTGGTGCACGTTTTGTCGAACTTTCTGCAGGCTAAGGACAGCCAGAAGATGGAGCTTACATTTTGGAGCAAAATTCAATTTTGTCGCAAAAGAATGATACGATCACGGTGAAAGGACAAACTTTGTCCTTCTCTTCTGCTTTTAATGGGGGAGGGGGAGGGGGGGGGGGCCTCTTCCTTTGTCTCACCAACTGCCAACTTGGTTAAGTTAAATCGTTAAAGGTGCTTATTTCGGGGTTTTAACATTAAAAAAGTGTACACTCTCAAACAAATCGTCCAAAGTTCAGATGTCAATGACAAAACAATGAACGTTCTTGTCGAAGGAAGCAGAGTCCTCTGCCAAATGGAATTACTTCTTTTGGTGAGAAATGTTGGGGAAGTATTGCTGGGTACAAAAAATTGTTTAGACGAAACGTTCGCTTATAGAACTATTCTAAAGAAATGTTAATAATTGGACATCAAGATGTAATCATGGTTGTACATGAACGTTGTTAGATCAATAAAGTTGACTTTGTTACATGAGATTTTTGATAAAGTTCAAAATTGGTCAAAAACAGAACACCAGAACCACAATTTGTCATAGTTCACCACACAAACATAGCAATAGCTGAAAACACTGATTGTCGTGCAAAATAACAAGTTTATCAGTATTACCCCCCCCCCCCCCCCCCCCCCCCCTCCGCTTAAGTCGTTCAATTTTGGCTACCCATCATTTGCGCCAGACACCAACTTCCCTCAGCTCGCGTGCAGCGAAGGCAACATACAGTGCACGGCGGGACAAAACAAGACACGGCGAGACACTTGAAATCTTCACCTAGACAGCAAACCTCGCCCCGTGATTCTGTTGGCAGCCAGCCGTCAGCCACCCTCCCACGGTGACGCTGGCGACGCAAATGTTGGCCGACAGCCAGACTGGCCACTTTGGCGACGTAAACGACCGAGCATGCTGGATGAGAATTGGATTCATCTCTGTCCCCCCCCTCTTTTCGGGGAAAATATTAGAACCATCCGCACGTATGGCCAACTCTTCAACGTTGAGTCAAGCACGAAACGAAGCGAAATTATGTATGCATCATTATCCCACACTTGGACGACCACCACAATCGTTTCGAGCGGCCAACGTGTTGTCAACGTGAGCTCTTTAATGTTTCACCAACGCGCATGTAATGGCTTGGCGGGGCAGGTACTTGATAAATAAATCCTGCCCATAAAGTTATTTAAAATCGAACGATCAAACTGCTAACCGATCGGTTTAATCGATTTAAAACCGTCAATCCAAGTAACCCAAGATATGGTTCGCTTCGTCCCCTATCCATTTTTCCTATCCATCCAAACATCAAAGCCTACTAGTGCTGTCTCTATGGACACGTTTCACTTTCCATTCACTACGTTATCCCAGCGAAGGATCGTTTTTAATTAAACGTTTTTTCCATCCCCCACTTAAAGAGAAGAAGCGAAAATCAATCGCGCACCGAATCGATAATTAAAACCATCTCGTTCCAAACAAACCAAAACACTTTCCACACGGGAAACCTGAAATGTTGCTGCTCGCATTATTTCGCTCGTCTGATTTTGGGGGGATTGAAAATATTTTCATCACTGCGGTCGGGGTAAATTTTCTTTCACGTCATTCACAACACAACACTACCCATGACAGTTGGGGTTGGAAATAAATTAATTTCCTCAACCTCCCCACCCTTCCGTATGGCATCGTCCTGTTGCACACACTCACAAAGGCAACGTTTCGATTTTGGGAAAACCGTTTTCCACATCTCTATTGCAACGTCATTGCAACGCCACCGATAGCAGCACTCGATCGTCATGTTGCGAAGATGAATCGTTGGAAAAACCCACCCCATTTTCGCGCCTTCACAGTCAGCAAATGTAACAACCCCATAACCCCGAACGTAAACACCATGCAGCCATGGGACTAAGCATGGGGCGACAATTTTCCACCTTCTCACACGGCGGGACGGGTGTGAGTCAACGTTTTAGAACTGGATCAAATTATTGTTGCAGCACTGCACGCCACACCAGTCCCATTGCCCGTGGTTCACTAATGAAAATTCACCCGCAACAACATGAAAAGCGTCGCGTCGCGTGTGGTGTACTTAGCGGCAAGACGAAACCGTGCAACCTACCTTCAAGAGCGAATCCTCTCCTTCGGGTGTATTCACAGTGGGAAGCGGGTAGAGTGGCACGAAAATACACGCCACACCACAACCCACAGCCGCCGGGGTTTATCGTTTTGCATCTTGCCCTGTTTTCTCAATGATTTTATTTATAAATCTCCCAGACGCAATCCCCAAAACGCGACGCCCCGTTCGAAACGCCCGGAGACCTTCGAGTGGAGTCCGTCTTCTTCACTACCGCAGTGCCTCACTGTTGCCTTTTGGTGTGTGTGTGTGTGTCTTTTTGAAGCGGTTTTTACTTTGTTTTTTCTTCTTCAAATTGGTGGCGTGATTTGAAGTGGAGATTTACCATGCTTAGTTCCCTTCCGCGCGATCGTGGTTTAGGTCGAGGTTCTTGGCATCTTTTAAGCAACATCCATAACGATACAGAAGGGAACATCGCTACCCTACCGATGTTTGTCTGGAAATTCGTCACATCTCACACCCAATTTGTTGTGGTGCTCGTTTCGTCGAGCGGCATTACCGTCGCACTGGTAGTCCGTTTTTGTTTTTATTACATCCCCATCCACGTTGGTTTCGCCGATGATTAACTGCCTGGTGGTGGCGTTTGGGGGTTCAGTGTGGCCGGGACCCCTTAAAAACGGCACGATTGAATATCAAGTGTAAAGTCAACAATAAACTCACAATGCGCATAAGTAACGACTCCAAAAAAACCTCGAATGACATATTTTACCTAACGTCAAACACACCCACGCCATCGTTTGCCACACGAAACCGAAACGGATTCGTCTTGGTTTTGGGATTGAGCAAGAATTCTGGTTGGTTGGTGAAAACAAATCTAGCATTAATTAACGTGTCAGCCACATCGCAAATGATGATAAAATGAAAATAAAAATTCGTATTTATTTTGTAATGAAAATTTTATCGAAACATGATATGTGTGCTCTGCTTTGGTGCTGAACTCAATTTATGTTCCTACGCTGTGTAGAGGCAACCGAAAGACGCGATGTTAACGACACGAAACATTCACATTTTGAGCGACAGGAGTAATGAAAAGTGACAAATGAATGGCATTAAAGTGAGCTTACGTGAGGAACCCTGGCCTAGAGCAACGTTAAAGCAGGTTCCAATCTGTTCGTAGTTAATGAAAACTTAATACATTATCTCCTCAAAACTACAAGACAACAAGCTGTTTGCTGTTGCAGTCCTTTTTTGTATTGCCAATTGCATACCTTTAGGCGCATTGCAACAGTATTGCAACGGTTGATTGTGCAGCGTTTCTGCATATCATACAAATTCATCGTAAATACGAAATTTACTCCACTTTACTTTAATTTTCGTTCTCCAATGTAATGACATTTAATTATCCCTTTTCTATTTCAACCGCATTACTTGTCATTTCGATTTATCTACCAAATTGATACTTATTCTTACGTTATTCGAGCAATTCTCGCAGCAAATTCCATTCCATTTCCCATTAGCAGTTCTTGCCAGTGGCAAAACGCTCCAATCGGCACGCTGTCACAAAGTGTCACAAATTTGCCAACGGACAGTGATTGGCTTTCGGTGGTCTGCCATCGGTGATTCCAAGCGGTTGACGCTCCTGACCATAGGGCCATCCCAGATCGCCCCAGAATCACGGCGGTACGCGGCGATATAAAATCGCCGTCCTTTCCATTTCCGCACGATTTACTTTAATTGAATCGTTCTTTACCGTCGTCGTACAGCATGTCCGTCCGTCCGTTCCGTCCGGTATCTTATCTGGCATCGTCTAAAAATAGGACCCGAACGCGCGTTTTGCACTTCACCTTGGTTGAAGTTGTCAGTAAAATGTTTTATTTTTCCTACCTTTTTTGTTCCTCCATTGGCGTCCGGTGCGGTGGTCCGTATTCGTCTGCCTGTAAATAAATGTGCGCGATCAGCAGTGCAAAAGTTTTGTTCGTCCAGCCGGAAAGAAACATTTCTTGTATCCTATTTATACGCGATAAAGTCCAACTTTTCGCTCATTCGGACCCCCCAAACAACACCATGCAATGCATCTTCATCGTTTCCATCGTTCATGATGGTGCAATGTTTCTTCATCGTTTTTTTTTTTAATCCACCCTTTAAGTTATCTTTCACCGCACTCGCAGGGTTCACTTGCCCTCCCCCTTGGTGTCGGAGAATTGTGTCCGCGTGTATGCTTTGTTTGCGCTGCAGCATCGAGGTGGTGCATCGAACGTTACACGAATCCCCGTGCATCACGCCATCAGTTTGATCCTATCCCATTAAAATGATGGCCTCCAAACTGCACGGTCCCATCGGGCCGCGCATCCCCGGTGGAAGCACGAAAAAAATATAATACTCCCCCTGAACGTAAAAGTAATATCTTTAGTCGCTTCCGCTGTTCGCGGTGAGCTGGTGAGGATTTCCTTCAATTCTTCGCTCCCAAAGTCCCCGAAGAAGGATGCTGGATGCTCTGTGTGTAGGACCGGATTAACGAGTGGTGTAGCGTGAAAACTTTACCGTGCTGGTGCTGGAGGAAACATTCTGCCCGGGGTCGCCGTATTGTTTCGCAATTATCAACCACCTCAGTAGATGGAGGACGTCGGACACATAGACACGCGCATGAGTTAAACAATAGCTAGTATCTCTAGTAGCTTCAATACTATGCAGTAGCAAATTTATCCACACGAAAATGCTTCACTATGTACTAACCAATCGCTTTATCAAGATAACTGATGCGATTTGATGAGAACATCCGATGGAGTTGCTCTCAAAACCCTAAACGATTCCTACGCTTCACAACCACACACAACCGAGAGTATCATTACGAGCGGTGCCAACCCAACCCAACCGCGAAATTCCCTAAGGACATCGACACCACCAGCAGTCGGAAGTGGATTGACTGATAAAACCTTTTGCGTTTTGCTGGTTTTTATGGAGCATCCTTTTTCTGTTCCGCGAGTGTCCTTGTCGTTGGGTTAGATTTTAGCTCCGGTCGTCGTTATCATCAGCTCCAATCGGGGTTGGAACTCCATGGCGGGAGAGATACATCGCGCTATCTTTCCCCGCCGTAGCAGAAGGCACCATCTTGTAGCTCCTGCCTTTATCTTGTAGCTCCTGTTTTGATGTAGCTTCCTGCTAACGCTACGAAGTGGATTTTGATTTTGATTTGTCTTGTGCTCCGGTACAACCACCAGGGTTGTACCAATCCCTGTGCATAAGTATGTGGTCTGGTGTGGTCTGGTGTGTGTATTGGATTAGAAATATTCTTCCACGTGTCTTACCATTATCATACTTTTTCGACTACAAACAACCACCCAAAAAATGCTTTAGACAAAACCCAACACCGAACAATCCGCGCTATTTGTTCGCGCTCAATTATGCACCAGCCACTGCCATGCGCCATGCGTCGGGGAGATCGCAAAGGGAGTCCCTCTGTTGTGACCCGAACGCTGCCATTAGCGCTTCGGGGCTTTTTTCGGGGTGAGGAAGCCCTAGGTTTGGGACTCGTAATTAGTGACACATAAATTATACTCACATGCAACGGTGGCCTCTAGGTCCCGCAATAATTTGCGCAAATAAACCGCAAACCGGCGGAAATGTTTCGTGTTTTCATGTATGTCTCTGTGTGTGTGTGTGCTTATTTTTCCTTCATTTTTCTAACCTTTTCTCTACAAATACAAATAGGTAAGGTCGTGTAAAGGGTTCTCCCCCCAAAACCCCGGAAGATGTGTCATAAAATGTTAAATTTTCCTCCACTCGTTGGCCGGGGTGGCCATTAGTGAGGGGTAGTGGGTTCACAGGGCATGTAGAGCGGTAAAGAAGTACCAGTCGCTGTCTTTTGCCTTTTTTATTTGTGCAATATCCGGAAGGTAATGAGAAAATGGGAAAATCTTTCCACACGGTTTCCCTCCGTAAGGCATGCAATTTGGGTTTTGTAGTGCCTTTACTAAGGGGACAATTTTATAAATGAAATGATTTAACTTGTCTTTATTGAAAAAACAACAACATTAAAATAGAAAAAGTAATGGAAAGCTAAATTATCTTAACAAAATATCACTTTAACACTGTTGATCTTTATGCCTTACTGTAGCCACTTTGCATAGTGAAAAGAAGTCATCCTCGGTGCAGATCACACCCAACCCAATTTAATATGTAAATTTTAGTATTTGAATTTAGCAAAATGCTAATCGAGCACGAAATGCAGCGAGTCTTGTACAAGCGTTCGTACAACAACAAAAAAACACACATACAACCGTCATGTAGATACTTATTTTGTGTTTGCTAATTTAACAATGCCTGTGTTTCTCATCGTTTTTTTTATAAAAAAAGCCCTTTGCTGGTCCTACATTTATATATTCCACATTCCAATGAAACGTACGTTACCAGCGTACTCCATAAACCTTAATTTATTGTTTCGAATTATTATGAACGTGTTCCGTTGAACGTGTTCTTTTGGAAGTACATTTATCACCACTGTGTGACTGTGTGTGCGTTTTTTTTTGTTTCTACTTTATTAAAAAAAAAAAGCTCGCACTTCGCCGACAAGGAGGAGGACTCAAAGCTGCAGCTCTGGTGCACAGCGATGGCACCGACATCCTTTCGAGCAGTCAGCAGCATATTAAATCTTCCCGGGTGCCGCGCATGCAACGAGCAACGTGAATGTCACCGAGATGGATGTGCTTCCATCTTGTGCCGTGTTTCTATTTCTTTTCCTTGCTTTGCACGTTGCCCATCCGTGTGATAGAGAGAGAAAGAGAGAGAAAAGAGAGAGATAAAGGGATTTGATTATGACAAACAGGAATCCTTCCCAGGATTCCCCGGGTGGATGCTTCCTTTTCATGGTTTGGGCCGTAGGTTCTTTTGAAGAAGCATTTTTGCATACACTGCAGTGCCATGCAGAAAACCGGGCCATGACTGCAACGATGACATAAAAGCGAATCATGCAGTCGAAATTGCACCGAAGGGATTTAATACCCTTCGAACGGTGCAACCGAACTCTCAAACCCGTCGTCCTAATGGTAGAGGACTGAAAAAGATTCGACAAATAGTGCAAGGATGTGCGCGAAACAAGCGCTTTTTTCGACAGGGAAGATCGCATTGCGCATTCTGATTGGAATTGTCCATAAACACAAACTGCTAATTAAAGTTCACTGTAATGAAAGCAATACTAAACCCGAGCCTTCCCCTTCTTTGCTTCCTTTCGTTTCAGGTGAGAAAGATCGCTTCGGGGGTATAACTGCAACATCACAAATGCTGGTGTGATCTCGTTACGGTGAGAAGTATTTTTCCTGTTAACTAACTTTGCTGTATTTGACTGCGAATGGACGAGGTGGAATACAGCCATCAATGACTGCCGAATCTGTTGATTTCGTTAGATGAGAAATAACTACCAAATCTGATTTCCCAGTAGTGTGAAGCAGTGTAGTGCTATGACTTTTTCTTATATTTGGCACAAACACCTTGTATAACATCCATTGCATCTATTCAAATATCGTTTAATTGATTCTAGTCGATCATACCAAAACAAATACATGCAATGAATTGCAAGAGTTTAATTATGATTCTTTTATCTTTAATCAATCACATTTAGCACTATCACATTTAGCGATTTTAACTTAATTAATTTTTTAAGAGTAATTCGCCACATATTCCTGTTGGAATTAGTCGCCTCGTGGGTTTTTAAACTTCGTAGTAAAAACATCCATTGCTTCCATAGTCAAATACAGCAAATATCATGTAGTAAAAGTATGCAAACTCATACAATACTACAGGAATTGGCTGGTCGAATTTTATAGACCTCATTCTGATCCCCCTTTGAATGGTTTTATATTTCAACATAATTATAAGGCTCTGATTACAAGTGATAATTAACTGGCAATGGTTGACGATAGTGTGATATTCCTTGAACCTTCTTCACATAAATATTGATACAGTATGATTAATTTTGCAAACTAATGTACACCAATGCTTCGGAAGCAGGTCGATGAATAGGACGATCATTTTCAATTTATCCTCCAAGAATCGGGTCGCCTGGAAGCTGTAATAATCTACACTAACGAAGGTGTTTGTGAAGATGACGCTGGTTGTTAAGAAATAATAATTTTGTTTGATAATCTCTTTTTTTTTGTTAAATTGACCTTTTTGTGTACAACACATGATAAAACAATGCTCAACTCAATCGCCATGCCATCCGCGCCTCCACGATTTTCAATTTGGAACCACTTCCCATGTGTGTGCACGGGCCTCGGAAGCAAAAACAAAAAACCGAAACCCTCGCCACAAACGCATCAGAATCGCACCCAGAACGCACAACGCACAAGGGCACGTAACCGTAATCCATTTGGATTAGCTGCTGCCACTTCACTTGACACGGCTTAACCGGCATTTTGGGCCGGCCGGTTAACAGTTGTAACGAAACAACAGCGCACTCAACAACCATTGCCCATTGCACACATTTTTCTCCAGGCCTGATTTCAAGTAGTGGCCATTAGTAATGCGTTCGCTCATAATGGGCCACACTGTTCCTTCAGGTTTTTTTGGACAACAATCGAGCCAATTTTTGGATCGTGTGTGTGTGTGTACTATATGTGTGTGCGGGGGAGTTTAAGTGCTGAAATTATGATATACTGCCATTTTATTTTTCTTTTAATAACATTTCTCTAATTATCGTGCTCTTCTTTCTCAAAATAAAAAAGTACTTTGAGTTGAAATTGTACGAGGTAACTATTATTAAAAAAAAATAGATACAATAAATAACCACCGATAAATATGTAAAACGCTTTAGCTTCAGCATATTTATGCTCGCTCTCTCCCTCTCTCTATTTCTTTGTATCTTACTCACCATCTATCACACCTTCTCACTCTCTCTCGCGGTCGGTAATATTCTCAGAGACCTTAGTACGCGTGAGCATACTTTGTTCGCGGTTTGGGAAAAGCATAAGTTCTCCCATGCTACGGCAGAATCATTTCTCTCCTGCCATTCAAACCGTGCGGATGTGCGTCGGTCGTTCGAACGTGTTTTATAGTGCTACCCTTCTGCTTCCTAACTTCACCGCTTGCTGTGGTTTCCTATCCGCCCCAAAAAAAAAAAGAAACCAGAAAAGATCATCACCAAGTGTCTACTAGATTGAATAAATTGTTTTGTAACGTGAAATAATTATTAGTGCAGCGATACCGAAGCAAATCACAAACGAGTTTGCGAGTTGCAATAATGGCGCTCCACGTGCCCGGTGGTTGTGGAAAAGTGTTAAGCCCGTGCTAACGTTTTGGGGCGAAGAAAGCAAAAGTACACGTGATCATGTGGTCAGTTACAGTGCCGTATCGCCTAATGCAGCCCATATGTTTCCTTCATTCATTCAGTCTGAATTGGTGCTTCGATTGCTAATTAACGTGAACGGAATCACGAGTCGGAAACGAACGAATCTGAAATTAATTGATCTCCGTCTGCTTCCGTTCTGTTTGTCGAATTTGACCGCCCCGTCTGTGTGTGTGTGTTCGTGTATGTTTGAATGTAAAAAGAAAGAATTTTTGGCTCGATGAATCATTTTCCGACGATCGTGCGTGCGTGCGTGCGTTGTTGCGTACGTGAGTTCGTGCCGTAACGGAACCGCTCGAAAACTGCGTGCTTTGGGGGTTTGGAAAAACGGAAGTGTGCCAATGAACAACAAAAAATAGCAGGAAAATATTATGTTTCAACAGTTTCTTTTTTTTTTTTGACACGCTCCCATCACGGACACAACCTGCGGGTAATCGAATGCCCCGCCGTCCTTGTCATGCTGTTTTTAACTATAGATTTATGCTGATTTGTTTTACTTTTTTCGGATGTAAGAATTATTTTAGCAAATTCTACCCGTCAACTCACGCAGATATTTTCCAAATTTCCCAACACAGTAAACCAAAATGGCTTACCGAGTTTCAACCACCCTTTGGCACGTGATACTCTCGTTTGTTTGCCGTCCATTATGGTTCAACAGAAATTTTGTGCACGTTTCATCATATAATAGCAGGTCGAACCAAACACGCGAGTGTGTTGATTTTTTTTTTTTTTTTCGTTGTAATCGAATTGTTATTAATCTGGCGAAAAAAGCAAAACAAAACATTGGCAAAGAAGTGTTGGTCAAAATTTAACTAGGTCCAACATGTTTTCTACTCATTTGCTCCATTTTGTGGTAAAATATGTTTTACTTTGTCAGCAGTGTGATGATCGTTGATCGTAAATTAAAAGTCAGCTCAGCTTTTAGCTAAATATTCGCTTACCGACACACACAAAGAGCGAACCAGAAACCAACAAAATCCACGCCGTGCTTGCTTGCGTAGGGTTCTTTGTCACTTGCGCAAAGCAACACCGCAAAACCTCCGTCGCCGGCTGTGAACTCCCCCTTCCCGGACTCGCTAGCCGGACGGACGGACGTGTGAGCATAATTCATGTGCGTCTCGGCCGCTTCTTGCGTTCTGGTTGCAAGCGGCTTCCGAGTGAAAGTGCGAAAGGGATGGAAAGGGACGGAAGAACGCAGAACTATATGCATGAAACCATAACGTCCCGACGGCGACATGCGTGTGTGCCTGTCTCTGCTGTTTCCGCGTAGGGAGATCCGCTTGGGTATCCCGTCGGTTTGTGAACCCTCGGTTGAGTTAAAAGTCTGTTGAACCTATTCGAAAAGGGACGGCTGTCGGGCAAACGGGGTGCTAACCAGCTGACGCGCTGCTGTACTTACGCAAAACGGTTCGAACCTTCGCGTTGTGCGTTCTTTCGTCGATTGGACATAAAATCTTTATAATGAGCAATTTGACGTTGTGTAATTATTTGCTTTTCGAAGAATATTTCTGTATGGAAAATATAAAAATGTTGTTTCATGCAGTTCTAAAATCTTTATGAGCATTCTGTTCATTCCGTTCCCTGTTTCGTGTAGCATCTTAGTTTCTTTCCCCTATTGCAAGTCACAAAGGGGTTGCTACGATGCATTGAACGTATGCGTTACCCTAGCAACACCGCAAAGGATGTGTGTACCGATTGCAATTACGTATGTGTTGGTGTGAAGTGAAGAAATTCACGATCGAAAGCAGTCGCAGTGACGGTGGGACATTTCCTTTTTTTTATTCCTGCCCTTTACCATATCGGCAAATATTTGTTCAATTCCAATCGGACACAGGTCCTGACTGACTGTAAAAGTTCCTGTTATGTAAAAAAAAATATAATGTTAGCTTTAAACATAGGCATCGCGTGTGGAAAAGGTGTGTTCAATAAATGCAGCAGTTAAAAGTAATCGTTTGGCTCTATTTATGTTTAGGATTAATAAATCCGGTTAGTGACAGATTGCTAAGAACCGCCATGAAACTGGATCCGCTGCTACATTCTTGATCGCTTGATGTGATGTAGAACAAGCGATAGTGTTTTTCGTTTTAATACGTGTGTGAATTAAGTGACAGAAGGTGAAAAAAAAACGGGTCCAAAACCCATAAAGTGATACTCCTCCATCTTCCGGTGTCGACACATCCGGCAGTCTCGGGAAAGCGCGCCAAAAGCGATAAAATGCAGGCACCTTAGAAAACCCGATACCCGATCAAGAGAGGGAAACAAAGCCCGGCCGCTGACCCCCGCAGCGCATCAGGAAACCCCTGGCTCCTCGAAACCGTTTCACCATCATCATCATCATCATAATGGGCCGCATGGAAGCGGTTACTAGGCCGCGCGATGGCGCTTTTGTGTACGTATTGATTTACTGCTGGTGCAGAAACTGTTTCCATTCCGTTTTTGCCATATCCCAAACCAAACATCCCAACTGCACAACGAATGTCTGCGCTTAACATCGCCGACGACGACGACGACGACAACGTATGTAATGTGCCACGTCAATCAGCAGCAGCAGCAGCCAGTGAACTATGGACAAACAGCAAGGCAGAGGGCGAACAACGCACCCATATTTTCTGCATTTCCACTTTCCGGGTGGGTGGTGTTCAGCTTCTTGCCCGCCACCAAACCTCAAGACGACGGTGACCGTCTAATAAACATGGCAGGGCGAAATGGAAGTCAATGGCCCGCCAATAAGCTGTAACAAATCGATTAGGAAAAAGGCGTGGACAATTCGGAGATTGTTTCTTTCCCCGCTCGCATAAGTCAGCAATCTTTAAGGGAGTTTTTGGTTCGTTGGTTTTGTTGCTTTGTAAATCAAAACTTGACGTGATTTGTTCACTTTTTTTATGAACAAGTTAGTGTTTGGCCATTTACATTTGTTGATTCGTTCTTCTATCAGTTCTTTTCCTTTGTGTTGCATAGGAGATGCGTTTTGATTCGATTCTACAATATGTGGAAATATTATATACACTTATGAAACGTAAAATCCGTACCCGTATACATGATTTTATTTTGAATTAATCTCATTTTTAACAATTTTCTCTCAAGGCTTACGGTGTCAGGAATACAGCGTAAACATTTTTTGTCAGAAGCTAATAGTAGTCGAAGTTCTAATACATTTTCCTTTTTCAAAATATTGTTTTATATTTTTTTATGAAAACAATTAACGTATTGGCAAGATATTTGCCATGATGCTTAAATATATCTAATCCTCACCTAAGTTCACAATAGTTGCACAATTGTTTAAAGAAATGTTCTTCTCCAAACACTAAAAGGACTCGGCTGGGCAAGATATTTTCATCAGATGTTCTTAACACAAATTAATAAGCGCTTATCAAGAGCTTTTATGACCGAAAAGGATATCGGTTTGTTATACAATGACATCGTGGATTGGTTAATTCCCAAATTTGGAGGATGATGAAAATAAAACGTCCACATAACTGCTCCGGTCCTTCTGGTGTTGTGACCCTCCCCTCTATAATCCTATATTTAATTGTGTGAAATTAACCAATCTTCATGGCGTATTGATGTTGATAAATATTACTTTAATATAGGAACCAATTCAGAACAGTTGGAAGACATTTCTAGCTTCTATTTGTTATATCTCTTCCTAAAAGTTTTTGTTCTTTAACTGTCCAGCATCGATATCTTCTATTGACTAAATAAAATCACAGCTCAATTTGCGACAGCTCGATTTGGCACACTGATCGCGCATCAGTTGGCTAAGAAATCTTTCGTCCTCAAGATTGATTTGCGCTGATAAGGAAAAGTCGTGGTTAACTATATTCCTTCAAAATTTTAATGCAGAAAACATTATTCCACTGGTTATTGTCACTAACTACTGTTCATAAAGTCACTTTTAATGTGATTGATTTGGCATTCAAACATGACAATTGTAATTCAGTGCAGAGTGAAGTAGTTCAAAAGAATCACTACGATCAGTAATTTGTTACAATGTTCACCCAAACCGTGTTTGTAGCAACTCCACCGGTAAATGTGTCAAAGTTTGTTCACAGCTCAATCAAAATCAATATTCCAAAGAGGTCACAAGAAATTTGTATACTTTGTATCTGTTTCCTTCCAAGGAATTTGTTACTCCACAAAAGAAAACCCATTGACCAAATGAACCAAGATCATAAAGCATTTGCTCTGTGCATACCAATGTTGTTTCCGTCGAGAATAATTAACCACGTAAAGAGGCAAAATGTCCATAACCGATTGGCAACCAGTCTGATTGGTCCATCTGGCAATAGAAGGATGAAAGTGGCATACCGAACGGGTGAACGGGAACTATGCCTTAATGAAGGGCGCAATGCAATCATAAATAAACATACCCGACCGTCCGAATGGTTTCCGAACACTTCGCAGCCACTAGCAAATGCTAATCGGACACCGGACCGGATCGAACTCGAATTTGTTTTGCGTATTTGCCCTCCGGCCCTGGCCGTCCTCGCAGAAGCTCACCACTTGCCAAGGAAATGTATAAACAGCAGATTGAAATTCTTCCCCGTTTCCGTTCGACGCTTTATTAACTGTGATGAACGATATGCAGCACTCGGCACTCGGACGATGTTTAGCGACATGGGAACGCACGCTTACAACACATCACTGTTTGATACGTTTGCAAAACAATAAATAATCAATTCACCACCGACTCGTGATGATGATGATGCTCATAAACATGTGTATGCAGAAAGCGAGTTCTTTAACGTTTCTTTTGAAAATGAAGACGAAAAAAAGAATTATCATTCAAATTATAAGCGAACAAGCGAAGCTTCTGCTTCATAATTTCACCCGATCGATCGATGCAAATGCTGTCGGCGTCATAAAAATGGGTCCGCATCCCATCCTTCGGGAAGCGAAAAAAAAGCACAAGGGCAATTTAAAAACAATCAGCTGCTGTTCCACGGCTGCTCCACCAGAAATCCCATCACCCATTGTGCAATAATATCGGCAACATTATTTTCCACTCGCTCTCGGCAGAACATTTCATTCGCCCCGGTCTGTGCACATTCTACACTGGCCACGTTCCTTCGGTGGCAATGGGGAGAGCTCCCAGTACAGCAAACAACACAGGGCGGGATGAAAGTGGACCAAACTTCCCCAAAAAAAAAGGTTTATCGAAATAGCTGAGCGGCGGTGGCTTCCCATTACACGAAGATGGAGAAAGATTTGTCCGTAATATGGGAGGAATATTTTTAGAACTTGTGCATTTCCTTCTGCCTTCCACCAATTTGCGCGTGAAGTGTGTTGAAAGAATCATTACTAAACCTGTAACCATTGTACAGCGCAACGAGTGCACGAACACGTACAGCAGACGGGAATTTTCATCTGCTTTTTTTTGAAGCACATGATCACTCTTTCTAACTCCCCTTTGCCGACGCCACGCATTACACGATCATAACAATGCAAAAGAGCCATTATACCATTGTGACGGTGGCTGGAACCTTAAGGAAAGAAACCGCCGGAAGAAATGTAGTAGACTTTGTCCATTTCAGCAAACCATTTTCACTCCGTTGGGTTTTCCATCGTTGGCGCAGCAGTTTCCTTGCTGGAAGCGATTGGCGCCAGCCGCCAGAACGACCCTTCCGTCTTCCAGGAACCGTCGTCAGCTGTCACGTTTTGCTAGTTTTGTGATCCAACCCGAACCATCACCATCGGTTCGAACCGTTCGGTCCGTTTCCGTCGTCACCATACGGTTCTTCTTCGCCCCTTTCCAGACGCGTTGATCTTTCATTTCCGCTCCAACGGCGGGTCTGATTTCTTTGTACCGGGAAACACGCGAACGCGATAAAAACGTATGAAAATGAAGAGTTTTCGTTGCGTCTTAGAACTTTGCCAGACAGCAGCATCATCACACCCACCGTTAAAGAAAGCAATGCGTCGCGCCGATCTTCGCCAGCGTACACGACACGCCACACCACGCCACGAGGGTGGTGACAGTTTTGTGTGAAGATGGAAGTATAAAGCAGAGATCAAAGTGTGTGAGAAGCGAGCAAGTAGTAGCAGTGTGGAAGCACTTCCTTCGGGTGAAAATAGATTGCCATTTTCCACCCGGCAAACTGGCGAATGCAAAGGCAAACATAGGCAAACGCGAAAAAAAAACGCGAACTGAAGTTGTGCAAAGATTTAATTGAATGTGAGTGGCCGAGTTCCGGGCGTAGCATCATCACTTGCGTCGCAAATCGTTAACGAGTCTCGCGCGACAAGTGCGCAAGGACCGAGATCGAGGTGTGAAGAGGATTGATTGAGGAGCAAGAAAGAACGACAGCATTCTCCGATTCTTGGGCCATTTCTTTTTGCGCATCATTTTTAGATTAGTTTGAATTCGACTTTCTTAAAGTTAGGAGCCCCCCTTGCAGCAAATATTTTAATTATTTCACAGTTCTTGGTACCTCCTAATAGATGTTCGTCCATACATTTAATATCAGTTGTTTGGATTGGAACTATAACCTCCAAAATACTGTTTAAGTAACATTTATATGCAATTAGACTTCACTTTCATTCCAAGACTAATTACAAACGCCAAAACTGGTCCCATAAAAAGGATTACAAGTTCAATGAACAAATTGTTTACACAACGAGGATTTCGATATACGCCGCCTAAAGGTATGCAATAACTTAGTTTTGTTTGAAAGGTATGAAAACCTTGAGGGTTGCTTTTGCAACCCGTATTGCATACATTCAGGCGCGCTCACGCGATACTAAAGCCATTATAAATCTACGTCTTGAAAGTAATTTATAATGATCGAAAGCTTGATTTTCGCATGTTAAACTACTGAAAACAAAATCTTTATTAGTATTTATTTATTGAATTATTACAACTTTTCACCTCATTATCAGCTCTGGGCTGGCGACATGAATATTACATTTAGTAAACCTGAACGAACCAAGGGTGACTGATGAACTGAATATTCAGTACAAACACGTTTCCCTGAATGTTTCATTTGTTTCATTACTGTGCCTGATGTGTCTGAGAGTGGAATTAATGGTACTCAAAATGGCAACAAAAAAGGTATTTTAACACTAATCCCTCCTCCTGCTAGGCGTTACAGTTTCTTATTCACCTGCCTTAAGTCAGCACTTGCTTTAAAAACTCTCCACTCACAGAAACCCTATGAATGATTAAGAAGAAAAGTTGGAAATTGATCCGTTGGAAACGTCTTCGGTTCATCAGCGGAATAGACAAGCGATGTGTATGGTGTGCTGCTACGGCTAAGCCGAAGCGTAGCTGTGCAGCTATGCAGAACAGTTCCCATGCCCAACTTCCTTTTCCCAACATCAAAATGGGGAAATCGGAAGCTCGTCTGTGGTCGTCATGTTACGCCCACCGAGCAGCAACTTTCCACGTGCCCCATTCTATCGCACGTTGAACCAGGTTATTCATTTACCAAGGAACAATATCAAAGTTTTTAGCGTCAAGTGCTCCATCGGGTGGGTAGCGAGCACATAGTTTCATCATTCAAGGATTCAAAATCCACTCACGCCGGCACCTTTAATCCGCCACCGCATATGGTTGCGCGTTGACAATTTCAGCTGTGTTTCAGCGCTTACGGTACGATCTCTCCCCGGTGGAATCGTGTTTGATAAAACAGTTGCTTTACGATCGTGCCCATATTCCCAACACGAATTGGGTTGGACGCTTCGATTCACGGGGGTGGAATTGGTCCATAAACGGGACGAAACGGATTTAACATACCATTACCCCTCAACGGTTCGAGCTGCATATCTGCAGTATGCTGCAACACAAGCACCAGAAGCATGCATATCTGACCGGTTTCCGGTTCGATTACCCGCTCTCTTCCGCTTCCAATGGCGTATATCCGTTGTAGCGCGTAACACCCCGCGTAGCTGGGAAAATGGGAATGGAAAATGGTTTTATTTTCCCGAACCAACGTTCGACCCTCGTGTCGGTGTCGGCGAAAAAGGGAAAGGCAACATCCATTTCTGCACAGTTTCAACACAACTCCACGATGGAAAGGATGGCATCCTTGTTTATAGCTACACCGGGGCTGGGATGCTTTTTCCTTTGGTACGGACCGCTTTGGATTGGATTGGATTTAATCAGTTGCCGGTGAGGGGGACCCCACTCGCCAATGCTGGTGATCCGGCCATGCCTCCGGCGGGACACGGCGCGTGTAGTGTAGCGAACGCATTTGCAATAAATTATCGTTGGCTGTTGGTGGCAGCAAGAGGATGAAAACGCTGTCCTGTTACAACGGTACGACGATAGTGCACAGTATCTGCACCTTTCGAAACCTTGTCCATAATCTTTGCCCCATTGTCGAACTTTTCTTGAGCACACAAAGTTTTGCCCACTGCAACTGGGCCCCGGACATGGGCATGCGTTGTGCATGTTGTGTTGCTGTGTAAATGCAGAGAGGATGCACCGATGCAATTATCGTAAATTTCAACTTTACGCAAAATGTACAATACACCCCCACTCTGCTTCGGGAAAAGAATATCCAACACTACACGAGCTTAGTCGAGTTTACTTACCAAGTTTTGCTACTCTCTTTTTAAAACCGCTCCATCTACAAAACACCGACACCCGATCGACAGCAAAACATGGCGCTTCCTCACCAGTGCCGCCATAGAAAGTAGCAAATTTTCCAACCGAAAACCCATCCATTAGTGTGCGAGTAGTTTATTTCCCCGCATAAAGCGCCGGAAAGGTAGGCAAACCGCACACCACATACGCACGCCTGATAGGAAATTGGGTTGTGTTGCGCGTTTGTGGCACGCGATTTTCTTTGCCAATTTAGAGCCCCAAAACACCGTGCTTCCAACCCCACAACGGGCACCATTGTTCACCTGTTGGCTGTTTGGGGGGGGAGGGTATCACGTAAATCAGGTTGATTAATTCCACAACTCGTCCGTTTATGACGTTCGCCACCATATTCCCGGGCACCCAGCTCTCGGTTCGTTTGAAAGTTGATTACGAATGGACGGCACGGGATGAATGGAATACAATGGCCAAATCCTTCCACTATCCTGACCCCCCTCCCCTCCTTTTCTAAACAAAAAAACCCTATTTTGCGAATATTTATTAACTCCGATAGAGGATAAGAACTTCAGGCACTTTCCCTACGTTGGTGCTGAAATCCGGGGGGGGAGGTTTTGTTTTATGCTGGGTGGTATGTATGCTCACCCGGTCCCATAATCTCGGTGGATCAATTGGAAGATTGTTATTTGCATAAAATAGCACCACCTTGAACAAACAAAAAGGATATTATCCTCTCCCTGGTTCCCTGGTGTGGTTGTGCTCATATTTCACCAAACACTACACCCTGGGTGGTGGTGCCACAGGATTGACATGGACGGAACACAGATGCATGGGTCGCCATTTGGCCTCTCCCACCCCCATTCGTAATGGTGATGGATAGTCCTGAACTCAAGCGCTTTGCAGGGCATCTCCACGCAAGAAAAAAAAACATGGGAAAGGGAAGAAGCTTCTTCGTTCGCTCATCTGTTACATTACTTATGCAACCGGATGAACATTCATTCGAACCATTGCTGGGGCAGGTCATTGCCACAATACGGTATTGTTTGTTTTGTGCTTCATTGTGTACCAACCAATGTACGAAAAAGGATCTGCTGCTCATCCTATCTGTGTATCAGGCTGACATCCTGGCCCGACTGTTGGCTGCCACTGGAAAGGTCAGTAACCTTCTGCCACCCACTGGAACCTGGCCACGGCCACAAACAGGAGCAAACAGCAAAATTCAATCATACATGCCCCGTCGGTATGCTATGCTCGCGAGGCAATTTATAAGGACCGAAGTCAGGCTCTGCTAGAATGTGATTCGTTTCTTCGCAATCTGCAATATTTCATCCCGTCGGTGGTGTGCGCGAACACATGAGAACTTAGCGAACCGTGTGCTTTTTTTTTTTGGATGCCAAAAATCCATCTTCCAAGCAAACGTTGACGAACGGAATGTCAGCACAGAAAAAAAACAAATCCATCAAAGAAGCTTCATAGTGGCCACAACAACAACAACAACAACAACAAAACAAACCCCCGCACAAACTCGAATCCTTTTTTTTTCTTGTTGCACGCGCAATGGAACTGCATCCGAATGCGATGCACATTTTTGCTCCTTTGATATTAGTTACTTAACCATTTTTTTGTGGCGTAGGATCGTGTTTTTATTCTGTTGTGATGTCCTCCCTGTCGTCCAGGGTGGCATCGTGCACCAGCGAAGAGTGTCGGTGTCACCGAAACAAAAATGTCACTGTCCACACATTCCCGTGCAGGAAGTGGGACGGGCGAAGAGTTGACCACACAAAGTACGACCAACGCGCGTACCAACTGCCGAAACGACCAAATGTAACTTCCACACAGTTTTGTAACACTAATGGATATTTCCTGTTGCAGCCGTTGTTCGGTTTTTGGGGTTCGTCGTGCTGAAAAACACATTTTATTGTGTGTGATACTTTGTGTTGAAATATATAGAACTCACTTTAATTCGTTCGTTTTATCATTTTTTTTTTGGCAATTAAACATAATATTTTTCATCCAATTTTCATAATTAAAAAAACGTGATAGTATAAAGCAAAATCACTTTGAACTGTTAATAATCTCCATGAGTTTACCTTTTTTTATATATCGACCTTTTGAAGTACGAAACATGAGCTTATGCTACATCACTAACTGTGAAGTCTAAATGAAATGTCTGGAGTAGCTGCAATAGCTTCCCTTAGGACATTGTCCCATTGGATTTCATGTGTCCAAGCATTAAACGACAGCCATGCTTGACTGACTGTAGCGAAACACATTGTAGTGCACGCATTAGTCTACATTCATATCCTTCATTGGCGTGTTCTATGGCGGAGTCGTTGTCCTCATCGTCATCCTCATCCAGACGGTGTCCAGAGAATTTCATCCCGAGGGAAAAGTATATCAATTTAACGCTGTTTCAATTTGACGCTTTGGAGCTTCCCAAGAGTATTCCAAGCTTATTCGTCATTTCTACTACACGACAACACCGTTGTTCTCCTTGGGGTTCCTCCTTTCCGCATGCACATGTGCTTGTGAATGATGAAATAGTAGAGCGACACTAATAGATGCGTTTATACCTGCAAGTTTCGGGTGACAGGTGACATAAGCATTCTTACACTGCAGAACGTCGATTATCCGGGCAACTGCGGACCAGCTGCATGCCGGTTAATCGATTACCACGGATAGTAGGCGCTGTTAAAAAGATGAAGATGACAGGTCAATGCAGATGACAGGTTAAAAGAATTTGTATGTTTTTAATATTAGAAATTATAGAATATTAACAATATGGAACATTTTCCAGGGAGTTTAACTTGATAAACTCTTTATAGAAAACTCTCAAGTTACTCTTGGGTCAACCGGTTCAACGGTTATGACAGTCACAACTATTCTACTAGCTGACATTTTTTAATGTTTTTGCTGTCCCAACAAATTAAGGGAGTGTAAATAAACTAATCCTTTTAATAATTCCGTGCAAATTGTACCAATCAAATACAGCAAATCTCGATAATGAAACGTTAAACCTCCTGCATCAAAGCGGTGTGCATTTATCATTTCGTACAGCAGTACTATCGAAGATGTCTCTCCGCGCCAATGAGTTTGCACGTGACGCGACACGTGCCTGTTTGGGAAGAGAAAGGAACGTTTCACCAAACTAATTGACTGCTTGTCGTTTTCCGTCGGACAAGATTTGTACGGCAACATTTTTGTTTTCTTGCTGCTTGTTGGTTGTGAATTTCCTATCTCTCTGGTTCGCCTTTGGTTTCGCCATGCCAAAACAACAGCCCCAGGGCTAGCAGACCAACAACCGCGCAAGGGTCAGGAACTGGTGATTCGTTCAAAGAGATTACAGCTTCTTTATCCTGCGTGCGATCGCCACCTCAAACTTGTGGTTATTTGTTTTTTGTTAGACAATGGCCATTTTGTTCTTATCCACTGCTCTCTTGGCGCGAGTCGACGAATGTGAGCAGTGCAAAATTCAATTAAACTATGATGAAAACTAATTTTCCCTGTTGCCTTTTAAAGACAAACTGCCGGTCGAGAAGAGCAACGTCTCGGAGAAGTTTTATTAACAGCGAAGTAATGGCTGGAAAATCTCCATTCCAGCTGGGTTCAAAGGGAATTGTCTGCTGTTCATTTTAATGCACGGGTGGCAAGGAATTGTGGAATCCCTCTTAAAGTCTGTTTTCTAGCTCTCTGCCAATGGTACCAGCTTTAAGATACTGGCTTTAATACTTTAACAGCAGTTTGAAACTAATTCCATCCCCTTTTTCTCTTTCTCTCTCTCTTCGCTGCAGGTGCGGGCCATGGAGCAACGACTGTGTGACTGGCCCAAGTCACAGAACTTAACCGGGCCGTCACCATCACCGAGCAGCAATCCAGCCGTAGCGGCAGGTGCGCAGCAATCGATCGCGGCTGCTGGAACGGGACCGACGGGACACGGCGGTACCGACCCACCGAAAGGTACCGATCCGGTGAAGATCAGTCAGCTCGAGTCGGCCATCGAGGAGCAGAAGCAGCTGCGCCTACAGGACGCCCGGCAGGTCGGTGCCAAGGCGGCCAAAATTAAGGAGTGGGTCACGAACAAACTGCGCGAACTCGAGGAGCAAAACCAGCTGCTGCGCGAGCAGAACATCAAGTGCAACCAGCAGCTGGAGTTGCTGCGCAACCACATTGCCACGCAGAGTACCCGCCACAGTAGCGTCGCTCCAACGCAACCGGTCCGGACCAGCCTGAGCTTGGACGTGCAGGACGTCAAGCGACGGAGTGGCCGAAGGCGTAGCGAATCGCTTGACCCACCCGAACACCGGTCCCTGCACGCCGGTAGCTCCGGTTCCGGCTCGCACCATCATCCCCACCATCACCACCACCACCACCATCACCATCGGCGCAATCTGTCGATGGAACCGCAGGAGCTGGCCCGTGACTTGGCGGCGGCCGTCGATGGTTTGAACCTGCTGCCGCTGAGCCAGCAGCAACCGCACCAGACGGCGGCACAGCCCCAAACTTCCGCTGCGATGGCCCACCATCATCAGCATCACCCGCCGCACCACCAACATCCGGCCCCACCGCCACCGGGCGTGGGCGTTAGCCCCGGCTCGGACATAGACGCCGTACACGACTACGCCGAAATCTACACACCTTCGCGCGAGAAAGCTCCGGCGTGGTTAAAGGGTCTTCCCAGTGGTGGATCGAGTACCACCACCTCCGATTCGGTGGCAGATCTCGGTACGCCACGACCTCCCACACCACCGCTACACCGATTCCCGAGCTGGGAGGCCAAAATCTATCAGGTCGCTAACGATGGACTGGCTGGGGCGGGCAGTAGCAATGGTGTGGGAGAGGAAAACGAATCCCAAGACCAAGAGTCCGGTTCCGGCATGACGTCCAGTGTTGGTGGTGTCAACTCACGCTCGCAAACCGTGTCCGGTGGCTACTGTGATATCAGCGTACCGGTGTACGCCACCGTTAAAGGGGTAAAGCGTGCGGCAAGCAAGATGAAGTTGAGACTGATGTACGTCATGGTTTCCCCTTTTTTTTGTTCCTCTTACAGCGTGCATCACAAATCCGTTCAATGCCATTCACCGGCGATTCCAGCGATGACAGCAGTGACGGCGAGGATGGACACGGTGCGATGCTAACCTGTGCAACCTCGACGCACAACTCGCACAACTCTACCAGCACGGACAACACGGAGACGAGCACGTCCGGCAGTGCCTCTAGTCCCTCGAAGAGCCTCAAAACCTCCTCTAGTCTCAGTCCGGCCAAACGTTCCGGCTCGGAAAGTCCAAAGAACAAAGGCCGTGGTAAGGATCATTTTCTCGTGACCAGCGGATGACTTCCTATTCTGTTTGTTTTTACAACTCTCTTCTTTGCTTTCGATTGCCTCTGAGTAGCTTCTTTGAACTTTGTTTAATTATAAGTTAATCTTTCCGTTTGTTTATTTTGTATCGCAATGTAATTCTGTGCAACTTTTACATTATAAATGGCTTTATTGCATTTGCTCTATAGTTTTATAAATAAATGTAGTTTAATAATGATAAAGTAATGATTACAATACTTACAGATATAGATATTATAAAATGCTTAAAATGTTTAATCATATCGTTTATCTTAACAGTATATTTTATAATTTTATAACAACTGACACATATGCTTACAGTTTATTATAAAGATTGACGTTTTTTTCTTTTTATTTTTTTCTGTTTATTTTTCTGTTTCTTGGCCTTGTTTTGTTCGTTTGTGTTTCAAACAACCCTACTAATGACACAACAACACGCACGGGAAATCACAACACGCGACAATCCAATTGGCGCTCGGGGGGGTGTTTTGCTGGGTTGCTTTGTCCTACCTTTTGACAGCAATTTCCCAACTGTCCTTTGAATCAGGCCTCTCGGATGACTATGCCATCCCACCGGATGCAGTTTCAACGGTCGATACGACCTGCATGGACGCATCGATGCCATCGTTGCTGATGCGCACCTCGTACGCCGACTCGCCCAACAAGAAGATGGAAACGCTCGAAAAGGTGGGCCATCTGGCGAAGCTGGGCGGCAAGCTGAAGACGTGGCGCAAACGGTGGTTCGTCCTGAAGAACGGTACGCTAACGTACTGGAAGAGCCAGCACGACGTCAACCGGAAACCGCAGGGTCAGATTGCACTGGACGAAGCGTGCCGCATTAACCGGGCCGACGGTGCATCAACGTTCGAGATCGATACCGGCAAGAAGGTGTACTATCTGACGGCCGATTCGAACGCCACCATGGACGACTGGATACGGGTGCTGCAGAATGTACAGCGAAGGAACGCCACCAAGCTGCTGCTCAGCCGTGACGATCAGAAACCCACGGTACAGGGCTGGGTGACGAAGGTGAAGAACGGGCACGCCAAGAAGTGTTGGTGTGTGCTGCTGGGGAAGATGTTCCTTTACTTTAAAGCACCCGGCGAAACGGTAAGAAAGCTAATTCGGGAGCACAATGAACGCGCAAATCGATATTCATGGTTTTTGATGTATTGCAGAATCCTCTGGGCCAAATTAATATGCGCGATGCTCGCGTCGAGGAGGTGGAGCATGTGTCCGACTCGGACTCGGAAGAACGAGAAGATCCCGCACAAAGCCAGGCGCGACTCACGGTTGCCATCTATCCTCAGCAGCAAGGCGTGGTATGTTGGTGATCTTCGATTTCCCACCTGATGATAGCCATATTTAAATCATTCTCATTGCCTGTTTTTCCACAGGGTCCAACGTACTTGATACTGCCCGGTAAGCAGGAACGCGATAACTGGCTCTATCACTTGACGGTCGTATCGGGTGGTGGACCCAACGCCGGTACACAGTACGAGCAGTTGATCCAGAAGCTGATGGAAACCGATGGCGATCCGAGTAAGTTAAAAGCCACTGTTTTGGCGACCACATGACCTCATTATGACCTCATTATGATGTTTCTACCTTTTGTCACTATTTTAGACTGTGTGCTCTGGAGGCATCCGATACTGCTGCACACGAAGGACAACATTACTTCGCCCCTAACCTCACTCCATTCCGAAACGCTCCAAGCGGAAGCGATCAAACTGTTTAAGGTATGCGTACGATCGTGTTTCGCACAGCAGCAAAGCGGACGTACTAATCACACCGAACATCGTACCTTCCAGAGCTGCCAACTGTTCCTTTCCGTAGCGGTTAATCAACCCGGTATCGACTATCACGTGGTGCTCGCCCAGAACGCCCTCCAGCAGTGCCTGGACATGCCCGAGCTTCAGTCGGAGCTGATCTGCGCACTGATCAAGCAAACGTCGCGCCATACCGGACAGAAGCTGGGTGTGGGTGTCCAGGTAAACAAGAAACTGGCCAAACCCGCTCGTGTAAGTTTGTCCCGAGGGCGCTTCTATGTGCTTCTTATACTCTTCTCTTTCTATCTTTACTGTTTTTGAAACTTGATTTAACAGTTTAATTAACGTTATTTGTGATTAGATCTCACACCTAGCTCTTATACGATGGATCGGTTTTTGTTTTTAAAATCGTTTATAATATATTGCTCTTAGTACTTTTTTTCCCTCGTGGCCGGTCTATCATCTCCCGCTCACACCCTATTCTTCTTTGTTTAACACTAATTGGATGTTTCACTAAAAAATCATTCACCGTTCGTTCGTTTGTTCGCTAGTGTATGGAATCCGATGTGCACGATATTTACTTTCGCCAGTTCAATTTGCCATTCGGTAAATGCAATTACAGCATCCCTAGCCAACAGCACTTACGATGGATCCAGACAGTGATCTATCGTAGCAAACGAATGCATTCGAGAGTTACTTTATTTACTTGTTTCAAAATTAACCCCACTTCCAACCCATTCTTGAATACCCGCCATAATAATGCATTATACTTTCTTCGAGACTATATTTCCCTCACAGAAAATGTTTGGTTTACATCAACTGTATAGCAAAACCTTTACGTTTTAGTTTTAGTTTCCCTTCATCTATAGTTATGTTGCTAGTTATCATTTAGCAAATCCGCAGCTAACGATCCTCTAGAATTTCACCCTCTAACCGAACGGCCAACAATCGTTACACGAGTGTAGGTTACCGAGTGTCGCCCAAAAATAATCATGTACATCATTCATACTCATATACCATCATGACAACATAATAATATGCACTCTTTCATCACATTTTACTCACGTAATCCTGCATGTTCAGTAGATTTGTTTGAAAACAAAGTGTCATAGAATTTAAAATTTGTTTTGTCTGTGGTTATGTAAACATGTGTAACACTATATTTGGCTGTGTACTTTTGTTCATAGTATTTTATTTTTAAAAATTACATTTCATCATTTGTAAAGAAGCTTGTTATCTAACAGTTTTTATTGTTTTCTGCTAAGCATTTAGTCTATTATTCACAGTTTATGTTGAATGTGTTATAATTTAAATTATACGAAGCTTACATCAAAATTTATACCATCAAAACATTACTAGAATACAATTTCTTTTTTTCTTGTTATTAGGCTTCGTTTTAATTTGTTACCTAAATTAAATTTATAAATTGATTATAAAGCAAAAAATACATCCACTTGTAAAAATTGGATTCCGACCAGCTATTTTGTTTTTAAAACGGCATTAGGCCATCGGCAATCATACCTTGAATGTGATCGTGTTCATCCTGTTGCATCATATTCTTCTTCTTTGCTCGTATATATGTCCAACATAGCACAGACTAGAACATGACTTAGTTATGCAGCCATATAGTTGGTGCTTGGTAGCCTCAGACAAAATGGCTCTATTGCTCAGCAATAGAATTGCGTGCTTGTTTGTTGCTACTATCAATAGTTTTGGAAAGCAAGCACCGGAATGTGCTTATCGATTTCATATTCCCCTCATCGTGATCTAACTTTTGCGCCACCAACCCCCAACGAATCATCACCATAGCAAAAAATAGCTCCCGTTCTCAACACGCAACACTCCATTAACCAATGTTTTCAATTCTCTCTTTTGTCTCATCTTTTTGGCTCCTATCGAACGATTTTTGATTCAAACCTACCCGTTTAAATTCCAACGGTTTTCATCCCTTTCGGTTTCGTCCCCGTTGACTTTTTGTTTTCCCCAACTTTTCTTCTGTTCTGTGCCATTATCTCTTCCCGATTTTTCCGATATCTCTCTTTCTGTAGCAACTACTGCTTTGCGCAACCCAGAGTTTGTTCACTTGCGATACGCAGCAGGGCAGCGTTGCCCAAGCGAATGGGAGCTCACCCACTTCCATTCAGGTAGGAACTGGTTGATTTTGAGATTGTTTTCTTTTTTTTTTGGTTTCGTTTCGGTTTTGACTTCGTTTTCTTATTTTTTGTTTTTATTTGGCTAAATAGCTCCATTTGCTTTTTGATTGTTTTTCTTTTCTAGTGATATGAGTTTAACTTTTTGTTACTTTTTATATATATTTCTATTTTTCTGTTTTATTTTGTTTGCTTTCTATACCTTTCCTTACTTTGCGAGAGGGAACATGGTTTGATTGCATTTTACACTGACATCGTTGACAACACGAACGCCACAAGTTGTTTTGCACCCTTCCCCCGTTTGCAATCGTTTTGTTTCTGCCGATAGCCGAAATATCTTGGAGTAAGCAGTTCGGGTGTTCCATTTATTTTTATTATAGTAGAACCAATCGAAAAGACTCGCAGCGTATCACAGCTCCTAGCAAGAAGTTTTTCTTAAGAATAAATAAACGTTTGCTTTTGATAACTCCACATCGCTTCCATTGCAACCGCTTCACAATCTAACCCAGGCTTTCTTTACATTGGATCTTATAAACACTTATACATTAACATTTAACCTGTTTGTGTTCCATGACTTACGCTCTACCGTTGAAAGCTTACGGTAGACGATTAATTCCTATGTCTTGACGCTTAAAAACTAAACACTTTTTTACACTTCACAGCGAGTTAGTCCACTAAAACTGGGACGGTTATGATTAAGCTTTTATGGGTTGTTTTACTTTAACTTAAGTGCTCTTTTCGTAGTGTTACAGCTGTACTGATTAGCTAATAAAACGGTTGCTCCAAACGATTCGTTACATGCAATTGTGTTTTCCTTCATGCTTTACAATGCAGGCCCCAACCGTTCCGCCGATCGATTGCAAATCGAATCCTCCGACCTACACCTTCATACAGGGCTGGCAACTATTGGCTCTGGCGGTGTCACTGTTTGTTCCGAAAAACAGTCGGTAAGTGTGATCGATCGAACGCACTAATCAAAGCCCAACTAATTCAATCACACTTGGTCTGTTTCAGCTTATTGTGGTACTTGAAGTTACACCTGTCGCGCAACGCGGACTCCAAAACGGAATGTGGCAAGTATGCGGCCTATTGCGAACGGGCCCTCGAGCGCACGATGCAAAATGGGGGCCGTGAGACGAAGCCTTCCCGCATGGAGGTGCTCTCGATATTGCTGAAAAATCCATACCATCACTCGCTGCCCCATGCCATACCGGTGCACATGATGAACGCGACGTACCAGGTGGTATCCTTCGATGGTTCCACCACCATTGAGGAGTTTCACTGTACGCTGGCACAGGAAATCGGTTGTCGGGATTCTACGAACGGGTTCACACTGTTCAGTGACGATCCGATTGAAAAGGATCTGGAACACTATCTCGATCCGCAAGCTAAGGTGGGTTAAGGAGCGCTCGGGTAACGATCAGTGCGTAACTCACGTTTGAACTCTTCCCTTTTTTGTTGCTCCTGTATATAGCTCTGTGACGTTATCTCCAAATGGGAAACTGCTCTGCGAGAGAAGGGTTCGGGCAAGTTCGAGAACTCCCGCGTTATTCAGCTGACATACAAGAATCGGCTTTATTGGAAGCATGCGGCTAAGCTGGAGACGGAAAAGGAACGTCTGCTGCTCTGCTACCAAGTGAACCTTCAAGGTAAACTAGTACTAAAACTCTTAACATCAGTATCGCCCCATTAATTTCCGATTGATCCTCTCTTTCAGTGGTACAAGGACGATTTCCGTTGTCACGTGATCTAGCACTGGAACTGGCCTCGCTAATGGCCCAAATCGATATGGGAGACTACTCGTCGGACAAATCGAAAACCAACTCGCTGCAGGCGCTCGATAAATTCTATCCCTACCGCTACCGGGATGCGCTCAACCAGGACGGTCTGAAGGAGCTACAGGATTTGCTGTCTGCCAAGTGGGCACTACTGCGCGGTCGTTCCATACTCGATTGCGTGCGCATCTATTTGACGTGCGCACGCAAGTGGCCCTTCTTCGGGGCGGCACTATTCCAAGCCAAACCACGCCACTCGGATCAAGCGATGGCTTGGTTGGCTGTTTCGGAGGATGCACTCAGCGTGCTGGAGCTATCGTCGATGGCCACCATCGCCCGATATCCGTACAGTTCGGTCATGACGTTCGGCGGGTGTCAGGATGATTTCATGCTGGTGGTCAGTGCGGAGGATACACTGCAATCGGTCAACAACGAACAGAAGCTTCTGTTTGCGATGAGTAAACCGAAGATACTGGAGATTACGCTCCTGATTGCGGACTACATGAACGCCCTGGGACATACGCTTCCCGGCACACCGCAAATGAACACACTCACCCGCAACGGAAGTCATCGAAGCATACGGTAAGGACAGTAGTGCGCTATCAGTATGCTTTACTCCACGGGGCTATCTCCCGCACCCACCGTTCGGACGCTTGTTTGTTTTGTAGCGCTTTCGTTGCGACATGTTCATATTACCATGTTCTTCGTTTTTTTTTTCCATTTTGCAGATCCCGCGCACTGCCCGGTTCGCTGACGGGAACGCCCGCTCACAACACGCTAAACTCCCACGCTACCCACGCCAACAACACGCTAACCTCCCACTCGCACACCCTCAACTCCCACGTCAGCCATACGCTCAGCTCCCACGGTCAGCCGGACATCCTGAAAAGCACACCAGATCACCAGCGTCTCAAGTGAGCTGGATCTCCCGCCTCAGCAACGTTAAGCCAAACGCTTTTCCATACGGTCCCCAGCAAGAAGTTAATGATTTGCAGCGCACTCACTTCATTGTTGGTTTCGGTTCCCAACAGGAAATGGGAACCAGTTTAATTAGTGCGCACACTCTCACTATTAACGACACATCATCTTTGAACGTGGATATCATCCGATCGAGCTTAACGAGAGCGGCTTTCGCAGCTTGTTTGCAACATCATTTAGCGCTAGCTCGCTATATTTATGTCGATCACTTTTGATTGCTTTTCAACTTCGCAAACCATCCATTGGGAAGCGAAACGTATCATCTTCAACATCATCATCATTATCATGGTCATCAACATCATTATGATTAATTAATTAACTAGCATTTTATGTATAAAACGTGTGAGCTCTGTTCTATCTTTTAATCTGAACATTTTGTGTTTTTTACCGTTTAGGGTCCTTTTGTAGGTTTAACAACGTAGATCCATCCAGTTGCGTGCGTACCAGTGCGTGGATGGATGGATAAGTTTAACTAATTTAAATAGACAACTCGTCTGGTGCATCCCGTTTTTTAATGTGTTAGATAGAAAAGATTAAGTCACACATACACACACACCATGTTTCACTAAGTCACACACCTAACCAACTTAACATTCCTTTAGTAAGGCGAGCGAGCATTAGACAGCTAAGTTGTAAGTGACGGTTGCGGTGAATAGGAATCACCTGCACTGTGACCGTCGATATTGAATCGTTTGTTTCAAACTTTGCCAAAGGAGAGAACGGTGCAGTATCTTTAACCGATCAGTTTATAGTGGTGTAGAGTACACAGTCGACGCATTTAATTGTACCATATTTGATGGTTTGTGGCAAGCAAACAACTGAACAGGCATCTTATTTAATCGTTTGTGTTAGCCTGATGACTCTAAAATCCCTTTTCCAGCTTCTAGAAACCAAATTCATGTAGTATAGTCACTTTAGTTTTTTAAACCTGGTGGTGCTCGACAGACCGATAATGACGAAGGAAGGAATTATTTTTAAAAAAAGGACAACTCACACTACGGTGATTATTTAGCCTGTTACTCGTGTACCACGTATTGCTTGATTAGTTCAGGTGTTAAAACATTTAATTTTAATTTGCATCCCAGTTGCTACTCGCTTTTACTGCATAATCCGCCAACAACAGACACCGGTGTGCTGGTAGCCGAAGCGAACACCGCAAGCAACACAAAATCACATGAAAAACGAAAAAAGAAAAAAACAAAACGAACAACAATACAGAAAATCATTGTGATCGAAATGAATCTAAATATTAACTAATGGTAATAGTAACGAGTAATCTTAGGAACACTTCGAAGATTGTTTGTAATGTGAAAAGTGTCGGAAAACAGAAAACATACTACAAAACACCCCGCCAGAAGATAAGGGCATACGAATGATTAGATATTAGCAGTTTTAGTTTGTTTGTATACGCGAGCAAGTGTAGCGAACCGAACGAACGTGTTAACCCATCCGAAACCACAAATCCCATTCAACACACATGTTAATCCTTGAAAGTGGCACTTAAACTCCGCATAAACGCAACACTCACCCATTGTATGTATAGGACTCCCGAAACATATAGAACGTGTAAAAGGTAACACAAAAGCAGCAGCATTTGATCCTCACTTTTGTGAATGATCGTACTTTTAGGGACGTACAAGCTGTGGTCTAAAAGGGTACTGCTGTCCACGTAGAGAGACAGTCGTAGAATACCAGATAGCAAGCAACCAACCCGTTGTGTACAGTAGTGATAGGAATATTTGTAGATTCCGGATGCTGTGGGGTGGCTCTTGGCGCTCCGTACGATCGACACGCGATCCTACCGGGACCGGATTCGTACAGCGAAATAAATACATTACAATCCTACAGGGACGATATGGTACGAGAGGAAACGAAGAAACGGCAGCAAACGGACATTGCACAAACGAAACCGAGTTTAGAAAGCAGTAGGAATTAAAAAAAAAAACCACAAACACCCATTTTTGCCGATGTCCATGTTTTTGCATGGGATTTTTGTCCGTGTAGAGCCGTTGTGCCGTTTTTGGAGCTTTTATCCTTTTATTCGGTTTTGTATTGTTTGTATCCTCAAGCATCTCAGGAGCAAGTAGATCATAGCCGCGCGCGATCGTGCGTGTGTAGTTCGCGTGTATTTTGTGCGTGTGTAGCATAAGCACGTAGCCGTGAGCAAGTTGGTAGGGGAAGTGTAGCATTGTAGAGACCGGAAACCCCGGTACCCATAAACAAACCCGTGCGAGCAACTAATAGCCAAAGCGTGCAGAACCGTGTCCGTATTGCTGCTTTCCTTCGTTTCGCTCGTCGTGCCGGCCTGTCCTTCCTTGACTCGACTCAGCAAACGCACAGAAGAAAAGACCGGCCCCATAGCCGGTTCCTCCAACCGTACATATTGTGAAGGGAATTTAGAGAGGAAGAAGATGCTCATCAACTTCCAACACGCACCTCGGATGCACCTCTGTTGAGGGAAACGTTTGACTGTTTCATCTGCATTAAGGCCTATAGTTTTGAAACGCATAACCAAATTCATGAAGGCAATCTATAAGAAAAGCGAGAGGGCAGGGCGACAAAAGTCTTACATTTGGTCAGTAGGGGGAATATCATGAACGGCGGAAAATTACAAAAGAAAGTGAAACAAACCAAGCATTTCGAAAGCTGCAAATGAATTCGCGTGTGAAACGGAAGGGAATAAAGGGAGGAAAATATTAACCAAAAAATTAAACACCCGTTCATAAATTTATTTCCTTTATGTTATAATTATCATTTTGTTCTTTTCCGTTCAGATTTGTTTAAATTGTAAACAAATAAACAGAAAAAGTATATCCGAAAACTGATGATGGTAAGTAGGCTTTAAGCCAAAACTACTCACTCTGATATTGATTATGTACATATTTCTGAAACCCCGGCCATTCCATGACGACAATATATAAAAATTGAAAAACAACTATACCGTTGCCGCGCACACATTTGTTTTCAGATTTCCGATTGGACATTGGACGTGGACACCGCTCAGCATACGACGATACATCTTTCGTACGGATTGTCCTTGGACCATCATTGCGGGCGCATCCTTCATCTCGCTCAAACTTTCCGCCGGCTGATACGAAATTCCATACAAACCATACATACTTTGTTGTAAAGGCAAGAGTGTAATAAAAAAACGAACAAACAACCAATTGAAAATGCTAACAGCAATGCAAATTAAATATTGTCTTTCGACTCTAAAATTCGCGATTTTCGTTTCGCAACAAGCACCATCCGAAAGTATTTTTATTGGTAAAACAATATGTAAGTATAATGGGGGGTGTATTAT
Organism: Anopheles moucheti; assembly: GCF_943734755.1. Classification (NCBI taxonomy): domain Eukaryota; kingdom Metazoa; phylum Arthropoda; class Insecta; order Diptera; family Culicidae; genus Anopheles; species Anopheles moucheti. The sequence continues at coordinate 45,009,425 of NC_069140.1, forward strand.
TGAATAAACGTGGTTATTTTTGAACATTCTGTTCCATGAACTCCATCCGCACCATGTCGATCGTTCCACGCACATTATTTTCGTGTCTTGCGCATGCGTTTAAATCTCCACCAGTCGATGAAAAAAAAGCGTAAAAACTTGCCGTCGGCCGGTACGAAATTCCATACAAAACGGGCTGTTTTCAGATTTTCGACACCAAGAGAGCATCCAAAACAGGAGGTAACATGTATGTCCCTGCAGCGTGCATATAGCTGAACCGCTCACGCGTGTTAACATTGCCCGTGATAGAAGAGTTTCTCTCACGTTGGCTATTATTACAGGGTTCGTGGGGACTATATTGACATGTTCAGCGTGATGTTGTTTGGCTCGTTTTGGTGTCTCATATAATTGTCTCAAAAATCTCATATAATATAATACAATATAATCATTGGCAAGTTATCGTTGCCAGCAACTACATTCGACGGTCATTCGATAGCTCTACCGAATTTGTCAACGCATATAGCTTTTCCCGAACAAAGCATCACCGAGCTGGACTCGTCAATACATACGACGTGAACCCTGCATCGCACACCATCGCTCTCTTCAAGGTAAAGAATCCCCTCTCTCATTCGCATACCTCTCTTATAACGCGGGAGGCTTATCACACGGTGCTCGCATTTCGCATCGGCAGCCGATCTCGCTCTCACCATTCGAGCGATACGATCGCCGTGTGTGGCTATGTGTAGCGTGTGTGATCTGTATCCACATTTTACTCAGGCGAGGGGAACTGTTTGCTCTTCGGTATGATCGCCTTGTGTGGTTTTGTGTTGCGTGTGTATGCACAACTGAGATAATCAACTGCGTACCGTCGGCTGATACGAAATTCTATACAAAACCGGCTGTTTTCAGATTTCCAACACCAAGAGAGCATCCAAAACAGGAGCTGACATCAATTCCCCTCCAGTATGCATATTGCTGATCCGCTCTCACGTGTTATCGTTGCGCGTGGTAAAAGAGTTTCTCATACGTTGGCTATTATTACAGGGTTTTTGGGGACTATATTGACATGTTCAGCGTGATGTTGTTTTGCTCGTTTTGGTATCTCATATAATCGTCTAAAAAAAGCCAGAAATGGTAGGCTTCAATATCCTGAGAATGTCGTGCCGAAAAGAAGGAGTTTGAGTACACTGCATACTTCTCTTGCGTAGCCGTGTAACCGGGCCGATATAGCTAGTCAAAGAGAAACAAATGTTTTATATAACCAAGGATATATAAAATCCAAGGATATTTTCGATCAAACTGTTTCCTTTTTAATTAGATTTTGTGTTATAAATTAACTCTGCTGCTCAATTTCCAAAAATCGCACAATCGGCACAAATTGTTTGGGGCCCCCAACACGGCGAGGCCCTAGGCGACCGCCTACTCTGCCTACCGTTTGATCCGCCGCTGAGCGCACGGTCTCTCAGTCGTCATTGCATATTATTTTGAAGAGCTTTTCCTTTCGTCGAAGTCTCTCCGCTCATGCGATCGGAGCCACCAAAAAGCGACCGGTTTTGTGATTTCTGACACCAAGAGAGCATCCACGAAAGGAGATAACATCAATCTGATCCGCACAAGGATCCGCCATGTTTGTACATAACATATTGATATCGCATACTCACGTTATCATTCGCTTTGATGGTATTGATCAATCATCAGAATGAGAGATCTTCTACGATTGGCTAATAGTTACACATACTATCAAACCAGGGAGAGCCATCGATAGAGTAAATAGCTCAGGTACTGTGGCGAGAATCCTGCATCTCGTTTCATCCATCCAGTTCCTACAGTGCGTTTCATAATTATACAGCAGGTAAGTTTTTTAATTATTGGGAGTAGGAAACATGGAGTGCCACTATTTCCGAAGACATTGTTCATTGTTTATTGTTCGGTTATTTTGAAATATTTATATCTGTTGTCGTCATGGAATGTCCGGGGGTTTAGAAGGATTCCACATATAAATATATTCCATAAATATTCTACATTGTTATTTCCATAAAAATAAACTTGGATGGAGTCATGTGCGTGCTACAACATTTGGACGAACGGAAAGAGAGGAAAGATCAGTTGACGGATCAAGCGCTATGATCACTAGAGAGAAGGGTACAGCTAAATGAAATGATACCACGTGGGAAGGAAATTTGTGCTATCTCTTCGTTAGGATGCTCTCTTGGTGTCAGAAACCAAAATTTCCATCGTTTCTGAGCGTTTTCGACGGACGGATCGGCGCAAAATACGAAAGAGATGCAGGATCCGTTTTGCCTTTTCCCCCTTCACTCTAATGCGTTTGATAGGAATGTGACACCGACAGGCAGACGTGATTAATGCCATTATGCGAGAAAAAAAAGTTGTATTGAATGTATGGTGAGAAGTGTTACTTCCAATTGTGGATGCTCGCTTGGTATCACAAGTAACAAAACTGGCCGATTCCGGGGCATTTTGTCCCAACTTCACATTTCGCCAGGGACCTCTTGTGGTACCCTTCGGAGCCCCCTCTAGCAAAAGGAGACTGGGCCAATGTATTCAACTACTACACACATTTTTGGGGCCCCCAACACGGCGAGACCCTAGGCGACCGCCTGCTCCGCCTACCGTTTGATCCGCCGCTGAAATAATCCTCAGACGTACTTGTCTTCAACGCCACCTTTGCCAACTGCGCATGAATTTACCACAGCCTAAGTCTCAGAAGAGCGAGAAGGCGGTACAATGTACAAAAGGGATAGAATGAGATTCCGCCGGTACTGGTAGTTGCTGGGTAACATTTGTTCCTTGGGTACGCGGTTAAAGATAATCGCCGCGAACGAGAGAAACGTGAAGGGCAAAGAGAGCGCGAACACTAAGGCATTGGTGTGTGCGTGTGACCTTGCTCCTCTTAAACGCAAAGTCCCAGGTCGTTGCTTCTCCAGCAGGCAATACCCAGGCTCTGGGGTCAGCCAACAACACGGTTAGGTTAGGTCACGCCGTGCGCTTACAGTTCCGGAACCGCATCCAATTTGGCAAGCCAGTGCCGGATTATTTTTTTGCGATCGAAGCAACCGCCGCATTCGTAATGTATCGCGATTGTGCGGCTGTGTGTGCAGCAGTGCTAATTTTCGGTTAGGCTACTTTTTAAGTGATTGTGCGTGCTGGTTTTTTTTACGAACGCGTTCGTCTAATTAACGTCCCAAAAGTTAATGTGCGTGTGTGTATTTTTTTGTTTTTAACGCACAACAAATCACCACATGATTCATCGGTGTTCATCGGTGTAGTGCACGGTGCAATAGTGACGAATTCCATCCAACGGTACACCGCAGTGCTGCACAACGTGCAGGAAATGTGATTCCCTTGCCCCAACATCAAAAGCGGGAAAAAAAGGCCAAAGGGCTGTGTAAAAAGCGCGCCGGTGAGAGATAAGCGAAAATGCTCCCGCTAAGGTGCGTCTTGCTGCTATTATTGTTCACGTGTAGTTTTGCTTCTGCGAGCGAAAAACGGTGCGTTGTTCCCCTTCAGGTTTGCACGCGCGTTCTTCAGTGTGTGCGTGTAATGTCTTCGCTTGCCGAAATGTCAGATGGCAAGGGTGTGCGCCGTTGTGCGTTTGTGATTACAGGGGTTTTCGCGGAGTGTTGTTAGTTTGAAATTAACGGGTGTATTCACATTTTAAAAAGATACAAATGACGCAAATGGTTTGGTTTCTTGCACTTGTTGGTTTCTTTCTTGTGTATTTAAATGTTGCTGATGCAAAATATATTAAATGTGTTTTTTTTTGCGACATTCTACTGCGAGGACAAATTAGTATGTGCTCTTTTGATTCCCATGTGGTCTTCGACAACGGACTTCAAATACGATCTTTGCTACGGTTCCGTACCATCTACTGCTCACCCTACTTGCGTTTCCGTCCGTTACATTGAACTAGATAGGTTCTTTTCTTGTGGTAATGTGGTATATGAGTTCGCATCGTGTCTGTCAATCTTATAGTCCTTTGAAGGTTGAACGAATCTTGAATGTAGATGAGTTGTGTGGATTTCTGCAAGACAAATGTAATCTGCAAAACTTCAGCAAGTTCTACATCAAAGACCTTGACCAGGCGTTGATCGTACATTTTTTTAACTTCCACCATATAATATCCGGTGTCAAATGCTCTCTTCGCAGCTCCAAATAGCCTTTTTATTTGTTTCAATTTTCCCTTTTACTGCAACAAATGCAAACTTCTTTTCTTGCACCTTCCTTAACGAATGTGTCCCACATTTTTGGAAGCTGTTAGCAGCTGGTCAACTATTAAAAATAAGCAAATAATAAACAAATATACACCACTTACACCCCCGAGAGTAACCCTGCAATCGGAGTACTAGCTGCTTATCTCCCCACTTCTCAGTTGCAATTGCGCGGAAAAGGGGGATATCGCTGTCAAAAACCGGACCGCTCACATCCACATACGAACCACATCAGCTCCACGAAAGTTGAAGCGAGACAAAGCGTCTGAAAAAAGAAAGAGAAAGGGCAACCGTCGGACCAGCAGCCAGCAGCAGCAGCAGCAGCAGCAGCATCAGTTTCTATTGTTTCTTGCCATCAACGGCTGCGCGGGTGCACAACGAACGTCTCGTCGTGCAGTATTGGGCTCCGGCCGCCAAGAAACACTGCACGAAGAACCGTCAGTGAACCAGTGTTACGGGCACCCCAAACAATAGGCGGGGTACGACGGTGCGTTGGGTGCGTGTGGTGAAAAATTTTCGGTACCGAAAAGCAAAGCAACCGTCGAGCTTTTCTTCCAAGAAGCCCACCTACGGAAAAAACAAAAAGGGCGTGCGCGCGGGCTAACGACACCAAACTATTATCGTTTTTTGCCCAGCTTTTCCATCACCTTTTGGGGTTGACCCTACAGCAAACAGCAAAAAAAAACCAGCCCTTTTGTTGTGCATTGTGTGACAGCGGTGTGCGTTTGTGTGTGCGTGAAAGTTGTTTTTCCTCCCTTGTTGTTGTTGCTTTCGTTCCAATTTCTGCAAACATTCTAAACATGGACGCAGTGAGGGAAAACCAACATCCTTTAGCAATGACAACCGTGCGTTTGTCCCAAGCAGAAGCACAGGGGTGAGTTTTCCCTGTTCGCACATTTTCGTCGCTGCTCGCAACGCCTGGCGGAGACACAGTGCGGTTGTGCGTGTGTTTTCCTTCACACAGTGTCAGCGAGGCGAATAAGATAGAGCGGGTGGGTGTGGGAAGATTTTCCCAAGAAAATCGCGCTCAAACACACGTAAACACAGGCGCGCACACACCGCGCGCAAGCAAACGGTGCGGTCATTTCCATCGCTTCATTCCGCCTTTTTGACAGATCGTTTTGGTGGACGACCGATCATCGGTTTCCACCCGCTACTGTGTGAAGCAGGAACACAAGAGGGGTGGGAAATGCGTGAAAAACGTTGGGGGTTGTTTTAGAAGTATTTGTAGGTGAGTGTGTGTATCTTTTCCTAAGCTGTGTGGTAGTTTTCCGGGTAAAGTTCTCCGTGTTTCGTACACTGCCACATTCCATTGGGATGTTGTGTTTCTGCACTTGAGTTTCCCGCGACTGAACGTGACGAAGAAAACATTCACGCAGACTCTGGGTGCTTATGTCTGTCTTCCTTCAGGGGGTTGTTTGGGGTGTATAGGGCATGGAAAGCGGCACACACCTTTCCCCTCCCAATCCGTGCGCGTTGCGTGTGTGCATTAAATGGTCTCGTAATTAATTTCGTACCACCGTGCGGTGTCTATCAGCAGCAGTAACAGCAGCCGAAGCAACTAACAACACCAATGCCACCTTCGATCGGGAAGAAAGATTGAGGTGTGCGAAAGGAAAATAAATCGTTCGTGGGTGTGCATTGTGTGCCCGTGTGTGTGTGTGTGTGTGTGTGTGTGTGCGGGAAACGATATGGTGGTACTGCATCCGTAATCGCAAAATTGCACCGAGCATCATTTCCCACCATCATCATCATCACCATCATTACCATTCCCGCGTGTACGCATCATCTGCACCTCGTTCGGAGTCACCCACGCCGTCATCCGGCTGCACGTGCTGCTGGGCCTGATTGTGTGTGTGTTTGTGCGAGAAGTATGTGCGGAAATCACTGATTCCGCTGTGTGTGGAAAACATCACTCGCTAACGTCGTTCCCTGTTCCGAGAGGAGGCAGCAGAGCGATCTCAGGCAGCGGCGGCAGTCTCTTGCGACCCGGACGCGCGCGGTGTTTGTTATCGAGTTCTCGTCCCCCGGTAGCGGGATGGTGGTAGAAGCGCATTGGTGATACAGTGTTGCCGGGCGGTAAACAGCATTTTCCCCGCAAGGATTTAGCTTGATGCTGCTCCAAACCGACAATTCGCAGCGGCCGCATCGATATCACACGTCGTAACCGCCGGTTCAAGGTGAGTTTGTGGAAGTAAGATTGTTTCTGTTTTTTTTCTGGCCATTGGAACTCCACTTGTGTGAAAAAGTGCGTTAAATTCCGATGCGTTAACGTGATTTATGAGTGTTCTAACGCTCTACCGTAACGCACACCTTTTGTGCTTTCCTTCCCTGCAAAAATAAAGTTAATTACACTAGCTGGAAACTTTGAACTTTCTGCACCTCTGCTCTGTACCAATGGCGTACAAAGTATCCTCATCGTTTTCATTACAACGGAACTGTTCCAATGTTTCCCAAGCCACGGAACCATCGTTCTCTCTGATGCTCAAGCCGTGTGTATCATAAAGCAAACACAACCTACAATACCTCACCGACCGTGCGGAAAAATCTTAAACGATGGACCGAGAACCGAACACGAGGAAGACGGAGCGTGCTAGAAGAAAGAAGTGTTATTTGCTAACGGCGGCATCCCAACACACAAACCGGAGATCCGCTTAATTCTGTCGTTGCGAACGAAAAGAACGAAAAAACGAAAAAACGATAAAAAAACGATGCGCAGATGTTTACCGACCGCGGCACGATAACAACACCGTCCCATTTTTGTGTGCGGTTTAGGTAAAAGTTAGGAAGCTGCCCAACTTCAATAAAAGCCGCCGGCCAATTGCAAGCAAACCCAAACGGGGGCACGGTGGGTGGGCGAAATTGACCCCCGCAACAGTAACAACAACGGGGTAGCATTGTTTATGAAGGGCTGTGGATGTGTCTTTTGGATCCTATGCTTCTTGTGTGATCCCGCAATGCTTCTTCGGGCTTGGGCTTAGCCAACCATTCGATGGATTGGTTCACTGATCACTTCCGTATATGGGTGGGAAAACTGATTGCAGGTGTCCCCCTCATCACGTGTAACCCGTTTTGGGGCGAGTTTTTCGCATCAACGAAATGTAGTAAGTCTTTGCGCTGTTGGCTGTTCTGTTTCCTGGATGTCGAAACATTGAAGATTCTATAGCGCTACGTGCAGTGGAGGATCAATCCCCTTGGAGGCCCAGGGCGGAATTTTTAAAGGGGGCCTATAATTTTGCTACGGCATTATCGGTGTTAGGAAGGTGCACTTCAAACATGATTTAACAACACCAGCAAAGTCTCGGAAAGAAAGATCTCTTGCGTACACCTCAGAGTTCTGTTGCGTAGCCCCTCTATATATAAACGTTTTTTAGCGCTAAGGAGAACCATAACGCCACTACTTGGATCACATTTTCTACGATTTACGTTCATTTACGATTCCTGATTAGTCCAACGCCTTCTACGATTTTTCGCCCAAGGTACAGTTTTCAATCGGTTTACTTTACGGAAACAATCAGAGAAATTTCTTTGAAACCTGTTTCGCTCATGTTGATGTTTTAGGCGATGAACAACACAATTGTTTTCAGATTTGCGAAACCAGGAAAGCATGTATTTCAAGAGATGACACCTGCAGTGTGGAATAAATTTGCCCATCACTATTGCATTGCATACTATCAAACCCGTGAGAGCGATCGCTAGTGTAAGGAAGATCGATAAAACGGAAAGCATCCTTCATCTCGCTCAAACTTTCTGTCCACTGGTACGAAATTCCATACAAACCAGCTATTTTCACATTGCCGATATCAGAAAGGCATCCACGGAACAGGTAGCACCTTGTACAGCAATTTTGGTCGAAAACCGCCGAAAGGTATGCAATTTTTAAACACTAACTTTCCCGTTGGTGGAGAAAAAGTTCTTCGAAAACTACCAGTTTCCGAATGTATAGTACCAGGAAAGCATCCACGGAAGAGGTAACACCTGGTAATTTTGCCCGCCTAAAGGTATGCAATGTTTAAACACTAACTTTTCATACAAACCAGCTGTTTTCAGCTATCCGATACCAGGAGAGCATGTTTTTCAAGAGGTAACACCTGGTACCAGCCGAGCAAGAACAAATCACGCGCTTCCCGGTAGTTGCAATCCCAAGTTGTTGCATGTAAGATGTTGCATGCCAGATGTTGCGCAACATATGTCGCGCAACATATGTTGCATGCCAAATGTTGTGCAACATATGTTGCGCAACATATGTTGCGCAACATGTGTTGTGCAACATCCTGGTACTCGGCTGGTACCAGGTGTTACCTCTTAAAAAACATGCTCTCCTGGTATGGGAAAGCTGAAAACAGCTGGTTTGTATGGAAAGTTAGTGTTTAAATATTGCATACCTTACGGCGGAAAATTGGTTGCAAAGTTAGTGTATAAACATTGCATACCTTACGGCGGAAAGTTGGTTGCAAAGTTAGTGTATAAACATTGCATACCTTACGGCGCAGTACCAGGAGCTACCTCTTCCGTGGATGCTCTCCTGGTACTATACATTTGAAAACTGGTAGTTTTCGAAGAAATTTTTCACGACCAACGGGAAAGTTAGTGTTTAAAAATTGCATACTTTTCGGCGGTTTTCGAAAAAAATTGCTGCAAAATTTTGCTCGACCAACGGGAAAGTTAGTGTTTAAACATTGCATACCTTTCGGCGGTTTTCGACCAAAATTGCTGTACTAGGTGCTACCTCTTAGGTGGATGCTCTCCTGGTACTATACATTCGGAAACTGGTAGTTTTCGAAGAAATTTTTCTCGACTAACGGGAAAATTAGTGTCCTGGTCCTGGTGCAATTTCGTTCGTACTTTAAAGTCACAAAGTCGAATCTTCTCTGCATTTGATTTATCACATAGAAACAAATGTTTTATATGAGGAAGATAGTTTTGATCAATTGTTTACCTTTTTAAATAATTTTTTTGCTATAAATTAACTCTGCTGTTAAATCGCACAATCGGCACAAATTTTGGGGCCCCTAACACGGCGAGGCCCTAGGCAACCGCCTACTCCGCCTACCGTTTGATCCGCCGCTGCCTACGTGATATGTTCAAGAGCTTCACTCTCTATTAAGGGCAAACCCGTGTACTCTAGCGGCTCCTCCATTGTCCTTCCACACATACAGGGCTAAAAATCCTCGCGAGCATCTTCCTCTCGCATTAGGCTTCATCAGTTTTGGACAGGGTCCATGTGTCAGAGCTTCCCAGCTTCATTCGCTTCACGGCAAGTGTTTTGAGTTTCAATCAATGCCGTTGTCGGAGCTGACCCAAGACATGTGACATTTTTTAAGGACCTCGAAGCATGCGCTCCCCTAGCTGTATGTCACCCCTGCGTAGATTAGGATTTGTTAGCACCATCGACTTGGTTTTTGCCTCGTTAATCTCCAACCCGAGGATTTCTGCCGCTTGAACAATTATACGGTAAGTATTCGCTATGTAGGAGAGCCGTAAACCAATGATGTGTATATCATCAGCGTATGCCAAGATCGGGATTAACTTATGGAAGATGGTCCCCGAAGTTTCCACCTCCGAGTCGCGGATGACCCTCTCTCTAGCGTTAGGACTGAAGAGCAGACAAGCTAACCCACCTCAGACTATTGCTAATAGAAAACAACCTTGAAGAGTGATAAGCATAAATTAAGAGGAAAATTAGCAGTCGTTAATTTTGACTTGCTTACACCGCAATTTCGAAGCATGCTGATGTTCCCTTAACTTACTGTGTAATTAAATTAAAATGGCCAGTATCATATGACGATCACGAGTGGAAAAGGTGGATTTTTATAACTTTATTCAGGTTCAGATCAACATCTTGCATCTCGTGATAAGAGGATTAATATTTTGGTTATGAGGTTTTGTTGTTAATTAGCTAATTTTTCAAATTGAGCCCTTTTTTAAAATTGTATATACTTTGTTTAGACACTGAAACTAATAAAAGAGAATTGACTTTTTAATTGCTATAGATTTTCCTCTATAGTGGCACTACAATCTCAAGAAGTTTAGGCCTGCCCTTTCTGACTTTCTTTAAATTTATTTCCCCTTAGCTGGATGGTCAGTGATGATGCGTAAGGGAGATTATGGTACCGGTCCGGTTGGGTAAATCCTCTACATGTGTTTTGTGTTGTGTACATATAATTATAAACATGTCCCAGCAAAGACACGCCCTTATCACGCTGCATCACACCGTTTAAAAGTTACGTTTAACCATCGCAATGGGACGTTTTGTCGTAAACACGTCCCAAACGATTGTGTTTCGATTTCGATAACTTTCAACATGTGTAAAACAAGCATTTGTTCCATATCGTCCAATCGTAACAATCTCGCAATGCATCATATCGCTGTAACCTTGTCATCGGGCATGACTTGGCGTGTGTACCGTACACACCTGGGTCGTAGGAACCTCCCGTTTCCCCGAACGCGCCGGCAATGCAATCTAATCTTGCCCGGCCGAGTGATAAAAGGCGAAAACTGGCTGACTCCATCGCCCAAGGCTTCCCAATCCGGAATTATGCTCGATTAAGTCGGAAGACACTGGCCATGTCGATGGGGCCGTTCGGACGAGCGAAGCGGACAACTGTGCGGAGCGAACGTTTGCCGGCCGGACAGTACCACCACCGGTACGCTTGTCAAATTAAGTAATTCGATCCAATTACATTCGTTCCTGTCAGCGGGACGTGGTGTCCATCTGTTCCCGCTACGGAGGAGTGAACCCTTGCGCAAGGTGCGAAAAGGCGGTACAGTGTGGTGCCGGTAAGCGTAGCGCAACTGGACACTACCGATGACCTCATTAATCTGGAGAATATGCCGAACCATTCCCACCATGGAGCTCTATCTGCTAAACCTCCTGTCGTTCCTTTTCGGTTCCGTTTCGGATCACACATGGCACTGGCCCAGTCACATTTATTTAATAAAATTCCTTCTTTTCATCGGTTTAAATTAAAAGTTGTATCATCAGGTTGATTGGGGCAATACAATTAGTTATGAAAGATTGCAAACACTGCACTAGTTGGACGGATTAATGCTTTAAACCAAATAAACATCTATCGCCTGTATCGCGGTTTCAGCTTGTGCGCTCGTTCGTGTCCGGCAATCTCATCTTCAACATTGCTCCCATCGGCATTTGCCTTTGCTGCTGCTGCACGCTTGCATGAGGGAAATTGCTTTGGCTCGCGTGACCTCGCGGCTTAAGGGCGCCTGATGTAAACAAATCTGCGAACTGCGCTGGCCCCTCCCCTCCGAGGCCCAGCTACATCGAGCGAAAGTGTTTGCGATTTTTATGCGATAATTAAAACGTGTCGACAGTGACCGTACTATTTGCTCCTGCTATTGGCGGCAAGCGGACTCGTTGCAAAGTCACGAACCTTCCGCACTGTGGAGGAGTGAAGTACACCGGTCAGGCTTGGTCAGTTCAATTGATTCCGCCCGGTTAGGACCACCACCACACACAGGACCAGGTCGTACACTATGGCGCCGCGTGGTTTGCCTTCGAAATTACCTCCTTACAATGTTTGAAGATTTTCAATTTTTGTAGAAAAACTACAGATTTCCATTTCAGTTTCTATTTTAAACAAAACAACTGGAACAGACTACAAAAATATATTATGCATCGTTCCTAAACGATCTTGCATGTATTTGGCTTAGCATCGTACTCGGTATCACGACTACGTGGCGCTAGGCTCGTGTGCTAATCGGTACTGATTGATGTTAATTGTACTGCCGACGTCAATCGAGTTGTTTAATTTTGGTGAGAACCGGTCTAGTACCGTCACGGTTGTTCAACAAATGGCTCAAAATAAAGCAGCTTGAAACTTTCAAAATAAGTAGAGCCCAGGGGTTTAAATCATTAGCAGATTGCTTTCCAAGTTTGATCGAAAATGGAACTTGTGTAAATGATGGTAGCGGCGCCGCTCTTCACACGTACGGACTAGGTCAAGATCCCACCGGGAGCAAGGACTGACTATCCCGGTTACGTGGTTAAAATAAGTCGATACGGTCTGGCTTCGTTCTAACGAAAAAAAAGAATAGAAATAGTTGCAAAGGGTTTGTCAATGATTAGGTCAATTATAGAACCGTGTTATGTATTACTATTTTACTGAATTTTTCGTTTTTATTTTTCGTTTTGTAATTTTCTTTCACATCTAGATCGAAACGATGGTTTTGGTACATTCGCTAGTATGCAGTATTCATCATAAAATTGTGGAAAATGAAAACGTTATTTGAAACAGTCTTGCTCATATCTCGTGCTTATTAAAAAAAATCTGATCTAATTCAATAAAACAATTTCGATATTAAAATAAACGAAATAAACAATTTCGATATTAAAATAAACGAAATAAACAATTTCGATAATAAAATAAACGAAATAAACAAATTCGATAATAAAATAAACGAAATAAACAATTTCGATACAATAACAACGCTTATTTTATGTATTCGAATAATGATTTAAAGCCCCTGGAGTCCACGGTATGTAAGGAATCTGGCGGAGCGCATGTTTAAATGTTTCGAACAGGTCCTACAGGCCATAGAGGGGAAAATGAACTATTTAACTAATTTTGTTTGACTAAAACAATATCAGTTCTGCAATAAAATTTATTAAAATTTACCAAATGCACACATTGATCAATGTTGCTGCGAGGAAGAAGTTTGGAAATTTATTTGCTGCCTCTACAAGCGAATCTTCCCTGAAATGAGTTGTGTAATTATGGACCATGGAACTTGCATAGTAATTGAATTACTTTAAATTGAAAATAACTTGAAACAGAGCACGTCCGTGAATGGTTGTTCGTCTTGGCCATCCAAAACTAAATAGATTCGTTTATGAAATGTTCATCTGATTAGCTCACCACCGAATTGATTAGTCGTTTCTATTGTTCCATGTCAAAAAATGCTCTTCATTCGTTGTGTTCAGCAACGCTGACGCGCTAATGAGCAACGATGTTTGCGCACAAAGGTCCGTACCGAATGTTTGCAAATGGGTCGCAACGATCCTTTTAATTCCTTTACTTCCGTTGTTTCCTTTACCGCAGTTTTCCTTGTTACTCGACACGTCTATGAAGAAGAAAGTGTAGATCTGTCGGTAATTGGTCACTTCTGGTGGTAAAGTTCTAATACGGCTCCAAGCGGCACCCTCCTTGCGAGGACCAGCGATAACGTAGAAACGCAAATTTATGTTTCAATCCTGCAATGAATGCAAGGCTGCACCCATTTAAGAGTGTATCCCTTTCCATGGAGTGATCTATGGATCGGCTGCTGCTGCACAACACATGCCGTTCGTTTTGGTTTGAGGGAGTTTTGATCCCCGTTTTTTTATGCAAGAGCTTCTTCTGCTATGAATCATACTGCCCTTGCCCATGGGTGAAGTGGCAGTGTCGACACGGTCGAACGATGGTGTCCTAACTAACCGAACCACTAGTTCATTTCCGGTGTTGAGTATGTTGGCTCTCTGCGCTCGGGACAAGCTTCGGTAGAAGTCCTTACCGTTCCCGGCCGCCGAATACCTACCGAACGTATCCCGTGTCCCCTGTGGTCCCTTCGGGCTAGGAAAGGAAAGGTGTTTGGATATAACGAGTTCACAGCATTTGCTGTTCTCAGTGGTTAGGGCACCGCACCGTTACAGTAATGTCCTCATTCTTTTTTTTTCTCCAAAACCCTCCAGTACCGTGACACCGTTCAACAGACAGACATAATCTCGCTTCTCGTAGCTTCTTCTTTCACTCTGGGGACAATTTTACCACTTCGGATCCTTAACAACTACACCTAGCGTTTCTTAAAATAGAATTATTTTAACACGGGGAGTTTAGTGTAGTTTTATTTTCGCTCAATTCAACATTTTGCACAATGAAACCGTCCTTTTTTAGATAACTTTTATAAGATTCTTTTATGTAATGTTTTATTCTTTACTTTTCATCTCGTCTTTAATGCAATTCTTCGCATTCTGGAGCATAAATTATTGCCCACACAAACTGTACCTGATACCTTTTATTAGAAATAACTGGTAGGGTCCGTACTGCAACGGTTCGATCTTTAAAAGCGTGTGATTGGCCCTATGCCAAAGGCGCCACCAAGCAGACCGACCGAAGAATACAGCCAGAACAGGAAACGAAGTGAGTCGATTTCCTCCGTCCAAATGCTGCTCCGTTGCGGGGAGAAAATGCAACGAATGGTGGACCATCGTATAATTAACAGAGAATAGTAACAAAACCGACCGGGCTTGCTTTCCTGTTTTCTTAAAAATGTAGCAGCGTGTTTTATTGCGAAAAATGTTTGTTGTGCACGCTCGACATGATTCGGCTTCGACTTCGGCACTGCAACATTTTTAAGGTCGATTCGTTATTTGCGTCCTTCATTTCTGCCAGTAGAATGAAAGTGCTTGACAAAACTGGTACAAAGTTCGTAAATTGCTTCACAATCTTCGGTAGAATATTCGAAATTGAATACAATTACAGGAACGAACAGGAATAGGAAATTTCCCCGATACGTATTTGATTAGTGGACTTTCGTGTAAAATGAACCACATTTTGTGAAGCTCACGCAACACCTAAGCTTACGTGTTGTTCTACTCTATTTTATTACCAAAACTATAACTCATGGAGGCAATTAAATATTTGGAAAAAAGCGTCATAAAATATTACAGTGATGGGACAAGGCAACGATTCGAACTGTTACCATTTTCATATAATGCTCCATTATTCGCTTTTACACGCTACTGTTTGGGGTAAACCGAAGTGAAACAGCCAGCGGTGGGACGGTCTGTTTATATAAGGCTGTTCCGCCAGGTCTCAACCAATCCTTTTGCCGACAAACAAAACCGTCGTACATAAGGCTGATGATAAATACCACATTCCACGGTGGTTTTCTTTTTAATGCCCAATGCTTGGAGCTCATCAATCATCATGCACAACCTAACGCACGCAACGCATTTCTTCTTTCCCGGGTCGGCCAAGTCGGTTTTTGGTCTAATGTTTTGGAAGGACACTTTGGGCACAGCAACAGCAACAAAGAAATGTAAATTATTTGCCTCTGTTTTTTTTTTTGCGACGGGTGACACAATTAGCAGCACCAACCGCTGGCTAACACAAATGGGCCCCAAAGATGATGAGTTGAATCAACATTCAACAACACCTTGCCTTGGCGCAACTTAGCGCACGATCGATACACAGTGGAATGGTCAATATTGTGTTTGCAAAACTGATCGTTCGTAAATTAGTATCGGTTTTAAAATAGCTCGAATCAAAGCAAAACGCTTCCTCGATAATGGAAGATTGATCGTTATGGCAAACCAATTAGAATGATTGTAACAAAAAAGCTTAGCTAAAGTGTGGCAATTTTGAGCCCTTTTTAGCGAATAAAGACGTATATAAAAATTGATCTGTGTCAGGCAATTCTGAAAGATCTTTTTTTTTTAAGAACAAAATAAAGCCCGTTTTCTAGAACTTGGTCCGTTCTGGAGTGTAGGTAAAGTGCACGGACAAGAGAGAAATTGAGAATAATTCATATTTGCACGGTTACTATTTACAAGAGCTACTTCTCCATACACTTCACTAAGCACCATAGCCTACCTTTAGGCGCGAACAGCAATGACAGCATAAAAGACATGATATTAAAGGCCCTCCTTCTCTCTCTTCTCTCTTTTTCTATCTCTGACTATATCTTTAGTGTTGTTATCTTATCTAGTTTGCTTATTTTCTATCTCTTTCTCTCTCTCTCTTTTTATCATCCGTCCTGTTTCCCTCCGTTGACTAAAAGTTAACAAGCTGCAGAAAGGGAAAAGCCATCTCAGCTAGAAACCATTAAACTGATAATGAGGCTTTCTTCGCTGCCACTATCGCTTCGGGCGCACTGTGGCATTATGTGTGTGGCCTACTTCCTGACTGCAGGATGCGCCTCCATTCGTTTAGCATTTCGTCCCCCCCCCCCCTACCTATCCCTGGTCATTTATGGCGCGGTGTATGACAGCGGACGAGTTCAAATATCATTTGTTCGCACCATCCACCATTCTGTGGCCACACGGGGGGGGGAGTATGTTTGCCAAAGGATACCTACCGAAGGATCCTGCACCGCACCACCTCAAGGACATTCACAGTCGAGTGCCATTAGTGGAGTGGAAACCGGTGCGAGCTTCCATTCAGCCCCAATAATGATGCGGATCGGATCGTACGGTTTTTTTCATACAAAGGTAAAAATAGCTCTGCGATTGTGTGGGGTTGTGCGTATCCTGGCCAGTGTGCTTGCAGAGGGTACGTGGTGTGGAGTAGTGCCTTTTTTGTTGTTGTACTATATCCCCCTCAGGGGGCACGCTTTCAGTTTGCGCTGCTGATGGGCCGGAAAGCTATTCACTTCGGTGAAGAGTTGTGTAAGACCGATTATGGGCTCGTGATAAGGAGTATGCAAATCTTGCACCAAAAAGCCTCACACAAATTCACCCAAGCGATGCGAATTGTATCGTACATTAAGTTGCCAATAGCTATTAGCATTACAACCTAGCATTAGAATAATGCATTGATAAAACGGATGGAAAACAGATCGCGAGAACAACATAAGTCTTTTGAACATTATTTTTAAATCACAACATTCTTTGTAGGTATTATAAAGCTTATGGTACCTTTACGGTGCCCTTTACCACCTTGTTCCAATTATTCTTCTTGACGCTTTCGTTGGGGCTCGTCGTCGAAAATGATCCATCCCATGCCAAATTTTACTATAAATTGTAATCAGATTAAAACCTTCTTGCTGTTTCTTGACGATATTCTAAAAAGGAAGGGAAAACATTGTTTCCGTGAAGAACAGTAAGAATTTGGGAGCTTTCTTTACCTGTTGCGTCCAGTTGTCTCGGTTACTTGAGGCTTGTGCCATACTACATTGCGTCCCAAAATGGCGGTTTAGAAAATTTAAAGAACCTGAAAACTAAACAACCAATAGCCTAAGGAACAAACAAAAACAAACGACGATGGGGCACCAAAATTACAGCCGCACAAAGGTTTTTCATAATATTGGCTGGCTAATTATAGTATGAAGCGATGAACGTAGGATGATTTAATGACAGTTTACTTGAAAGACAAAAATAGGTTTAGATACACTTTCTCGTGTATTTGTTCGAATAGTGATCTGTTCACAACATGGCTCCATCATTTCTTATTTTATTTATTAATCCATCCACCCTATCAACAATCACCTGTGGATGCAATTATTAAAATAATGATTCATGATATGAGAAGCGTTTAGCATCATGCACTGTGTTAACTTATAAATAGTGCTACAATAGTGCTAAAGAGTATAAATCTACAGTTATTTATTGAAAGTAAATTCGATTTGTTTGTCGTTTGGATGTTGATACCGATCTGAGCTGATGATTAGTTATGGGAATTTCGTTCCATTCCTTCTGTGGAACGTTCGAACCTAGGTGCATACAAATTCATAAAGTAGGTTTCTTTCACCTACATGGTTTGTTCGTCTTTCGAAGATTATAACGTTAACTTTTGCTTTTATCACTCTTGCTCAAAGCTTCAGTGAAATGTAAGCAACACTCATAGTAACAAGAATGTGCCCGAGTTTATTCAATGATCTTATGCAAAATTGATACTCTTTTTTAGATAACCATTCCAATAACCAATAATTTTATCTAAAACTGGGTACATATTGACTGAACGATGGAATAGATCAACGTCAAAGAAATTTTATCAAAATACGTTTATAAGACATGATCATTATAAGTTGTATTTGCGATCGGTTTGAATATTACACCGTTGAATATACTTCTTAACATACCTTACTTTTTCGGTTTGTTTGTTTAAATTTCTTCCTCTAGTTAATGATGTTTCCTGAGCTTCTATAAAAAAGAAATTGCGAAGAATTTCTAGTAACAAATTTATAACCAAAACTGTTTGTAAACCAAAAAGTTTTAAATTAATTATACTATACTATAATAATGGCAACGAATCAAAAACATATCACATAGGATTATTCAACGGACCTTTTTCGTTTATTTAAGAAAAGAATCTGGTGTTCCCTATTCGTTCCGAAAAAATGTAACTTTCCCATCACTACTGCTGATACGGTTGATCGTCATCAGATCGAGCTCTAGTATCGTATCGAGGAAACGTATACTGACAGGTGCAACGCAAGATCGCTTTGCCTGATCTTAGCTGAGCATTAATATGCACATCGACACCCAGGTTAGAAAACCTTCTGGTGCTTCTATACCATCAGACGCTTACTTTCAGTCCGGATTACGCTTCCGTTTTCGTTCATGTCATGGCTCTTTGAATCACATTCCAGGTGTTATTTGGCCATTTGTTGTAAGTAGTTTGACGTCCACTGTCCTGTACGCAGGGACCTCAATTAAAAAAAAACACCATCAATCCGGAAAGGCAACATGGTTGATTAATTCTAGCTACTCTGTGTTTTGTTTACTGTTTGAGAGGAATGTCAGCAAAAGTTTCCTCGATTCCGATAGTAATTATCTTACGTCCGTCTCCATAATTATTTTCTTCCCTCCCCAGACAGGAAGTAACTGACGTCATGGTTGCACCAAAAAAAAGTACCTATCCTTCCCTCTTGCATTGAACAACTTGTTTGATATCGAGAGCAGCCTCCGCCACGCAACGGCAAGGCATGTTCAGCTGTTCAATAAATATCCATTTTTATTTCGTATCAATGCGTTTGCTAAACTTCAATCGCGCCAAATTTTTACTTGCCGCTGCACAGAACACTATCCGCGGGTTATACACCGATATATTTTTGTTCTCACCCCCAATCACTTGTGTTGCGTAGTTTTTCTAAGTTTTCCGAAACTTTTTCCACTGCACTGGTGAGAAAAATATCTCACCAAATGAAGCCTACCCGGAGTATCGTAAGGCTCGTCTTTTATTGGGAAGTTTGTGGGCTGCCGTCTCGTTTACTGCGTCCCTTTTTTGTAACAGTCCTCGCAATAACCATCGAAGCTGCTGATGAGTGTAGTTTTACCACTTTCGGTGTGGTCAAACTTTTTTAATAAATCCGCCACAGTTTTTTCCCGAGAAAGCAAACGTTCCCGGCATTCTGCGTGACGGTTGAACGCAGTGTGGCATTGCGGTATGATGGAGGTGCTGACCTTGGTCTGTTGCACACGTAAGATATTTCACTTCTTTGCCAACCACAGATATAGAGGCTCGGTTAAGGAAAGGCTTAGCAAATGGTTCATTATTATTGGCGCATATTTCCATAGTGCGCAAATTCTTTCATCGAAGGAAAGTAAACAAACCGAGGAACTCTCTCTCTCTCTCTCCTTCGCTTGCCCCTTTGACGCGTCGAGAAAGATGAATCTTTTTCATACGATACGTTTTGTATCCTTTAGAATGGGCATTGATGAGAATTTTAAATTTTCATCGTATGCTTTCATGGTCATGGTGCTCCTTTTTCCATTTGAATGACCCAGATAGGTTAAACCAGGGGTCTTGAAACTTTTCACCGTAGTTGGGAGCCATTTACACATTAACTTTACGGGGCCATTTACACAGAGGCTGGAGGCCCCTTAGGTTGAACCATGATTGCAGAATTCACTTGAAGAATGTAGGAACATTCTTGTCGACTCATAGAAAAACTGTTCATAATCGTAATATATTGATAGTTTAAATTAAGTTTAAGACTGTAATGATATGTAGTCTACTACTTCTCAATACACTAATCATGAAATAGTGGACAAGATGAACGGTGTTGCTATTGAAAAATATTTTCTTTTTCTCTTTGCTTATGTTGAATAAATTGGACACAGATTGGTCTTTCAAACTCGAACATCGTCAGGGTAGAAGCATTCTTTTTCTGTTTACCCTATCCACGTATTCAAGGCATTTTACGGTATTTCTATATAGTTATAGTTTAGATATAGTATAGTTTCTATATAGTTCGAAAGCATACTTTAGCGAGGGTTTCGTTAGGTTGTGTAGCGGCTCGTAATAAATAACACCCCCAACTGGTCCCACCAAATGTCACAAATTCAGTGTCATTTGTGAAAGCTTTGAGGCCTTCTTTCACAAGCTTCACAAGCGGTTCATCGGCATCGTTTTGCTACGCTGATAGTATCGCTTTATTTGCTAATAATTTGGTTTTTATTTAAATGCTTTTTTAACGAAACCCTATTAATTATTGGATTCCGATTTGTTACAACTTTTTTGAAAATCTTAACTTTTCTCCAAAAAGGTTTGCTTATTTATTTTTGAAATAATTTTTTAATATATGTTTTACACAGTGCATTCTTTCTTATCAATGCTCTCTGACTTGCTCCACTTACTTCCTTGTAAATAATGTAATAAATTAAAGGAACCATTGTCACTATTCGCTCAACAAATTTCCTATAGTCCTATAGCTTGTTGTAATATTTAATGTGGCGCTAATACACCACGCTGCTTCCATTCGTTCGTTCTGCTGTTAAGCAAAGTGCAATGTCAGTCTGCTGGTGACGTTCGCTTTTGTCCTGCCCTTACGCTTTTGTTACATCGACCCGGTCCAACGGTGGTGTATGCAATTGAGCTTCGCTTTGTTTCCAAAAGCGATAGGCAATCGGGTAAAGACAAAGCGATCTGTCCTTTCCAGCGCGTAACGCAAAGGGCAACGCCAGGATGTGTAGGGTGGTGGTGGTTGTATCCTCTTTCATAAAGGTGCCAGCAATGCTTTCTTTCCACCTTCGGACACGACGGGAAAAGGAACGTTCGGAGGAACATTTCTGAGTACTTGAACTGTATGGGTGGGTGGTTGGGTGTGTGTGTGTGTGCCGCCAAGGGGTAGTAAAGCTCACTTGTTCTTTGCACAACTGACTGAGAACAAAGCCCGCTGTACACCTTCGAGTGGGTTTTTTTTGTTGCCAACCGGAAGGGAAGAATCGTTGATGAGCACTTTTACGACAGCCTTAACTCCCCCAGCCGAAGGCCCATCTTACTAACGCGGAGCAATCCCGCTTCATGATGACACACGATCATGTTTCCGCGGGAACCGCAGGGACCGAACTGAACGAAAATCGATTCCGAAAGTCAGGCACGGAAGGCGTTATTCTGGCGCGTTTCGTTGTAGCCCGTTCGCGCACATCCACGGCGCCTTGTTACGGAAGGTTGCGGTTGTTGCGGTCGGTGTTGCGGAATAAATTGAACCTTCCATACATCGATTCGTCGGGTCTTGTATCGCTAGCGGCTAGTATCGCCTCCCTGGAAACCCCATGCAAGGATGCTGACTGAAGGTGGGCAATGGGGGAAGCAATAAGGGAAAAAGGGGAAAACGCAGCAACTTTTTATCAAACCACCAGGAAGCGAAAGGCGGAATTGGGGCAGCGGGGGAGAGGGAGAGTGCGAAATGCAATCAAATCGCGCACATGTACTCGTTTGCTAAAAATATGTCTATCGAGGCAATGGAGGCAGATAGAAACCGCACTCGCGCGCGAAACTTGATTGAAATCGTAGAAGAGAATATGGCTGGGAGGCGGATGTATGGCCACCGGCGGAAAGATGGCGCTAAGGCGGTGCATGCCGCCTACCCGCTACCTTGCCACTCACAGCACCCTTACGCCAGTGCCTGATGACGTCAAAACAGGCATAAGTGAAGGGATAATTTGCTAACGATTAGCAGGCGAAAGTGCTTTCCCTTGCAAAAGCGTCACGAAGAATAAGGACACGACACGGCACACAGAACCCGAACTTGACATTCACCCAAAGGGGGTGGGGTGAAGAAGCGCCCAGTGTATTGCATCAGCAGGCCAAACACACATTTTCTTTAGGCGGATGCTCTATTTAACGGTCACGATTTGCCGGTACTTCAAATGCATCAAGTTCCGGAGTTTGCGGTGAGAAAGTCATTAGACAAGGCCTTGAAACTTTGTGGTTCAGAATGCAAGTTGACCTTCCGTCGAACGTTGGACAGCGCAAGTAAATTGAGCACTGGTTTTGTGCTACCACCTCGCTGTCGATCGTTGGTTTTATTGTGGACACATCGACAATCTGTGCCTGCAAGGAGATTATCGACTCAAGCTAGACAAAGCTATCCAGGAACCATCGAGAGGACCATCCATCCATTCATCATTCGAATACTATCGTTAACCACGGGAAGAGCGTTGCATGCAGTGGGAGCTATTATAGGCCTTTATCCTATCCGGGAGAAGGTCAGCGTGTGCTGAATAAATCTATCAAACGTGAACCCCCGGCAGCAGAGACCAATCGGGGGACGGTGGGAAAGTTAATCATCGTCCATTCCTTCCTTCTACCACATGCGGATGAGCAACATGTCAATCGTTTAGAGCTGGCAGGATCAGATCAGAGGAGGAGATCTGTATTATGGACGTCAATTATTGGCTCAAGAGTGCGAGAAAACGAAACAATGATGGGTTGAGGTTGTGTCGATAAATGCAGAATATGGCCACATTGCTTTATTGTTTGCGATAATGGAAGATGGCGATGAACATTCACTTGCAGCTGTACAAATGGCCAAGGAAATGAAGTAAAAGGTGGATAAAGTTGTGTGTTGTGCAATTGAGAAATATAATCAGAGTGATACTCATTGAGATATGTTTCATTAATACTGAATACCATCGTCTCGTCCCGATGTATTGTATTAGCAAAGAATGTCCTTCTGTAGGCTTGCAACAACCTTCTTGCGACAGATGCTCGTAGCTCAACATCATCGTTACTGTCAATTCATATAATAGGTGACATATAAACAACTATAAAGGATCGATCATCTATCTGTACATCATCACTCGATAAAGTGGCATTTATTAGCAGGGCCTTTGTTTCTCCCTGGAGCAGATCCTTCGGTGGTAGTACAGGGCCCTGCAAATGGTTCAATCACTGTCACTTTAGCATGTTTCGTTGGTCCTCAACGCAAGCCTCAATTGTCTTGACTAGAGATCCAAGAATATTCTGGATAATCTTTAACCAAGATACCTCTCTCTTCAAGCTGGATGATGTTAAGATTATAATCACACGACATTAATCCGTTACGCTACATTTCCGTTAAAGTTTCCCGTAGTTCCTCTTCTAGTATTACACGTCCATGTTTTATAGCGTTTTGTGTTCTAATACGTTGACCCCAGATCGACATCACGACTTCATCTACTAGTTAAGTGTTTGACTGATCCCAATGAATATTGTGTCCATCTTGAAAGGGTCTCAACGACCAGTTCCTTAAGAGATCAAATTAAGTTTATTAAGTTTTGGGTGACCTTCGACCATTTCTTGAAGCTTTCTTCTAGATGCGCTCTAGTTTAAGAAAGAGTACATGAATATAAAAAAAAAAATTAAAAAAACCATATTAGCGGATGGGAAGTAGATGTAAACTGGGAAATCTGTTTTTAGTAAATTAATAAAAATTCTAAAGAGACAAAGGGGGTATTGAGGGAAATAAATAGACGATACCATCAGCACTACATTTACACAAATATATGTAAATTTAAGCAAACTTAACGAACCTCTCGAAATCCCCGTCTCTTCACTGACAGTGGAACTGAAACTGTTTCGCTCTCTGTTTATTCTCTGCCGTTGCATCCGGTGCTAGGGTTTTGCTGTTGATGCAGCGAATGGTGCGAGCATAAATAAATCATTTTATCCGCACCAAAATTCCTGTGCAGAGCAAGATTTACACGATAGCAGCAATCCGCGAAACCAACCAGAAAGGTACAACCGTGCCCAGACTGGGGAGGGAGAGTTGCCAAAAAATGTATCCAAATGCAGAAATGTATCCGATTTCGCCTCTGTTCATTCGCTGTGAAATGTTTTTTTTTCTTCTGTTCGATCGGTTTCGGTTGTCCGTTCGTGCGCGCACACCTGCCCGTGTGGCACCATCACAAACCGCCAACGCACATTTGCTATTATGACCTCAAACCATCACAACATTCCCGTTTCCTATTAGCGGGTGCCGCCAATCATTTCCGGACCGGGAGTAGTGTGTGCAATACGGAGTGTGCGAGATCAAATTCCGCGCATATTTCCAATCAATGTTGTTGCCCCATTACGCACGTCGATGTAACGGGCAAAAGCGAGCTCGTTTGACCTTTTTCCCTTCGAAACGCTGGAAAACCAAAACTCACCGACACACTGCCAGCAGTGGAAAATTTGTTTTCGATTTGCATTGTGCACCACGTGCGTGTGGTGCTGTGCGATCCCGATAGGATAATCTTGCCGATACACACTGAAGCTGGTTGTGATAAAATGTTGAAAGAACAGTGTAACAGTGGTGGTCACTGAATTAAGGCTCTCAATATAATTAATGGAAAAATAAGCCGTTATGCTGTAGCATTTGTGTTGACTAACACAGTAGTTGCATTTTGTTTCCTTCAATAAGAAAGCTCCTCGATCGTTTTAAGCTTAAACTGAGGCGTATTACTCAATTGTTGTGTATGCTGTTTACGAAAATGTTGATTAAATATAATCATTAATAATTTCAGTATTATCCTGTTAAACTATTCTAAACTTTGAAACTGTGCTGTTGCGAATTTTCTATTAAATTAGTTAACAATTATTTCAATACCTAAAATGTACTGTGCGGTGCAATTTTTGTTCAGACCTTCGTAGAAAATACAATTAATCATTCTTTGATACTTTACACTAGTTTTTAGCAAAGTATTTTGGTGTTTAGAGGCATTTTTCCTACAAACAAGCGAATCAACTTGCTCTGTGAATTTAAGCTTAGATTATTTTCGTAATAAAAATTCGTCCAGCTGCTGGACAAATCGCAAGTCAAACCATTGTTCGCAATTTATTTTAGAAATTTCATTTTGCATAATGTTTTCATGCAACTTATTGCAAAAATTGTTCCTTCACGATCATGCTAAACGAACAGGAGATCGATAGTATCGCAGCCTTAACCAAACAACCATTTTCTGCCGCGCATAGATCACTCGTCTCGTCCTTTAGCTTTAATCTTCCTTAATATTATCAGTTAAAAGAGAAAGAGAAATACGTCGCACGTTTTGGGGATATTTTTCAATTTGTTTTATTAGTGTCATCATTCAATGGAGTTAAATCTATCAATTCATTTTTTTTAAAAAATCATAAATCCTGCCAAGAACTCATATTTAAATAATTCATCGACGCAAAAGTTGACGCGTTAGTCTTATTTTACTGACCGCCACTGTAGTGTAGTCCGGGCACTTACGTGATGATAGTTGTTTTTTTAAATAGTAAACCGTTTGAAGCCTTCGTTTTTTCTACAAATTACTATTGATTAAGCCACCTGGAAACCACATCAATATTTCACTATGTCGCTCTTCTGCAACACCTCTCGCTGGGGAAATCAGCCTAATGGTTGTTTTGGAAATTGCACAACGATACGATATACGGTTGTCCTTGCGCAATCTTATGCTTCGCGTGATGTATGCTAGCATTTATGAAAGTTTAATGATCCTTGCAAAAGATCGAGCTTTTGTTGAAGGCTAGTAGTGTGGTGTGCAGAGGGCGATTGTATGAAAGGAATACGTCGTGAATATGTGCTCGGTGTAGTGGGCAAGTTGGCTAGGCCCTCAAGCATCACATGGAAAACATCCGTCGTTCCTGTTAATGGGAAAAAGGAACCAAAGCAAGTGAAAAAGGGGGAACAAGGAGGGCAACAGACAGCAAAAACAAGCAAACTGGACGGATTGTGTTTCACTGGACACCGCAAGTCTATCATTTTCGGGTTGACATTTCCGACGTGAGGGAGGGATGCATGTAAAAAGGTGTTCTGTTTTCGACCATAATCCCCATCGAGCCTCCCCGTTTTTCTCTTTCCTCCCCCCCTAGCCCCCAGTACAAATCGATACTGACGCGTCCCCAAGACACGTTTTAGTTCCCGGGTTAGGTTTTTTTGTTCCCATCGCAGCAACAAACGAATTTTCCCGCGCAACAATGTGTGTGGGTTGTCCCCAAAGCGACCGTAGTTGACTCACGTAAGAGTTCACGTTTTCTGGTTACACTTTTACATACCCTTTTTCGTTTTTTTTTCACCAGCACGTGGTAGCAAAAACGGCATTAGACAAAACCAGAAGGAAGACGTTGGACGAGTGCAAGAAAATCCCACCCCCAAAGCCGTCGCCACTTGCTGTGCGTGTTGTGTTTGTCTTTGTCGGTACCCTTTTGCTCTGCTGGATACAATAGAGAATGCCCAACGAGACGAGTGGAAAAGTTGTTCAGTTTCGTTCAATTCGCCGGGTTGAACCTTTTGTTGTTCTAGCGACCGTTTCAAATGAGACACTTTTCCGTTTTGTTTTTCCGCCGCTCTGGGTGGGTGATTGGATGGCAAAAAAAAATCGTTTTTCTTTACTACAGTGTAGATGGTTTTTTATTTTTCGTTTTTTCTTGGTTGGTTTTAAAATATGTAACATGCACGAAAATGATTTCTTTATGTAACGTGTCGTTTCCGCAGGGGGGTGGGTGGAGGTTCTCAAAGGAGTCCTCGTGAAGCGCGTGGCTTTTGAAGGTGTGCCCGTTTCACCCGTTTCGAAATGGCTTGCAAAGTTTAGGTGGTTTTGTTCGGTATTTTTCAAAAACAAATGGTGCCGCTTTACGTTTAATTGTTTATGTGATGTGCAGTCACTTTGGGAAATTGTTTCAACCTCCTGTTGTGAGATTGAATTTATTCAACAAATTATAAATAAACTATGTAAAACTTCCAAGCAAACGTTCCATGTACGTAAAATCACTTCCACTCTAGCTTTTGCTTTTTGTTTAACGTAAACCCTCTTCTTAACTACCCCGAAGGCAAATACTGTAACATTTTAAATGATCAATATTGTCGCCAGTAACTTCTGGCATGGTCTTACCATGGTCGTGCAGTCACTGAAGCACTGATGTGCACTGAAAAACTACTCAACAAACTACTCATTGTCGTTTGGATGGCTTCAGCGAGCGCTAAAACCTCGCGGGGAAACCTTACCGAGGGTGCGTGCTCGGCGCAGTTAATCCTGGCCTTATGCACGAACAGAAACACTTCGAAATCGAATGGGAGTACCAGCCAGCTAGCGATCGAATTTTAAGGTTCCCCAGGCGGGCACAATTCTACCTTTCGCGGTGCCTTTAGGGACACGCATACATTCAAAGCTATCCGTCGTGTCCCAATGGGGGAAAAGCGGAAACACGTCCCCAAGCGTCCATCCATCCACGGGTGCCTTCAATGGGTGCCTCCACACAAAACTCTCACCGGTGGCCCAGTACGCTCGCAGACGGTTCAAAGCATCCGTGCAAAAAGCTTGTGTGTGGCCCTGCTCCGGAAAAGTTGGCTGGTTGAAATCATTCCTTCCGCAGCTCGTCGGCAAACATCGTCAACAAGGAACCGCCATCCGCCAACAGCAATAGGGAGATCCCGCCGGGTGCGCGTACATCTTAAGCGGGTCGCGTGAGTGAGTGGATTCCTATGCAGTGGTTCCTAGTGTACGTTGGGATTGCCTTACTGCTAGCGTTCCTCTACCGGTGGTGGATCGGTAAACCGGTGCTTCCCTTCCAAAGGTAGAACCCCCTGCCTGGTTTGTCCGCTCCTTTCGGCAATTCCGTTCCGTTTCGCTGTGTTAAGTGTGTGTTAAGTGTGCCGTGAGGATATTTAGGGCCAAAAATCGAAGAATTTGTGGTGGTGAGATGAACAAAAAAAAAACACACACATACTACGGCTGATTAAGGTGCATTTTAATTCCATCGCGATAAACAATTGGGTTTGGGTGAGGCAATAATCAATCACCACGCCACGCGCGCACTCCATTTCCGTCTCGAATACTCCCCAAGTGTTCTATTGTAACATCATAGACTCGCTCTAACACCTACTGATCCAGGTCAGTGTTTTGTTGCGCCACATTGCAATGCTACAACGAGCTGCTGTTACGACGTACCCATGTTTATTCTCTCCGAATCCTTCTACACACCACACGGGGCGCACCCCATTTCCTCCCCCTCCCCACCAAAAAAACCGATGGGCCCGACCGAATGGAACGGAGATAAATAACACATAACAAGGTTCAGGCGCGTTGGCCTATTGATCATATCGCAACAATAATGTACCCGGCATGGGGGGGCGGAAAGGAAGGATGGGCCAATCGGTAACATAACCTCACTAAACACACACTCTCGAAGCAAGATCGATTGGAAAAGTGTTTTCCGTCTGCGTTCAATCTGCGCTTTCGCCTGGTCCCGTCGCCGCCCCTCATTCCCTCAAACGTCTCGTGTAGAACAACTGGCTGACGAACATTGTACGAAATCTATTTTCGGACCATTTCTAGTATGATGGGACCGTGCGCCGTCAGGGTAGGGCAGGACCGATGAGCCTGACCCCCGGTAGCACTTTCCACCCCCGTCCAATACCAGCTGTGGAAGAAGTTTCATTTATGTATGGTTTTTTTTTGTCGGTTACTGTTGTTGTGTATCGCATTAAGTACATCGAGATCGACCAGTTTGATAGGAGGAGGAAAACCTTTTCCTTAGTACCGGAGGTAGGTTAAAGAACAATCGTCCAAACAGCGTCCTAGATAGAGAGGTTACTACATACGAAATCCTGGTGATGGTGAAAAGTCTGGCGCTTTACACGATGTAGCGTTTACACGGCGGACACCGGCGGTGAACTGTTTGTCCAAGAAGCACGAAGCACGAGGAAAGCAATCGTTTGATCTGTAGAATCGTCCTCTCTAAAACCGATCCGATGGGCAGGATGGGATGGCTCCACTGCATACGGGCCCGGGATACGCTTTGATCCCATCCCATTAGATCGATGTGCGGCTGTGCTGCTTCTTCATCTGGGATCTGATTATCTCGCCCAATGGAGGCCGTAAACCACACCACTTGAACTGGTCTCTGAGGGCGCGTCTTGTGGCATCTTGATTTTGTGCCCGAAGCGCGTGTATGTCTCAAGGATTTTCCCAATTCCCCCCCGGCACAAGTATCCCCAGAAACCGTGACGGTACCGTTTTCCTTTAATCTGGCCACTGGTAGCGGATTTTGTGTTTAAAGCGTGTTCGATTCCCCACGACTCGATCAGGAGCATAGGGAGGAAAAACACGTGCACGAAAAACTCGTTCCGATCGATTCGGGTTTAGATTTTTCCATTAGTGACACCACCACCACCACCCCCGCGATTGTGAGCTGATTTGGTGCGTGAATTGACAGTTTCCATCACTCGTTCGCTAGCAGTAGCGGCAGTAATTGAATAACTCCTTCCATTGCCACTACCTGCTCTACCAGTGTCCTTGAACTTCGTCGGCTCCGTTCCGGAATCTCCGGGCATCCGGGAAAAGGTTAACATTATTTGCTGTGTATTTGTACTGAATTGGGGTAGGCAACTCACCCGGTGGTGCTGGCTGCACTTCCTGTACGGCCCCCGCCACCAGCAGCCAGCATCCGAGGTCGACGATCAAAGTGGTCGTTAAATGGCGACTGATGTGTTTGGCTTGACACACCGAATAAGTGTTAATAGTGTGAGCCTATTAATAGCCGAAGGTTTATCCTAACTCTCCCTCCTTGGCAAAGGGTTGGTGAGTCCGTTCGCTTTGATGTATTCCTTTCCCGACGGTCCCGACCTGGGTTTCCGGGACGATTTGGGCGAATAATTGATGAAAGCGCATGCAGCGGAGCCAGGGGTAAGAGCGGTCGAACGAGAAACACGGATTAGCTTGCTCGGGTTGTGTTGTTTTAGTTGCACTGCTTTTCATTGCAAATCTCGTGGACATTCTTCATTAGTGCCGATGTGGGATGTGAAATTTGGTTGACCTTGGTGTTGTGTAACATTGTTTCGGTGTGGAAATTGAGCTTCGAGCATAAGGAGGATGCAGAGCTTTCCCGTCCTATCCATTGGGAAATGTCGAAAGGGAATAAATCCTTCCCTGAGTTATACGTCATATGCGGCATGGGTGATCTAGGATAGCCTCAACTAATATTATTTCGATCAACAAGCATTGAAGAATTGCTTGTGGGTCCTAGTGCCGAGAGTTCGAAAAGCTCCCCCGGAATTCAATTTCTAATTATTGAACTATGTCTCGCATCTAAATCAAAACGTATCTTCGGCAGACAAATGACTCCGGCACCTCTAAACCCTAATGCCGTATGTTTATGATTCAAAGTGTAAAACAAAACTCAAGGTCGCTTCAAAAAACCGAACTCACCTCGCACCTAAATCTGTTTCCCCCGCTAATAACATTCAATAGTTCGTGCCACAGCCACGATTGATTAACTGTTAATTGAACAAACAAACAAGTAATTGCAATGGGAGCTTAGAAGCCGCCATTTACACCAGCACCGCCACCGCACGCACCCACCGCGCGGCGCGCGCTGTTCGTGCCCGGTGACCGATTCACGTCGAATCAAGCTTTCGTCTGGCTGGAAGATAAATAAAGACACTTCGCCCCACGACCACCATTCACCATAATGTGCTCTCGTTTGCCATTTGCTCAAGGTACGCACCCTCCCCCCCCCCCCCACCCCCGGGCAAGTGTTGTGCGCCTTCCCATTTCTGGATTGAGATAGCTGCCACACACGCGCGCGCGGGGCACGTGCCCCTTTTTGGTCGGCCATCGGTTAGGGGCCGGTTTGCTAGTGCTGTCGTCGTGGAAGTTTTTCTTTTCGATTTTTTTTTGTTGTTGCAACGACATATTACACGGGCATGTGACATGCACTGACGGAGCGAATGGGACGGCGTGGTACCGTGTCTTGTTCCAACGCACTGTGTTCCTGCGCACACGCGTGTCCACTCCGTAGTAAGCGCTTAATTTAATAAATGCTGTTTGATTTATTTAATTACTGGCACTGGCGACGGATGTGTGTGTGTGTGTGTGTGATGGAGGAGGCGGGCGCCACACGAGACCTAGCAAGCGTGACACGCGCGGTGGCAATGCTTTATAAAGCCATGGGGCTTTTGTAGCGTGCTTTAGAGAAAAGCACCACAAACACCGGTAGAAAAATCTCCGTGCAGAGGGGAACACCAGGATATTGAAAGAAATTAAATTATGCTCTTCGTTTTTTTACCCCCCTCTTTATTCGCACACAAATCGTCCACCGGCATCCGATTTTAATACCACGTCTATTGCGCCCATTTCCTTTGGCAGATAAAATCACCATCTCCGTACAGGCGGCACCAACGGGTTTCGAGCAGCCACCCGGTCGTCGTCACGATCAGTAGTCGTCGGCTTACGCGCGCGCGCGCCAACCTTTACCGGCAGCAGGATGACGAAGAAGTTCGAGTTCAACTGGCAGATCCCGGTGCCGGAACCGCTCCTCACCGGATGCGTGTTCGATCGCTGGACGGAGGAGAAGGACAACAACGAGCTGGAGCCGAACTGCACGTTCAAGGTGGACGAGTACGGGTTCTTCATCTACTGGAAAAGCGAAGGCCGGGTGAGTAGCCCACACTAATAATCCTGCAGCGGTTGATGCGATGATTCTAATGGTTTCTTTCTTTTTTTTATTTTGCTGTCCCCGTTTTCCACCACACTGCTCTGTGGCCGGCACAGGAAGGTGACGTTATTGAGTTATGTCAAGTGAGCGATATCAGAGCGGGCGGAATGCCGAGGGTAAGTGTTGGACCTTTCAGACCTGCTGGATGCGTTTCTCTGATTCCTACCCCGGGAATGCAATTTTATACGGTGGATGCAAGCGAAAGGAATAGATAATTGACAGCGCTCTTTACATTTGTCGCCTTATGCACTCGGGACACAAATAGACAAAAGGATGAGGAAATTATCTTAAGGACAGCGAGTACAAAAATACCATTTAAAAGCATGTCGAAATGCAATGCGCTGGGAGGCTTCGTAAAGAAAAGACAACACCGATAAATAGCTGAATGTTTGAGGCAAGATGTACAGTAAAGGTTAGGGGGCCGTTCAACATTCCATTCTGTACCGTACTCCCGTATGCAAGACACTATATAAGGCTAAATATAACAGTCTAAGACTTCTTAACGTTCTAGTGCCAGAAAAGAAGTATCGAAAAGGATATTTATATTGTTACGAAGTTCAAGATCTAAGGAATGTTTGTTATGTTTATCTGACTATATCAACGAATAACAAAGTTATGATATTTTACTAATCGGTAACCACAGTTTCTCAAAACTCGGACAACGGTTTTTTAAGCAGTCTCTTCAGGCGTCATTTACGAATTCTTTAGGCGAGTTGATTAATTGTATCTGTGCCGGCGGGTCGGACAATGATAGAATTTTTTTAAGAACATCAAGTACAAAATTATCGTAGCAACTTTGATTCGAAAAACAGAAGAAATTGCTTTCCGGTTTGGCGTAAGATCGGCACCGATAATTGTACCATCGAGACCGAGTCCCGTAGACACTTAACGGCATGAGAATGCTGCCAACACCAGGCGGCTATCTGTGTATTAACGCAAAACACGTGCAAAACGCCGACCACGCACCCGGCAACCTCAAATAACTTTGTGCACGATTTAGTACGCTACCGCAACGTGACCTCGCTGCTGCAAAATGCTGGCCCGTGAACGCGCGTACGCATTGCTAGCCGTTCACTTTGAATGCCAACCGTGCGCAATCGGTGAAAGTTCAGAGAAATTGCAAACAGCCTAGGTGGTGCACTGTTGTGTGGTGTTCCTTCGCTCGATTTCCTGTTTATGTGTTGCCGCTAATAACGCAGAGCCGAGCCTGGAAAATGCAACCAATTCGCATTGCATTCGGGTGAAGTTGGGGAACCGGAAAACTGGGACAACGTGTTGCAAAGGACTGAAACGTTTGCTCTTTCATGTGGTGGTTCGTTGGTCAGGCCAGCTAAGACGTTTCTTTGAATACTGATCCCGGCACCATTACGGTTGCGAATGGGTGCAGTAATGAACGGTGGAAATATTTTACTACATAACAATAATTGGCTATCATTCATGACGCACAGCACAGGGTTCAAACAATCGAACTCCAAACAACAAGAACAAATCAAATTTTAAAGGAAGATATATAGGAAAGTTCGTTAAAAAGTCATTTCGTAATATAAAAAACCTTGAACCCTTTAACGTAAAGCTTCTTCTTTAACATAAACTACCTCTGGTATGAGAGTAATTTCGTGAGAAAATATGCAGCTTTAAATGTTCGTGGAAAGAAATGTCGCTCCCTGTGGTCGTCTTGTTAAAATCCACTAAAATAAAACAGTCTGAAATCTGAAAGAATGCACTGAAAATTTGTCAATATTTAATCTATAAATTAACAATTAGGTTCACAAAACCAGTTACGTTCAAATACTGTTAAAGAGGCAAAAGAAACCTTAAAAAAATACGATTAAGAGGTTCACATATTCGAGTAATTTTTGAATTTGTTGTCTTCAGGCCGCTTAATTATGTGTGCCGCAAGGTTGCACTTAATATACACCTAAATTGACTGAAATATATTTTATAAGCAGGAACTAAAAATGCACGAGACTAGTACATAGATCAGGAACGAGAAGCGGGAGGAAATTTAAAGGAAGAAGATCAAGGATGGGAACGGACACCGAGAGGTGGAAATTGAGTAGGTAGGGCGAGAAGTTAAACTTCCGCGAATAAAAGTATAGGAAATATGTAACTTCCTTAGGAATATAGAGACGAACTGATGAGAGCAGTGTAACTCAATCAAAACAAGTTCAACAAAAGGCAGGCGGTGATCTTCGTGAGATCATCACTCAGCACTTTTCTGAAGATGAGTTCATTTCTTGGTCTGTATCTTCGTAATATGTAGGACAGTTTGCATGAATTTATTATCCGATATTCCTGAGATTATCTATGAGCTATGAAAATATGATTCCTTCCGTCTATTACTACCAACCCTCTTGCAGTACCGTTGCATCCACTACAAAATGTAAGAAAATACTGTCGGCATTCAACCGACTAAATGGCACATACGCAGAGCGTGAAGTGTGCTGTAGGGCGCTCCTTAGGTGTTCATTGCGAGCCTTTCATCTCGTTTGCTAGGCCCATTAAAACAGACCCTTTGGTATGTGTGTCTTTGCTTTGTCTCGTTTTCTTTCACATCCGCCTCTGTCCTAGCGGAAAGCCCTAGTATACACTAATGCATAAATAAGACACGTGCCGGACAAGAACCCTCCACTGAAGTTTGGGAGCATTTTGTTTTTAATTCTTTGCCAGTAGAGTAGCCATCATTCGTGTCGCGTTACTGTCCTTTTTTTTTCCTTGTGTCCAGTTTTCGGAATTAGTTGAGCAACAATTTTATGATGGGCATCCACCGTATGAAACCATCCGTAAAAAACCCCGCTGCTAACAGTGCTACCGATGCGCTGCGATGGCGTGATTATGCCTTTAATGTTAACCTCCCCAACCGTGCCGGCATAGTTGTAATCGTTTGCTTTTGCTTGTTCTGTTCTTTTGTTTTCCCCCCGCTCGCCCGCAGGACATGAAGCTGTACAATCAATTGTGCAACAAGCACGGCGAAAATGTGGAGGAAAAATCTCTGACCATCTGTTCGGGCACGGACTACATCAACATCAACTATCAGCATGTCGTCTGTCCGGACGCAGCAACGGCCAAGGTAAGCAGCGGCGGCTAGAGCAAACGGAGCAACGAAAAAAAAAACAACTCATCACGTTCCCCCCGAAGTCTTCGCAAACATGCGGCACAGCGAGACGAACACAACGGCTCCTGGGTGTGTGTTATCGTACGGTTTGGCAATCAGGCCAACATAACACACCTGCACACACGACAGGAAGAAATGCACGCTCCGGTGTGCGCGTGTGTGTGATTGCTTGCATCCTCGTCCGGTCCTTGGACACCCGTTTGAGTGTGCGGATGTTGCCGACGCTACCTGTTGCTTGTTGGCACGCTAGCCAGACTGGACTCGGTACAAAATTCCGTAATTATTGGTTCGCCTTTCCCCGGGTGTCAAACGATGAATATGAGGTGTACAATTCCTTCATCCTTCACACCGTGTGGAATCATGCGGTCGATTGCGCGTAGTAAGCACATACACTCTGAAGCTATCGAGTATCGGGGCGTTGGGTGTGTCAAGCCCGATGATCGAATGTACATCAATTAAACGCAATTTACGTCGCAACGTCGCCCACACGGGGAGCGCACATTCGATAGGATCGTCAAGTTTTCCTACGCTCATTAGGGAGTGGTTCGTTTTACACGCTGCACCGAGAGCAAACAAATTACTTTGCGTCAGTGATCCGGCGGTCCCGTTCCGGCGGGTCCGTTTAGCAGGCTAAAGAGTTTTAATCCTTGTCGTACAGCATCATGCTGTGTGCGGCTGGGTGTGAAGTGTGTTTGATAGAAATGGCGTAGAAGAAGCTCCCCGGGTCCAGCGCGAGGCAAACAGGATG
This sequence comes from Anopheles moucheti, assembly GCF_943734755.1. NCBI lineage: Eukaryota > Metazoa > Arthropoda > Insecta > Diptera > Culicidae > Anopheles > Anopheles moucheti. Next base: position 45,044,882 of record NC_069140.1, read on the forward strand.
TATCCCTTATGATAACATTGCTACGTGCCTTTGCCCAGCAGCATCCTCTCGTCATTGTCAACGTGGTGGTCGCCGTTCGCCATCGTGTACGTGTGCGACGCAAGGCTGTTATTAATATCCAGTGGCAGATAATTTGCCCAGTCAACCGGTGATCAAACATCCCGGCCCGTGGAAATTCCAACATCCCCTTTTATTCTCTTTATCCTTCCGCGTGTGGCATCATCTACCGTGTAATCGACCCCACATGAACTCTGCGTTTTGAAATCATAGCGTAAACAACGAGTCCTTCCGCATCGCTTTGCCGCATGTCGAGGAGGAAGGGGAGCCGTACATCTGGCATTTGTGGCTTTCGAATGTCGTCAATAATCAACTGTCAGGCTGGAAATTATCTCACCGAGCTTCTGTGGACGGATTGAACGTGTTGTCCCTGTGCGGTGTGTAGCCTCTTGTACACACATTGGGCATTGTGAGGGTTCGATATGCGCTCGTTGGCTCCGTTGTGTTCTGTCAGAACCGATAAGCTATTGAGCATCTGGTGTAATTCGCATCATGGAAATACATTGTGCGAGGTCATTGACCCCTGAGCACCGCGAATCATTTTGTGAACATCTTTCCCTAGCCAGTCGTCAACACAGCTCATCTTTGGATAGAAGTTTCAAAATTTGACAGCTTTTGCATTAAACGACGCTTTGGATTCTAGCTGATATATTGTACGCACGTAATCGAACGGTTAATGCCGAATTGCCGAACAGCATAGGAAGTAGAAATGGATGTTCCCGAATTGCGATACGACTCATGCCCTATCAACTTCAAGAGCAGAAGTTTAAATTAGATGTTCGATCCTCTCTTGTCGGAAGATTAAATTTCATTCATAGCCATTGATTACATGTACTTCCACTGTTTCATGTTCCCCATTACCTGCCAGATCTGGGTGGATGGTTTGCGCAAAATCACTCACAACGGTAAAGCCAACAATTTCTGCCCAATGACAGCACTCAAAAAGCAGTAAGTTCTCCTCGACGCTACTACTACTACTACTACTACTACGCTTTACTACTTTCTTGCTTCCACTTCTTTCACACAAACTGTCAACTGCATGGCATGAATTTGGGTTTGTTTCTAATGTTATTGCTGCATGCTTTTACGGTGTTCGTTGTGCATGAGTTTGGCTAAACTCAGATTTCATATATATGTTTGTTAAATAATACGCGCTTTTTTTTTCAAACTAACCTTCGTTAAATATAAATTTCTGATATTTTTTATATAATCTTCGTTTACTATTTATAACACTGCTTCTTCGGTAAAGCAAGGGAATTCATGTGAAATATAGAGGTGTCTTTAAGTTGATGTCTTAGTTCTGTGCTCCATGGCACAAGTCAAACTTGTTGCCATTTGCCATGTTGCGCATTTAATTTACAGAGACACAAAGATTTGTTGTTGTAAGCAAATAATTGTTAGCTTATTACACTTTTAGCAATCTTTTGCCATTTTTAATGGCAGTGTGCCGCATAATATGGTGTGCCGCTAAAAGTGGTCCGCAATACTGAAAAGGTTGGGGAACACTGTCTTAGTTGCATTAAGTCGATCAGTTTAAAATGGCATTAGCAATAAATTTGTTTCATGATGGTTGCTTGAATTTTGTTCTGCGATTCGCGTTCTAGGAACACCTGTACAAGGGCGACTCTTTCAGGTTCCTCTATAACAGTATTGAAAACAATAGTGAACAGCGGCAAAAAAAGCTCTTGGGTTTTGGAATAAATCATGCACCGGTTGGATGTATGTTATTTTCTGCTTTTAAAATATCGCCTCTACTAACTCCACTCTGACCAGACTAAACACAACCCGGTCGTGAGAAATCTGCCATCATTTCCCATCCGTCCGTATATGTCCGTCGAAGGGTTCCCATTGCGGGTGGTTGGCGTCACTGACAAAACAATAGAATAGCGCCGACCAACTGTCACTCGGTGACGACAAACTGTCCGTCAGTCGGGAACGATCTAGAGATACTAGGGGGAAGAAGTTCATCATTTAGCCTACCATTACGATGGAACAACAACAACGAAAAAAGGGGCAGGAAATGGTGCTGTAAATTAAATTGTGTTTCAACTCCAACTACTTCCACTATGGCGCACTGCAGCTCGAACCAGGAAGGGGACGATCAGAACGGGAAGCACTGTTTACTTTGGATCGATTGTATCGTATCGTATAAAGGTGGCCTGTAATGGGTGATAGCTATTTTGCATCGTATTATCTCACCTCACACTGCGGCGAATGTTATCTGTACGCATATACAGGCAGTCCCCGAGATACGCGGTTCCTCTCATACGGGGATTCGGAGATACACGGGTTATTTGGAAATTTGACAGTTGAGCTAGTTTATAGCACAAAATCTAAGCAAAAGAATAAAAATTGGTCGAAAATACCTTTTTTTTGTCACATAAAACATTTCTTTCTAACTTATTTTAATGTATTCTTTCTTAAAATCACGTGAGTCGGTGAAAAAATTAAGTCCAGAGAAGGAAGTCGACTCTGTGACTGTAAAGTATACACGAAATTGCACCAGGATTCGCCTTACGCGGAAATTCGAGATACGCGGAATGTTCCCGGATTATAGCGGTCCGCTATAATAGCGTATCTCAGGGACTGCCTGTATATGTTTCTTTTTTTAAATAATGTTTATAATGTTTGTCTGTCCGTTGCGAGATCGCCGTGGCGATATTGTACAGGCAATGATAATATTGCCAACAACCTGCCCACCTACCGGGCATGGGTGCAAAGTTAATCGGGTGATACAGCTGACCTGACTAGTTGTGTAATTTGAAGCTCAAAAGTTACGTTTCTACGAGCGTATGAAAAAACACCGTTTCTTTGTTCTTCCCTGATATGCAATCCTTGAGTAAATCTATTAACGTTGAAGTTTCATTCAATCAACACGCCTCCCCAACAGCGGGCCTCTTTTATTCTTCTTTGCTTTGGACCGTTGGAACCTGCTATGCGCGAGGTGTTTGTTGTAGCAAGAAGCCAACTCCAGCGTCACTGGATAGAATCTAATTATCTCTATGACATCATTTCCTGCACGATGGCGCTACCAATGATCGGGGTTCGGCATAAGGAAGGCGAAAGTTCCGCATTCAATTGGAATGTTCACATGCGTTTTAGTCAACTACTTCAGGTGTAAACGATGCAGCAACAGTCAGTCAGTAGCGATTACGGAAGACCATGGGTCCTGGACCTGATTTGCTCAGCATCCCTAGGGACCTTGACCTATAAAGGTCTTAGTATCCAGAGTGAAACACGTTCGAAACAAACTTTTGTTGGTAAATGAAATTGAGATGATTTTTTCAAAGTTTTCTGCTAAATTTTACCTTCACTTTACCTCATCGTCTCGCACAGATCTCTGGGTGGAACTTAATTATCGTTTATTTTTTTTTTAATGCAATCTTGGAAGGTGTTTTAGTTACTATAATTATATACTTTTTTATTTCATCAACTGTAAATGTTTCTGCCTTCCCATTTGTCCGCCGTATTATGATCGATGAACTTTCGTGACAGCTGTGGCAACAAGGTCTTCGCGATATTACACACAACATTAAAATGAACAACGTGTGCCCTAGGACTAACCTGATGAAGCAGTAAGTGTGGGACGCTTCAATCTGCACAAACGAAGCCCCTGAAAAAGCACTCGTCTCCCATTCTCCGGTAATCGCTAAATTGGTTGGGTAGATCTTGGTATTTTGCTCGAACGCGTATAGATTCGCCATTGTAGTATTATAGCATCGTTTTCGAATGTATTATTCAGTGTGGTGTTGCGTGTTGCAAAATGATCCGCCTAAATGTAGGCGCGCAGTACCTTTTCCTCTTGTTGTGACCTAATTCATACCATGCCTAGTGTGTATTTAGCAACTTTCTTGCAGGTTTACTGTAAAATCTACCCTAAAATCAACTTCACCACACTCACCAATTAGCTGTCATACCGATACTTTTTTCTCTGTTTTTTAGCCACTGTTGTGGCGCACGCACTTGCCTTACTGTTCGTAAAAGAAAACGGATTCAGCACATTCGTCCTTCGTGTGCCGCTGTAAACGCACAACAGCTGATGATAAATAATATAAGAATCATAAAAGACAGCGGAAGGAACGCGATCCGCCCCTATACCCCCCGATACCGGTCGGTGGTTAGTGAAGGCAAACCCGAAGAAAGCGTAGATCCGCAACAATCATGCAAATGAGGCAAATTGAGTTTGCAGCAGACGGGATACCGTACCGGACATGCTTCAATCATCATTACCAATCATCACCGTCATCATGCCAGCGCACACACTATTCCGCTTGACCGGTGAATCGGATTGACCACGCTTAACAGGGGGGGGATTTGGTCTGCTAACCACCAACACTATGTGTCGATGTTGCTATATTGCCTCGATTAAACTCCGCACGCGGTTATCCGAGTGTCGATGATGATGATGGTGATGAACGATGATGCTGACCGCAACCGCGCCCTATTCGCTTTCAGTAGCAGCAGCCTAATTGAATTGGCACCTTTCTCTTCAATGTGCGCCGCAAACCCGGAACGATCATAACCCGCTCTCGCGCCGCTGCAAAGGTGTAGATGGCAATTGAATTAAATTATCCACTTCAGTGTTGCTCTATCTTTGTGTCTGTGTTTGTGTGTGAGGTTGTATATGAAGTCATTAAAAATATGTCCATCGACAACGGTTGTGCACAAGTGCAACTGGCACCAGGCGCCTCCATTAACACCCGTCAGCGCACGTGTTGCGTGAACCGAAGCGGCGAACGGAACGAACGGTTTAAAGTTTCGCAAATCTGTCTAAACACTGTCTAACTGTACTCAATGTACGGATAATAATGCATAACAGGCATCAACATACGGATAAGAGGAGACCATATGGTGTGTGCGTGTGTGCACCCTGTTGTTTACGAGCGCCACCCTTCCCGGCACCACTGGGTGTCATCTTAGATGCCAGTTCGATGCTGTTGCGATTGCTTGCACTTAAAATATTTGCATATGGATAATACTGGAGTGTTTTGTCGCGCTCGCGCCACCACTGCCACGTGTATGCCGGCCGGAGGCTATGTTATTATTGCGGGCTTAAATTGATCGGATACGATCGAAGCGACTCAGCGATGTGATCGGTTCAGTTCACAATGTCGCAGCAAGTGATGTGATTTTGTCTCAAACGTTTGCCTATTTTAGCACACAACAATTATTTGTAATTCAGTAGAAATTTTGTTGTAGTATTTATATTAAATTAGTTTTTTTTTCTTCTGAAAGTTTCCCTTCGAACAATTTTCACAACCTCAGAGCCTCAATTATGGTGAAGCGATGATGTTTGACGTGATTTCATTACTTTATAAAAAAAATATGTTAAGCATATATGTGAAGACAGCGATATTTGTATTACTTAAATTAATTTCGTTTCAAATTTTCCACACGCTAGAGATGCATAAATAATTACGCGAGGCACTCTGTTAAATGCTTGAAATAATCCTAACATCCAGCATACTAATTATCCGTTCGATTGTTCATTAAAGTGCAGTGTTTCTTAATGTTGGTAATATGAGTTCTAATCGAGTTGGGTGGTGTAAGCATGTGGCTGTACAGTGATGTTGTAGATATTAGTGTCATTTACCCTTAATACATAATTTATATCATTTATACGCTTGCTGCTTGTTGCGCTTATCCTGAAGCTTCTTTTACTATGCGTATTTTATTCTCATCACAATACTAATTAACCTTCTAATTTTAAACATGATAAGCAAATAGTAACTGTTTTGTTTTGTTTTTTTGTTGTAACTCATACCTTTCCGTTACTCTATGCAAAACAGTTGGATGCGGTTGGGATTTCTAGTCGATCCGCGTGGAAAAGTTCCCGTGAAGGTGGTCGCCCGAACGTTTGCCTCCGGTAAGGAACACATGTGCTTTTCTCTTCCTTCCAAGTTGCTGCTGCTCTAGTGGAAAAATATTAATTTCATTTGATTGATTCTCAACGCACAGGCAAAACGGAAAAATTGGTCTACCAGATTCTGTCCGATCTGGGGTTACCGAGCGGCAAGAACGATGCGATCGAGAAAGACGACTTTACGTTCGAGAAGTTCTACGAGCTGTACCACAAGATCTGTCCCCGTAACGATATCGAGGAGCTGTTCCGGTCCATGTAAGTAGCCGCTAGTGTACGTGCGCACCGAGCAGCGTGTTTATATGATGCTTTTCGATTTTTCGTTCCGCACAGCACGCAGGGCAAAGCGAACTCCATCAATATGGATCAATTTATCAACTTTCTGAACGAAAAGCAGCGCGATCCGCGATTGAACGAGATCCTCTACCCGCTGTACGATGAGAAGCGAGCGCTCGAAATTATCACCACGTATGAGCAGAACGATGAAGCGCGGGAAGCAAGTAAGTGCGGTTTGCGGTCCCGTTTGGAGCGCACGATGTTAACGATGGTATCTTTTTGTCGCCTTCCCTGCAGAAACCCTCACCAAGGACGGGCTGATTCGGTACCTTATGTCGGACGAGAACGCGCCCGTCTTTCTGGATCGTCTCGACATCTACATGGACATGGATCAACCGCTGTCGCATTACTACATCAACTCGTCCCACAACACGTACCTGTCCGGCCGCCAGTTCGGAGGCAAAAGCTCGGTCGAGATGTACCGGCAGACGCTGCTGGCTGGGTGTCGGTGTGTCGAGCTGGACTGCTGGGATGGAAAGGGCGAGGACGAGGAACCGATCATCACGCACGGTATGGCGATGTGTACCGACATTCTGTTTAAGGATGTGATCTATGCGCTGCGTGACACGGCCTTCGTCACCTCCGACTATCCGGTGATACTATCGTTCGAAAATCACTGCTGCAAATCGCAGCAGTACAAGCTGGCGAAGTACTGTGACGAGATTCTGGGCGATCTGCTGCTGAAGGAACCGATTCAAGATTTTCCGCTCGATCCGGGCGCAGCACTGCCTCCACCGTCCCTGCTGAAGCGAAAGATCCTCATCAAGAACAAGCGGCTAAAGCCCGAGGTGGAAAAGAAGGAGCTGGAGCTGTTCCTGCAAGGCGAGTTCGTGATCGAGGACGAGGACAAGGAGGATGCGAGCGCGGTACCGGTGGACGTGACAAAAATTACCGAGCTGGCGGCCCCGGCAGCAGCGGCCGTAGCACCGGTGGCAGCAGCGGCCGCGTCTCAGGACGGTGGCGAGGAAGCGCCAATCCAATACACCGGTTCAACGACGAACGTCCATCCGTGGCTTTCGTCGATGGTGAACTATGCGCAGCCGGTCAAATTCCAAACGTTCGATTACGCGGAAAAGAAGAACGTGCACCACAACATGTCGTCGTTCGCGGAGACGACCGGTATGAATCTGCTGAAGTCGCAGGCGATCGAGTTCGTCAACTACAACAAGCGGCAGATGTCGCGCATCTATCCGAAGGGAACCCGGGCTGATTCGTCCAACTATATGCCGCAGGTGTTCTGGAATGCCGGCTGCCAGATGGTGTCACTCAACTTCCAAACGTCCGATTTGCCGATGCAGCTGAATCAGGGCAAGTTTGAGTATAATGGCAACTGCGGTTATCTGCTGAAGCCGGACTTCATGCGGCGTGCGGACCGTAGCTTCGACCCGTTCGCGGACGCACCGGTCGACGGTGTGATTGCGGCATCCTGCGCGGTACAGGTTATTGCCGGTCAGTTCCTTTCGGACAAGAAGGTGGGCACGTACGTCGAGGTGGACATGTACGGTTTGCCGTCCGACACAGTGCGCAAGGAGTTCCGCACGCGCATGGTCCCGGCCAACGGGTTGAACCCGGTGTACAACGAGGAACCGTTTCTGTTCCGCAAGGTAGTGCTGCCCGATCTGGCCGTGTTGCGTTTCGGTGTGTACGATGAGAATGGTAAACTGCTCGGACAACGGATCCTGCCGCTGGACGGTTTGCAGGGTGGCTACCGGCACATCTCGCTCCGCACGGAAGCCAACTTCCCGATGTCGCTACCGATGCTGTTCTGTAACATTGAGCTAAAAATCTACGTGCCGGATGGCTTCGAAGACTTTATGGATGCGCTGTCGGATCCGCGTGCCTTCATGGGTGCCGCCAAGGAGCGCTCGGACAACATGAAGGCGATGGGTATCGAGGAGACCGGCAAGAAGGACAAGGAAGAGCAGGCCAGGAAGGAGGAACAGCGCGTCACGGAACCACCGCTCGTGTTCGACCCGATCACGGTGGACTCGTTGCGGCAGGAGAAGGGCTTCCAGAAGACGGCCAAAAAGCAACAGAAGGAACTGGACGCGGTAAAGAAGAAGCACGCCAAGGAGCGGGCCGGCGTGCAGAAGCAACAGAATGCGGCGATCGAGCGGTTGATCAAGGGCAAAAGCAAGGACGAGATTAAAGCCGACCCGGCGGTACGCAAACTGATACAGGAGCAGAACACGCAGTGGACGGAAATGGCCGAGCGGCATAAGAAGGAGGAGTGGGAGCTGCTGAAGCAGCAGCTCGCTGACCAGCAGGATATTCTGCGCAAGCTGATGGAAACAACGCAGGCCGCCCAGATGAAGCAGCTCGAGGCGAAACACGAGCGGGAGATTAAGGAGCTGAACAGTCGCCAGGCGAAGATCTCGGTCGAAACGTCGAAGGAGGTCGCCAACGACAAAACGCTCAAGACCAAGGGCGAGAAGGATCGGCGGCTGCGCGAGAAGAAGCAGAACAACATTAAGCGCTTCATGGACGAGAAAAAGGTAGGTACCCATAGTGGCGATGTTTTTGCTGTGTAACATTGCGTTTTCTATTTCCCTTTCGCTCTTTCTTCCTCCTCCAGACTGCCACCATCAAGCAGAATCGGGAGAAGGAAAAGCTGAAAGTAACCCACGACAAGCAGCTGGAGGAGTTGGCGAACGATGTGCAAAAGGTATCGTTGTTGCCGGGCGGCGTCAGTCTAGTGGGTGGTGTGCGGGAGATCGTTACGATCGAAACAGTCGTGTAGTTGTCTAGTGGCGTCCGTACAATATCTCATACCACCTTTCCTCCGTTCCGTACCCGTCTGTATGAGTAATCTCCGAAAGTTGCATTGCATTGCCTGTACCCTTCTTCCCTGTTCCTACCTTTCCTCTCACTCGATGTCATACGCATATCAGTTTGTTCGTAGTAGTGGGTCGCCCTATAATGTGCGATCTAGTGAAAAGTAGCCAATGGCAATCAGTAATTGTACACAGTATCGTTGTGATAAAGCAATAATCCCTTCGAAGCAGCCCGCAGCACCACCAGTAACAGCAACAACAGCAGCAGTAGTAATAGTAGCAGTAGTACTTAGTTCATGCATGTGTTGAGTTGAGCGCCATCGTCTAGTCCCCCCCTCTCCTGCTAAGGCTACCCGCTGCTAGCTTCATGAAATTTCGGCTCCAGTAGGTCCCGTTTTTTTTACTTTGTTTTCATTATCTTTTTTTTCATTTCCTTTCGTATTACCTTCTACTTCATTTTGTGTTCTTTTGGTTTGTTTGTTTGTTTGTTTTTCGTTTGTGTTTTTATTTCACTTTATAAATCGTCATAGTTTGTCAGCACCTTTTATTTATTTTTTTTATTTTTTTTTGTTTTTCCGCTTCTGTTTTGCTAAAAAATTATGCTATACAAAGTTTTAATAATTTCCATTTCATTTCTCCCTTTCTTTTCGGTTTAAATTTTACTTTCTTGTTTTTTATATCGCCCGATGTGTCGGTTGTCCTGTCAAACGTGTTCTGATACGCATAATTAGCTGTCGGCTAGCGGCTGTAGGCTTATTAGTAGCGGCAGTAGCACTAGCATTAATTTCGAACAAAAATCCACGAGCAGCGCATCGATACCGACAGCAAGCGGGCCAACGGAGACGGTAGTATCGCCTCCCGTTCCATTTCGTAGCTTCTCCACCATTCCGCCACCGTCCGCGCAGCATCTGATCCGATTGAACACGATCGAGGAGGCAAGAAAGCGCGAGGAAGCCAAACAATCGAATTGTCCCTGCGTTTGTTCGTGAAGGGAACGGATGGAGAAAGTGAAGTAGTGGTCACTTTTCATCATCTTTTCGAAAACGATTCGCCAATAGCTGTTCCTTTAGGTGTCCCGTACTATGTCGGCTGTGGAATTCGATTACGAAGACGATGCTTTCCGTAGTGCCAAATGCATAAGTATTATTTAGTAAATGTAAGCTATTTTATTTGTTTATAATTGTGTTTACTATCTGTTACTAACTTTGTTTTAATTGTTATATTTGATTTTTTTTTTCATTCATTTGCTGAAGCAAGTCTAAACTAAGTAATGTTTGACTTTTTGTGTTTTTATTTCGTTGGAGCTATTCTTGCTTTAATTTCTTTAATTTTGTAATAAAGCAATCAATTTGCAATATTTTCATGTATGAATGATGCTTTAAAATTCTAGAAAATAGAGAAAAAATAATGGATTGGTTTAGTAATTTTATTTCATCCATTATTATTTGCAAAATAACTTCCCTTATACATGCGCTTTCTTATAGTTTTCCTACCGTATACAATAATCATAATAACAACTCTTTATAGTAGTTAACTTCCTACAGTTAATAATTGTTTTAATAATTCTACTACATTTTTCGCCAATTTGAAGCTCTATTGATCTACTAACACAAACCCCGTAATAATTTTTTAAATTTACATGTACTAATGTTTTGCCCTTTTCCCTGTCTTTCACTTGCAAACAGCTCATCGAAATGTACAAAGTGGACGAGGAGGAATATAAGCTGGCATCGAAATACGAATTTTTCGCCTAAACGTTGCGCACCACCTTCACCGTATGCTCCTCGGTCCGGGTCAACCGGAGATTAAATGAAACGAAAAACAAAATGGTCAACTCCACAAGACAGCCAGCGCCCCATCCGTGCAATGCATTATGGCGGTTACGCCAAACACTATGCCAAGGAGAGAAAGCCCGAGCAGCAAACCCAATGAAAGGAAATGCCATCCGTATCCTTACCCACAATGTGCGTGTGTGTGTGTGAACAGTAGAATGCATGCTAATGGCAACGAGTAAACTACAAAAAAAACCATACACACACACACACACACACACGGATAGAACTTATACACACATATTAGTATATCTAGAGAGAGAAACACAGAGACATACACCACGTACTTTATGAATGAGCGGGAACAAATTGTTGAAGCGAACCAGGCGCCTCCATTTCACTTCGGCACCGGACGAAGAGTTCCTTTCGAGTCTTTTTTTCTGTATTATCTCCAAGGTCACTCTGCAATGTGTTCTAACTGTATCTCTTTGTTTTTTTTGTGTTAATTTTTATTTTATCATTATTAAGACCCATGCACATGATGGCTTTTTAAACCTTACGATCGACACACATTTTGCGTTAAACTTCTCTCTACATTTAGAGTTTTTTTTATTTAAATTAAGTTAGCTTAGTTAGCTCTATCCTTTCAACCATGTCAATTGATAAAATATTCTCTAGTTGTTTCTTTCTCGCCTTTCGTTTACGTTTGTATTGTGCACCCCATTCACTTTAATACACAAATGCACCGTTATCTTTCCTCTTCGTTGTGTAGAGTAGGGTTGAGCGAGAGTAATTAGAACAAGTATAATAAGCAACACAACACAAGTCGCTGGCTAGCAATGTGTTACTACTACACCGTTTATATCAAATCTTCAAGGAGGTGTGTTAATAATCAATGCGATTATAATGGTCCAATACTGCTGCAATCTGAAATGGTGTGTTTGTGTGTGAATGTAGAAACAAACATTAAGCCTAATAAGAAAATACATAATATAGCATGGACAGTGAAACTGAAACCAAAACCCCACTCCTAGTAAAGCAAAATCTGTAAGTTTGGTGGAAAATCCACGCACCTTCCCTTTCACGAACCTTGCTGTGTGCACACGTGCGTGTATGAGTGCGTATGTGTGTGTGTGTATGTGTGCGTGAGTGCGTGTGAGGTGATTACCGGCAAAAATTATATGAATTACAGTTTTAAAGAAACACAGTACTATGAAATTAAGCAAAGCAAAACAGAAGAACAAAACCAAACGTAACCAAACTGATATAACCCCATTTTTTAGATATATAAGATAAGTACGGTTTTTTTTTGCGGATAAGAAGACGAATAAGAAAAAAAACCCCGCAGAAGGAGGGGGTGAAATTTGTTAAAAGTCGAAACATTCGCTAGAAGCTATCGGAATGATGGAAGATAGAAATAACAGTTAGAACCAAAAAAAAAACACCCACACACACACACATACGTTTAGCAGAAGATAGAACAAAATCAAAAGCAAATCGAAAGATAAAGAAAGGTAAAGTAAATGTAATTTTAAGCAGCAAACAACCAAAAACTTGGCAGTAATAGAAGCAGATTGGGAGAAGAAGGAGAAAAAAAATGATAATGCAAAAGGATACGAATTGGAAAAGAACAGAATGGAACAAAACCAAAAGGGATAAATGTACGTCACAAAGGATGTTGGTGGATTTTATATATGCTTTCCCGTTACATACTTTCAATATCTGTCCAGGTACAGATGCCAATAGCACAGGTACACTTTCTTGTTAGAAGTTGTATTTTTCTTTCATGAAATTAAAAACAAAAAAAAAACACACACACACATAGGATAGTAATTTAAATTTTAGTCAAATTGCTTATCGATTTGGGCAGGCCTAAGATCATAAAAGGAGGTTTGCAAGCTAAGAGGAATGTTGACGGTGTGCGTGTTGTGAGTGTGGGTTTGTGTGAGGGGGAACTAGCTTGTATTACTGCATTACTGTTTATTATTCTAGAACTGGAAACACATTAAGAGACAGACAGATATAAGATAGAACAAACAAGCAAGGAACAATACTTGTACCTTCGTATCTTAACTTCGTAAGCTTAACTAACGATTGAGAGTCATATTAGTGCCTATTTCGAGTGCAGCTACGAACTGCGATAATTCCCCAATTCCTTTGATCCTTTGGATCAGGCAAGGGGAGAATCGATCGGTGGTGTGGCAGCTCGATTCCACGTCCTGCCGTGTCACTGCACGCCACGGTGTTGAGACGGGTTTTTTTTGTCCACAAAGGTACACTCACTACCATAGGAAAGTCGTAGCCCATGTCACCACAAACTACCACAGAAACACGCACGCACGCTCGCATACTCATGCACGCTCGCTCGCTTGTTATTGTACACACTTATTGCTTTCCGTTTACCGAGCGGCCTTCCCCGCTGGTCGGTACGCTGCCGACCGCGTTTTCTGTTCGGTTAGGAACAAGACGGAGGGCCCGCCCGGTCGGCGTTGGTCCGGATCTGGTCGGGATGGTTCGCAAATACACTCTAGTCGTTTACGTTTTAAGAGTATGTTATTATGTATTGTAAGACAGCAAAACAACAAACGCAAAAGTATGTAGCAAACGCATGAAGGAAGAGAGCGGTAAGAAAAGCAAAACAAGGAACAAGAACGGCAAGAAAGGAAAATGGAGATTAAAGCTAGTTACACAATATATCATTCCGAGTAAGAGAAATGGGTTGGGGTTGTTCGGTGCGGGAAAGTGGTAAACCAATGAAAAGAGCGCATAAAGCGAATAAGCTATGTTTTGTAGTGCGGAAAGAATCTATCTAGAAACCAAACGTAAACCCCCATAACGGGGTGTGGTAAGAGAAACAGAAGCAGGAAAACTGTTATGAACCGGTGAGTCTTTAAGTTGTTTTTTTATTTCTTTTCAATGTTGTAGCACAGAAAGGAAGAAATAAACAATAATAACTGAAACACGAACGTTACCTCACACCGTTCATCCATTTGCCCTATCCCACTCCGTGCATCCCTCGCTCCCAAACGACACCCCGCGTCACGTCCCACGTGTGTGTGTGTGAACCACCTTCTGCGCCTTCTCTTCTGCGGACGTTCGTTTCCTGTTGTCAATGAACTAATTGTAATTACACGATGCAAACAGAAACAGAAAACAGTAATATCATTAATAAAAAGAAATCTATTACGATAGCAAACTGCAGTTGGGGGTGTGTTAATCATTTGCTTACCAGCTGGTTTGGCGATCGGAAGCTGTTTAACGGGTGCACGCAGCTTTAAACGAGAAACATACCGGTTCATCTCATCCCATTCGTTGAAATCTCTTTATCAGTTTGAGGCAAACAGATTCGAAAAAGGAAGAATTTGCTGATTCTACTGAACTTCTTCCATTTTTTTTTCATCTAGAGACATTTACCATTAATGACGATCTTCGAACGGATTGTGGGAAGGAAATAGAAACGCAGCCGTACTGATTGAAGAGCGAACTAATACTGAATTTATTCTGTTATTTCTTCTCACGATCGTAAATGATGTTACTACGATGTACGAGCTGATGTAACGACTACTAAATTGATCCGCCACAGGATATTAAGAACTAAGCAAACCTCTGCTAGTGGGTCATCCTTTGTGTTTTAGAGCAATAGCTGGCCTAGCAGACGATTTCATCTCAGCATGCATATGAAGCAGATCGTGCAACTAGATCGTACGTGATCCAATGTATACACCTTTTACCCTATGCATACACCTTTTACTACTATGCCCTATGTATACACCTTTTACTACTACACACATATTTTGGAGCCTCCAAAACGGCGAGACCCTAGGCGACTACCTACTTCGTCTACCGTTTGATCCGCCGTTGATCCCTTTTCTCAGCTCAACCACGAATCCGAAGATCAAACTATTTATTCTCTTAAATAAACTTTTATGAAACACACAAAAGCACTGTCCTCAAAATACTTCAGATAAACACGTATGTACGTAAAAGCGTTTAGAAGAAAGCGTCGCCACCAGCAGATGCTGATCGCGCCTCATAATTGCATGCGGTTATGTACTGAGTATATAGTTTGCATTAATATACCGACGAGCTGAGCTGTGCCGGTGCCCGAAGGACGTGGACACCGCTCAGCATACGACGATACGGATAAAGAGCAGTACAATAGATGTTAATATCACATATCACATATATCAGCAGATTGACTCGCGGTACTGTTTGCCTCCCACATTCCAACACAGTGGAGGCCTTGCCCTTGGAGGCCCAGGGCGGAATTATAGCTGGGGCCTCTAATTTTAAAAACGATGAAGGAGGGGGGGGGGGGGGGGGTATTGATGCCCTTGAAATGATCTGCAACCACATTTGTGCACTTTTCCTATGATAGTCCCGGTGCAAGAGTCGGTTCCTGTCGCGCGTCGATCGATCGATGGACCATCACTGCGGGCGGATCCTTCATCTCGCACAAACTTTCCGCCGGCTGATACGAAATTCCATACAAACCATACATACTTTGTTGTAAAGGCAAGAGTGTAATAAAAAAACGAACAAACAAACAACTGAAAATGCTAACAGCAATGCAAATTAATTATTGTCTTTCGACTCTAAAATTCGCGATTTTCGTTTCGCAACAAGCACCATCCGAAAGTATTTTTATTGATAAAACAATATGTAAGTATAATGGGGGGTGTATTATTGAATAAACGTGGTTATTTTTGAACATTCTGTTCCATGAATTCCATCCACACCATGTCGATCGTTCCACGCACATTATTTTCGTGTCTTGCGCATGCGTTTAAATCTCCACCAGTCGATGAAAAAAAAAAGCGTAAAAACTTGCCGTCGGCCGGTACGAAATTCCATACAAAACGGGCTGTTTTCAGATTTTCGACACCAAGAGAGCATCCAAAACAAGAGGTAACATCTATGTCCCTGCAGCGTGCATATAGCTGACGACCATGTCGATCGTTCCACGCACATTATTTTCGTGTCTTGCGCATGCGTTTAAATCTCCACCAGTCGATGAAAAAAAAAAGCGTAAAAACTTGCCGTCGGCCGGTACGAAATTCCATACAAAACGGGCTGTTTTCAGATTTTCGACACCAAGAGAGCATCCAAAACAAGAGGTAACATCTATGTCCCTGCAGCGTGCATATAGCTGAACCGCTCACGCGTGTTAACATTGCCCGTGATAGAAGAGTTTCTCTCACGTTGGCTATTATTACAGGGTTCGTGGGGACTATATTGACATGTTCAGCGTGATGTTGTTTGGCTCGTTTTGGTATCTCATATAATTGTCTCAAAAATCTCATATAATATAATACAATATGGCAAGTTATCGTTGCCAGCAACAACATTCGACGGTCATTCGATAGCTCTACCGAATTTGTCAACGCATATAGCTTTTCCCGAACAAAGCAACACCGAGCTGGACTCGTCAATACATACGACGCGAACCCTGCATCGCACACCATCGCTCTCTTCAAGGTAAAGAATCGCCTCTCTCATTCGCATACCTCTCTTATCACGCGGGAGGCTTATCACATGGTGCTCGCATTTAGCATCGGCAGCCGATCTCGCTCTCACCATTCGAGCGATACGATCGCCGTGTGTGGCTATGTGCAGCGTGTGTGATCTGTATCCACATTTTACTCAGGCGAGGGGAACTGTTTGCTCTTCGGTATGATCGTCTTGTGTGGTTTTGTGTTGCGTGTGTATGCACAACTGAGATAATCAGCTGCGTACCGTCGGCCGGTACGAAATTCCATACAAAACGGGCTGTTTTCAGATTTCCGATACCAAGAGAGCATCCAAAACAGGAGCTGACATCAATTCCCCTCCAGTATGCATATTGCTGATCCGCTCTCACGTGTTATCGTTGCGCGTGGAAAAAAAAGTTTCTCATACGTTGGCTATTATTACAGGGTTTTTGGGGACTATATTGACATGTTCATCGTGATGTTGTTTTGCTCGTTTTGGTATCTCATATAATCGTCTAAAAAAAGCCAGAAATGGTAGGCTTCAATATCCTGCGAATGTCGTACCGATAAAGAAGAAGGAGTTTGAGTACACTGCGTACTTCTCTTGCGTAGCCGTGTAACCGGGCCGATGTAGCTAGTCAAAGAGAAACAATTGTTTTATGTAACCAAGGATATATAAAATCCAAGGATATTTTCGAATTGTTTCCTTTTTAATTAGATTTTGTGCTATAAATTAACTCTGCTGCTAAATTTCCAAAAATCGCACAATTGGCACAAATTGTTTGGGGCCCCCAACACGGCGAGGCCCTAGGCGACCGCCTACTCCGCCTACCGTTTGATCCGCCGCTGTTCCAACATGGTTATTCTTCTTCTTGATGACAATCTTTGTTGGGGGACAACAGAGAGCAAAATGGTAAGAATTAATCACCGTTAGTGTTTAGTGTCCAGCTTACAAGAGCTAGAGGAGCGCACGGTCTCTCAGTCGTCATTGCATATTATTTAGAAGCGCTTTTCCTTTCGTCGAAGTCTCTCGGAGCCATCAAAAAGCGACCGGTTTTGTGATTTCTGACACCAAGAGAGCATCCATGAAAGGAGAAAACATCAATCTGATCCGCACAAGTATCCGCCATGTTTGTACATAACATATTGATATCGCATACTCACGTTATCATTCGCTTTGATGGTATTGATCAATTAAAGATCTTCTGCTATTGGCTATTAGTTACACATACTATCAAACAAGGGCCCTCTCCGGAGAGCGATCGATAGAGTAAATAGCTCAGGTACTGTGGCGAGAATCCTGCATCTCGTTTCATCCATCCAGTTCCTACAGTGCGTTTCATAATTGTACAGCAGGTAAGTTTTTTAATTATTGGGAGTAGGAAACATGGAGTGCCACTATTTCCGAAGACATTATTCATTGTTTATTGTTCGGTTATTTTCCAATATTTATATCTGTTGTCGTTATGGATTGTCCGGGGGTTTAGAAGGATTCCACATATAAATATATTCCATAAATATTCTACATTGTTATTTCCATAAAAATGAACTTGGATGGAGTCATGTGCGTGCTACAACATTTGGACGAACGGAAAGAGAGGAAAGGTCAGTCGACGGATCAAGCGCTATGATCACTAGAGGGAAGGGTGCAGCTAAATGAAATGATACCACGTGGGAAGGAAATTTGTGCTATCTCTTAGTTGATCATGCACCCTTGGTGTCAGAAACCAAAATTTCCATCGTTTCTAAGCGTTTTCCCGGACGGATCGGCGCAAAATACGAAAGAGATGCAGGATCCGTTTTGCCTTTTCCCCCACACTGTAATGCGTTTGATAGGAATGTGAAAGGAATGTTCTTTTATAAACCTTACATTCACATTCCGGTCACCAAAGAAATTGAATTTATGGGTATATATGGGTATTGCCTTGTTATCACTGACATCTAACTATGAAAGTAAATAAACTTTAACATGATTTGTTGCTGCATGCAAATTGCTGAGCACATTTGGATTGGGTAACATTGCCAATCGGTTTGCTGCGCGTACGACGTGTTTACCGGATGCTGTGCGCAGTGTCACTACGCGAACTGTTCAATCCTTGCCAGGATGAACCGAAATAATACGCCCCATTGGCCACAAGGTAGGATGCATGTTGTCTTCTTTGACGATCACCAGTTGGTTTTCTTTTAGGGATACTGATCGACCATTGCAATACTTGGCTCGCGCTTGCAATTGCTGTAAGCTATCGGCTTTATCAATACCGCTGTTGCAGATGACAAAACACTTTAATGCGTTTGAATGGTATCACAAGTAACAAAACTGGCCGATTCCGGGGCATTTTGTCCCAACTTCAAATTTCGCCAGGGGCCTCTTATGGTACCCTTCGTGGCCCCCTCTTCCATAGGAGACTGGGCTTATGTATACAACTATTACACACATTTCTTGGGGCCCCCTACACCCCTTGGCAACCGCCTACTCCGCTTACCGTTCGATCCGCTGCTGATTCACAATAATAATGCAAAGACAGATTCGTATGACTGTTTGGTTTTGTAAGCTAGATCGATTTATTTATGTACAGTCTACTATTGCGTGATGGGGTCCGAAAAGGACAACTTTAGTTCAAACTTCGCAGCCGTTTGCGCTCTCGGTACAGAGACATTCTTTGGACTGTGGAAGTAAAAAAACACAAACAAAACGATACCACATAACTGATAAGGAAACCCGAACGTTCAGCCGTACTTACTGTACGGATCAAAGCGTTGCAATTCCAGCTTGTCCGCCAGCCGCTCTCGGATCATTGAAAACTGATGTCCACTGACCGCACTTTCCATCAGCACGAGAATGTTCCTAAAACGGGAAAATAAGGAATCGGAGGAGCATGACATTGCTTAGCCCTTGTCTGGAGTTCCAACACGGAAAGCCAGCTGTCGATGTTTGCCTTACTTGCTTTTTGCTTTCTTCAGCAAAATGTTGGTCAGGAACATGTTGGCGGCGGGCTGGTTTTATTGAATTACGCACAAAATGGGTGGCAAATTGCCGGTTTTTCTCCCAGGCAAGGCAAAAGAACTGACCGGAAAGTCCACCAATGTTTACTAAATGCATTCAGGAACAAATTGCAGCTGTCAAACGCGTACGGCGTACAGTGGGATAAACCCATGAACATCCCGGTTTTTGTTTGGGCTTTTTGCTCAAATTTAATTAGAGAAAAAAATTACAAAAAAAATAGAAATTTAACTTTGTTGCAATAGATTCTTTTGCAAAAAAAAACAGTGAATTAAAATAAGAGCGCTGAAAAAAAGTGTGTTTTACCATTTGCCTGTCAAACGCAACTGTCACAACATTCAACGCACAATCAACGCGCGTGTTGGGAGCACAACAAACACGGCAGCACCGCTGGACCGTGCTGCGAGAAAAAGAAGCGCGTGTTTTCTTTACCTCCAACACAACGCGCACTTTCCACGATGGAAACCCTAGTTGATCCAGCATTTCCCAAACCGGCGGACGAACTAGGTAAAGGTGACGTAAAAACGGACATCACCGGTACACCGCCACCAGGTGTCGCCAAAAAGGCACCCCAGAAAAGGAAGAAATCGACCGCCTCCCCACAGTTCCCCCCGCCGGGTAGCGATGGAACACCGGGCGCTAAAAAGAAAACAGACCCCGAGGTACACGCATGTGACCGTGAGTAAACTTATTTTCATATGGTCTAATGCCAACCTACGCTTTTTGCAGCACGGTGCCGTTAATGCGAATGGAGAACCACTGCCGGCCTCATCCCCGAGTGACTCTTTACCAAGCGCTAAAAAGCAGAAGAAAAAACAACCCGACCAGGGAAAGGAATCCGTAAGCAAGAAACAGAAAATGTCCGGCAAACAGGCGCGCTTCCATATCAAGCTGTATGGGACTTCGAAGCAACCGGTAGCCAGCACGACGGTTGGCATTGCGAAGAAAAAGAAAGCTAAACTGCAGCAGCAAACGGTGGGCAGTGGTGCTGGGGTCGAATCGGAACAGCACAAACAGCAGAACGGAACAACGGTGGAATCGAAAAAAAAATCATCGAAGAAAAACCGTCCGACGAAGGTGAACGGTTCGGTCGGTTTGCCACCGACCAGCGTCGTGACGCCGCTGAAACGCGTTTCACAGATAAAGCAGGAACCAAAGACACCGAGCAGAACGAGCACCGGTACGGCCCTGCACGAGCTGGACAGTGTAACGATCGGGCGGCAAACATTCGCATGGATGATCGGTCCTGGCACCACGGTGGAAGAGTTTATGCGCACGCACTGGGAACGGAAGCCGCTGCTAGTGCAGCGTCACGATCGTACGTTCTACGACGGTCTCTTGTCCCGCGCCATGATCGACGAGATGCTGCGCACGAACAACATCGAGTACACGAAGAACATTGACATTACGTCGTACCGGGATGGGCAGCGCGAAACGCACAATCCGGACGGGCGTGTGCTGCCGCCGGACCTGTGGCACTTTTACGGCACCGGATGTAGCGTCCGTATGCTGAATCCGCAGACCTACCTGCGCTCGGTGTACGAGCTAAACGTGAAGCTCCAGGAATACTTCCACTGCATGACGGGGGCCAATTTCTATTTGACACCGCCCGGCAGTCAGGGCTTTGCGCCCCACTACGACGACATCGAAGCGTTCGTGCTGCAGATCGAGGGCCGGAAGCGATGGCGACTGTACGGACCGCGCCAACCGCAGGAAGTGCTGGCCCGCGTATCCTCCGACAATCTGAACCAAGACGAGCTGAGCGGGCCACCGATCCTGGACGTGGTGCTGGAGGCGGGCGATCTGTTGTACTTTCCGCGCGGCTGTATCCATCAGGCGGCCACCGTACCGGGTGCCCACTCGCTGCACATTACCGTGAGCATGTACCAGCGCAACTGTTGGGCGGATCTGTTCGAGCAGATGCTGCCGATTGCGCTGGCGACCGCGGCAGACGAGGAACCGTTGCTGCGCGAAGGTTTACCGCTCGATCTGCATCAACACTTTGGTATCGTGCATTCGGATGGTGTGAGTGCCGAACGGAGACGGCTGATCGTGCGCATTCGAACCATGTTCGACAAACTGTTCTCGGATGCAGCTATCGATGCGGCTGTCGATCAGCTGGCAAAACGGTTCCAGCATGACGCGCTGCCACCGTTGGTCGATTTCGGCGAGTGGGATGACACGGTGTACGGCGCAGGGAACTATGAGTTCCGACCGGACGGAACGGTACAGTGTGCGAGACCGATCGAAGATCGTTCCTCGGTGCGGTTACTCCGACGCAATATATTGCGGTTGGTCAGCGAGGAGGAGAAGCTACGCATCTACTACCACACGGACAATTCCCGCGAGTACCACCAGTACGAGGCAAACTTCCTGGAGCTAGACCACGAGACGGCGCTCGGGGTGGAGCTGCTCATAAAGATGTACCCGCGGTATGTGCTGGTCAGCAGCCTGCCGGTGGAGGATCGGCTCGAATTCATTCGGAGCCTTTGGGAGAAGGGATTGATCGTTTGCCGGCGACCTGACGAGGGTGCGAATCTGAGCACGGCCGCGTCCACACCGTAAGCATCATCCATACAAGCGAACAATACTTCTAATAAGGGATAGGATTTCATACAGTCATAAGAAATCCGATTTTCAATTCCTTTACTTTTTTTGGATAACTTTTGTTCCGTACCTTTCTAGAGGGTGCACAGAAATAAAATGTAATATTTGAATAAAGTAAACCCCTCACATTTGAGTTGATTTCTTTGCTAAGCAAACTGTCAGTGTGTTTGTTTATGTGGTGCGCAAACGTATGCAGTATGCAGTCCCGTGTGGTGCAGTTCGTCCGATCGCTGCTTGTACAGATGGGCGCTTTGGAATCATGATTCCACCACGATCGGATTCGTAAAACTCTGATTCCGAGTGATCCGGTATTATTCAAAATCATGGACAGCCGCTACTGTACGACTACAGCGTTAAAGCATCATCATGCACAAAGTTTATGTACCAGGATGTGGCACAAGTTTGGCAAATTACTAGAGAACTTTAATGGTCGGGATATTCCGCTATTCTGTAACGATCGGGTTTTGATTACGAAACCAAGAAGCACGCTGTTCATACCATTTGACTATACGTGACCCATACTGGCGTAATAAAAAGAAGTATAAGTATAAATAAGTATAACTGCACACCTGCAGCGTGGTGTTGCTCAATATTGCATACGAAGTAGCGCGCCATCTACCGGGAAGCGCGTGAGTTGGGCTTGCTCGGCTGGTACTAGGTGTCACCTCTTGAAAAACATGCTGTCCTGGTATCGGAAATCAGAAAACAGCTGGTTTGTATGGTATTTCGTACCAGCCGACGGAAAGTTTGAGTTCAACGCTGGTTATCTACTGCAAACGACCTATTTAAAGAACGATCTTTAGTGTTGCCAAATCGGCTGCTTAAGCAAATCTGGCTACTTGGAAATGCTCGTATAAGCTCTTTTCGAAACAATACAAACGTACAAGCGTAAAATTTTGAAACCATTTTTTGTGTCATTTAAATTTGAAAGGTTTTGATCGATCCCGACCAACCGAGTATGCGTTCGTCGGGTCCGGCATAGCAACCATTTACACTGTGCTACATCATAGCAACCATTTGTTACCTCATTCCAAACTCCTCATTAGTCGCATCGGATCTAAAGCATATGTCGATACATATTTTGTTTGAAGTGGTAGGTAAAAATATACGGGAACATCTTCTTAAAGACAGTCGAGATCCTGTCATACGGGTTTCCTTCGTAGAGGATGCAGTGTAGAGACAGACAGTGAAATATGTGGCACAGGGCGTTTCAACCACTAGAGTACATTTGTCCATTTCCCAAATGGCCGAACGACGGAACGACGCGTATCAATCCGTATCTGCCGAGTCGAAGCCATGCAGGTAGGTTTTGTAAGTACAAGAAAGCATAAGCGACTCAGAGCAAGTTCTGGTCGGAATCAGGTCGTAGTAGGTTCTAAGCACTTGTTCTAAACACGATTCGTGCCCTTTCCGACACTTTTTGGTGAACTCCCGGAGAGGTCCATCGCCGGGTAGAGGTTGGGTGACACCCTATCCTAATAAACTTGTACGAAGCTTCAGAGGTCTTATGACTGAAAGAATTTATATGTTATGCACATTTTTATGGAGAGTTTTCACAGCTTTCTACAGGATTTATAGGAGATTTTTCAATTAGTCTCTATGGTTTTCAAATGTTCCAAGAATTACCTGAATTAAAAAAAAATGCGGCTTTAATTGAAGTTATTTTATTTTTTTTTTCAAATTAAAGCTTTTAAGCACTTTTCCTTGTGTTGGCTAATAATTTATCTCCCAATATATATATCAAATTATTCCACCCACACCTTCCCCCCCCCCCCACCTCCCTTCTCCCAACCCTTCCCCCAACCACTCGTTAAAAGTTCTGGAGTTGATCCGGAGTTGGGCTGACCCGTTGCACCCAAGGGTCGGAATCGATACCGACAGGTTCGCACCTGATCCCGCTTCTGGTGGTGAAGTACGTACCCACCACTACATATACTGGAGACGGTGATAAAATTGTGCGGCGCTGACGAAGAAGTTGTGCGAGTTATCAACAAAATAGGGGAAAACCTATTGCTGCATGCAGAGCTCTGCATGCTGCGTAAGCCATATCAGCGATAATCCAGAGTTTGAGTGTGTTATGCAGAAGCGATTGATAAGAACATTGTTTTTGGCGTGGAATTCAACTGCATTGCTGAAATCAATAGGAGCAGTGTTGTATTGCATGGACAGTAAACTCAACAACACAATCGTTGACGGACCAGTACATAGCTCATTTGTTACCGTAAAACAGTGAAGTGCGTACGTATTAGCAACGAGTAACTAATGATTTACAGTTGTTTATCCTGCTTCCGAATGGATTTCTTCTGATGTTCTGCTGTTTTCCAGCTTCGCATAAACCAAGCTGTCAGTGTGCAGTTGTTGTTTGTGTCGGCTTCGCCTGCAGTGCCGATCGCATTCCTCCGATCGTGGGTTCGGGTGCAGGTTTACGCTGATTGACAGAAACATTGCAACACTGCAAAACGACGATCGTAACGCAAGTATTCACAAAATTCTTCCCTAGCAAATCTATCTTATCTAATCAAAACTGATCGGCTTATCACTAATCAGAACTTATCATACTTTCTTCACCGGTCATTAGCAACCGGATACAACACATGGGCAACGGACACTATTTGGTATTGTGATATCAACAAAGCTGCAAAGTGTAAACCATGTCGGTGGAACATATCTCCCGTATTATGGACGACTTCCTGCACCGTGGAGTGGAACGAAACGACGAAGAACTGTTGCTGTTTGAGCGAAATGAGGAATTTTTCGAACCCAACAGTAAAACGTGCGCTGTGAACATCCTCGCATTCGCTCTCGGTCACATTCCGTGCGAGCTTACCAGCTTACGCCAGTTTGAAGATCCTAATTTTCTGTCCGATCGGAAGTTGTGCGAATCGCTCACAACCATTGTAAACCGTATGCCAACGCCCGAGTTTCAATTGATCCCACTGGTGCTGCTGCGTAATGATCGTCTCGAGGTATCGTTTTTCCTACGCGTACGAAAAGCTCATCGATCAACGGAATGCATTTATCTCGATCAAACCAATCGGAAGTATGATGTTTTCGAGCAGTTTCTCACCAATAACAAGTTGCCATCGTGTACAATGTGGTATCCGAAGGATGGTCTTTTGCGGTATGAGAAGAATTCATCGGGTCGCCCGATGCTGGCGATCGCTTCTAGCAAGATAACGAGCAACAGTAACGTGTGGCAAGGGCTAACGGTTGTTGGCAGTGCGGTTGCAACGCTACTGGCTTTTACGCCTCTGAGTGCTACAATAACGGTTCCGCTGATGATTGCAACCAGTGCTGCTAGCAGTGGATTAACGTTCGCCGAACTCCTGGACAGTTGCAAGCATGAACAGGGAACCGTCGTAGCTAAACGCGCAGTCGCCCTGGCCTTAAATCTGACCACGTTTGCCAGCACCGGACTAACGGTGGTATGCCGTACGGAAAAGTTACGCCAAATGCTACCAGCGCAAAAGTTGCTGCAGCTCGAACGGGCCGAAAAGTTTCTCGCAGGTAGACCATAACCATTGGGCGCACAACGACAACGTTGCGTCTCTAATGTACCCTTATTCTTTCGCTACATTTTCGTTCGCTTTTTTTTTATTTGCACAGGAACAATGCGGAGTGTTGCTACCGGGAATGTCATCGTTGCGGTAATTGGAACGGTTAATGGCTGGCAATCGCTATCCACCACGGAATGGGCCGAACTGGCTGCTATACTCTGTTTCGCTTATCGCCAATATTTCAACCAAGAGAACGCGCTGCTATTGTTACATAAGCTTCAGCATGCAGGTGTTTACAATTTCTTCAAAAAACTATGTCCAAACGTATCGCTCGACACACTTCGTTTGCGATTGGAAGGCACAGCATTCGATAATTTTCTGAACTTGGTAATGAGGTATCTGAAAGACAAAGAAAACTTCACTGTGGATAACAAATTCATCAAAATTAAGCTATTTGGGTATGAACTGGAGTTCGATATGATGTTCAAAATTGACTGGCAGAAGCTGAAATCGCTACTGCTGTTCCTGGAAACTAGCAAATCCGCAATCACCAACGCGTGCAGTAAAGCAAAATCATGGACGCAGGATGAATTGAATGATGCAGTTAAACTGTTGCAGATGGTAAGCAAAATACCCAAATATACCTGCACATTGAGTGACTACATAACGCTCGGAAGTGGGCATCGATTCACCATGGCGTCCCTGCACGCTTTTCTTACCGCCCAAAAACTCGAGCGAAACAGTCTGCTACGCCAGCTTGCATCAATGACACCGGAGCAAACGGAAATGCTAAATAAATTGCGCGAATCAGACCGCATCAGCGGTGGCGATCGGGAGCTGTTCAAATGGCTTGGTAACCACAGCTCCTCCAACTACTGTAACGCGTTGTTTGCGCTGATATCGGTAGCACAAACGCAACAAGCAACGACGTCTGAGCATTCTAACACGATTCAATTCACTCATCAGCGGATCATCGTTAGTTCGCTGCTTAGTTTTGATGCAGAAGATTTCCTGAAGGTTCCCGAAGAGGCGCGCACCATTCTTCTCGGAGACGAAAGGTTTCTGCGCCTTTGTTACAACGCGAACCAGCAGCTTCTTCCCAGAGCCAACAATACCTGGATGCGCACCTGCTGCAGTATTGATGCAATCCAGCATTTAGAAACTGTGGAACTGCTTCGCAAGCTGTTCGAGCGCGTTAATACAACGTCCGCCAGTTCACCAACGCTAGCTAGCGCTCTAGATTATGCGCTCGATTTCGAGAACACGACTGTTTCGCAGGTTTACTATAGTATCGTTAGCGCGTGGAAACATTTTACCGTCCCGCTAGACAAACCAACGTTAAAGACACGGTTTCTAAGTCTGTTGACAGATGCGATCGGCACTGCGCAGTACTATAATTTCCCTATGCCGGAAGACAAACATTTTGCTACGAACGATGAGGAAGTTATCACCTTCATTCGTGCCGCATGGCTAAAACGCACTGCTGCCGACATGCCGATTCCTTTCGGACCGGTTGAACGAGCCGCCTTCTGGTTGGGGTTGCTACCAGCTCTGCGCAACGAGACCAGCCGCAAATGTCTGTACCAAACGTTTACCTCACTGATTGCCAATGGCACAGGCACCGCGTTGTGTTTGGATGATCCGTACAAGCGAATGGTGAAGTTCGCTACAGCTAAAGACATGGTGATAGTTGAAATGATAATCCCAACTGCTGCAGACACTGATTTGCGCGTGTCGTTGTATATGTGTGGAAACAATATCTGCTCTATTTGGGCTGACCTATGACGTGACTTCCGCGATGTCGAAGGATAAACGATCGCTTTTATTCTAATTTAAACAAACAATAAAGTATCTTCGTTCTTTTATAATTTCTACCGTTATCATGATTTGATAGTGTACAATTTCCACCTAGAACTTGACACCATCTATCGTACTGTCAGTTCAAGATACCCCAACATTTGGATCGAATGGCCACCCTCAGTGATCGCGTTTGCTTTCAGCCGCTCCGGATATATCTAGATCTACTTCATCAACACTTCTCTAATGGTGACTGATAAATAATGCAGGACATGCAAATTTAAAACAATGCTTCAATATATTTCACTTCCTTCCCCATCCTAGACATATTGTTAATGTACCGTTTATCGGATCAGTTAGGATCAACCTCCGTTGATTTAAGATCGCTACGAGTCACACCTCACTCGTTGCTAAATTAACTGTTTTTTAATGACAAAGATCTCATTTCGATAAAAAGATAATCCCAACAGCCTGGTGGCATTGGATGGATTTTTGGAACTGTAGGAGATACCAAATCGCTTGATAAAGATCACTCATTCAACGGTATTTGATCGCAACTTGCCTGTAAAACGGTGTAAATGTTTAGATGTTAGTATTACCTTACTCTATGTTTTATTGAATCCAATTTCCGAACTGCGGTTCAGAATTCTGCTAACGGTCGGCAGTGTAAAGATTGTTACCCCATCGATTTTTTGGGACTGCTGCCGCTTTTTCTCCTATTTTTGTCATCCTAGTGTTTACCCTTTTTCTTCTTGTGCTGACTTTTACGAGGCAGTTGGCGAGTTGCAGCGGCAGCAGCGGCCATCTGTTCGAGCTGCGCAACACCCCCCGGCCCTCCAGAGCCAGGTGTCGCGGGTGAGTTCTTCGTCTGATTGTATGCCTTGGTCATGTCGCTGTGAAAAGTGAAACACAAGAAACAATTAAAATAGCAAAATGTTCTCCTTTTACCAACGGCAGTAGCCAGAAAGGCATGACTTACAATTGATCTGCCTGTCCGGAAGTGGTTCCTTGGCTACCCTTCATGACTTCCTTTACGCGGCGATCGCGCTTCTTCCGGTAGCCGGTACGTTCGTAACGCGGCAGCCAACGTTCCGGGTCGGGTAGCACACCGATGATGTAGTTCTTTGGCAGTTTGCCCTTACGCTTCTTGCGCTTTTGCTTGCGGGATGCGGCCTGCTGTTCCGCCGACGGTGTGCCGGCACCGGGAGACTGATCACCGGTGCTGCGACCACCACCAGGCAGATTTTGCTTGCGACGGACGGCCTTCGCTATCATCATCCAGTTCGTTGCCTCGAGCGCATCAATCTCGGATACCGTGGTAAGTGTTTCCAGTGCCGGTAACCGTTTGCTTGCCTGCTGAGCACGCTTCTGATCGAACTGGGCGTACGCAATGACCAGCTGTGCCAGCAGCTTCATATCATCCGGATGGGTTCGTAACAGCTCCTCGAGACTTTTGGCGGCCGTTTCCGGTTCGCCGCCCCGTAGATGGAAGCTGGCCGCCTGTCGCCACATATCGCTCAGGTCACCATCGCTAATCGTGGCGCTCTTCTGCCGCTTGTACCACTCGACTGCACTTTTCAGTATCTCTGAGGCGGCCTGCTTATTGTCCAGCCCGAGGTGCAACGTCACCAGGGCCGACACGACGCCCGGCTGATAGCGAGCTTCCCCGAGCGATTCGAGCGTGTCAATCGCTGCCTTTCGATTGCCTGCCACCAGCTGTAGCTGCACGATCGCAAACCGCACCTGCAGTACTTCGGTCGTCCGGTCACGGGGCAATCGTTGCGCATATCCCTCCAACAGTTCGACCGCTTCCCGGTACTTCTTATCGCGTGCCAGCTGACTCACTCGTATCAACAACGATTGGAACTCAAGGTCGGGATGGGCGTTTGCGAGCCGGCTCGCCAGCAAACCACATTCCGCTGGACTGGCAAAGTAAGCCAGCAGGCAGTTGTTAAACGCGATCGTCTTCCTTTGCCGGGTGGTAAGCTTCTGTTCTGCCTGCTCGGAGGTGGCCACCTTCATCTTTTTCTTCGAATCGAACACATTCTGATCGCGGTTGATTACGACCAAATTGTTACTGACGACCGCCGTCAGCGCTGCATCGTTCGTCTTGTGACGCAACGCGTCCGCATACAGTGCCGATGCTTCCTTTACCCGTCCCTGCATCTGCAGGCAGTAAGCCAGCTGCACCTTGATGATGGTGATCTCGTCAATAATGTCTTCTTCGGTCGCACCGTCCTCTTCGAGCGAATCACGGCACATCTTTTCGCTCGTACGTAACTTGCGCTCGGCTTCCCCATACTCCTTCCGACCAGCCAATGCACATGCCGCATTGTACGTCAGCTCGTACGTGTCCTCGGGCAGATTCATGGCAGCCAGCTGTTGCTGTTTATCAACACTACCACCGACGATGCATCGGTTTGCGGCCACTGCGCTCATGTTCGTTCGACGCTCATCATCGTAATCGTCGTGCGTATTCTTGATGATGTTCCGGTACAGCTCGAAACATTCGTCAAAGCGCTCCAACCGGTAAAAGATCTGTGCCAGCAGCTCCTTCAGATTCGGCGACAATCCGGCCCATTGCTCAACGCCTCCGCCACTCGCCCCGGTTGGTAACCCAGACTTAATCGTGCGAAACGCATCTTCAGCCCTGTTTAGCCGATACTCGCTGTATGCCTTCTCGAATGTAGTGTCCGGAATGGATGTGCCACGTTCGATAAATTTTAGCACCTCTTCGAACTTTCCGCTCTGTATCAGACAGACCAGCTTACATTTGGCCGCTTTCCATTCGGTCGCGTCGAGACC
Source organism: Anopheles moucheti (assembly GCF_943734755.1). NCBI lineage: Eukaryota > Metazoa > Arthropoda > Insecta > Diptera > Culicidae > Anopheles > Anopheles moucheti. The sequence goes on from NC_069140.1 coordinate 45,074,859, forward strand.
GATAACTAAAACGAGTTACGATTGTATTGTAGGGTTCCGTTCAACAATTTCATTATTCAGACAGCTGTTCTCCAAAGATCACTTACTTTTATTAGCAGCCTTCAGTGCCTTATCGTATTCGGCGCTCGAACAGTGTTTGTTCAGCTCTGTGTACAGTTGCCGTATAGTTATTTCTTTTGTCTCACTTTTCGACATGTTAACAACCCTAACAACACGCTTTTCGTCGGCTTTTTCACAATGTAGAAAGAAGGAAAACCTTACCAGTTCCACCCAGAAGCAGTCGTTGCTTTCCTTTTCCTCAAGCTTTCCTGTTGGCAAACGAATTGTCAAATCGTATAGAAATCGCCAACTTGGCAGTCGTACTGTCAAATAGTATGGAAATCGTTCGGCTCTTCTGGTCAGTGTCGTCACACGAAAAGAAGCCAATGTCGCTGGATAACCGCTGTATTAGCGCTGTAGTAGCTCTCCATTGATGTTATTTAGTTCATTTTAGCTCTCCTTGATATGAATGGTGTCCTCGGGCGATAGAAAATGTGTGAATTCATACTGAGCTGACCTCAAAGCCTCTCAAGGACCAATCATTATTCGGTTGAATTAAATTGATTAAACGGGGCGTTAGAATCAATTGTCCCTATCTATCTGATCGTTTAGAATGGATTAGAAAAAGTATTTGAATGTGTTATAATCGATGTACGACCCTCTTCTCAGGATTGAGTTCCACATAATCATCGAACGTGCCAATTATGATGACCTAGAAACGTACGCTACGGAAAATCGTTATCATCCCTTTCTTAAGCTCGATCGGTTTAAGTTTGATCTCAAACGAGCTCGCCGTTCAACAAGATGAAGTTCTCGGCAGTCCTTGTTGGAATTATACTTCTATCCCTCACTATTGGTGGTAAGAGTGGTTTACTGCTGGCCTTATATTTCGTAATTTTTCTAAAGATTGATATACCATGTTTCGCTCCGTAGTAACCCTTAGTGCCGATGAGTATCGTCGTGTCCGGCGAACGATGGGAGCTGGTGGTAGTTTCATTAATTGTCTTGCCATCGGAAACTCCACTCAGCGTGTCTGTTCGTATGATCTTAACCTGCTAGAAGCGATCGAACAACGGCAAAAGAATGGAAGTCGCACGTGTCCAGAAGGAAAAGTGTTTCACCGTCACTGCAACGCATGCAAATGTGGCCATGGTGGTGCCTTCGAATGTACTACCGATCTTTGTGGAGAGGATTTCTTTCAAACGAATGGAGTGCCGCGGTACTGGTGAAAATGAAAAGACCAGCGTTGAGCTGTTAGCTGATAGTGCGAACAATTGTCAACTATATTTACTAGCAAGATCATTTGTGACCAATCTCTAAAATCCTCCTGTAGCATTCAGATAAAAAAAAAATCGGCCTTAAAAGGTACAATCAATCATGAGACTAGTGTGTTTGTGATAGTAACTATGCTTTAAAGCCTACCACGGACTATCCAAAATGCTGCCCTGAATGTAAACGTACCCGTGCACGTGCTAACATATTTTTACTGTTGCTTCATTTGGCTCATACCACTGAAGGAAAAACTGTCCGCCCAGGACATTTTTCGTAGTATAACTGAGCCGTCTGTTTCAACGTGCAACGCATTTTCAGCATCACATTTCCCCAGCGTGGTACTGGTACCGTTCCGTTGATGAGCCTTATCGTCCGTCGTGCTATCGAGCGTTAAATGTGAAGCGTTTACGGTGATAGAAGATGTTTCGTACACAGTTTCGGCGAGATTAAGATTAACGACTTGCGATGGTACAGCTTTAATGTTACTTTTACCAACCATTTCGGAAAGCTGTAGTGTAACGATTTCGCTTCTAACGTTCGCGTTTAGTGTACCATAGAAACCGTCTAAAAATAAATACAACGAAACGTTGAAAAAATTTCACAAAAGAATCCGCTTGGTGCATACATACTCATGGTAAAGTGTTTACCACCGGACGATCGTACGGTGCAGTCTTTGTGGATGTTTTTTAGCTCCAAATCGCCATGCTTCGTCTGAAAGGAGCTTTTGTTCGAGTAGCTTGCATTAACTGTAATGTTTCCCGTCTCTGTGGATGCGCTAACCGTGCCACCTTGCAATTTGTCCAGCAATATGTTTCCTTTACCCGAGGCCGTGACGGTTACACTTTCGGCAAGCGTTATACCCTGGCAGGTAATGTTTCCGGCAGTGCTGCTGAGCGATATGTTCGTCGAACGAAGGCTTCGTGTCTCGATGTCACCAGTACCAGAGATTTCGACCTCATCACTGTACAGGTTCGCTAGCGATGTGGTTCCACTGTTACGGATCTGCAAGTCTGCCTTGATTGGAACTTCCAGAATACATTCCGCCCCGCCAGTGTCCGGGTCGCTCGTAATAGTGACGATATTGTCGGAAATTTCTACCGCAAAACTGTCTACCTTGCTGCCCTGCTTAACCGTTGCCTTGAGGATATTGGAATCGGGACAGTCGAGCAAATCGTAGGGAACAATTTTCAAATCGTACGCACAGTTGATACGAATTTTCGCGTATGGATTAACTTTTTCCTGCAATGTTTTGACGGCTGTCCAGCTGATTTTGGCCGTTGAAAAGTTGCGAATCCGTATGGAGGATGCTAGAGCGGCTCGAGAAACTTTAAAGAAAAACATTTTGTACCTTTGTATGCACTATTGTACGATTATTGTGTTGAGAACCGGGATTATTGTACGGTTGTGAAATAAAATGTATCGATTGGGCGTACAAGATCAAAACAAACACGCACAGCTGGCTGTGGCCATTTATGTCCTGGGTCGTTTTGATGACATTTTTAAAATACATCGCCACAAATTATGATTAGGGTAATTTAGTTATTTTATATTACGTATGAGTATATCATCCTTTTGTATTTGAACTTAATAGAACATGAAAAATATGAGCATAATAGTTACAACCGGTTCAAAGCATACTGTTTGTCCATAAGAAATACCACCATGAAGTTGTTGCACGACTAAATTTTCAAATGTTTCATTTGTTTCAAGGGTTAATAATAACTAAATGGTTTTAATGTTTGATGATTTACTCGCAATTTATGAGCGAACCGAACATTTAATAATTTAAAATTGCTTTCTTTGTAAATTTCAAAATGGTTCATTGCAATACAACAGGTACTACTGGCAACACTGCCACAAAAGACCGCAAGCGAAACGTCATTTTGCTTATTTCAGCAAATTTCAATACAATGCGTACCATCAAGCGCCGGTAAAGTGTTTGGATTTTTGTGGCCGACGTGTTACATCGAGCGGATATAGAATGGATACCAAAGGAACGGTTCGAATCAAATTAGAATCCACATCCGACAGCAGTTTGCTTTGCGATGAAACGAACAACTGCATCGACGAGATGGTGCAAGAAATGCAACAAAAGGACCGAGAGAAACAGATACCGGTGGCCACTAATGCAACCGTTACTGACCAGCACAACCAGCAGGATGAACACGACGAAAACGCATTCTACAACATACATAGTGTGTTGCCGAAGACACTGAAAATGCGCACGGGGGAATCAAAGATTGTGCTGGAACCCAAACTAGCGAGCCGTTTGTACGTGTCTTCCAACCTCCAGTACGATCGAACGATGATGAACCGAGCGGACGTGTGGCATCAGGTGATTGTGCACCACGAGAATAGCTTGTGGCGAACCGGCCACAACTCCCAGACGCATCAGCACATAGAGAACAAGAGAGGACAATAGCACATAGAGAACAGTCGCAATCCCCAACAACGACAGCAATTCCTGGAATACAGTTCCCCGTCCTTACAAGCGCAACTGCGCAAGCAGTTGCACTGAAAACAATGCAAGGGATTGTATTCACGGATACAACACACATACAGACCGTGCAGCGTTAGCAGTCTGCACAACTCAGTCTGGATCCAACAGCCAACGTGAAAAGGTCTGCTCCTTCGGTTACGAGTTTAATAATAGTTTATAATAAAGATCAAGAAAATATTTGTCGGCCACAGCATTGGCTACATTGGTGACCCCTGACAAACTTTATTAGTGTTCCCCGACAAGCTACATAGTTGATCTTCCACGATATTATAGTAGTGATCCTGTGTTTCACGTGGCAATCCTTACGAACGGTGCCCCACGCAGCACCCTCGCAGTGCGTTCAACGAGCCAACTCGCGTATCGCGCTCCGCGCCCGACAAAAAAAAAAACACGTCCCGCGCCCGACAAACACAACCGTGTACCCGCGAAACCACGCTGCCAGTAACCTGACGTGTGAAAATGAATCCGGAAACCAAATCAACGAGCCAAGAGGACACCCAAAATGCGACGAAAAATCCGGAAAATACATTGACTAAGGATGAAGTTTCTCCGCAGCTACAGTTGCTAAAGATAAACTATCCACCATTCGACGGCGATGACGTGGATGTATGGTTTGTCTGCCTCGAAGCAGCGTTTGAAGTGAACGGCATAAAAGCAGACAAAACTAAATTCAACGCTCTAATAGTAGCACTTGGCACTCGAGCGAAGCATGTATATTCGACCATTTCTCGTTGTGCTGAAATGACAACCCAGACCCGATACTCCACACTGAAAACCGACGTCGTGGCTCATTTCCACCCATCTGAAACAAAGCGCATTTCCACCCTGTTAGAAGGAGTAACTTTGGGTGATCAAAAACCTAGTTCGCTCCTCACACAGATGCGACGTACTGGTGGAGTAGGATGCAGTGACAAAATCCTGGCCAATATTTGGATGCGAGCATTACCATCGACAGTTCGTTCTATTCTTGCAGCCATGTCCACGGCTACCTTAGACGAACAAGCCCAGGTTGCCGATAAGATCATGGAAGCCCCCCGAAACGAAATAGATTCCGTACAAGTTACATCACCTATCCAACATCAAACATCACTGGAATCGCAAATCGCCGCCTTAAGCAAGAAATTTGATCATCTACTAAGAGAGCAGCATCGGCGCCCATGGAATCGACGAAACAGTCATCCGGGGAGACATAACGGAAATTATCGCAGCCAGTCTCGAGAGCGTGATTATTTCATCTGTTACTACCATCGCCGCTATGGTAGTGCAGCAAAGAAGTGTGAGAATCATCAAAATCCAGAAAAAAAGTGCCAATTCACTTCGGTTCCAAAAAACTAAGTGGTGTGCAGCCTAGCTGCACTAAACTTGAACAGGTAAACCGTATTCATATTTTGGACCAAGCTTCACACCAAAACTTCCTGATTGACACAGGTGCAGACGTTTCCGTTATTCCGCCAACACTAAAGGAACGCGATAATCCTTCATCAGAACATCTTTTCGCAGCAAACGGAACAAAAATAGCAACGTTCGGCACAAAACGTCTTACACTCAAAATTGGCCTGCGTCGTCCGTTCACCTGGTTATTCACCATAGCAGATGTAAAATCACCCATCATCGGAGCTGATTTTTTAAGCCACCACGATCTGTTGGTAGATATACGACGAAACAAAATCATCGATAACACCACACGATTAGAGATATCAAACATCAGCAGCGTTTCCGAGCCAGTCATCAAATCGTATGATTCAACATCACCATTTGCGGAAATATTAAGTGAGTACAAAGACATCACCATGCTTAATATCAATCGCAAACAAACAAGTGCAAAAACTGTTCACCAAATTATTACTACTGGCCAACCTGTTTTCTGTCGTCCACGTCGTTTACCCATTGATAAGCTGGAAGCAGCGAAAGCTGAATTTAGATTCTTAATGGAACAAGGAATCTGCCAAGCTTCCAAAAGTTCTTGGGCCAGTCCTCTACACCTGGTCAAGAAGGCTGATGGAACATTTCGTCCTTGCGGCGATTACAGGAGCTTAAACGCTATAACAGTTCCAGATCGATACCCAATACCTCATATCCAGGACTTTTCAAACATTCTCCACAACAAGACAATATTCTCGTGCATCGATCTACAACGCGCTTATCACCAGATTCCGGTCGCACCAGAAGATATTCCAAAAACCGCTATCACCACACCATTCGGATTGTTCGAATTTAAATTCATGACGTTCGGACTCCGAAATGCAGGTCAGACACTTCAGCGACATCTTCACGACATTTTAGGCGATCTAGATTTTGTTTTCCCTTACGTCGACGACTTGTGCATCGCTTCTAGCAGCATTGAACAGCACAAAGAACATCTTCGTAAGGTTTTTCAACGTTTAAAGGAAAATGAACTAGCCATCAACGCAGCTAAATGTCAAATCGGACTTAATGAAGTAATATTTCTCGGACATTTGATTACTGCTGAAGGAATCAAACCATCAAAAAGGAAGGTAGAAGCCATATTAAATTTCCCACAGCCAACAACAGCCAGACAGTTAAAACGATTCCTGGGAACCATAAACTTCTATCGTCGCTTCATACCGCACGCAGCGAAGAACCAACAAATCCTCCAAAACATGATGCAAGGAAATGTTCGCAACGACAATACACCATTGACATGGGACGAAGATACAACAAAAGCTTTCCACCAATGCAAGCAAGATTTAGCTAGTGCAACTCTACTCGCTCACCCCTGTGCGGATGCCAAATTAGCGTTGGAAGTAGACGCATCTGGCAACGCAATCGGAGCTGTATTGCACCAAATTTGGAAAAATGAACGTCAACCACTAGCGTACTTCTCTCGTAAGCTAAGCGCAAGCAAACAGAAAGCCAGCACTTACGATCGAGAACTTCTCGCAATATACGAAGCTGTGAAATACTTCAAAGATCATCTCGACGGTCGTGAGTTTTGCATCTTTACCGATCATAAACCATTAGTTACAGCTTTCCAACAACGTCCGGAACGTGCAAGTCCAACTCAACAACGTCACTTAAGCTTCATCAGCGAATACACCACGGACATCAGACACATTTCCGGAGCAAAAAATCAAGTAGCAGACATGTTAAGCCGTTTAGAATCCATCGATAATCAGCCAATAGATTTCGAAGACCTAGCAGTAAAGCAACGAACAGATCCAGAGTTACAACATCTTTTGACAGACCCGAACACATCGCTTTGCTTAAAGACATTCCAAACGCATCTAACATCGACACCAATTTTCTGCGACATATCCACCCAGAAAATCAGACCCTTCATTCCAAAAGAGTTTCGCAGGCAGATCATATCAAAGTTTCATGGTGCATCTCATCCTGGCATTCGATCGACAACAAAACTCGTATCCGACTCATACGTATGGCCAGCAATACGGCGTGATTGCAAACATTTTGTAATGCACTGTATTCCATGTCAAAAGTCGAAGATAATACGTCACAACAGATCACCGATCGAACACATAGCCATGCCAGACAATAGGTTCACACACATTCATATGGACATTATTGGACCTATGCCACCATCTGAGGGAAATCAATATTGTCTTACCATAATAGACAAGTTTACCAGATGGCCCGAGGCTATGCCAATTCCAAATATCACTGCCGAAACAGTAGCAAAAGCGTTTGTCAACGGTTGGATCGCCAGATTTGGCGTACCAAGCAAGCTAACAACAGACTTAGGCAGACAATTCGAATCCGAACTCTTCAAAGAACTTCTCTATCTTCTTGGAATAAACCATCTGCGTACTACACCGTACCATCCTCAAGCAAATGGACATGTAGAACGCATGCATCGCCAGCTCAAAACAGCTTTGAAATGTCACAACACCCCCAGTTGGACATCAGCATTACCAATAGTATTACTCGGAATGCGAACTTCATGCAAAGACGACATAGGAGCATCTGCAGCTGAATTAACCTACGGTACATCGCTTAGACTACCAGGGGAATTCTTTGCCACCAACGAAAACTCCAGCACCAAGCCAACAACAGATTTCGTTGAAAATCTAAAAAAGACAATGGCAAAGCTTAAGCCAACTTCCACCTCCCATCATTCTACACAGCGACCTTTTGTCCAAAAATCATTGGAAACCTGCACACATGTCTTTATTCGAACCGGAGCCATCAAACCGCCTTTAACTCCACCCTACGATGGACCCTACCGCGTCATTCGGCGAAAAAAGAAATATTTCATAGTAGACATCAACGGAAAAAGTTCATCCATATCCATCGACCGTCTTAAAGCAGCATTCGTACATAACGAACAACAGCAAGATATTCCTGGTAAACCTTCACTGGAACCTCGCACTACATCCTCAGGACGACACGTGAGGATCCCACTCAGGTTCTTAAAAACATAGGGGAGAGTATTGTGGCGAACCGGCCACAACTCCCAGACGCATCAGCACATAGAGAACAAGAGAGGACAATAGCACATAGAGAACAGTCGCAATCCCCAACAACGACAGCAATTCCTGGAATACAGTTCCCCGTCCTTACAAGCGCAACTGCGCAAGCAGTTGCACTGAAAACAATGCAAGGGATTGTATTCACGGATACAACACACATACAGACCGTGCAGCGTTAGCAGTCTGCACAACTCAGTCTGGATCCAACAGCCAACGTGAAAAGGTCTGCTCCTTCGGTTACGAGTTTAATAATAGTTTATAATAAAGATCAAGAAAATATTTGTCGGCCACAGCATTGGCTACAAGCTGCTCAAAGACGAAGATACTGGAAGCACTGTATGCCAAGTTTTCTTACTGCGACTTCTTCCCGGTGGCGTATCGGCGACATATAAATGTGGACTTTTTTCTGCTACGTATGTGCAACCAGGTACTGACGAAGATGTTTGAGGATGGGTTGAAGCTTAAGCTGGGCCAGACAGAGCTTGCGATAAGCGTGCGTCTCGGTGCGGCTCGATTCCAAACTGGACAGATATTCCCGCGGCAAACGATAACAAAAGCGGTGCAGGAACGGTGCGACAATGCGGCACAGTATGGCAGCAGTAATTTACTGAATTTGGACAGCTTTGCCGAACATATGTGCCTGCAGGAACTGTGCATAAATCTCAGCAATCGGGCCCAGTTTGAGGTGGTCTGTTCGGCAATAGCCCAGGTTATGGGTGATAACAATTGCATCAACACGCTGAAGCTGTCGAACAACGGCATCAGTCACATATCGGTACTGGCCAGTGCGAAGAGTTTGAGGATCGTAAGCCTGGATCTGCGTGGCAATCGGATCAAGCATCCAAGCTCGCTAAGAGGGCTGAAACAGATGCCCCTGATGGAGCTGTACGTGTCGGGCAACCACCTAACCGAGGTGCCCGATTACGAAAAGGTTCTTCATAGCATTTTCCCAGATTTGCTGAAGCTGGTACGCTTGTAGCTGAACAACCGAACATTGCGGTTTCATGCTTTCATGTATCGTATTTAATGGATTGCTCGTTTTAGGACACCAACTTAACACAACCGATGGTGGCAAAAATTGCGCGCGTTATTGATGAAGAAGAGGAGGAAGAGGTGGAATTAACGTCCCCCGGAACGTTGATAACGGAGGCGGACATGAACCCGGCCGCTTTCCAGAAGTATAACTTGACACCCCACTGGCATAAGGTGACGGTGCAACATAATGGGGTCTGCAACAAGCAGGACATTCTGGACGCACTGTTCAATCTGCTCGGCAGGCACATGTTTTTCCCCTGCTACTACAAAACCTACTCGAAGGAGGATGAATTCCTCGTGCAGAATTGTTTCGATGCGCTGCTGGTTTTGGTGAAACAAAAGCTAAGGTTACCAATGTCCGCAAATAACATCGTGCTGAAGCTGTCGCTAGCGATGAACGTTGCGGAAGCAAGCGACAAGGATGTGCAGCCGTTGCAAAAGTTGGAACGGTTCGTTATCAAACGGTTCAAACAGAGCTGCCTCGACCTCTGCTCCATGCAGACGGAGTTGAACAAGTGCAAGTTTGTGGACTTTAGTGCGAAAAGTCCGTGCACGCTGCGGTACATGATGGAGTGTGCTGCCCGGAAGTTCGGCAATACGTGCCTGGTGTTGCGGTTGCGTCACAACGAGCTTAAGAACTGCGAGGCGCTGGAAAGTCTCGCAAAGTTCTACACCCTGGTATCGCTGGATCTGCGCTACAATATGGTAATCTCCGTTGTGGTTTGAATGCTTGGAATTTGAAATACTCGGTACAGCGTGTCAACGTGACAGGAAATGCTGCGGGTAGTGAAATATTTCGGTTGCGGTTTCGGTATTTGAATTGTGGTGAAATATTTCACTACCGTTGGCTGCATGTAAATTGCAATCTGGGTTGTATCGATACGTTAAGTTTATGTTTCTTGTTTTGCAGATTTCCAAAATCACCGATCTGAAAGGCATTCCCTGGAACAATATAACCGAATTGTTTTTGGACAATAATCCCATGTGCGGAACTATGCACACCAGTATGGAGTACGTGCGGAAGATTAGACAGTACTTCGGTATGCTGAAGCAACTGGACGGACAGTCGTTGGTGGGAAATTTCGCCCAATGTCAGAACTATATCTGTGTGCCGGAAGCGTACAAGTTTGCCGAGTCGTTCGTGAAGCATTACTTTTCGATGTTCGATTCCTTCCAGCGCGCCGACCTGCACGAACTGTACCATCCGAAGGCACAGTTTTCCATGACGTGTGACTTTGGCTTGGACGGAGCAAACATTGCGGAGGAGCAGATGAACTCGCAACAGATGCGACAGGCCAGCTATATTCAGCATAGTCGTAATTTGTTAAAGTTTGGGGGCAATCTGGATCGTGCGATGTCCATGCTGATCGTCGGCAACGAGCGCATCAGTTACGTGTTGACATCCTTTCCGAAGACGGGTTTCGATTTCCACTCGTTCCGCATCGATGTGCCCGTGTTCACGCCGGAACGCGTCATGATCATCGTGCATGGCCGCATGAGCGAGGATGAAGCGGCCAATCTGGGGCAGAGTTACTACATGGGCTTCACACGCACCTGGTTGATTCAACCGTGCGGCATGGGCACGAATCTGTTTCACGAAGCGCTAGAGTACAAGATAAACAACGATATGCTCCATATGTACGACATGACAGTTGCCGGTATTTCGGTTAATCCAACTTTCGGACAAACCAGCGATCGAAATAAATCCACCTTAGAGGAGGACAGTGCAATGGTGAGTGTGGGTAGTTTATGGGTTTATGGGTTACACTCGCTGATAATTTTTCGTACCTCCATACAGGACACTACCTCCAGTGATACGGACGACCGAGAGAATGCGTTGATCGTTTTTAAGCAGTTGACCAAATTGAATCAGCAGTGGTCGAAACGGTGTCTGGAAGAATCATCGTGGAATCTGAAGGTGGCGTTAAACATATTTTTGAAGCTGTACGAATCAAAGCGCATTCCAAAGGTTGCCTTCCAGGATGACATTCCGTAGAAAGTGTAGAGTCTTACGTCGGTGAAATGAAGGGTGAGCTTTTTAGTGGCAAACATACTGAAGAGAACATACTGAATGGTTTATGTTATCATGTACACCATTAGCACGGCCTTATCCTTCGTTTGACACCGACAGAACTACGTGTACATAAGTGAAGTAGCACTTGTTAATAGTTTCTGTTGTTGCATGAATTGAGTTTAATGCATGGAAGCGTTACGCACTGAATAAAGGCAAGAATTTCATATGGAATCATTTGTTTATTCAGTGCATTTTTGAAGCGTTGAAGCGTGTGGTTAAATATACGATGGAATGCCGAATCGTATCGTGGCGTGGAAAGGGGAGGATACGCAAATTGTTAGCAAACAGCAAGTAATTAGCTCAAGTGGCAGCCCCTCAAGTGGGCTATGGTTCAATGGTATGGTGCTCGAGACAATGTTAAATTGCGACCACTGCGAAACGTTCGACCGTTCTGCCTAAATAGGTTAACAGCAGCGGTCACTCTGACTTTAATGATGCTCACTGCATCATTGAGCATTAGACGGGAAAGCGTCGTTAATAATCTCGCATGCACACTCGCAATGGAGCACGGCAAATCGGGTAAGCACTTTAAAGTTTATTCTTGCTGTTACTGCCCCCGAAAGTGTGGCAATATGAAGGATTGGAAAATTTAATTTCTGCACCAAGCAACTCGAACGTATGCATTGACAGGATATGCGAATCCTGTGGTTTTTTGTTTGCATAGATAGGTTACTGGTATGGTAACGGAAGAGGCTCGCAGGGATGCCGGTGTGTACTTGAATGAATGCTGCTGTTACCGTTGATTGGCAACGCACCGCGAACAGTAGGAGCAACCGAGCATAAAACAAATGTTTTCCCCTGCGGTTATGCGAATCGAATCAAATCAAAACGGTGAAGCAGAGCGGACGCTTTTCGCTTGCCAAACACCGTGACGAACCAAAACCCGGAAGTAGTGAACCCTTGCCGTCGCGTACACGGCGGAAAGGGAGAAACATGCGCGCGGTGTACACTATAATAATTATCGTAAAATTGACCACTCACATTACAATAACAGCCCCCAGGGTACGGGGATTGATGTGAGTTGCTAGCGTACGATGCCCTGCCCTGGCGTTCACACGTCAACCAATCAACCCAGAGGGCATCGCCGGCAAATTGGCGAACGTTTGCACATTGCAATGCGCACTTGTGGCGGGTGCCTCGGTGGAGAATCGGGTGCATGGGTCCATATTGTTGTCACATCTAATCATATGCATTTTATCTTAACGACATTCGGGTCGCATATCACGCCGGCTGGGAGAACGACATGTGATCCGGATCGGATCGTTCGGAACCGATAACGGATGACGCCCACTGCGGAATGGTGTCGGATGGGAACGCTGGAAGTGCTGGGGGATCGTAATAAAATTAGGAAACTGTGGTTAGGAAAAAAGGCACGCGAATATGCATGCGAGCAACCATATACCCGCTGGTTGATGATGGACGACTTGCTGACTGCCAGAACGCGACACAATAGTGCCTTCCGGGTGATGCGATCTGGATGGGAAAGAAGCTTCCAATGTTAGCATAACCGATAACGGACCGGCTGTTTGTTTTTCATAACCGACAGCGGAACATCTGCATTCGGCACTGATGAATCCTGCTCGCTATCGTTTATTGATTATGATTCGGGGATGCTGCATAAAAATTAGATTTGCTTTAGAGCACTATCGATCGATGTGTGTGTGTGTTTGGAAAGGAGTTTGCAGCGCCGCATGTGGGGCAGACAAGCAAATAAATAATAGGACAACTTTGGTTCATTATTTACGTTCAATTTCATACCTTCAGTGTTAAGGTATACCAAGTTCTTAGTTCCTAGTAGCGATAAATATGTTACCATTTGAACTGATGATTAAAGCTTCTGCTACACAGGATTCGAATTCGCTTACAAGGATTTACTTTTCAAGCGTTTGGGCTATACTGGATTTAAATGTATTGAGATAGATGAGAAATTCTTCTCATTTTCTAAAACTGACTCTTTCTCATTTTTTGTTTTTTTGAATGATCGTTTTCCCAATGATCGTGACTTTTCCTTGCAAAAGTTCAAAAATTCAAAGATATCCCATGAACCTTTATGTTGTAACTTGAGGAGGGAATACACTTTTCGGATCACATTAAAACGCTATACAATATAGAGTATATATATTCCAGCTGACAGTTCAAACTCAACTGACTCGTATATTTGTCTTTATATCTTTTTTTCCTATCCCGCTGATCTATAAATATTCGTTTCTCTATTTTTATAACTCCCTCTCTTCTTCTCTCTATACTCCATAAACTCTATACTTTACATATTGATTCATATTCCCCTTCAACTTGAACATAATCCATAACTGGCTGCGGTTTGGTCACCTGTGTGTAGCATACGTAAGCTTTAGTCTAAAGCAGGTTTCTCCAAACTGTTCAGTTCACGGGCCGCATTGGTTGAAACCACCGTAGCTGGGGGTCATTTACACAGAGACAGTAGAGCGACGGTTATCCGTACTCATCGAAACTCGACACTTGCTAGAAAAAAAATAGCAAAGCTTCTAGCTATAACATTATTTAAAATTTAAACGATATTTGCATATTAAAACTTTGTTTAATAAGACAATCTCTTAAGATATTAAGATTAGCTCTTGGGGGACACTCCGGAGGCTCTTGAGGGCCGGAGTTAGAAGTCTAAAGTAATGAAATTTAAAGAACCTTTAAAACAAGATGCGTATTTTTTACTGTCGATGTTAGTTCTTCTATAACGAAACAAAACGAATTGGGTTGGGCGATGTAACCGTCAAAAAGTTATGTACAGCTTCATTTGGTATGATATTCTCCAGAGTTCATTCTGTCGCATGCACACGCTGTGCAACTGTTTTGTTGCCTTTTCTTCCCACTGTCCGTCGGTGGGGGGCGGAACATTTCTATGCAAATAGTTCCGCACACTCCATTAGTGGAAACGCAGTGCACGTGTTGCATTCGCGAACCTCGGCACACCAATTCAACCACCACCGTTCACCCTTTTTCCGGCACGGTGCAGTACAGTACGTTGTATATAGTGGCTTGTTCAGTTCCTACCACGTCTGCATCAATTAGCTAATTGTTGGTGAAGAATTTCCGGCTCGCATGTTTTGGCACTATAAAAACAAAGCTCCGAATGAAAGTGATTTCATATGATTGAGTTGGAAAATTCCTACTTAGTTTGAAATTCACTGAAAATCAAATCTCATTACAATCTTTTGTACAATCTTGCGAAATTTCGAGCATTAAATTTACACAGGAATCAAATGTAAGCGGATGTTCAGTAAGCCGGTAAACAAAAAACAAAACCCATTCACCCAAACGCAGCAATACTCGTTCAAGCTCGAAATATCTTCCCGTTCGTAACATGCACAGCCGGTACATATCATGCATTATTGCGCTTCCGGTTGTAACCTGTTGCAGCGTGAAGTGCGGGTGGTTGCACCGTGAATTTCCCACAAACCCTTAACCATCCGCGCGAGAGATGGTTTTGTCAATCGGTAACAGTTTGCTGTTTCTGTTGCATGCGAAGAATGGTTTTACCTTTTTGCACTCCATGCCACCTCGGTGTTGTCGTGTGCAACAAGTCACAGTGGTGCAGACTGATTTTGTTTTGCTGTTCTGGATGCTTGCTAACATTTATAACAATACGTTTATTTCCACTTTCGTATTCGTTACTCGTGAAACACTATTTATCCTTTTGAAACGTACAAGGATTGCGGAGGCTAGGACTTATGCATCATGATCTGCTGAATTTAGATTGTTGGAAATATTTACCCTGCAAGTATGCAATGCGTATAACAAAATGCTTTATATCATTCTGTTTGCATGTTTCAAGCAACTGTTGCAGTCACTGAAGTACCCAAATTTTACCTTTCTTTTTATTGAATTGTTTGAGTTTTTACCAATACTTTTTTATACTGTTTGCTCTACATATTGCCAATTGAAATGCATTAATAACATTAATCTTTTTTTTACTGGATACGCTGTACAGGCAGCCCCAGAGATACGAATACTCCAATTTCCGTGTATGTAGAATCTTGATGAAATATAGAGTTAAAGGTGATATAATTAAATGATATGTAATATAGTGCAATATCATACTCGACCCACACAACGTTGTTCAATTGACAGCTGACACAAATGTCAGTTGGATAAGCCGCGTAAGGTTCTAAAAAGGACACTCCAAATCTGATCGTGAAGGAATAAAGAGCTAGTGCAGTAGTAAGGGAACCCCGTTACTTATTCTTACTTAGTTTATACTTCAAATTTACAGAGTCGACTTTCTTCTCTGTACTTCATTTACTCTGCAATTTAAGCGGCTATTTGAAAGAAAGCAATAGCAATAAGTAAAAGCAAATCTTTTATATGACAAAGGAAGGCGTTTTTGATCAATTTTTTCCCCTTTCTTGCCTAGATTTTTTATTATATTATAATCCAGCTGTTAAATTTCTAACAACCGCATATCTACGAATCCGCGAATAAGAGAAACCGCGAGATAATGAGATTTTTATTTAACAGGTTTAAATAAACAAACGTATGGTGTTAGGGCACCGGTTTCTCGTACGTCGGAATCGGTGCCAAACCCCGGATGTTTCGTTCCGCCGTTTACAGGACTAAATATCCTTCCACGGTTAGTTAAAAGCCAAATGAGCTCAGAAAAGAAATGAGACCAACATGCTCCGAGGTTTCCGACCCACAACCAAAAAAAGGGAGAAGAGTTTCGATCGTTTCTTTTCTATTCCGAACCCTGTTAGTGTGTAGCGTCTATTCTTGCAAATCTCGTGTTAGTTGAGTTTTTTTGCTTGTGAAATTTGCCAAAAATTAAAAATTATCCTATTTATTCCGTACCCTGATTGCTGTAAATAGGCGGGTTTGCAAAATGCAAATCGCATACTACGAAAGTGTTATAGGTAAGCTATTAAGAATGGATGCCATCTCCTTTTTGCGAAAACATGTACTACAGCACAAATTTACCTTCAAAAAGACGAGCTTTAAATTTAAAGTGTTCCAACAGGGTGAAAGCTAAACAGCTGCGATATTCATGTTTTTTTTTGCGTTCTTGGGATGTAGTATTGTTTTGCCCAACCGAATTTCGGCGAATGTGCGGGTGTTTTAAAACCAAATCCTGTTTCTCCGTAAAACCTGGGCCGAAAGTTTCATCTTCGCGTAGGTATTTCGCATCTATTCATGGTAGGAACGCGTGTGCATCGTGGTTAGAGCCGGCAACCACCCCATGCACCTTAGTGCCCCGTCCCTTCCATGCTTTTGCACGAGCTTTTCAATCTTACCCTGCGTGGTTTGTATGTGTGGCTTTGTTCTTCTATTCCACCGTTGGCTACACCGTACCGAGGCAAGGAGTTACGTTACTTGATTGTGCGTGTATGACCATTGCTTTTACCCTCTTGCTTCTCTGTAGATAGGGTCTGTAGAAAACAGAAAACGCAGTTGTAGGTTTGGGGTTGAGCGTTGTTGTTGTTTTGGAGCAGGAATGCAATTTGAAAATAAATCCACGCAGTGGAAATAAAAACAAAACCCGAACGAAAAAAACGAACGAGAAACTGAACGAAGGAGCACAACCGCAAGCGCCAACATGCTGTGACGGGAACAAGCTTGTTGCACACGGTGATGGCGTGTAGGGCAAACCAAGAGAACTAAAGAAAACCAACCAACAAAAAAAAAAACACTGTCATACGTCGTATTAACAAATAGAACTGTGCTGCACTGGAAGGGTACGGTGGCACGGGACCGTGCATGGATCAGAAATGGACTGTGAAGACGTTTTCTAATTACTTGTTCACCGCATTCGGGTGCTTCGAATTGTTTGTTTTACTCCATCCGGAATTGGAGCACCGTTCGCTGGTTGGGCAAACCCCGGGTAAGCCCTTGAGTTGTTTTTTTGTTCGCTGTCCTTGTAAGCTCTTTTTCATTTTTTACCCCCTCCCCCCCGCTTGCAGAAGTTCTGTTGAAATTGCGGTTTGTTGGTTTCGACAGCCAAGCCAAATGGCGCTCGCGACGCACGGCCCCCTACCGGGCACCGGTGCCCAGTCGCCAGAAGTTGGGGGACAAAAAACTTTACTCTTTTCTCTCCTTCCGTCGAACAAACATGATCATAAAACTGGTAGGGGCTACACCGGTGACCGGTGGCACGGTGGCGAAAGTCTCATAAAAAAGTTCTCGCCTGGTCAATCGTAAAGTTGTTTTTTACTTTCGATCGTTTGTTTTTTTTTTGGCTAACGGTGGCGTTCGATGTGATCGAAAGTATTTGGCAAACGATAGGAGTAAATAATTTCCCCGAGTTATTATTTACTTCCATTGGTTGCTACTTTGTACGAGAGAGGATGTAACAGTTGTTAGATAGGTTGAACTATTTTGCATCAGCCTTTGTTCGTTCGTTCGTTTTGTTCGCATTGTAACCTTTTATTATAATATCAAGTTTTTTTTTAAATTTTATTAACTCATTGTTACTTCATATTATGTCACCATTATTTTCTTATACTGTAGTTATTCTGTTGTTTATTCTTTTGTCTGTTAACTTTCCTATTTGAATTATCAAACCTTTTCCTTTCCTTTTGCTTTGTTTCAACTTAATTTCGGCTTTCAGTGCTAATTAGTGAATTTAGCTTATGTTGCAATGTATGCTACTATTAAATGTACTTGCACTGATTAGCACTCCAATTTCTAAGGTGTTTTGTTTTTTCGATTTTCTTGTTTTCATAATGTTTGTTAATGTACTTTGTTGTTAGTTGTTGTTGATCGAATTTCAGAAAATCACATCGGAAGTGGTTTCGAGGCCCTTCAAATGAAACAAAGCGTAGTTGGATGGGGCCACACAACTATCTCGCTTTGAACAGGTTGGATCGTTGGGGGAGGAGGGATTCGCGTACCAATTTCTCCAGAGGCCCCTGGTGGTACACTTAGGGGCCCTCTCTTGTATATGGAAAGGATTGAAGCGTCGCTTTTCGGAACCCTTTTATATGCTAAACTGACTTTTTGGGGTCCCCCACACTGTGAGAGCCTAGCATTTTACTCCGCCCATCATTAGCTCCGCCACTGATTTTAATTCATTGGGAATTTGAATAACAAGGAAAAGTTGCACGAAAATACTTTTACTCCTTGCTGCGCCATCTTGCGACAGCTCGGCGGTACTTTAGTCTTAGGTGACATAAAGATGCTTGTATTAATATTATTCATTACTATGGTAGTCTTTTTGATCAAATCATCCTTTGTTTTGGCAATGAATCTAATTACATATCTTTATCCCTTCAAATTGGATCAAAATTTTGAATCAATATTGAGTCAAAAAAAATAATAATAAGTCGTTAACGATCACCACGAACGCCGGAAAAATTACTTTGACCAGAAACATCAGCCGTTACTAAATGGGGCTAATAAATATTTACTGTTATGGGGCGACGCCGGTTCCACATGACAGGCCCGAAACAAAATCCCGTCCGGATCAATCACCCGTACGCTGGACGAACTATCCAGCTACTTTATTCGTAAAGTCAAAAAAAAAACCAGAAATAGCATGATTAGACCCCTTCGGGTAGATGTATTCCCATTAAAAAGAAGATATATTAACTGCTGACCGTTGGACCAACCACCTGGTGGCAACGATTATATAAAAAATCTTAATATTTTGTCGCAATATGGATACGTTAAAGCATGCAATAAGGTTAATAGAAAACCGACCATTTGGTTTAGAAGCCCACACGAGACGCTCCTACTGCATTTTTTGCTTTATATATTCTTATCTTCTCCGCTCTTACAGCCTATCAGGACTATCCAACCCAATTGTTTATAGCGTTTTCCCGCTCATGTGGGGCGGTTTGTTGTAAAGCTTTTAAGATCCAGAAAGGGAAAATTATCTAAGACATACCACAACAAACTACGGTTCAGCTTAAGAAGAAATCAGAAATGGCACCAACTGTACCACTTGGACAGGAAAACGCAGTAGGTTTGTTCAAAACAACTACCGCGCTGAACAAAAGTTAACGGGTGATTTAGTTGTAATCATTCTATTTGGCTTGCGCAGAACTTATTCAGCAACCACCAAATATAGCGAATGACAAACACCAACTGCATCTCATTAAATGAATCCTGCCGTGCCACTTCCTAGCTTCCACGGAAGAAGCTTTTTCCTTTACATTGCATTGAGCTTGCCCCGGCAAATTATCCAATTTATGCGGTAAAGCAAAACTCAGCAGCGCTCATCCCGGTACACATTCGGATCATTTGCAAGATCCACAATCGCCGGGTCGTTCTTTTCACTGTCGCGGTTTTCTGCAACTGCGGCAACCGCGCCGGCTGCAACTGCCGGAAGTAGTCTGTGGCAGCACTGTCCATTTTGCTGCGGATGAAACAGCGCGAAAAAGCACAAGAAAGCACCGGCAAGATAAAACATTTACGATCCTTCATCCTTCGCTGCCGGTGCATCGTTGCGGTTTACCGTTAAGATGTCCATCAGCCTCAGACTGTGTGCCGATGCATTCGCTTCGGACGGGCTCCAGTTGCGGTTGACTGATTGTAGGTTTTGTTGCATTTATAATTTGGTGGATTTGGTTGGCATTTTCCGCGCTCGCCTTTTTTTTCCGGGGAATTGAACTGAGTGACCACAA
Organism: Anopheles moucheti; assembly: GCF_943734755.1. Classification (NCBI taxonomy): domain Eukaryota; kingdom Metazoa; phylum Arthropoda; class Insecta; order Diptera; family Culicidae; genus Anopheles; species Anopheles moucheti. Next base: position 45,094,818 of record NC_069140.1, read on the forward strand.
CTTTTTACGCAAGGCTATGCGAACTGGATGGTACTGGCGGTGGACGGCGGGTTTGGAGTGGGGAAAATTTACCCAAATCCGAGGTTGGCATGCGAAATGAACTGATTCCAAAAATGTAAAACCGTAGTTTGGTTACCGCTTGCTTCAACCGCCGCACGGTGTCAATCGAGATTGTTCGTCTTGCCGGCAGTGAATGAAACCCATTTTTATTGACAGAGCCACCAGCTAGCTGCTCGCTGGTGGATGTAAAACTTGGTTATTTGCTTGATTTGGCATTTCTGGTCAAATGGGACGCGCAGGGGGGGCAAAGAAAATCGGCAACAGCAGCGGGAAAGCGTTGTGGAAAGCAATCTTTCAACGGACCCGGCACACTGCTGTACGTGCGACACTGCTTTCCGTTTGGGGTTCGGTACAAAACTTTCAGCATGAGAAACTGATTTCCGGAATGTAGACAAATTGCGAAACTGCAGCACATCATCAAGGGTGGAAAGTTTAGCGACGGATCTGATTGAATGTTTTGCGAGCGGTGCGGTGGTAGAGGTTAATTTTTCGGGCTTGCCGACGGAACTATCGGTTGATTAAGACGAACCAGTTGAAAGCAGGAACGTTGTTTGTGTGTGTTTGTGTGTTTTTTTTACTATTGCATTTTGGATAAATTACCCTCCGCCACAGATAGTTGGGTTTTAATGAATTTGTTGCTGGACGCAGCCACTCTCATACCAACAGGCACCAGGCGTCTCCATCTTGAGTGGCGATGTTTTAATAGTTAGTGTTATTTTACTAAGCTTAAATCATGAGTTAACTTAATTCTTTTGATAATATTTTATTTATGAAGCAATCAACAAATAGAAAAGAATGCTTGAAATTGCATATGACATTATGCTTAATGTCATTATGCTTAAAATTAATTATGAATAGTAGTTAGATAAAACTCCATCACCGCGATATGTTTCTCATTCAACCAATAATTCGGTAAGGTAAAACAAAGGCTTGTAAGAAACGTTCTAAAGTAAAGATACACAAATTCACAATGATGTAACATGCGATGCGTTTCCTTGGAACATCGTTTATTGAAAATGCGAGAAGTGAGACAAAGTTTGACAGAAGTTTTCATTGCATTAAGAATATTCAACCCTTTTTGTACGTTCTGCAAAAAAAAACAACTTGTGTCAAACTGTTTGGCAACGACTGGCTGTAAGAACGGATGCAACTTTTATCCCTTTCGACAAGAGAAAAAGGAAAAAGGAAAGAAAGAACGGTAATGGTGGTGCCACTGGGGGAAAAAGTCCTGGAAAACGCACGTGCGCTTGTATGTGTGAGCAGGTGAATTTGTGCTGTAATTAAGGATATTTCATTACCGAGCCAAGGATCTACGTGTCTGACTCGGTTTCGTTGCGTTGGTTTGTTTTTGTGCATAACCGATTCCGTGATACGTTTTGTTAGCCCGTTTGTATATTGCAATGCTCTTTCCCGTTTCGTATGGCATTGCAATTCTGTTTGTGGTTGTTTCGTTGTTGTACGCAATTACAAACCACTGTCACCATTACCTGCAGTACCTGCAACCCTAGTGTGTCTTCCTCGAGACTTGCCGGAGTTTTTCTAGGCGGTAATTACCATTGGTGCTTGGAAATTTGACGGTGAGATCCAAGTTTTGTAGACATGCAATTTGAAAGTATAAAAAAGGACTGAGGTGAAAAAACCTGAGTGCACCTTGAGTGCAATACATTTCTCAGAAGGTATGTTGAAGTAGTATTCTTTATCACACGTGTTATTCCGTGTAGAACCGTCCTAGTTCTGGTAAGCAATTGAAAACGTATAAGAATAGCTACAGCCCCATGTTATTTCTTCTCAAGTTATCCATAGAAGATGTAATGGTTAAATAAAATAAAGTTAGTATGCGAGCGATAAACAAATCTATGCTTAGTGGAATCAAAAAGAAAGCAGTGCTGTGCTGCTGTGCGTTGTCCTCCACAGCACATAAACACCTTTGTGAGACTGTTTGGGGAATTTTTATTGAAATAATTTAAACTCCTGTATGGAGTGTTTTCAGCACCACAAATGGCCGATGAACGGTGTCAGCTACCACCGGGAAGCATGTTGGAGCATCGTGCTTCATTTTGATATCACTAGCACTGACCTGGCAGAAGTTGCATCGTTCTTGCATCGTTGGCAACATCAAAGACAAACGGTGAAATTGCTTTCGGGAAACAAGAGTGCGCCAAACCCCCGGCACTCAACTGGTGAGGAATTTTTGTATTAGTTTTGCTGCTGTCAACTAATCATTCTATTCGTGCAGATAAAGTGTCCGATTCCGCGTTTTAAGTTCGTTTGTTCCGTGTTTAGAGAGTTTATTTTTAGCTGTACCGTGTGAGCTTTGTTGAGGATTGTACGGTTCTTTGGAATGTCCGTAGTGTCCTGATTTACAGTTATTTATTGAAACGGATGATATGAAATATGTTTATCCTACGCACATTACATAATTTTTGTTATGCTTTTCTTTAGTTTTGGATAGTTAAATTTAGTATTTTTAAGTGAAATTTGTTATAATTTAATTTAAGATGTTTGGTGTTAGGTCTGGACTGTATGGTCTTTTATATCGATCGATTCTGGCCGTTTCTGATCAATCACTAGCACAATCACAATGACAGCCCAGTGATTGACAGTAGAGATCTGACATTTGTAATTGGCAAATCGAAAGAGTTTTCTTCTGATTCTGATGATAACTGATTTCATCGTTAAAAGCACCTGAACGGCATTAATTAGCTGTTCGAGCGAGATGTAAACATTGAATAGAATTCAGTGTCTATAAAGGGCCTGAGTACAACATACACTCATTGTACACTATACGTCAACTATAAGTGTATAAATCATTACTGCATTGAATGCAATGGAAAAAGGTAAGCAATAAGAAAAATGGAAAATAATTTCAGCATAAAAATAAAAAAAAAAAATTAGAAATACTAAAAAAAATGCTGAAAATAAACAGAAAGTAAGGGCATGATAGTAAAATGTATAAATAAAACAACATAATAAGTAAGATAAGGCCGTACTAACGATAAATAAAGAAAAAAACAATGGATTAAATAAGTAACTAGAAAAGTAAAACAAAAAAACGCAAACAATCAAAACAGATCAACAGAAAAGATTGTAACATCGATGAAATTCTGATGGAAAATAGATAATAAAGGGAAAAAATAAGGACAAGAAATTAAGCGAATTGATAACAAATGGAACAGTAACATGAGATAATTTATTTCACATTATTATCATTAATCCCTTTAAGCCATACCTCTGTTGGTCGCAATGGTCATTTGCTGCGTGCTTTATGTGTATTTAATTCCTTGTCTCACTTGTTTGATTTTCTCCTTTCACACTCCGTATTCCGTTCCTTGTTAAAGTCCTCTCTTTAATTCTTAGCCCCTTTACAATTGTTTCCTCTCTTAGCTCTTATCTTAAATTTAAATTAGCTATTAGCTTGTATGTTGAGCCACTAGGCAGACTTTACTTTAAAAACTAAAGTAACATTAAAATTACGATCCTCGTTACAATTGCACCAAATATGTTGTAAAGTAAGCAGCAAATTTTAAGCTTTTTTTTAGTAAACTTTTACCATCCACCTGCTTTTGTTAACGAATAAATGCATTTATTTTCTCTTTATGCTACAAAAAACCAACATTTGGAACGAAATGAACTCCACGCAGAAAGCAAATGTACATACTGCGCCAGCTATTGGAACATGAATATTCGGGTCCCAAAGATATTACAATCACAGCAAGCAACGGCAACAGTACTCTCACACAAATATGCGGCTTTCAGTTGCCATGAAATGTGAAAATGCTAGAATGAAGCATTTAATATTGCATTGCATGCGGTTTGTGGGACCAACGGGAAACAAAAAACGACACAATCGATTAATGCAGAACATATTTTTCGATCTCACAGTGAAGTGCATTGTTAGAGCGGAAATTTCCGTGCGTTGAAAGCGAGCGGTGCGATAAATGTATGACTTGTATGCCGTATAACCATTTCCATTTCTTTCCAGTCGCTGGCGCTCGAAGCGCAAACGGCAAAGTGTAAATAATTAATATCGTAATATGGTGCGGGCTGCGGTAAATACCGTGCGCGTGTGTAGAATTATTCAAAGTTTAAGCGTGGGAAGATAAAAATGGAAAAATAATTACCGCCGCGTTCTCGGGGCTCTCGTTCCGGTGCAAGCTCGCGTCCCCGTACCCGATGGGCAGCATATTCAATTAAGGGGGCGTGAGAAGGGGCTGCGTTTGTGTGGATCGCCGTCTGTTGGACAAACACATCATCGATTACGAGCATGAAGGGTCGAGTGCACTATTTAGGGTTCGATTGTTGAGCACCGTTTTGCGTACGTGCAGTATCGGCGTAATTAAATCAAATGCGGTGCGCGCTTCCTCAGCCCGGCGGTACATTATGGTGCACATTGACGCCGGAACTAAATGATGTTTAGGGCATTTTTGATGTTGACGTATGCGCCCCCGTGTGCCTGTGTGGGTTTTTCTGGCTTCAAAACTTTCCCATCGCTTGATGAGTGGTGGGTTTTATAAGCTTTTGTATTATGGCGGTATTAGGCAAGCGTGAGAATTGGGTCGAATCGAGAGGGCTTTGTGCCTCACCCCACCCCCACACACACACACACACACACACACACACACACACACACACGCACGCAGGATAATAGAAACTGGTGCGAACCAGTGCAGCCCTGGGGAACATTTCAAATAAAATATTGATCGAACGCGAGCAAGCAAACCGAGTGCCCAGTTGGTTGGCTGCAAGCCAGCGTCAGTTTTTGAGCGAAGCTGCAGGTTAGAACCGTTCGTTGCTAAAAGCACACAGCAACACACAGACACGCACAACAATCAACAATGAACAACCAAAAAAAAAAAAAAAACGGTTCTAGCCGATCATATTGATGATTGGCTGATAAATGTGTACGCTTCCTATTTTCGAGTGGCGCCTTTTTTCCACTCGATTTATTTCCAAAACAACCGCGCGGCATACTCCCACGAGGACGGCGACAACGAGGTCATAGCCGTGGGAAATGTGCAAACACGTCGGACAACATCTGTGCGATGAACAGCGAAGTTTGTGGAGCGATTCACGAAAGCTGGTGGTGTGGGGGAGAAGGAAGTTATATTTAAAGTACTCATTGCATCGTGTTTGCTAGTTAGAGGGGACCAACAGGAAATCTAAATAAAGGCATTGTAGCGAGTTAGAATTATTTCGTTATAGTGTTTTAATAAAAAGTTATAATTTTAACATGAGGATTCATATTTTTTATTTTTTATTTATCACGATGCCCAACTTAAGCAGTTCACAGCACTGATCTTGTTCCTCCACCAGGCATTTTCTTTCAGATTTCCAGGTACGTGGAATTATCATGATACCTCTGGGCCCACGACAGGACCGGTACAAAATTTCATCGGAAACCAACCCCAACATACGCAGGACCGGCTATCAAGGCCCGAGAAAATGTGGGTTAGATTTATCGAGTCTTTGATCGTCTTAGCTCGGGTATCCGTACCACAAGGGGTCTCTGGAGAAATTGCTCAACCCCAACCTGATTCTCAACCTGATCAAAGTGAGACAGCTGTGACGTCCCTTTCCAGCTGGACGTTTAGCTTCGTCTGATTTTAAGGGGTCTCAGAGCCAAGCCCAACTCTCTCCGTTCAACCTGGTTAGAACAAGGGGTTCCAACTATCATTCCGCCAAGGGCTTCCAGCATTGCTCGACTCGATCCGTTTCACCGCTACGGCCAAATCAGCTGTTGCATTCGAATTGACCATTGAATAAAATTCAACAACCATGAATGACAGGCCTAGAGGTCTGGAGCATGTAATGCCATAAATATATTTGTGTAGAAATAAAATTCTGCCACGATGAACGATTTGCTCGAAACCATTATTATTATTATTATTATTATTATTATTATTATTATTATTATTATTATTATTATTATTATTATTATTATTATTATTATTATTATTATTATTATTATTATTATTATTATTATTATTATTATTATTATTATTATTACTACTACTATTATTATTATTATTATTATTATTATTATTATTATTGTTTTAATTATTATTATTACTAATCAGTTATTATTTACATTTTATACCTTTATACCTTTTATACTTTTACATGGCCTGAGTAAAACAGCTGTTAAATGTAAATATTACAAGCTATAACCAGATAAGTCCTGTACATCGTAAGTACTGCACATTTGCTAACATAAAAACAAAATGAAAAATGCCATGGGACATACCTAAAATACAAAGATCATTCTCAATATAGCCGAAGCTGGTCATTTTCCTAAGTTGATCATTGTGTTTAAGTGAGTCAAACTGTTTACTCGTAGAACAGAGCACCACTCACTTTCCAGCTTCAGTGTCAATCGCGAGAGCATTAGTTACATGCAACAACGCTCGGGAATGGGATGTCGATGGTTCGAGTTTAGACTAATTACCTAACAAACCGGAACCAAATTTTACCAATTACCAATTTCCCAAATATTGGCATGAAACTTCAGGGAAATTTGTCACCAGCACCACCAAGCAAGCAGCGTACGGAGCATCGGAAGCGAGAAGGGCATTGTTTTGTAGCAGAAGCGAAACCTGTCCCCCGCACCCGGGCCGGCACCGGTGCCCCGGTGCAGGTCGAAGATCGAACCACATCGTTAACGCTGCGGGCGTAAAGCGTAAAGGTAAACTTTAATTTGATAACCACTGGAAAATGAGCTCGGAATTTGTTGTTGTTTCATCGGCACCGGCGTAACGTTTCGCCGGGGACTGTTGAAACTGTTGACAGTGCAATAAATAAGCGACCATCTCGTAGCATTTCACCACATTGCTGTGGTGGCAGTAGTTTGCAATTTTTTCACATTACCCACAGCCTACCTACCGCTAACCTCGGTTCCTATTTACCCAAAAAAACACGATCGGCACAAAAATACCCTCCATTCATACATACACGGTCGATGTGAGTGTGGGGAAAAGTTTTCCCATTTTGTACTTCACATCTGACGCGTGATCCTGGCCGACAGGGATGACGAGGAAGGGAAACGGGAGCGGGCCGTTACCGTTTCGTGGGAACAAATTTTGCTGGCAGGCCTCTCGGGTCAACCCTCGATAGTTGGTTGATCGCTGGGTCGAATGCCAGTTTGGTTCGTCCGTTCGTCCGTCTGTTAGTCACGTCCGAGGGCTGTATTTTTTTCTTGCGGGGAGCAGGGTTGTCAACCTCAAAAGCGATCTTTTATAGGGACTGGAAAAGAGAGAGAGAGAGAGAGAGAGAGAGAGAGAGAGAGAGAGAGAGAGAAACGAGACCGGTCACGATGTAGCGATGGGTAGCGTCCGAATGTGACTATTTATTTATTACAATGGTTATTTTAAATTGCTAGTTTGCGGTTGCTTCTCTGCGGACAAGTTGTCGATGTGCCGTCGTCCGTTATGGGTTTCATCGTGGTTTTTGTGGATTGCAGTTTTTTTTTGGGGTTCTGTTTTGCTACTCTGCCTTTTATTTGCCGAAAGAAATTGGCCCCCAACTGAAATACTTTTGGTTTGGTTTGGTGAGAAAAGAATGTCAAGGGACGAATCCTTTCGCTTGGTTTGTTGTTTTTTTTTTTTTCGGGCAGAAATCTTTCGATTGGTTGTTCGGGAAATTCTTCGTGACCGCAATTGCAATTGTAGCGTGAAATATTAGCACACGGCAAGAATATATTTATTATTACATATCACTTCGGCTTCATGAGAAATGGCGTTCAACAATCACATCAATTCTTCAAGTATCTTTCTTATAATCAATGTAATTATTTGACGTAATTATGTACGTCTATCTTAAACAAGCTTTAAAAATGTTCCTTCACTATGATTTGCTATTGCTCAACTGAATGCAGAAGAGCGACTACCAGCCAAGCAGTATAGCTACAATGTAGGGTTCATCACACTGAGTGGCGTCGAACCGGCAGCACACAGACCAAAAATAAAAGTTTATTCATTTTCCTGAAAATCTAATTTGACTGCCAGCTTTTGATTCATGCAACACCGTATGCGTCCTCCACGCGGTTAGAACATAGACCCATCTGACCTTTACGAGAGGGGTGACACAAGTTGATACACGGGCAAACTAAACTTTATCTTTCCACCACCGATCCTGATCAGCATCACATGCTTTGTATGGGTGCATCGACGTTGACCCTAATGCTACGGGCACCGTCCAATGGGAACCGTATGCAGTGAGACACAGGGTAGAAAGTTTTGCGTTGATGCAAATGTGCAAAGTTTGACCGTAAACAGCTTCGTACGTATCGTGCACAGGGGTAAATAGGTAGTGAGGCATGTGGGATCCGCAGTGGGTGAGTGTTCAGCAGCGAGCCGGTTGCAACATTCCTGGGTGTTTGTGGTTTACCTCGCCTTGGGATGCTATCCATTATTAGGTGTCCGGTTGCAGATGGCTGTAGGTGTTGTGTAATGTGACAATTTTTCTGTTTCATCGACATAAAACTGGTAATTTAAATCATTAAACTATTCCAGTCCGTTTAGATATACGTTATTATGTAATTTGCCCAACCCTTGAGGCACACAATAAATTACTTATGAAATATTAAATATGAAAAAAAAAACTTAACAGTAGTATTATACAATCTTACAATACTTAATTCTGTTTCAAACAGATTATTATTGAATCATGTTCAGGAATAACGCCAGATAGTATGCAATCAAAACGCCTGAAATTATACTATCGGTATAACAAAATTGATGATGATTGATTTTTTCTCCCTGAGCCAGATTACTTTGTTGTATTAAACAATAATAAAATATCTGTTTGGTTATGATCCTACTCTTCTGGTCAATATGCTAATAAAATTAACACACATTTTTACTGACAGTATAAAAGAGCCACAAGTACCAATATTTAAATACGCCACAGTCATTAAGCGTGCTTGGGAAAGCGCAATCACACAACAATGAAATTAGAATCAGAAATTCACACACGCATTCGCTGCTGGTGACTTTTAATAACTATATTCTGTGAATGATGATAGCTTTTCCTCCCTTTCTTCCATCACACATCCAGCTACGTCACGAATGGACCATCCCAGAGGGAGCCGAACGGATGGACAAAACTAATTTTAATTGAAAATTGATTCCCGTTGCCTTCTATTGCTCACTAACCAGAGCTACTTATCATGTGCGCAACCGTACTGCGCTAGACAAACTGCTCTCCAGCAACCTTTCTGAGAATGTTCTATGGAAGGCTCATAAAAATGGTATCCTGCGTCTGCTGCGTCCGGAGATTGGGACAGGTAATGGGTGCGGGGAGTCGAACGTATGCTCACATCCGTGCAAGAATAGCAAAATTATCCTGCGGCGCCCATAGACAGCATAGTTGTATCCGTTCCGTACCGTGAGTAGCTCAGCACGTGTTACAATTGCACTGCAGGTTGGCTGAGGTTCTCACTGGCGCTTTATGCATCCTTTGTCTAATATGAGTGTGTGAATGAATGGATGGGAATGAGACGCCGTGCAATGGTACCAGCGCTCTGCATGATGGCCAATGCCTAGACAGTCGGCATTCATCGCCGTTGGCTGACCGACCGGAAACAGAACAGCAACTGCTCCGGTGCAATGGTTTTTGTGAGGTTGCACATGGTATGGGGTTGCTTTGTTCTTGGGTACCTGGCTTCCGGGAGATTCATGGCATGCTGCCTGGTTTTACTGGTTGGTATGGTAACTGCCGAGAGCATATGCACTCTACCCGTCGTCATCCATACGACCAACTATACTCGATCCAGCAAAACAGACCACTCCTGGAGCGGGACGCATCAGCGGGATACGGTGTTGGGGAGTTGGAATTGTGCTGCGCAAAGTAGAAAATGCAAAGAAAAAAAAACAAACCCCCATATGCCTATTATGTTGCTTCTTTGTTTGGGTGGTTTCTGCACCAGTACCAGCACCGGTTCCGCTTTCCAATTGCATTGTCTTTAATAAGTGTCGTGCATAATTGATAGAGATAAATGTTGCATGCTGTAACCAAACCTCCGGATCGTTTCCACCCGTTTGCGGGCTTCCTTCGAACGGTCTGCGACCGGCCTTCCGTCGCGCCAGGGAATCGCATGCAACAGTTAACATGTGTTTCTAATTGTGTCCTGTCACGCATGGTTGCCCAACCCTAACCGTGTCCAGTGTGGCCGTTTGGAGGCGAAACCGTGGTGGAAAGCTTTCTCTTCCTGTCTCTAATTCTCGTTTAGATCGACCTCTTCTGACCGGCCATTCATTTCCGGTTGCTTGTGTCTGGTTGATGATGTTTTGCCCCACAGCTAAGCACTTTCTCGTAATCTTTGTTCGTTTTGTTTGTATTTTTTTTTCTTGTTTGTTTTTTTTTTACTTCCGGAGGGAAAAGCATTTCGTTGGTGGTTGGAACATTGGTATGGTTTTGTATTTAGTTTTTGCTTCGCTGCAACTTATGCTGCATATACCTTTCTGCCTGTGCGGGAAGGTACAGTGTGGATAAATTATTATTCTTTTAATTTTCATTCTTATTGCAATACGTCCTGGCTGTTCGTTATCGGATGTTTATATTACCCCATTAAATGGGTATTTGAAATGTTTAATAAACAGTTTTGAATTTACATTCCAAGCTTTGACGATTTATTTATTTTATATTTAGTTTTTATTTAGCTTTGATTTATATTTATTTTTTTATTTAGCTTTGACTTTTATTTAAAGAAAAAAAAATGTGTTGAATATTTATACACGCGAATATTTATATATCATTTGATTATTTAAAAACTACGCTTTTATATAGAATCACTGACTGTGCGTTCGAGAGTGTGTACAGTGAAATGTCGATTATCCGTACTCATTGGGATTCGACCCGAAGGATAATCGAGCAACGATATGTAATGTGTACCCATTGGCCGTAGGTGGGATTTTTTTAGAGTGTATAATTTATTTTTACTATAAAAAGCTGTAGTTTTTTTGTACAGAATTTTGTCTAATACTATTGAACTATCCGATTTCTTCCGTTAACGGTGATTATGAATATGTTAAACGTCCTTTGGAACTGTCATTTCCCAACTAGCCCGAATAATCAGACACCCGGATAATCGGCGTTGCTCTGTACTTAAGTAATCGAACGATAATAGAGGGCACCGTAACGACCAAGATAAATATTTGGGTCCCTCGTTTTGGATCGTTAGGTATAACTAAGTGGCAATAAATTTGAACATCGTTTCAGTAATCCATTATTTGCAGCTTTGAGAATTATTCTTTTATCCGTTTAGTTTCAGTTTTTGTTGTTCAACTCTTAAGGTAAACCGTTTATTACTAATTAGAAATAGTAATAAATTGCAAACAAAAATGGTCAGGATGATTTCGACTACGAGATTAAGATACCTTTCGTACATAGTTTTTTGTATCTTGTGAATTGATGTGCAAACGCACGCACGAACACCAATTCATACGCAAATGTTTGTTGGAAATACTAAGTCAGACATGTGTAAAATGTCTTTTAAATTGAAAATTATCTTTTGTAATTTCAACAATTCCTCATTTTATATTATTTGTCTCTGAAGGTGGCAGGACTTTTACCACTTAATGTTTTCGTATATAATTTCTAAAAAATCTAATTTTACGTATGCCTAATTGCATAATATGCAAATAATATCGATACAAATAGGTACACAAAATATTTACAAGAATTGACTTTCTTTAAAACTTTGTGTTTCCATCGCCTGTATTGCTAGAGAATCAAAAGAAACACAAGATAATAATATGCATGATATTTTGAATTGCCTTTGATCGTCCATTAAATGTTAGGAATGACCGTGTCATAAAGAAATTCTAATAAAGCTCACACTTATGTGTTATAAAATGAAGCTTATTATTATTATAACGGCATTATTATAATTAATTATATGAATATTACTGTTATTACTACTAAACGATTTTATTTACTTTTTCATATAAAGTTTTTATTTGCGGAGTCCGATAAAACATATAATTAAACACGATCAGTATATAATACGTACAAAGTATTCATACGGTCGTGTAAATAATTCATAACCACATCCTCGCATGAAGCCATATTTTACGAAGAAAAATAAAACACTCCTTCGGGTGCAGCGCACAATGGGACCCATGGGACCTTTCAGCTCCTGTGTGTATGCTGCCCGTACGATGGTGGGCATGAATATTGTATTTGACTGCGACAGAACCGTCCGGGAGGAACACAGCGCTGGACAAATATGGCTCCCCAAAATAAACGCTCCAGACCGTATCCCGCACCGATCACGTTCGCTTTTCTGGCTAACGGGCGGATGGAACAAAGCAAATTTGGCCTACTGGTGAGTTTTTCAAGAAAGACCTACCGAAATGGCGAATGGCGGTCTATAATCCGTGCAGGGTTGTTGTTTTTTTTCTTCTTTATAATCCATCTACCCCTGACGGACAACCGTGATGGATGTTTACAGGGAAAACAAATTAGCGGTCCGATTTAAACATCGTTCATTTTGCATGTATTTGCTGCCTTTTTCTCATTATTTGGGTGTGTGTGTGTGTGCTTTAGCTTTCCTTTCGCTGCTGGACATCTTTGCGGAAGTGAACCTTTCCTGTATCGTGTCGTAAAACGGAAAGGCACGATAAACATTTAAGGCCGGTGCCGTAAAACGCTGACCCACACGGTTGATGTCCCTCGGACCTGGCTACGGTGCATAAGAACGTCAAATTATTTGTTCGTACCGGTATGCGTTGCTTTTACACCATGTATCGATGTTGCTGTTTGATGCTATTTGGGAATAAAGTTCACCCATAAAACAATGGGTCCCCTTCATTTCCGGCATGTGCTGGTGCGAAGAACATTTCACCTTTTTTGTTGCACACTTGGGTCCAAGGATGCATTGTCCAATCGCGGCCATTCTTATTTGGGACTATTTTTTGCGAAACGCAGACCACAGTCCAATGCTGTTACCGATGTGCCGGTCTATGTTAACGCGGCAAAACGCGTAATATCCGCACGGAACTTTCAGCATGATGAGGATAGCTTAAAGATTAAAAACGCTTAGGTTTCAGTTTACTTTCGGCGTTCGGCCAGTTTCTGGCGAGTAAATAATGGAAGATAATCAAAACAAAGCAAAGCAACGGTGGCTTCAGCGCTTTAATGAAAAATCCGAACCCCGCACACACATGCGGGACGGAGCAGGATCGAGAGGGAATCAAAAACCAAAAAAACAAACATGAACCAAAAATGTGGACATAGGCAGTTTTTTTTCTCCCTCTGCACGTTCGCTTTGCTGGCTTTATGTCGAGTACAGAAATCGACACTCGGCGTTATGATGATTTTCGAGCAGGAAGGTTTAGCAAATGTATTTTTTTGTTCTTCGATGTGCTTCATTTCGGGGCCAAATTTACAGATGCGCGTGTGGGTGTTTGTGTATCGTGTATCGGACCAATTTCCTGTCCATCAAACAGGCACACCATAAGCCGGATGCTATAAAATCTATCTTTGCGCCTCGTCTAGAAAGCTCGTAGTGGAGAAGGACAGATGGGGAGATTAAAAGAGCGAATTAAACTGCAATAAATATTGTCACTCACAATGGGTGTAGTTGGGTGTTATTGCTATTGCAGTGAAATGAATATTGTTACAGTTTGTAATATTTATTAATCGTCGTAATCCTTAATTTCTTAAATCTGTGTGCCTCGATAATGACAAAACATAAAGGCAAACAGCAAGGTGCAAATTACAAGAAAACATCGCTCATCGAAAAAATCATTATATAATATGGAAGATTTATTTTTAATGTTCCTTTAGTGTTAGATAATATGATAAGTTCAACCAGATCCAAGCTGCAGTTGTGAATCGTTCGTTGAAATCCATTGAAATGCATCGACATACGCAGTTTTTTGTTTGGGAGCTTCCCGCTCTATTTCACAGTCTAGCCATAAATTCATCATGCCAGCACTTGGAAGCGTGAGTAGTGTAAAAAAAGGAAAAAGAAAAAATATTATGATTTCAGTTTGTGTCCCAATAACGATTTCGCATATGGCACGGTCCAGTGGAGTTGGTAAGGGATGTATAGTAATAATTCTGCTCGAATCTGTGAATCCTCAAACATATTTTTTCCCTGTCTGGAATGCGTGCTATTCAAATAGGTAGGGACATATAATGGGGGGGAGCAAAAAACACGTTGATCATGACCGAGTACCGCCCAGTGGACCAATGGATGTGGATGAGTGAAATTTTTAATTTACAGTAAAATACACACCACTGAGCATTTGCGAAGCGACGTTTGGTTTTCTGTTTATTTTAGGATTTGATTCTTTTGTTGTTTGATAGCTTGTAGTGATGATGGGATTGGAGGTTTGTTTTATCCACTTCCCGCATCGCAAGTGGTAGCAAGCGTAAAGCGGTCCGGGATTATTCGATACGCATGATTAATGAGAAATAATGTGGAGTATTGTTGTTATTTTTATATTAAAATCGTTGCACTACTGAGGCAGCACAGTGCGGTTCAAATTTCGGTTGCTTGATCGTTCGAGAGGATAAGTAAACATTTAAAGAGTTTATGAAAATGAAAGTTTTGGCAGAATTTGATGATACAGCCCGATGCATTGGTACTAGATTTAATGTACAAAAAATTGTGTAATAAATTAATGTTAAAATAATTAAATTCAACAAAAAAAGATTATCATTTCAAACGATAGTATTGCGAACAATCTGCAATGCGTCGACCCAGCATAAAATGCGGAAAATATGAAAGACAGAACATTTCAATCGAACGACAATAATGAACGCTTTATTGCACAATTTAGATTGCATCTTTCCGTTTGTAGTATCGGGTCGGGTCGCATTTTCTTCACCATCGCCCGCAACGGATGATCGAATAAAATAACGTTTTCACTTGATTGCATCCGCTAGGTTTAACAATGGTATAGCTTGGGCACGGCTCGGAATCAGAATCCGAGTGCGGAAACGGCACAGCCAAGGTAGCGATTGCAAGTTGTTGCATTAATGTTGCGAGCCAGTAGTGCTGGAATTGCATCGTGGGGCGGGGGATCTCTTGGGAAGTCGAAGGAAATCAATGTGCCATGCAACGGCAAACGGGCTCGGGCTCGGTAAGCGAATTCGCAGCGGAAAATCAACATCGGCAGGATGAAAAGGTTTGATGTGGTAGTGGGATTGTGCAGAAGAAAATGCAAGCGACGCGGCACATTGAATTGCCGGCGAATAATTGTGATGGACAGTATTGCGTTTTAGTGGTTTCATCAGTTCCGAAGAAATGATCGATGGAAATGCTTACGAACGCCTTGGTTGGTTTGTCTGGTTGATCGCTGGTTAGAAGAATCATACATAAGCTGCCTCCGTTTGTCGTTTTGGGTTTGGAAGATGAATGAAACTGTTTGATTGCTTCATTCCGTGTAACGCTTCAGATCAAAACAGCTCAGCTACGGGGAAAGAAACTCACATTAAGGAACTCTGTTAGCGTTTTTTCGCATTCCTACAGCGTCCTACAGCAATCTTGCAGTGTTGTAGGATTTGAATATCTGGATAATGGTGGGACAGTGCCCACCATCATTATAGCAGCGGTCACGATGACAACCAATTATTAGAACCGGTGCACTATGATGCCCTAATTTTATGATTTTATACAGAGATCATAATCGTGCGTTATTCCATTCACTGCTAAAAGGAAAACATTTCGCAACAGCTAGTAAGAGATCATTTCTAAAAGGAACATGAAAGTTGTGTGAGTTTCTGCTTTTACAAACCTTGGCAAGTAGTGTTGTGGTTTGTTGGCATCACACCTAACCGACCAGTGCTAATGTGTCACGTCAAGAATGTACGAGCGCCAGTTGTGGTATAAAGGTAGAACAAAAGTAAGAAATTGGGATCGTTGTTTCTCTGTTTTGAAATTCAACCCAGAATGTAACGGTATGGCAGTTGATTGGAACAAGGTTTAATATAAAGAACGACACCGCCCGAATGCTTCGCTACAAATGGAGACGCCCGGTGATTCATTCTCAATGGAGACGCCTGGTGGTTTGCTTTCTCTAGGGAAACCCGTACCGGCTGGTTTAAATTGAGTTCCCTCCTTCATTTTCTTTCATACAGTAAGTTTTTAATACATGTGGGGTACCATGTGGTTGCGCGCTGGTAGGCATCATTTACACCGAACACGATACACACGGTAAAGGGATACGGATCGGTATGATTTGAGCTTGAACCCCAACCACAAATCTTCTTCACACCCTCTATTTCTCTCTCTTTGTCTCTCAGTCTCAGTCTCGATCCCGAAGTTTGCCAGTTTGATCCATTTTTCGGGCCAATAATGTACCCGGCAGGTGCTAAACGGTATGCTCACAGTTTGGGAATTGACACGCGCGTGCAGCAGCTTTTCCGCCGTAAGCTCTTTTTCCGGTCACCTTGGGGAGAAGGAATAAATTGGCCCGGTGCAAATAACATACCGTCTAGACGTTTGTTCTTCGTTGCATGCTTGTTTTTTTTCCACCTCCATCGGGCGAACAGACGTGCATCCCTAAAGGATCACGTTTGGGAAGTGTGCTGATGATCTCGTTACTTCGTGCGGTGTAGCAGTGGGTGTGG
Organism: Anopheles moucheti; assembly: GCF_943734755.1. Classification (NCBI taxonomy): domain Eukaryota; kingdom Metazoa; phylum Arthropoda; class Insecta; order Diptera; family Culicidae; genus Anopheles; species Anopheles moucheti. The sequence goes on from NC_069140.1 coordinate 45,111,456, forward strand.
AAATGTTTATTGATAGCGAAGGGAAACGATGTATTACATTGGTTTACGGTGGAATGATGTTATTTAAAGAAACGTCTGTGGAATATATTATATAATCACATTACACGAAATTTGCAAAACACATCAGAAGGAATGGTTTATTGCGTTTTTTGGATTATATCTCTGTTGTCCCTAATAGGAACTTTGCACATAGCATGGAGCATGGAGGTTAGATTAATAATCAGAGTGAAATTAATTTTCAAGTTCTTGGAATAAATTATCAGCTGGAGTAGCGAGGATGTTCAATTAGGAAGACTAATTTATTCGATTACCATATGCAAAAACGTACACTACAAATTAACGGCTCTAAATGGCCATTGCTTTGGCATTGATGCAACTTAGTTACAAGCTGTCAGTTGCCCAGCAGTCCACTGGCACTACATGATGCATTGCTTTTATGGGTTCTGTTGGAGTAAATAAAAAAAAAACATAATTGACTATCATGCTGTCATACATCATGCTGCGGCACATCTCACACACACACACACGTGTGATAGTGTGCATATTTGTGTGATGCCAATGAGCCGACCAGACCGATGTACGGCCGAGTGACATTAATGTAATAACAAGCGGATCGGCACAAAAAGCAAAAGTTGACAGAGCTGCAGAAACCTGTGGCCGGGGCATTCATTCTTTGGCACTGAGCGGGATTGTTATTTGTATCCATTCGGGCAAAGGAACGTTTTGCAGGGTGTTGCTTGTTGCAGATTATCCGGAACGTTCACAGAAACCTCTTTTACGGTGAGAAACCATGATAGAAGCGGATGAGATAGGGGTATTGGGAAGAGCGTAAAGTGGGAAAAACTATTGAAAAAACCGTGCTGCAGCATGGGCCATGGAATTATAAGTGACGATTTTGCATGACTAATTAATGGAGGTTCCGGTTACCAGCAGAGTGATCAATGGTGTTGTACAGTGGGGCAGAATTCTGTGCATAGTGAAATGTTGACACGTGTGAGGGATTTTTTTGTTTATGTTTGTTGAAACCTATCTACATATGGATGATGGGATGTAAATGTTAATTAACAATATACCTTGTTACTGATGGGCAAGTTTGTACAATAAGGATACATTTCAATAATTCCAAAACTCTACAAACTTGGGCATAAATATCCTAGGCTAAGTTGGATCGCTCCACTGTGTTCGAGTGTATAATTCTCTGTACTGTGAATTGACTGACCTGTCTGGTGCACCGCAAGGAAGTGTCCTTAGTGCCGTTTTGTTTAATTTATTTATAAATGACTGTACTAATGTTTCACCACGTAATGGACACTTGCTGAATGCAGATGACATCAAACTCTTTCATCCCATATCCCATATCTTCGAATAAACGATAAATGTTCGCTTCAAGTCTATGCGAACTCTTGCTTCTCGTGCTGTGTCGGTCTACAACGGAGTCGCTTGCGCTCAAAAATGGTACTCAATATGTCTTTGGAGCCGTCCCAATGCTAGAAAAATGGTCATAAACTAGTCACTTCTCAACAACGAGTGTCTCTAGTAAAATTCCTCGATGAATCGATACTGTAGTTGCTGAAGCGCGCAAAGTTCTTTATATCGTCGTCTGTCAGCCATATTTCGTGACCCTCTCAGTCTAAAGGCGTTGTATTGCTGTTGGGAACGATCTACAATTGAGTATGCCTGCGAGATTTGGGATTCGGTTGGTATCACCGCACCGCAAAGAATAGTTTACATTGCATAAAAGAACGCTCAAATAGCAATTGGATCATTGATACGACACTCTAATGTCCCGATACCACCCTTCTCTATCCGTTGTCGAATGCTGATATTTGTAGATCTTCAATTACGCCATCAAGATTGTCGATGGCTCATCTTTAGTATGCTCTTGAAATATATTTGTACCCTGTCGGTACACCGATCTGTACCCTGATCCAATCCTCTTCTGCCCATCCTGGCCCGCAGTAACCAGGTTCGGCCAAAATGATCCGTTTCTGTGAGCGATGATATCATTCAACAACTATGCTCACATTGTAGAGACTACAACATATCGATACCTGTTTTCTGGATCCGATTAAGAAGGACATTTTTAGGAGTGTTAACGATATTTGCCAGCAAGGATATTAAATTAGTGTTCGTTTCGTTTTGGTTCTAAAGCAAAACTAATCTATATTTCTCTTAATCGCTATTCTTAATTCTATTCCCATTCGGGTTCGCTCGTGAGCGCCGTTTACATATTCCGCTTGGCCACTTCAGGCCGATCCTATCTCAATCCTTAACAAGGAGCTTGAAGATGAATATAAGATCTATAAAGTATCTTTTACAAGAGTTGTTGAATAACCGACGGGTAACGAGTATTTCAAACTCAATGCTGTTTTCGTTGCTGATAAATAATGATAATGAACTTGAAGGTCAAAAACTAATCATTTATATTTAATTATTTGTTTTTTTATAAAAGGAATATCTCTCGAAGTGTTTTAAAGTTGCAATTATTATCAGATCATATCATGAACTTCGATTGTGATGGGGTAGCTCGATACCTGCAGCTGAATAGCAATAGCGCGATAAACATCCTTTATGGACCGCACATCGTTCGATAATGAGCAAGTTAGCACAATGAGGTTGTATAAAGGCTGCACCAAAGGATGAAAGTATTTTCTATTTGTTGTTTATTCCATTTTACTTTATTATGGAGCCGGTTTCACGATTGGATTTCATTCTTGGTATCAATTAGCAACATTATTTAACATCGTTTTAATAACTGCACCGCAACAAAGCAATCGACGCTAGCATAATAGTGACGATGATTGTGCGCTAATGAGCCACCAATCCGATCCAATTAATCCTTTGTTCGTGTCAATGCCGCAATTAAACGCTCGGTAAAGATACCGATCGGTGCGCTGCCTATTTGACAACTGCTGCCGATGGGCGCCTGGCCAGCCCGTTTATCCCGTTTTAGCTGCATTTATTTTTCGACACCTTTACACCGACTGTGCGCCGGAACGGTCGTCTTCAGCTCAAACTAATCTGTCAAACAATTACCCTTGCGAAACGTGTAACCTTAATGCACCGCCAGCTGGATGCACCGGTGCATCTTGTATACCGCCTGCTGCACTCCTTGCACTGCTGGCCGGGCCCCTCTCTGCGCGGTTCCATCCGCGGTGTATTTACCCACGTTTTCACGATTCTGCACAAATCTCGCGGGCCACGCGCACGTCACGTACCGACCGTCGGCAAGGGCGAAAGACGGGCGGCAAGTAAATAAATGATGTTAGTTAATGTTAATGTTGTAAAAGCGTGTCAGATGCTGCAGCGAGAGACCGTCGGTGCGTGTGGTTTGCTCTCTGCTGCCCTGCGAATGATTCCCAACCTTCAAACACCTTGCTCGACGGCCTGTTCGTCGTTTTGTTACAAATTGTCCGGAACGCTGGTCGCCCCGGGGGTTATTGTTTATTGTGTTGTCTTGCACAAGTGTGTGTGTGTGAGTGCGCGTGCAGAAGACGACATTGTTTGTATCGTGAAGCATCTCCGGGTGGGTGAAACGCGAAGAGAGAGAGAGCCCCCGGGAATGGCGATGGTAGAAGCTTTTGTTTGGCTTGTCCAAACCGTGAAGGAGGCGAACGAAAACAGATGTACGCTGGTGTATGGCTTGAAGGCTACACTGTTCGAGTGCTGCTGCTGCTGTGTGGGGGGGTGGTCTATATTATTGTCTTATCGTGAGTAAACAGACCAGGGCCGGGACAGCGAAGCTTATACGGCTTGCCGCAGCTGATCAATGTTGCCGCTGCTGAAGTGCTGCTGGTTTGGAATTTTTCCTCAAGCCGAGCCGAGATAGCCGGGATAAGTCCGGCGGTGAGCACCGCATGGATCCCGGCATCCGCATTTGAATGCAGGAGCTGCTCACATTCGCACCCGGAGATTGGCCGGGATGGGTCCGGGATCGGTTCGCTATTCAAATTAATTAGCACTAATTAATGGACGACTGTAATCGCATGTCGAGTGGCAGTATTGTCCGTGCGGATCGATCCGCTTACGATGTGCTTCGCCTTGCCCTGGGCAAATGGCCCGGGGGAAGTTTGCAAGAGTAGAACCGGTACGAAAATGGGGCAAAGCAGTTGAAGAAGCTGGCGGGAAATTGTGCGAAACTTTGTCGTCGTGAAACAGTCGCATAAGACACACACACACACACACAGCCACAGCCCACACTTAACACAAGCGAGCGAAACGCAAACGTATCTCGCAAGGATAACGAACTAATCGATTGTTCGGCAAACACTGAGCCGGATTTGGGTTTTTGGGGGTTTGGGGGCTCGGCAAAAAAAAAAAGTGAAGCCGATTGTACGTACCGTTGCGGGTGGCAGTACAAATCCTATGATTCCCAAGTGATCCTCTGAAGCAATATGCTGCTGCTCGGTCGCTATCGTGCTACGGTGCCTCTTGCAGAATAGTTTTTAAGAAACCCGCAGATTCGTGCCGGAACCGTTTCGCGATATCGAGAATATGATTTAATCTTATCATTGTTTGCATTGCCGTGGGTAAACATTCGTTACCGGAAGCAAAAGGAAATTGACCTCGTTGGATGCTGGATGCGCAATGCTGGTGAAAGGTTTGTTGGGTAGCGCAAGTTTGTGGAAAGATTTATTCCATAGCGTAACTAGTACGAGCACGGTTCGCTAGTTGGATTGGACTTGAAGGAGCTTGACGGTGCTTGAAAAGCTGAACGAATGCTGATGAGGATTGTATTGATTCATGGTACCGGTAAGGAAGCAACGGTATCAACGGCTTAGTAACGTTGGGGATGGTATTGCAGTTCAAACAGTGCTTGAGATATTAATGTAAATTGAATATATAGAATTGAATATATAGTAAGAAAATGGTTTCTTAGATCACAATTTGTAATTTGCTTTATTGGGAACCATTCTTTAGTAACAGATAATATCAATATATTTACAATATTGCAATTTATATCATTTATACCTACAATTGAGGTTTTCCTAATAATGGGAAAACAGAATAAATTTATTGATAGTATTGAAAAAATAACTTTACTTGATGAGATTAAGATTTTTGTGGATAATTCATACAACACACGACAGGTATGGCTGCCGCTCGTTATGCCAAAGGTGTCACTGATGAGATTTACACCTGCTTAATCGAAAAGACACATTGTAATGGAACAAACGTATTAAAGGATTAATTTTAATTAGAAAATGAAGAAATCTTTCATTTCCGTATGGCCTACGCTTGGTTGCGTTCGTTCCCGTCTCACAAAAGTTCGATGCGGCGTAAGGTGCTGCAGATTAGTGCAGATCGGACGGGGTGTGCATTGTTCGATGCACGCATTTCCCACCCCTTCCACACGAACACCACACCATACTGTTTAATTAATTAGGGCGCAGTGCCGTGCCGGTGCGGTGGAAAGAATAGAATCACTTAATCATATTGATTCTTCCCCGGCCCGGCAAACGCTGGCGCTATTTTAATGTTTAATCAATCTCCCACCGTGAGCGTGTTTGCAGTAGCGCGAGGTCAATTTCGTTGCGGAATAATCGGGCCCCGGCTGTTGACTTTACGCACCTCGAACGTGAATCACGCGGACGCGTTGCGACCGGACGTTGCCGTTGGAAACGGTGGAAAAAGGTGATCAAAGTGAGCATGAAAGATAAATAGTAGTGCTTCTAATTATCGGAGCAGCTGGAGCGCACAGCACCAGAGCACCGGACAAACAAATGCTTCGGTCGGTTTCAAAAATATTAACTTAAATCCCGCGGGGATGATAAGTGGCGTACTTTGGTGGGTTTGTTGCAAGGATTAGGACGATTTGAATTGACGCTAACGCTATTGACAATGACAGGCCGTTTCGTGTACTACAGGGATTGATGAAGCCGATTGTTTGGATAGAACTACCTGGCTGACGTGGTAGGACAAACATTTATTCAATCGATTACAGACGAGAAGAAGCGATGATAAGATTCGGTCCACCAGGTTCCAGTGCACTGAAGTTGAAAGGAGGTATTTCAATTTGCTTTAAGTTTTGTGTCGTACTGCATGGATATTTCCATTGAATTGCATGTTTAAACTTATCTCTGGTTCTGCTTAAACCTCGTAAAATGTTCAGTCTTTGAAAGGATTTTCTCTTCCCTTTATCTACGAAGTTAGATGTGGTGCTGTTGCAAATAAAATGTAAATAGATTGTGGCATGCCGAGCAGCATTGCGTACCGTAGTAAACTCCTGGTGCGGAGTGAAGTTTATTTATTTATTTTTTTTGGAGCAAAATGATCCAAAAGGTTTATTTATTTAGATTAGTTTTATAGCTGACTCCACGCATCCGCTGTTAGAATCCAGCCTTTGTGAAGCGTAGAAGCAACGTCTTCGTTTGCATAGCAAAGCCCACACTGTACACTGCTGCACTCTTTGGCGATGTGGGAATTTTACGTGGTACAGTAAAAGTGTGCTCGTTTGAAGATTTAAATTCACCGCCTTTACAAATGCACTTCGGTTGGTAGCATTAAGTGAATGCACTTTTGAGAGAGAGGGAAAAAAACAAATAAACCGTATTACAGCAGGCGAAGATGGATGGCGATGGCAGGGCGGGTTTTGCTTTCGGGCGAAACAGTTCCGTTTTTAAACGGTTGCCTTCAAAAGAAAAACCCATTCATACGGGGAAAGCGACAGCAGAGTGCTTTAGGGAATGGAACGCATCACGGTAGGATGGGTAAATAAATTGCATCTAATAAATTTGGAAACATAATTCTATTGTATGCATAAACAATCGTCTTCCAGCGGAAGCGTTCGTCGTGCTGTCCCACGTTCGCCATTCCGTTCGCCGGTTAGTTTTGGGACGGAATAGTTCTGGCAAGATCTTTGCCTGTTTCCCACCACCACAAACGTCACCACCACTCGCTAAACACATTTCCATCGGGCGAGGGTTTCTTTTTAAACGAGTCCACATACTGCTGCACTCAATGGACTGCGCCGACTGCGCGATGGGTTTGGAGTATCGCGCACCATCATTCTTAGTACACTTGTGTACCGAGTAAGTCAACCATCGGTTTCGGGCCTGCGGGCTTCCGCCTTCCGGAATCAACAGTGTGCCATTGTCTTGTAGGGGGTTTTCCAGGGAGTTGACTTTGGTTTTCCCAAAAAACAATCCCTACAGTCAGTGGAATGGCTTTGCTTTGTCTGTCGCTCATCGGACTGTTGGTAAGGTTTTGTTCCACAGTGAGTGCGGTAATTGTGGGTTTAGCTAAATAAATGAAAGGATATCTACAATAGTAAAAAGATTATAGCAATAATTCAATCTTAGTCTTTTAATATTTCATTTATGTTTGTTTTTAATTTTTCATCTTAAATCATTTACACAAATTGATAAGAGTTAAATGTGTTTTCAATTGCTCATAACGGTTGTCTAAATCGTAATAATAAACATGTAACTACCGATTGCTTCATAATTATTGTTTTCAACAAGATGATTCTGTCATGTGTATTGCATACATTTTGGCGCTTCTGCTATACGATTCATTGCGGTAATTCATTGTAACGGGATTGTTATTTTAATTATTATTTGTTTTCATTGATTGTTAATCTGTAGATTAAGCAAAATTTAACTCAATAATATAAAACTCTGGATCGGGATCAATTCACAATTGTAGTGCTTTTCTCTAAACCCATGATGGAATAATTTCTTATGGGTAATTTAATTAAAAAAGCCACCTGTTAGGTATTTTGAACCGTAACCAGATAAAATCAAAGAGCAAAATAAAAAGAACCCGGAACAGAAATGTAGCAGAAACGTAAGATTGCATGAACCTTGAACGATTTGAAATATGTACACACAACACTTGGATTCTGAAAAGGGGTTTTTAATAATTAACAGCCTCATCTGTGTCGGGTTTCTCGAAACTGGTGCAAAAATCTGTTTAATTGCATTGGAAATAGCAAGCATTATTCTTGAACACCAAACATTGTTGAGTAATGTAGATCGCTTAAAACGGATTTCCCGCACTAAGTTTGCACCGTGCAATGGCAGAAATTAAACATCAGCATCAGCGCGGTCCACACAGCGGTTGTCACCCCAAAGGCAGAATGATGGCCGGCTCATTCAAACCGTTATTCATGAGCACCTTTTCAGCATTCGCAGATGCACGACATATTTCCTATGCATTAGGTTGCGCATCAATTTATTCATCACCTTCGCGCACCGGTAGATGTCGTCTACCCGACGTCGCAGGGGTTTTGCGTACGATTCAGCAAATACGGTTCATTGGTACGGTAGTGACAGCGAACTGTGATGCACTTATTTGTGGCACGATTCTGCCGGCAAGTATGGCGCTTCCGAAACACCAGCACACCGGGGCGAAAGCACGCGAAAAGGAGCAGCACCGGTGACTAATAATCATCGAGCATCGAGGTTCGGTCAGGCATTTTGAATTCGATCGGTGCAAGTCCAGTACCGGCACGAAAGTGACTTTGTCAGGTGGGTTCGAGCAAATCTTGCCGCAGTGGGAATTTCAAATTAGTAGCTCTTATCTTGCTGCCCTCCGCGAACTCGCACACACTCCGTCAGAAGTGCCGAACAGCTCACCTGCGGGTGATGAATTTGTGCATCCGGGCGCCAGGGACCGATTGCATTTCGACTGAGTGCAAATCGTATCTGGTTGCGTGTCCCGCGGTTCGGGAGCAGTGCACGGGAGCACATAAAAATGCATAACCCTAGCCCTACATTCGAGTTCCTTCCGCTAGGCGACATCTCCGGGCGATAGTTCCCCGTACCGATTGGTGTAATTTGCGGTTGCCGTAACATGATTGATGGTAAACATGAGAATTAGCACTCGTTCACCTTTTGCGGATGCGGAAACCCCATTTTTATCCACTTCCATTCGCTTCGCATTTCATTGGCCGTGAGTTTGGCGGTTATTGTGCGGTACATGCGGCTGGCGTGATTGCAATGGCAGTGCTGCGGAAAGCTGCGATGAAAAATGCTTTGCACCGGTAGCGCCACCATTAGCGTTCGTGATTGTGTTCGTGTACCTTTGGGCACGTGGTTTGCACGATAAGGATGTATGGGATTCTGAGTGTAGTATTTGTACATTTTTAGTGGCTAACAAATGATGCACTCGTCAGTGCAGTTATTTACAAAATGCAGCTCGCGGACTGGTTTCCCTGGAAAGGAAGCTCCGGGAACGGGACGGTAGGCTATATTTATTCGATTATGGTCAATGATGCCCTTGAGAGGATAATTTATGGCATATTTATTGCGCATTGCCGGGATATGCAAACAGTACTCATGTAATGCAACCTGTTAAGTGATTCAACCCATTGAAAAGCCTTTTTTGGCGGATGGTTTATACAATAAACACACTATGATAGCAGTAGGAATCAGCAGTAGTCCTTTGAAAGGACCTTTTAAAATCACAATGAATTAACTCTCAAAATGATAGCCGTGCCTATTTTTTTTCAATTTGAAGCCCTAATAATACATAAGATAATTGATCATTTGATAAAAAAAACATACTTTGCTGTGCATTGAAGCAATATTAAAAAAAAATGACTTAAAAATAAAGCAAAGTTAACCGTAGAAATAAAAATGGTGTACCAAAATGATAACCATGAGGCTTTTTAGTAGTGATAACAGGCTAAAGTGATCAATAAAACAGGATGAGTTAGTAATCAGTAGGTAGTAGTTGTAGTAGTATTAGTTGTAGTAGTATTTAGTAGTTACCCTCTTGTATTGGTTTGATGGCAATTCCAAGCTTCTGTATGGTCTTTTCATGTTGAGCATTTTGATAGATCCCTTGTATAACACTGGGTAGAATTTTTAAGTATGTTTAAGCCACTGATCAGGTCATTTTGATGATTTGTTGGTGGTTTTCGGTAGGCCTTCAATTGCCTTGCTTGAACGGCAAGTTGAAGTTTTGAAGTTGTAAATGTATACAACGCTAAGTATCTGTGTTAAAATAATACTAGCGCTCAGAAAGGTTTATTATGGCTTATAATAGTTTGGCAGGAATATTGCCCCCGTATGGAAGTACTCAAGGGCACACTATGATGAACTCAATATCGTACAGCGAATAAGATTCGTCAGGCTCTGGTGGGCAGGTCATGTCACGAGGATGACACTGGACGACCCAGCCCGTAAAGTCCCTTTAGGTCCGCCAGCGAAGTACTTGTGATAAGTAAGCAAGTAGTTTTATGACTGAAGTTACAAATGGATTTATAAAGAAAATAATTTATTCGAAACCACTTTTAACGAATATAAAATTTTCTGTACAGCAAAATTCATCTTATTGTCCTCTTATTGTATTTTATGTGTTCTGGTAGAAGTGGAACGTTTTTTACTCTTCAAGCAAAGCATAATTAAAGTTGAATAAAAGTTGAACAATAATGATTATAAACCAAACTGCAATGAAGGTTGTGAAGGTTTTTACCAAAAGCCAAAAGCAGAATTTAAAAAAAAGTACAATCATTTGCTTAATCGTCCAAATGAGAGCACACACAATAAATCAATTTAATTTTTCACACATACGCAACGATTTTTGCTCCTTGCTGCGTTGCTGTATTCCCGGTTGCTATGATCGTGTAGTGCGTGTCCGATGTATCCGATGGAGAATTAAATTACCGCACAAATGGAAATGCTGTGTAGCGATCGGCGCTATCGCTTCAATCAGCGTTAATTGAGAAATTAAGCAAAACACTTTGCACGCACAATGAGGCAGCACGTGCAACAGAAAAGAATGTTGCTTCCTGGCTCGTTTTATCTACCACCGCTCCCCCAGTGAACCAGTTGGGCGAGACAATGTCATTCATCCCTTTGTTTGTCGGTCGGTCGGTTTGTGAACTGATAATTTTCTTCCAAACTATAGGTTTGCGTTTCGCGCATTAATGTATGATTCCGTCGCTTCCGTTTGTGTCATCGGAGGCGGGATGTGCTGTGTTTGACATCGAACACAATCAAACAGGATGCGGGTGGAAGGTATGGTGCTTTCATTGACTACGAATAATTGAATCGTATTATTAACGACAAGGTACGGAAACGTCATAAAGGTAGTATGAGGAATTCAAATTCTCTGTGGAGTTTGCTTTATATGTTTGCTGGTATGCGTATTTATACTTTTTAATATTCCTCTTTAGATTTAGTAAGTAAGTAAGTAAGTTAGTTAGTAAGTAGTATAGCACATGGTATTTATCCATCTTGATTTTAATGTGTTTTTTTTTATTTTTATTTTTTATTTTTTTATATTTTATTATGCAATCTAAGCCTTATACACCTGACTGGCAAAGGCCATTCGCTCGTATTATTTTTGGCAGTATAACTTTCACACGTCTTACCGAGTCCACACTGCATACAGAATCGCCTGAAAGTATGCAATCCGCTTGGTAGTATTTGATTAACGCAACCATTAACCAATAATAACAGAACGTATATCAAAGCGGAAATATAATTACAGCTCTCTGCGCTACTGTTTATTATGAAATGAATTTACTAAAATTTCCACTGCAATTCGTGCATCATTTAATCATCATAACTGGAAGGTGGGATGCAACCAGACCTTAAAAGAACCCGATAAATTCCAATATTTCCCCATCAGCTTGCAGTGATTATCTGGCTCACATTGAAAATCGAAATACGGTGGATGTGGAATTGTGCGACCACACGTGTGCCAAGCAAACCAACGGCAACCATAAGGCAACCTCAAAATGTTAGTCTATCAAACCCATCCTCGAATGCGGGTGCGACTGCGAAGGATTCTGGAGCCGCTATTTGCAAACAATTTAATTCGATAATGGATCGAATAAATTATTTGCCTGTGCTTGTGAATCGTGCGCATTCCAGTGCACCGCGCTCGGGGAGCTTTGCGCGTAATATTATATCCTTCATCGCTATCTTCTCCAGCACACACTCGCGATCACTTACGATTCATACTTTATCAAGTGTATTTTGGGGGCATGAGCGTGGATGGGAAATATCTATCGGCTGCATGTTCATAAAGGCTAAACGCGTTCCCGCGTTCGGCATGGCATTGCATTCTATCCCGCGCAAATGTGCAAGGGCAATCCGAACATATGCGCTGTAATGTGCACATTCCACATTCGGCATGGTAGATAGCGAATGTGCCCCTATCGCATTTGCGCTTCGCTGGAGACCATGGACACACTGAACACGTGGATTACGTGTGAAAAGCATCGCAGCGCTGTAAGATTTATTTTTGATTAATATCTGAAAATCATCATCATCATCATCATCATCATCATCGTTGGTCTATTTTCATTGGTATGAAATGATCGGGGTTTTTTGTGCACCAACCAAGCGAGTGCGAATCTCTATGATCTGTTTTTTATGTATGTGCATTCGCTGCATACTATTAAACGTTACTATTAATTGAACCATTTTAAATGAGTTCTGTGCCAAAATATAACTGTGCTAATGTATGAATTGCTGGTTCATACTTTAAAACCAAATTTGAAAATTTTGTAACCAAGTTCGAATTATGTAGCATTTTTGAATAATTATTATTATTATTGTTTATTGTTCGTCCGCCGAAGACGGCTTAACGAGGCATTACAAGTGTGACTTAAATTTAACATACATGTGAGACTTAATACGTAACGCGTAACATTTCTTTAAACGAAGACAGGGACATATTAAAATCGAATTCGTCGTAGCGATCGTTAAAGCGGCGAATTAATGCCCAATGGGCGAATTTAACGCCCCAATTTATGCAATCTGCGTAACAAAAGTATCGTCTTACAATATTTGTATAGTTTATTTACTTTTATTTACGAAACATGCTTGAACTGATGACCAAGACCAAGTACCCACTTAAATGATTTAAATGGTCTACAAATTCTTCTTACATTCACATATGCCTGCAAGATCTTATGTTGGCCATCATAAAAACTTCCACAAGTGGTTGTTTGTGTCTTTTTCGCACAATCGAGCTGTTCGCTGGAAGCTCGCTCGCTTGAAAAAAGGTCAATCGACCGACCATGCTGTACCGTTCACCATCTAATGTGCGGAAAATTTGCGGTCCAAATCGTTGGCTTATGTACCGCATCGCGAACAACGACCACTCAGCTATTCCTTTTAATTCTTGATACTCGATTATTTTCCACGTGCATGTGTATTTTTTTTCAGCTTCGTTTCATTTTATACTACACTCACACACACACAAACGTGAGGGTTGGGTGTTTGATTTCAAACGCGGTCGGTCGTACTACGCTGCACCAGCCGGTGATGGTGATGACGCGATAGCGATGATGCTGGTCGTAAATATATTAAATACGGCCGGCTGAAAAGGAAATTGAATGCATCCGCGATACGGTGTCGAGGGTATTGCGATGTAGTGTCGGGTTTCAATAAGCGGTCCGGGAGTTTTCGTTTTGCTGAATGTTTTGTGTGTTTGTGTGTGTGTTAAGGTTGAAGGATCAGCTCTGTTTCTAGCGGCGGCATAAGGAATAAGTAGCGGGCAAAAAATGTTTAAGAGGTATTTTCGATGCAATCGACAGGAGTACGGATACACTTGGTTAAACGAAAAACTTGCGAGTACGATCTGGGGAGTATCGTAATTTCCGGCCACTGTTCTGTTCATTGCTCGGTGTAATCATGTAGACAGGTATAACGAATGCATTTTTGTGTTTTCAAAAAAAAAAAGAGTTTAAAATCAAATTGAATTTTGAAACAAAAAAAATACTAATACCGTTTAACTTAGTACAAAAGATCGAAGTTTGGAGGAATATAAGTTGCACCCAGATGATTTGACGAAGTGAAGTATAACTAACATGGCATAGAGATATAAAATTATTTGAAATAAATATATTACAGAGAATAGCTAAATGGGTGACAAGTGCCTACAGTGTGAGAAGAAATAACGGAGTGTTTATGGTTTTATTCAACTGCTCTTTAATTAATCTCTACCTTTAGAATAAACGTTGTCTTTAAAGTTTGAAGCAATAAGATTTCGTGGTATTGACCTACTTCTATTCCTATGTTTGATAGATAATGCGCATGATGAAATGGCCAAACTCTCAATCGTCTTCCATAGAATTCTATCTGTCAATCTCAGTCGATTAGCTTTATTTCAATTTGACCAAGACAACAAACATGTTGATCTTTTCTTCAACGCTTACGATTCATTGATATGACAATTATTTTCTTGCTAAAATATTCTACATCTCACAAGATACTACAGTTAGTAACACTTATGTATCCTTTCCCGTTTAGGTTGTTATGTACAGCAGCGGCGAAGAAAACCACCGCGATTTAATCTTTGACATAGTTGCCATTGTCAACAAGATGAGTAGGCACTTGCCCTTTATGACATTAAACTGCCAAACTGCCAACTATTGTGGTTCATTTCAAATGTACGTCAGATGTTGTTTATGTCATACGTCAGATAAAAAATCATGTAATAGCATTCTTAAGGATTAATCAGCATCTTTGACCATCTCATTTTACCGCAGCATCGTATCTATCATGTGATTTGCATGTTCTTTGATAGCTCAGGCAGTATCAGGATATCGCACCGTAGAATATCGCATCTGATTTCATAAAAAAATACTTTTTTATCCTGCTACTGCTCTGTCGCGTTGGTCTTCTTTCTGCGGGATCCCTGCAGGTGGAATGTGCTTCTTAAGTAACAAAATTATCTTCTGTAGTCAGATTTACGTTGTAAGTTTACAATCGCATTAAATTATTTGTATGTCTCCAAGATACGAACTAGAGCGGCAACTTTTCGAAACTTCAATTTTGTTAATAAAACTATTGAATGGTATTTCTAGCGCGCACCATTTCCCAGTTTTTAAGCAAGCGATGCGTGATGAACGACTGCCACTTGATCGTCTCAGTCGGGCGTCGTTCGATTAGAGCTTCGATAAATTGGTTCCCATCCATTACAATGCACAAAGCGGTATCTCTTTCGGTCGGTGTTATACATTACACGGATGGATCATCATCATCGTCGCCAGTATATCCTTTGCCAGCATTGGACACCCGTGTCAAGCGGTAAGCTAGTGACAACAAAACCACCACCGGTATCGTTCCACGAACCATATCAATCATAATAAGCATCGCTCTTGATCCGCTTTCCCTAAGGTCAGCAACTTTTGTCACCTTTTCCTTTCCGTCGGAAGATGCTTGAATGGGTCTCACTTTTAAAACTCTTTCGTGGGTGGGTGGGTGTGAGAGTGTTTTTTCTTCTATACTCTATTCTATACTTCTATACGCTTCCTCCAAACGAACTACTAAGTGTGTACACAGTCCGTAAAGGCTGCTTTAACCGTTCATCTTTTATCGAGTGACGCCTACTAAAATCTGATTTAAAATTTCTCGAAAACCAACCCGCGCCAAGTGTCGTTATCGTTGCGACAGGGACCCATCGCTTCAATGTGAAAATGAAAACGTCACCCGAGGAGGAAAACAGTGCAAACGTTTCACACAAAAAAAAAACAGACAACCATCGTACGCAACGGGAGAACGAAGACACACTGTTGTATCGGCACAGTGTGTCGCGGCCCAAGTGTCGGCTTCCTGCGGGCTGCTATTTTTAATCTATGCAAAGTAAATTTTAATTTATTCATCCTTCTTTATCGAGCACACTTTTGTTTTCATTTTTTTCTTCTCTGTCCAATTCGTGGCGGAGAAGAAGCAGTTTTGCAAATGCTTGCAACCGCGCAGTTGAAACGGAGTGCTTGAGTGAGCAAATTTTGTCCTTCTTTTGATGGCTCGGAGGCTGCCGGCAGGCGTCCGCTTTTTGTCCGCGTTCATTTTCAGCAAATTTTTCTGCCAACTTTGTCATTTTCCGCACTCTGGCACACTGGTTCATTGTGTGAATTATCATTTTTTTGTTGGGGGGGTTCAGGGGGTTAGGAGAATGGATAAATTAAAAATCAGCTTCCAGTGGCCACTGTTTCACTTTTGGTGTGTTTCAGCACGTGATTGAAGCATGGGTGGATATTCCAGAGGTTAACGCAGTGGAACCAGTGGTAATGTGCTGTGCAAGTGTGTTTATGATGGAGCAAATAAAAAATAAAGTTAAAAAGAATCTCCCATTTCATCCGGAAAAGCGTCCAAATGTCAGCCGAGAACGATCGGCAAATTGGTCGTCCGATCTTCGGTGCGATCAATTTGACCCATTTCGATGAACCGACCCATTATGGCAGCTGCCCGCTGGGGCATTAATTTGAATGACATTTGTCTGTGGCCGTTCGTTTCTGGGTAGGTAACTGGGCACCGCAGGCAGAATTATCCAACGGTTTGAAACGTTGAGTAGTTTTCCATTTAGCCTATTCTGTGAGCCCAGTGAGCGCGAACGAAAATCGGAGAGAAAATCAATCCATTTGCTGTCACCGTGTGACGGGTTGCCCACAACTGGCGCTAGTTTGGTCGCTGGTGGGTCGTTCATTTAAAATTTAGATGAAGCGCTGGAATCGGTTCGGTACGAACTTTTGGTTTTTTTTCCTTGTTTCTGCTTCGTGTCTGCTTTCGGAGTAAAACTTGGGACGCAAGCATTCGTTGCTGGTGCCGTTTATTTTTTCGAGTTTCATGTCTTCCTTCTAGTGTCGTTATGAGGTGAAGGACACAAATGAATTTGTGATCAGTTTATGACTTTAAGTTGATTAAGACAATTTTTCGCTAGACAGTCACTATTAGTGAGATGAACCAAAGAGGTTCAGAGGTTCAAAAGTGTTTCTCTACCTGCATATATTAAACAATGTGTAAGGGACATTGATGCAGGATGGGTTTGGAATTTGCATGTATTTACAGGAAAAAGAGATTATAATAGGTTTTGTAGCACCTTAAAGGAACCCTTGGGGTTTTGTTTCATTTCCAGTCGCCCTCTGGCATCGGCACAAAGCTTCCAATCAGCTCTAAACGGCCCATCAGTGGCGTGATAATCATTAGGTATATATAATCCCCGTTGATAATCATTAGGCGGTGCTGGAGTATGCGGCCAAGAAATGCCATTTTCATTCGAACAAAAATGCTTTCAAAGAAGAGTTAGTCTATGACGTAGACACCGCAACTTTGAAACAGATAAAGTAGATATAATAAATTAAATAAATATATATTTTTTATTTATTTAATTTCTATTATGACGGCAGTGCCGTATTTTCATATAAATAGATAATAAACAATAATAATTATAATAGATAATAATAGATAATAACAGATAATAATAGATAATAGATAATAAGTAGATAATAAATAGATAATAAATAGATAATAAATCTTTAAGGTTAAATAGATGAGCTTTATGATCGAGGTGAAGTAAAAGCAAAACTTAAATTGCATACTTGTAGGCGTTACTTATCGCAGACACATCTTAAAATTGTTTGAGTTATGCAGGATTATGGAAGCCAAATTGGGTTGTGTTGTAAAATCATCTTCTATGAAATAACTTTTTTGAATTAATGTGATTTTTCTATAGTATAGATAATAGCAATAAAATACATTCTCATTTTCGATCATGCATTATTACAGTCATGGCGATAACAATACCCTTTGCTTGCAAATAAGCTATATTAAAGTGAAATCGGAAAACTTTTCCCGACATCTCCCCGTATGACAGAAACCTGTTGATATTAACTGTGGGTGGTGGTGTTGGTGGTGCATAGTGTACCTTTGAGCATCCTTTTCCCTTCATCCATCCGGCTGTCCGGCATTCTGAAGCACACTCAAGCGATACAAGATAGAAATATATCAGTGTGGCCATCTCGATTATACTTTTTCGTTTTTGTTTTCGTTTCGTTATTACCACACCTTTCTTTAGCAACGGTGCAAGTGTCATCTCGCGTTACGGTTACCTTTGCTTTGGTGCAGCACCTTTTGAGCGCATGATGTGGATGGGCGCTTTTCTAAAAACTGGAAATAGCGCAAAAGTTGACACGATGGATAGCGCAGAAGTGCTGAGGGAAAAGTAAACTTTTCGAACCCACTCCATACGGGAACCAGAACCGTAGGGTCGGTGCTGCTATAGAGGCAGTCGTTCGATTTAGCGTCAACGTCAAACTTTTACTTATTGTTTACCGATCCCATTTCGATCGGAGCCGAAGCTGGTGCAAAACTTTTATCATCATTGTCATATCGATATCCGCATTATGTTCCCGTTCTTTTCCAGTTGCCATGTGTGTGTGTGTGTATGTGTATTAGTATAAGAATGTATATGAGTTCGTTGAATGCCGCTGGAAAGTTGCAGTATCTTTTCTTCCATCGGTTTGGCCAATCATTTTGCTACATCGTCATCGTCGTCCGTACGCTGTGCTGTTTTATATTGTTAAAGGGCGTTTCGGGAAGAAGGAAAATCTTTGATCAGCAGACTTGTACCGGGAAGGGAGGACGCGGAAAGAGTAGAACCCGGAGAAAACTTATGCTTCATAACTGACAAGTAGCGCGACCAAACGACAAGCAAACCGCCCAAGGAGGTGAACTCTTGAAGGAAAATGAATGCTTTGCAAATACGGCACAAATGTGGTGGAGTCAGCCACACGGGAGAATGTATATACCAGTGGAAGCTGCGTACGTTTGCCGAGGGGTTTCAGTAAAACAGGAAATTGATTCAGTGGCTTCTAGCGAGCGAACAAAAAATACTTCACAATTCAATGTACACAAGGAAAAGGAACGAAAAAAAAAAATACACCCCCCCACATACACTCACATAAATATATACCTGCTCGAGGCAAAGGATTACTGCCTTTGCTATCCAGTTTTACTGCTTTCGTATAGTGTTTGTTGTGTTTTTTAAAGCCTTACTAAACCAACCATAGGTTGAAGATGAAACTAAACAAATTTCCCAAGCCGTACGCTTTGGAAACAATTGAACGTTTCGATTGCACCGGCATCTTTGCTGTGACCCCGGTGATTTGCTTCCTTGACTGCAAAGCAAATAAATAATACTGGTGCAGGTCCCAAACCATAGCAATTTTTCATTCGTTTCATCATTTCCTAGAACTTTGTTGATTACCGTCAATTGAAGGAGGTAAATGGGCACATTCAGATGACGCTCACGGGTAGAGCCGGTTGTTTCGAGAATTCGTTTTGAATTGATTAAGAGAAATCCCAACCTTTACCCGCCTTGTGCTTCATAACATGCTAGGTTTTCTTATGTTATGTTTCTATGAGTAAGGTTCTCTGTACGAGCACAACAACTTCTTCCTTCATTTGCCAGTCATTTCTGGCAGTCTTTGCTAGGGGGTATCGGTCCGGGTGGGATTTCGTACTGGTCCTGTAATGTAAAGACTAGTGTGCCGCTACCAGCACACCACAACTTGATTACGAGAGAATTTTTAATTATGTGTAATCAATGGGTTTGGAAAAGGTTTTAATAAAAATTGTATTTTTAAAATAATTCACTGTAGAGGCAAAAAAAAAACCATATAATTTCATTGATTTATATTTGACGTAAGTTGAGGAAATTAAAAAAAACGATAGATGCATAAACACTTTTGCAACTCGTACTGTGTGTGCGATTTTTGGGCGCTTTGTGATTCAATTTTATGAAATTTATTTTAATTAATGTGACCAGTCAGTAAACAATCAGCAACTTCAATAACCTGCAGTGGAATCATTAATCTTGTTTGTATAGGAATCTGTTCAATCGAAATTCAAGTTCAATTGAAGAATGCGCAAACCAAAACACAAACGCCTAAAGCTATGCAATCTGTTCTACATTTTGTAGCTACAAACGATTTGTAGCTACAAACACAGCAACGCATTTGCGTCCGTAAGCAAACCAAAAGCTTAACCTATTCTAGAAAGTTTTAAAACCCTTAAAGACGAGAAATCAATTTCGGAATGGCAATAAATAAAAGATCAATTTTTGAAACGATGGTCCTTAAAAATACTTACACAGAACGTTTGAAATATAATTTAAGTTCATAGCTTTTTGCTCCCGCTCGGCTTGCACCGGATCGTCTAATGTGGGGGGTGCCGCTTGCTAGCGTCGGTTAATAAACGGTTCTGCGTAATGGGTTGTAATTGGAAAAGTTTCTGCAGTGTTTTTTTCTTCTTCGTTTCGCTTGCAAACTGATGTTCCTCGGAAGCACATGTTTGCACTGATGCTAATGCCGACCAAATGGAGACGCTGCGTCAACATTTGCTTAGAAGCCACTTTTAAATCATTGCACGTACATCGAACTGGCGGCGACGCGAGCGGGACGGCCCGTATCCGGCATGGGGTCTAATCCTTGCCAAGCAATTTCTTTCCGTTGCCCAAATCAAACTTCAGCTTGGTTGTGCTTTCTTGGAATTTTTGTAGGTGTGTGTGTGTGTGTGTAAATAGTGAAGCTCAATCTCTGAGTCACTTTATCCAAATCGGTTGAACGCAGAGGATAAGCTTTTTTTCTTCGTTTGCTGACGTATTTTTGTCTCCGTTTGAGTAAAAGAAAACATGGCGATCGGCAAGAAGGGAACGGAAAATAACATTTATCATAAAGTTCAGCGTAGCACTTTTGGAATCGTTCCCAGGCGAAAGATAAAGGGATGCTGTGTCCCGTTTCGCTTCCCGGTTGCAGTTCGGGTGTCGAAGTTTGTTTTTCTTGAATAGTTGCAGAATTGAAATTGATGGCACTGGTTGGCGTTGACGGCGATGATCGTCGGCCACTGCCGACGGGGGTTTGCGTCTGGACTAGGGGCAAGGCTCTTCCCACGGGATGAAGCAACCGGAAGACAAACGCTACTTCCTGTCGAGAGGTTTGCCGGGACCGGAAATGGGATGCTGAGCGGTGGGTCCACACTGCTCGGCTGGCGCTTGCATTGGTTGCTGGATGAAAGTTTTGTCGGATTTTGTGTTTGGCATCGGGAATGGAAACGACAGGATTTTCCGGCAACGGCTCTTCCGCCGAAGTTGCAGACGGAGAAATTCGAAATGTTACTTTCTGGAAATTAACTTTCTAGCTAAAGCATCATTACATGGGAGATTGACAGAATTTAGCGCTTGTTGGTCGCGGGTTTGGACGCAGTTTTGTTTTTATTCTCTTCCCCGGCGAGTGAGTTTGTTTTGCAAACTTTATTTTTTCTTCTCAAATCGGAATGGTTGACCAGGGGTGTAAAGCGAAGGTTTTCCGAGGGGTTGCGAACAAAGTTTCAACCGGTCTGTCACCATTAACTAGCACCGATCGGCTGTACGAGCCGACGACTGGTTCACTAATCCTGGTGACAGTTTTGATTGTTCGCCGTGGCTGTCGCAAAAGGATTTCCAAAGGCTACTGGGTTCCCGGATGCAGTGAAACGGAAGACCAACGAAGGATGGACCACCGAGTTTATCTGTAAAATTGGAAAAGTTTTCTTTCATCATCATCATCATCATCATCATTCGCTAAAGCAAACGTACTACCAACCGACAAACAAACAAACAAAAAAACGCAACCAATCCCTAATTCTTTGGGCCAGACACTTAAACGCATACTTAAAGCCCTTTCGATGGAGTGGCGCAGTTGAAGGTTTCTCGGGCAGGAAGCTAGTGCGAAACATTAAGTCCACCGTGTAAATTATCTACTGGCGATGATGACATCGCTGCAGCTGGTGCCGTGACCAGGAAAAGCTCATCAACGCCAGCGAGTTTTGCCGCAGCAAGTTCTCGAAAGATGTCGCTGACAGGGAGGATCGAAAGTCTCGCCGCCTAAATGAGGACACCGAGTGCTGAAGGGTATGTCTTAAAATGTAAATTTTATCAGCCGATTTTCATGTCGTCGGAGTGTGCACTTCGGTACGGTAGTATGACGCTAGCTGCAGCACATCGTCAGGATTCGCTACATTCGCTCGCTGTACACCATGCCCCATGGCGGTTGTACGTGGCCGGAGGGGATGGCCTGAGGAGAATTTCATTACCTGTAAGTACCTTATTGGCAACGGAGCTGCTGTTACTGCGTAGCGAGCTGACTTCTGTGAGGGTGAGCGAGTGTTGGGTGGGGCATGGCTCACCATGATGCCATCACTGTTTTCATCCTGTATTTTTTTACGTGCCCACTGGCCGTTGTTTTCCCTACACTCGATATGTTTTCACTCGAGCTGACGAGTGAGACATGGTGTTGCTTGTGCAACCGACCGAAGCCAGCTACGGCTTCGGTATCGCTCATTCGCCTGTCTGTTGCATTTTACCATAGACGGTGGCAAAGAAGGTTATTTGCTTCCCGGGTTGGCTTCGTGCGGGCCAACAACCATCAAAGGTCGGACTGTGTTCGGTCCGGGAATTCTTGGTAACGTCTTACCACTCTGTCGGGTGGTGGGGTTTTTTTTTGCACCGGAGCAGGTCGGACATGTGCATGACATCGAGACACCATGTGCAACCTTCGTGCACCGGCAGTAGAGGGAAGACAACAATGGTGGGAGATGTTTTGGAGTCGTTGTTTTTCCTAGAATGTTGTCTATCCTTGGTTGGTGTTGCAACTATTTGTCGAAGGACCATAACAAGAGGTGCGCGATCGTCAAAAGTGTGTTCCGTTGATAACACAACAACGGCGAGTGACGGCAATTCCTGGCGGGGATCATAACACAAATTGCGGGTACTATTTTTCAACAACAGGAAATACAGTTGTTTTCAGCTTCCTGAGTGTGAAAAGCACTGACAGTATGAGAAGTTTGCAGCTTTTCAGTTGAGTCATACCAGTTACAACATGTGAAAATTGTCTAAAACTTAAACGACATGACAGGGCGCCTAAAGTTATGCTATTTGCAAGACAAAGTTAGCGGAGCTTTAAACGGGTTTCGATCAGGGGTTGCTTAGACAATTGGAAACAATATTGTCAAACCGTTCCTTGTGTCAATATTCATTATTAACATCGCACATCAAATAGGTGAAAGTTTTACAAACTACATAGTACAAAGTGCAATACACTGTAAAAATTGTTACAAGCGCTCAAAATTCTTCGCGTGCCCAGTACAGTACGGTGGATTTTTGTCGCATTTTAATAACTTGTCCCATCACGATCGAGCACTGTTGAAATTCATGTACTCACTCACCAGAAACTTAAAGCGTAACACCGAGGGAAAGAAACACGCCGAAAAGACGTAATAGAAAAAATACACATTCTCATCTTACACGTGGTACCGGGCACGATTTCGTGCTCAGTTTTTCTGACTCAGTTCTGAGTTGGTGGTTTGTTGGGACGAACGGTTTGTTTGTGTTTCTCATCTCATGCGCATTACGTGTGAGCCACCTCCCCAACGAAGCTCGTATCAAATTGCTAGTGTAATTTTCCTATACCGATAAAGTGGCCTGCCATGTCATCTACCCCGTCGTCCGAGAGCTTGAAACGTACTCCTTACCATGTTCGCTATGTTCGCTGGTGGCGTGAGATTGTGTTTTCCTCGCAGCATAAATGAGGAAGTGCCCGTACGGCATCGGTTAGACGGCTAACGCCGGTTGCATTCTAATACTGGTGGAAATTATTCATGGAACAAACCGACAGTAAGCCTCCTGCCAGCTGAAACAAGCTGGCGGCTACTTCAAACTACGGATGCGGTGTTGAAGCTTTACAAATTTCTATCCGTGTATTTTTCCGCTTCTTCATTTTCTCATCGTTTAGCACGGGGCTCCACCAGCATCACCCATTCCTTAGTGGGTTTGATCTGTTATCGAACATATCGCTGCGCTTAACAGCTATAGTGTCGAGCTTGCTTTTGAAGTTTGAAGCTGAATCGAATCGGATCCGGCCGGATAATGCCGGACGGGGGTTGGTGTTTGATGTGGTTCTGGGCAAATTTCAAGCATAATCCAACCCGTAGCGGATGAGAATTCAATCAAACCCACTCTTTTGACGGGCGCTGGCTGTCGACTCGCAGTGGCAAAAATTGACTCCATCTTCAGCCAGCGTCGGTGTGATATCTCGGTATGGATGGAAGGTTCGCAAAAGAGCAATCTGTTTAATTACTTTTTCATCCTCTGACACGATTTGGCGAGTGAATAATGACAAGTTCAACAGCTTCTACCCAGCACGGGCAGAAGAAACAGTGGCCGGGGCGGAATTTATTGATGATGGAGGAAAATAATGGATAAGAATGGAGAAGTATTTTTATGCAATGAAGTTTACCCTTAAATGTTTGGTATTATAATTTTAAAAAAGTTAAGGAGGCACTCGTTGAAGGAATAGATTAAAACAAATTAATACGATGAAATAAAAATAATGAGTGTAGCATACACAATGCCATAGATAATTTTTATTATGTTATGTGTTAATTACAGTAAAAATTGATGTAATTATTTTTCCTTTATTAGCATATTGTTTTATAATAAATGCTCATTTTACATGCATTGCTTCTTCCGCCTTTAATCTCTTACTCCATTTTGTTTTCGTTTACAAACTGACTCACATTATAGTCATTGTTAGTCATTGTTTATTTTATTTGTATACATGTCCGGAGAGTTTTTACTTGCTTTCATCATGTAGGTCAAAGTTTTTAATTGCTTCTGATGTTTTATTTGTACGATTTTTTTTAAAGAATATAAGTGCTTATTATAATTCTTGTTTTCGACGCGCTGTTTTACGTTGTATTGAGTGTTACCTTTGCTTTGTAGCTTTTCATTTTCATTCCAGTTTTATTAAATACTTGTGTTGTTTCATCGGAATTGTATTATCTTTTAAATATCTTTAAATTTTTTATCATATCTTCCTGCATTATCCTGATTTGTTTATAAAATTCGAACAACACTTTTAGCTGTGTCTTCGCTTAACGCATAGTTTAATTGCGGCTTCCTCAGGTAGACGAAAGATTTGATTACGCAGTGTTATGATTGACATTATTTTTAATTAACGAGAAACCTCATCGAATTTGTTTTCATCAACTGGCAACTGGTTTTCATCCAAGCATTTTGTGTGCTGCTTAATGCGTTTAGATGAGCGTGAAACCATTTTCCAACCACAGCACAGCTCATTTGATGTCGGCGTCCATTTAGCTTCAGACATAACTGTCGTCTATTTAATCATACTATTGCAGGTCGTAAAACGATTTACTAGTAGTGCAATTATTGTACCGTTTGCCTCGAACCCTGTAACCGTACCGACACAGTGGAAATAGTTGCTGATGAGGGAAATTGTTTACCGTGTTTACTGCGTGTACCTGTGCGCGTATGTCACCGTTGTTGCGTGTCTTCTTTCGCGCGGTAACCCGGGTGCAGTGAGACCTAATTACGGATGCATGCATTAGATGCATTACAGTCGATAATTATAAATTCGTCGCCAGTATCCCAGACGTGCTAACGTGTCACACCGGTGGAAAGCGATGGACATTAAATGGGTACGCAAGCGGTACGAACCGTTGGAACCGGGAGTGGTGGTTGGATTGTGGTTTCGCATTTCACGATGGCGTCCGATACATCCAGCATAATGTAACCGACAGAATATGACTGTCAATGGGGCGGAAGTACCTGGACAACTCGAGCGCCTGGCCCGGTGAGAATGTTTATGGGTTTGCAGTCGATACAACGGAGCACTCGCTGATAAAATCACACTCATTAGACGCTTTGAACGCGGATGGTTTAGAAGTGGTTCGACGGCTACTGGCTTATGCCGGCAATGCCAATGAGTGCCATTCCGGCTCGCAATGCTATCGACAGTGCCATTAACTAATCATACAGCTTGGTTGCGTGCACGGCAACCGGAATGTAGACGAATAGCAGTGTGTGTGGGAGAGACGCAGATCACGAGAACGATTTCCTGCCGCTCATATCCTTGGCGACAGTGAAACATTCTAACGCGCGGTGAATACATTTGAACCGCAAATTAGTTTGACGACGACTGTCGCTCCCCCCATTAAATGCGCAAGGACATGGCGGAAAGTGCCGGACGGTGTAGGTAGCCTAATGGGGGCCGTCTTTGACTTCCGTCCAGCAAATGTCCGTGATTTCGATGGACCGATCGATTTTCATAGCGAAAGCTTTGTAGCGAGATTATGGCTTAAGGGAATTATAAACCTACGCATATGGCACGCATGTACTACTGTTGCTAGAATGTTTCCTTCAGGCGATGATGTCACCTAGTGTGATTGCAGCTTGTTTCACTGCTTTAACTTATTCGCTTAGTTATTCGCAAATAAGTTTCTTTTAATGATTAAATTATGGTCTGATTCTAAGTCATTCTGATTTTTTTCTGAACGATGAAAGAGTTATGTGCTTGTATTAGTTTATTACTACATTGTTTGTATGTTTGTAATTGTTGAATTTGGTAAAGAAAATTTCAAATAAAAATCCAAAGAATTTATATCACTGATGCTGAGTGTTTACGCTAGATTCGCCAAAATGTCAGCCATTATTGTGGAATACTGTGGAAATGATGACCCAAAGCTGGAAAGAAGCGCTTTTCGAAAGCATTCTGCATCGATTGAATTAAGGGGCGAAAACTCCGAGGCACATAAATAAATAAATAAATAAATAAATAAATAAATAAATAAATAAATAAATAAATAAATAAATAAATAAATAAATAAATAAATAAATAAATAAATAAATAAATAAATAAATAATAAATAATAAATAAATAAATAAATAAATAAATAAATTAATAAATACATAAATAAATAAATAAATAAATAAATAAATAAATAAATAAATAAATAAATAAATAATAAATAATAAATAAATAAATAAATAAATAAATAAATACATAAATAAATAAATAAATAAATAAATAAATAAATAAAAAAATAAGAAAAAAAATAAAACAATAACAAAACAACATAACAATTAAAATCCTCAAACAAAATGATGCCGTAATACTTTCAGTTGACCAATATGACACATGCGGTCTGACATTATCAACTTTATTGTATCCTTAATTATGATCATTAATAAATAGCCACAAATGAAGCTGACTTTCGCTTGTGGTCATATGGTTCGAACGATTCCCGTTTTTGTACGAAAACAGTCACCTATCGCTTCATTCATCCGCTGACGTCTTAATCAACGATCGATAGTTTGAGCGACACAGAGCGCAAAAGGGTCCCCGTTAGAGCAAGCGTTGGAGTAACATGACAGATTCGAATGAGCCATCTAGTGGGGGCGGGAAAGTGCAAAAAAAAACGAACATACAAATTTCGACAAAATCATTCTATTTGCTCGTTCCGTATTCTGGCCCTGCTAGCGACACGAGCAAAGTGGATGAACATGATTTGGAAACATAATTCCATATCTAAATTCAACAGTCTCTTTTCGCCACAAAAACGAAACGAAAAAAAAACAATCCCGGTAACGGTGGCAGCGCGATCCCGTTTTGTTCACTATTTATTTTCCACCGACAGCGTGATCCGTTGCTCTAAGGATGATTTCGTTTTTTTGCCGTTGTGTGTATGGGTGGCCTCCGTCCCAAGCACCCCTTAGCACCCTTCGTCGACCGGGTGCGTAAACATTTCGTAGCATTCCCGGGCAATTGTCAATTGCTTCACTTTCCGTGTACTCGCAATGCTTGACTTTTCATTTTGCTCTGATGGCGTGTGCTAAGGCATAACAACGGTATTGCCAACGATCCAATGTTTCCCTCTAAAAAAAAAAAAGGAAGTAAGCACAGGAAATGTGATCGTGACCGACGCTGGGAGCAAAAATAAATTTCTATTCAATTTCAAATGATACACTCGTCGTGAATGTTTGATGCTTCGCTCGTGGGTGTTGTGTTTTACCTTTCGGTGATGCTTTTGTTTTTTTGGGGGACTTCTTCGGGTACGAGTGCTTAGGGTACGATATGGTACAATCGTATGTTTGCCATAGCAGCACGTTTTGTTGTGTATTAAGCTGATGCTCGTGGTACAATGCTGTAGTATGTGGATTTGCGCTTTCTAGTTTCCCTTAAATTCCCTTAAAATAGCACGGCAAATAGTTCGAATAGGTAGAAACGTACATTGGATGCAAATGGCAAGGCAAACGGTACATTAAATATAACAATAGCAAAAAAGTCGGTGGAAGCTGAATGAAAATCGCAATACGATCGTCACATCAATTTGAACTTGTGGCTGTTAACATATCTGTTCATATGGTGCTTAGTGACTCTTTCTAGAATAATACTTTATTTTAATCTTCAGTATGAAGTTACTCGAGTCATAAGTCGATACGCCAAAGTTAAAGGTCTCAAGATTCTTCAGACGATCATGCATTTACAAGGAATATCCAAAATTTGATGAATTTCAAAATATTCATTTTTAAAAAATTCTCCAAACATGCCTATACCTAAACAAATGACTTAAAAAAAATAGAAAATCGCACTTGAAGATTAGCAATATTTCACTAAATTTCATACCGATACAACAATTTAATTGCTTAACATAAAATCTTGACTCTCTGAAGATTCATAGTGCTTTATAGTAGACATTCCGAAACATTCATTTGGTTCAAAGATTCATTCATATTCACCTAAAATACTGAAACACTAGTTTCAAGAACTATTTTCTACTGTGTTGACAAGCAAAGATCAATTGATTAATTACGGCGCACTTGTGTTTTGGAAAGGTAAACCCAGAAATTATTTTAATGATTGCTTATAGATATTTTTGTACTGTGGAAGGGTTTTTTTCAGAAAGATCACCATTGCTGATCAGGGTAAGTCTTAGACCCTTGACATTTTGTAGTCTTTCGCCGTGCACACATAAAACATTAAGGGAGGAACACCTTAAAAAAACGATATTTACTTTTGTATGTTTCGAAGCAAAAAGGATTATTAGAAATGTTTTGATCAAAACATCTGTGAATATTAACATCAATGTTTATTTTATGATAAAATCCATACAACTCACTTCGCGGAATTCTTCGTGGAAATACACAACCAGTTGCACAAAAATAAAGGTTGCTTTTACTATCAAAACCGTCAACATTCACCGTACGATTGAATTTTTCATTTCACAATTATTCTCTTCGCACGTAACCATTACTAAATTTTTGCAACAGAATGTTTGTTCCTGCTGCTGAATTCCTTTCCCGTTCAAGGCTGCAATCATCATTAAAATATTTACAGATAAAACCATACCATCATCACACTTGCTGGAATGTGCGGATTATGCTGCATTCCGTTTGTCTTTGATTTGGTTAAAATGTTTGACCACACGCAGCGCAAGATAAATAAGAATTTGGTTCCCTCGTAGCGTAGCTGTACCGTGGTACAACGTCGCACACCAACTTTCCGTTCGTAGGTTTGAGGTTTGCCGTACGGATTTAGCAACGGTCTGGTACACTGCCACCGAGAACTAATTTACTTTTAATCACATTATAATATATGCAAATGGAAGCAGCATCAACAAAATGGCTCTAACTCAGGCTTCTGGTTTGGGGTTTAGGTTATGTGTGGAATACGGCAAAATTGGAATCAAAATCGCAACCTCGTTTTCTTCGCACTATACTACAGCACAGCCGGTTATACGTGTTCGCACGGTTTGCTAATTTTTCGTGTCGCACTTTTCCACGCATATGTCATGGGGAATCCTCGGGGCCAAACGATAAGTCAGCAGAATTGGAACGTATTTCATTCAGCAACGGAATGTTTTGTCCCGGTAGGAACGGTAGGCAAACTGTCGATTGAGGTTTTCATCGAGATTTCATCGAGCAGTCAGTCGCTTGGTTCGCAGATGGCCGATGGCTAATGTTCAGCGCCCGAGTTAGTTTGGATAGCATCGGACCCCGAGCAGAATGACCTGCGAATATCCTGGCAAGCTGATGCGGCAAACGTGGCTGCCACGAGACATCCAACAGGTCGAGACGGATAAACCTCCGCCGGGCCGGTGGGTGGAGCGACCCGGCCCGGCACGGTGTGGCGTCGCAGTAAAATGTGATGATGCGGTCGGAAAAGTTCTCGGGCAGCGTCCCGAGGGTCGTGCCGGACGTCTCCAGATTCATCGCCGGTTTCACACCACCTCGAAAGGACTGGAAAGGCAGAAGGGACGCAAAAATGGTAGGGATGGAATGACAGAAATTATAAACATTCCCGCCGTACGATACCAACGCCCGCTTCCCAAAACCACCCCCGGAATGGGGGCAATGCAAATGTTGGTGGTTTGGAGCCTTTTTCATCCCATTCCAGCACGCCGTGGAGTATGATTTCCGAAGGGAAATTTAGGATGTCGACTGTGGGGAAGTTCCGCTCGCCCTGGTTACCATCGCGCTGATTCACTTCCGGCTGCCGGCTGCTCAGCAACCAAGCGCCGAGCGAAAACGGTGATGAAATATCATTTTACAGAGTGAAAAATTAAATTTAGGTGATTTAATTTATAGCGAAATTAAAATATTAGCCTTTCGGGCACCTCGGAGGTCGAGCCGTATCTTGGCTTCCATCCTGCGTTGGTGTGAAGTGTATTCAGCCCGGGCTGTTGATTTGAAGCGATTTGGTCGATTTATGCAAATGCCGAAACGAATGAGAATTGTTGAGCCTGGGGTGGCTGCTGGTCGAGAGAGCGAGAGATTGAATTCCCGATCCAACCCGGTCGGTGGAACGTGGTTCAGAGAATTACGGTGGAATTCGTAGAGTTGATGAGGATTAAACGTTGGAAAGATTACCATGAAAGTGATGATGTGAGATATAATTTGATATCCTGTTGCGATTAATTCTAAGCATGGAAAGCATACTAATTGTTGGTTATTTAAAGGGAAGGAACAGCACTTTCAGATGCATCTGGATCTGACATTCTTTCGGAACAATTTGAAATGGGTTTGAAAGAAATTAATTCAGATTATTTTCTTTTTCACTGATGTTTACCTGACCGATTGGTAATGAAACGATTTCGATACCACGTACGCTAATGGTTACGGTGGCACGACATTATTGTCATAAGCAAGGTATCGACAATAGGGTTCTAAAATTATTGAAGGTTTGTGATGTAATAATTAAAGATCAACTTATATTTGTGTTGAGCTGAGACGAGTACTTGAACAGTTGCACGAGAGTATGATCCATCGGAGCGGTAGAGAAGCTGGTAAGATAGAAATGTGTTTTTAGAAAGGCATGACTTTTAGCCTTTCAATAAGGTTAATTAAAACTTTCATGCATTAAATGGTAATTTTTTAAACATCATAACGGAAATATTCATGATTAGAGTAAGTGTAAGTGTAAGTGAGTAAATGCTATCTTTTGTTCATCACTTTATTACTAGCATTGAGGTCTTTTCCAACTGTCTTTTCCCATACCACTGAGGTAATGCTCCAGATTCGTTCTTCATCTTCCGCAGGACCTGTGTACACTTTTCCGAATTTTGAAGGCCAATTTGTGCCTCAAATGACAAGAATCAGTAGAATGTTTTTTCTCATGTCAACTGATTTATTTATTAATTACAATCCAAGTAGCCTACTATTGTCGCTTCATTGTGTTTGACACAAGGTCTGTGTAGGATAGAGGTCGAGTAATAGCTAAGATAAAGGTTCGCCATTTTGGATTTCATTTGACGTTTGGTCGCCCGTGTAAGATTCCTTGCGTCTAGCCTACTTGTTTACTATATCCTTATAATCAATACAACTACAAAAAAAAACATTTGAATGGAAAAGGGCGTCCAAACGTCAAATCACATGTAACGAACTTTTGGATACTTGTCAAATTGCTCTATATTACTCGACTTCGAACCTACACAGACCTTGGTTTGACAGGAGTTTTCTATGCAAATGCTACTATGACCACTTTAGCAACATGCCTGTGTTTGGTTCCAATAGTGGATATTTCACTTAAAGTCTGTATATTTCCAAAAATCAAAATTTTCTGAAACAATTTGTGAAGACTTCATACGATATTATTGAATTTCCTGCCAGTTATGTGCCTTAAGAAAAGAATAATTTTCCTTATGAAATCTTCAAAAAAAATTGCACAATGTTGCAACCTGTTTGAAAAAGTTAAATATTTGATAAAAATTTAATACAGAATAAGACCGCTTGTAGTAAAACTTTTCGTAGTAGACCGGAGTGCATTTCGTATTATTAGGCATAGATATAAGCGCGCAACTAAGTACAGTGGAGCGCCGATAATCCGTGCTCATCGGGACTCGAAGGTTACCTGATAATCGGATAACATGGATAATAGGCACATATCCTATGTATGCTTAAATTAGCATATAATGTCTCATAGGTAGGGATTTTTTAGAGTATAATTTATTTTCCCTGTGTGTTTTGTTGTTGCAAAAGAGATTGCAATTGTTTTCTAAGAATTTGAGCTTATTTGATCATATTTGATCATTGGATTTTACAATTCTTCCGTCAACGGTTTTGCCGGAATGTGTCAAATTTCCATTGGAACTGTCATTTCCGACCAGCACGGATATTCAAACAGCCGGTTAGATGGCACCCGGATAATCGGAGCTCCACTTTATTCGACTAACGAAATTGGTTTTTATTTAAGCTTTTGTGAACCTTGGATATACTTTTGGTATTTTTGGCAATAATTCTGCTTTCTTAACGATATTTTGTTTACAATTCAGTATTATTCTCAAAGTAAGGGGTTTAGAAAAAACAACCCGCAGTAAAAAGGAGTCCAGCATGTATAACAGTGATGACAAAACTTTACTAAACCTGAAATTAGTACCACACTGTGTGATATTGTGTCTCGTACTTTCGTTTTCCTACACTATCGGTAGGCATTTCATTACATTTTCTGCACGCCCTTCACGCCTTAAGTAAAACACTTTAATTACATTCAATTTTACGTCCGGTGTAAATGATTAACTTAGCAGCTAATTTACAGTGTTGTATTGCGGGTCTTGTACGAAAATTCGACGGTCGTTTGCAGACGTAAATGAATATTCATCCCCACCAGCTGTACTGTTTGCGTGTGTGTGTGTGTGTGTGTGTGTGTGTGTGTGTGTGTATGTGCTTGTTTTCGTAAGCGAGTGTAATGTTATGTTTCGCAGCAGCTTAAAGTGTGTAAAGATTCCTCTACGATAAACTTCCGGCTGCAACTTCATGCTTTTTAACACTGGCCCGGCCCGTTCTGGGAGACGCCGGTTTTATTATGTTAATGTATGCTCGCAAATGAGATTAGGATCGTACCGAAGCGGTACGCTTCAGGCGTATGCTGATGATATTGCAAAGATTGAGATTGAGTGTTTTTGAGTCAATACACCTACCTGAATGGCTCGCACACATATACGCACGCATAATGTAAAGGATCCCGTCTGCATATTAGCTGGGAAAGCCCATTCGGGAAGCTATGGGAATGGTTTTTTATGCTGGAGCAATCTCTTATCTTATCGTACCGTGCCGGAAACGGTAAAGGGTGGGCGGTGGGGGAGTTAGGAAAGAAATAACAATTAATTTCATCCCTCCGACTATGATGTTGCCGATGCGAAGCATAAAGCATACGGCTTACATTAACGGTGGGTTGGGTAACGTCTCCTTACATTTTTGCTCCTTCTCCCGGTCGAACGACGCATGAAGGGTCAACGGATGGATGGTGCAATTTCAATAATGTTTTCAACATTCAGCTACGAAAGCGTACCGGCAGAACCGGATATGCCAAGGTAGTAACGCTATTAGCCATGCTAGAGCAACGGGTTAAGCAACGATATGACCCGAAACGAGACGATTACGGTCGGCCCTGATAAGAAGCGTGGTGTATTGGTGGGGCAAGATCTTTACCATCGCATCGAATGGCGCAGCCGTTTAGGGCTCCAGGAGCAGGTGAGCAGGGATTGGAGTGCTTATCTCGGGCAGTAGACACGTCGATATGGCGAAATCAATTGGTAGCGAACCATTTCACGACCTCCAATCTCGGCCTGATCCGCAACACTTTTGCCGTTACCGTTGGGAACCGTTTCGCATCAACCGACCGAGGGTCGTATACGAATCGGTGTTATGTTATGTCAGTTGATAAAAGTCAAATTTTTGGGGAAGAATCTCGGACCGACGGACCGAACACTGCCAGCGCCTGTTTGCGGGGATTTGTATCGTGGGATGCTAGAAACAAGGCTTTCCGGTCCGGCCTTTATCGTCCGGCCTGGTGGGCAAGCGTTTCGTGATGATGGTGGTAGGATTAAACTCATCCCCTACCGGGCACGCTCAAAAACCGGAGCAATTTCCGGCGAATTGCGCCCGTGTGTGGTCCGTTCGCCGACCTCGCAAGGTCTTTAAGGGATGCTGGAGGTTGGTCGTATGTGGACACGTTTTTCAGGCGCTGTTAATCGGCATCGTACACGTACGGTTCCGTCCCCGTACTACTTTCGCTCGAGCGTTGTGTTAAAAGCTGTAAAGGTGAGTTCTTCACCGGCTGCCGGGATGGTTGTGCACCTTTGCGATGGAACGCGTGGGGGGACGCGTTGTACGCGGTCGGCGTAGCGAGCAGGATGGTAATAAAAATCTGAAAAACTCACACAAAAACCCACATCCGGGACGGGTGCGTTCTCGGTAGGGGCAAGATTCAATTTAATTTTTGATCTTCTTTTATGACTTTCAATTTCGGGTTAATCGTTCCCGGGGAGTCACGGGATCGGTCGGTTCATTAGGGGTAGATTAGCCCTTTCCGTGTGATGACTACAACTCCTGGGCGAAGCGAGTTTTTTTTCGTTGTTGTTGCTGTTGCTATAGATGGTGCGCTCCTGTCGGGAACTCCATCTGCTACATCTACCTCTACTCAGAACAAATCTCACCCGTTTTAGTTGGTCGTTTTTGTCGATTTCCTTCCATCCCTGCGGCAGCTTCCGGCAGCGGCTACCGAATGGTTCATCGCGAGCTAATGGTTTTGCTACCGACCATCCCCGCGGATCGGTGTTTCATCGTGGCGCCAGCAGAAGGAACAGTTGTTATGGCCGGCTTACGCAATGGCCCCATTCGAATTGGTTCTCACATGGGGTCCGGCCGTCGTTACAAATTACGATCCGGCCAGCAGTTGCTGTTTTCGGCTAGGTTTATTGAAAAGGGTTAAAATTAATTGGTTTAAGTAGTGCCCCGTAGGCTCGCATTCACTTATCGCTTCGGGGAACTGAATTCTGACTTGGTGCAAAAGAGATAAAAAGTAGCACTTCGCTTTCCGGCTAGTGTGGTCCTGATAGAATAATCAATGAACCGTGTTTACCTTGAAGATTCTGCGTATGGGCACTGCTACACACGAGTGCCGACCGTTTGCCGACCGTGGTGGGTGTTATCGATTTCCGTAACATTTGGCGGGCGGGTAGATTAAACGATTTGAACCTGTTCTTGGCTATGGTAGTACAGTTTAAAATCATTCTCGGCTGAGCTGAACTGACGAAATTTACCATCATTTAAGGTAGCACCTTATCTCAGGATGAACGATTCATGTTAATGTTTGCTAAGCTTAATGACACGTGTGTGTCGATAAAGAAACGGTGCGTGCGAATTGTAGTTGAACAAAAATGTTCGAAACACATCAAGCGCCATGAAGTATGCAATCCGGAGTACACCTGAGTACATCAATCGGTTGGGGGTAAGAGGCACACCGAAATGTAATAGTTTTTTGAGAATCATTTCCTATTTGTTATCGGGTTGAATGAATGTTAATATTTACTATGATTTGTTATGATTGCTGTACATATTGTGGATGTTTGTTGCAAGCTGTACTTTTTTGTACGAAACACGAATGATGGGAATAAATTTCCAGAATAAATTTTAAATTAGAATGAAACCAAGAAATGCAATAAAAATTGATGAAAATGCCAAATGGGTAAAAGACTTGAATCGAATAGAATGAAATTTCACATGGCTTTATACAGACCACGATGTGATGGAAGGGCTTTCATACTATTTTCTCTTATAAGGAGTTGAATTTTTTGACTAACAATTTCATACATCTGAGTACTTGTGTAACTATTTGAGCAAAAGAGACTTGTCCATGATTTTTCTTCTCAGAATATACCCGGTGCGCAAACTGTTCCGGGGAACACTCAACATCGTTATGCTACAAAGCTCGTTCACGGTTGAAAATGGTCCCCATGGATTCCACCAGATTACGTGCCCTACTCCGGGATTGGATATCAAACAGCGACAAGAGCGTGCATTCGATCGGGATAGGATTACGCCCCGGAATACACGTGAATTGTTCCACGAATTCGCATCCAGTTAAGGGGAAAGCGCAAAACGGATAGGTTCGGATTACGTTTTGAATTTCCCTTTGTGTTTCCATGTGCACTTTCGGGTATTTCGGCATCCGTTAAAACGTGGCCCGAATGCAATTCAGTTGCAGACGGTGCAGACCATTTGCAACTGGTACATGGTGGACAATATTTTATGATCGATACATTATTTACAATTAACAAACAGCCCGACCCGAACACCGAATGTCGCATCAATAATGATTGAATTAATGTTTTACAGATCACAAGTTGTGGAATACATTCGTATGGAAACAAGCGTTATTCAAGGGAAATAAAGAGTTGCCAGAAGCCAAATTAATGTTTGAAATAGTTTACATTAACTGGGTTTACTTTAACGTTTGATTTATTTATTGCTCCACTGGGAAGTTTCGGAAAATGACCAAATTTTGCATGCAAATGTGCCATACGGTATGCTAATCGATCGGCGAAAATAGAGTACGTCAACCATTCCATCATTAAACATTGCTACAGTCACGTTTATTTCGACTCGAACTTGAGTACAAATTTATCAAAAGTCACCAAACATCGAAAACCTTCTGCACAAAATTAAAAAAATAGTCAAATCTTTAAAGGTTCTACCATTCCAGCTTGAAACATTGATACACTAACGATTATTATTATTTTTATTTCGACTTAAACTCGAGTAAAAATTTATCAAAAGTCACCGAAGATCCTCCCACAAAACTCCAAGAAAAGTCAAATCTATATAATTCGCGTATCTCGAGTGTCGCGTAACTCGGGAAAAGACGGTATTAAAAGTCAACTGCGTGATACAGGAGTAAAACGATTTTGAATCGTTCGTACGAAAAGTACAAATCCAAGTGTTGACGCAGGATATACACCATATCAACATATTTCATGTGGCTTTCCGACATGTGGCCGACTTCATGATCCTAATTCCGTTGCGTCATATGGCGTGTGTGTGGTGTAACATAAGTTGAAAAAACGCCTACACTGTTCCGTGGCGTTTGTAACACAATTAACTTCACAGCAGTAATATCCCCACTCGCGTCTAACGTATCAATCGAATCCATCCGACATCCAAAGACCGATGGACCCTTTCCTTAACCGAATCAACTTCGGTCCGGTATTCGGTTATGGAACGAAATGTTGAAACTCTACCACCAGAGGAGGTTTCGTTACGGGTTATGGGTTACGCTGATTCACCTGTTTCGCAGTAATCGCAACCTGTTTGAATTATCGCGCTTCGAAATTGGATTTCCTACCCGGGCTGATGTTGGCAGCTCTGCTTGATCCCAACGAGACGGTGTTGCCGTGTCTGTACGATGAGATTAATTTTATTATCTCAATGATTAGGGTCCGACTGGTCTTACGGGTTTTTCGCGCACGCAGACCTTCATGCTGCGGTGGTTGCTTTCGATTCCGTCCGGTCAAAGTTCCAAGTTGTCTCTAGAGCATGCCGTAGGAGTTGTAATGTTATAATACTTATTTGGATGCAGCGTCCTGGTCACAGGTTGGAGAAGTCTAGCATGAAGAATCATTTTTTGAATTACTAGCCACAGTTGTGGTTGTGGGTTTATGTTCGTTTTTTATGTATCCTTTTTCGAAAAAAAAGCGGTTGGAAAGATGGACATTTTATGGTGCAGCCGTACTAGAAATGTGATTGTGTCTAGTGTAATTCTAGAGGGAAGGATTATAATACCAAGAATGAAACATTGCTGCAGACCACCAACATCGGAAGAACTCAATTGTAGTTACAAATCATCGTGGAGCATCATCATCGGCATTGGTCGAATGATGCACTCAGCATAAAGCATGCCATGACAATGGAATAACACACCCCGGGTGACCGTCACACTGCTCCTTCTCGTGCCTGCAGGCTGTGTATCGTTGTAGTGGTGAGATGTACAATTTTACCCACTCGATAAATCCTTTCTAAGCTAATGGACTGTTTAGCTTCGGGCTAAGTCATCTCGAGTGGTCATGTATCTTTTGATCACCATCGAGCACATATGTCGTTGCAAGATGGCAAGATGCAGAGGAGATTGTATTAGATTTCGAAAGCAACCGAACTATGAATGCAGACTGGTAGGAACACTGGAAAAGAATA
This sequence comes from Anopheles moucheti, assembly GCF_943734755.1. Taxonomy (NCBI): domain Eukaryota; kingdom Metazoa; phylum Arthropoda; class Insecta; order Diptera; family Culicidae; genus Anopheles; species Anopheles moucheti. Next base: position 45,149,505 of record NC_069140.1, read on the forward strand.
TTCCATTTAAAGCAAAAATGGAATCGTTACTATTAAGCTTTTTGCGGAAAGTTGTACAGTTGACTAGTTTCTAGCACTAGTTTCTATTTATTTATATGGTTCACAGAAGGATTAGCAATTCACGAAGCTTCTTGGTTATAACGTGCAAAACTGAAAGCTTCTCTGTAGTTGGAGTATTTAATCCTCCACTCTGAACATACAACACAAACACGAGCTACTGAAAATATCCATAGGGATGTGCTATAATCGGAATAAATCGTATAACAAAGTAAGCGAAAAAAAAAGCATATGATGACAATGGGCACTTCTCTGGGAATCTGCTGTGGAGCGAGTAACACATCGGGTACTGCTCCTTATCACTGTGCAACAGATTAACAGGAGCGAACCTTCCGTAAATGTTACACGTTTCACAGCGTCACTGTGACTAGCCAATCCGGTACGGTTTTTCAAATCTTTCCCGCTTGTGCGGGTCCATCCGGGTGCTAAATGGGCAAGATTTCACGGGTTCTTACCGAAGCCGGTAGTTTTCCCGGTAAACACCGATATAGTATCGATTTTCGTACCGATCATCCAAAAAAAAAGGTTCCAATCATTCCATTCCTCACCCACCCGGGTGTTGACGTCGAACCGGCACCGATAGGTTGGACAATTTCGGGAACACAGCGCACTGTAAACGTGCGACATGACTTTCAAGTGGGTAGCTTCGAGGTAAATCATCAATTTTCAATTAGCTAGGTGAGTTGACAGAATGTGACAGAGCGCGCCAATGTGGTTAAGGGGACCGCTTTACCAGAAGCGTATCGCTGCATCGAGTGGTTCGTATTTGAGCAGAAGTGTCTTTTGGACGGTGCGGATGAATGATTTGGCTCCAAACGAGCTCCAAACCGCACAGGGAATGGCGGCCAGCTGGCTGGCGCTTTCCACGAATGGAAGCTGCTTGTACAGCGCGGAAGAAATCTTTTCCGAGAGACATTTTGGGCCAAAGCGTGCCGGGCACGCTGTGCTATGAATAGACTGAAGTGGTGTTGTATTTTCATTGATCGGGATATCGAGTGTCGCTTGAAAAGGCGGAAGATGTACGGAATCAAAAAAGGACATTCTTGTCGAGCGGACAGGGGGTTAACAGGTTTTATTATTACACAATTTCTACACATTGCACGGGTATATCACACGAGAAACAGCAGCATTCCGACGAGGGTGCATCGTTACTAATCCTAGCAGATGGAACGTGGGCACCCGTTTTGATGCTAGGATTGGAAGATGAAACAGCCGGCAGCCAGGAAGATGGTTCTACTTCTTCTTGTAGATGTAATCCAGCTCGGACAGGTAGACGGCGGTAGGTTGGGGGGCCAGCTGCAGGCCGGCGAGCTGTGCGTTGTTGAGCAGAACCAGCTGCTGAAGGGTCGATTCGGGAAGATTGATGAGATAGACTGGACGTGCCAGCTGCTGGTCCTGCGGCTGATCCACCGATACGGCAGGAAGGTCCTCGAGCCGTTGACTTTGACGGTTGAAGAGTGAAGAGTGCTGGCGACGGCGCAACTTGGCGCTCGTGTTGGAATCAGCCGTGGGTTCCAACGGTGCAGCAGTGTCCTCGTAGTCGTCGTAGGTAGCGGTGGTGGTCACAGCATCGCTGGACTCCGTGGTGGCCGGTTGTTCTTCCTGAGGTACCGCGGTAGTTGTTTCGACGCCGGGTGCTGCTTCGGTGGTGAAGGCAGGAGGCATCTCCTCCCCAGGCAGCGGGAATGCCTGATCCGGCTTGGGATAGTGATAGCCCGAAGACGTCGGCTTAGGATAGTTGTAGCCTGCTGGTTGCTGCTGTACCGGAGGTGCATCCTCAAGCCGGGCCAGGCGAGAGTTTGGTCGCTGCACTCCAAACGCGGCCCGGGATCGGAAGCGCAACGGTGCTTCAGCGGCCACTAGTGCGACCAGTGCGAACAGGACAGCAGCACGAATCATGTTTGTAGAGTAATGGTTGAAAGGGTTCCGAGCGCGCTTGAGGGAGCGGAAATTAATTGATTGATGAGATAACCGAAACTGATATCGATTAAGCGCTCGGCGGACGGCTTTTATATGATGGGCCGTGGGTTTTGTGGTACGCGCTAAACCGATTCGCCCTGCCGATGTCCGCATCAAGCCTCCCCACCGCACACAAGCAGGGGCGTAGGTGCGAAAGTGTTACGGTGTCAACCGAAAAGCAATTACCGCGTGCGAACGTCAGCTGTGGTAGCGGCGCGTACTCACCGGCAAGCGGCACGTGCAGACATGAAGGATGGGAAGCACTCACATCACTAACTCCACCGGAAGGACATTGGCCGGGCAAAGATCGGTATCGACACTGACCCATTTAGTTACCGGGCAGCGGGACGTGTTCGTCCTCGGCGTGCAGGGTCACCGCAGGGGCCGCATTTAGATTTTGGGCCAGCCCGCCGCCTCCAACATTCGGCCCCGCGCAAATCGATTATTCGGCAACGGCGCCGGTGTCCGTGCCACCCGTTTCGCGTGACCGTGATCGCTGGAACGCGGTGTATGTGTGCGGAAGCAAATGAACTCTTAAAATTGGACATCCATAAAAGTCGCCCCTGGGTGGTTTGGTGGGAGGTTGTCCCCGGTGCGTTTCGATCTGCCAACTGTGTACTGATGGATGCCGATCAAGTGCCGAGGATTTTTAGCTTTTGGTGTGGGCAATGTCATCGATTAGCGTTTGGCACACGCGTTGTTTGATTGGAGGTTAGAATTGTACGTAATTGTGTGAGTTGTGTTGTTTAGTTGTTTTCTTTTTTCTCTCATCCATTTTCATCTGCATCATCAGGGTAGCCCGGAGCTAAATTGAGTTTCCAAATTTGGGGCCTTTCGGTGTTCTGTCGTGGTGATTTGGTGATTGGGTATCGGGACAAGAGATGGCAACAATTTTATCGACTGCAGCGCACTATCTGCAACGTCGATTGTATTAACAATTTACCTCTGTGCGAAATAAGTCAATTTAATACGCGCAGTGGTAATAGTTCTTTGATATTGGATTATATTTAAATTGCGGATGCATTGCAGAATAATTGACGCATTGGGAAACCCTTTGCTTAGTCTGAGTTGATTGACTACAAATGCTCCGTCGATGGCTCATTTAATTAACAAAACTTTGTCTGAATATCTAATATAGCGTGTGCAGTGAGTGGAGATTATGAGCAACACTTTGCTTAACACGTTTCGTACCACAAAATGCGAAATGTTCCGAGGAGTTCCGGCGTCACCCAAAAATGGGTGAATTTCTTATACCTTTGGAATATAATTTTCATTTGGTATTGTGAACATGAAATGAATAGAACTAAGTTCTTTTAATAAATTAGAAATTAAGGAAAAAAAAAACAATCCGGCCGAGTACACCCGCGAAAAGGTGACCTTTCACTGTTTGGAGAAGAAAATGTCTTCAAACGGTTGTGAATTGTATATTGTATCCGGACTCTGTATCTGTTGCAATTGTATCTTCAATTAAATGACTTTCAGTTATAAGCAATGCAAACATATTATTTCAACTTGTACAGTAAAGTTCATAAGTTTTTCCTTTACATTTTATTTGTTGAGGAAAGATTAAGAAAAACTGTCTCAAATATTTTCTTTTTCGTTGATTCATATATTTTTTTATTATTTATTTATTATTATTTTATTAATGTTGTATATTACAAGTATATTACCAAGCAATAAATGACGAGGTTTTTTTATGTATATTTTTGTAAACTGTGATAGTAACATTACCCATTAGCGGTTCCCTTCCACACACATTACGTTATAGTTCCACATCTCAACATCATAATTGCTTATAATAAATTAAATGATGTGAATTATGAACAATTTAGTCTCTTTTAGTCGAGTGCATTTAGTTCGCTATATGCGCTAATATCTTTATTTGATACATTCTGTGCATCATTCTCTTTGAGATATTCTACACCAAACAATCATATCGAGTATAAGGAAAACTATATGATCCAAGGTTAACAGTGAAGTGTCAGATGTCATGTGTCACATCACTTGTTTGGTAGTTGTCTTTGAGGTACCATCGGTTGTGGGAGAAGACAATGAAGGGCGAATTCACAAACCACTTGCCTTTTCTGCTGCTAAAATGTGCCTTTTAATCGTCGAACAGTTTTGTGAAGTTGCGCCAAATGCTTAACCTTTAATCGAATTATAATCGAAAACGCACCGCTTCGACTCGGCCACAGAGACGTACGCACAGTTGATAATGCTGTGCCGCGTGTACGCATGGGATGGCACGCAGGTAGTGGGTGAAGCGGCAAGGCAGACGCGAGTTCAATCGTAGTGGTATGTTTAATATTCATGTCACAAGTGGTACAGTCGGCGGACTGTTGGCATTACCGCATCGGTACGTGGGGATGACCCGGCGGACGGTGGTGGGAATGTGCCGTGCGTGATTCGCGATCCCTCTGTCACCACCTGCGCTAGCGCTTCCTCACCCATGACAGATCGCATTGAATTGAGCTTAGCGGGTTGCTTCCGTACGGTGCATTCGTCCGTTTCGATTCGTTTGCTTATCGCGGGTGCCGTTTGGCAGAATGCCCGAATGCACCATGCACCGAAAGGTCCGCATCGGTTGCATTCCTGCGCTCTTCGTCCAGCGTGGTAGCGTGGAGCCGAAATCGTTTCATTGGGGCATGCATTGTGGCAAAAATCATTTCTAACGGCAGACGCTGCTGGCGCAGTGGCCCTGCTCCCCTCGGAAATACCACGCTAGCGGTCGTAGTGAGGAAAAATCACTTAGCGTTATTAAATTTTTGACAGCTGTTAGTTGTCTGCTAGGGAAGGCGGAAAGGTTTTTTAATCGTTGCACCGTGCGTACGATGGCGAGACAATCCGCCTGAAAACAGTGGAACTGGGGTGGATTGGTGGATACAACAACAATGTTGCAGATGAGCTTCAAGGACAGTAATCGAATGTGACATTCAGGCGAATGAATGTTGTGTAAATTGATTGTAAACTGTATAAAGGAAATATCTAGCAAGCAAACCACCGAATCGAATTTGAACAAGTTTTCAACTACATTTATTGCTTTGCTTTGAACTACACAGATAATTGAATAGAATAATGATAGAATAGAATACGCTTTACTTTATCGTAAAATGGCTTTGATTTGCTTTGAAAGAAAGTTGCTTAAATTATCGCATTTCTTATAACAAACACTTTGTTATGACAATTGCATACCCTAAGGCGTTTAAAACGGGGAATGAGTTCTATTAAAATGGGGGTAATGCATAATGTTGGTTGCTGACAAAATTGCAATAACTGACTAAAAATATATTTTGGGAGGCCTGGAGGTGTATTGATAGCGGCGTCGGTCAGCACACGACAGGGCTGGCCCAAAACCCCGCCCGGACCAATCACTTCTACGGGGTTAGTAAAAAGTCTAAGAGAACCAAAAATTGCAGGCCTTGATCTCTTGGGGTTGTTGTGCCGATAAATAAAGAAGAAAGAGATTAAATTATTGCTGCTTGTTTAATAATATGGCACTTAATGTTTAATAATAAATAATTTAGAAGTGTAGTAGGAGTTTTGTAGCATATTTATAAACCTTTCAATATGAATTTACACACGCAGGATGTTATCCATTTTTACACTGGAACGCTATTACTAAATTTTCAGATATCTATTAATGTTGTGATGATTTTTTTGGAGTATCTATCAAAAATTCATTTTTGAACCCATTCTGTGCAGTTCCGTTCGTTCGATGCCTTGATTAAAACCTCCGTCCGCGTTCTAACCTTAGTGATATGTCCGGACTGTAGTGGCTGTTGTCACGGACAGGAGAAAAAAGTCCCGTCCTATTCTGCCGAACAAACAAAAAAATAGCACCAACCAACCAAATTCATCCATTCGGTGACAGATTGTCTGTGTCGCAATCTGAAGCACCGGCACATCGAAACGTGAGCAAAAAAACCTCCCAGTTCCTATCCGGACATTCGCCCTCTGTGGCTGGCTGGCACGATGCAAGAGAAACGCGATAATTTTGCGTGTTTTTTTTTTTGTTTGCTCGTTTCGCCTCGCTGGTAGTCATTCAGCTCACATTCAGCGCTCGCCGTTGTTTGGTGCCGGATGACGACGACGACGACGGCGACGACGACGACGAAGCGCCAAATACATGCTCAATCATCTAGTTCATCTCCGGATCCGGATCGTCGTTCCGGGGGTTTTTGGTGCAATCGAAATGGGCGAAATTTTAACGACAGCTCGAATGAAACGCGAGCCCTTCAACGAACGGCGGCGCAATCTTAATTCTGCACCATCATTCCGCACTTGGAGGGCCGGAAGGAAGTGTGGCCCGCTTCCGAATCACGTCCGCTGCGTCATGATCCTGCGTCAGCTTCCATTACCACGGACATCGCACTTTAACCTTCATGCCGATCGGGGTGCACCAGCCGGGGTCGGCGTCGGAAGTGGTCTTACACGCCATACATCATCAATCGGAGGTCCTTTCCTGCGTTCTAATCGCTGTTCCCTTCTTGAACTGAATTTCGAACGCTCGGCAACTAGCGCCAGTGCGAGTTAAACTGCTTCGGTGTTAGCGCTGTGTACACAAATTTCGTAGTCAACTCATCATTCGCAGTGAGAAGGTTAATAAAGCGACTACATTCGCGATGGGGCGGAAATGTTTGTGTATAGCCTGTTCGAGTATGTTGCATGATGATGGCTCCCCGTTATACGAGGTGTACACTCACACGATACATTTTAGTAGCGATTAAATGAATGTATTCTGGGTGCAAGGAGTTTATCGAAGTTGAATGTGATTTGTTTAATTGTTTTTTAAAGTGTAAAACATACTGTTTTTTAAAAAAAGGCCATTGCAACAAGCAATGTTGCTTTTTATTTTGAAGCTCTTTTATGTAATTTAAATGTAAATTGTAAATTTTAAATCACACGAAATAATAATTACCAGCTTAAAGGTTGTTTGTTGCATAAAGTGCATGAAGCTTTTGTAATGCTAAAATTTGTCGACAATTTTGTCATGCGAATTGCATATCGAAAGGCGCACGAAACGCCTGTGCGTATGCAAACGGTGTTACCCACAATTGAATAACAAGAGATAATTTCTCGCTTTCCGCTAATTTTTCAGCGCATAATTGTGACCAACAGCGTTATAAAATGTTACAGCCATCAATTTTGTTTTCCGCCTATTAGGCCACGATTCACGATAACGAACCATCTTTTCCTTCGTCCACGGTATCAATCTATACGCCAGCATGAAGTGGTCTGCCTTTTGCCTTGACGATTCCGCGTCAAGATGATGATGATGCAGTCTGCAGCAGAAGGAGATGCTTGATGTCTGCTGCTTGCCACAACGGATTCCGTCACTGGCGCCTAGTACCGACCGACCGGTAAATGGGTCGGTGCGGTATGGAAGCTAATCGTCTTTGTCAATGCCGGTCGTCAACGACGATTTTTTTGTTGTTGTTTGTTGCAATACTTCCATCGATGAGAACTCGTGCAGCAGACGAGTAAGAGGGACCTGCCTGGAACCGAACACCGGTGACGCCGGCTGGACGGAATGTTTGTGCGAACGATGAGACGACGTTGCACCAAGTTCGAAGGCAAACAACCTTCGATGGTGCATGGGATGTATTTGCTTGGAGCCGTACATAAACATTCAGTTGTGTGCAGGAACACGAGCATAGTGTGCGTACATAACATTACAAAATTGTTCAACTATCACTGACAATATGGTTTCACCTTGTTTTAAGGTGGAAATAAGATAGGATGCAAGCTGCAAAGAATAATGTGAAGTCCTACAATCACTACATCTTCCGATCCCATGGAATGACCTCACGATGTTTGCAACCGATTGATTGCGTTCAGCACTATTCGCCAATGACATTTAGCTCTAATGACCATGACTACAGACGATCCCATTGGTATACCGTACCCAATAGCAGCATCTGAACTAGCCGAAATCGCAATCTGGGTGTGTGTGTGATGTGACCCACACAAGATGGGGCGTAAAACCGTGAACTTTGATGTTGCAAAATGGACCAAAATTTCCTAGAGGCATAGACCATTTCAAATGGTCGGACATGCGTCAAATGCACCTGTGACATGGTAAATTTACCGTCGCAAACAGAACAGAACCAGATGTTTGCACAAATAGAGTCGATTCCATGAATTTGCAATTGGACGCAGGGGTTCTTGCTGTGTAAAATCCCTCGCCGATGGGATAGAGAATGGGGTGTTTTTTTTTGATATGTCAAACTTATTTCTGCCAACTTTGATTATGAGATTCAGCTAAAACGTGATAGCAAAACAAACAGTATATAGCATAAGTTGGTGCAAGCAGCACTACGTATTGACTGTAAATATTATGTTAACAAAACATTCGCTGACCTGCCAAACCAAACATTGGCTACAATTCCATGCAAAACTGTTTTCCCCGCATGCATGTGCATGAGGTGTATCTCGGATTTTTTTGTTGTTGTTGCTCTGCTGTTAGCATTTCCCTTTTTTTCGTCCACCGTGCTCCACACAAACGTGTGGCGCTAGTTTCGCATGTGTGCACGTGTAGGTGATTGTGCTCAAACAGATCCACAGTCGAATGCAAATCGACTGCCGATTGATGCCACAATAAAATAGCGCAAACATATCGTGCAAACGTATCGATTTGGAATTCCTTGCGCCCGGCGCGCCGGTTGGCCTGGCGGAATATATTGATAAAACGAGATAGAAAAACGGACAATATCGTCGGGATGTGTGGTATGTGTGTGTGTGTGTGTGTCGTAATATGGATATATATATATATATCCTGTGGGAAAATCATCCATCCAGCACCGCACGGACCGCCAATGAATCGTGTGCCAACGATATTATTATCATTTTCCAGCATCGTCCAGCACCGATCAGCGTTCCATTGCTGGCACTGGGAATTGTGAATTTATTTTCCATGTTTTATTTTGTTTGCAAACATTGAACAAACACATTGAGCCGGATGTTTAACCGGCATTTTACGGATGCCGGCACAATGGTATGGTTTTTATTTCTTATTAGGACAGCTAGGAATGGGGGCTTAGCGGTGCCGTTACGGGGGAAAAGGATTTTCCGATCGATAATATTCAAAATGTAGGTTTGAAAAATTTTACTGTGCGATAACAGTTTTTTCCAGGTATTTTAGGCGATCGCATTACGGTTCAATTTTAAAGAGATGGAAAGAAGCGGAGCGTACCAACTGAAACGTGCTTTGGAACGCAGTACATTTGTATTTATTGCGAAAAATAGATTAGTATTTCCGTAGAAGTAGAGGTTGATAAAAAAGTAAGATTTTGCGGTGTGTAAATTGCATTTTGCTCCGCGTAATGTTTGTCCGTTGCTATTTTTGCTTAAAGTTCTGTAGAATGGTCAGTTTTTTTTTGCAAATTTGGTTTTGATCGTTTTATCAGAGATAAAGTTGAAGTCATATGCGTATCGGTTAAATAGTGTTTTATGAATGAACATAATGAATGTTACATGTCGTTATAGGGTTTCCAACGGTAATTTAATTCTGGGTATTTTTTTTGCTTGTTCATGCGCAGGTAGTTATGGTGCATGCGTTAGATGCCAATTAGCTATGAGCTACTAGATCAATAGGAAGGGACACTTTCACAGGGTTACTCTTAGCGATTTTTGACCCAACGAAATGGAGACGCCCAGTCGCTCAGTTCACAGCCCCCTGTAGAATGGTCAGGATTTTTTTTTGCCAATTTGTTTTTGATCGTTTTATCAGAGATAAAGTTGAATGTTTGCTTCAGCTAACGGAAAAACATAGCGTTCATATGCGTATCGGTCAAATAGTGTTTGATGAATGAACATAATGAATGTTACATGTCGATATAGGGTTTCCAACGGTAATTTAATTCTAGGTTTTTTTTTGCTTGTTCATGCGCAGGTGGTTATGGTGATACGCTATGGCATGCGTTAGATGCCAATTAGCTATGAGCTACTAGATCAATAGGAAGAGACTATTTCACAGGGTTACTCTTAGCGGTTTTCGACACGACGGAATGGAGACGCCCAGTCGCTCAGTTCACCCTTTGTTTTTATGGTTGAAAATGAGTTTCAATTAATGAGATTTGGACATTCAGAGCTTTCTCGGCTTGGAAGACCGGTCTGCAACAGGATATTGATTCAAGAGGTGTCTGATGGTGTAAATTAAATTAATTTAATTTAATTTAATAAGTACTATCTGCCTTGCAGCTCAACATATAAACTTACAGCTAACTTAAAATTGAGATAAGAGCTAGGAGAGGAAACTATCTAAGGGAATAAGAATTAAAGAGAAGATCTTAACAAGGAACGGAATACGGAATATGAAAGATGGAATCAAACCAGTGAAACGAAGAATTAAATGCACATTAAGCATGCAGCAAAGGATCATTGCGACCAACAGTGGTATGGCGTAAGAGGATAAATAAAGGAAGACGAAAACGAAGTATACGGTTATTGGCATAAAAAGAAATCGATCACAGCAAAGACCGAGCATCAATACGATCGAACAGTAGGGAAGCAATAAATAGTATTTAGATGGCGGCGAGCTTCGAAATTTCAAGTCCAAGCAACTGACACTTAGAGTCATAATCTGGCAGCGTGGAAGAAGATCTACCAGCGATAAGATGAGATTTCTATTTCTTCGGGGGTCTCATCTTTCGAGGTTCAAGGCAGCCGCCCACTTCGTTTTCCGTAAGATCCGCCACTGGTTATAATAATATAAATCGCTCATTGCAACACTCTCAGGTGATTGTTCCGAATGTATCGATAGGAAATCAATAATTTATAATTAATAATAATAATTAATTTATAATAAATTTTAGACGGTTAGTTAATTTCCTATATTTTTAATCAATTTTTAGGACATTTTGCGCAGTTTAAAAAAAAGTAAATGTGCGCTATTTATTTTCCTTTCCGAGTAGACCTGTTTTTGATTTTAGTTATAGATCTTTTTGCTCTCAGAAGCTATTATTTTAACAAGATCGTAAAACTTTTCACGCACCCGTTATGAGTGTCGTTCCACCAAATGAAGCTTTTTTGCTAGTGAATTAGTTTATCCTCTCGTAGCGGTCAGAGGACAAGTTTTTAGCGCTCCTCTTCACAGTGGAACACCTGACCGCACCACTTTTGCCAGGTCGGGAACCTTCCCAACGCTTTGCCAAGATGCGTGACATACAACAGTGAACGGGCGGGCGTAAAGTAAAGCGAAGAAAACCAAAAAATAAAAATGCAACATCGTCGCTAGGCGTGCCTTCCGTAATGAGACCGGCATTGGGCCACCTCTTTAAGCTCCGTGAAGAAATTAATAACTTAAGTGAATTAATTAGAAAGCACCGAAACTGGGCGTCAAGGCGCGGACCACGTTCGAAACTTTTGCCGTGGCGTTTTCCACCGAGACACGGCATGGCAGTTGCTTTGGGGAATTTAATTTAAAGTTCCACGCCCAGAGACGACGAGGACGACGACGACGGTACGCGGCGTGCAGAAAGCCGTGGAGGTCACGCCCGAGCAAATCCGGCCCGTGGAACTGGGACTCGTGGTAACGCAAACTTGGCAACAAAATTAATCAGCCATGATTTGGCAGGCCGCGTGTAGTGTGTTTCTGGGCAGTGATGGTTTTTTGTTTTCGTTTTCGCTAGTGCAGAAAACCCAGGCTCGTCTGTCCGGCCAACAGACAACGAGACAGATTCTTTGCTTGTGCCCCTGCGTTGCTTGTCGTCGGTTTTGGTTGGGTGGTTTGCTTTCCTTCGTTACAGCGCTGCTGGGTTTGCCCGGGTCGGAGAGGGAAGTTTGGTTTTTGTGTGCGATACAAACTCTCCGGCTGGGAGAAAGACAAAATTTCCCATCGCACCAGCTACCATGGTCACCTCTAATGGATCTAATGTGGTACGAACCGTTGCCGTGTGCATGATGGTTGTCTTCTTCGCTTTGCTCTGTTGGTATGTGTGTTTTAAGATGCGTTTCCAATGGTTTGGTGTTCCTTGATGGAGGCCCACTTTTTGAAGATGGTCATGTTTCCATCGTGTTTCCATTCGTTTCCGGCGCTGGACAGTGTGAAAAGCAATTACGAAAATGAGTCAGAGTTTTTTATGCCTCTTGCTTTCCCATACCACTCACCATTGCTCTGCAAGCTGTCTTCAAGCCACCAAGACTGTCCAGTCGCTGTCTGTTGAAGGTTTACGTACGAAGCATAGAAAATAAAATTAGTGCCATCAACGGGAAAGCAAAAATGAGAATTTGGTTAAATTTTTAAATTTGATCACATTAACCAAAACGTGGTCTTTTTTGGTGGGCAGGTAGAGAGACTAGAAAAAATAACAAACAATCTGTCGAACACATAATTGAGTGTTTGAGATACTAGAGAAAGGTTGGTACGAGAGGTAAGAAGGAAAACCCGTGTTGGCATAATGAACTCGCTAATTTGTAGTTTGTGTTGTGTTTGTTAAGAGTGTTTCGGGGAAAAAATCGTTTTAAATTTAAGCTGCTTAAATGCCGCGATAATGGTTGTATAAAAGTTTTGTAATTTCGTTCACACTAGTCATTAAAGGACAACGCTGAATGAACGTAGTTAAACCCGAGCGATGAAAATGTATGATTTTGTGTTCCATCTTTTCTCAAGCTTTAACTCGGATGGTTATAACCAAGGTCTGTGTAGGATAGAGGTCGAGTAATATAGAGCAATTTGACAACTAGCCAAAAGTTCGTTACACGTGATTTGACGTTTGGACGTCCTTTTCCATTGAAATGTTTTGTGTGTAGTTGTGTTGATCAATCGGGATATAGTAAACAAGTAGGCTAGACGCAAGGAATCTTACACGGGCGACGAAATGTCAAATGAAATCCAAAATGGCGAACCTCTATCTTGGCTATTACTCGACCTCTATCCTACACAGACCTTAGTTATAACTTTCACGGTATCGACCAAGGTCTGTGTAGGATAGGGGTCGAGTAATATAGAGCAATTTGACAAGTAGCCAAAAGTTCGTTACACGTGATTTGACGTTTGGACGCCCATTTCCATTCAAATGTTTTGTGTATAGTTGTGTTGATTAATCGGGCCGGTCATAGCAACAAGATTTTTATTGTTTTAGAATTGGTTGGAAATTTGGATGTGGAAAGGCTAGACGCAAGGAATCTTACACGGGCGCCCAAACGTCAAATGAAATCCAAAATGGCGGACCTCTATCTTGACTATTACTCGACCTCTATCCTACACAGACCTTGGTATCGACAAATTGTTATGATCTGTCAAAAGATGTTTGACGCTTTGGGAAATATTCAACCTGCCCGGGTTGTCGAAGTGAAATTTCAATTCCGTTCAAAGGGGGTTCTTGTTTGCATCGTGTTAGGATATGTTTCACACAGCTGAAATGTGCATTACGTGATTTGCGGTAAAGGGAAAGTTTGTTCCGTTTAAAAGCGTTTTCTATGTATTTACTACGTTATTTTGCTATGTACTTTGCATACTTTCAGCGGCTTTTACAAAGCGATTACTGTAAAAGTTTACGAGTTTGGGTAAAAAAAACTTTACGCAATATGAGTTCGTTGTCTTCTTTTACTTACATTTGCTTGCTTGAAGATCTTTTGTCAGCTTATCTTAGACTATCTTCTGTTTAGATAGTACGACAAAGACCTAATATAGTGTTATGGAAGGAACCAAGGACGAATGAAATTTTAAAAAGAGACAAAAGTATATAGATAAACTTCCCAAATATAGCTACAGCGCAAATTATGACAAAAGTTGGATTTGAATTCTCTATAAAACGAAGCATAGGTTTTTCAACTATAACGGGCATATTTTTATTATTAAATATTGATATTTCTTTACACTGCTGCATAATCCATTCTAAGCTTAACATTGACGTGCGTAGAAAAATCCGTTTTTGAATTTTTAAGCTTATAATCGTTGATTCAGCTAAAATGCAACACCGGGAAATAAACTGGAAATAAAAAAGAAATTGCTCCCGTTCGTTAGACTGCAGGCTTCCCTATATAATCACCCAATATTACCCAGGGTAACCCAGTGTAATTTTAACACAAAAAAATCTCAAAACTGATGACATATTATTGCCATAATTGGATCACATACTCTACGTGGAGTGCAGAACACACGAAAGCTTTCAATTTCTTCAGGACAGGATCGGCACAAATTCCCATCTGGACCAATCCCACCGGATTGATAATACAGCTACGGGAACGGTTGTAGTGACGTTAAAGAATCTTTAAATCTTTTATTAGTCATCCACAAAGTTATAACACTGAATACATTGTAGTTGAGAAGGTCATTTAGTAATTATGAGAGCTTTAAAGACCACCGTGATACCGAGTAAGATGATGATGATGATACCCACCGCAAACCGCGACTCTAATGTAGAGATAGTCAAATTAATAGACGATTTAATTTACACTTTAATTTACTTTATTGTAAAAAGTTTATACTGATATTGAAGGATTTGTTAAGTTTACAATCTTTTGATATTAAATAAAATTTGTTACATCTGACATAATAGAAAAAAGCTAAATGTTTATTACAGCCCAATTTTGCTCAAAAAACAACCGTAAAAAAAACCTGTGGATGGAACCACCATCATTTAGATATGGAATATTAGAAGTGCCAATTTTGAAAGCAAATGCAGCTATCATGCATTGCACTTTATATTCCATCAGCGGAGAACAAAGCAAAGGAGTGTAAACTCACATACACTCGTACACTCATACACACACACACACACACGCTCACGAATAGAATGTTTTATTGGACTCATAATGCGCGCACCGTAATTATAACCCGCTCGGGAGCAAGAGCTTTTCCATTTGGTGTAATGGAACCCGAGACCGTTGCAAACTCTAGGTCCGGTATAGTGCATCTACCCCTAACACATCGTTGTTCCATGGCATTCAGGCAGCGGCGTACATGGCGTACAGCGGCGACGTCGACGACGGATGGACAATCTGTCTAGCTCGGGTACGTTGGGAGACGGCAGGAGCGCAAGGAAAGCAACACGAAAAAAAATCGAATAAAAAGCTAACGAGCGTAGTCTATCAGTAGAGCCCGGGAGGAAGGAAAATGGACAAAAAAAGCACACACCAATATGGTGGCACATGAACATTTGTGGAAGCATTTTATTTCCTATTCATAATGGCAACTCACCTGGCAACCCAATGTGGCATCGTTTGAGGTTATGTGCGCAACCCTTCGGGCCCCCCGGCTACAGGGTGATCCAGGATTCATGGGTTAGCAACAAAAAAAAAAAAACAAAATAATAATGCGGAACAGTAACACGAAGGAAAAATAAAAACCTTCTCGGTCGCAACAATGAACTGATGCGAGGCATCGGTTGGATGCTGCCAACCCACCCAGCGGAGAAGTTCGGTGTGGTAGCAAAAAATAAATAACAACTCCGGTTCATCGCAGCAGTTGCGGGTTGATTGGTGGATGGCACAAGAATCGGTGAGACAACATGGCCGTACCGCTGGGTGTCGTTGGGCCGTTGTTAAGCAATAAAAATGGCCACCACATTCTTTCCGGGAGACAACGATTTCGGTTCGCTCGTCTCGTTTTGCACCTCCCTCAGCCCTCCCACTGTTCGGTTTCTGTAAAGTTTCGTGTTTTTTTAACCGCTCCGAACGGTGAAGTATAAATAACGACAGCAGCACACATATCTACCACAGGTGCGATGGGATGGATTGGTGTTACGTTTGGAAAGTTCAATTCATTCCTTTCTTTCTTACTCGTATTCGAATCCATCCAATGTTGCGAATGGTGGAAAGTACGGAAAGTGCATGCTCACGCTACAATGGGAAAACTGGTGCAGCGTAGTGGCACACACACACAAAACAAAAAATCCCACAGAACAAAAAACTTACCCGAAGCAGTGTTTGGTTGCAAATTTATGCAATTACAATTGTTCTTTTCTGGGAGGAATTTGATTTCACATGTATACGGATTGTAGTAAAGCAGTTGTGAATTGAGTGAAAACTTTTCGCTTTTTGTGCTGCATTTAAAGCTAAAGTGTTCACAATCCTGGTGAGGGTTTTGAGGTACAGGAGCGTATGCACCGGAGCATAGGGAAAAGGTTGTTTTTCGTAGAATGGATGCAAATAATTTGCTATTGGAAAACTTGTTGAAAAAAGTTAGTAATTGGATTGGTGTTTATTTTCGGATTGTGAGTAAATGAAAAAAAAAAAACACATTTGCGGGTTAACAGGAGTTTTAAGCATATTTTTGATCCTTGGGCCTTTAAAATTGTCATTAACAATCTCAAGAGGATAGCGGAACGTGGTACCCATATGTAACGGCAGAGGGCGCTGATCGTCGGTTACGTGTGATTATTAGGGAGGGGAAGTTTGGAGTGGTTTAATGATTCCACTCAGACTCCGAAGCTGAAAAACTATATTTAACTCATAAAAAAAACGGAATAATCGATACCAGATAGCACCAAAATCCGAGTTCCGGAATAATCCGCAATCAAAGCAGAAATTAACATCGCCGTTGTCAACACTGTTGTCTATTCCGTAAACACAGTAACAGTACACACCGGAATATCGTCGTTTTTTATGAGCTGTAAGGTTCGCTTTTCCATGGGTGTTAAGGATTATTCTGTAAGCTTCTTTGAAGCTGTTGTGGTTCGCTATGAAACACTATAATTAAGAGCAAATAATGCCAAGAGAAAGCCGAAAATGGCAGTCATAGGCCTCGTGAAGTGACAGCACTACATGCAAGGCATGCAAGTTTTTACCCAGAATTTTCTTAAGTTCTGGCACAGTTCACCATGCAAAAATTCCAGTCCTTTTTCGCGGATTCGGCTCAGGTCGGGTGTGAGAACAGGAGATGTGCCTGTGCATAATTCAACCAGCGACGAACAAGCATGGTTCTTTTTCAAAACACACTCGATGATTTTGGAAAAGGTTAATATATCAGGATGATTTTACTAAACGTGTAAAAGAGCTTGGCTCAAACTCCTGTACTCAACATTTATTTATTTACTCAACAACATTTACTTTTTATGAACTGATAGAGCAAGAATATCTTGTAGCCCAGGACAAAGAAATCAAAGAAATACAGTGAAAGACAAGTTTTAAGTTCAAAAATAAATATAGAAAAAATAAAATGGGCACGACAGGTTGACAGACGTTATCGACAGGCAGACAGATAGATAGCATGGAATAATATATAATATACCGATTTGAAGAAATGAAGCTTTGGGTCAAGCGTCATTTCCAGATCTCGAACTGAACAATAATTGTACAGTTGAATGATGAATGAAATCAAGCCGAATGTGGGACTTTTTGCAAATATAAAAATGAATTAACTCGCCCATCAATGTATCTACAAAAAAAATGCTACAAATTGAATCGTCTAGTGCCATTCGTATGATAATAACAAGAATCGGAAGCATAATTGTTTAGTATATCGGAATTAAAAGTATTTAGCATACGTACCAAACGATAAGAAGGTTGTGACAAGAGTCGAGTACAGTTGCCAATTGATGCAATTGACAAAGCAATCAGCTTGAATAACGATCCTTTAGTGTTTCATTTCGGTATTTCCAAAGCTATCCTGAAACTGACGACTGTTTACTTACTGGGTCAACTATTTGAAAACATCCACGAATACACTCTGTAAGAATGCTTGTCAGAGAAAAAAGCCTCATGTATAAAAAAAATTAATTAATTTGCCTAAATGTGTGCAATTAAGTACAAAAACATTTAAAATACAGTAAACAATGTAACGCTTGCTTTAGAAGCACACTCCATGATCAGTCCCTATGGTGATGCTATCCGATAGCAACCGATATTGTATGAAGTTAACAGGTGTACTAAATTTCGGCAACTCACCCGCAAGTACTAGTGGTCGCTTGCAACGCACCTCATTACTCACTACATTACTGTCAGCTACAGATACTCTGTATGTAAACGGGAAACCTTGTCGCTGTGCGGTTTGCCATTTCGTTGCGGTGCGCAATTATTGATTTAATTAATTCTACGCTGTGCTTCTGTGCCGAGCGTAAATCGCAACAAATCTCACCATTGCTTTCATTACTGTTGTTTTTCTGCTGTTGTTGCTCGTTTTGTTGGTTGGATTCATTTAGTGCACGGTGTGCACGTGTTGGAAATCAATGGTTAGCGTCCGGTCGGAAAAACTCGTGGCGATGAAATAGGATGCGTAAAATTTTGGGTTTTGCACGGGCAATGCTACCATAAATCATATTCTGGCGAACGTTCGCGATATTCGACCCACTGCGGTAAACGCTTCATCAAGGGTTAATGAGTAATGAATTTGTGGAACAATTGAAGACGTGTAGGTTTTGGTGGTGGTCGTGGGATACACGGATGGTCGGTTTTTGCGGGATAGGCATTGCTAATTGCAGAGTGCTAAATTGTAATGGCAATAGCAGGAAATTGGGAGTGCACGCGAAATTCCTCATTTTGCAATTGAAATGGAACTGTTAATGGTTCAAAAGAGTTTGAATATTACTGAAATTTAATACTGTTCAGTGGATCAAATAAATTCATCGCATATTTGTTGCATACATCAGTGCTGTAGTGTTGTATGCATCGAGTAGGCTGTGATTTAGGGTGCCCCGATGGTGTGTTGGTAGTGGTGACGGGTATGACACGACAAGTCGAGTTGATGACGATCCGACCACGTGGTAAAATGAGTCTAGTAGGCCAGAAATGGCAGTCATGTCGTGTCATCGGTCGTAACGCCAAGAAAAAAGACGAAAGAAAAAAACGAAAGAGGTGAAGTGTTTAAAAAGCATCGATTGCATACACTCAGGATGAGTGCAATAAACTTAAAACAACTTTTTACTGACTTTTGATGCCCTAAAAGCAAAATAAGCAATCTCAATGGGAGCAGTTACTGCCTCGCAGAGTGAAAAATCTAACTGAAACAGTTTAATAAATGCATCACGCGAGAAAACTAAGCCCTCTTGTCTCGATTGCTTGCAGTTCACAATGGCGTCCCGCGTACGGTCACCGCCATTGCGGACCGGATACCTAAAAAGCTCTTGAAATTGTTGATAGCAAAACAATTACCCTGCCCGGGAACCGTGTGTGTGTGTGTGTAACCATCGCTTGTTAGCGCAACTGATAGTGGCGGTCATGTATTGTTTGGTGAAATGGTTTTGCAGCAAGCTGCACCGAAAGGGAACCGTTTTCCACTGTGCAATTATTACCGTTTGCTTCGGTTTCGGTTTGCAGAAAGTTTCGCAGTTCAGCGAATCCTCACAATAAAACCGGGGGTGGGAGGAGGTTTTATTGTTGGCCAGTGTTCATTTTGCTACATGTAGGCCTACCATTTCGCCGGTATGACCACTATCGCTTTCGATGAAGTGGGCACTGATGGGCGAGTGAAATATTAGTACCGCACAGCCCTATGACGCTTAGTGCTTTTGTTTTTTGGTGTTTGTTTGTGCCGATGGGTGGCATGGGTGGCTGTTTGCATAACGATGCCCCGGTACATGCTATTTACAAGTTCTATCCAATTGCAAACAAGGGTGCGCTTTGGTGCTTCGGGGCAGTATGTATGTTTTTACCTTCATTTACCTATATGATACACATTTTAAACGAAAATAAAATCTGCACTCTATATATTCACCCCCACGCACAGAGCGGAAGGGATATAAAAATCATGGTCCAGTTCCGGTACGGAATATGATGACTCACCTGAAGCTGTACCGAAGGACGATCCCGTTTGATGATCCGCAAGACCAACCAACCAACCTGTCCGGGTTCGCGAGAAACCCCTCTCTTTTTATGACCGGCTGAAGGCTGACTGATGTGGGAAGCAAAAGCTCGGTGAAAAAAGCTTCACACATGCTTCATTCCAAGGGCATATTGCGTTGGCAGAAAAAGTTTCATTAGCTCGAACCCCGGAAATGAGTCGGATGTTTCCGGGCATATGCTTCATGGTTCGGGGTTTTTTTTTTGCTTCTATTTTGCCCGCTTTTTTATAAGAGACAGTAGCGCGGGGGAGGAACGGTGGGTTTGTTTTTTTGTTGTGCTGTCCGCCATTCTAGGCAGGATTTTTTCTCCCCCCTCCCGGAGCTTTCGTGGCGGCTTCTTTCCGGTGTGGCAGATCATTCGCTACTAGGTGCTACCGGATGAGTGTGCCCTCTGTGTGTAATTTATATCCATTTAAGGGGCGTGAATTTCCCATCGCACCGTGAATTTCTCAAGGTCTCAAGTGTGCACGTATGGCGGTGGCATGCAGCTCGTTTTGTTGCTGTTGTTATTGTGTAGCCGTGTCCGTTTGCGTGAGGCATCAGATGGAGCTTATTGCAGTTGTTTTTTTTTTCTTCATCCTACAACGGTTCAAAGGGACGTTTCGTATGTTTTTTTGTTGTTGCTTTTGTTGTTGTTGTTGTTGGGACTCTTCCCGACGGTCCAATTTGTGTATGAGATTTTAGCATCTGAAATAGATGCGCTGTTGGGAACGGTCACCGGGAGGTTCTCAGCGAACCCTAGCGACCGTTGGGATGGTTATGATGGTAGAAGAAATGAGACCCAAACGCAGTGTAAAAAAGGTTTTGGTTTTATAATTTGAAGTCCGGGGGTCCCCTCCGTTTGTCTCGCAAAAGAAACGTACGGGAAGCGTTACGGTCAGATTCTCGGTCAATCCTTACCGAGCGATGCTGTGATTGTGAAGGAGCAAATTTAAAATTTTCCACCCCTTCGCACAAAGAATCGCTTGCCACAGTGCAGGGCAAGATGGCAATAAACGAACCACAGAGAGCGGGGTTTTGCTGGGTGTATCGTCAAAAAGCTTGGGTAATCCTCGTACTACTATCCAACCATCCCGTGTGAGTCTCGAGATTTGATCGTATATGGTCGTATCGTCGATGGGAAGCACGTGGAGAATGACTTCCGTTTGGGTCCGTTCCCTCCCCCAAAACGTGCGACGGAATTGTTGGGGGAGTCGGAAGAAGCATCAACCCCAAGCCCACATCCTAACGATCCTCCCAAGCACATAACTTTTAATGGAATGGTCGGCCTCCAGGCACAACTTTGGGGCTCATAATCTGCTGCTGCTGGTGCGACAGGACAGTTCATCCAGTTCCGAGGTCCGACGATCACAAAAGACGAAGCCAAAAAAACGAAAAGGAAGCAAATGGGAACCAAGGAATGGGAGTGTTGGCTTTGTTGCCGCTGGTGCTACACCGTTTGGAAGCTGACGAAACTTCCGGCTAGTCGTGATTGTGCGGATCCGGAGGAGCGAGCGCGTTAGTCGCTCGCCGAAACTATTAGAATAGTCGTTCGCTTGGGAACATTTTTAATATGTATTTTATGGTACTGCGTGCCCTTTTTATATTTACGACCTGGCTTCCCGGGTCGGGGTCACCGTCGCCCATTAGGGGCGAGTTTTTAAACGTTCGGCACCCGCGCTGGACGCCCGGTTGTTCCCCGGTTTTGTATTGCTTTCGAATCCATCCCGTCGGTGGTGGCATGCAAGGATAAGCATGCAAAACAGTGGAAAGGAATTGTTTTATTGCTTTTTTTTTTGCCCTGTCCCTTTCCCGTGCAGCAACCACCAAGATCCTGCAGGAACCTCGCGGGGACTCGCGGGTCGGACCGGCTCGGGTCGTAATTTTGGGTTCTAATTAATGTGACTTTCAGAAGTTACCGACTAGTTGAATACAAGCCACACTGGCTCCGGAGCGGTCGTAATGAAGCCGGAGTTATACCTAATGAACTATCAGCGCCGGTGGTCATCAACGGGCGTGGGTTTGGTTGGTTGGTTGGTGTACGATGTGCTTGATGGTGCAGTGGCGAGTTGTAAAGCAACCGCTCGGGCACCCAGGGTTAATGGCCGTTACGGAGATGAGATTTGGGGCGATAGGAAAGTCGTGGAGTCGTGTGAGATGGAGCGTTGGAGCGCCCTACAGCTGTCAGAGTTGTGGCGTGTATGTTTCACACACATGTATCGCAGCATAAGGATTAGTATTTTATGCCAGCGATTGTTCGCCCGGTTGGTTGATGATCTTGTCAAATTGCAAAACAAATTTTGCCATGCTGTGTTGGGCAGCAACGTAGCAGTACGTCGGATAATGGATGGAGCTGCTTAAAGGGACGTACACGAGGGGTGTAGTTGGGCGAATTAACTTAATATTGGGAGATTAGTTGTATTGCGTTGTGTATGTCAATTTAAACTTTATTTGTTTTATTTATTCCTTTGTTAACAATTATTTGTTTTCTTTATTGACAGTTCTGTACGTCAAAAAGATGATTTATACATTAATGTATTAATTTAAATCTATAAGAGATTGACCTAATTTGACATTGATAACTTGAATGCGTTTTATACGTTATTCACCAGACACCGAGTGTAAAGTATATGTGTTTATGTAAGACATTTTAAGCAACCCTTAAACTCAATGGAACTACCCTTTCTGTTCATACCAGAATTCCATGCCATCGAGACGCCAGTTTTTGAAAAGTTTTCTAGATTCTTTACATTCTCTGGACACTTTCGGCTAAAGTTTTCAACACGTTACAAATGTGTTTAATGCACCTTCACTGAGCAGCATTCACACTCTCGCAAGCAGCACTGGATTGTTCCAAGCTGAAAGCGTACCTTCAAGCACAATGGTAATGGTTCACGTATGGAGGACACCGAAATGAACCGGCAAGAAAAAGCTCCCTGAAATCATGGCACCATCCATGACTCCCAAAACGGTGCGATACAAAGTGCACTGCACGTGGGTATGCTCCGTCATGCATACAGCCGTACACAGTGGCCAGGGGAAACTTTGAACCCATGGGTGTAGACTGGACAATTGCACAAACGCCCATTTCACATGCTACTCGGAGGCGAGAGTTTGCGTTGGAAAGGAAAAGAATGTCGACCGTGTTGGGTGAAGCGAAACGGATGTTAAATTTTGTGCACGGCCAAGCTGAAGCTTGGTTTTTGCCACACAAAGCTCAAGCACTTTTGTCACCCGGCCAGTAGGGAATCTTGGGAAAGCCAGAACCCCAATTGGAAGGTTTGCCAGTTTCGTTTGAACCATCGCCACTGTGAAGATGGAGCGTAGTGTGATACAGAGATGCGAGATATGTGCGGCTCGTACGATCTGCCGCAAGAGGGAAGGTCGTTTCATCCTTCCGCAAACGTTAGCGTCACACCATTGCCAATCGTACCATGGTGCTGGAAACGAGCAGTTAGGGAACTCATTTTCAAAGTAACGTGATGGTGATGCGTTACACAGATACACGGTAGGTAGATAGTGGGTTGCTGCCTAGTGTGCGGATCAAAAGAAACAATAATCTCCCGCCATCGTGCACAGGACGATGCACAAGCACTGCGGGCGGTGGTACGGGAAAAATGCAAAAAACAATTCCATAGCCATATTTCAATCATGACTCTGACTCTGACTGACGTACTTCCCCGGGTGCGGTAAGAAAAAACGGTCGAACAAATAAGTGGTATGCACTGGCTGTTGTTATCGTAAAATTTGATAAATAATCTACATAAAAATGGTCTACCGCTCGGTTGCGCGTTTGCTCGTGTGCCGCTTTGGCACACCGACGGCAACGCCTAGCACGGTCGAAGTTGATGATGGTGGTAGCGCTGAAAGAATTATTACGGCAATGGGTGGAATGAAAAGAGACGTTAGCAGATGCGTTACACCGTCCAGTGATTTATTGCGTTGGTTTATGATTAAAGAGTTGGAAGAGGTTGTTGTTTTTTTTGTTAAATGGGATGAATTAGTAATATGATTTTTTTTTCTATTCTTCAGGGTTTATTTTCAATCAATCTAAAAGAGTAGTCATTAGGGACATATTGTTTTAAATGTAGTTGATTAATTTTAATCTTTGATATGTCCTTGCTAGCAATATTTTAAAGACACGCCTAAGAAAGTTTTGTACCAAGGTCAAGATAGAGGTCCGCCATTTTGGATTTCATTTGACGTTTGGGCGCCCGTGTAAGATTCCTTGCGTCTAGCCTATCCACATCCAAATTTCCAACCAATTCTAAAACAATAAAAATCTTGTCCGATTAATCGACACAACTATACACAAAACATTTGAATGGAAATGGGCGTCCAAACGTCAAATCACGTGTAACGAACTTTTGGCTACTTGTCAAATTGCTCTATATTACTCGACCTCTATCCTACACAGACCTTGGTCGATACCGTGAAAGTTATAACTAAGGTCTGTGTAGGATAGAGGTCGAGTAATAGCCAAGATAGAGGTTCGCCATTTTGGATTTCATTTGACATTTCGTCGCCCGTGTAAGATTCCTTGCGTCTAGCCTACTTGTTTACTATATCCCGATTGATCAACACAACTACACACAAAACATTTCAATGGAAATGGACGTCCAAACGTCAAATCACGTGTAACGAACTTTTGGCTAGTTGTCAAATTGCTCTATATTACTCGACCTCTATCCTACACTGACCTTGGTTTTGTACAATCATACAATACTGCAAGAATATTAAGTGATGCAAATTGCATATTTTCAGGCGGTAATTTTTCATTCATATTAACACGTAGGGGGATTTTGTTTAGATTTTCAGTAATTTTTAAAAGAGGTTTATGCATTTGTTTTAAGTTCTGGAGTGTGTTCCTGATGATGGTACTAGAGTAATAAGATTTGAATTTTGGAATTTTGACGAAAGTATTGTTTCTCCCTCGCGTCCAATTTTGGCTTCACAAATATTGGTAACTTTTTGTCGAACCCACGCCACACGCACCAATCCGCCAAGCGCAAAACAAGCGCCTTTAACCCCAATTTCGGTGGCACCGCGAGATTTGCCTTAGAATAAACCGACAGCGGCAACGGCAGTTTTACCAATTTTTATGCCACGGTAAATGGAATGACACTATAAATCAAAAGCAAGCACACTGCACGAAACGCAGACGAGCTCACAAGCGCGCGCGGCCAAAGTTTTGCCTCCCGATGGCGAAAAGTACCGCACCGCCGGTGGAATGGTATCGCCAAGTGCTTTTGGTGTTTATCTTTTTACTTTTTGTCATCTTCTGGTCGGTTGAGTTCTTGCGCTGAGTGCGTGCGGCTATCCACTGGCGTTCGGGTGCCGCTGGCGTTAGGCGATTGGGTCGGTTTGCTGCTGGTGTGAATGGTATGTGTCGTTTTTGTTTTATCATTTGTTACACTCTGAAAGCCGTTTGTCTTTGGCCGCTCTGGTTGAAACGATGGTCCCATCGATGGTTGCCGGCTGGTTGGCGGGTGAGAAGGTTGAGGAAAAACGTCCTTCAGCGCGCGCGTGTCCTTGCCGATTTGGAGAGCCGAAATTTCGTCTCGATGCCCGGAATCGAAAATCCGAGGCCCAGTGCCGAAATATCCGAGATTGGGCGGATGGAAAATGTTACGCACCGTAGAACCGGAGCCCGGTGGTCTTATAAATGAAATCGATTTTTATGTTTATTGCTTATTTTATAGCCGAAACGCATATGTTGACAGGTAAATTGGTCACCGGGAGGGCGCATTTACATAGAAATTGATGGTGAATGGAAATGGTTGGCGTAAAAGATGGCTCCCGGTGCGTTGCCGGTGTGCGGAATCGAAGGGAAATGCAAACATTCCCATTCGATTACGATCATCCGGGGCCGAGCGTGCTGTGAGTGCCCAGTAGGGTACGGGCGTTTTTTACCGGGCGGGTATCGTACCGGTGTGGCTTTGATGCAATTTGGCGTTGGGTTGAATGAAGGAGACCTCGTTCTTGAGGATCGTGCGTATCGATCGGTACAAGTTGTGTGCGGTTTACATTGGCAAACGGGGCTACAATTTATGCACACAAGTACATGCATCTTAAAGTAGAGTACGGTATGAATATGCATATTGACCCCACAGGGTAGTTGCAGGAAGGTGTAAAAAATGGGAGAGTGTACGTTTAACATAAGGCAGTTAAATAAAGTTGTTTCTTTTTGTTTATTTCAAAGCTGTCAAATTCAATCTTTTGCAATGTGTATTTATCGTAAAAGTACCGGTCTAGCAACTGTCGCGATGTGTCGAGTTATTGTCTTAACTTTTCTACACACAATCTGCCCTAATTTTCACTTTTATAATGCATTAACATCACAAAATATGTTACCATTAATAAAAGGTTATAATGCACATGCATAAGGTTATTTGTATGTGTGATCAACGGAAAATTCCCCATTAATCCGACCGGTCCAGAAGCTTGTTGTTTTTCGCCACAAGTTTGGAAGAACATTGTTGGGATCGCTAAAATGAAGAGGTTTTATCAGACTATATAATGAAGAAAATGAATGAATGGAATGGTATGATTATTATAGAATCAAACGATGTTGCAAATAATGTGATAGAATGTATAGATCGGAAATGACCGTGAGATCCAAGAGGTGAGATTTTTTGTAGCAGTATGCCAAGAAACCAGATCGCTTGCCAAACCACTACGAGTTTTGTAGAATCAGCAATGGCTGCTGAGCCAATACCGAAGTAAGAGAGCCAATGTTTCGTTTCACGTTAAGTCTCTTCGGCCCTGTGTGTTTGTTTCGTAATCTGAAAGCAAAGTTTCCTCGACACCATTGGTGTTGATTTTAATTTAGGATTTATTCGCAAATCGAGCTTATCGCTCTAAGACGTTAAGGGCAAATTTGATTTGGTCGACAAAAAAAAACTTGAAAGAAATGAACGTTAAAAACGCAAGTTCTTATTTGAACAAGAATTACAAAGATCATCACTGATATGTAGAATTCAACGCAAATGATTGTGCGCATTAATTTGCGCCAGCAATAAAATGGTGCGTAAACACCTCAGCCCTGACAGGGCAAACAATATTTGGCGTGCGTCGAAACATTTAATCGGTTTGTTGTTTGCTCTAAAGCGATTAAAACGGTCACGAAGGGTTGCTTCAGCCACTGGTACCGGGGTCAACCGACACGAAGGGGTCGTTTCCAGCAGCCCCGCGTTAATGTTAGCAGTCGCTTCGTTCGCACGGGAAAAGTTTTGTTTTTCTCTCTCTCTCTCTCCCTGCACCTTCCAGCGGTTTGTTTTTCCACCCCCTCCCCCGGTTCAGCACGGCTACCACACTTAAGAAGCTGTCCAGGGATTTCCGGTGCACGGTGGATCGAAGCACGGGATAAGGTTGGAAGTTTGTACTTGCCTGCGAACATGCGATGAGGTGGATGATCATGACGGTGGGGCCGCTGCCCGCTGACGATATATCCAGCGATGAAAAGTTAAAAGCAATGGCTTCCAACTGTTGAAAGTAGGGGGAAGAAAATAAGCTGAACTTTCCACGGAGCTTCGTTGTCTAGCAACGGCGCGCTGGGACGCGTTGGGTGGGGTAACGTTTGGCACGAAATAAACTTTTCTTTATCTACTTTCGCGCTTTTGGTCGCTGTTTTCAGTGTCGGTGCTGGGCACAGAATAGGATATGTCAGCACCGTGCTAGTTGGAAACTGTGCTGTGCGAAAACACTTTGTGTTTTTGTGTGAGATCGAGTCGTTTTTTTTGTCGTTGTGGGCTCATTTTTGTTCAATCCATTCTTTGAATAAGGATTGAAGAAGACAAAGGAAGACTTTGACAGTATTTTTCCCTGCTTATGAACCGTTGAACTTGAAACTTTGAAGAACCGTCAGTATTAGTTGATTGTTTTTCTAGCGCTATTGTACTGTTTAAATGATAGCTTCAAGTGGGCGGGATTAGTGCTTATGTGGAGTGATACATATAATGCCTTTAATTATAATTATTAATAATTGCTTACGTCGCTTAAAATTAGAATCAAATTAATGTATAATATTTTGCATTTAAAACGTCAACCGTTTACTAAATATTTTCAAGAAAAATAAAACATTCTCAAACCCGTTAGGATTGCAATATTTTTTTTTTATTTATTAGTGATCAAGTAAATATTAATGATAAAATCACTTGATAAAAACTTTGATTGCCTTGCTTAAAGTGACACCACTCGATGAATCTGAGGACGAAACCAAACGGTGCCGTTCCCTCTCGACATTCTATCGAAGCTGGATGGAACAAGCCTTTATAACCCTTCAGTTGCGGCTAATGTGTAGCAGCCAGAAGCCCACAGGATGCTGGCGTGGTATGAATTATGCAGAAGCTGTAAGTGCTCGCTGTTATTAAATATGTAACGATTAGTGTGCTTGCACCACGGGTTTTACGATGTTAAAGCTGTTGTTAAATGAAACTTAAGCAACCGTTTTGGACGTGCTACATTTTGTGTGCTACATTCTTAATCACGTCGATTAACTTATGAGTAACTAGTAATTGCTGGAAATCGTTTTGAGACGATGTAGCAATAGCAAACTTTAGCTTTACCTATGTTGCCTGTCTAATGAACGCAGCTCGCACTGCAACAGTTTTCAGCTGCAAGCAATCGAAGCAACAACTGCGCCATGGCCAAGAGAGCTTTTTTCCCAGCGGCGCTAATGCTGCTGCATCGGTTCAGTTACGGACTCATCGTGCCGTGGAAAACGTGTCCCGAAATTTCCATGGGTGACACCTCGGATTACGACT
Organism: Anopheles moucheti; assembly: GCF_943734755.1. NCBI lineage: Eukaryota > Metazoa > Arthropoda > Insecta > Diptera > Culicidae > Anopheles > Anopheles moucheti. The sequence continues at coordinate 45,177,985 of NC_069140.1, forward strand.
GCGATTTGTGGAAACACATGTGGCGGCTGCTCCCACTCGCCCACATCCCAGGCGGGGCGAGCACTATGACGCTGTTTCACAACCCGTATAAATCGTTTAGCTGTGTTTACTTTGATTTTTACTGCCGTAAGGACGCGTCCATTCTTGGCGATCTGTACATAACGACTCGGGGCGACCGTCACTTGGTCTGTCCCGGGTTCAGCATTGCGCTGGAGGAGTACCGTTGGCAGATGGATTTGCACACGAACCCTACCTCGAAGGACTGTCAAACGGTGGACCGGTGGCTTTCGTTGGACATTTTTACCTACCGGCAGAACGAGTACATCTTCGTGTACGGTTGCCGGCAGCGGGATAAAAATATGCCCGTCGTCATCGGGGCCTGGATACTGGGCGACATGAATGCTACCGATGAGAAGCGTACCGAAATACTGAAGGACACACGCCAGCTGGCGCTGAAGATTCCGGGTTTTCGCGATGATTGGTGGTTTTATCCCGGCAGTGAGGAGCGGTGTGAAGTGAATGCGACCTGCGACTATTTGGCAAACTGCAAGATGTCTCCCGACGAGCAGGAGATTCAAGTGCCGGTGCAGGACAGTTCGCTGACGGCGTACCTTGTTCTGGTGCCGACCACGATTGGGCTGGTGATCTTGTGTTTGTACGCCGCATATAAATCGCTCCGGGGCGCTAAAGTGTCGCCAGCTTAACGTGAGCTTGTGTGGTCTATAAACTGATCCTTAAAAACGACCCTGGACAGAGGCGCCATAGAGGAACTTTAAAATCAAAGAAACGTAATTGCCCGGACGTGGTTACGGCAGTCGTTTAATCAATTTAGCAGCTCAGGTAGATTAGCAAACTTCCTTCGCCACACCAAATACCGTCGTGGAAGGACGCCCTTCTTCCACCTTCCAGCGTCGTTGCCACAAATCGGGATGGAAAGCAATACTATGCTAATTCCGAATATCTCTAGCTGACAGTGTTCCGTCTCAATTATCAGTTTTAATTTCCCGCTTTTAGCGCACAATTTCCGCCGGTTAATTATGCAGGTGACGTACGTCGAGCGTGGTGAGATAAGCTAGGCCCTTTTTTTTCTGTTGTTGGCGCCCTATCGTCTGCGAGCTCGAAAGCGAGGAAGGAGCTAAAACTACGAGTCACTGGCACAGGATAAGGCACATAATGGCGAACGCGACCGAAGAAAGCGGCCGGGAAAGAAGTTGAAAAACTATTTAAAAAAACCGAGCGCCATCAAAATCAAGACCATTTTTTCTTCGCAGTGTGCGGGTGGCAGTGAGTGTTTTAGTTTTTGCCATGCCCGGGATTTCCCCGAGCGCCTGTGGGAGTGTGACGTTTAAGGTAGCTTTTGCATCACATTTCAATCTAATAGTTTCATTACCATCTTCCATCTTGGGGTGCTGCTTCGGCTTGCGTTGCAGAAGAAGCAGTCCATTAGCCGGCGGACGTGGACAGATATCTCAAGGTAAAGGTTGGCCACACATCCAGCACATTCGCTGAAGCGGACAGAGCGCTTATCAATGTCGCCTTCGGTGCACCCGAGGCCGGCTTTCGCACAGTCAAGAGGTAGAAGAGAAAAATCAGCTAATTTAAAAATAATATCAATGATTAATTAATTCGACTCATTAAACTTTAAAATAGCTTTTTTACTCCCTGTCATTCTGCTGCACTGGATATTTTCCTCTCCGTTTTCGTTTAGTACCGAGAGCGCTGCTGGTGTTTGGGGCGCGAAGTTGAAGAAGCTTCTTTAGATGAACAGTTTTTTGTGTTCAAGGAAAGCACAGGGCTGAAATGAAGGAAAGAAATGTCCCGCACAGTGATGGGTTTGCGAGATGGGATAAAAGCAACAGGAAATGCTTTTATGCTTTATGCATGGTGTTTAAAATAGAACACTTTTCTATGGCCGCAAGGTGAACAAATGGTTTATTAACACACAGGCTAAAATGTTGTGAAGGAAGAGATCTTTAAGCGTTACATTAATTTACAGTTGAATAACATTACTTTGGTTCGTCACAAGCATCAAGCCTGTTAGTGTCAAAGGTGCGGCACTCTACACATTGTTACTATTGAAATACTAATTCTAAACAAATTCAAAAAATACAAAAAAGAAGTTCATACTTCCTGTGCGCGTGTTTCGTAATGCTGTCTGTAGTAGTTCTGTGTGTTATTTCAATTTTATTTAATCTGCAGCTTAAAAGCCTGTTGAGCGGTGGTCTGCCTGCAAAAGGGATGCTCCAATAGGGCTTGACTGTTAACGATATTTTCTTGTCATCATTGATGCTCATTTTTGCCATAACACGCTGCAATCTATACGTAGTTGAATGAAAAATAAATAAAAATACCTAAAAATGTTGCAATGTTTAAACCCCCATATGTTCCATTAAATAGTATAAATGTTTTTTCATGGATCAAAATTAATGTTGCGAAGGGGAAAACATTGTAAGCATATACATAACTCAACACAACGGTGTTGATACATCGACAAAAACCGTCATATTGGAAAGATAAAATAAAAATAAATAAATGGTCAAAATAAATAGAAAAAAACTATTGTTGCGGTTAAGATGCCAAATGCCAAACAAAAAAATAAATATCACAACAAACTTCAAATAAAACATATAAGGGAAAAGTAAAAAAAAAACCATCGACAGTTTATTTTTGTGACATTTTTTCAGACGATGCTCGCTGGTATAGTCCAAAACTGCTCTTCATTATGACTTCCGATCGCAACGAATATTGGCTTCGGTGGACCAAAGTGCCTGCAAAGTAGAGCAGCAGCTCATTCGCTGGACAGGCCAGTGTAAGAAAATCGAAGCGAAACATGAAAGCTGCTTTCGTGAAAGCTTTCTGCCAGAACATGCACTCCGCTCTGAGTCATAAATTGTTTCTGCTTGATCGCTTCGGGGTATGATGTTGTTTTAGATAAACGACTGCATCGAGAAGTGAACATCGATCGAGAGCTTAGTGAAGTGATGGTGTTACGACATTGTTCGCTTGAACGATACAGTATGGTCCTACGATAAACTGCCGGTGCACTACAATATACAATACATGAAATCATTGGCTAAAGAATTGGAGCTTTCAATAGAAAATGAAACGTAATTTGCGCATCACTACAAAACAGAAGCATCCTTTCTTATCGTTATCCTTCCTTGCATGGTCAAATGTAACATATGCGCCTTTCTAAATTGAAGAAACATGTTACTAATAGGCTTATCACAGATAAACCTTTTTTAATAAGAACGATATACAAAAGCGAACGATATTGATGAAGTAAATAGGCAACCAGCTTTCATTGAGGAGACGCAGTGCAACAAAAAAAATAATTTATTGTTAAAAAAAAGCCCCAACCAAACATCAAAAAAGATTGTCCATCCCTTTGCTGCTGCTTTTTTTCTTTGTTTCTGTTAGCTCAACTCGTTTACTGATCGTTTCATGCTTTGTTAGGCAAGGAAAACGAGCATAAATTGTCCTCCGGTCAGGTCTAGCCGTCATTCAGACCTTGACCGGTGCCTTGTCTGACACGGGTACCGAATCGGTCACCTAAAAACCCCCGGTCAATACAGGTAGTTCCACTGTCTTTGCTGTGTTTAGCCTCTTGGGATAAGACGACTCACTTGGCCTTTGGGCTTTGTTTGGTCCTATTGTTGCCCTTTTTATATATATCTCCTTCGCTTCCTTAAACCAACACATACACGCTGGATGGAAAGTGGATCCACCGCTGAACGGAACAATCGTTTGCTAATGATGTACAAAGAAACAAAGAACCACGTAAGGGTGGTTCAATTTTTCCGGATGTTTTCTTCGCCAATTTCCCCTTTGGACCTTTGAGTTGTGGAACGCCCAGGTTGGAGTTTGTGTTTTCTTTTTCCGCTCGCCATACGTGTGGACTGCCCCAAGATGGAACCCATCACTTGCGAAAAGGGTCATAAATGTGAAGGGCAACCGAACGCCTAGCGCACGCCCCTGGTCACCATTGCGAAGGACCTTTGAAACGGGAAGGATAACGATGACAGCGAATGATGGGGCCATGGGGCAACATTTAGGGGACACTTCTGGGGAGGGTGCCTGCGTGTGTGTGTGTGGGTGTTATTTTTTCCTGATCAATGTATGCGGTCCCGTTGACGATCGGTCCATGTGGTCCATGGCACAATGATGACATGACAAATGATGAAAATGGCACTCGTTTCGGGTACGGGGTTTTTGGGGGGGGGGGGGGGGGGGGGGGGGGGGGGGTTATAAGTAATGTACGGGTAGATGGGTTCCGATCCGTCGAAGGTTACCTTTTTTTTTCGCCGTCCCGATGAAGCAATTTTTACGGAAGCTTTTTCGCGTATTGGGCAATTTCATGCATCTGCCGGGAAAGCGATCGCAGGAAATGGTTCTATTTTTGATAGCGTCATACCATCTCCGGAGGAATAGTTTTACGGGGCAGTTTTATGAAACAAACAAAAAAAAAACAATGTTGGCGAAGTATTTGAAGTTTGCTTATTGACACACATAAAACATCACTTTTTCATAATTCCATTCCATAATATTTCTGCGAAACCATCCGGGATGTCCGATACAAGTGCCTTGTGATTATTGTTATCATAAGCACAATCCAATTTAAATAAAAATATTCCTTTTTGACAAAAGACTGACTATCGGCCTACACGGTAAAGTAAGTTTGGTTAGGCAGAAATGGCAAGCATGACCAATAAGCATGAGTGGTAATAGAAGTAGAGGAAGAATTTAAGATAAGCTACTTCTGATTAATACGTACAAATACCAAATATAAAAGAGCATCGTAAATTAAAACAAAAATCTTAATAGAAATGGTTCGCAGGTACTTGATGTACTTTTTATCTGCTCAGTGAGAGCAGACAATTAAAATCCAATTTCTTACAAACTTCCTGGGAAAAAAAACCTTAAATCACCTTGTAGACAATCGTCATCACAAATTGAAAGCGAGTGATTAAAAGAAGCAATAAAAGCGAACATAAACTAAATGACAAAATTCCTTCCTTTGCCATTTTGAACCAATAATGAAAAACAATCGGTACGCAGCAAGACGTCCGTCTGCCAGCGAAACAATCAGACCCGGGGACTGTGGTGAATTATAAATTTCCATCAGCACCAAAGCTCGGCTCGGCGGGTAATTTATCATAACGCGAATCAACAGATACACACACAAACCAACCAGCTCCAGCAAGGAACCAGCATGCAGGCGAACTTCTTACGGCTCGTCTCGCGTCCATCTTTAGCAGCCTTCTCTCCCTGGCCAGCAACTGCTACATTACCCACGTGCAAGCAAACCGTTTCGGTACATAAATCTTGTTCCGTGGCTTAAATCTTCGCCGGCTGCTCGCAGGGTCGCCAAAAGCAGGACGGTCCGGTACATAATAAGACAGTAGCGCACAATCGTCTTAGTGGCAGTAATCTGCTTACACGGTGGCATCATTATTCAGCCGAATGTTCAGCGATTCAACGGCGGTTGCGGCAGGCAGGAAGCGAACGGTCTCTGTCCACGCCAGTAGAGTTGAATGGTGCCTCAATGGAGAGTCACGATTAGTCTGTACCGCATTGTGCTGTGGCGTTGGACACCTGTTCCGAAGGGTGAGTTTAGCGAGAAAAATAGGCCCGATGGTACTACATATTAAAAATAATTCAACTCACAGCGGTAGATACGTATAATCGGGTACATATAGATGGAGCATCAGTCGTCAGCGTAGAGGATTTGGTCTGATAATAACAGCAGCACACTTTGATGATTGATATTTATGCGGCCGGTAGTGAACCAATAATCAACACATTCACACTCGATTAACTTTTTCACTGACCCAACGGTGAGCAGAAAGCTCATCCATTTGTCCACCGTATGCAATTAACTTTTACCCAGAATGGGCAAATAATAGATGATTATACAAAATGATGCTCATGATTTTTATAGCACAGTATCCCAACATTTATTTGCAGGCATGCTGGAAATTCGACACCGAAATTAAATGATATTGTGTTTATATCATGTTTTATTTTTTAAACCTGAAGCAAGTACATTCCGCGAATACATGATAAACTGAATCGATTTAATAATTTTTTATTTATAAAAAGTGATAAAACAGATGTTATATTTACTAGAGATTCAACCTTGTTTCAATATTCTGACGTGGTAACGTAATTTCTCGCAATTTGGCGTTACTGTTACTGCTTGAATTTGCGACAAATATATTTATTGACCTATAGTAATTTAATTATTGAGTTATTATTTCAACTAGTTGTCACATTTTATATTATCATGATTTATTTTCAATATACACGGGCTGTTCGTGTGTTGAATAGAAGGTCCTGAGAAGGAGTTTTAATTATACAGGCAGTCCCCGAGATACGCTATTATAGCGGACCGTTATAACACTGGAAAAATCTGCGTAACTCGAATTTCGCGTAAGTCGAGTCCTGGTGCAATATCGCTTATACTTCACATAGTAGACTTGCTACTCTGCACTTAATTTAAGCAGCGTAGCAGGCGATTTTGAGAAAGATTTCATTAAAATAAGTTACCGTGCAAATAGACATGCAGCAATTTTTCTCAGTGCGAAATTTCGCAAAGTAGCTCAATCTAGCAAAAATCCCATTTCTCATTGGAAACAATTTAGCGCCTACTGAGGCTGTCGAATAATTACATTGACAAGCCGTTTTTTATATATAAACTTATCATCGCATTTCATCGAATAGCATTGCGAAATTTCGCACTGAGAAAAATCGCTGCATGTCTATTTGCACGGTAACTTATTTTAATGAAATCTTTCTCAAAATCGCCTGCTACGCTGCTTAAATTAAGAAATTTTTAAGAAGAAAGAAGAGAGAGAGAAGAATTTTTTTTTAAGAAAGAAATTTTTTATGTGAGAAAAAAAAGGTATTTTCGACCAAGTTTCACCTTTTTGAATAGATTTTGTGCTATAAACTAGCTCAGCTGTCAAATTTCCAAAAACCGCGTATCCCTGAATCCGCGTATAAGAGGAACCGCGTATCTCGGGGACTGCATGTACTTCGTTTTTCAAAAAGACGGGTAACTCTTAATTTTTTTTTACGATTTCAACGTTAGTTTTAGAAATGTTCTCATGTGATGTTTTCTCCAATGATTCAATACAATGCATTTCTGTTGCCTACCTTTAGGGGTTGTGGTGTGCGTTCAAATTGAATCGTTATGATACATAAATTTTACGACTCTGCATATACGATGTTAAAGTAATAGTGTAGCCAGCTTGAAAAATTATGTGATTTAAGTATATGCATCGGAATTCGAATGGTGTGTGGGCGACAAACGAATGCACACGGTGGCTAAACAAAACGATTTTTAACATTGCTGTCCTCCCCGGTTGCCCTCAATACTAAATATCTTTCACAACCATGAAGAAGTTAAATTATGTGTCTGAGGTGGCCAGTAAGCACAACGTCTGGAGCAGAAAGCACTGGTATGATGTGGCGTCTTCCAGCACAAAACGCACCGCTGCCATATCATAGGATGGCTTGGGTCAATTTGAAACCAACACCACGGCACTCGGTTGAGTCGGGTGCCGGCACGGAGCGAAGGATGAAGAATGGCTCAATATTTTCATAACGTAAATTGAATTTAATTGAAATTTATTTACGCCATTTCTTCCGGTGAAGGCACACCCGTTTCGGGGTGGTTCGAGTTCCGGAGATGCTTCGAGGAAGCTTCTTCGTTTGTTTCGTTTTTTTCTCTTCTTTTACGTACGCCACAACCATGATGCAACGCATCAATGCTGCTAGTGTTTGTTCCGTATCGGATCCACCGTACGTGTGTGTGTGTGTGTGTGTGTGTGGTTGTGTGGAGAAAGGTTTTTACCATATTCACATATTGATAATGGTTTAATGCGGGAAGGAAATGATAGGACACAGGCCAAGCACCCGGTGTCCTGAGACAGCAGTTCCCGGCCCACTGCGGTAACGAGACTGCCAGTCTATTTTTCTACTCCGTTTCGCTCGACAACTTTCAACCCGGGGTCTTTTGCGTGTGCTTGCGGCCAAAGCACTCCTGGCTCGATTTACCCAACATGGATAATTTATGGACTGTTTATACTTGTCGCCATGCTCGCACGCTGAGGAAACGGATCGGCCAGACCAGAACCGTGGCGCTGCGGACGGGTGCCACGGGTGGGGGGGTTTTCTCGGTTATGAATATCTAACATCTTGTCGTCCGTACGCACCGGGATGCGGGTCTGATGGGATGTGAAGAGCATAAAAAATGCATATGTGTGCTAGAGCGAATGCTTCGGAAGCAATTAGGATGAGAGCGTTACGACGAGCTTGTACGTAACGATTGGCAGAGAATCCGATTGCCAGTAACAACTGCTAATGACTGCAGGGCTAATCAGATGAATTACAGCGCCATATAGCGTTGCTGGAGAAGTGAGAGTAAATCATTAATTGATTTACTTGTGTGCAATCAGATCCGTGACCTGTGCGAAGTTCAATCGCAGATGGTTGCGAGGGTTTGCAGTTAATTGCTAGGAAGATAGAACTCCCCGTCCCCGTAATAGGTGTAATAGACCAGTGCAAATAGGTTTATTTGATTTATGGAGGTTGCGAACGATTTTTTGTTTCCAATCCCAAGATATGCTACATGGCACACAATCCTTGTAAGAATCTGAAATAATCACTCCACTGCAAATGCTCGACACATGCTCTGTTTGCCAGTGCTTGTGTGGAAGAGCATTTCGCTCGAGCAAAATTACTTTTCGACAACCATTTCGACAAACACTCAATTAAAGTAATTTGCCCGATTGCTGGTACGTGTGTGCGATGCGAGCTTTTCATCTTAGATGGAACATATTGGAATTAGCCTCGAGGCTATCACTACCACGAGGTGTGGATATGGTGCGATACGGTGGTAAGTGAAACTTTTCTCCTCGCCAACCGAGCGACAAGAACTTGGAAATTAGTTGTATAATCATTCGGCTGGAATCGAGCACAAGTTGTGCCGTGCACCGTCTGATGCGTTCGGATTTACCCAGCTAATGCACATCCTTCGCTGTATTCATGCGCAGTGACTTGCAGCAGTCGTTGTAAGATGAATCCTCACTGCTGTGCACCCATCCAAGATCCGAGGAGACATGTTGAACTTACACACACACCCACACATGTGCACCCACACCGGGATGGAACACCCGGGAAAGTGTGGTAAGCCATCGAATATGCTGCACACACAAAGAAAACACTTCAATGAGCTGTGACGGTATAAGAATACGATGCTTCCGGACACAAAACAAAAAAAAAACACATCGCAAGAGCCCGGGGTTGCTGGTTTCTCGGTCTGGAGATAGTAAAATTTAATTGAAGCTAATTAAATGTAATATAATGCAGTGCACGGAACGAACTGCCGCCCGATGGTATGGTCAGCCGGGACAGGCCGGAACAAGGGGGGGTGGAATGGTTTTAACTTCATTTGGAATGCTCCGATGCCGGGGTGTCGTCAGGTCGTTGGAAGAAATGGTCTCTTCATTATGAGTGGCAGTGGTATCAGTGATCAAACAGCTCATTCACAAGCATTGTTTACTTACTGCTTCGGTGGAATTGTGGAAGGAAAGGCTGCACTGTTGCGTTGATAGAAGAAGGAAGATGAAAGTGCTTGTAGATAAAATCGTAACGGTATAGATGTGAAAATATACATAAAGAATTTCTAAATTGCGTGTTAAGTCATTTGGATGTAAATTTATTAAGGAAATGACGACAGTTATTGAATCAAAATGGCGTATTCGTTTATCTGCATATCCTTGGCGAAACATAAACGATCGTTGGGTTGAATTTTGTTAAAAAACTATTTAAAAAAATTAAATGAATACATTCGTGTGCATGTATGATTTAAGAACGGTTAACAGGAGAAAAAACTAGTGATAATGCACATGTTTTCATTTAAAAAAGGTCTCTTGTAGTATTAAAATATTAAACATTCAGAGCATAATCACATTTCAGGCTTATTGAAAATGCATTTTTATACACTAAACGCTGAGTAAAATGATAAGTACTTCTAGTGTTTGGTTTCATTTTCAAAAGGTTCTGCGAAAATTTAATCTCCGCTTTTGCTGGAAGACAATAAAATTTAGCAGAAAACATTCCGAACAAAAAAAAAACGAACACGAAATCACCAAACGCTGGTAGGTATTTGTATGTCCTCGCAACAATAGACAGGCACGTAACAATGACACAGAGTGAAGAGAGAAAAATCTTGCAGATTTTAATCAGGTGTATACAAATTTACGCTTGCTGCAAACTTTCCAATAACGGTTCACCATTCGGTAAGGATAGCAGTGAAGTGATAAACCAAAATTACAGGAAAAGTTTCACACCCAACCAAAAGTTTCATTTTTCTCCAAGAAGTGTGGTGTAGCATGTTAATTAATTTACCACTGCTTGCGAACATAATAAAGAATAGATGAATTTGTTGACGGGAGTAGAAAGTGATTTGAAGAATGTGTAATATAATTGTCACGTTCGGTTGACGTTTTTGCTGCGTGTTCTTGGGTTGCTTGGATTCAGTGTTTTCTAAGAATTTTATGACAATGAAAGTGACAGATAACAGTGAGCAGCTGTCAGATTGAGAACTAGTAAATGTTTTCATTTTGTTCGTCGTGACAAAACCAATTTGTTTCATTTTGTAGTAGAAAAATAAAAGTTTATAAACAAAGAAGTTTATGTATAATCATTAGAGGAAATTGTAAAAAAATTAAAAGTATTTGAATATTGTTTGTAATAATCATGTTTCTAGCGAGTAAATTTATCGATGGTTCTAATGGAAAAAAGCTGAAATCATTGTAAAAGATAAATTGTCATCGTTATCCATAAAAACGACTCTCGCGGAATGAATGATTGTGCTATCAGAATTAATATGTACATCACATACACAGTAAGAAACGTTCCAGCACTTGCAGCCCTTTTTACCACGTATCCTGCAAATGACGGATGGTGGCATGGATCGCAAATTATTTGAACTATTCATATTGCGTCTAGCCCGAGTGTCTACCGAAAGGGTACGTGAAAGTGCACTAGCTCTGCATTGATGCACTCATCACTACGCCTGAGCTCTGCGCCGTGATCTATTTCTTCTCTCCGAAGGAAGGACTCTCGCTGCGCCCTCTATGGGGTAAAAAGCGGGAAATGGAAGAATTCCTTCCACCCGATGTCGATAGTTGGAAAATTTGAGTCGATGAGCCTCTTTTTATCATTCAGTTTCACTCGTTTTTTTTTTTGCTTGAGTGCAAACACAATCGACGAGTCGAGTGGAACAAGTCGTGAGGGGTTTTTTTTGTTGTTGGCTATTTCCATTTACTTTTTCTGCTTACATCGGACCGAATGCCGGCAAAGAATGTCTTCTTCCCGGTACGCTTACAAAAGTGCCATTTGTATGCTGCTATCGGCGCACCGCTATCGGACGGTGAAAGTTTACCGTATTGTGGTGGAACCATGCTCGGAACGGAACAAAAAAGCTGCCCACACTCGGCACTGCATTCACTCCAGTGTGGATGGATTCAACAGTGAGCGAAGCAGCACAGACATAGGCCGTGAGTTTTATCAGCTTGCATCTGGGGATCTTTTTGTTGTGTGAGATATTTCCAACGTATTTCCCTCGATGTGTTGCTTCTAGTTGTTTTTTTTTTTTGCTTCGGTCGTTGTTGTTCTTCCACAAAAATCCACCCTCCCTATCTGTGTTCGCTAAACAGACGGCCAATCGTGATGGAAGGGAACGTTTTTCTCAAGACGGCATCCGAACGGTAGCTCCGATGCCATGCACACCTCAGTGGAGTTGAATTTTTCATTCCGATTGATTCAATCATTCATGCCTTCATTTGCTGGAGTTCTTCTTTAGTTTGGGGGCTTTATAGACTGGGGGTGACTGTTTTTGTGTGCATGAAAAAGAGATACCTCTGTCGTTTGCGCGGTGGTGACGATCGCTGTGACGGAAACAGTATAAAAAGTAGTTTAATTGAAATGCAATTAAGGATAACTACAAAATACACAAAAACAAACAAATATTGAGCGCGAAATGTAACCCTCTTACTTCCAACTACATCACGAATAAGTTCAACAAACCCGTAATAAAGTTATAGAAAATTAATAAAGACATGTTAAATAATACTTATTGCTTAACTTTCAATGAATAAATTTTGTTCCTATCAAATTACATAACAATAACAAATCGTTTTTACAGAAACCGACGTTACTTTTGAAACACCCAACCAAAGTATCTGTTTGAAACTAAATATGAAATGAAATCCATTCCCAGTTAAGAATCAATTGGACAAAACATCGAAGCAGGCGCGCGCATCCAATGGGTTTTCGTTCGGATTGGGTTGAGATGGGAAACTTTCTCCACTGTGCAGCCCACCACAGGGAAAGCAAAACAAACGAAAACAATAGAAGCTCTTCGAAGCAATATGGAATTTTATATAGTTGAGGGAGATCCCGATCCCGATCGAGTGGGACGCTTTCGTCGATGATTTCATTATTGAACGAGGTGTGAGAAAACGATAGTGGCACGTTGCAAATTTGATGAGTAATTCATTCGTTACGTTTCACCGAATGGCAAAATTTTCACCACCCGCAGTTGTGGCGTTCCCGGTTGAGGGATAGTGTTGTGAAGGTTTCAGGATACTTCACGTTGCTGGCGGTGGTAGGTGAGCGGGAGAGATTTCGGTATATCAAAAAACCGAAAAAGTTATTTTAGTTGAAGTTGATTTTAGTTTAGCTGAAAGTTATTTTTATAGAATGCCCAAGCGCAATGGGATGTCGATGGTCGCGTACAATTGAATTTAGTAATTGTTGTGCTGTTTCGCTGTGTCGGAGATGGAGATGAAATTCGAAACGTTTGTGCCATTTCGAGCATGAATGCTGACGTAAATCCGGGATATGTTGAATCTATTAACAAAGGTATCGAATGAGGAAATGTAAAATAAAGAAATTATGAGTCGATCATATTAGCAAACTAAAAAATATTTACTTCGAAGTTATCGATATCGCGTTTCTCAGAATGAATATTGTTCATTAGTACCGTTGGAGGATGATCATAGGGGAGCGTGAACAATCAACTGCACGGCATAAATAAGCTTTTTCCACTTTATCGTGAACTGTCAATGAGTGTGTTTCGATTTTCCGATTGCATACTTTTAGGCGTAGAAATGTCGATACTATTTATCCTTTATACGCCCTTACGCTAATGTTCATCACACTTTTGAGTCTCCACATTTCATATAAGACACAAAAAGATTGTGCAAGCAATATTTTTAAAAAGAAATAATTAAAAAGCACCATTTGAGCCACTTCAAATGCTTAATAAAATACATAATACACGTGGCGTTTGTTTAGCTTATTCTGGCGAAGGCACTTGCATTGTTTATAAATAATTCAATCATTAAAATGCAAAAAAAGGAAACATAAATCAAACACACACACACACACTGTGCTCGAAATGCGCATTAAAAAGATTGTCTATCAAAGATATACCATCATCACTTGAAGAAATAGCATGCCGGTGGCGGATTTTCTCCGTTTTTCGCTTTGTTCTGTTCCTCTTTTCTTCTTCGGCGCACTTCAAATGCCATTACACATGGCAAGCGTCTGCACGTGGCATTGCTTTCTTGGTAAATTAGGCGCTGGTTCAGGATTTTTGCCTCACCATCGCAACACTCGCTAGCCCTGGATGGCTTTCGGGCGATAATTTCTTATCGATGCTCCGGACGATCGGACGACGTGTGAAAGAAGTGTAGCAAAAGTGCTACCCGATGTGCTGCCCGCCCGATGGTGTGTGATTTGATTAGAATTTATTGACTTTTGGGTTTGTGAATTTTTAAAGCTACCAGCTCGGGAATGGATGGTGCTGCTTGCTTTCTTTCTGCGTTTTGCGCTCGGTGCTTTTTGTCCTGTGGCTCCTGTGTACGTCGGTGTTGGCATTCTACCATCGCCATGGTTATTTTACCAATTTGCAGTACGGGGCTGATCGTTTGATGCTTTTCCTACGGTTGCTAATGCCGGGTACTAAGTTCATTGGAGCACCTTAACGCTGTCAGCTTGGCGCGGAGCAACGCGCCGCATCGAGTGGCTGCGGCTGCCCGTCGCGTGATGCTCAGAGGGAGCAATGGTTTTGGGACGGGACGGAGCAAAGCAACTGAGTGTGCAAGGAAGCTGCAAGAAAAAGCAAAACAAAACAAAAAAGAACAAGAAACACACAACGCATCCATCTTACTTGCTGGCGGAGTCTTGTTAACATGGATTTTTTCTTGTTACCGGTAAATCAAGAATGAGGCGCCCTTCGGTAAGTTTTGCGAATTTTCACTCCCACAAAAGCTGTTGGCCTGTTGGGTGGGTGGATGGGCGATGCTTTTGCAAGGGCAAAGTATGAAAGAAAAATACCATTCATCTTGGGTCGCGTTTCTTGTGCGTTAAAAAGCACTGTGCGGGGGTTTGTTTTTTTTTTATTCGTTGTTACTTGCGCACAAACATTACGTAGGATGATAAGGAAGTTGGTGCGTGGCAAAGGGACGGTCAAAGCAGGTGAGGCCAACATGCTGTAACACGGAAAAGCGGATGAGAAGAAGAAAAAATCAACAACCCCGTACCAAACTGAGCAGTGGTTTTAATGTGAGCCGAACGCGGGATGAAAAAGGAAGCAAACCCGTTAAACCACGATCCTTCTGCCGAACAACAGCGCGAGAAAGAATAATAAATTCTCCAGCTTTGAATGTTGGAGCAGCAGCCGCGTCTGGTGGGCTAGTAGCAGATTTGGGTATCTGCGCAAGCGGACGCAGTGGGGCGCGTAGAAGGGGAACGCGTTAACCGATGGTGGTATGTTTGGATTTTACAACAAGATTTCGAGAGAAACGCGCTAGTCAAGTTGGGTTTGTGTCGAAAGTGTTCCTGGAGAGAGTGAGAGCCTGCGACCGAGATGATTCAATGGTTTTTGGGGCAGCTCTTGTTCGTGGCACCGCCGCAGCTGGACGAGACCGGAAAAGCCACCCCCCGGTGCTGGTGGATGGGTGGAAGAGGTGAGATTTCCGAAAGCGTTTAATAAGGCAGTAGCCACGAGGGCACTCGTTCAATGTTGTTCCCACAGCAAGTTCATAAAACGTATCGCACCAGGCGGTACTGGCAAGATCGCTCACTTCTTTTTCTGATTATTTTAAAGTATTGCATGAACGCGGCCGGAAAAAAAGTTGGTGGGTGGCATCATCTCCCGGTAAAGTTATTCCGCAAGCTGTACCGAACGGTTGTGACGGCAATCGGTTTTCGAGTGGAATGGCGTGACGATGGTATAAAAGCCACCATTCACTCGAATCCACTAAATAGCCGTTTTATTTACATTGCAATTGTTATAACAATAATTGCCATCTTTCATAGTAAAAACATCCATTGGCAAAAAAAAGGTGTTCAATTTTGAGGAACTCGTTATTCCGCAATGGTAATGAGAAGAAATGGAAGAAACAGAAGTTGTTTGTTCTTGGTTTGTTTTGTTTTTCCGCACTGAATTTCGGTGAACGGAGTAATGATGATGAAATTTCATCTGAGCTGGTTTAACACGGCTAGAATTGAATGTCCGGAAAATTCACAAATTAACCCATGCTTTGTAACTTTGTAGTTCTTCTAGAAATAGCCCCGTATTAGGTCATGCACTATAGGGTATTGCTAGGACATTATTTCCATTGGCCACTTTTAGAACTTAACGAATAATAACTCAAATTTTCCCATGCATCTTTTATGTTTACTATCTTCGAAAAATTATTCTCACGCTTGTCTTTTTCCATTTCATCATAAATTTATTGAATTTACCGTCCTCTAAAAGAGAAAATGGTAGAAATTATGGATGGATAGATGGATGGTTTGATTAGCTTTTATTTAAGACTACATTTTGAGAAACTAGGTACATTAGAAAATACTGCTGGCACTAAAAGTACCACAAAAATTGTCATATGACAATTAAAGTATGATATTTTTTTTTTTTATTAATACCTGATTCCTAATTATTTTGTGACACAATTCCTTTGCATTCCATGGTCAAATGTGGCATTTTATTTTGCGCTCTGCTGCTGAAAATTGACTTAATTTTCTAACGCCTGAAAGTATGCAAAATGCCATTTTTAGTGTTTCTTTGATGTTCATAAGTCTATGTGTGGCAGAGGAACTGTTAAATGGGAATCGTGGTAGTAGGGACATTTACTCACAATAGAACCGGCACAGAGAAAAGTTCAGTTACCCAAAAATGACAGCGCATAGATCGTGATGCATCAAAAAAGGCTATAGTAGAAGTGCTATCTTGCTATCTTGTGCATAACTTCAGGCGTAAAGTACAACACATTACCTAAGCGACGAAATGTCTGCAGCGCAATGGCAAACTAATCGGAAGCTAATTAAAATTTCCAACACGAAAAGAACGGCGAATTGACCATTAAGCGTTTCGTGATGATTATTTGATGAAACGTCTCATTCGCGCCAGTTTTGTCAAATCTGAGATTAATTATTTGAATCAATATTGCCACGGTTCAATGGAAAATCTCATCACGATCCGCACGGAAAGAGAATATTTAAAATTTCGGTACCATTCGGTTTCGCCGTACCGGTAAGCATTTCTCATAAATAATTAGGATTTTATTCATCGCCAGCACGTGCCGGGACGGGAAAAGATGGTCGTTCTCGTTGAAATGTCAGTAGCTACCTCCGCATTCGCAACAATCACGCGATAGCTGTAATTGTTTCGTCACACTTAATTGTTCCACGGCTTACCAACACGAACTGGAAAGCATTCAAGGCCACCCGTATTTCCCATAGCGAGCCACTTCTTACTCACCCCGGCGCTCGGTTGCGTTCCCTGGAAAAACTGATGCCACAAAAGAGGGCCATTGCTTTCCGTTTCGGAAATGGACATTAGTTCATTTGCCTGCCTGCACAATGGTTGGGGCGCTTATGGTTCGGCGTGATACAAAGCAAGCGCCCTGGCAGCGCCTCGTAGAAATAATTTCATCGTATAAATCTTCCCAAACTTTACGTTCGAGCAGATAAGGGAACCATTTGACATTAGAGCGCACCACGGCTGTTTTGCCGGGATGGGGTCGCTATATTTCGGCCGTGTCCCGCGTGGGTCGTTTGTCGCACAACCGGGTACCGGTGACGGTGAGCGAAGCGGCCGATTGGCCCTGGTTTGCCGGAGCCATGGGCTATTTAGTGTACGTTTCGGGGTCGGGGTTGAGAAAAATTAATTTTAATATGATCTTACTGCGAACGCGATAGCGTCAACGCAGGCCCTGGTAGAAGTGTGGAGTTTGAGGAAGGTTTCCATGCGCTGGTTTCCTTCCCTGCCCGGGACAACGCACCGATACGGATGGCCCGGCGTGACCCACGGGTGTGTCAAGTGACGGGAAACCCGGTACCCGTGCTGGGGGGAGGACATCGTTTCATCTTATCGCAATGGCCACCATCACAAATGAATCGACGGTTGCTAGGCTAGAACAGTGCACAACGGTGCCCTCTCTACGGGCAGGCGAAGTTGTTCGGTCTGCGTTGACGCCTAGAGCTGCTACCGGTACAGGCTGCCAACTGGTGGCCAACGTGGCGGAACCCAGCCACCAAAGGTAGCGAACGTGCAGGGCTTTGATGTAGGGTCGCATGTTGAATGGTGTACCGGGGGCGACCAGCATCAACAAGGGGTTTGTTTCTTCACCAATGGCGGCCGCTTGTTTTTTTTTTTCGTGGAAACCGAGACATTTGTTCGACGGTTTCACATGATGCTGCCGAGCCGGGGTGTGTATACAGGTTGCGCTGGAACGTGCAGTCAATCTCGCTCGCACACACTCGCTGTTGGTTTGGCTTTTCAACACTTATCAGAAAATTCCAATCGCAGCCAAGTTGCCGTGTGACTGAAATATGCTTGGAATGTTATCAGCTGTAATAAATCACATACCACGGGAGAATGGGTGGGGAGTGCACGGTGGGAAGATGGAACGAGATTTTTCTTCGGTTCACCTATCAACTGTGCGTGATGACTTTTGCCAGGAGCGAGTATTGGGAGTTTACTCACCAAGGATGATAGTGATCTATTGCTGAGGTGCACATAAATAGTTGAAGTTAGTTAAAGAAATAGTTTACTACTGGGGTTAAACAACCCAACTGTGGTTCATTTATTAGTGATGTACAATTATTATTAAATTTATAAATCATACTGCATAATTTTGCACTAGCGACGAAAGTGTTTCTAATTTGTGATATTTTGTGATGTGATGTTGCTCGTTTGGCTTTTCCTTTGCTACTGTTCAATTCAATTGTCTCTTTAGTTCATTTCACAATTCATGCGTTCATGCAACATGTTCATATGCCTGACATGTTGCGTCCTGTTTACATACATAGCTCCTAGAGTTGTCAAGTGCGAACAGATATAAACAATACAAAACAATTACTTGACATATTTACAATTCAGCTAAACCCTAGAAATCCAACACATATTTTGCAAGTATAACACGTCAACATTAGTATAACACACCCTACACATTTATACTGGGTTTGTATCACAAGTTTTTGGGGTGGTGTTGCTGTTGCTCAATTGGACTGCATTTTATATATGTGTGATATTTAGTTTCCAGAACAACGTTCCCACGGTTTCTGCCGATATTGTTTTACAACTTCCCGTCAGTAACAACGTGTGCCCGATCAACAATATCACGCAACACAACACCGATCCAATGTTTCGCAAGTCAGCAGTTGTGTTCAGAGCTAGCTACGCGATATACAAAATGTTAAACCTGTGTCCGGTTTTAGGACTCAATATAGAAACGTCTCATAATCATATTTGCTGTAGGAGTTATCTAAACCGATCACGGTCGATCGCCACCGTCAGTATTTTCAAAATTTCAGCCTTTCTGGCGGACGCATTCAAAGCCATCACTCCATTTTAATGTGGACCTACCACGCCTCCCCTGTCCATGTGGACGACCTAAAAGGGCTTTACGGCCTTGGTCGTCCGGTGTCATTCTCAAGACGTGAACATCCCACCGGAGCTTGACGAGTTTAGTCCGCTGTACGACAATGAGTTCGCCGTACAGCTCGTCATTGGAGCGGTAACTCCATTGTCCATCCACACATACGGGGAAAAAATCCTTCCGAGCATTTTCCTCTCGAACGCGACTGTTTCCCAAGGCGTGTCCCAGCTATCTTCTTCATCACAAATGTGTTAAAAGTAGGAAAGTTTTCTCAGACTTTAGAATGACCAGCTGGCACCCTAGCACGCATGTTTCCGGTCAATGTTTTCACGCATATTAAATTATCTCACGCTGTACGTAAGAGCTGCGTAGGTTAGGATTTGTTGATAGACCCTTAGTAGTAGCCAGGGCTTAAATCGTTACCACTCGTTAGTGTTCATTAAAGTACGAAATTTATTTCCTTTCAGTCATTTGTAAATGTCATTTGTAAAAAGTCATTTTAATATTTAAACAACCCTTCGGGAAACATCAAGTACCATTAAGTAAAGTAGCAAATAATTGATTAGTTTATTAAGTGGTACTGTTGTACATATAAAAACAATACACGGTACAATAGGCTGAAGTGTTTTAAATTTAATTTTTGCTGCGGTACAATGAGTACTGTGAATGGTTGGTAATTAATAATCATTTTCATCAATTGTATCGGTATGAGTTCAAATAAGTGCTGTTGAGAAGAAATTCCTTTCCACTCATCCAGAACGATTTTTTTCCTTCGTCATTCAGCATTATCATTCCGAATCGATGGTTAACAGTGTGATGCGCTGTGATAACAATTTTAATTGGCTCTGTGGAGGAACAGCAATGGTCCTTAAATCGACAGAAAGGGAGCACAAGCAAACAACAACAAACAAATACATTCCGTACGGTCATTTGCATATTTAATGCAAAACCACAATCTCGGTGCCCATCACCACAGAAATGGCAACACACACGCACACACACACACACACACACACACACACACACACACAAACATTCACATGTGTAATAAAATACACGATTAATCGCTTGGGACAATATTTAGCCCGGTCCATTAATCTTCCCGAAGCCAGTTCGGACCCGATACGGTACGCCCCTCCGAAAAGGCGGACCGAAAAAATTAAGTTAACATTATCAACTTTTCCACCCAAAATGCGAAATTGGCCCCGGCGTCCCGCGTGTTGGTTTGGGGCAGAAATAAATAAACTGCTCGCGAGCTTCAGCTCCACGCACTGGTGAAAGGTTGGCCCCGAGCACCCGCCGGGGACCTGGTGGCTCGCGTGGACCCGCCCCACAAAATAGCGTGTACTGGCAAGGATACAAGACGAAATTGGTCTCTGGCGCTGGTGTTTCGCTTGCATTGGGCAATTTATGGCCTATTAGAGAGATTTATACACTACGACAAAAGTTGTGCCGGAGCACGGCACACTGGCGGGGTCGCGGTCGGTTTCAATCGCAAGTGGCACGGGGCAGACCCAAAAAAATGCGAAGAAACGAGTGAATCGGTGCGTGAGTTCCGAACCAACCAAGGCAGACGACGGTGCTGGGTAAAAATATGACCCGCGCCATGAATTGGTCGGTGCATAACTCAAAAGTTGAAGCGAATTTTGCCTGCGTGCGGTTTACCTTTGACTTCCCGGTCGGTGGTCGGTTGGTCAGACGAACTGCAACCACAAACGGCTTCCTTCCTGCTGCTCCCGAGTCCTTCGGGCCCGTTCCGTGCACCACAAACCGATGGTCCCATTCGGTTTCATCGCGTCCGTCCGTGGCCGTGTTACCGGAGCAAAACTTTAACAATGAAGGTCTAATCCGAAGTGTATTGCAATTTATTAGCAACACGTACCGGGCGCCTCCATCGGGGTGGCCCTCCAATATTGCCATTCCCGCACCGTGCGCACTTGTTGGTGAGAGTGGCGCAAGAACAAAAAAAAAAAAGTCACCCAGAAAATGGCACGATGGAGCGGTATAATGAAACACGTATCCAATCGCAAGGAAAATGAGTGCTCAAGTGGAGGGCGAAATTTAAAATGGAAAACTTTTGCCCCGGCCCATGCCTTGTCAAACCCACCGGGAACCGGGTGCCGGCGGTTCGTCCAGGCCGGGGCTGTTTCGCTCTTTTCTTCCAGCCCATTTCCATCTTGGAAGGTAGGAAACAAAACTTTGCTAGGGCAGCACGGCAAACTAGCACACGGCAGAGGAGATCTCCGCGATGGGAAACCGCATCCTATCGCTCTTTTATTTATCTTCGCTTTGAGCAGGGCATTAACGGGAGTAGGAAGATAATTTAATTTTACTTCTTCCGTATCATCTTTTTTGTCATGCAACGTTGCCGTGTGTTTCTTTGCCGCGTCGTTGCTGCCGTTCCGTGTGCATTTCGTGTTGCGTTGCTTAAGCAAACGGAGACGAAGAAGAAATAATTAAATTGCTAGATTTGTGCATCGGGGAAAAAACTATCACCATTCGGGTGTGTGTGTGTGTGTGTGGGGAAGGAATTTGGGCTTGTTGATTTTTTAAATTTCAAATTAAGACTTCTGCATCTGGCACTTTCTTCCGGTACCGTTGCAGTGAAAGTTTATTTTGGGTGTGTTTATTGTGTGAAAGTTAGGATAATTATATTTACCAAAAAGGATATAAATAAAGAAAAAATGGCTAGACTTTTTATAGGACATCTGTTAAATTTATTGCTTCTTTCTCGATTTAATGAACGTTGATTTAATTTTGACTAGCAACAAATTTAATTTGAATTACATTTAAATAAAACTAAAATTTTAATTCATTTAAAAGTTTCAATTTTTTAAACTAAAACTACCACCAAGGAGGTCGACTTAATTGGATTCAATCACGTGGACGATAAATTTCCTTCACAAAGTATGTGTTTGGCTTACTGTAGCCGGTTTATGCAAACATTTTCCCCATTTCCTGAAACCGTTCGGGCAATGCTGGGGAGGTAGGTGATCGGTTGGATAAGTGGGCTGTAGGCAGCACACGACAACATTTATTAAAATATCAAAGTGAAACTGCGTTTGGAATCAAAACGGTTCATCCTTACGGGGTCTGCTTTGTACCAGCAGAACTTTTACTCGTGCGAGCAGCGCTGCCAGCAAGCGCCTAGCAATCTCAGATCTCTCTTCCCTTTCTTTTCGATGGCGCACGTTGAAGGTAGCGCAAACTTTGCGCCCGAAATGGGTTGAAATCAAGTTTAGATAACTTTACCCAGGCGTTTGTTTTCCTTTTGCCCAGCCCTAAAGGATGTCTTTGATCTTGCTCAGCACCGGGCGCTAGTGTGACGGTGCTGCTACCAGCAGCGACCGAGACAGGCACGAGCGGCAGCAGCAACAACAAGGCCCGGACCAAAAACCCTTCCCGAATTTTCACCAAGCGGGGCCAAACTCTGTGCCAGGTATGGCCGAGCGCCCGAGGTCGCACACAGCCTTCCGCAAGGTGTTTGGTGGCCACAGACGCGGCACGATGGTGCAAGGTGTGGTTTTCGTTAGGCAAGATGACAAATCAATTAGCAAACAATTCGACCCCGGGGGCAGGAGAGGCGCATAGGGCCGCGGTGCAGAGCAGAAGCCACAGCTGCCGGAAAACGGGGTTTTCTTGTGAACTTTCCACGCCATCTAGGCGCCAGATTATTGAATTAATCCATTAATCCCCATGATTTTCACCGCCATCAAGCCGGGCGGTAATTGAGCATGAAGCGAGTCCTTTTTGTGAAAGCGATCTGAACTGCAAAACGGTGCGCCGGAAGGTTTTCGGGCGAACGGTTCGTGATTTGTTCATGGTTTTTTTTTTGTTTGCCCTTTTTGCTATTGTGATCTTTGTTAAAACACTAAAGAAAACCCTTTGAAGATTCATGCACCAGTAAATGTTTGCATAGGAGTATTAGTTTTATGGAGAAGAAGGGAACTTGCTATAATAAATCATTTGGAAATACATTTCTTATGTCTTATGCAATGCGATTGCATACTTGTAAGCTGAGAGCGATATTTTCCATTTTGTACTCAAATAAACCATACTGGTTTAGGAGATGACTTTTCCTGTAGCAATTTTCTTTATCATGTTTATCTGTTGGATAAAGAACAATGGTTCCTTTGGAGTGACGCAAGCACTCGATCTGCTCGAATCCCACTCGAATCGAGTTGGTTAACGGTAACACCTCGTTTGCTCAATAACACACTAAACAAATACCTTTGGCAGCTTTGAACTATTCTGTCGACATTTTTTCACGACTTATAGTTAGGCTAGTCATCCACACCCCAATCCCATACATTACCAAACATAAGCACGCAGGTATTTCATTTTTTCTCACTATGGTGAGAATTTTTTCTCACTATGGTCACAAACTTTGTGACGATGATAGTGAAGAATAAGTCACACTTGCTGCAATGCCAGCTGCTCACTGCACCTATCCATCGCCCAACACCACACCCATGTGGCGCTGTACAAATATTTGTCAAGGTTTAATTTGACAAAAATGTGCAAAGCTGCTTCACGGGCTAGTTCCGTGTGTGACGGTATTGATGCTGGGACAGACAGGGAACAAGGGCAGATGGAGTACGCGTCCACCTTCGCGTTGGTGTGGGATTAAAATTCCACACTCTCGCCACCACAAGCATCACGGTGCGATGCACCCGGATCCACCATTCATCATGATGTGGCGGTGCTGTCATAATGGTCACACTTGTCAGCACTGTCACAAATGTCACTTACCGTGACTATCCATCGTCCTTCGGTTGACTGGTTGGTGGTTTTCGGTCGGTCGTCAGCGTCGAATGGCGTTCAAACGTATCCAGCATCCTGCCAGCATCCAACCGGTGTGGAAGCAGCCCGAGTATTCCCCGGTAACCGGCAAATACGCTAACGGGTATGCGCCTGTCAAGGGCTGTGTGGAAGATAGACGGCAAATTCCATTGCCAAACCCTTGCTGGCAGCGGACGGGACGGGTGGCTTGCCTGGCTGCACCAAGGGCTTCGCCACACTGCGCACAGCGGGGTCACACTCAGCATACGTGGACCCCCGTACGATCGTATGCTATTTTAAACGAATAGTCGTTTGGTTGCACTGCGGTTGCTTCACTTGAACTAAACTTCTCGCACTGCCGGCACCCCTGCAGGAACCAACCGGCGGCGGGGAAGCAACAAAGCGCCTGCATGTAGGCAAGCGGGCTGCGTTGAAAGGTTTCTAGAATGTAAACGTTGCCGGCGTAGGGTTTGCCGGTGCGTACGGGTAATAAAATGAAGGTTTACCATTTTTTTTTCTCCCTGCACCCAACGTTCAAGTTGTTTGTATCAAAATGCCGAGAAATTGAAAATTGCAAAAATTCTCTCGGTCGTACAGTGTGCGCAATAGAAGTTGAGCTGTTACAATTATGGTGTAGTTGTACCTTATTCTGTCCTTTCACCCACGCGATCATGATGCTGTAAGATGATCGCTCGATATTGCGATGGTTCCTATTGAACATTTTGGCAAAGTGCGTACATTATTCGTGCTAATGGTTAGCATTATTGCTGTAGGTGTAAACTGTACCGCACATCACCCCCTTCTGGCACATGCACACACTCGTTTGTTTATGCGCTTTTGTGGGCGCATCTGTATGGGATTGAAAGTTTTGTAGTGAAATATTTTGGAGTTTCATCCCCGCTCCCAACGGGGATCCTTCACCTTCTGGGCGAACGTTATTTGTCCAGCAGTGTGTGTGTGTGTGTATGTATGTGTTTGTGTGCATGTGTGGGCACAGGGGGTGGTTTTGAAAATATTTTCCATATTTCACCTAAAGCCACAGCTGCAGCTTTTCACTTTTTCACTTCACTATCGCCGGATCGGTACGGTAGATGGGAGACTTGTTGGGAGGGACGGAGGGACGACTAGAGGGGAAAGGTATACAGTGGGTGGTGGGTGGTGTGGGTGGAGTGTGTAGGGAGGACAGTGTTGTTTTTTTTTGTTCGTTCTCCCACCCGGTAGTGATGTGTATCCTGGGAGGGTTTTTTTCCCAGTCGCCGGTGGGAAAAAAGACATTGGAGGAGGGGCAAGGTGAGGACACAGCGATGATGAATGGCCATGTGTTGGTTAGTGAATTTGTGCAGTGGCGTTTTGGAGGGCTCCGGCCATCCTGCTACGAACTACCGGCAAACGTTGGCTTTCTTTGCAGTCTAGTCGAGGTGTTAGTTTGTTGCTGCTAGCAAACACACACCGTACATGATGTTCATATTTTTTTTGCTCACTATCTACTGTTAGATTGCGAGAATGGTTTTGTTTTTGATGAATTTTTTTTTTCGTTTTTGTTTATCTTCATTTTTCCTCACCTAACAATAATCGAATACCTGACAAAAGAAAACACGGCCGCAGACTGGTAGCCCCACTGTAGCTGGATGTTCTCGGGGCAGTGGAAAAATTGATTTTTGCGACCTTTCTGCCTTGCACCTAGGTGCAAGATGATATAAAATAAAGCAAAAAAAAAAATGAGAGCTTTGAAAAAAAACAACATGAATCCGTCGTAGAGACACCCAACGTGCAAACCATTGTGGACGACCGGGCGCCTCCATCGAGCAGTGCGAAGGACGGAGAAAATGAAGAATAATGGCTATTAAAATTTTGTGCGGCAAAAACATGACAGGGAAAATGGAGCGACTGAATGAATCGCACCTAAACCGACCATTTGCCGTTGGGTGAGCAAGAATAGCGTTAAAGAAGTGTAAGTGTACTTCCCGTTGCGTTGGCAGGTCCGATTCATGCGGTGCCCACGGATAAGAATACGGATCAGAACGGAAGATGAAAACATTGTGATCCGTTCGTTGACTAAGATGCTTATATCAGGAAGCTTGGCTAAAAGGCTTGGAATGGCTAAAATTAAAAAAAAATAGTTTAACTGATTATAGAACTGAACAACCTCAATGCGAAAAGTAATATCCACGTAATGCCAATGTTTTTATTTTTAGTTTTTATTAAGCGTTACCGTTGTGCCTTAATTAAAATAATTAAATTATACGAAACGTGAAAGATGCCAAAGCTTTGAATGGTTTATACATCCCAAAGTACAAGAATCACCCACCCAACCAGGGGCAGTGGGAAACAAATTTGCATCTGCCCATCAACGTCAAACGGGACGAATCGCGTTGAGCAGTGCTGGCATGTTTGGCCAATTTGGGGTGGTCAGCAGCATCGTTAGGTGCCTGATTTTTGGTGTGAAAACGAACGAACAAGTAAAGCACTGGCGAAATAACGAAAAAGAATTAAAAAGAAAAAAAACAACGTTGCGCGACAGTACAGCATTGCGCATGGCTGTGTGATGGATGCGATCGGATGGATGCGTCGTCCACTACGTCGTGGCAAGCTGGAGAAGTGTTGAAATTTTGCAGTGCGTTTACGTGGGAAATAAATCTCACTCATCGTACCCATCACGAGTGAACTTACTGCTGTCGAGTGCTGTTGAAGAGGGCATGGTGTTGGATTTATCGTTCGGTGAAGTAAACCGAGGTAACGGTGGTCGTAATGGGACACTTCCGCTGCTGACGCATGTGCCAAAGGGATTATTTTGCACACAGAAACCAAAAAAAACATCCCCCCCTGGAAAGACAACGGTCGATGGGCGTACTGAAATAGTTAATGGGAAAGTTTGCAAATGTTTATAGGGACGAGTCAGTGGAGAAACTTTTCTGCATTCTTAGTGCGAAGTGTCAGATCAGGCGTAGTATAAATATACCATTTTGCAAGAACATTCAACATGTCGGGTGTCTTTTTAATACACTAAAAGGTCCTCGTTGAAATCTTTTTTTTTTATTTCAATCAAGATGTCGATCATAATTGAACGTGCCAACGAATAAAATATTTTGTCCATCCTAAAGCATTCTGTCCACAAGCGTTCCCACACTGTGCTGCATATCGTCCATGTGAAACTTGTTTTTTTTTTAGTCACCTCACAATTAGTGTCACTGGTGGTGACGCATCGTGACGATGCCTAAGCTCCGACACCTCACTAGACCGCCCAATAGGACTAACGGGCTGGCACGTGAGCATTGCCCAAGTGTCGATACGGCGCTAAATATTTGAGTTTTTATAATCCCTTTCAGCTGCAATACCCGTCCACCGGAGCCTAGCCTGTCGATGAGACTTTAGAATAAGCCTGTGCCGTGTGCAGTTTTTTCTTTCTCGCGTAGCGCAAGCGAAGAGAAATGGCAGGATTTGCTCCGGCGAATGTTTCTATGCCGTCCCGATAGTGGTACTGCTGCTGCTGGTTCTGCTCTGCTCAAAGCTGTACCAGCGACGGCCGTAAAGGATTTTTACGCGTTCCACAAATGGTGTATGTTTTTGAGATAATTTTTTGTGTCTGCACGAAACCGGTTCCGGTGCGGAAGCTTTTTTCGAGACTAGGCGAGGTTACAGCGGTAGCCCATGGCATTCCCATTCCGTAGTTCCGCTGGGTTGCAGCTGTCGGGGTCAGTATGTTGGAGGTGTGGTGTCAGGCGTCCGAGGCTTAGTGATGTGGCACTGCGACAGTGTTAAGGTTCGTGGGCCATAAATTTGATATGAATTGAAGTAAACATACAACTGCTGCCTCCGGCACTGGGACGCAAGTGTCACCCATAACGGGACGAAGTGCGACTCATCGTACCAGAGTTCCGTGACGTGCTTTTTGCTGTTGTTGTCGCTAGTCTAAGCGTGTTCCCTGCATGATGTGAAGACTTTCGCAGCTCATCCTTAAAAGCTAAACCTAGTTGTCAGAGGGCAGCAAGCTGATGGGTCTTGCGTTCGATGCTACTGTTACTGTTACATACACACAAATGCAGCGTTTTTTAACCCCCCCCCCCCCCCCCCCCCTCTCAGTTCCGTTTTGGAAACATGCTTTCCGTACTCCCGCTTTTTCCTGCGTTGCTTCGGCATCGTGTTCGAGTGGAGTTAAATCTCAAATCGGTTCAGAAAGTCGGCAACACATCCGCTCCCATCGCCGGTAGTCAATGTGCCACCGGCGCTGCCTGAGGCGACGGCGATAAAGTGCTTTATACTCATCCTATTTTACGGCGAAGATACTCCACGGCACTCGGTGACGACCAGAATGCCAATTGAAATGTGTGCCTTTACCGTGCGTTGCATCGTGGCGTCTATCTGGCGGCTTTAGCGGATGGTGAAAGTACGACGAGATAACAGCAGCAGTTCGATGCAGTTCCTGCAGTTACCCCCTGAACTAAGACGTCATCGGTTCAGGTGTTTGCCGAGGTATCCTTGCTACGGGCACGGTTCAGATGACGTGGCAGAGGTTTTATGCAAATCAATCTAATTAGAAGCGTCCAGAGCGTGGATTTGGTCGGACGAGTGGATTGCATGCCGACCGGCCATGGTGAGACACTTAGTCATCTCCGTAAACGAGAGAATGATTCGACGTTGATCAATGATACAGTTACAAACTCAATCTGCATACACGTCAGACGGACAGGATTTACCATACTTTGTGCAGCCGATTGGATGTATGAGAATGTGGGTGCAATTGAAGTAAATTACTTTTAATGGTAAAATTTAATCTAGAGAACTTATGAGGGTCCCAACCTGATGTGATGTAGTGTTGATTTCAATAGGTAAAAATGAAGTCGAACAAACATTTCAAGGCACTTAACTAATTGCCCTAATTGCTCGTTAACATACTGAAGCGCTTAGCGCTACATGTTTTGTAATGCAAATTGCATAGCTTGCGGCGTATATTTTGAATAAAAGAAATGACTCGCTTCACTCACATCAAGGTTAACTATTTAACATGCTAGAATTTACATATTTAAAGTAGCCAGAAAGAACCTAACCCATGGCACACGAACCTTTTTTATGATTCTTATTATTTCTAGAGAATGCCACAATTAATTTCATATCAGTTAATGGGTTTTTTTTATCTTATTGTTTAGTATCACCAATTATATCAAGCATGATAATCGCTGCAATCACAAACCACAAACATTTTTGTGTGCTTTCACACGGCACAAATCAAATTCCACAGTGAGATGAATTGACATTCTTGTGTTTCTATTTTATTTTTAACATTCCACTATTAATTAATAAAAGCATCACACAGAACACGTGCATGTACAGTGGGCGAACTGGGTCGGTATGTGTCAGTGAATGTATTGGCCCGCTTAACACCCAAAGTAGGAAGTTGTCAAATGTTTCAAACATTCTACCACCATGCCAAATTCCAGCCAGAGTTTCAGTGAGTGTGGAATGTTACTCCAGCTATAAAGCATCCTCCCGGCTGGAGCGGGTTTTAGCCAACAATTTGAACAACGTTTCTGCGTGCGGTACCGAAAGCGTTGTTCGGTTTCGGAACTATCGGTTCCATATTTCATTTTTATGAGAAACACACATCGTAACATGATCAACGGTGTCGTGGCCGATGGTTTCGTTCGCTGGAAACCGGGCAAAACCAACCATATCGGATGAAGTTAATCGTGCGAGCGTGAACACACAATGGGCTTTTGAACGGATCGGAATGCAAAATTAAATAGTTTGAATTTTGAAACCTGAAAAGAATTTGTTATAAAAGAACTTTGCGCAAAATTAGATAAGTCTGCTAAGAGAAATTTAGCTGTCGTTTAATTTTGACGACCCTATTCAAGGGAAGGTTGTGCAGTATAATAAAGAAAAATGAAATTATTACTTAAATAAAGCAATATGAGGTTTGTAACCGAAACAAAAATAAAAAGCAAT
The DNA here is from genome assembly GCF_943734755.1 of Anopheles moucheti. NCBI lineage: Eukaryota > Metazoa > Arthropoda > Insecta > Diptera > Culicidae > Anopheles > Anopheles moucheti. The sequence continues at coordinate 45,207,675 of NC_069140.1, forward strand.
TTTTGAGCACTATTTTATGCACAGTTTTTCTAGCCTGCCTGCTGAATTGTGCGCGCCAGGATCTCATCTAAGCCTCATCAACTCACCGAAAAACAGCTCTTTACTGACATGACACCGAGGCCGTGTACAGCTGATGAAGCTCACAACCATTTACAAGCCCACCCACCACACTGCAGTCCGTTGCAACGGGGAAATGTTTTACACGAGGAATAGAAAATTTATACATTCTAATTTACGATCGGTACGTGGAGCAGAAGCTCCGTTGCTTCGGTTGGGCTTGCTTAAATGGAAATGAACATGGGCTCATCGTTGGTAACGCTAGTCAGCGTAGAATGAGAGGAAAATAAAAAAAAAACCGAGCCACATAGAAACATGCATGAAACACACGGTATCGTTCCCGACCAGCGATGGCGTCGGTCGGGATCAACAAAAAAATGCACCCTTCCAACCGAAACCCGGCAGATGGCTGTTCGTAAGCTTTGGTAGTAAAGGAAACATTTGAATTGCAACTGCATTTAAAATGGTTCGGATGAATGCGTTTTGACGAAGCCAGAACAGAACAGAAAAAAAAACGCTTGGAATGGTTAGTCTGGGTTTTTTTACTTCAGCTTCGCTCATACGCTGGAATTATTTTGATCGAAAGGATTACACTACCCGTTTTTTTGCTGTGTGACCATCCAGCCGATGATGGATGTAGATTAACGGGGAAACAGTTTTAGCAAGCAATTCGCAGGAGCACATTTAAATATCATATTTTATTTTGCAACAGATTTACGTTTCGTAAATGCTCGAAAGTTTTCGAGCACAGGTTTTCATTTTCTATTAATTATTTTACGATAGCGTGATGGAAGCAGGGGAATTGCAGTTTGAATTTGCATACAGCTGTTGTTGCCGCTTGCTGTAAAGTATTGTAAATCACTATCGTTTCTGCGCGTCTTCCTAGCGGCTGTCTGCCTTTCACATCGTTGAATTGGCGACAGAATGAAGACAAATTAAGTCTTATCAGGGCGTAACTGTAACAGTTTCTCTATCTCACAAACAAAAGCAATAGAAAAAAAAACACATGCGTGCATACGGGCCTGTTTTCACGGGTACGAAACACTTATCACAACCGGACCGCCCTGATGGACGTACGGAACGCCACATCCTCAGCCACATGTGCCCACGTAAAACATGATTGCGTGGCCAACGTAACTAAATAAATAAGTAACTGAATAAATCAAACAAACGCGGCGATGGGTTGGTACAATGGCGCTTGGCTTCGGGCAACCGAACCATGACAAAATACGATGCCATCAATCATCATAAATATTTCATCATCGCGAGCGTGTTGACGTTACCGTTTGTCCACCGTTTTCAAAGAATTTTCTTCCCTGGCGTTCTGTTCTTTCCGCCTTTTACCTTTTCTGTCTGCTGAGGTAAGCTTTATGGAGCGGATGCACTGAGTAGAAGATACTTAAGGCGGAGGTCACGGGTCACCATTGACGTAAGTCACACTCAGTCTACTACGGTTGGTGCGAAGCGCGGTGAAATTGTTCAGAACTATTAAGGAAGCAGATGAAATTTGCAATAGCACATTATACCTAATAAGTAAGCTTTAAATAAAAAATACTCTGAAAAAGTACAACATGTCACTAAAAATTTGTCGTAGTACCGATATGTTTCGTCCTTTGCATAAATGCAGGCGCTTTCAATGCATCAATAGTGGAGTAACGGCTTTTGCTTTAAAGCGCAGTAAGCTTTGATAAACGAAAGCATGAAATTGTGTTACTTTGATCGTGACGTAAGCTGCCACCTTTTGCTATCTTGTAAAACGTTTTTTTTTTCAAATTATGGTATTTTTTTAAACCTATTAATGCACTAGTTTGTATAGAGAATCAATCTTTACAAAAGGTGTACTGTCAGCTCTGATTTGTTCTTCACTAGAAATGACATCCAAAAATAACAAATAACACTCAAATTGTAACACTCGGCTATTCACTGTTTTCCTAGAAAGTTCGTTTGTAGATCATGACTTTTTTGTCGCCATCGTTTCATCACATAGAAAGGGTCGTCACTCATTCAGCATCCATATTATTCGGCGCCCATAACGTTAATGGGAAACATGCAGCGTTGTTTTACAAGCACGATATAAACAGGGCCGCTATTCAAAGTCCAGTCCAGGACGTCATGGTTGTTTATTGTTCTAGTGCGATCACCGCAACGACCGCTGGCCGTCATCTGCTGCATCTACGGCTGTTCATAGGTGCGCTCGTAAACGTAATGCGACGTGGTTCTGCGTTTGCTGCTGCTTTCAACAGCTTTTGTCCCGCGCAATGAAAGGACCAGGTGGTTGACATTTTTGTGCAAACTGTACAGCAAGCGGAAGAATTTCTTCTCCCCATAGCAGCGCAGTGGTTTCATCATGTCAGCCTTTGGGTTGATTGAAGTCGGCGCGATGATTTTATGCGGTCTGGCTGTATTATCTGCGGAGCAAAGAAACCCAACTTCTGCCCCGGCAGATGCTAATGGAGTTTTTCTGTTTTAATTAATTTGTGCACTTTCTTCGCATAATGAAGGCGTACTATGCGTTAAGTGCTGGCGACTGCAGGATAAAATCAGGGCCTGTGTTTTTTTTTTTGTTAATTTCTTTTATTTTTGTAAGCGTTATGTTTTGAAGGATATACAAATTTAAGAGGCAAAAACCCTCTTGTACAAGGTGAGGCAAAGCGAAATGCTTTCTCAGAGCAAAAGTTGCTAACCAGACGTGATGTTTAAGGAATCACTGGAAGGCATGATTGTTAAAAGTTCTCATTTTGACCAGTTTTATGCGTATGAAAATAGTTTTAGAATAGCAAACACCATGAAAGCATCAACGAAAGTCATCAATCTCATTCAACACCAATGTCTTACGCTGAAGCAAACGCATGTTAAACAAATTGTAATTGAATTTCTTAAGTATTTCTTCTTGCACTAACTTAATCCTACCGCCCAAAGAGTGTACCATACCGATGATGATTGGCGTCCTGTTAGTCCAGCGGGGGCTGACGCCACGGTTGAAAAACAAAATGAGGAAAAAACATAAATAACCCAATCCCCACAAAGAACACATATGGGGAAACGGCGGTGACCATAAGTTAGGTTAGGTGGTTAAAACATAAAGTAAACCCTGCATCCATGAACACCTGGTAATGAGCGAGAGTTTCTGACGAACGTGATGAATACTTTAGACCCTTCATCTCTACGTAGGAAATTTCCGCCCTCCCCACCCCAACACCTGACCATTGCTCCCTCATTTGACACGTGCTCCATACAATCTTGCATGATAACAAGCTTCGCTCCATAAAAGGAATTAAGCCATAAGTGCCTGGTGCCGGGGACAGCGCTGGGGTTGGTTTCCATTTATTTGCCTTTCAATTTTTTCCTCACCAGTGTGGGCGTGTGTGTGTATGTCCCCGTCGTAGCCATTCATCGCCCATGGTACAGCTAGAACAAAACAACAAGCTGGTAAGCGAAAGCGGTCCCATCACTTGAGCCAGCTTTCGTACCCTAACAAGCTTCCTACGGTGGCTTGTACTAGCATAATTGAGCCACGGCGAAAAGGTATAGAAAATGGTGGACATTTTTGCTTTTTGTATGTTGCGCCGGGTTAGGAAAATAAATAAAAATAAAAATAAAACGCTGAATAAACACAAAACTCGCTCAAAAGTGCTTTCATACCCCGCGTGCGGTTTGATGTTCGCATGTGGGGAAACTTTGTTTTATTGTTTGCGCGTCTCGTTTTTTTCTCTCTCTCTTTTTGTTTGTTGATTGCTTTGGTGTTTCATGCGTTTCCCGCGAACGCTCCGTGGTTATTATTGCATGAATTATGCTAATATAAATAAACATAATATTTTAATCGCATTTCTTTGGTGGATTTTTTTTTGTTTTGTTTTTGTTGTGGTGCACCCTCTGTTCGCCACAGCGGCTTATGAAATTGTGGAAAGCTTTCTGCTTGTACGGTGCTCACGTTACCGCGGCATCGCAGCAGAACACCTGAGGAATAATAATAAGCACCTGGTGCAGGAAGGAACGCCTCGCACATGAGCGTTTTGTGGATGAAAATTACATCTTTTCACGGGTATCCTTCGGGTCGAGTCCTGTTGGCCGGTGGCTGATAACGGATTGAGATTCGCCGCGTATGGATCGTAAAACAAATCTCGCTGAACGCGAATTGCATACTGTTCGCACCGTAGTTGGGGCGGCTTGGGGCTAGATGGGTTCGAAATAAATATGCCCAAAATCGCTTGTTACGCTACTTGTGAAGTGTTTCATTGCTGAGAGTTATTAATTATGAAAGTCCAATTAGCAGAACGAGGTGTATGCTTAATTTTATGGCACGGCTGGACTGATTATGTTGCGATGCGATGTGTGGCATTACGGATTCAATTAAGCTTTCTGTTATAGCTCGGTGAAAATGTGATTTTAGATGCGTTCATCGCAATGCAATAGAAATAATATATATATATATATATATATATATATATATATATATATATATATATATATATATATATTTTTTTTTTTTATATTTAAAATTCTGGTATACCGTCGCTGCTGCATTTTGTCTTGAATTAATGCGCATCATGCGCAAATTTTTGTTTTAAAGCAACCGAGTGGCCAATTATTAGTTTTAGTATTTATAATTATTAATTTATTTATTTACTGGTTTTTTTTATTTCGTGCCCGTCTTCGATCTCCTCCTCATCATACTTCCTACCTGCTTAATGATTGCTTGGCTTGGTTTTAGTATTTAGATTTTAGGATATAGATAAAAGGAGTGATTTGTGAACCCGCGTGGAAAACCAAATTAAAAAAATTATGCATTATATTTTTATGTAAATAAAGTATATATATAAGTTACCGCGTCAGCAAGCTACCGCGTCAACGGAGGCATCAGGTAACTGCGCGTGCACCTTGGTGGACCTAGCAACAGCGCGTGCATCGGACGATGACACCATCGGCACGTGTGTTGCAAAGTCAGCGGAATCTAACCAAATCGTGGGAATCGGTGAGCCAAGCAGTATCGACAATTCAACACCAGCAGCAGACAATAGCCAGTTCTGATGTAGCAGTCCGATCGAATGGTTTGGGAAATTAAGTCTAGTTGTTCACAAAATAAAATTTTTTAAAAACCCTAAACGAACGCGAGTTCGGTAATTTATATATAAAGTGAATTTTAAATGGCTGTTGTCTTTTATTACTGAATGTTTTCGGCTCAATCGTGGTGTTACAATTGACAGAACAAGTATTTAAGTTACTGTACAAAACCGTTAACACTGTGTTTATCTTTCACAATTTGCAATCAATTAATCACTGCATTCGATTGTGTTAGTTTAGCTTTCAAGGAGCTTCCTTGGACGATGTGGCAACTTCAACTAACAAAAACAGAAAATGCTGCACGTTGCAGACGTCAAGCCTTTCAGTCAGATTCAATGTTAAAATAAACTGATTTTAACCCTTTGTTTACTATGATATTTTACTTTATGAGAATTAAATGTACATCGTACCTTAAAGGTCTTTTATAATTTACTTAATTAATTTTATCTAATTTTATAAACCTTCGACAGCCGAACAGCTCGCATTGTAAACCAAAACTGAAAATAGAAATTCATCAAACAGAACTTGATGGCCTACAGACGTAAATGGTTGCACACAGTCCATAAATGGTGATTCGGAGACAAAAATCTATGCGTTAGAGACAACATTTAACAGCAACAACTGTAAGCTGTTGTTACATTACTATTGCATTACATTACTGGCAGGCGGATTACATATTTTATGGGGAATTTTAGTTTTGGAGTCATAAAACAATACACTTAGTCTACGTACTATATTTAAATCAGCATCATAAACATTTGAATTAGTATTTTTGTTATCTTTCAAAGTATTATCAGAAGCTAAGCTACGTTTTAAAATTAATAACCGTTCCCAGAACGGCGAAGACTATCATCGAGTTTAGCTACTCCTGAATTAATTGCTGCTTCGAAATTAATTCTTTCACTATAAATCTTCAACAATTGAGTGCAGTGTACAGACATCGCCAACCCACGTGCACCGGATCCACATCAGTAATCATTGCATGATTTATGAATCGAAAATCCGATGCCGTCGTACGTGCAGGTCGGATATCACCACATGGCTAAAGTACATGGACAGATTGAAAGAAGCCGTATGCAATCAAAGCACTCAACAATCGGTCCAATCTTGACCGAGCGATCTGGGGCGTAATGTGCCAACTGTGCCGCACGGGTGTCCGGGTAGTAACTTTTCAGCAAACACACTCTAATGGCGCACATAAACTACGACCCAAAGCAGATGCTATCTAGATTTCCTACTCGGTTAGACCCCATTTTCATTAGGGAACATAATAACTTTATTAGAACCGGCTGCAAGCCGAAACGTTTTTACATGGTGGCTCCCAGATTGATTAGCTCTTGGCTTGGCATATTGACGTGGGCCGATCGTAGATCGTAGTCGCCCGATATTGGAGGCTATCGGTGGAATGCATGCGGTGCCCTCGTTAGGGGGCAATTTTGTTGTTTGTGGAAATGTTCGGTTTTTTTTTGTTGTTATTGTTGCTGCGTCTCCATCCTTTCATAACAATTTCTTTTAAGCTCCCAACAGCACGAATAGCTCATTAGCATAGAACGGCACCCGTTCGAGTAAATACGGGTGTAAATATGAATCCGAGCAGTAAAACGATAATGGACAAAACGGCACAGTCGGCGCAGGCTGATGATGGGCATTAGGTATGCCATGAATGATTGATTTATGCTGCAATAATTAATTTTACGATCCGTAGATAATCGAGAGCGTCGTGTTTGGTGGCACAAAAGGGACACTTTTATCATTTACAGCACAAGGGTTGAGCAGCAACCTTCGATGAGGCAGTTTTTGTAAGGATAAGCTTTCTTTGTACCAAACAAAGCCAATGTTTATGAGGTACGTTTTGTTGTTGGCCCTAATAACTTCAACCAATGGACAAAAAATCAAGCATATATGAAAATTGAGTGTTAACAGATGACGTCAGTTGGCATAACTGGTGTAGCCCGCTTCACACAAGCATTGCTGTTTGTGCCAAATTAGCATTTGAGTTAATTTATATTCATCAGTAGATTGCTTTTTTCATACGTTGTATGTAAAAAGCATGGGAGTTTGAAAATTCATTCACCATAAATGAAAACCTACCGGCCGGAGTTTGCTTACCACATTGCCCGAAAAGAATAGGGAAAGAAAGCGAGATAATATTTTAATTACAGTTGTACCGAACCTTTCCGCCGTTGGCCGGAAAATGAGATCATTAGCAGTGTTCTAACCATGAATACCGGTAGGCTGCCGCAGCCAGTTCATCAACCTGCTTCCGTTTTATTGGCCTCATCATGCTTCCGGTGGCGAGTTGGAAATGGGAAGCCCAATAGAAGATCCGGATGTTGAAGCTACAATGTACCGAAGCAATTAAATGGTCGACCTTAGTGTGAAGTTTAAGCCGCACATGTGTTGTAGCCACCCATTGCGGGTGGCGGTGGACGGGCATTTGGATTGGAGGGTGTTTGAAATGGGAAATAATCACAGCCAGTACCACGATCAATTATTAGCGCATCAGATTGAGTGTACTAATCGGTGGTTGTGGTGAACTGGACGATGCCAATTTGTTTCATTGTATCTTCTTCTTTAGGAACTCAAATGGTGTAGGCATTATTTTTTCCTAAGCTCAGAGGCTGATCTTCCTATAAGCGGTCTGAGCGGCCACCGGAGGATCGCGTCCTTAAGGGTGCCCAAGTTGTAGCTGTAAAAATTACAATTACATTGCTTAACTTACATTTCAATTTAATTTATTTTTCCTGCACGTACCAACAGTGCACTTAAATATTAAAATGTTTGATAGAAATATTGAAGACTGTATTCGGCCGCTTCTTGAAAAACATAATTGGTGCTGATTTAACAATAAAATTGTTAAGTAATGTACATCTAAGCCTTAAAGATCACATCGAGCAGTATGGTTGTGATACGCTTCTGCTGGAACACTGTTTGTACCTGTGCGCTGATGATTGACACTTTGACCGCTAGGCGGAACATGGCTTAATTTTTCAAGCCATGCGCACAAAGCAGTCACCTTTGGATGTGCACTCTTTATTCAGACACTGAAATAGAGGAAATCGAGCCTTTATATTTTAATGAAATGGACACTGCTATTTCCTACAATCGTGTTTACGTTTACGGTTTATGCTATGTTTAGCCATTGATTGCTTCTAGGCAAACAAATCAAGCAAATATTTATACTTTTCCACGACGTTTGATGATTTGCAAGATAGACAATAAATAAATCCGAATTGTTTATTTATGTATAAATGATGTATTTATATATTTTCTGATAATTAGATTGGATTAGATTGGATTGGATATATTATGAAAGATGATTAGGGGTCCCATTGGATACCACCGCTTAGAGCCTCGAAAAGGATAAATCCGCCTTTGTATCCGCAGCTGGATAGTTAGTCTTGCTGGTAGGATTTTCTTATATACCCGTTTTATATGTACATACCCGTACCGTATATCGGTAATATGCAAGAACACTAACACCTACCAACGTAACATGAACATCGCAAGTATTCTTTGGTAGACATTGGTTTGAACATGCTCTCTGCATAAAACCTGTAACGAGAAGCTTACCATTGCTTACTTCCCCAAGTTGTAAGTTCCGTCGGAAATATGCACCGCCTTCCTTGTGCCGCTACCTACCCATCGGAAGAACCATCCGCGTAAGGATGCTCAGATTAATTTCGAACATTCCAAGCTTTTATTAGTTTGCTTGCTCTCGGAGTCGTAAAGTTGCAGTTTGGTTTTACATTTGCTTCTGGGTGGCAGATATGTTTATTTCGCTCTCCGTGGTGGGTTGGAAGTAAAATATAGAAAAAAAGCACTAAGCATTCTTTACATTCAAGCCTTGTGAGCCTGTTTGCTGGATTACAGCAGCGGTAATGGGTACATGCTTGCCACCGTGTCGCGCTGGGTTTATGTTGGAGATAACGTGGAGGTTCTGGGACGATGGTTTTACCGGTAGATATGCGTCATACTGTGTTTTTGTTATTATTCACTGTTTTTTTCACACAAATAATTGTAATATTTCAGTGCCATTGTACAAGTTTACCATTAAAGAAAAATTAAACCGAAAATATTATTAAGTAATATAGTAGTTATTATTAAGTAGTAAAGTATTTGAGGTTAACTCTGAAACAAGGAAAGTAATAACGAAGTTAACAATAGATTTATTAAAATATTTATCACTCAAATGGATGGATATCCAATACCATAACTGATGGCCAAGATAAGCCAAAGACAGGGGACGGATCAACATTTGTGGGTCCGCCCTAAGCGGGAAAACTTGATGGCCCCTTTCGAAACGTTTAAGTTGCTCGGAGTACCCGGCGGCCGATGAGTACAAGCTGACTAGGAGACAATCTTATACGATTGAATCAAACGATTGCCAAACACAGACAACATTCAAGACAATTTCAAGACAATAAAATAGATCTATCACAGTCCACCCCTGATGACACTCTGCCCCAACTTCATCATTCTGCCCCAACAGTTACGATTCTGCCGGTTCAACGCACCAAAACTTAGCGAACCGTCACTGCTAAACTAAACAGTGTCGATCAATAAGCAAAACCCCGAGTCGCAATCGAACCCGGGCGTTAATGCATCAAATATTCAATTACACTCGACCGAAAGATTTCACGCCCCCCGTTCCGAAGCCCTCCGGGCGCCTGTTGCTGTGCTGTCCCGGCATGAAGTGTTGAGCCCGATAATCTCATCCGGTGCATCTGCTGACCGGCATAACCCTGTGCTATAAGCGCTCATCTCGGTAATCGTCCTCGAATTCCCCTTTCTGGCGAATGTGAAGCAACCGAGCAGTGGTGGTATTCGAAGGACGGGATCTTGACAGTGTGTTTGGAAAGATGTTGAGAGACGAAACGTCGTGCAAACGTTCGGACGGTGCCGTGATGGAGTTGTTATTGTTTTGGATAGATTACGTTTTCCCACTTGATCGTTGATTTAGCCGAGCAAGGAAGAGTGGGAGTTGATGTATCGTTACTGGAATATCGGTTAAATCAAGCAGACAACGTTCGACGAGATGGTAAACTGTTGAATTCGCTCGAATTCCAATGAAGAGTTACTACAAACATTCAACTATTAAAGACGATAATTGAGCTACGGTTGCGTTCCGCGCACTTCGAGTGGCATTAGTTACATTTGATTCATTCACATTGTAAAACGCCTAAAGTTATACTATTTTTGCACAACTTGATGCTATTTACGCTACGTTACCCTCTCGATTGAACACCAAACTACACAATTGTGTACATTGAACGACCGATCGAAAGTTTTCGCCCCCAAAGAAACCAAACCGCAGCGCCAAGTTTTATAAATTAAATCAATAAACCCATTCATTTCCTACCCAAAACCGTAACTCCCAGCGTGCGATAGTTTTCCATTTTATGTTTCCCTTTAACGATGGTTTTCCTTTTGCCGCTCATGTTACACTGTCCACGCAACGTGTTGCATGTGTGGTGTGCAGGAGCTAAGGAACTAAGGATGGAATAAAAGAACGCAAGTGGAATGGAGCTGACTATTATTTACTGTGCAAACTTCTGCCTCACATGACTCGCTGTCCCACGTTCGACCAGCGATCAGCTGGCTTGCGTTGCCCAGAAAACGCTGCTGGCCAATGGGGCAAATGGCGCTGACAACGACTAGGGCGATTACGTCGTTGGACATTATTTTATCCCATTACATTCTTCAACGGTGTCCCGTTTCGGTACCGGGGAAATGCTTCCCTAATAACAGTATCATCGTCTTTATCGCTTCACTGCAAGCGCAATCGCACGCTGCTTTGCATAGCGATCGTGCTGGGCAGATAAGGATGGGGAAAATTATTTCCCAAGATGAATGGAACTGGCGGAATGAGCGAAACGACCGAGTGGCCGAATGGTTTGTGGTGTGCTCGGGGCATGAGGCACGCTGAGGTTGGATCCATTTTGTGTCATCGGCCACGACGCCACGACGAGAGCGACGGAATATGGGGGGGGATCGCAACCAGAAAAAATGGCAGCTCGGTTGGGCAAAGTTTTGCTTAAACCGAACCCGTTTCGAAATGGTACAAAAAATTGATATCTTACTGAGCAGCGGTGAGAGATGTAGCGATTCTTACCAGCAAAGTTGCAATAGGAGCAATAGGAGTTGGAATCGTTTTTGCCACAACGTTTCGCTTACGTCGACGGCACAGCGCCCAGTAACCAACGGTTATGGCTGCACCGTCCGACGGTGTGCTTTGTTCGTCAAGGGTAAATACCTACCGCCGGACAATTGGTCGCCACTGGTGGTGAGCGTAAGAAGCAGCTGCAGAGCAAAAAGAATTGGAAACATTCTGCTCTTGTGACTTACATCCCTTTTATGTAATCATTTCCAAGCATCTTTTGCTTCCTGCAGCACGGTGGTTTAATAGGCCACAACCATACATCCAGCGAATACAAAAGCGTTCCCGCTTTTGGAGTCAGTGAGATTTTCTCCAACCCGGGGATTTGTCTTGCCAGGATTGCCCGATACTGCTGCACAGTAATGCAATTGGCTAAACTTTTCTGCAACAAAAGCTCCGCTGGCGGAATCGATTAAGGGCACGGTCCATCGAGTGAAAGGTGCACGATCGCATTGAGTATGCAGCATGTTTTATGCTACTTTTTTTCAGATTGACTTACGAATCAGGTACAATGTTTCATACCATTACGTTGCACCGTGCTGAAATATGTTGAATCGAAGTTTTATCGCTGGAACAGAGAAATGGGATTGAATTTTCATGCTTACACGGTTACGTGGAAAGGGTGGAAATCATGAACTTAACTTTCACATTTTGATTTTGACATTTTGCTGTTGATTTTCGAACGATGCTGTACTCTATTTTGTATGTTTAAAGTGGTCTTCATAAATTGAAAAATGTGTTGCATTGATGTTGTTACATTCACCATCCATCTGTAGCTCATTTGCGGACACAATGTAGCTTAATGATAAAACATATCACAGCCTTACTGTTTTGAACCTCCGGATTCAGCAGAATAAACAGACAATGCTTAACAACGTACAATGTTCTTATGGAAAAAGCTGATTTGTATGTGATTCCAACATTTTATGGCTTATTTCAATTCATTGCCACTAACAAAGCTGCTGCATGGCGATACATTTTTGTATTCCCCATTACTGTGGTTTTCCACATGTCCAGTGTAAATGGAATCTGTTTCAATGCAGTACAGCATGGCATGCTGCAATCGGCACATCCATGCACGAGGCTGGTCAAAACCCGAACATCGTCTAGGATGCAGCAAAACTAACTTAAAAAGCAACCGTCCAAGCTATCCATCTCACCTCAACGTTCCTCTACCACCTGGAAAACCTGTCCATTCGCTTACACCCTAACCGGTGAATGCTGAACATGCAAATTCGTTACATGCTACTGTTCAGGTCTTGCATTTTGGAGCTCTTCCAGATCCGGAGTGAGCCATCGCGCCCCGACCCGTCCCATTGCGAAGCAAAAACGGCATCCAAAAAGACAGCATTGGAAAAATGAAGGGAAAGTCCAGTTTTCGACAGTTATTATGACACGATAAATTATTCCACTCTTCCGCCATCCCCGGGTAGTGCGATCCGGTAGAGCTCGCTTGCTGGACGAGCACTCTTCGTGAACGAATCCTTTTGCCATCCTCCCGTCGCGCTTCCATCGCGTTCCCTTTTGCTGTAGGAGTTGGACCGTACAACCGGGATGCAAGCGATTCAATTACGCCGTCCAGAGTCCACCAATGGACACTTTTGACCTACTGCTTTCCCACGCTACACACTGCAGCAGGGAACGACTTTTCTCCGAGACCGCTTTGCACAGATGCAAGATAGTGGCACTATATTTCGCCCTGGAATGTGACCATCCTTCTGCCACCGCTGCCCTGCCTTGGTCCTGGAAGGTTCCTGCCTGCAAGGATGTATGATGTGCCGTTCCCGACCTAAGTGTACGAAACCTTCTATGCGGGAACATATTTTTCATGCCGGTACCAATTTTTGGGCATATTCAGGTTTAATTAGTTACCTCCGGCGCAGTGTGGTTTTATGTTGAATGTGCTAACATGTTCGGTTTTGCTAACATTTTCCGACTCGAACAAAGCAACAAGCAGTGGAATTAGGAATTGTTCCGAGTAGTGGAAGTTTTAACATCAACATCTTTTGGTTGTAAGTAATTAAATGCGTCGTGGCACCGAGTAAATAGCAAAATAGTTCCATTCTGTTTACTTTGGACGGGTGGAGGTTGAGGTTGCTAATTGAATTAAATTCTAAATTCTTTTATTGACATTAGTTTACAGACATTAGTTTACAAACTTAAAGTTACTTCGCCGATCACAGCGACCTACAGTTAGTTGTGTTCATCTTGACCGTTGGCCCTTTTTATCCTCACACAAGTCGAGAATATTTGGTTTACTTCTACCGTTATACGTTATATTGTGTGAGGTTCCGTTAGGCACAGCGATTTGTGAGATTTACCTCGATTGTTAGGAGCTTTAAATTTGTTAGAAGCAGAGAAAAAGAGAGATAGACGCATGAAATGCAGCAACAAGGGATGAGTTAGGGAGCATAAGTTATGCATAGAAGATTAAGAAAGATAATGAGATTGAGAGATGAAAGATAGAAAAAAAAATGAAAAAAAGTCGTAGAGAGAATGGAGGAAAAGCAAACTGAAGAAATAAAAAAGGGAGAACAATCCAAACACAAAAGTAAGTAACAACGAATGACAAGAAAGAAAAACAAATAAGCAAAAACATGAAAGGGAATGTGAAAGAAATAGCAAAATTGACAGAAATACAAAAAAATGAAGAGTAAAAAAGAGAGATGCTTTGAGAGAACAGAAAGAGTTGCAGATTGTGAAAGGGGATGACAATAATTGAACAACTCGCACGCAACTGACTAAATAGAAATAAATGAAACGAGCATCCAATTTGTGATTAGAGGAAAATTATTTTCATAAAACTTTCTGGCACGTGGTAGTTGGATTCTATTTTCCCGTAAGCAAGCAAATAATGCAATCCATTCAGCGTCCAATGTCCATTACGTAGATGGAAATGTCTTGAAGCTGTAGTAATAACAGCAACAGGTAAACCTTCATTCCATCTTTTCACGACCGGAAATTAAACGACATATCAATTTTTCGAATGTACCGTCTTTTCTTCACCCTCCTGAGCAGCCTTCGAAGAAGCATGACGCACATCTTTGCCAGGTCTGTACGGGGCGGGAGATACAAAGAACCGGCAACTGCACTGATCAAAGGGTACGAACCGAAGCGGTAAGTAGATCGATCTGATTCGTCAAATGCATTCTGCGAAAGCAAAAAATTGTCCACGGCGTTGTCGAACTACTTGTGTTCTTCGTCCTTTCAACGCTTTGTGGGTTGGTTGTACGATACTGCCTGCGTGTATCACGCTATTCACTGTCGGCGCTGTATCGAAAGCTTTTCATCAGCCCGATGTCAATGTGATTGCGTTGGTGTTCTTGGTTTTGTTTCGATCTTTATGGATGGAGCAGAGGTAAATAAAATGATCCCATTTGCCCGCCGAGTGGTGAGCAGCTCAGCAGAATGATAAGATGGGCTACAGGGGAATCGGTAAACGGCAACGAAGTGTATCAAAGAAAGTACCACAAAGGTTTGTTGCTTCTTTTTACTATTGCGTCGCTTTCCTACGCAGCAGCTACTTTTCATTCCGCCATATCAAAGACATTTTTAATAAAACAAAACGCGCCCCGCGCTATAAATCACTTCTCTGACGTCAACGCGGTGCATCGACCGCGGAACGGTTTGTGTGACATCCATATTTATGCTATGTGAGGTTTGTTTTTTTTTTTGGTATTTTTTTCTTGCCTTTCTGTCTCGCTGCTGCTGACCGGAGCTTATGCCGAAATTTGCATATTGATGTAAACTCCCGACAGCGATCTACATTTCGGAGTGATTAAATTGTTCCGCGCATTGTTGTTAAAGCAGTCCGGACTGGACTACGCCTACGGTAAAAAATGCCCCCCAGCTGTGATGGGTGGAACTGGTTTTCGTGAATGCGAACATCGTTTGGCCGAAGAGATCCGAGAGAATTAGCAAACTGTAGCTTTGATGTGGTGTGGCGTTTTATCTTGTTTTTCGTTTGCTTCGGTTGAAACTAATTTTGGATGCGTGAAAACCAGTTCAGCAATCGATTGGAAGATAGACGTGTCGTGCCGAGCGAAGGTGCCATTGAAATATTTGGTAAACTTCCTCCCGGTGACACTATTTAATCATCTGCATACGCTTACTTTCTCTTTCTTTTACGACCATGTACATCCGATTCCGCCTGCTGGGCGGTTGAACATTGGGCCTTTTCATGCCGGAATGATCACTTGAAGTCACCATGTTACTAGCGACAGGTTCAAACGGCTCTGCGATTTTTGCCACAAGAAAGCTTCTTTCTTCATCCTTAGCTAGAAAGTGGTGGACAGCTGTGTCTACACAGCATCCCCAGACGCATTGTTGCTATTTGGGTCGGCCAAAACGATAAACCTGTTGGCTGTTTTGTTGTGCTGTATTTCTTCTAGCAGCAAACTATTTCGCGCGAAAGCTGTGCGGTGCGTTTCGGTGATCTAACGGTTCCTGCACGGTAAACACGAAATCGATAGTAGAAAGCATCGATAGGGGCATTGCCTACGGACCGCGGACGGTATCGGTTCGGTCGCGAGCCGCTGCGGCCGACAGTTGTGTTTGAGGGTCAGAACGAAAATGAAGCAGCTACAGATACTCCTGGTCGGGGCGGTCTTGCTACTGATGATGGCACTGATGCTGACCGTGCACGGTGAACCGATCAAGACGGGTCACGGTCATGGTCACCATCAGTCACATCACCATCATCACAAGAAGAAGCACGGTGGACATCATCACAATATCATATACTTTTTCGATGATCCGTTCGAGACGAACGGACGTTGGCTGCAGGGCGAGAACGACCAGTGCAACTGTGAGGTGATCGTGCAGAAGATGAAGAAACTGCGCGAGCAGGTGCTGAAGGTGATCAATTCCTTCGACAAGCTGCTGCAGGCACAGGTGGACCTGCGGAACATTAAGAACATGCTGACGAATATCGACCTGAGCTTAACCACGCTTGGAGGGTTCGTGTCGAGCAGCGAGAGCCAGATCGCTTTCCTCGAGCATCAAACACATTCGATTTCATTGCAGCTCAGGTAGGTAGAGCTAGTATGAAGGGACTTAGCCAGTGTGAGACTAAAACCTTTGCTTCCGTCCGATCCAGTCGGGCCAAGGCAGGTGTGGTGCATCTCATCACGCGGGAGAACCTGGTGGATGCGCTCGGAACAATAAAATCGACCAGCGAAGAGCCTCCGCTGCAGGAGATCGAGGAGATCGTGTACAGTTCGTGTCAGGACCGGCGCATCGTCAAGACGGGCGTGTACAAGGTGTACGTCAACATCACCAAGAGCATGTACGTGCTGTGCAGCTTGGACTTTGGTCAGAACGCTTGGACGGTGATACAGAACCGCTTCGATGGTTCGGAAACGTTCTTCCGTCCGTGGAAGCACTACCAGCTAGGGTTCGGGTACTACGGTTACGGCGAGTACTGGCTCGGGTTGGAAAACATCTTCACGATGATGTCCGGTCGAGATTACGAGCTGCTCGTACTGCTGGAGGACTTTGACGGTAAGTTTGCGTACGCTAAGTACAAGTACTTCCGCATCGAGGGCGAAAAGGACGACTACAAGCTGGCCAAGCTGCACGGTTACGTGGGCAACGCGGGCAACTCGCTGCAGTTTGCCGAGGGCATGAAGTTCTCCACGTACGATCGGGACAACGATAAATCGGCGCAGGAAAACTGTGCGCATGAACACCACGGTGGCTGGTGGTATAAGGCGTGCGGTGACAGGTAGATGCGGCCTAGCGAACGGAATGGGGGGGCGGCACTGTTCGATTGGACTAACCGTACGTTATATTTATTCCGCAGCAACTTGAACGGTGCGTACCGGAAGGAGTACTCGCACGATCAGACCGGTATGTTCTGGAAGGAGTTCCGCGGGCTTTACTACAGCTTGAAGCGGTCCCGTATTATGATCCGAAACAGGAAGGAACACTATCACCATCACAAACCGCACTATCAGCATCACGGCTACCACCGAATAGATGTGGAGGATGCCGAACAGGAAGAAGAGGACGAAGATGAGGAAAATTATGAGCCAGGCTTTGTAGTTGAGTTCTAGATTCCGTTTCGGAAATATGGATTATTAACTTATACCGATTTTTATATCTTATGCAGCAGTACCGGATGAATAAAACATTTTTCAGATTTGTAATTGTTTTTTTTGTTTTCATTCATAACAAAGCTGTAGGGTGTTTTTGGGAAAGAATAAAAAAATATATATAATTACGACGAAATTAAGGCAATAGTGGGATTTTCAATCCATCTTTAACGAAATATGCTTTTTCTTAATTTTATTTAGTCATTATCATCATTAAATATTGACCGTATTGACAATTAACAGTGAAATTCCGTTTTGGGAACATTTTGGTGCAATTTAGAATTTCACTATTTTGGATAAACTCTCACGAAAAATATAATCAATGTTCTTCAAAGTTCAAACTTTCTGAACGATTATATTACCCCAGATAGCATTTTAAAACATGTTGGTGACAAATTATAGTCACAATTGGGTTGCTTACCTTATTCAGATTGAACATGTGCACTTGCTGTGAAAGAAGATTTTTGCAAAATTATGCACTAATTTAGTAAATTGGTTGTGACATTGGTACTGCTTGAGGATTGTTTGTTCTCACCCACCTTTCGTTTGTAATGTAATTTATTTCCTTCCCCATGTTGTCTCAAAGCGATTGCGTTAGTAATATGTTGCAAAATACATATATTAATATGGGTAATTTATTTTCTGTCATAATAAATATTCGCTCTCCCAAACACCGCTCCCGCCAGGCAAGTATTGGGTATTGCCAAAGCCCATCGCCTTGATGAAAATCTCCGGCACAATTCGTCAATGTTGTGGTCAACTACTGGCCGTATTAAGGGGTTGACATTTACAGCATATTCATACACCAACATAAAAGGATGGGGGAGGATGCTGCTGCGAGTGAATAATTCAAATTATTTTTATTTATTACTGCGCCCAAAAACCCAACCCTCCCAACTGGGCAGTGATTTATGTGGAGCAATGCCCCGGGAGCTGGTGCAGTTGTTTGCTTTTTTTTTTACGCGAGGAAGATGTTTCTGGAAGGAATGAAGCGAATATAAATTACAATTAAATGCATTTCTGCATTAATGGCTATTAATCCACCGCCGTATCGGAAGAATGTTCCATAAAGGGAGCATCAGTTTAATGATATTCGTCATTCATTTTTCGACAGTTATAAGCAACATCATCATTTGTATGATTGCAATGCGCAGTATCAGCAAGTCGTAAGCGAGTTTTGAAGTTACATTTACGTTGTATGAAGGAATTTCGAGAATTAATAGCACTGCGGTTCACTGAACAGCGCTTATTAATGAAAATATATTGAAAATATTTGAAATATATGTGTTCTACCAATGAAAGATTGTGCTGTTCTTCTGGTGACATCATTTGTCAATAGTGAGCTTATGGCAATGTGGCAATCAAATTCATTAAAAAAAGAATATATAGAAACGGACCAGACATGTAGGAAAAGAGGGCAATATTCAGCATCGTTGGCTTTTTTTCATATTTTTAAGATAAATGACATCCTCTTGGGAATTATTACTTGTCAGCCTTGGACGCCAGTGCTGTTTAAAAAGTACTCCGTAATGGTGTTAATGAGTGCTAACCTAACCATCCTGCGTCCAGAAATCATACAAATTTACTAATTACATTTCCCTCTAGTGAAAGTATACCACAATTTCTAATTATGCTTGGGGAATAATTCTTTTACATGACCACCACCATTCCGCAAGCAAAAAGAACAAAAGACAGCTACAAAAAAAAGAAATGGTTCCTGAAAAGCCAAAAGTGTTGCTGGTGACCTGGTGCCAGGATTAAGAAGCAAGCAAACCCTGCTCCCTGCCGGGTGGCTGCTTTCAAGCGTCAGGAGGCAAAATGTTTGAACATTTTAACAAAATGCCACTCCCAAATTAGGCAAACGGTGCTCGCCCCACGGACCGGCGTAAAGAAATAGTTCCCCTTAATGAAATATGCTCCGCGCCGCGTCGAGTTCCGTTCCGGGAAGTGAATGCAAGTGCAAGGATACGCGTTGGGAACCGTTGGGAACCGTTTCGCTTTGATGTTTAAGCCACGGCACGGAAATTTTCCCTTTCACGATCAAAAACACTGCAGCGCCATTCACCCAGTGGGTCAGTGGGTGCATTTTTGATGCATTTCAATGGCCTTCCCCCTCTCGATTTTTGTTGAAAAGACACGGGCGAGGAAGGCGACGCCAGCAGAGGAACGAAAAGAAAGCCAAGCAAAAAAAAAAAAATAAAGGCAACCTTTTTCCCCCGCTGTGAGCAATGTGTGCGGGCATTAATGTACGAATTCCGGCACCAGCAAGCTCTTGGGTTGCATGTATTTGGGTGCACGTGTGCTAAGGAACCAGCTGCATTCCTCCATTCGTCTGCACGTATCGCGATGGTAACGGGGCCGATGGTAATGTTTGTTTATGTACGTATGTGCGCTTCTTATCATTGCACTAGCCTCGCTCAACATAATCATCATTATCGTCTGCATCATCAGATGCTTTTCGTCACCGATGGTACCGCACGGGATTCGCCACGGTGAACAGGTTTTGCAAACTGAAGCGAAGCGTGTAGCGATTTTTGGTTTCTTTGCCATCCGCCCGTTTTCGTTTCGCTTTGTTTTCTGTTCCCCGTTCCCCGTTGGTGGTAAAGTTTCAGCAACATTTCCAGCGCCCGCCGCTGCCCGGGTAAGCCGGGTGGGGGATCGAGATCGAATGCAGAACGACACACAACAGGAACATTTTTGCCCGTACCGTTAGTTTTGCATCCTTCACGTACACACAAACACACATTAAATGGCTGAAAATTAAATTGGCTTTTAAACTTTTTCCATTTAGCAAATTATGTTAATCCAGCACACGGGCACATACAAAAACCCCGTGCCCGTTGAAGAAGTGAAACCCCGATGCAACGGTGCCGTTCTATGTCCGCAGGGAGAACATTCTTTTTTTTTTGGGGGTTGGTTTGTATCGTAGTTTTGTTTTCCTTCCTTTTTTTTTGTTGAGCGTGTTTGGCACACCCGTGCCACATATTTTCGGTTTTGATTTTACTGTCGTATGAAAGTTTCGGTTTCGAGTGAATAGTTCGTGGGTGGGTTTTCTGTTTTATTTTCTTTTTCGTTGTTTTAACCAACACGCTCGTACACACTCGCTACACTTTCAGCACATTTAATTATAATTTTATTTCCACACAGTCGGGACGTTTTTCCCCGGGAAATCACAATCATTAAAAGCGTCGAGTGTTTTTTTTTTCTGATGTGAAGAGAGCATGCCCAACGATGGTTTCAGAAGCCAGTGATTAAAATAAGGCGGCGCATTTTCAGATGTAAGGCATACCGACACTGATCCAGGTTGTATGGCAGTGATGGTTGTTAAAACAGATTTTTTGTATGATGAATTTGTTGCGTTTCATACATTTTTTTGTAACACATGAGGGGCGAATGGGCGTTTGAGGTTTGGTCTAGATTCAATGTTACATGTTGTTAAACTCCTGTTGATATGTTGTAATATGTTTGTTGATAGTTTGTATGTTGTTATTATGTTGTAAAATACACCGGTACGAATGTGTTACGTATGATTAAGAGGAATGTATATTAATTGTTTCTTCTTGAAAATATAACGAAAGGATAATGTGGTTTTGTTGTAAAAAACATTGTTTACAGGATTCAAAACCATGCAGTTAATCCCTTAAGCTTAAAACAATTCGGAAGTTAAAAAATGAAGAGAAAGCGTATACGTTGTAACAGTTTATTTCAAGGGCTGACTCTCGATCGCAGGTCTCAGAATCATATAAATAAACAACAATTTAAAGAATTTTAGCTTTAACTAATTTCGATCACGCATCCAAACCGGTTCAAACATTTACTCTAAAGTTGTTAATTTGATGCTTTAGTTTGATGACGTCGTTGGTGTGGATGAATTATTATGAACAATAATTACTTTAAACAACCACATAAACAATTTATGAAAGTTTATGTTTTTAATTTTATTTTATATAAAGATCAGTCTCCATTGAGGACTAATAATAGAAGGAATGGGTCGTCAAGATTATGAAAAAGCAGATTAGTGAAAAGAACAGCTTGGGAAATAGCCGCGAACAAAGATGCCTAGTATGGAAACGTCGAGTAAATTTACGCTGCATATCCTTGAGTCTGTCCTAAGTGGTATAAGTAGAAGAACTCCATATGGAACACGCGTCATCTAAAGCCGATTGGACACACCAACAAAATGAAGAATAGAAGCATAGTTTTATTATAAAACCCGGAGATTTATTTGTTTTGTGCACAATGAACGTTGAACGTTGGCATATACTACGTTTTTCAGTTCGGATCGGATCGTCAATCTAAAGAGGATCATACCCACCAGCAAAACAAGGATGTTAACCATAAAGGATCACGGATTTCGGAAGCTATTCTTGTGATAAGTATTAGAGTATTACGTCAGGTTTGGGTCAAGCCAGTTTTCCATATCCAGTTTTTTAAATGGAGGTTTGGCGATTTAACGTGTACAATATAGGGATTAATTACTCACGCTTCCAAAGAAGCTACCGAATGAGCCGACATAACATTTTGAAGAGCATAGCAAAAGTCCGTTGGTAAAGATACCGCGCGAAGAAGTAATCCATGATGGAGGCGACAATTATCAGGAACGGCTGCGGGAATATAAATGTTGATGTCTCTGGTGTATAGCAAATGATGTTCGCCATTGATTCCTCGATACATCGTGTACCTTAAACCGTGTTAAAATGTATAAGAATTGAATACATGCAGATGGTTCGCTATTCGGAAAACAGAGCTCAATTTAAGATCGAGTAGGAAGCAACAAAGAGAAAAGTTGCTCAGATCTCTAAGGCTAAACAGGTCGAATGCCAAGCCACAACTACCAACCGGTTGCGCGTTCTTACTGAATTACTCTTTTACTTACTTACTTCGAAGGATTTTGTGCACAAATCAATAGGATCAATAGCATGATCTGTCATTTGATCTTTATTTGAGGCTGAAAGAGGAATACTTGGCTGAAGTCCAAACGTGTGATGTTTGAAAAAATGATTTGAGTAATTTCTTATCTGATTTATTAGAGCTCAAGGCCCAGGAAAGAAATCGAATCTTTTGTTGTTAGTTAGTTTAAATACAATATTTCATTAGTTATTTATTGATTTTCAATAATTGCTACTTCAAATTTTATCTTGTCTTTAACTCCACCGGGCAGTCAGTTAGCTGTGAAAAGTTACCCCAGCTTTAATACGCTACATTCCGCCCATAAAAGCTTCAACGCACCAGCAACAACAAACAATTTAAATGCACCCATCCTTACAGCAATATTTATCGCTCCGGCTCAGGATAATGTAATATGTACCCAACTCATCACCTCCAACCATTTATCCTGTGCCATTCGGCTCTGGCCGCTACCAGGCAATCGCTTGAGGTTAATTTACTTAACATGCTGCTTAAGACGCCGATGCAGGACGATGCGAGATGCAAAAGTTTTGCGGGAAAAGTTTCCCAAAGTCCAATATTCCGACTTGCCCGACGAGCCATCGATCAAACCGCATTGTGCCGTTCGCTGGCTGCCTGTGGAGTAGCGCTGGAAAGAAGGTCAAACTGGGCGCTGAGCATGGCTTGAATCACGGCCCACGTAATCAGGATGGGAGGAGTAAATTACCGGCCGGGGAGGATTATAAATTTTAATCTCTACTTTTCCATGGGGCTGAGCGTTCTTCCCTTTTGTGTCCGGTGTTGGTTTCGGTGCAGGCCGGAGAAAGTTACGACACGTACTTACTGGTTCACCTTTTGAAGGATAAGATCTTTTACATTTTGGGTGCTTTCGAGCTAACGAAGTGGTGTTGGCTGGGGAGTGAAATGAAGCTATCGATCGTTTGTTGATCGGAATAAAGTAATTGTCTTTTGATGTTGGTAACAATTAGAGGGCAATCTGTTAGGGAAGGAAAATTTATTGCATGCAGGTATCGGAAAACTGCGAAGAATATGTTTACTTAAATATTGCTAGCTTTAAAAATGGCTATTAAACGTAACATTATGCAGTTTGCATACATTTAGGTGTTTTGCTTTTAATATGGTTTGCTCTGCTCCAAGCAAATAATTAAACTGGGATAATTATTAATAGTACATAATGTGCAATGAATGTAACATACTACAATGGTTATACACTTTGCTTACTTACCAAGTTGTACTAGTTGTACTTACCAGCTAAAAAGTTACGTAAGAACTAAACTACGAAGTAAAAGAGTGAATGAGAGAGAGACTTTTTCCAAGGTCAATTATGATTTGTTGTTCTTTTTATTTTTACTTTTCATACGTTACTAATCCTAGTCGAGTTAAGGACATCACTGAAGCATAAAAAATGTTACAAGGATGCATTTTCTTTCCATTTTATCCCACGTTTCCATTGAATTTTCTTGTGCGTTTCGCGGTTTCGGTTTGTATTTCCTTCGCCTCGCCTACTATGATGCGATTTGTCACCCTGTCTCGCAATGCACACTAGCCGCGTACTACATTCGATTTCGTATCTTCTATGTGTGTGTTTGTGTGTGTGTGTGTATATAGATGAGGGCAAATATTTTTCCCAACGGGATGTTCAACATAAATAAGTGTAAACTAACGTACACTCAAACTTAAACACCTTAACATTGCTCGTTTTCTCGAGAATACAGTTGACGCCCTAACGTCTATTTCGCTGCCTCTCATTACGTCGCTGGAGCGTGTGTAAACTTGATCTTTTGGTAAGGACTTTTCATGGGAGGGTATAGACATTTGAAGCATTCCTGTTGATGTTTCATTTTGCATCCTGTTTCATGATTTATTTATGCTAGTTTGTTTTGTTTTCCTCTTCTTCGCGTGTAGTGATTTATTGCCTGTTTCTGTTCTTTCTTTGCTGTTGTTAGGCTTTGTTAGTTGTTTCATTTGCAGTGATAGAGTATCTATGTTCGCACATCTAGAATCACATTTATACAGTATTTACAGATGACAAAATTTTGCTTGTACGTTTTGCACATAGTGGGTTTTTTTTTGTATGTGTGTGTGTGTGTGTTGCTAACCGTTACTTTAGCCAGATCGGTGATGAGGGTTTGGTTTTTTTTTTTTTTGCATATTTTTTAATATTTCATGTACTTGTATATGACTTGCTTAGCTCAAGTATTTTTTACAGCTACCCGCTGTTTTGTAGTTTGTTTGTTTTTTTTTTCTTCTCTCCTGCCTGTGTGCCGTGTCCTTTCGTCCTTGTGCAGGGAGGGCTGTAGATGTGCGCGATACATTTACGCTCGTTTCTAATCGAGCTCATGGATCGTTCCCCTTTTTTTTTTCGTCACCATACTTTTAAAACCACATTCATCACCCTGTCGGCGCACGGCCCACAGACGGCGGTTAGGCCTTTGGGTGCATAATTTTACTGGGCGCCCATACGTCCCGGCGGTAGCACAGCTCGTAAATCTTCGTTACCGGGAAGTTTCGAAGTATCTGCTCTAATCCCTCCCCGGGCACGGTAAGTCGGTCGGGGCGAAAACTTTGCACTACCACCACCAATCCCGGAAACAAACGGCGTGGAACACGAATTGGGGAGTTGAGGAAGAGCAGAACCAAAGAAGAAAAAAAAAAGGATAACACGCGTCCATCCTGCCACCGGTACACTGCACCATGCCTTGACTGCCTTTGCCCAGCAAGCTTTGTAACATGATTACACTCAATTACGTAGATTACATTCGACTACTAATTGGGTGCGCTGGTGCGCTAGTTTTATGTTGCATTGGATGCTCCACGTAGATGGTTTCTTGCACAGACATAGTGCCACAGATACTCATACCCACCAGCAGCATCCGTGGAAGTTTGAGTGAAGCGGCGCCGGCGTGTGGGTTTGAGTTTGAGGATTCGAGCACTTCATTGCGGAAGTCGAACCACGGGCGGGGCACCTTGGAGGCGTCTTAGACACGATGTTCAATTCGGGTTTTAGTGCTCATTTCCCGTCCGCTGCTCGCGGTATATTGGATTCAACACACAACGGAAGCCCCTGCCAAGCAAAATCAACTTCCCATTTCCGGTGGGAATTCGAACAAACTCGGCGCGCATGTGTATGCGTCTAGCCGGTACACGAGCTTGTTCAATTTTGGGTTGGTTTTTAACATTCCGCAACTTCGTTTCGGTTTTATTTCCTATGCTTCGGTTCGCCAGGACGCATGAGGCGAGCTGCGCGTACATTAAATATTAATTTGGTGCTCCGTTTCACCCAATGACCTTCGCCTTTGCCTCACGCAAACTCTTCGAAGATGGCAACCGATTCGTGCCATGGTGGGGTACACAAAAAAAAAACACCAACGTACAACGTAATTGTGCAGAAGCACTTTTTTCTCTCCCAAAGCGGAATGTTGTTGGGAAAGAAACAAGAGAAAAAAAAACCTACACTCTGACTTCAAGACGTGTCGAGAAAATGAAAAACTCATGCTGGCAACACTTCCACCGCCGGGCGTCCGGGTAGCGCCTGCAGGTTAGGCAACCGTTAGAACCGGGAACGGGATACGGCGACAGAGCCTTCAGTTCCCGGTGCGGGAATTTGTATGTGTGCGGAATAAACGGGGAGAAGAAAATCGGGAAGCAGGAAAATACACGAAATAAAAACAAAACTTCACCGAGCCCTTTCCCATTCGACACCGAAGCGCATCGATAACGTTCATGTTCGTGTCTTTTTCGCCTCGCTCGAAACCCATGGTTTATGTTTGCCCATTTTACACTTTTTACGGTGCAGTAAATGTATGCTTACGTACTTCGTTATTTTATTAACATTACATTTTTTATCCTCCTGGTTCTTGTTTGGGTTGTGATCGTGTGTGTATGGTTGTTGTTTTTTTCATCTTCAGAAATTGTGCCTTTTTTCTGTCCGCGCACGCACGCACACTGTAAATGGCGCGCGTACGGTTGCCGTTGCGGGCATCGGCCCGCTTGTTTGTTACTCTTGGCGGTCTTGTTTAGGTTCACCCATTTGCACCGGGCTTTGACGTTCCCACTTCGAAGGATTCGGTTGTTGGCAGGCACTTGGCACATTTTATGGATGTGCACCAGCCGAACAGCACTCGTCGTACTTCTGCGTGCGTGTGTGGGATGGAGAAATGATTCCGTGAAAAGAGGTCCAAACGGAAAATTAAAACAAAAAAAAAACACACATTCTCATCCATGTACACGGCATGTTTTAGGGCTCCACCAGCGCCACGAAGCCACAGAACAGTGAGAGCGACAAATGGTCGCCTAATGCTTCATCCGTTTTAGACGTCGGTGCATGTAAATTGTGATTCGGATGACATGATTTTTGGCTCCTGCCGAAAGTTGTGGCTTCTTGGCGAGATTGCCAAACACAAAGCAACAAACGCCAAACGTTGGCTGCGGGGAAACGAGCAGCGGACGTTTGCCCGGCGGGTAATGGGCTCGTTAAAGCGCTCGTGAAACTGACGACTGTTGCCTGATGAGGTGTCAAACAGGCTCATTGTGCAAGCAAGAGCCTGGTAATGAAACGTAAAAACCGCTGGGAGAAAAGGTGCCGGATTGCCCTGCTGTTTACAGTAATTGCATTTCATTAAATAATCAAAAGGGAGTTCATAAAACGTACTGGAACAGTCAGCCAACGCTGTGTTTCGCTACTTTAAGCTTGGGTTGCGCTTTCGGTTGCGAACAATGTTAAACAGTGCTACTTGCGTTCAACTAATCACATTAATGCGATTGTGACTACATTAGACCTGATTACTGTTGAAAAATCGGGCCCAATCGCGCTTAACACCCAAAGCATTATTCAGGCTTTGAGCATAAACAATAGCTTGAACAGTTTAATTATGCAATCGAAAAATACGCCTAAAGTTATGCAATTCACATTGCAAATAGGTTTTAATCTAAATATACTGATGAAGTTTTCAGGGTTTGATCGATGTTACGATCTTGATCGTTTCAATCAATTCAATCGTCTTAATCAAATCGCAATTTTGTTGTTTTGTTAAACCTTAGATGCATTAAACAAATCACAGAAAGCAGATAATTTGTTACCAATGACGTGCTTTCTCGGAAAACAGAGCTTTGTAAATAGGGTGCAATCATCGCCGAAATGAAACAACCGCCATGTCTGGATGTGCCAGGAGGGACAGCGTAATCGTTATTGTGCTCATGGTCGCCCAAAAGTGTACTGTTAGACGTAATACCATACCAGTGCTACTATGTACATTCAGTAAGAGTGAGTGTTTTGGGGTGCACAATGGTACTAAGTGTGCGATACCGGTACCCGAAACCGGAACCATTTCGTATCGAATGCTGCAATGGTGCCGGAACTAAAGGGTAGAAAGGTACTATGTACAAGGCAAGGGCAACACCTTGATGGCGTTCACCATTCATCTGTTGACCATCCTTTCGGGGCGTGGGCATGCCGTCGATGCGTCTTCCTCGGCATCGTACTTGCATGCCCCAGTGCGTATAGCGTTCGTGCTGCTGTTGCCTCTAGACACAATCAACCGAACATCATTGGCATCATATAAATTCGTTTTCGATCTAAATTACCTTTATTTAGCTAAGGCAAATCATCGATTTGCTACTCAGATCTAACATCGTTATTTACACCAGGTTTTTGCTTTTCCCCTCTGCATTCGGCAGCCACCGTGCCGCGCATGTTCTTTCTTAACTTTCAAAACAATAGCACGCCCCAGAGCAATGAAACTTGAGATCCTGTTGATTAAACGAAATGTCTACACGAGAGTCATATACACGCACGACCCATCCTGTTCATACCTGCTGCATAAGATAGTCGGTCAACGTTGGTTAGTGGTGCTGCTTCCAAAACTAACATCTTCGCCCGTACCGCGCTAGGGAGAGCAGAGAACACATACCTAGCAATACCACCGAGCGTATGCAAGTCGAACCCTCGCTCGTGGCCGTCACCGATGAACGCCAGCCCATATCGAGCCCGATCGATTCGCGCGATAGCGGTAGTTCCGTCGGTTCGTCCAGCTCCTTCGGACAGGGTAGAATAGTGTCCTTCCGTAGCTTCATCAGTGCGATGGGTTGCAGTTGGCTCTTGTCCGGGCCACCGTCGGGAGCGGATCGGCTCGAGCTGACCTTCTTCTGCAGCACTACACCCGGCTTTCGGTGCCCCGTGTCGTCGTAGTAGTCCTCGTCGAACAGGATAGTGTCCGGCGGTTGGCTGCGGCCAAACTCTTTCAGCTGGTTGTGCGTTAGCGATGGCGTTCCGTAGATGCCTTTGATGTCGTACAGACATTCCACGTGCTGCAGTGTGTACCGGAGGTCCTCGTTTTTGGTGTTGTTCCGTAGATCAAACAGCCACAGCAGCCGACAGTCGCACAGAAATCGGTTGTCTGTGGAGAAATCAAGAAGCAAATAGGACGTTGAGGCGAGCAGTGCATTGTTAAGTAGCCAAGATAAACAAATGCAATGAAAAATAAACAAAGAATTTTATGTTTGTAACTATTAGTGGGGATGGTGTTATGGATATGTCCTTATCTAACAAAATATGACGGATTAAAACAACTTTTTTCCATTAGAAACGTGCCAGCAGTTGTGTTTTACAATGGTGGCGCTCCGCTCGCGAAACTACGGTATTTTAATCGCCTAAATGTATGCAATTTGTTTTACATTCAACGAAATATGCAGAGAATAGAAATGTGAGCAATATGTTATAAAACATATTTAGTTCATTTAGAAGAGAATATTAATTACTGTTTAACTCAATGGATTTCGTGTAAAACATTTGCTAAATGAAATGATCTCTTTACACAATTTTACCCCAAATTGTTTTTTCATTATTTGCGCTGCTTCAATTGTCGTTTGGTGAACCCCTTTTTTATTTCAATTCATTAGGGCATAATAATACAATTAAGACATTGTGAAAGACCATTTTCTCGATTATTTTGAACACTTTTGAAGCATAAGGCTTCTCAGAACGAAAGAAAGCGTTCTCTATTGCAAGTAACCACCCTCATCGACACCATCGGCTGCCAACACCGAGGTGACGCGCAAACCCCTTGCTGCATTCTTGACAGTTTGGCACGCTGGCGAAATTCGATCATAAACTCCGACCTGCCAAAACGCAAGGTGAACGGAAGACGAAACTGTCTGTTAACTTTTGGGCACGCTGCCAGCCGCGAACGGTAACCCGAACTTCACCCTGCGATGGGTGCTTTTCGCTTTCTTTCGAACACTGCCGGGTTGCTGGGATCGGTTTTTTGAAGGGCGCTGTAAAAGCCAAACGTTTAAAGCATGCCACAACGAGACCAATAAGTAGCCAGTACCACAAAAAAAAAAAAAAGGTAGAGAGAGCGAGTAATGTAAAAACGGTGTTACCGACCTTCAGCAATCGGGGCGGTGGTGTGTTGTATTCTGTCCATCATGTTTTTTTTCTGTTACGGTACTGCTGTCCGTCATGGAGGGAGGAGATGTAAACTGGCAGCATTTATTGCAAACCACCCCACAGAGAGAGCTTCGCTTGCCACTTTGCTTGGCTTGTTTGGCGAGATGAAACCAATTGCGTCCCACAAGGAAATCCATCAATAGTCAGGCAGGTTTGGTGCAAGTTTCGGTTCAGTTTCTGATTTGTTATTTTGCAGCATTATCGCGGATGAAGTTTTCGTCTTCCGGAACGTGCGCGAATGGAACAACCCGTTCCCGGGGGAAAAGTTTTGCCGCTTGTGCCGTTGTGTTCTAGGTGTTGGCGCTTGGTTGAAGGTGAAACAGGCCAGGTTGTGGCAAACGTTCAAACCGGTAGGAAAACTGCTCGCCATAATCGCACGCAAAGTTTATCGCGTTTTTGCCACGGTTGACGGGGTGGGTTTTGCAATTGAAGCATGATTGATTTCAGCTGTCAGGAGCGCACCGACAAGCTTGGGCCGGTACATTTATTAAATCAATATTTTGAAAGTTCACTGAACGGCTCGGGAAGCGAAATTGGTAAAATAAAATTGGCACAAAGCTCAACTTCATCGTGGAAAGTTTGGGATCCAACCGATGCAGGGGAAAGCAATCAACCTAAGGCAAACCCGTGGCACTATTTAATAATCGAAGATATGGTCAATGTTGAAGGTTGATTGGGTGAGCGTGAGTCCCTGTACACTTGACACGAGCCAGCCACGGCTCTCAACGGCATCGGCTGTGCAATGCTGTGGCACAACTTTTCGTCATTTCTGCATGGGAAAGTATTTTTTTTTCTTCCCCAGTCCACTTCATTCCCTGGAGGAGTTTCGGGCATCAGGGCATACCGGGACCGGACAGTGGTGGTGATCGTGAACGGGTGTCGGCAACATGCCATTGACGTTGAGATGATGATTCACCGGGCCACCGGCCGGTGGAAAAGTTTATTTAGCTTTTACGGCTAATGGAAATTTAAATGAACTCAAAAACTGTATGTTGCAGGCCAGAACTAAGCACTCGGCAGGTGTGTGTGTGTGTGGAAAAGAGAGAGAGAGAAAATTGAAAGAGGGAGGCAAAGAAAAACTCCCACACACCGATGGTTAATGAAAACGATGATTGATGGTAGTGAGTTTCCACCGGACGTTGGATCGTGCACCAGGTTGAGCTTGGTTTTGCTAATGTGAGCCCATCGTGCGTTTTGCGGTCAACTTGCCGAGTGTCCAAAATGGGTTTCCAGTACTGGTCTCTTTTTTTTTTCTCGGGTCATTTTCCCAGGGACCGGCAATTTCCATGTACACGAGTGACAGTTTTCTCCCATCAACCGGGCAAAGTTGGTAATTGTGATTGATGTTGGAGTGATTTTTTGTCTTCCCTTTTTTTTAAAAAAAAAAGCATCATAAAAGGCAGGGCTGTTATATAATTCACCAGTCGGGAATCGGGGGGTTGATATGATAGGGTAAGGTGAAACTTTTTCCAAATGCCCCAAGCACTAGCACAGAAACCCATCTCAACGCAGTGACACAATGAGTAGAAAATGGAGAAAAGTGGCCGGGGCGATAAAATAACAGAACCACATAGCTTGAGCGGAAAAACCACCAACTAACTAAACAATCCAAAAAGACCACTTCATCCATAATCAAGAAGCGAATGATGAGTGCTGCGAGGATGGTATTTTTTTTTTTACCTCGCTCATGACCACGGACCCAAAATGTGTTATTTCTGTTAATTAAAATACAATTGCAATGTGTGCCTGTTGGTGGGGCGATCCTTCGTGATCATGCTGCTTGAATTATTCCTTTCCATGTTTTCACCGATGGTGCCGAAACCTTTCCGTCGGTCGCTTAACATTGCAAATGGTATGAATGATGAGATGAATTTAAATTAAATTTAAAATTATGCATTAAACCGGTGAGACAGCACTGTACGGGGAGGGAAAAAAACGCGAAAAAACCCATAAGCCTACCGATGCCGTACCGTGCAGTTCGCATGGAAAGTTAATTTCCTTTGAAACGTATTCATCGTCCGCAAAATGTGTCGCCTACGTGTCACCCGCTGATCAAACGGAACGTGAGTGTGTATGAGAACCAGATTGGTCTTTGATCTTTTCCCCCCAGCTTACTGGCGACTGACCAGTTCTTTCAAAACCACCTCACGCCATCACATATTGGTTGATGGAGGAGTAATAAATTACTTTTTTCCTCATTAGTTGTGTTATTTCTTCTTTACAACGCACCGCCGCCATATGCGATGAAAACCGGTTGAAGATGAATTTCAAACAGGGCGGGTCCGTATATTATTAAATTTCTCCAGCTCAACCGATCAAAGGGATTATGATGCTGGTGTGTACACCGGGGACAATAAGGACAAGCACTCACGCACACTGCTGGGCTTGGGCTCATTACAGTTGACTGCTGAGAGTTGCGTTGGCTGGACGTATCGCTGGATGATCGAATGCGTACCATTTGCAATTGCCCACTGGAATTTGGGGAAAATTTTTCCGAATTATATTCAAACGAAGGGGTAGATGGTGTGTTGAAGTTCATCATCATACAGGTATGCAATAAAAGTTTATTTGAACTTTTGGCATAGTTGCTGTGGAGCTCCACCGTACTGAAGCTGGGCAACGTAAAGCTTTTTACCAACAAGCAATTACTCAGAACGACCATGCATGCAATAGTGCCTGATGTACCTAGCATTGAATAGTTCATTAGAAGCTGTGTAAACTGTATGAAGTCGATTAACTTGTTGCGAAGCATTTCAAATCATCAATTGCATACCTTTAGGCGCATTGTCGTATGGAATGAGGTTTGAAGGAAAAACATGTTTCGATAGTCTTATGCAAAGATTGTCAGTGTTTTCATGCTTTCAGTTATGTGATTTTATTTTCATATAATGAAATTCAATGGAATTTTCTATCTTCTCAATTCGATAGACGATAAACAGGTATTCGGTACGCTCCATTCCAGGTAGTTTTCGAACAAGATGGGCTTGGTGACACAGAATTCGTACCATTCATTACTTAAAGGTTAGCTACAGAACTTTATTATACTTTTAAGCTTCCAGGTGAATGGAAACTATTTCAAAAGTAGGCTACCCAAACGACACGCGAGCGGAAATGGGATTCTCCCCATGCAGATGGGGCTCCCCAAGTGGTCGTAAAACAAAACAGGATCCCCTTTTTTGAGGTCACACCATCAAAAGCCCGGAGGCACAAACGAATGCTACAGTTTACTCCCGGCTCCAGAAACCCATTGTGACACTAATTGGGTTGAGATTTTTGCACGTGTGCTTCGAAAACCCGGCACATTGTTCCCTTTCTCATCTGGCGCGGCTCACGCGACGCATCGGAGATATAAAACTTTCCTTCCCCTTAATAGCGTACCTTTGAGATGAAGAATGGCCGTACTGTTGACTAGGTTGTCCATTAGTGGCAGGAAGTTGTTGTACGTAATCGTTTCCAGCTGATTGGAGTTCAGGTTGAGATTCAGCACGGCTGGGACGCCGGTGAAGATGCCTCGCTCGAGCCGCTTTAACCGATTGTTCTCCAGGTTGAGCTTCCGCAGGTTGTTCAGCCCGTCGAATGCACGGGCTGATAGTTTCTGTGGTACGAAACGAAAGGAGACAGCGAAAAATGCAATTAAAAAGGGACCAATATGGGCTATAAAAGTGACGTTCGCTACCTCGATCTGGTTGTGATCTAGATCCAGCTCCTGCAGACTCCACAGTTCCGCGAAGATTGTGTCACCGATGAAGGTCAGGCTGTTGGCCGTCAGCTTTAGTATTCTTAGGTTACCGAGGCCTTTGAAAATTTCACGCGTCAGCACAGATATCTGGTTCGATTCGAGCTTCAGCTCGTCCAGGCTGGTCAGGTAAACGAACACGTCGTCGTGCAGCATGGAGAGATTGTTGAAGTCCAGGTTCAGCTTGCGCAACGCGGGCAGATGTACGAGCGCTTCCTTGTCTAGCTCGAGTATCTCGTTACGCTCCAGGTTGATCTCCTCCAGGAACGGATGGTTGGCAAACGCGAACGGATGTACGATGCGGATCTGGTTCTTGTGCAGCGTCACATTGCGTAGCTCGGTCAGATTGCCAAACGCGTAGTTGAGCAGGTCCGGTATCACGCCGTACTCGATCGTAAGCTGCTTGAGGTACTTGAGCGTGTGCAGTACGTCCGAGGGGATGTAGGCCAGGTTACCGATCTTCTGCACCGTAATCTTCAACTGCTCCAGCGTGGACTGTGTCTGGAAGGCGAGCCAGTTGGTGTCCTTGCGCGGTAGCTCCTTGCTAAAGATCCAACAGTTTGCCTTCTGTGCTTTCACGTGCGGATCGTCTGGTGAGCAGTGGCAGACCAGCTTCATCTCCCGATCGCCGGAACAGAGGTTCATTAGTGGCGATGGAATTATCATCTGGGGCAGTGCAGGCGGTGAAGCCTTTGCCTTCTTGACATCCTTCTCGCGGTATCGACTCTCGATCGGACTGGTGACGATGCACAGCACCAGCAGCGCTAGCGTCAGATTCTGATATGTCGCAGATACCATCGTGAGAGGAGAAGTTTGTCACGTTGTCTAGGAACAGTTTTGCCTGTGCCAGAGTAGAAAATGATGTAAAAAAAACTGTGAGAAACAAAATGACAAGCTAAGTTCACCGCAGGAAAATGCTAATTAAATTTGATTTCACCACGTACAGTATACGAGGTTGGCGGTTGATTATACGAGGAAACCAGAATGTGCTGCTCGAAAGTTATTGAAACGTAGAATTCGTGAGCAAATTCCGCTTAGGCAGGCATTCATCCGAATATTGCATAAGCGTTGTTTTGCTCGCAATTCAAAGAATCCACTTGAACCAGAGCGACGTGTTGTTGGTGGGCAGTTAGTGGAAGCGGATGCATGTAATTCACTTGTTTATGACAATCAAATTCAACAACGCCTGCTATGGTACTAATTTTGCGTATGTTATTGAATGTTATTGAACAACAATGGAATACGTGTTTTGGGGCGTACTAATGAAAATTTGCAACCACAATTGGCACCATACTGTGCAATATAGTTTTCAATGTGGTGAAAATGTGGGTTTGATAGAATCTCGCATCAAAGCTCATCTAGAATGGTGTTGTAACAAACATTACAATAAAAATTTCCGTTTCATGCATTCGATTTCATACAATGTTGTCATCCCAAAAGGAATTCCTTAACAATTTTGACATTAAAAAGCATGAAATATGATGATGTTTTTGTTGAATACTTTTCAAACGCCTCGAAATTTTGCAATCCGTCTAGATTGCCTAGTCACCTTAAAGAATTTTCTTTACCATTGGTCCATTTTTATGCAACAGTTTGACGTGAAAATGTTACTTGTCGAGACAAAAAAAACAATTTTTATACATTTTATAGTCTCATGCGTCATAAAAAGCGGTCGAAAAAATAAAAAATGCCCATGTTGCTTAGCTGTCAGTTCCTATCCCTAGCCCATTCAAACTTGTTATCGATTGTGCAACAAGCGATAAGATATGAAGTTGACAAAACAATGAACAAACAACAAACGTTACTTCTTCGCTTAGCAGAAAAATGGCGAAAGCTCCCAACAAAACAATCTACTTCAGATGCAAGGCAATGAGCAACCGAATGGGGCCACGGACTGTCGGTTGGAAAAGACTCGCGAGTATGACATAGTGAGAGCGTACCACAGTCAGGCGTACCTCCCCGAAAAAGGAAAAGCCAATGAACAGCTTTATTATGAAAGTAATTTCCGGTTCCAGACCGAGTGGCGCCGAGATTGTAGCGTAACGAACGGGAGGCACTATTTGTTTCTTGCCCAGAACGAGTTGGTGTGATTCGTTTTGATAAAAATTGATCAGAACAGATGTGTTAAACGTTTAAAATGTTGAAGTTAACGTTAGTGGTTAACTAACCTATGTTAGTTAAGTTAAACGTTGAAAATAAAGTTATTTTCGAACAATTTATTATCACGATTGCTTTTGAAGCTACGCTTGTCACAATGGGTCTGCAAGGAAAAATGTTATTTCAAAAGATATTTAAATTTCTAAAGATTATGTTGGACACCTACAGTTTTCGAACTGCTAGAAACGAGCTTGAAAATGAATCAGCAGGAAAACTATGGAAGAACTTCGTTTGGTGGGAAGAAAATGATTTCGGCGTTAGTTCTTAAATAAATCTAAGGAACAAAAGGAACAATGGATACGAAGTTCATGAGAATCGCAAGCAAAAGAAAGTGTGGCGAAACGAATCGGCACCATTCCACGGGCCGAACCGAAGGGTCAAAGCACGAGATTGGCAATAATTGTATTACAATGGAGAAGATCAAATTGTAATAAAATTTAAATGACGCTTGCCCACCCACCCCGGCCCCGGTATTGACCGACCGTTGAGAAATTTGATCGCCCGCTGAAATATTGGCGCTCGTTTACACTTTATTCTCTTCCAAATTACGTGCTGCGAACCGCCCCTTGGTTCCGGCCACTTCCGCTTCCGGCGAACGTAAATCAACCGGACAGTGTGTGTGTTCGAAGGGTGGAAAAAATCGTAGCACCCGAAAAAGGAAACACAAATTTGCAAAAAGGCACCGCATTGTTCGCGCAAGTGCGGCCAAGATTTTGTGGAGTGTGTAACGGCAGAACGGCATATTGATGAGATGAGATTTCGCCGCACGATGAAGTTGTGCGCATCATTGTGAGCATTTATTTATCATTGCTCCGGACGCCTGAATGTATGCTTCCGGATTGCTTGCCCGCTACGAGCGCCCGTCTGCTGTTGATGGTTTGCGCCCGGAACTGCGTCGGATAGGAGATTGAAGGCTCAGTGGTCTGTCTTTACCATGCGGACCGCGGACAGAATGTTTGATGGTGTATGTAAAGCATAGTGGGCTATAGAAGGCTTGTAAGCGTGGGGCCGTTCTCCTCACCTTCATGCTCACCGTGTGCGGTAGCAGTATTGCTAAAGCTTTCGCATTTTATTCTCGGTCGACCATTCGCTATCCTCTATCCATGCTTCCGTTTGAAAATGCTTTTTGCTTCCAGCGGCAGCATCTTCTTCCTTTAGCCATCATCGGATTGAATTGGCCTTCAGAGTGATGAATATTCTG
Source organism: Anopheles moucheti (assembly GCF_943734755.1). Taxonomy (NCBI): domain Eukaryota; kingdom Metazoa; phylum Arthropoda; class Insecta; order Diptera; family Culicidae; genus Anopheles; species Anopheles moucheti. Next base: position 45,244,497 of record NC_069140.1, read on the forward strand.
CAAAAGTAAAGCGCTCGCAAGATGAGCAGTCAAACGATGATTGAGCATAAAATTGCTCTGTTCTGCTCTGGGTCCGCATCACCGGGAAAGAGCCGTGTGTTAGGGCTGCGAAAGACGCAGAGCACTGCTCGCCAACACACACAGCGCAGCAGGCCGTTTCTTTTATTTTCGTTTGGTCAGTGGTCCGGAAGCAGCAAAGTGGTGCGGCTACTTGCCAATTCGGATTGATTTATTTCCGGTCGTCTGACCCGGTGTCTTGACTTTTACTGCTCTCGGTCCAGCCGGTCAGTTCCACCGAACCGGCCAGCATGGGTTCGATGTGGTGCATGCGGTTTTTCTTCGATTGTTTCACGATGTTTCGCTTCATTTTTATTTGCTTTGCCGGTGCTGGTGCTATGATGAAGCCATGCTATCAAATCGTTCCGCACGGATGGCGTGCGGGAAATTGGAAGGAGCGGAAGCTACACCGTGCGAGTGCCGAGAAAAAGACAAGGAAATTGTTGATTGATAAGGATCAACCTCCCGCTGGGACGCTGGGAAACATCGCTGGGCGGCGGGTTGCCTCGGCCCAGAGAAACTCTCGAGGGGAAACCGACTGAATTAATCACACGCAAGGAAGGTGGAAAACTAATTAAATTATGGTTGCAAATCAATCCACACGGCATATCATTAGTGATTTCTTTCTCTTATTATTACAAGCATCGTTATTGCCATTCCGGGGGAAAATAATTAACTACATTCCTAGTGGCGATGGTTCGTGGAGCACTGTATAATGGGTATGAATTAGAAGCGAATGAATTTTAATTGATGAATGAATTGTCTGGCCAACATTGCGCTAATGCATATTTCATACAAAAGCAAACACAGTTTATCGATGATAGTAATAATAATAATGATGACTTTTATGGTGGTGCTATTATGCAGTTTATTTTGCACATATTTGCACATTCCGTTGACGTTCGCGCAACTTTTCCAAACCGTGAGTGGATTGTGTGTGTGTGTGTCTGTGTGTGGTATCCATTAAGAGACAGGACGTGCGGTGGCTACCATTCAACGAGCATATAGAATGCATCCGAATGGCACCATAATAAATGTGACTACTTACGTTCGGCACTAAGCCATATTACTGTCCTTTCACCGATGCGCTAGCAATGTACCTTGCGCTCTTCTTTTTTTTTGGTTTTACACAACATTTCCCTTCCCACCATCGCTGCACGGGCATGGGCGAGAAAACTTCATAAACACAATTACGAAGCAATTTGGCATCGATCCACTCGCCACGAACTGCTGCTACTGGTCGATGCTGTTTTACGACATGGCCGCGTGTGCTTTCGACTGTGCCAAAATACGTGCCCCCGCTGCAATGTCTGCAACGAAATTGTAATTTCTTGCACTTTTCTCCCCCCCCCCCCCCCCCCCCCCCCCGGGAGAAAGTTGATCGTAATAAACGATGACCTGATGACTCCCGGGCGAGAAAGGATGTCTGTCAACGGACGGGGCCCAAGATGGTCGGTGCGTTTGCATGTGTACGTGAATGCATTTTGCCATATCGTTAGACGTTGGTCGGAGAGCTTTGAGTGGTGGAAATGGTTACGCGCATGCATTTCATGTGTTTGTCGTTCACCCGGGAGAATCGCAACTTGTTTTAGTGATGATCTTAATTGTACTACAAATTTAAGTGGATGGTTAACGCTGTTATACTTAAAAATTATTTTATATAACTAAAGTTCAATGTAAATTAGCTACAGAAAAATTACAGCAGCATGGAAAAGTCGTTTCAACCGAATACGCTTAGTGTTAGACAGTTTGATACTAGGATATGTCTGCATGATTGTAAACCTTAGTCGAGACTTTGCTTGATAGTCGTTAGAGTTTATCAACGATGAGGTTTATACTTTAGGAATCGTCTAGTATGTAAATCAAACGAATGTTCAATAGCAAGAGCTTTCGTTCACAAACAATAAATTACCTATTAGTAGATACTTCATTGGTAATCCAATACTATGGGTGGTATAAATGGGCTTCAAGAGTTTCCTAGTATGTACCGTATTTTAGCGTGTATAACGACCTCCTTTTAGGTCAAAAATGTCAAGTCCAATAAAGGGGGTCATTATACAAGGACAGTAACTTTTCCGTTCTAACTTTATGGATTAAAGGTCGTTTTGTTAAAATAAAAGGATGGGTGGATAAAACAAGAATGAATCTGTGGTTTAAACAAAATTTAAGACCTGGAGCTCTTATGAAAAATCAGCAATGCTAGTGAGCAATGCACGATGCAATTAGTGGTCATCTACCAGCAGAAGTTAAACAAATTGTTCCTCAAAACAAAACGATTCTGGAAGTTTTTCCTGGAGTTCTAATCAGTCAGCTGCAACCACAACCGTTTAAGGGTATGATAAGAGAAGAATGGAGTAAGTGGATACAAGGGGCTGAATCGAATCTGACTCCTTCAGGAAGAATAAGTAAAAACCCACCATTGCAGCGATCTGACAACGGGTCCTTAATGTATGGAGCGGTGTCTATGAAGTGATTGTCGTCAAATCCTTTCAAAAAAGCGAAATCAGTAAAAATATTGATGAGACGGAGGATCATGCAATTTATAAAGATAGTGATGACGGGGATGATGACTACGGAAATGGGGTTGAAAACACCAGAGAAGGCGATATGAAAGTATATTATGAACTGTAATGTTCAAACTTAAATGTAACAATAAAATTGTTCCAATTGTTTTAAAACAAGAAATAAAATCTTGTTTTTTTAAAAATCTTGGATAATTTATCTAGGGGGTCGTTATACACGCTAAAATACGGTAACCTGATTGGTTGTCATTATTACTACACTACACTGGCAGTACACTTAGCCTAGACAAGTTTGCGACAAAGTTTGGCTCGAGAGCAGCTATTCGTTTTATGTCAAGTTTTCAACAATTTTGCCACTAGTAGTAATTGTATTTAAAAGAGGCCCTGTTGGTTTGACGGTAACGGCGCCGGTCTTTACACGAACTGACTTGACCAATTTACCGTACGCGGGGCTGAATGTCAAGCTGCGGTTGAATAAAGTCACAGAAAACCAGAAATAGTATCCCCAGACTTTTTGAGGTTATTGTGCCGATAAAGGAAAAGAATAAGAAGTAACGGCATTTAAGCCTTAATATTCAATTATTAGTGTTAAAAAAAGCAAAAGTACGCTTGAAGCTTAAAAAAATAGCTTAATTTCCTATATGATCTAATTCCTTTACAAAATTGTTTATTCAGCGATATTTTTATCGACATCCTAGAAAACCGTTTAGAGTCTAATCTGATACTTCCATCAGGAGAAAGCCACCGCTTTCGTTCGAATTTTGGGTTTTTGGAATTTATTACATATGTATTTTTTTTTATTATATTTTGGTCTCTGCTACAAAAAGTTTGCCATCCACTGCCCTAGACTCTTTTGGACCTTGACGTTTTCTTCACTTAAGTATTAATGACCCTGTAAAGATCAAGTCAGCGAATTTTTTTACGGCTTATGGCATTAGCAGGAAATCATTTCCGAAAGGTATACATGAATTGATTTCTTTTAAAGTAACTCTTTGCGACTTTATATTTCGGTGTAACGCTAGAGTGTTAACTATTGTACCATTAAATTGTGCAATGATGGAAGAAATCGTATTTCATAGGCGATATTAGCGCAGAGGTATTTTATTAAACATTTTACTCGGGAATTAGTTGCAGCAGCTAAAACTGTTATCATTTTTCCGGCAGATAAATCCACTCATTGAACTATCGCCGTGATACTCGTTTCCCGTTGGTTTATGTTTGCACATTGTCCAGAGCTATTTTAGACTATTCCACCAGCGGTACGGATACATTTGGAATGCTAGAATGGACCGTCAGCGTGTTTGCTTTTGTGTGTGCCCTCAAACGATGAGCCATTTGCTCCCCTTTTTGACCCGGCTACCATTCACAGCATCTTTCTTTGTGTACGGTACCAGCGAAATGGTAGCAGAAGCATTAGCTGGCGTGCGCGCGCGCGCGCACGCTTTCTCGCCCCCCGTTTTTACTGCAGCGCTCCGTCAGTGCGCTTCACTAAAGCGCATAAACTAATGGCCGCCGTGAGTCGTTCATTTTATTGCCATTCGTCCGGTGCTAGCGGTACTTCTGTGGCCTGCTCAGCGTGTTCGGCGTTGGGAGCCGCCGGGTGTGAGCGAGCTTTTATGGCATCGTGGCGTCTCCCGGCCGCTTCCCGTTGCATACCGTCACGCGCAGTCCCGCAGGACAATTTGTGCTAAAAATGTTGCCCCACCGGGAACGATACCTTCGGAGTGTGCTGGAAGTTGGCCAAACATAGACAATAATTGCCGACCGAAAAATGTGCCCCAAACCTTGGAGCGCGATTATGATTGCGCTGTGCTCACCTGAGGCTTTGTTCCGCTTTAGCCTCCCCCCCCAACCGACTTGCACCGATGTGGCTGCCGGGGGAGCGCTGCCCCAAACAAAGAGCTGTCCGGGGATGATTTTAAGAGCTGTTTCGCGACCGGTTAGTAAGACTCAATAACCATTTTCCATAAATATCATCCTACTCGCCCATTCCCGGCCCGCGCCGGGGAAAGGTACCGCTGGATTAAAATGGGGCGCATCGGTACTTTGTTGGTGAGGAACCGGTTGACAGCGGACACCGGAAATTGCTCGACAGAATGGTTCTTGTTGACGGGACGCCGTTTCGCTTCTGCATCAAAAACTTTCCAATTGATTCGGCAGCTCAACTCGGCAGGACGATGGCGGCGGTGTGCCGTCCCTGGAGAAAGGATATCGGGACAGCGCTGGTAGCCGAAATTTATCGCTTCCGTGCCGTGCCGTTGGATGACTTCGTTCCGCTAGCGTGTAATTCCATTATATTGTGGCTGGAGGAGCGCTTTTTGGCAATACGCAATTTCACCATCGTTCGCGGTTTCGCTCGAGAGTGAAGCCCTCTGCTAACGAAAGGCTAACGCCGGTGTCCAACGAGGTTAAGAAGGTTCGTTTTTCCTCGATTTTTTATGATCGCTTTCCCCCAGCAGTGCAGCAGCTTGCTAGTCTTGAGAAAGGCATTTGACAGTGGTCGAGGCTTTTTTTCCGGCCACAATATAGGCCGGCCCTGATCACCCGTGACCGGGTCGCATAGCCTGGATGGGTAAACAACATTTTTCCCATCTTTTCTTTTACCATCTTTACCACCGGTCACGCTTTGATCGCTTTATTGAATTTCAATAATTTTCCATCCCTTCGGTCGGTCGGTCGATTCACTGCAAAACGGTTCGGAAGAGCTGTAGGAGACAGTTTCCCCGGGGGTCGCGGTAAGGTTTGTTTTGCTGCTAGAAGAGTGGCAGAAGTGGAGAAGTGAGATAGACGTTTACAAGACATTTTTATCAATCATAATTGATTGCCCGACCTCCAGCGGGTTTGTTTCCGGGATCGATTTGCTTTTGTGGTAATGCTGTGATTTGCCGAGTTCGGAGAGGAGCCAGAGGCTGTAATCGATACCGTCAAATGCAGATCGAGCATTATGACGTAAGCGTTACCATTCTGAAATTTGCCTAATGTTTTCCATCCTTCTTAGAGTGAGATTCTGCTAGAAGTTGATGTACGGATCAACAGGGATTTTTTTTTCCATTTTGTTTTCATTTACTTAAGAGTTAATTAAAACGTGGTGAGGTATGCTTTAAATAAACTCTCAGTTTTATGGTCAAAATAATATATAACAATTTAATTGGACTTCTAAGTCAATGAGCATATCTTTGCATACATTTAGGCGTCTAGCAGAGCGTTAAATTGACAATTCAATAGCATAACGCTGCAAAGATCTTTATACATTCCAACAGTTATTCTAGCTTCGTAGCATGTCGAGTGTTTTTACATTAAAACATTTACGTAATGATGAAATTAAGGAAAAGAAATTGTGTCTGTCAGAAATTAATACTAATTCATATGATTAGTACAATCTTTTTCTCGGGTCTCAAAACTACTATCGAGCAAAAACTCTACTTCTCTCTACTTCTAGCTCTACTTCTAGCATGTAACACGTTGTAGGATAATATTGGAAATTCCGCCAGCTAATGATAACACCTCAGCCTTTGTTCTTAATTTACCTTCTATCGGGGTTGTTGATTTTTTTTCCTTTCCGTTTTCTCCCGAAGCACACAGAAACGGTGCCTAACGTTGTACCGAGCGATGCCGAGAGCTTAGCGAATAATTGATTCTGCCGATTTGCTGGCGTTAATTAACATGTCTGAAATGAGAAAACGGAAAGGCGAAGGAAAGCGTTAGTACCCGATAGGTAAGCACACTAAACGACGCTGTACGTGAAGCGTCCTTCAATGTTATCGTACAAAGAAAAGGTTCCGAGGTTTCTCCGTGGATGTGCTTGCGATGGAATTGAGTGCTACCGACAACCGGATCGAATGCAGCAACCCGCGCTAGCCAAGTCACACCGCGTTGGATTACTGCATCCAGAAGAGTAATGGTTTAATTCTCTTCATTCCAGCGTGAGCCCATTCATTATCTCCCTCCCAAACTCCTTGGCGTAAAGGTTTCGGGACGGTGCCTGATACCGATCGGGGCATCTTCTTTCTAGGAAGGTCCTTGTCGATGCTAGCGCTCCATCGACGCGCGACTCTCGCCCGGCCACGCATGCCCGCACAGGGAACGCTGATGAGGAGATTTTGACTCATTGTCTTATAAAGCTACATCCAAAATGCACACAGCCACGTACACACCTCGTGTTGTACGATTCCGGGAATAGTGTGTATGAATCTATGTGCATGAAAGGAAAATCCAACCCCTGCCAAAAAAAAGCTCATCGAATTCGCCGGCTCTTTATGAGCTTTTTTGCTTTTATGTGCCACATTGTGCGGTGGAAGGCGTTTTGTCAGTTTTTAGATACCGACTGGGGGCGCGCTAGAAGATTTTTTTCATTTTTGCTGCCACTTGAACAACGCATAAATCCTCCGAACGTGTGCACAGTACGTTGGTGACTGTACTCGTCTGGTTTTCATTGTTTCTTCAGTTCAATGAAAGCTACGCCGGGCGGTGCTATGTGCTACGGGTAGTACGTGCAGTGCGTTTTCACTCGCTGCGCTAATCCATTCCATTAGATTTAATACTCATTTCGGGCAAAGAGACTTTTTCTGCTCGTGGTAACGTAATCTGGCGATGGAATACTGCTTAATAACCAGGAACGACGGTGCTGACGGGTCTGAGTATGGAAAGCAACGTTCTAATTCGAGATTTGCTGGGAAAGTTATGAATTGTAGCATTTCATCAGACGCAACAGCGTATCTGCAAGCTTGTAATCAATCTTATCACTTCGATTTTTAGTTAGAAATTCATTATGGTGGAGCTTGATTCACTCTGATGTTAGTGATGTTGCGTTCAACGAAATTAAACTTTTGTTTTTATTTGCTTCACAGATGGTTTAATGAAATTTCCTATAACTAAACTAAAACTAAATATATAAATGAGTACAGGAATTGAGAATCGCAGTGGAATATATAAACTGTTTATTGTTAAATGTGTTGTACTAATTTTTGTATTTATTTTGCTAAGCAATAGCATACGTTTGGAAATTTAACGCACATAGACAAATATTACTTTGACGATACTAATTCGAAGTTCAATTCATTTATCAATTTTGTCCCAAAAATTCAACCTAATGTGCAACAACTGTTGAGTTTTAATGTGGTTCTTTGTCTACTATGATGAAAAAGCTTGCAAAGCTTGATGGATTAGCCATCCTGATGAGAGGACTCTATCAAAATGACAGCATAGTCACGTTCTGGTGTTTTTTTCGATTTTAATACCATAGTCCTGATTTGTTATTGATGACAGTTGGTAGCAGTAGGACGCTGTTTCTGGTTACTTAGAGGAATTAGAGGAATATAAGAGTACATTTATGCAAAAAAAAACGGAAGTATTCTTACAGAAGTGTATAACAATAGCGTTGCGCTCAAAATCAGCTGAATTAAAGTGCACTTCCAATAATTGTGGCTTGCTAAAGAGCGCTTAACGTTCATTCTTAATGACAAACGTGACAGTCATAGTAGGCCCTTGTCGAAACATGCCCAACAAGCAGTGAATAATATCGTGTACCGCTTGTGTGTCATCGTTCTAACTCACAATTACGCTCGGTTTCGTGTGTTTCTTACGTTTTGCTTCCAATTGATCCAAATCGTTTCCCTATGCCATTTGCTCAAGCAACACCAAACATCTGGAAAACAATTCTCAAAAAAAAAAAAAATATAACACCGATGTGGTGCCGGGCGTTAGGGCAATAAAAAAATGATCCTACATAAGCTGTGAGCGGCGATAACGACGTAACGCCCTTGCTATATACCGAACCGAACCGAAACAACATTCGCAATCATGTACCAGCTGCTTGTCGAAACAACCGAAACGACAACAAAAACCCCTCCCGAAAAAACAGCAATCAACTCTCATTACCCGGGATAATGTTATCAGACACTTTTCGCACGAGTGTTCCGGCCTTTCCCCCTCTCCCTCCCGGAATGCTGCGGCTGTGCCGGGTGGCCGAGGGTGAAAGACGACATAAAATTGAGCTTTTCCTAAAATTCCCTCCTCCGTTTCGGTGCCACTACAACCGGCACCGAGTGAAAGCGTTAAAGCTTGGGCAATTTAACCGTTTAAAAGTCATTTTTCCAGATCCTTCCCCTCCTCCCACCCGATTCGTCCTTGGCCCGTTGCGCGACGGGGGCGTGAAACGGGAAAATGCTGGTTTGCCTACGTCGAGTCGAGTTGAATCGATCCAACCAACCGTTTCCAAATCGCCCCATTTCCCAATTAGGTTCGCACCAGTCCCCGCCGCTACCCGGTGAAGCGAGCAGCGGAACAAGGCGCAAAGGGGCGGATAGCGAGCGGATGCGGAAGAAGAGCCATCCGAAACCACACTCCGCCCGGAGTGTTCGCCTTCTAATATCAATATTTTAAATAATAATCAGAACTTATTTGAAAACCCCTTAGCAAACGATAACGTCTTCCTTGGGCTGTGCATCTTTCGCAGCCGCGGCTCCGGCTTTGCGGCTCGAGGATGCTCCAATCGACAAACGATACTCGAGCACCCACCTCAAAGTGGGATGAAGTGTGTTTATTCTTCCGTTTAAAGGCCAGTGTGTGGGTGATAGTGGATGCAGCCATTTTCTTTGGCCTATTGTGTTTTTTTTTGTTTCGTTAGGATTCCAGCCCATTTTTGGTAATGATTGGTGAAGAATAAATTTCACAATTTCAGCTCAATTCACGGTTTCACGGCCATCAGAGGACGGGAACAGACGATATGGTTGGCGGTTGACAGCCGGATGACGGAGGCCGGGTCAACCGGTGTCATAACCGAGGCGAGAACATTAATGAAGATGATACCATAACCGTTCATCGTTACCTTCGCCTTCGCCCAACCGCCACTGCCACTGCCGAAGCCTCGTTTGTTCTGATGGCTTTTTCGCTCGCTTAAAGAAGAAGAGGAACGGGAGCAAAAAAAAAAAAGGTCAAATGGAAAATAATCACTTGAAGGTGAAGTGTTTTTAGTACCGCCAGGATCTCCTCCTCGGAGTTTATCTCTGAAACCTCCGCCGGTTCGCCCGCTGTGGTAGTGTGACAAAAAAATTACCCTGCGCGTGAACCTGAACGGGGTAACCGAAGCAGGGGGGGAGGCTGGTGGGAAAAGACCGCTTTGTGAAGGAAAAGTTTTGAAAGGACCGAAAATATGTCTGCGTTGATATTCTACAACAACCCAACCGGGGCCGGTCATTCGGACCGGTGTTATGGTTATCCGTCCGCGGAACACAATCCTTTGCTACCGTGCGCATCCGTAATCCGTCCCCGGCTCACAGGGGCGGGTTTTCTTTGTGCGGATGAGATTTTGTGAAGCGCAAACGAAGCCGGGAAAAAAGGCCGGCCACCGGGCAATGTCAGTGGAAGATGTTCCAATTTGTTTTAAGCATTTTTTATTTTGTTTTGGTTGTTGCTATCTTGTACTACTTGTACCGAATACTCAGCCATGTCTTTGCGTTTTGAGCTTGGGTTCAGTGGCTTTCAGGGAGCAAACTTTTCTTTCATAGTGCATGCGTGTTTTTTGTTTTGTTTTTTGTCTTTGGCTTTTAAGAAACCAAATGCCTTCATCTGGCACTGCTGTTAAAAAGAGAGTCAATGCAAGGAAAAGTAACACGCTGCTAAGAAAAAAAAAAAACAATCTTCAAACCAAGAAAAAAGCAAATGTTGTACATCTAGCACACAGTCAGATAGGACGGAGTGGCGAGTTGGTCATAAAAATACTTTAAATAAGTTTTAAATAATGGAAGACACTAAAACTATTCCGACGACGATTTTTGGCCTGCAAAGCAAAGTCGCCTGAAAGTATGCAACCCGGTGCACTTTGATCGATTTTATTCGAACAAATTGGTTTTCATTTATATTAACAACTGATTGTTTGTTTCGTTGAACAGTTTCAGCCATTTTGACAGTTAGTTCTTTCAATGACAGTTTCGTTCAACATCAACTAATAGTTTTACCACTTGAAATGCGTGGTACGATGCTCACTTCAAAATAGTATTTCGCGTAGAAAAGTAATAGCGAAATTTATAAATTTTGTCCCCAATCCGTTCACTGTGTCGCTGTGGGGAAAAATTCAAAATCGTGTCTATTTCACACGGATGCCGAAGAAAAATGCGCCGCCACGAATACCCCGCACCGAATGGCACAACATGGGGCGGCCAAGCGCCAGAACGCTTGACGTGGACGAATGCGAACGGAAACGGAAACCGCTCGAGAAAATTATCGTCAACGCGAGTGGTGTTAAGTGTCAGTTTCATTTATCGTCCTCGTGCCGTCCGCGCTGTCGCCGTTGCCGTCATCTATCCTATTGCACTGCGCAGACCCCGTCCGGGGTCTGGTTCCTTTGTTCTGTAAAATATATTTATTTTTATTTTCCACTCGCACCGCCTATCTTTCGTTCCTTCTTGCGCTAGACTTTTGCAGTCCTTCTGCGCCATGATTAAGGCCACTCACGCAAGTACGCTTCGAGTGTACCGCTGCAGGCATGAAGACACTTACGCCTCCGGAGTGCCATTGCGTTACGTTCGAATTGCACGAGAAATGTGCTGTTCCGCCTGTTGTCTGGGCGCTGTTCCGCTGTGCCTTTAGTTCTCGTTCGTCTTTCGTCTTTTTAATTTTTCCACTGCTTTCTCACCGTTGTCATGTTGGGTTGGAAAATTGCCTCGTATTATCTGTTTTAGCACCAACCGTTTCCCGCTTTGAATTTCATCGCCACCACACCGGTTCCGGTGCCGACGGCGGGGCCGTGGTAACAGTGGACGGAGGGGAGGGATAAAACAACCCTTGAAAACAATTCGTTACGAATCGCTGTAAAACGGTTCGGCACGGGGCCGGGTTAATCCGGGATTCGCCAAACGGTGAAAGTGGGAGGAAAAACAAAAAAGTTCTCAGAAACAGATGCCATTTACATGGTTGCTTGATTTTAGGGTTGTTTAAAGTGTTTTCGAAACGGAGCTGGAATTGGTTTATGTCTGCAGCGGTACGCTTTGTAGTGCTGTGTTACCGATAAAAGTATGCACAAGTTTTCTTAAGTGAAGGCAAATTTATAAAAGCTGTGTTCACTTTTCCTAACGTGAAATTAATTAAAGCGCCTGAAAGTATGCAATTGTTTGTACAAAAACGATTTATGTGTAGGTTAGGCTCAATTTATATGACATATCACAAACATATTGCTTCAGTGCTTAGCGACAGAAAGCAAATACGAAATAGAGCTATCGTTTCACCGTGAAAAGCTTTCAAAATATTCCAACTCCAAACGACAGCTTTCAGCTTACGAAATGCGAAGCGCACGATCGCCTCTCCCAATCTTGTTCATTTTGATTAACATACCTTCGACGGTTCCTCTAACCAGCACTTCGCTCACGTTCCTAAACGCACTGGTTTCACTTCAGCCAAGAGGTCTGCGGTTCATCCGAAAAGACAACCACGGCATCGTACCTGTACATAGCCAAACTGTCCAAAACCCTTGGTTTTGACTGAAGGTCGACAGCTACCGTAACCGTGCGACCCGTATCGAGCGACGGTGAAAGCAATTTAAGATTAAAGTTAAACGATCCCGCTTTGTGCAATGATGCGCACTGAAGTTCGTTACTTTTGTCTTGCTCGTTCACAGTCCAACGGTTCGCCATTCCTAATCATCTTGACTTAGAACGTTTGCCGCCTGCCGTCACGGTTCCGCCGTTTGACGCCGTACGCGCCTTGCGCGCCAGGACAGATTATGGCAAATCCGAGAGACGCTTCGCTTGCGAGTAAAGTTGTACTTGCATGTGACCCCGGGCATGTGGACCCCTTTTTTTTTTCTTCGCGAGCTTCAAACAATCATTCGAAGGACTCTCCACACGAGCACGCTCGAGCAGCGTTGTCCGTTGCGCTAATCTTTGACAGTTTGTTTCAGCTTGGATCTGGGAGAGCTGGCAAAGCTGAAACAGAGCAACTTTTATAAACTCCGAAAGTGTGCTTTTAAAGTTTGCTTTAACACCGCACCCGATAACGCCGATCGACAAACAGATAATGCGCCGAAGGAAAACTATTCAAGTGGTGGATGGGAAGTTGAAACACACTTGAAACCATTCGTGAGACATGTGTGCTCGATAAACGGAGAAGCAAAGTGGCTTCTGTTATGGCAGAATTAGCAGCATGAAAATGTTCATCTGTTTTGTAGAATAGTTTAAATTGTGAAGGTTTAAGGCGTTGTGCCAAGTGTTTGATTGTGATTGTTCTCCTTCAGAGCCAGTAAATTGGATACGCAGAACTCCATCACTCTCAATAATGGAGCTTAGATTTATCTCGGTATCCTCTTCCTTCATTTTATCCCACTAACACTAACGAATTTCCACACACTGATTGGGAGTAAGTGTAAAAACTTGACCATCTTTCACTAGAAGTGATTAGAATTGCTGCAATCGCTTTCCTGATGCCTACACAAACGGACCAGAAATATGGACAGCAATTCATGGCCATCTCAAGCACTTAGGTTTAGGTTGATCCTCATGATTTTTCCAATCGAATTTTGCACAAAGCTTTTTCCAAGCAACTGTCTAACCGCCTACCGCTTACAGACAAGTTGGTCCATTTATTCCATTTTGAAATCCAAGGTATTTGCTGCAGCACCCCGTCTGCTGTTGGGTTACATTATTCACCCGATGGTAGTAAAACTGCATTGCAGCAGCCCGAAACGGGCTTAAGCGGCTTCCGGAACTGCACACGTTCCAGGCTTCCAGGCCACCATGAGGGCCCGCTGCTGTAATCAATGAATTAATTTACAGATAACCTTTCGTTGCTCGGCAGCGTTACTACAATAACATCCGGCCGAAGTGATGCTGCTTAAGACATTATTTAAACATTGTACAAATCTTGTGTTGTGAGCGTACAGTTCCGGGCCAATGGTTCCGGAAATCCTCTCGATTGCTTCTGCAAACACACGTCTACTATTCGGGCACACGAACCGGTGCAGCATACCGAAGCGGGACCGGGTAACGTGCATAAGCAACCGCTTTGCTTCACCATCGTTCGTTCGATTATGCAGATTGACGCAGAAAAGTGCATCCGTGCTTCTCGGCTAGTATGGGTTACCATTTTTATGCTTCACTGCACCGGGAAGCTGCCGACTTCCGGGGGCACCACCGTCAAACACGGTGGCGGCGATCCGGCTAGTTGGTGCTCGTGTTCGTGCGGAAGCGTTCCGAATGCGGTGTAGCTTCCGGACACGAGAGAACCTGGGTGGATGCTACCGGTGAGCATCGCAATAAACATCCCGCTAAGTACGGCTTGACTGGCCGACTGCGGGAAAGGGGTAGTCCCGTACGACTCTGGCACCAATAAACGACCACGAGCCGTGTGTGGGAGATATTGCTCGAAGGGGAAAACCATTCGGTTGCTGGTTTGGTGGCAGGTTTTGGTTTGGTCGGGACGGGAGTTTTGTGTTGAGAAGGCGAGTTTACTGGGTTGCAATGCAAGTGTACAGTGTACACTGAACAAATACCGGGCAGTCGGAACCATCGGGTATCAAACATTCTGCCGGTGGATGTGATGTGGCATTTGTGTTGCGAGAATAATAATAATCATAATGATGATGATGATGATGATGATGATGATGATGCTGATGGTGCCCTTACGGTGAATGTACCATACAAAGAGGCCAATTGAACCCGGAGGATATGCGAAACAGTCACGATCCATTCGCAAAATCCACCAGACAGCTTCCTCGGTAAACAGGCGTCGACCGGCGAGCGTTGCGAATTCCGAGCGAATACCACAGTATGCGAAACATTCGTCTGAGACGTGTCCTTACAGTACGCTTCAACATCGACAGCGCCCCGTTGGGTCTGCAATGGTCGGGAGCGGGTTTTCACCGTCCTTCAAGCGGCTACCAAGCGGAGTCCGAAGCGGAAGATTGATTTAACAACCACACGCCGATTCGTACAGCGCTCAAACTGTGCCGCTTTCAGTGTGACTATTGTGGTCTGGGAGTGAGAGTGCACACAGTGGAACAGATGTGCAAACTATTGGTGAAATTTATGAGTTCGAAAAGACGTCTACGGAATGGGCATACGCTAAGAGCTGCTAGAGCGAAGGATAGAATCTGCGATCAGCCAGAGATTATCGGGTGCATTTGGTGCGGTGGCTGCGGATCTGTTGCTAAGGAATCATCCTCAATGCGATGATGTCGTTGTTTAACGTCTTGCTGACTTAAGACGTTTCATTTGATCTCGTTTATTGCCTGCCTAAGGCTTTTCGTTTCATTGCCACTGTTGTTGAACGAAGTATAAATCGATGTAATGCAAGGTTCGGCCACCGCTGCTATCATCACTGGCCTTTTCGATGGGTTGTGCTGCAATACCGTGCTCCGGAGACGCTTAAAGGAGCGTCCAGACTGTAAGCGTAACATACGCTCGAATGGTTTTCGAGCAGAAAATCGGCGTTTCTGGCAACCAAATTGACATAAAATTGCGTTTTAGGATGATTTGGCAACACTGAACGGACCGTAACAAGTGTGGACGCAAAATCCCCCGCGTAGCGTAACAAGAATATATTTTATTGCTGAAATACATTATTTTCGCACAAAGACCATGGGAAAAAGTTTAATTCCGTGCTTAGATCAACCGCCAATGTTTAAAAATTGTTTCCGGTGCAAAACAACTCGAATTTGCTAAATTCGAGCATATGTTACGGTACGGATTCGACATTTGGCCATTCTGTTTTTGTTACGCGTAACAAGTATAACATAACAAAATTTTGTTACGTATAACTGTTATGGTCTACAGTCTGGACGCTCCTTAAGACGCGTCGACTGGCGCCTGAAGTTATGCAAACATGATGTTGCACGAGTAAACACTTATCGGTCGTAAGTTATTTACTAATGCATTATTTTGTTCTTTATCGACACAACAGCCTCAAGAGGCCAAGGTCTGCCATTTCTGGCTTACTTTGACTTTATTTACCCTTATAAAAGGGATAGTCAGTCATGCTTATGGGGGATTGGTTGGGATGGGATTTTGGACCAGTCCTGATCTTGTAAAGACCGGCACCGCTTCACAAATTACCGCAAATTACGAACGTTGTGTAAAGAAGAATTTATATTGTTCTATTTATGATATTCTATTATGAAATTTTGGCTGTATTGACAAAATGTTCCAAAAGGACGTATTGCTCTTCCCGTCTTTCAATGTAGCAACCGATTTTACAAAGCAAACAATTAAAAAGCTCCTCTATGTGCCCTTTTATTGGACAGATTACCACGATCTGCAACTCCATTACAGACCAATCATTACATGTAAATGCACGCACGTATTCCGAGTGCATTAAAATCGGTAACAGTCTATGATTTTCCCATTTCCACATTCTTACACACTTCCTGCACGCAAGTTCATTCAACCGTATCCTGATTTGTGAAATTCGCTGCCGTTGTGCTTTTTTTTTTTTGTTAAGCACTCGAGAAAAAAGTAAATAGGAGTAAATGGTGGACAGCTCTCACCGCCGGCCGCCGTGCGAGCACTGTCGTTGGGTGGGAAAAAAAATCGGATTCACGCCCCAATAAGCGTACATCTTTGGGTACGATAATGTTTTCCACCGTATGCACACAACCTGCTGCGCTGCACACCGGGCAACCGATCGTTATCGTGCACAAATATTTGATTGCATACTATCGGTTCCGGTTCGCTTTCTGCTCGCTACACCAACATGCGGCTGATGGAACGGCTGAACGGGAAATGGACGCCAAGGATCGATCCTGGTAACCGAGCCGGATGTTTTGTGAACTGTTTGAGTGAAAGGGGGGGGGGGGGGGGCAGTGGGGTAGGATAAAGGGACTTTTTATTTCTCGCTCCAGCCCCCACACTCCAAATGCAATTCCAATGTTGGGCGAGGTGCTTGGTATGCGTGTCAAGTGCCAACACAGCGCACAGCGCGAAGCCAATGAAGAACGCCAAAGGACAAGCGGTCGATCGCAGCGGAAACACGGGAACGAAACTCAAATATTGAATCACTTATATCAAATCAAATAGCATTAACATTTCAATCATTTAATAACGGAGTGGAATATTAAATTTCGTTCGATCGTATTGTTCGTGTTCGTGCCGCGGCACATCGATACCGACTGCTGGCTGCGTGACGATGGAAAGCGTGTGGCTTTGCAGGCGTGCGGGAACAGCATGTTTTGAATAGAGCATGTTGGCTGGCCGGGTGCGTTGTGATCGTGGGTGGTGGTGGTGGTGGTGGTGGTGAACAAAAGATACATGCAGCATATCGTTCGTAATACGACCAGCATTGTGCCACTCTTGGTGGCGTGAACGCACATACACGGAAAGTGTTTCTTGCTGTCGTGAGTTTTCTCGCATGTTTGCTCATGTACTGACCTTAGCATTCTAAATTGTGTTAACATTCACTGCATGAACCGTCCTGAGGGGTGCATTAAAATTCCTACGCACATGCTATCCAACACATTTTTAAACAACATGCTTATGGGCTATGAAAACGTTTCGCTGTACTTAAAAGTTAATAATGGAAATGTGAATTTGGGAGCAATTGCCTCCCAACATTACATTATTAAAATCACATTATTGATGACTCAAAAGTTGAGTAGGCCTAGAGTTTTTTCCCGCTCAGATATGTTTCGAAAGGGATATTTTGAAAAGAGCCTAAATGTATGCAATCTAAAGTACATTATATTGTTTTTCTCCAGGGGTCGAAGAAAATCCTATTAAATGCTATATTTTAGTTTATTTAGTTTTGTCACACATAAATAATTATCAGTTGATGAATAGTGTATTAGTATCAATTATTTATTTTCCACTATGAATCGAATTTCGATCTTTACTGCCAATAAAACCTAATTGTGAAAGCCGTTATCGCGTTTAGCACTAATGCACTGACAGCATAAACTTTCCACTTATTCTAGTATGAATAAATTTTATCATCGATCCGCTTACTTAGCACATGCAAAACTTTGTTCATTCGACAATGCTCAAGAGAATCGGAATAAATTGTTACATAATTTCAAGTTGTCCTCTGTTCGACTTTGTTGCCCTTCATTTTCCCATCGTCATCGGCAACCTTGCACCCTTCCCTATCTAGGCCAATCGTACCCTGAACTTGAACTGAAACCGATTAGCAATCCAATGGATGCACAGAAATGGGAGCAAACAGTTCCGGGCACGAGAGGGGGGGTGGAAACATCCACTCCACACAAGTCTAATAAAATTGTACGAGTCATTCGGTCAACTGTAAACATCTCATTTCGTACCGAAAGCGAACACTCCCTTGCCACTTGCTGCTCACACCGGCACCGGGTATCCTTCATCGGAGCCGTACCCCAGCACACAACCGTACAGTGAATTCGAACAACGATCGAAATCATTCCGCCCCGGTGGGAGTTTTCCTTCCTCCAAACTGTACCTTCCGAGTGCTGAAGAGAATGAACCGTTCCGGCAGGATTTGTCACGAGGGCGAGCGGATTTGTTGCCCCTTTTTCGCCTCTTTCAACGTTATGATACCGTCTCGATGGTGGGGGATGAGTCGGTAGAAAGAATACTTGTCCGATAAGCTTTCACCCCCCAAAAGTGGAACAAATGATTTTTCCACCCGGCGACGCGAGGGAAAAGGACGAAACATTCTGTGTTCATCGAAAATGAAATTTTCAAACCCAATCCCATCAGTGGCAACTGTTAACCCTGCTGTGGACGCTTTGTCCACGGAAAGTTCCACGTCTTATCGTAATATTGTCTTTCTTTTAGTATGTGTTTTTGGGTGTGTATTCTTCAATGCCAAAGCCAGACGAGTTGCCGGTTTTTTGTTTTGTGCTTCACCCGAGATAAATGATCAGCTCGCAATGTGGATACGATTTGGGGGACAAAATAAAAGTAGCATTCGATTGTTTACCTTGCTAGTTTCCTGGTTCGGTAACGGTTCGATTCCAAATATGGAACAAAGACGAAATTAAAGCCCTGCAACACAAACACCCACAGCTGATCACGATCCGGCAGAATCCTATTCTGGCGCGTCTGTTTCGCGTGAACCGTTGGCTAACGGACACGGGGCGTCCGTCGAGACGGTCGTCGGGAATACGATCAGCGTTTGGGGGCCACTTTTTTGTCCAGGGGCATTCCTAACCTCACGGGAAAAATCAACCTTCTCTTCTTCGTAAATGGTAATCCCTCCTCCGCCACGAAAAAAGGACGGCAACGGAGGGAGGATGGAAAATAATCATCTCCGCAAAAAATAGCCACTAGAGTGTAGCGTGAAGCGAACGCTCCTCAGTACCGATGGAACCGGGAAGGATATACCCCGAGCACTGATCGGAAGGTGATCGGAAGTTAGCAACCAGCACCGGCCAACCGGGCGACCGGTGCGGAAAGTTTTCGGAAAAGAATCTCAATCAACGAAGCACTCGTCCCGGCCGTTGTTAGCTCGAATATGAACCCCGGGGGCCGGAATGGGTTTGATGAAAAATGTTTTTGCCCTTGCCGAAAACGTGGCAAGATGTTGTTGTTCTGTTGTTTCTTCCATCTTTTGTGGTACTTTCATACCGGGGAAGATACCTTTATTTGCATTTTTGCCACCAGTGCCGTTCCAGCTTTACCGGGTTTCCCGAAGGCTGTACTAAAAGTATGTTTAGCATGTTGTTTTAGTAGCTTTTTCAGGTGGAGTTTTTTTTTCGTTTTAGTTGAAAATTTGTTTACCTATCAGTATTAGCGAAAATTGTTCGTTCTACTAGCATGGAATGCGGTACGGTGGGGTTTTTGCGTTTGCGTTTCCTTTTCCTGGTACAGATCGGTTCGACACAGTATGCAATGAAGGGAAAATGGTGTTGTTTTGTTCTGATGAAAACATGAGCAAAGATAACTGGGAGTACTTGCAAATTCGTGAGGTATAAATTTCTGATTAAAGAGACATCGAAAAAGCTTTTCCAATAATCTAGATGCTAGCTTGACAAATGGTAATGTGCTCGAAAAATCAATAATATGTCTGTGAGTATTGTAAGTATGGAGATGACACGATACCATTAACGATTGGGAAGACTTTATATATATATGATATATGACAATCAAAATTTCTTAACTCGAGTCTGAATTCGCTATGTGGCAGTGAGTTCACCGAACCTTATTGTCCTTCCATACACACACACGGGGAAAAGCAGCTCCTTTTTGGGGAAAAGCACGGTTCTTCTTAGCAGCTTCCTATCTAGTGATGGGAATGTTCGATTTTTTCGGAACGGAACGGAACCTGGTTCTTTTCTTAAAGGAACGGACCGAACCTAGTAGGTTAGCTGAACCTACTTTTACGAGCAATTTAATATAACCCTATATGATACGATTTTTATGATTCCATGCCATAACATTTTAGTGTAATTCATTTACATTTTTTGGTTTACAAATAGTTTTGAATGTAAATTTGTTACTATGAATTCGATGATAAGTTGTTATCAGAACTTTGAAAAAATCTTTAAACCCAGGATAAAATTTAAACAAACAAACTGAAGACGTAAGGAAATGAATGGTTTGTCGAGATGAGGTGACCTTTTCAAAAAATATTAATGTAATATTCGAGCCCATCCCAACTACAATCATCGTAGTAATGTTTTTTAAACCCTTTTTTCACTTCTTAAACGTCTAATGAGTCGTTCAATCAGAATTTGATCAGTTTTTAGAGAAAATCCATCCTATCTTTCTAAGCCTACACAACAATACTGAGGCACTCACCAACGAGAATGGAATACAGCATTTTTTTTATTTCTTCAGGAACGGCCAGGCCGTATTGCTTTATTGAATACAGAAATGGCTCTTTGGAAAAAGGGAATCACCTATGCAGAAGATCATTGAGCGAACGTGAGCACATTTTTGTTACTATAAGTGTTGCTTTTATTTACAAGAGTAATAGAAGTAAACGTTAACGTTATAATATTCGCAAGACGAACAAAACATGTGGGTGAAAGAAACCTACTTTATGAATTTGTATGCACCTAGATTCGATCGTTCCACCGAAGGATCGGAACGAACCTAGTAGGTTCGGAACGAAATTTCCATCACTAGCAACCCTATTATACAAAGTCATCCACAATGGTTCTATATAGTCTCAGTTTCGTTCGTCGCGACAGGTGTTTTGGGTGTTTCCTCAGATTGTAGATATTGAGATTGAGCGAGTTTCTTCGGTGTTGACCTTTTGTCCCAAGATATGTGAACCTTGGTTAAATTGTTGATGATATTGATGATGAAGACTAAACTAACTCATTAAAAATATTTTGAATTCCTTTCAAAAAGAGATATTTTGCATTATTTATTTAAAATAGTACCCACCATTCATCATGGACCATAATCACGGATGATGATGATGCTAAGTTATCCTGCCTCATCCTCTATTAAATGCCTTATTATTAATGCCTAACTAATGCCATATATTGAACTTATGTTTGAACAGCAAACAAATTTGGATTATGCATATGACCCTGTATAATCAGAATCGTTATTTTTAGTACCATGCTTCTACTAATGATTTATCATACAGGGAGGAATCACAAGCTTCATCTACACAGTGCCGTAAATCTGATTGATCAATAAACAAACAAATGTTTCCTCAAACATGCCACTGGTACTATTCCCTACAATTAATGAACAGTTTGTGCGACAACTTTAAAGCATTTACCACTGCTTTGATCCTGGTCACGGCACCATCAAACCATCGTTCACGCTGAAAGCATTCTTTGTTCAACCTCAAATCACAAATCCCATCAAGCGGATCAGTTTTTTCCGCCGTTTTTTTTTCTATACAACATGCATTGCCATTAGAAAACACAGTGGCGCACATTTAAATCGCCATCCTTGCCACATCCAACAGCTCTCACAGCATACAAGGAAGTTGTCGTATGTGTGACTCTGCCAATCTATCCAAAAAGCTCACACCAGCACCCGTCAACCTAAAAAAGAGCGTCCGGACGTTTGGTATTTGTTACGCTCTGTAACAACATCGAACACGAGCTTCGTTTGAAGTGATTTATTTGTTTCGACGTTCATTTCTTGTGACTTGTTTTATTGAATGGACTTAAGGGAAGCGAAAAGGGAAGAAGACATGCACAAACACACAAGTAACGCAGCCGAGGTTCCTCATCTGAATCGATTGATCGGTACCACATGCTGCCCGGGAACGGAACAGTTTAAATTCGAAGTCAGCTCACCGCAGTAGCCGAAGGTTTCCGACAAAATAACAAGCACTGGCTGGAAGCAACCGGCGCAAACCACGAAATTTTCCGCATCCCAACTTCCAAGAACCGGCAACAAAAAGCAACACACAACGGATCGTTGCCTTTCCCGTCGAACCGGGTGTGTTGCGGTGAAGGCGACGAAACGTCCCGGTCAGGGGAGAGGAAAGTCTTTTAGTGTACCATCTTCCGGCTTTGGCAATAGATTGTGCCCGGTCGAGGCAGTGATTTCTCATTTCGATTACATTTCCGTTTGCCTTCATGCTCGGGATGTTTTTCCATTTGACTTAGCGTGGCCGGGTGGCGATGGAGCAGGAGGTGAGGGTGCTTGCGATGGGAAAGCTCCGGCGAGCAGCACAGGTATCGAGAACGAGTGCGAGCATGAGGCGAAGGGATGCTGATTGTAGCGAGCGGAAAACCCAGGCAAAGAAAAGACAAAACATCGTGCCAACACAACAAGCACACTTACTGTCGCCATTTTCTCCCGTCCGGACACATTTTCTTCCAAATCGGAAAACGGCAACGGTGCCGAAGCTCGTGCAGACAACACAACACAACACAAACGGCAACCAGGGGGGGATGTGGCCGAGGGATGGAACTGGGCGGTGGAATGATTGTTTTATTCAAATTGCTACGTGATTTATCTGCGATGTCGAAAATTGGAAAACCACAAACTGTCGGGCTAGATGAGGTACGGTAACCAGTAGCAACAACGTCAGCAGCAAGCGGCCGGAAAGTTCATTGTCATGTAACCGGAAAAGGTTTTCCGCATTGTCATGCTTCCGAAACGACCCGGTGATGCTTTGCTACGCTGCTGCGCTGTGTGTTGAAATCGAGAAATGCATTTAATTAGATAGGGTCAGAACTAGCAGAGCTTAGGTTCTGATAAGGCCAGAACCTGAGCTACCGTCCAGCATTCCAGATTGTTGCAATACGGTTAAGAAAGGATTCCGCTTGTTCGGTGCGGAACGTAAATGGTTCAAAACAATTGGCAGGATTAGTGTGTGCGAATAAAAGCCAACAACATCTACTTCATGCTTCCGTTCGCATGTGATCGGTGAGAAATAATCCGCTCTTAACCTGCTGCTCACATCCGATAATCAGTACGCAGGCGGTGTAAGTACCGTGTTGTGCTTATGACACGATGCATTAGCAAGCTAATGATGGGTTTAATCAAATCAGCATTCCACCCGGTACACTGGCGCAAACATTCTGTATCCAATTACCTACCTACAAACGGTTTCTAATGACGGATGTTTTTATTGCGCTAACGCTTGCTGGCGCAGTGTGATTTTTGCTTTTGCTTTATTTTTCCTTCCGGATGTGCACGGTCCATCCAGCCACCTGGTGCTGCAACTGGATCCGATCGATTCCGATGAGATGTGCGATACGAGATACATGTGCGTGCAGACGTGAACGCATACCGTTATGGCCGGTGCGTGGAAAGCAACACCTGTGCCGCGGGAAAACAAAACACGGGTGGAAATTAATTGTTATTCTATTTGGCATGAATTTTGCCACGATCGTTCGCACGTTTTAAGCGCGTGGTTGGAAGGCTACACGAAGCACACTGGGCGCAATTGGATGGCTTTACGCGTCAAACTGTTGCAGCTTTTTCTATAGTTTGGTGATGGCTCTGATGCGTTTGAAGTGAATCAACAATTAGCAAGTTTCATGTGTTAATTTCCAAAGAAATTGTTATTACATGGCAATTAAAGCGATTGTGTAAGCTCATGGCCATGTGTTAATTAAACTCCGATAAAGTTTAATGGTTTAATTTCGTAAAACATTAGTTCTTAAGAAGTTTTACCATAAAAACGACTACATTCGTTTGGAAATCCTTTCCCAGCTCTAACAACAATTCTTCGGTGCATTTCTTACTAAAAGAAAGCTTTAAATTGCATACCTCTAGGCGCAACTTTTTGGTCATTCAATTTGGATCTATTTTGGACTTTGGATTTTTTTACTTTGGTCATTCAATTTGGATCTATTTTGGACAACATACTCTCCAGCAGGAGTTTCTCAAAAATTACAAATACCAGATATTCAAAACAAAAGCACAAAAATATTACTAACTTCATGTTCATTTCTCCCATAGTCGACAGCGTCAGCAAACAGTCTCGTCCTACCGCCCGAAACGTGCTCAACCATCGTACCGGAACCGGTCCCAAACGTTAGACACGCAATCAAAACAAAACAATTAGTAGATGCGTGAAACGTTTCACACACCAGTTGTCGTGCATTTCCTCCCGGGGAGACAAAAATAATGAAAAAAAAAACACAACAAGGAACCACCGTGGCCACGTTTTCCAACCATCCGGTGGGTATTTACGAGCGCATTTTAACACTTTAACACGCTCATTATGCACGCGCGGTTGGGTTTTGTTTGTCACGACCACGAAACCGCACGGGATCAGCATGTGATTGGTTGGCGGTGAACTTGTCCTAGCAGCCAAACAGTGTTACACCTTTGATAGCCACATGAAAACCTCAGATATCCCTACAAAAAGAACAGGCAAAAGCAAAATCATTCGTATGTCAACAAACGTGCCCGTTCGATTCCTGTGATGTGGCTGTAAGGTGCATTTTGTTGGCTGTAAGGTGCATTCACACACATACACAAAACAACAGATTGTACCAGAGGCGTTGCAACTGTTTCATAATGTTATTGACGTGTGTGCTAGTTTTTTTAATTCATTGGCTGCTCCTGTTTTTCGTGTTTGTATTTATATCGAACGAGTTTTATTCCACTATCGGTTTTTCTGTTCTTGCGTGGGGTATAATTTTTATTGGCCATTGTGGCAAATATGAACTTTTTGCTTCAAACAACCAACAGCTAAGCCTCGATTTTCCCATTTTAAATGTGTGTTTTTTTTTTGCGCACAATTTCTTTATTTCGCTTTATGCCCTGTTTGAGCTCGATGTTTCCATTTTATATTAATTGGTTTTAATAACGCCGCTTGTCTCGCCGTTTGGAAATGTGTGTTTTTGTTTTGTATTGCAACAGTTTATTTTTTCCTCTTCGATTTTGCATCAGTAATTGAGCATAAAGCTTAATACCCGTGCTCAGAATTAAAATAAGGATACATTAAATACATCAGACTAATGGCAGGGATTTGGTTATGTTATTTGCTTCAGTATGACTGTGTGTTGCACGTGTTGGAACGTTTTTCCTCGTGCTTTTGTGGAAATATTTTATTTAAAATTAATGTATTTTCCTTGGAAATTTTATGGTTTGCAAGAGTTTGATATTATAACCATTAATAAAGATGAGACACGTTGGGTAGATAACGAACTCTATACCCGTGCTGTAAGATGCAATATCTCTCGTACAGCGAATTAAAACTCTCAAAGTTTCCATGGGCTGGACATGTCATGAGAGTGACACCGGAAGATCTTGCCCGTGAAAGCCTGCGTGAACTGAGGAAGGATGATAAGCCTAAGCTGACCCGCCGCGATAATGATTGACAATTTAGAGATGGAGTGCTTCGTATAATAGGAGTAAGCGATTTTGTAATGGTTTAGAACAGTAGAAAAATAAAATTAGGAAGCTTATATGAAATGATTATTGCAAAAACAAATCTCCAGTGCTAACATCCGTAAAAGACTTCAGGGAATAAAAATGTACTATAATTATGTACTATAAGGAAGTAAAAAAAAAATTAAAAACTTGCTAAACAAATAAAAAAAATAATCTTATTTAGCGTTTTAACCTTTAAAAACCAACCACGGTTGTGAAGAGATTGTTTAAACGAAACGAAAAAACAAAATCAAACAAACATTCTCAATTTTCACTAAGCAGCTTGTTCTTTTGATTGCAAACTTTTAAAAAATGCAAACCAATACTTTTTAGTATCTTTTATATTTGGTTTCAGTATATTCAGTATAGAGCGTATTCGGGTGACGTGATACGGGACATGTTAATAGTAACCAATCTACCTAGAACATATGAATAACTTTAAATACAACTCCCATCATCGTAATACCGTAATGAGACGTGGTGTGTCTATTTTTCTGTGACATGCAGGAAACATGGTGGTCATTTACAACGTTTCATTGCAACAAAATCTCTGCACCAAACATTACCACTGCACGTGAGGCAGGATAGAGAAACTTTTTCTTCAATTGTTGAATGTGCACTGACGTAAACCTTTACTGCCCGGCTTGTATCTCCGTAAAATTACTCTTAAGCCGGAAGCATTACATGTCATCGGGAGGAAGAAAAAAAAGGTCACACAAACTGACAGCGCACGTTCACAATAGGAGAGTAAATAGAAAAAATAACGGCACAGAACTGGCACACACTCGCGAGTCCCATGGACAACTTTAAAGCGTCAAACGAGAGTTGTTGAAAAAGTCATCTCGTTAAAAGTTACTGTCGATGTAATTTCCTCCCAATCCATCGCGAACTGGCGCGGCTTTCGTGGGACCGCGCGTCATCTCCTACCGCCCGACTGGCCCACCATCGCATTGAGAGCGGCCTTCTAATGATGGTCGTTATGATTACATTTCGGTTGGTTCGCGAACGCGTCAACCGACCCTGCGGCCACAGTTGGCACCTTTGTCGTTTGGCGGGCGGGAATCCTTCCCAGTCCCACTCGTTCCTCCACCTTCCGACCGGTTCGGGATCATTATCGTCATCTTTAAGGTTTGTCGTCATCGTCGTTCCCGAACCGACCGTTACCGTCGTGGCATTGGGAGGATTTTGATCCCCCCCCCCCCCCCCCCCTCACCCCAAAGCCTGGCCGGTTTGACAAACAAATGATTCAACTTTTGGTGGTAGAATAAAAGAAAAGTTTGTCGACCCGCGGTACCGATGCTGGTGAGGTTGGATGACACGGTATGGAATTTTGTTGCGGAATGATGTGAAATCACATTACAATCGCTATCTGGATCTGGTGCAGCATACTTTTACCCGAACTATGGCCATGTTCCCATCCAGTTATAGTTTGTTTGGAGTGAAAAATGACAGTCTGACGCCACATTGTCACAGCATGGGGAAGTTTAGTTTTAGTAATTGCCAATTTTAGCAAAGGATATTTTTTGAATAGTTTTAAAACTTTTATTTATTATAAAAAATACCAGTTTATCATTATCAAAATTTATTATTATATTCGCTTTTTAGTCATTCATCAATTAAATGAATGAAACTCGATTTTACTTCAATATGATTCATACCTTTAATAAGCATGAAGATTGATGAGATATTGATTCAGCTAACATTTATTAGAAAATAAAGCACTGTGTTAAATTAATAGCATTCGTGTAATTTTTGTGATTCTACAGAAGCTGAAAATAATTCTTTTTTTAAATAGATGGCAAATCAATCATCGCTTTTTAACACAATGCTCAAATCGTGTTACAGTAAACTCATCGCACGATTGCGGTGCTTTCGAGAGATTGATTGATTGATTGACATTTAACGGTCTACCTACAGGCATGTATGATCATGGCACAACATTGATGAAATTGTGGATTTAATTCGGAAAAACAACACTCTTCATCCAATCTCGAAATGTAAACGATCGATTATTGATGTCTAATCAGGCTGCGATTGACCGATTAAAAACACAGTTCATAGATCCTTAGTGTACGATCATGTTCTACTTTGGAATGAAGTAGAAACGTTTTAAGCTTACGGTATACAATTTTAATGTTTTAATTCTCGGTAAATATATCTCGATTAGGCACATCAAAAAGCATCTTCGCACATGCTCCGTTTGGCCGAAGGTTTTGTTGTGCGTCAACGTCTAAACACGCAAACAGAGGAAGCATCCATTTGCCTTCACTCGAGTACATTACCAAGGGAGCGAGAATGCTTTGCATAATGGAACAGGCCATTTTTCACCCACCACAGTCTCGCGGGAGTAGCACTTTGATTAGCCATAAAAGCGGGTGCACATTAAAAGTAAACTAATTTCCCAAACCATCAACGCCTTCCACCAACGGAATGCGAATAGTTGTGTCGATATGGTTGGCGTTAGTGATCCCCGGAGTGTTTAGCAAACGGCGAGGAGGTTTTACATTTTTCATGAACCAAACCACGGCCCACGTCGTGCGCCCGGACCGATCGACATTCGTTCGAAAAGTTTACGTGAAATTTTGCACCCGCCATCGTAGATATCCGGGCTGCTTGTATCCCCCAAAAACCGGAAGGCCCGCAGCTAAACCACATCGCACATCATTTGCTGGGTTGGGAATGAAATGGCAGGCTCGGGAAGCTGTGATCCCGTGTGGCAGCCACCGGAAATTGAAGCTTCGAAACTTAATTATGGATCGTTTGCATTCGATCAGAGTAAATACACAAACTGACAGCGCGATGTGATCCATTTCCCTTTCTACCGAGTGCTCCATTCAGTGCGGCAAACGCGCAGCCGTACGCAACGGACTTTCTAAACAAGGAAAATATGAGCTTGTGACCAAACACAATCTAGACGGTAAAAATTAATAGCGACTTTGGAACTTTGGTGCCATCGTTCTAATGACAGATTTTTGCACATTGCATACCTTTTAGGGGCATCGGGTTATACAGCAAACAGGATCGGCTCATATTTTCACATGTCCCTCTGGGCAAACAATCCCTTGCTGTTCTCGCGGTACATCAGCTACGTATCCATGTTGCTTCCCGAAGACAATTACCTGCTGCATGTAGACGACGAAAAAAATTGTTTCGAGTAATTCGTACGCCGGACGATCATCTTCAGCTCCAGGCCTTCCTGCGCGAGTTTAATTTCTGGTGCCGGCGTAATATTTTAACCCTGTGCGTCGTTAAATGCATCACCATTTCCTTCAGCCGTTTGCGAGCGCTCTTTAGTTACGAGCTCAATGACGAAATCCTCGGAGGAACTGATTGCGTTAAGGACCTCGGCGTGCTTATTGATAGCAGAGCAGCTTGACCATGCGGTCGCGAGAAGCAACCAACTACTTGGATTGGGCACCATCATGACACGTGAGCTTAAGGACCCTTTATGTGTCAAAACGCTGTACTACTCATTAGTTCGTTCGTTGATGGAGTACGCCAGTATTGTGTGGTGACCTTCTGGTGGCCTTTGCGCGTCTCGAATCTATCCAATGTAGGACTACGCGCTTTATGCTCCGTTCCTGGTATCGTCATCTGGAGTACAGAACCAGGTGTCTTCTGCTCGATGACCGCATTCAGCACGCCAGACTTGCCTTCACCACGGGTCTTCTGAACGAAAGCATCGACTTTCCAACGCTGCTCTCGTTGGTTCATTTGTCCGTGCCTGCCAGGGCGCTTCGTTCTCGGACAATGCTTGCCATTTCAAATCCCCAAACCTCATTTGGTTCTCGTGACCCGCTGACCCGTATGTTTCGTGAGCTCAACTCAGTGGGCGACGCGTTCGAGCCGGATATATCAGCGATGGAATTGACTACGGGCATCAGTGTCTCACGAGTCTCCCGTCCAACCACCATTGTTCTGTGTGTCTTGCGATTACTATGCAATTGTGTGTACTGATGCAGTGTATTGCAAAGTATGTATTAATATAAATATTAATATACGTTGTTATATTAATATTGTTGCGAACGCAACAGGGCAACAAAACACGCAGCACGAGAAAATTCACTTTTCTTAATACCTTTATTCGTAATAGTAGGCTCACGGGGAAGGATTAAAAAATCAAGCGTGTTCTCTTCCGCGGTTGGCTTGTTACTGGGCCCCAGTTCACCTGATTCCACGCGTGTCCTCCGGTCATCGCCTTTGCCAACAGGTCCTTCCCTTTTCCTTAGTGTGTGAGTGAGCGCGCCGGACTTTCTCCACTCAGGGCTAGATTCACTCACGCCCGCGCTGTCTGTCAAACCGGCTGTCATCGACGCTGATGTTTGTCAACAAATATTATTAAATTAATATTAATATGAATATAAATTTGCATATTAATACGTAATATTAGTCCATCCGTAAATAACAATAATAATAATAACAATGAACAAAAATTCATTTAAAGAACATATTGAATCATCACTATGAATGGAGTTTTTTCTTACAAAAGTCTCCAATCATTCTTTAAGCGTCTGCTGAGTTACGAGTCGGATGCAGGATAATATTGGCTCATTCACAATTAAAAGGGAACGGTCCGGTGGCATGATGGTAGCGGCACCGGACTTGAACGGACCGGACCAAAATTCCATTCGCACCAATCTCCTGTAGCAAAGGACGGACTATCCGGCTGCGTGGTTAAATAAATCTAGTATGCCTAGGACCTAGTAGGTCCTTGCGCCAAGAAGAGTGTGAGAGAGACAATTTAAAGTATAGTAATATTAACAATTTCATATTCACAGTAAAAGTCATTGTCTTTTTTTCAACCCTTAAACGTAGGAAAGTTGTGTGGGATATGAAGAAACAAATTTCGTTTACAGTGAGTACGAAAAAAACTCGACATTTCAATCTGCTACTCCATCGCACTATAGAACAAGTATCTGACAATATACTTTAAATGTGTAACTACCAGCGACGACACATATTATAAACACAGTCAGAGTTTTATTGAATTATCCAAGTTACCGCATCGCATACGATCGAATAGTATTATGTTAGTATTAAGTATTTTATCTATGTATTAGTTCTCGTTAGGTATAAGGTGCGTGTCTTTTATAATAAAACTTTAGTCGATAAGCAACCACCAGAGTGTGCAGACTCGTTAACTGGCGCCCGAATCAAGAAGAGTGATTAGCAACTGTATAAACTCTCAGAGCGAAGCCACCTTTAGCTGTCTCTTTTCTGAGAATACAGCATCCAGCCCAAGAGCTATCATCGAACGTGTCGTTGATTTGCGGTGTTGTAGCGCGATTAGGTGCGCTGATTTCTCTTCGGAAGACCGATATCCAAAAAAATAAAATCGACTCTCACAGTATCCTGGAGATCTAACTGTTTCCTGTACGTGTAAGTATAGTGAAAAAAAAAACAGTGATAGTGATCGCAAAAACCAGGAGAAATGGAAACAAAAATGGAAGAGATGAAGATGTTTCTAGAAATGGGCAAAGTGCCCGATATTCTAAAAATGTTACCGGAATATAATGGTAACCCTAAAGGCCTTAATACTTGGCTTGATGATGTTGAAGGCATTTTTCATTTTTATGCATCGTTCGCCAATTGTCCCACGCAGATGGGAATTATAATGCGAATTGTGCGAAGAAAGATTGTTGGCGAAGCGTCTGACGTTCTCAACGCAAACCACGTAGGATTTGACTGGGAGAGTACAAAAGAAACTCTTAAAAAAAATTTCCGTGATCAACGTAACCTCAAAACTCTCGATTACGATTTAACAGTAATTAAACAAAAATACAGCGAAACTCTTGAGCAATACTACAATAGAACAAATGAACTCTTATCGTTAATAATAGCATATATTAAAAATAGTGAAAAATATATAGAATTAGGAAATGGTTTTGTGGAATATTTTAAAGAAAAAGCTGTAGATAGTTTTATTCGAGGATTAAATAATGAACTCGGAATTTTGGTTAAGACTGCAGCTCCTGATAGCTTAAATAAGGCATACCAACTTTGTTTGGAATTTCAAAAGCTAAAAAAAGATAAGCTTGGCCAGAACGGATTTAAAAAAATGGAGTATTCTGTTAAACCAGAAGCGAAGAGAAATTACCGTTATCAGACACAGCCACAAAGAGAGACACGTTCATCAGAACCCATGGAGGTTGATCATTCTATGCGATCAAGATCAACACACGCTCCCAAAAAGTCGACACAAGTAAACGCATATCAAGATAATGAGGCACAATGTAGCTCAAATTTTTTTGGGATGGGCACGAGTACAGAGACACCGTATTCGTAGAGAATATCGTGCCGCAGCTTCCATACATTGAAGTCCCAGTTTCATGCGGCAAAATAAGATTATTGGTCGACAGTGGAGCAAATACCAACATTATATAAAAAAAATGGGCTTATAGTTCAGGTAACAACATTTTTGAAATCGAACCGAAATCGTTTCAAAGTGTTGTCGGTACGTTAGTATCATCAGAAGTTGTGGCTTTGAAATTATTTTCACCAGTGTTAGAAAGAGAATTTGTGTTTCATATTTACGATTACCACGATTTTTTCGATGGAATAATTGGTACCGAGATATTATTCGCGAAAGAATTTAATCTCATTACACGTTACCGAAGAATAGAAATTACAAACGCAAATAACAGAATCTACCACATACCACTAAAATTTCACGCAACGGGCGAGAATACCCAAACAGATAAAAGAAGAGTTCATCAGGTTCTCAATATCGAATCCAAAATTCAACTACCTTACCTTTCGATTGAAGAGCGAAATTCTCTCATTCCGATCCTTAACTCACGCAGTAATATCTTCCATGCACAAGATTCAAAGCTTACTTGCACAACAAATGTTGAATGTAGGATACAGACAACCGATGATGCTCCTGTTTACCAAAAAAGTTATCCCTATCCTATTGCGTACAAAAACGAAGTAGAAAAACAAATCTCAAAGCTATTGGATGATGGTATTATTCGTGCATCGCGTTCAGCTTGGAATTCTCCTCTTTGGATTGTTCCTAAAAAAGCTGACCATTCCGGTGAACAAAAGTTTAGACTCGTCGTAGATTACCGTAAACTAAACCAAAAAACAGTCTCGGAAAAATATCCTATGCCGGAAATTCAAAATATTCTCGACCAATTAGGTGGAAACACATACTTTACTACATTGGACCTGGCCTCTGGTTTTCACCAGATTAAAGTAAACGAAACTGACGTAGAAAAAACTGCATTTTCGGTCAATAACGGAAAATATGAGTTTTTGCGAATGCCGTTTGGCTTAAAGAATGCGCCGGCAATTTTTCAACGTGCGATAGACGATATTTTCCGGGAGTACATTGGTAAAATTTGCTACGTATACATGGACGATTTAGTAGTTTGTGGTAAAGATTTGGCTGATCACATAAATAATTTAAATTTAATTTTGTCTACATTGAAAAAAGCTAATCTCAAAGTCCAACTAGAAAAATCTAAATTCCTCTGTAAATCCGTCGAATTTCTCGGATACGTAATCACGTCAAACGGTATAAAACCAAACGAGGAAAAAATCGCAACGATACGTAAATGGCCTCAACCAAAAAACGTAAAGCAGCTAAGAAGTTTCTTAGGTATGGTTGGATACTATAGAAGGTTTGTTAAAGGCTACGCTAACCTAACCAAGCCTTTAACCAATCTACTTAGAGGCCTTACTAATGATTCCAAACTAATTCAATTAACCTCTGCAGAAACAAAATGTTTCGAAAGCATGAAACTAATTCTATCTGGAAACGATATTCTTTCCTACCCGGATTTCAACAAGCCTTTCCTTATAACAACTGATGCATCTAACCACGCCATAGGAGCAGTGCTCAGTCAAGGAGAAATCGGAAAAGATAAACCGATACATTTCGCTTCACGAACCTTAAACAAAAGAGAAGAAAATTTTTCAGCAACTGAAAAAGAAATGTTGGCTATCTACTGGTCTCTTAAAATTTTTCGCAACTATATCTACGGGCAAAAATTTAAAATTATTACTGACCATCAACCTTTAACGTTTTCCTTGTCGCCTAAAAACATTAACACTAAACTAAAACGTTGGAAATCTTATTTGGAGGAACACGACTATGAAATGGTGTATACTCCAGGAAAGAACAACGTTGTAGCTGATGCGCTTAGTCGCGTACAGATTTTCTCCCTTACTCCAACTCGGCATTCTGCCGATGAAGATCCTTCAGATCTTATCAAATGCACTGAAGCTCCTCTCAACGCTTTCAAATTGCAAATTGTTATTGAGACGGATGATAATGAAGATACTATTTTTTCAAATCCTTTTCCCGGCTATAAAAAAATAATCGTTAAAAGACGACAGTATTCAGAGCAAGTGCTACATAGTATTTTCAATCAACTTTTTGTTCCAAACAAATTGACGGGATTACACACAACAGAAAAAATCATGGGCGATTTTCAAAGAATGTACAAAGATTATTATAGTTCATCAAAAACGTACAAGATCAGGTTCACACAGAATATTCTTAATGATGTTAGGGACGTTGAAGAACAAGAAGAAATTATAAAAAACGAACACGAAAGAGCCCATAGAGGCATTGATGAGAATAAGAGACAGATATTAAGGAAGTATTATTTTCCGAAGATAACCGAAAAGGTCAGAAACTACATTAAAACATGCGATGCATGTAATACGTGCAAATACGATCGACACCCATTCAAAATACACTTACAAGAAACGCCTATACCGAAACACCCCTTCGAAATACTCCACGTAGACATCTACCAGATAGACGGGGAAAGCTTCCTTTCAAGTATTGACAAATTTTCGAAATTTGGAAGAATGTTACCTATAAAATCAAGACAAATTGTAGATATTCGAAAAGCGTTCGAAAAAACCATTACATCGTATCTCATACCGTCAATGATTGTCACCGATAACGAGAAGTCTTTTCTATCAACGGAAATACGAGGAATTATGCTGGACTTAAACATAAGAGCCTATATTACGCCAAGTAATAAATCAGAGGTCAATGGTCAGGTGGAAAGGTTCCATTCAACGATAACTGAGATGTACCGCATAGAAAAGCTTGTTCAACCCAATTACTCGACAAAGAGGAGGATGGCAATTGTGATTGGAAAGTACAACGACACAATCCACGGTGTTACGAAAAAAACACCAAAAGAAATTCTTTTAGGAATTTCTCATAATCCCACTACAGTGGAAGACATCGAAACAGTGCGACAAAAAGTGTACGATGTAGTGATAGTTCAGCTGAAAGAAGCTCAAGAGAAGCAACAGAAACATCACAACAAAGGCAGAAGGGCACCTCCAGAGCTAAGGGTGGGCCAAGAAATATTTGTTAAAGACAAAATATTTAAAGGTAAACAAAAACCGCTATTTCGAAAAACAAATGTTATCACAAATACGCGAGTAACTGCGAAAAACGAACAGAATCATGTGATTCATAAAACGAATATCCGGAATGTACAAATATGACGTTATGAAATGAAATGTAAAACATATATGAATTGTAGAAATAAGGCGATAATTATCAAAGTTGATCCTGGAGAATCAACACTTAAGGATGGGGTAGTTACCGCATCGCATACGATCGAATAGTATTATGTTAGTATTAAGTATTTTATCTATGTATTAGTTCTCGTTAGGTATAAGGTGCGTGTCTTTTATAATAAAACTTTAGTCGATAAGCAACCACCAGAGTGTGCAGACTCGTTAACTTCCATACACCAACTTCCTGGTCGGATTAACCGGTAATAAAAGAACCCGAAAAAAAAACCCACCACACGTCGCCACTGATAGAGTCAGGTATACCGCTCAGGCTAATATTGTTGTTCGAACGTTAATTGAATTATGAGTGGAACCCGGGTAAGATTAAACACTCGCGGCTGCATGTGCGATACAATGGTGTTTTGGAGTGAAAGTTGCAAGAAAATTTGCCACCAGCGCACCGTCAAGATGTAAGAACGCCCGTACAAGACGAGCCGGCTCAGTTACCGGGCCGATGCCTTTACATGGTAATTAACTTCACCTGCGCAGATGCTGGCAACGGCGTACGTTGTCGCGTAGCTTTGCACTGGTTTGCCGTTGTTTTCGTATTCCGTCGCCATCCAATCCCACACGAAATAGCTTCGTCGCTGGGCCAAAGTGAATGAAATTAAATTACATTCTGCTTCGTGCGAACAGAGTGTACGGCTTGGGTTAGGGAGTTCGGGAGATAAATTGCAAGACCTCCGAACATGGCACGGTTACCGGCTAATGTCAGCAGGTGTGCAAGTGTAAAAGCTCGCCCCCCGTTTACCGTGGGCTGCCTGTTCAGGTTTCCCCACGAATGTAGTTATCAAATTACGATACCATCAACAGACATTGCTTAATTATTTAAACCACGACATAAACATCAACTTTGGCTTGTTTCACACCCGTTGTTTGATGGACCGCGTATCGCGATTCGCACGCGGCAACCGGAAGGATCGCGTGAAACGGCCCGGCACCGCAAGCACTGCCTGGTTCACACGAAATGTCAGCTCGTAGTTTCGAATGACATGAAAAACTTTGTCGGTTTTTTTTTGCTGATGTTGTTGTCCTTACCCTCCCAAACCGGGGATGTTACTGGCTTTTTGTGCCGTTACCGTTCGGTTAGGGGACGTTCTTTACCGGCGCTATATCATTCACTTCAAACGGTTCCGTTTTTGTTTGCATCCAACCGGGTCCGGGTCCGGGGACACAAGGGGAAAAACAGTTGCGAAGTGAAAAGAAACGTACAACTAAAACCGGAAAATTAGTTAACTAACGTCATTCCTCCAGTGCCAGAGGAATTTCCCACCGTGGGAATGAGCAAAGTCACGGTAAACTGGCATTGCTGTGGACGTGCAGCGAGGAAGAAAGAGATACCTTTGCCAAGACTCAACCGACTCCACCGACGGACGACAAAATGACGAAGATTAAAAGCGAAAGGCTTAGCCTTCTGAGCGGGCTGTATATTTTAAGACCGTCCGATAACTAGCATAAGATATGAAGGTAACCTTGCGCACCTTGACGACGGGTTTGGGCGAGTAGGGCGTGCAGGGCGGAAGTTTGCCAAATGTCGTACGAATAAGTAAACATCCGCAAAACAACGTTCGCATCCCCGACACCCGGGGATACCATCCTGCACCGCAAATCTGCTGAGCAGTCGGTGCAAAAGTTCTTTTTCAAGTCCCTGCCTTCTGCGCCGCCCGAAGCCGTGCTCCGTGCCCGCCAACACCAGCCAGCTGAAGGCGTCGGTAAACCGACCAGGGTGGTGAGATTTCTGTACCGGCATTTCATTAAGACGCTCTGTTTCGACCAGTCTGTGCCTTCTGATGGGGGGATCTTAGCAGTAGCAGCAGCAGCAGCAGCAGATGATGATGATGATGTCCTTTCGGGGTGCTGTATCAAGGATGCTGGTACTATCGTCACCTGAACATCATCCGGTCGCCGGCTCAAGACTTTGACGAAGCGCTTAATGACACGAACATCCAACCTACTCCTTCCCGTTGGTTGGCGTGCGAAGATTATGGGCACCGAAAATCCCATGGACGATGAGAAATCTGATCCCTGGGTGCCGTTTCGGGTTTGAAGCAGGTTGGAATGGTTCCCTTGGTTGGGTATTTTTCCGGTATTCTGGCTCAACCATTCACTTGATGGAATGCCGGAATGAAGAAGTTTTTGCACTGCCACCGGTCGGTACGTTTGAACATAAAGCTGTTTACGATGGTAAGAAATGGGGCTTTTGCAGGATATCATTACCCGCCATGATATGCTCGTCCTCAGCAAAACACTACCATCCGTATCATATGGTTTCGGCGAGCGGCAAACATTTCCTTCAGCCGCGTCTTATGAAAATAGTATCTGTTAAAGTTAAACTGCCGTACCATGATTAATAAATGTGAATATATTTGTGCTATGCTTGGGATAAAAATAATACACGCCATGAAGTTCTAAAGTTCTTCGTTTTGCAATTGGTTTTGTTTGTTGATGATCGGAATAAAAACTTTATTAAAATTTTGATGTTTTTCGGGTACTTTCGGGGTAAACTCTCGATTGACATACTGAGAGGAAATTTCTTGCGAACATAGTGTATACTTTGTGGTACTGACACTTTGAAGAGTATCGTTCAGCGAAATTTATGCCAAATTCGTCATTGAACAAGCACTTTTAGAGACGGAAATATCCCGAAACTAATGTGAATCTTAACTGTGAGTTTAACTAAATTACTACTGCAAAGCATAGGATTAAAGGGTTGCATAGCTTAAATCCCATGTCGCTTCCCATGTATGTAGTACAAACCAAGAGAGAAATTGCTTCTCGATACCGTTTTAAATGGTTTGTTGCGTCCGCGGTTTATACGAGTGGAAACAAAAAAAACTGTAAAAGCTTTTATCCGAATTATTCAGCTCATGATCACTGAATGCTTGAATGCGTGGTGAATAAATGGGGAATGGATAAGAGGAATATTCTATTTTGCCATACAATCAGTACGTTGTATTGCTTGGGTTCGTTTTATTATTTTTTTTAAATGAATTTTCCACCGCGTAATCAATCATGAATGAAAAGAATTATGGGTTATCAATTTACTAATGGGTAATAAGTAATGGGTTTAAATTTTAATGACTTTAAGTGCAAAATTAGGGGCGAATGATGTGTGAATACCATACTATCCATAATTTTTATTGTAAACCATTTTATCGCTCTTGTCGCCAATTAAATAATAAATAAAAAAGTCAGTGACTGTGAGTGTCAACTAAGTCATGCAGTATTTAATAAATAACCTATATTTCCAATGCGGTTTGCATACTTTAAGGAGGAAAAAAAATGATGGCATTTCTGGCTAAACGTTTGCACCTACGTGTACCAGCTCATCCTCCTGCTATGTTCAAACAATTAGCAATCATAAGAAGCTTTTCCATATTTCTTGAATACACCCCGAAACAACAAAGCACCAAGAAGGCTACCAAGAATCAACGCTCGTTCTGTATTCGCACTACAAACGAAATGCAATTAGCTGCCGTGCGCAATGTACGGTGCAGTCCAGCGCAATAAAAGTTCTTCGCTTGGCAAAAGCTTCCCGCACACTGCACCGGATGAGCTAAAAGCATTATTAATTCGTTTCCATTTACGGCTAAATAAAGTGCAATGAAGATAATTTCCTTGTTAATTTTTTTCCCCACCATTGTACCGGATGCTTCCTGAGCGCCGGTCTGCTTGAATGGGGGCAAAGTTTTCGCCTTCATTTGTGTGTGTGTGTGTGTGTGTGTGATGTGATGATGAGAAGCAACGATGGTGTTGAAGGGATGGGCGCGAATAACCATACCAGCTTCAGAAGCCAATCAAGGAGGCCACGGGTTTCAGTGAAGCATGAAGGAGAAGATAAAGCGAACACCGAAGACTGAAACTCCATTGCACCGTCGTTCGAACCGGGTTGCATTCTTTCCCTTTCATTGCGCTCGTTTTGCTATTGGTAATGGAGAAATATATTTACAAGTGTTTTGTTTTGCCTGTCTGACTTCTTGGTGCAAAACTTTAAAGAACCTCTTCGCTCAACTGCAACAAATGAGGCAAAGTTTTAGTCATTTCAATAAAATAAAGGATAACCAAAAAAAATGCCCTCCCCATGTAAGCATTTCCACCACGGAAACGGGTTGGCCGGGCCATGCTTGGGGTTGCCGGTGTTATTGGGATGAAAATTTCGGCACAGCACAGCAGATTCTCCGAGCATTGGTGGCTGTTCTTGCTTTTCTTACAACTTCCTTCTTTATTGTGTTTCGTCCTTTTTGTTTCGCTTTGTTCCATAATACCATCGCATCCGTTTTTGAGCAATGGGCAAAAGAAGGAGAAACTTTTCCTCTCGTTGCCAGGTGAAGTCTATTTGGTTAAAGAAATAACAAATTGTAAGTCGATGGGAAGCAAGTTTTTCGGCCACGGAGGGAGCGTGTGTGGCCGCGGGTATCGGGCAAGAAAAGGGTTCCGGTGTAGTAGTTTTCATATTTTGCGCCGCTGCCGCAAGAGTGAGGGGTTCGAGGCACAGTTAAATTACGCTACAGAGCGGCATCGCTGCTCGAACCGTTTTGCCTGGCCGACTGCAAAAATGCCAAGTTTTCGCCGCACCGTTCAAGTTTCCTTTTAACTGCATGCGCTCGCTTGAAGGGGAAAAACTTTTCTTAAGCCTCATTTTACGTACCCATCCGCATGGGCGGTACAGCATAACTACCGGCGGTTAGGGCGGCTGGCTGACACCGGGTCTGGTCATGACCGGTTGGGTAAAGTTTGCACAAAACCCTTTCCTGCTTGTTTCCGGTGTGTTTCAACCCACTTCAAAACAACCGTCCGGTGGTTTTTGCAACAGTGGCAGATGTGATTCCGCTCCACATTTCGGACGGGAGTAATTCATTGTCTTTCGGTTTTCGGTGGGGCTTGACAGCGGCTTTAAAGGGTTGATTGAAAACGTTAATTAAGTCCGCAAGCATGATAACATATTGCAATTACTATATGTACCAAGCCCGTTTTGTAAGGGTTTCTTCCGTAATGTAGTTCACAAACATTTGTAAAATGTTGTAAATTTTGTAAATTGTAAATTTTAAACATAAATATCATGACAAGTCCATGACCGAGTGCAGATTCATTAAAGCCATCACTCCAGTTCAATTTGGACCTACCACGGTCTCCATGTGGAGGGCTTAAAAGAACTTTCACAAATTCATTGTCAAAATAGTTCACAATATAATTAAATTATATAAATAAATAAATAAAAATAATAAACTAAACACACATACATAAATCCCATGCAATTCGTTCATTCACTACCCTGCGAGACATTTAAAACAGAAGCGACGAAAATTGTAAAGTTAATTGCATACATTCAGGGGTTTTCATACCGGCAGGCATAAAACATATTGAAAGAAGCGTTCAGCTATCACGTATGCTATGCAACAAATTGGCAAGTTTAAGTAATTTTTTAAACGAGATTTCTGCCATCTGTGAGAGAACCCATGTACTGTGCCATGTTTTGTAGCTTTTCTATTATGCAAACCCTAAATTTGCCAACGTTATCACTAAATGTGTAATGAGCTCTACCAAATTTGCGAGGTTGTTGCAGACTTTGTTCAAGCTGTAAGTGCCACATCGAACCGCAGAAGTTTGACATGGTAAAACTCATCGTATTCGCTCAATATGGTCGATCTGGCAACTTTTATGTCTGCTCCTATCTTTGGAACAACCACAGTGCCAAGTAGTAGCCTTGTTCTGGCCACAGTAAAGTGCAGTAGAACTTAAGCCGGAAGATCCCATATGTTCCCTGTGCTCGCGCTGAAAGTAGAAGCGATCGATCAGACAGTGGAGACGTACCTGGACAAAATGGAGTCTGTTTTGTGAAAGTATTTGTCAAAACCAGTCGCATCTGGCCATCAAGCAATCTCCCAGAAGGAGCGACCTGTACAAAAATCCTTTAATGAAATCCCTCTTGGGTGGCGTTAGTTACTACATTGTTACATTGTTCCGCCACATTTTTTCCTGAAAGCTTATTAAGCAAACTTATGAAGGGTTCAAGTTATCTTTATTGCTTTAATTTTAACAGTTTTTTACCGTTAGTGAAAATGTCTTATTTTTTTTTCAATGTATGAGTAACAAATATTTAAATTCATGTTTTTTTTTATTAAAATGAATAGAAATAATGATAATGATTATACGGCCCTCGGCCGTCATAATGGAATTAAATAAATACGATGAAAATAAAATGTTCTTTATTATTTTATATAAGCGACCATACGTTTATTTTCGAGTCGGTCTTGCCATTCTTAACGTACATGAAAAGAGCATTTTTTGTATAAAATGTGATCAGTTTACGATGAAGCTGAGAAGCTGGTATGAAGAAAGTATAAACCTACATTGGAAACTGTCTAACGGGTTTCAATTAGTATACAATTCTGACAATGAGTTGCATTATATCGACCCAATACAAATGAAAAACACTTCAAATTGCATGATCTGTACATTGATTCCATGCCTTAAAAACACATCAGCACACAATCACTTACACTGTGCTTTCGTTCGTTACAGACCAATCATCGTGCACATCTCAGTATGCTGAAAATGTAAATCAAACACTCCGTACCCACTGCCAAACAGCGGGTAGACTGCTTCTGCCAGCACACTACCCATTCCGTAGCCAATTTGCCCATAACATTCTACCTTTCTGCTTGCACCGTCCTGGGTTCAGCGATGCGGAAGATACATTTAATAATTTTGCCCAACACACATACATCCCGAGACCCACGAGGGAATGGCACGGGGGAAAAAACGATGGCTTTACGGAGTACGGGGCGGACAAGGGGCAGCATTTTTCCAGCCATTTGAACTAGAGTTCGCATTGGCCCTATTTTCAACCACTCTTTGAACTGGTTGACCCCGGGTACGCTGGGATAACATTTCACACGCCACCGCCGTCGGCAGGGGCAGAAAGCAAAAGTTCCATCTGCCGCAGTACATACCCAGGGACCCAGGGATTCGCATCGTGCGCGTACGCTGATGATGGTTGGCCCCCCAAAACCCGAACTCATGCGAACCCATTTGGGCGCCCATTGCTGAACTTGACGTTTCGTGGGGCAACGGACTTACATGGTGCTCGTGCGGAATTCCGAAAAACGCTCCATTTTATAAAAGTTGCGCCAGAAGTTTCGGTACCCACACACACACACGGCAAAGGAATTCAATTGCACACAGGCACAACACCCACCTGCAAGTTGGCAAATGAATTTGATGGGTTTCTTTTGATGGGCCACTTGGATTAAAAACACGTTGTGTGCGTGGTGTATGCCGAACTGACACGGAGCCATTTGTTCGCCCCACGTTTGTACGAGCAAACGTTTCTCTGGTCGCTGGCCGCTGTCAGTGATTGATTGAACCTCTCGTACGCTGGGTACGGTTGGCTGACGCTGAACTTCCAGCAGCAGGTGAACAGTGCCCCGGGGTGGGAAAACGAAATAGAAGTGAGAAATAAAAACACTAGCACCCAAATAGAACAGCGTGAAACGGGCATTGATTGACCTGAATATCTGAATCTGTCGTACGAACCTCACGCGTCGCCGGTAACAGCCCCGTTGGACCAAATAAACTCGCTCGACGGTTTTGCACATAACACTGTGGGACGTTCCGTTTTGTGGAAAAGTTTCATGCAGAACAGCATCGTGGCTATTGCACAAAACCCATACACATGCGATCTGGTATGATTCATTTCCATCTGGCGGGGCCAGAGTTTCCCGGTACGATCATGCCGATACAGCCGATGCTGCATTGGCAGTACGGCATTCACTGGAAACACATCAGCCGTATTTGCGGTAATTACAAAAGATGTCCATTGCTGCGAATTCTAGCGTCGGATCGGGTATTAATGAAATTAAATTTCACTCAGCACAGCAAAGGATCTGAAGTCGTCATCCGGAGGTAAGTGCGCCTGTGCGTTACTCTGGCAGATATATTTGAGCTGCATCTTATCAGGAGTGAAGTTTGTTTCGTGGTTTTCAACTGTTTTTATTCCACTTCTTGGAAATATTGTAGCTTCCCCGCTCGATTCCCTTCCATACTCCACTGCGAAGTGAAATTACACCTGCCAGGTGACTTCTATTCAGAATTAGCCCGATGCACTATATCAACCTCTAGCCGAAAGCTTTCGAATTATCTTCACCGTTTCCTCCTCATTGGTGCCAAATCGCCTCATGTCCGTGCCACCCGGAGGAGAAGGTTTTGCACCGCTTCGACCACTTCTTCACCTGTTCCGTCGGTAGGAAAGGTGTGTCGGTGCCGAAAACACTGCACTGCCACACACTTTCAACAAATTCAACACAAAAAAAAAACCACAACCTCAAAGCTTGGAACGCAGCCCGGGCAAGGGTCAAAATGGACCACCGATTTGTCCCGGCTTACTTCGGCATGGTCATGCAAGCGGAAGAAGTTTACTGCATCGAGCAGCAATACAAACAACCGGCGGTTTGTGTTTCTATTCCGGTACATTAAACACTGGTGTGTGTGTGTGTGTGTGTGTTTGTGCAAGATCAAAATGGTTTGTGCTCTCTGCTTCCTGGCTGGCACCTTTCACCACGGGAAACCCATTGAAAGGGTGTCGGGAGGGAGGGCAGATTGTAACCGCAGGCGATTGAAATGGATTGGGAGCGCTTGGTGGGTTTTGCCTGGGAATTCCACTCGGTAGAGGACCGGCACGGCACCAAACCATCCGATGACAAACCAACCGTACAAAACCGACCACCCTCAAAACCGAAGCGAGTGCACAAGAAAAGAAAAAAAAAACCTAACCGGAGGAAAACCCCATCCAAAACCGTCGAACTCAATTCACAGCGTACACGCATAGGTGTGGCTCCACCGGGTTGGGCAAGAGTTTTGCCGCGCTGTGGCAGGAGCAGAGCAAAAGTTTTTCAATTAAAACTCTGATCGAAAATCGGTGCCGAACAGGGAAATGGAAAGTGTGAGGTCGCAGCATCGCAGCACGTCTTGGTGACAAATCTTTCACTAAGTGATGAGGTATAAAACATACTTCCCGAAGGAAAGGGGAAAATTAATATGGGAGGAAGAAAAAAACGGGAACAA
The DNA here is from genome assembly GCF_943734755.1 of Anopheles moucheti. Classification (NCBI taxonomy): domain Eukaryota; kingdom Metazoa; phylum Arthropoda; class Insecta; order Diptera; family Culicidae; genus Anopheles; species Anopheles moucheti. The sequence continues at coordinate 45,288,397 of NC_069140.1, forward strand.
AACCCAGAAGTACTCGGGAGAGTAATGAAACTTGTAACACTTCAATCTGCGTGGAATTGTTTTGGCTCGATGTGCCTGGAAATGGGCTGCCTCGCAAGACCGAACACTGTGTTGCGCTTTGGAAGAGATTTCCCTGCTGCAAGGAGCTAACAAACAAAAAAACCCACCATTCTTCACCTTCCACAGGATCTACCAGTGCTTGGGCGTACTGGATGGTAGAGGCAAGATTAAAATATGCCCCTGATTGCCTAATGAGACATTCATACAGTTCGGGCAGATGGTGCCCATCCTCGGTGTGGCGAACTGCATCGTACGCCATGGCCACAGACACAGGCACTCAATCTCGGTACGGTACAGACAGATGGCTGCGGATAAGTGAAGTGGGCTCACATAACTTATGAATACATGACTAATGACACTGCCAGGCCCGGTGTACGGTGGCGTTCGGTCATGTTCCTCGTTCGTTTCTCGTTGATTCTATGCGCCGGGAGCAAAAGAGGGAACGTTTTATTAAGCGATAAATAAATATGATTTAGCACGTTTGGTGGAGAAGGCAAAAAATGCCAAAGGTAGATGGTTGAAAACAGATTTAATCGTGGCTGTTTTCTTCAGATTTATCATTCTTATCAACTATTGACAATGTTACATTTCTGGTTAATCGAAAGGCTCAAATCTTTGAAATTGTTTTAAAATAGAACCCCTTGGTAGAAATGTTCCAATAAACCAACAAGATTCCGGGACGGTTTGTCGACTTTGTGCATTTCATAGGTGGTGGCTTCGCAGAAAGTTGATTCAGGACAAGGTGTTCTTTCGCGATCGTTTTCGGATAATTTCTTTCCTTTGCGCTTTATAGTTACCGATCCGTGGTGGAGTTTTAGTTGTAAGAGGGCGAAAAAACCCTTTCGCCTCATATTTATAACTTTACGGAACTAGTGGTTCGGGCTACATTTTTGCGTTAAGATTACTACGTTCCTCCGACTGTCACTTGTCGGAGGTTTCTAGCAATGTAAACAGTTGGACGTAAACAACGCTCCAACACAAGGTTTGTTGAGAATAATTACAAAAAAAAACAATTGTAATAATATTTAGAACCTGTTCATTATTCTAAATTCCTCAAAATTGTCTTTGGGGTTTTGCTGTTTTGAAATAGGTGGATTCAAAAAAGCTTCGTCGGGGATATTAGAATCGTCAGTGGTAATACGCATTTCGATGAGTGTCATCCAACGATAACATGTCCTGGGGAAAACCTTGAGAATCTAAACTGAAGCTGAGCTGGTTAGAAGATTATTAGGATCCGTTCAATTATTACGTAACGCAAAAATTGTCAATTTTAGACCCCCTATTGTAACAAAACGTAACACTGGACGCAACCGCCCTCCATTAATTACGTAACATTTCGTTGACCCCCCCCCCCTGTTTAAAAAAAATTAAACTTTCTTAAGTAGTCTAAGTAATGCCATCGTATTTCGGCTAATGCAAAATCAAACAAATATACTACCTAATAAATTTACTACTAACGTACCAGGCTAACTTGTTTGATCGTTGCTAATAATTTGAATCGGTTTTAGAACCTACTTTAAACTATACAGCTACAATTCTGCATACGATGCTTCATTAATCATGTTTGTTTTCAGGTTGTCCATATTTTTCATCAATATAATTGGTATCATTGGCATGTACCAAGTTAACTAAACCAAGGTTGGATAGGTTCTGAACAAAGATATCAATTTCCGGAAGACGCTTCTTATACAAGTCTTTAACCCCACAGATCCTAAACGAAGGATTCATTCGCTAATCGTCCACTGAAAAAAGCTTAAGAAGCTCGTTTGGGAATTTACATTACATAGTACCATGGCGAATCGATGTAATCTATTAAGAAAAAGAATTCCCACGTAAATTATTTATCAGTACTATTCCTTTTATCTTTTATTTGCGTAGTTGTCTTCTGTTAATTCTTATTATTCATTCACCTTTTTAACTAACTTTTTTTTATAGAACACAGATTTAGAGGATCTAAAAAACTTACGAATGTATAAATACATTTCTTGGTGAAGTAGATTTAGTGAATAATATTTAGTTCTGAACTCCCAATTCACTCCCATTTAAGTTTCATTCCCAGGAGAGTATATAACTTATATAGTTCTAGTACTCACATACGCCTGTGAAACATGGACTTTGTCCAAAACTGACGAAATCCTCTTAGCCGCGTTCGAGAGGAAGGTGCTCAGAAGGTTTTTCGGCCCCGTATGTGTGGAAGGACAATGGAGCCGCTACAATGATGAGCTCTATGAGTTGTACGGCGAACTTACCGTCGTACAGAGAATTAGACCAGCCTAGGCCCCGGTGGGCTGCTCACGTCATGAGAATGATACCTGACGACTCCGTCCAAAAAGCCATTTTAGGTCGTCCTCATGGACAGAGGAGGCTTGGAAGGCCCACATTAAGATAGAGGGATGCCGTTGATGGGTCCAACAGACCGACCGGGATTATGGATTGGCTAACGACGGCGTTTGACCGTAGGTGGTTTAGAGGACCCTTGCAGCAGGCCAAGACCACGAAGCGCCGGAAAACTCAAAACTCAATCATTAACTTAGAAAGTCAATAAACTGACCTCCTCCCCCCCCGCCCCCACATCAGCGTTACGTAATAATTGAATGAGCCCTTATACAATTTAATTGTTATAATGTCCAAGATTTAGGTAACTATTCTTGATTCCCTATTGGGAACAACTCCCTTTCCGATAGCTCTTTAACGTCTCACATCTGTACTCGTTGAGGTTCGAATGTATATACGTTTTGAAACATTTATAGATTAACATTCGTCAATCACGATGCTACCCGAAGCTTTTCGACCCGATATCAACGGCTCGTTTTTTTGTTTCATGTAATTCATGTAATTCACTCTAACAGTGCCTTCGTCAATTCCATGCCCCAGGGTGTTTATGAATATTGTGCTCTGTATCAATTACTTCTTATCTGTATGAAGTCTACTGATATAGTATGAAGTCTCTACAGTCTCGAGGATATCATGTACAACAATTCCTCTACGAGCACGAACCAATAACAATGGTAAAGTATGTAGTTTTAGAGTGATCTAATCGAAATATTCAATAATGGTAATATCGCAATATGCTACAACTACCAGGAATAACTACGGTGTGCAACGTGGATATTGGAGCATATAGGACTTGAGTTTTAATATAATAATATTAAAGAGGTTCAATTTTTGATAGTTGATCCAAAATCATGACGATTAACACGGGGAGTTGAGAACACAAGCATTATCAAATTGCCAAAAAGTTAAATTAATTTGTTTCCTCTCTATTTCTCCGAACTTCAACGCAAACAAATGCTTGTGTCACCTTGTTGCAAACCAAATGTCACTTATGGTGGTAATTGAAACACAAATGCTAGCACTCCCCTAATTAAACCCACAGCTGCCAGTTGACAACCTCACCAAAACCACACAAAACGAAACTTTATCCAATCCACTGTTTTGATTACTTCCTCGAAATGAAATGAACATCCAACAACAATTCCATTCATTCATGCGGTGCGTTCAAAATCATAATCGCATTTGCCGTTCACGTCATGGGAGCGTCATCAACGACACTAACTTCCAGATAATTAACTCCATTTTCTCCTCAGGCTCGCTCGTCCAGCGTACTGCAGCCGTCCCATGAGCCGTGCTTCAAATCTGGCACCCGGGTTGGATGTGTAATCTTTTCCAATCGCTAGTACATCGTTGCCGGCCGTAGCGTTGGCACATTAACACAATCCTTGGACGCGCGAATGTGATCACAATCTAATTCCCTTTTCGTAATGAAGTTTTCCACCGTCGGTGAAACTTTGCAGCAACGTTAACGCAACTCGTGCCTTGCCGCCGAGTTTAAGTGTCGGGCAGAGAGAGAGAGAGGCGTGAGGCGGGAGGGCACCCCGGACGTTATGTTAACAGTCGTGTGCACTGTGTTTGCCAAGCCTTCTTGTCACGGTACAACGGTGGTGAGTGGTGGACTGAGATTGTAGCCAGGCCGGCATTGCTTAAAGCCTGCTCAAAAAATAGTGCGCCACGGTTTAAGATGTTAAGCTCCGGCCAAACATTGTGGTTCATCCCGGCACGTTCGGAGCACCGGACCGCACAAGTTACGACCGAGTCCGATTGCGTTCGAAAGATTGGTACCGACGCCCCTAAGAGATGGGCCCGGCTCACCCCGAATGGAAAATCTAATTTCTCCGGCCCAACCATATCAACGGGTGTGTGTGAATGTGTGTGTGTGTGTAGCTGTTTTCATCGCATCCGTTTCACTCCAGGCTTAAGTTTGGTGGCTTTTATTTTTGATTACGACCGAACGGGACTCGCTGGTGCTGGGATTTTTTCTCTCTCCATAATCCAACCCCGGGATTAAGCCATTCTCCGGTCAGCCGATCGTCTGACCGCGAACGAGCACATTAGAGGAAAAGCAGAAGAAATTAAAATAAAAACACCAAACAAGGATATCTACCACCGTCATCACCAGACATCCTGCGAACCCCCCGCCAGAAAGCCCGAAAATGAATGTGTGTCCAGCCAGCCGTAAGCGGGCCGTAATAAACAATGCCCACCCGGAGGATAATGCCCTCTACAGAAAAAAACCAAAAGAGAGAAAGAGAGAGAGAAACAGAAAGATCAACGCCACATCTGACTGGCCATCCGAAACGGCCCATCGACGGGAGAGCTGACCCGCTAAAGCTTGAAGGGCAGGAAATGAAATCAACGCTGAAACAGCAGACCACCAAGACAAAGATGTATCGGCGGTGCAAAGCTGCCGAAGAAAATCCGATTAATTCCCGGAGCGAAAGCCAACGCAAAGACCAACCGAAACAAACAAAACAAAAAAAAAACGGCTACAAACAGAAAAAACAAAACCTCATCGAATCACGTGGCCCCGAGGGGATTGTCCGAGAGGTTGGGCAAAACAACAATATCCACCGGCAAGCCACCATTGGACGTGTGAGGGGAGACCAGGGAAAGGTTTTTAGTCTTATTTTTATTCGCATTTTGTGGGATATTTTCGGCATACACTTTCGTTCACTCATATCGATGCTTATATGGGTTTGATGCACTATGGGAAATGCACGGCCATCGATTTATGTGCTATAAACCAGCTTTTTATGTATTTCTGGAAGTATAGACAGAAGACTTCTAGGGTAAAATTATAGGTCCAAAAAATTACGAAGTCCTCGCTCCATATGTGATAGTTTTCTTAATGTTCTCTCCTGTTGTTTCTAGTAGAATCAAATTGTATAATAATTTATGAACCACAATAAATTGTGCCACACAATATATTGTATTTTTTATATATATTAAATTTAAATTATACATAAAACAGTATGTTGTTAATTTTCCAACTGATTGTAAGTTTTCTTTTAATTGTTAATAAATGTTCCTCGTAACCAGAATTTAGTATAAAAAAAACGAATAATAGTTCCCCGTCCGTTCCCATAGTTCATTTGTGCGGTGATTTCCACGTTCATTTATCCGTGTATCACCCTCTGCAGCAAAGCATGGGGATTCACTCACAAACAGCTTCTTCTCGCACTCTCGTCCTCCCGGGGGGTTGGTAGGTTATCTCTGGCCCGATTTTTCGCCCAACGTATAATCACATAACAGCGAATAAAGCGTCGTAATTTATCCAATAGGATTAACATAATTTCTTCTCCCACAGATCGTTTCCCTGCCCGCATGCCAGCCCGTCGTCCCAACCGCCCGGTTTCCGGTTCCATGGCACAATCTGGACCCACTCCGATCAGACACACCCGATGGTCCGATGAGCACGAGAAAGTTTCACCCTCGTCGGTGAGCAAAAGTTTGCCCGGTCGGTTCGCGCTGATCACCCGGTACCAGACACAACGGATACACTCATCGCACCCTTACGACATTACCGAACTGCGCGAACCGTCCACAGACCGACACTGACCGCACAGGTGGAAATGAAACGTCAGCCAGCGTATTGCTCGCTCGTTCGCTCACACTTCACGCTCTGGTTTGGCTTGGCTTACTAGATCGCGGGCGAATAATGGAGACGCCTGGTGGCTGGTGATGATAATCATATGGCACGGTTTGTGCGAAAAGGGAAAAGTTTCACCGAGCGCGCACGCATAAAGAACTACTTATAACCAATAAATTATGACCACTCGTGATCCTCCGTGAGGCGCTTTCCCGCGCTTACGCTGGGTAATGGTGTAATGAAAATGGAATTAGTGCACCAAACAGCAAACAAAGCAATGAATTTAGTGAAACCCCTTTTTCGGCGAAACAAAAGCTAACACAGCAGTGACGGCGAGCGAGCAAGAGCGGCGTTGCTGAACAGGATGGCAATAAAATAAACGACGAACAGTACGACAGCAAACAAGTCAATATTCCACCGACAGTTTCGTAGCGTATTGTTTTCGGCAAAGCACAGGGCAAGATGCGTACGAATAAAAGCATCTTTGTTTTCGGATAAAAACTAAAGCCTACAGTTAATTAGGGACTACATCGATGGGTTTTTGCACGGTGGGAGAAAGAGAGTAGAACAAGTTTATGCCCTCTGTTTGTAAGGGTAAATTGGTGTTTGAATTAGTGTTGACTTCTTTACGATTATTGGATGGTATTGAGGATAGGCAGATAATCCCGATACCGGACAGCATCACCAAATTTCTCCTTTGTTATTGGTAGCTGGTTGTAATAAAATGCACTGAATTGGATATAGGTGTACAGCGGTAAGAGAAAGCTCAAAAGAATGTGACGAATGAATCGATTAGATGCGCTTTTCAAGGAACTTGATGTTTGATGTATTTTACAACACATTCAAGGGAATGTAAGGGCAATACGATATGTCAGGGTGTTGATTAAATTTGGATTGCAGTTGTGATTTTTGTCTACTACACTTCTTCATTTTAATTAGAAATTATCTGTGGTCTTCAACTAGCTATTCTTAAGTAATAAGATAAAATGTTAAGAATTTAATATTCAAGAACTTCTGTTGAGGATGCCGACAACTTCACAATACTTCGAACAACTATATTGATTCGTATTATAGACAATTCTGTTAAGATCTGCCGGGATGTTGTCTTTTTAGGGTTCCAAGTATTGTCTTAAACCTTTTTTTTGTAATAAAATTTCAACAGTGTGCATGCATAAAAGGTTGCGATTGGTGTTAGTGAGGATCCATTCAAATCAGAAGTCGGCTCTTATAACATTCATTTATCCTCAAAGATTCATAATTTTTTTTGTTAGTAAGTAGTTTAGTTTTGTGCGGTTGTTATTTATTATTATTATTATTATTATTATTATTATTATTATTATTATTATTATTATTATTATTATTATTATTATTATTATTATTATTATTATTATTATTATTATTATTATTATTATTATTATTATTATTATTATTATTATTATTATTATTATTATTATTATTATTATTATTATTATTATTATTATTATTATTATTATTATTATTATTATTATTAATATTATTATTTTTATTATTATTATTATTATTATTATTATTATTATTATTATTATTATTATTATTGTTATTATTATTATTATTGTTATTATTATTATTATTATTATTATCTGTGCGGTTTATATTTGGTAGCGGTCTTATATGACAGGACGGACGCAGCATGGACTGATTTTCCGGCTAAATGATCAAATCAGACAGCCGATTTAATAAAAATTATTTAAGCTTAGAATTAACAAATGCCTTTATGCGTTTCCCATAATGTTCACCGCACCGTTGGAAACTATTAACCAAAAGGATACTAAAATTGGTGACGGTACCAAGCAAGCAGCAACGATATAATATTGGTAATAGTTTTATTTAAGAAATCAAAATGGTGATATCAAGGTGATAAAGTCTAAAACCTTGATTTATCTTGTCTGATAGAAGATTTTCTTATTAGATCTATTTCAACACACAACAAAGCCCGCTAAATTAAGCATATAACAGAACTTCAATTTGTTAATGCGACTATATCATTAAACAATATGTACCTCTCAGCCACTAATTAAGCTGTTTGTAAGAAAGCACCACGGTTTATGTGCTTACGTACAGAAAAGAGCATTCACGCTACTCTGTAGTGCTCCATATAAGGTTCAAGTATACTTAACATCATACATTCAAGTAAAACACATCATCAACTGCACCAAACACCACCCTCACCTGGCTCGGGGAGTCAGGAAGCGTTGGCAAAACTTTACAACCCGATGCAACTTTCAATGCAAATGCAGCCGCACAGCTCCGGTCGGGGCCGGGTTCGGTGCAAACAAAACGCAACTTCCTGACGTGCAGCCCCACCGTTGGTGTACTAAAATGCTAATAAACACATCCCGGTCGGGATGTTTCGTGCTAGATCCGCAACACACACACACAAAAAATAAGAAACCGTCATAATTACTTCAATTTATGGTCCCCGGTTGTTGTGGTACGTAACTTTTGTAAACTTTCCCGGCACGTCAGCGAGTCACCAAGCGTCACGACTCACAAAAGACGCTCTTACCCAACTATGTTTCTTGCCTTGCTTTGCTTCACATTGTGTAACGCTAGCTAATTAAGAATGTCTTACCAGTCGCAGTGTTGAGGCCACTTCTCGTTTTTCGCCTCTTCACGGGTTTGCCGGTGTTTGTTTGTTTGTGTGGGAGCGTGCGGGAGGAGAATTGTTGCAAATTGGAAATCATAAATTTGTCTCCTCGCAAAGACCTTTTCTGCACGCTTTCCCAGAAGTGAAATGTGAATTCCTTGCACGTTCTCCGTTCTCCATTGCTTCGGCCCGAAAAAGAATCTTATCAAAAGTTTCCACAAACGCTGGGCAAAAAAAATAGGCTATGGGGTGAACGCATTTCCGGAATGGCAGCGGATACGGGTACGTTCTCGTGTCTGTTTGAGGTATTTGTTTGTTTTGTTTGTTTTTTTTTTGGGTAAAGTCGGAGAAAATTTGCTAGAAATTATTCACCATCTCAACCACGCGCGCACTTTTCGACACGTTGATATCAATCTATACCATGCTGATTTGCTTAGCACTGCTCCGTCTCGGTCAGGCGCGAACGCTGATAGAAAAATCCACCAATCATTGTCAAAAGTTAGTTCGGCCAAAAGTTTTGCCCTCGAAGGGTAACCCGATTTTTCTCACCCCACAAGCGGTAGTCCCGCTGGGTGGTAGCTGCCAAAAAAAAAACACAGCGGTCTCGAGTTCGTTCTTCCTTTCTACCGAACGGTGGGCAGCATCCTACAACCAATTTGCGAGGTCATGATTTTACCGCAATGAAACTTGTCAAAATATTGTTTTCTCCACGCGCCAAACCACCGAAACCACTCGTTCGCTTACCCGCCGCCTGGCACTCAATTAGCGAAACGGGGTGTTTGCGAAAGAAAGAAAAAGTCCATCATTGAACTGGACGGTAGTTGACACGCTAAAAGCACAAAAAAAAGAAGAAATAACACACCAAAACAAACCCCCCTGGACGCGGGGATGCTTTGGATGCGTTCGGTTTGTGCGTTGTGGCAAATGGCACGCGCCGCGCGAGGGTGGCTTTTTCTCACCCACTGGACCGGCGTGTCGTACTACCCGCTGGCAGGCTCTAATGGTGATAATTGAAAAAGTTTTGACCATCTTCTCGTCCGCCTTTTCCGAAAACCCCGGGGAAGCAACAAAACCAACCCGAAACTGGCTTTCCCCTTTTTTCCCATAGGATCGCTTGTTTTGGGGTATGTGGGTGGCTTTCGCTTGTGTTTCTCTGCTGCCGCATTTTGTTTGGTTTATTGAATGGCTATTTCTAGCGGGGAACGAAACCATTTGACACGCGGGGCGCTCGTGCGTTACCAGCATGGAAAATTAATGAGCAAAACAGCATGTCCAATCCATTCGACGTAACGTATCGTTAGGGGATTGTTTGGCTGCTGTTCGATTTGTGTCACGGTGTGATTGACATATTAACGGCCGTGGAATGTACCGATCGGACGTTTGCTACAGGTGACGCATTTCAAATGAATGGAATGTTTCGGGAATGTTACATCTCGCACAATGGCGCTACTTAGTAACGTGATAAGAAAATAAATCGAAAACCATGGGAGAAACAGACGGAAGAGAACCAGAAGTAAGGAGGCGGAGTGAATGTTTGGGATCTTGAACTTATAATCTTGCATTACCAAATCAACATCACCAGATAAGGTTTTCCAATCGCTAGTTGCAAATTTGCAATTGTTTAAAGACACTTTTCGGTATTTTGTTGAAGTTTTTGAGACATCCTATGCCATATAAAAATCTGTATTTAATTTGGCACTGTCAGAAGCATTTTTAATTGCCAAAGCACTTATTGCCAAAGCTTTAAGCGTATCAGTCAAGAAGACTTTCCACACAATCGCCTTTGAAATAGCTAAAAGTCCAGAAAATGATTAAAAATCTAGATCCACGTGTAAATATCTCAAGCCAACGTAAATAGAAACAAAGGTTCTTTTTACTTCATAATTTGCACATTCTCAAAGGTGTCAAAGTGTGAGAAGAAATCCAGCTCATCCTTTGAACAATTCAGATTTTCTGGAAGGAATTCAAATAGGGTTTTGATTTCGCCACTTACAGTCATCATTACTGATTTTCGTTCTTGTTTCGTTAGAACGGCCAGCTAACGAACGACGAAAATTTTACAAATTTAATTTAAAATTCAAAATTTAAGTTAATCATTTTCGAAGGTAATTTAATATAATTATGTGAACGAGCTAATAATTCATTACCTGAATGTATGCAATTTAGTTAACATTTTTGGCCGCTAAAATCTAGGTTAGATAATATACTCTTTTTTGTTTCCTCAGAACTTCTAGGCCGTGTCGACTTAATGTTACCACGTAGCCGAATAGTCAGTTCTTGCTGCGGGAGTTTGGTCCGGATGGGATTTTCCTTCGATCCTGTCGTGTCGCCGCTTTTAATACACCACTAGAGCGCGCCAGATAAAATACTTATAATAAAAGAATAATAATTCCAACAGCGGTTAGATCTCAATTTAAAGTCTTCAAGGATTCTTTGTAAGTTGAATGCTTACACATTACTTTTTTCTCTCCCAAGAGTCCATTTGATCCTTTGCATTCAATGGTAGATAAGCTTAAATCCTTTCCACCTTTAAGCAACGAATAGTTCACAGCGCGGCGCTTGTTGTTACAAATAAACCCGTAGTCCATTTGTTTGCTTCCATTTTCGTTTTTAAATGACCCGAATACACTTCGCTACTGTAATAACACAACACGCTGAACAAACAAGTAACAAGCTGAAAAGTAAAATTGCACTACATCAATCCTTTGCTATGACATGCCGCCAGTCATTCGGACGGTTTGCATTGGGAAAATATTTTCATGGGCTGGAGGTTTTTGTTTTTTCGTTGTTGTTGTTGCTACTGCTGCTGCTGAATGAATTTCTCTTGTAAAGTCAGCAATCCTTAATTGGCTTGTGGCAATAGCGTTTTCACTTCGCTCGCATACGTTTCTCTCGCACTGTTCGATTGCACCGAATGTACAACCGAATGAGTGAGACAGAATTTTTGTATTTGTTTTGAAGGAAAAATGGCACACGAAAGAGAAAAAAAAAACAGAAGCTGGGAAATGTTGCTTTTTTGCCAGCGTGTAAGTTTTGTTGTTTTATCGGTGGTAAAGTGGACAAAACATGCGCCATTTGGCACCAGATAAATCACTTCGCTGTAGGCTTCTTCATCAATTCCCACTGGACGCACACACACACACATACGCACGCACTCGCGAACAAAACCCACCGAATGAAAAACGCAAAAGAAAATTCGACCCATGTACGGTAACGCCAGCAGGCGTGGAAAACAAAAACCGACCCAAAACAAACAAAAAGCACTGCACGGTAGCACGGTGGGAAGGGGAGACTTTTTTCGTTGTTGTTGTTGTCCAGTGGCTGCTTTGCTTGCTGAGTTACAGTTGCGAGGTTGCTGCGTATTATAGCCCACCAGCCACATAGCGGTATGATCAATGCGATCGAACAGGCTTTTCCGGGCGCAGAGTTTTGCGGTGGAAACTTTTACCCCGTTCGCTTATCTGTTCGCTGGTGTGGTTGGCCTTGGGAAAAAAAAAAACGTCGGACTGCTGCTCCCCGTTTTCTCCGGGTGATTTATAGCTTTCTGAGCTGGGGTAGTAAGAAAAAGAATGTGAAAACACACACTACCCTTTGGGAGAGGAAACCCAAGCGTGGAGCCATCACGCTTTACAAATAGGATGGCGCTAGGGAGAAAGAAAACTACTTTCTGCTAGCACGACCACCAGAGTCCTTCCTATTTGCATATGCAAAGTACGTGCCGGCGGAACTGTACGGCAAACGACAAGACAGCCAGCGTCGGTGACGCACAGCATCCATTAGATTCATTTATCAATCAATTTACTCTTTCTTCCAAGGCGTGCATGGTGCACAGCTTGTACCGCTCCTTCAGCGCCCCAGCACACCACAGTCGATATCCGTTGGCTCGGTTTTCAAAAATGTCACCAGCGACACTGTTCCGAGCACCTTCGACACCATCGACACGGGCTCCCCTTTTTCTTCGATGCGTGAAAGAGCCAATTTAGAGTGCCATTATGTTGTCATTTCCATTCGAGCTGCTTCGCTTGAGGAGAGCTTTCCTGTGCCGACAGGTTCTTGTTCGTAAGAATCGGCCTACCCAACCGACCGGCATTCCCCAGAACCGTTGATGAAGTGTGCCAATCAAATGCGTGCCGTTCGCCCTCTGTTCTTGACGCGGCATACGTGGGCCGCCACCCGCCAAGGCGTGAGCCTTTCATGTTTTGGAGATAATTTGTGTAACATATTACCTAGAATGCGTCAAATGCAAAATCATCTCGCCGTGAAGTGTGCTCCGAACGTGAAAGCGTCCGCCAAAGGACGGAAGGTAAAAAAGAAACATATGGTACGTACACTCAGCGGAACGGTTCCCTTCACTTACCGATTGTAATTTGTCGTTGCCAGGCTTGCCTCGGTTGAGTGATTAAGTAGTGCTTGGCTGTTTCCTGTAACGAGAAATGTCCTTCATCAGCAACAGCTAGATATGCTTTGATTCGCACGATAAGAGGCAAGAGAACGCTGAATGAATTGTTACATTTGTCTAACACCCGTTAAAATTGGTTCAATCATGTTCTTGTTCTGCACAGAACGACAATCTTGCGTAAGTAAATTAAATGAATGAATGTAAATAATGAAATAAAAAACACATGACAGTAGTTCAAGCTAACACGTAAAGCTAACAACATTAGAAACATTACACAGCAATTAAGAGAACTAAAGTCATGTGTTAAAGCTTAATGGAACAGCAAATTCCGTTGTAAGAATAAGTACGATTAGTATTCATTGCGTCTAAAATGTCTGCGAGAGCGCCTAAATATATGCAATTGTTAAACATCGATCGACGGTTAATCTTTTCGTGTGAATTATTCGCTTGTTATTCTGTTTTGTTACGTTTTAATGTTTTTTTCCAAGGTCTGTGTAGGATAGAGGTCGAGTAATATAGAGCAATTTGACAAGTAGCCAAAAGTTCGTTACACGTGATTTGACGTTTGGACGCCCTTTTCCATTCAAATGTTTTGTGTGTAGTTGTGTTGATTAAACGGGCCGGTCATAGCAACAAGATTTTTATTGATTTAGATTTGGTTGGAAATTTGTGTCGCTGTTTTTCGATTTTAGTCCGGAATAAGATCTACAGATCTTATTGGCGATTGGTGTTAGGTATGATTGGTGTTCAAGGCAGGTGAAAAGGCAGAGAAACGGATTTTATAAAGCGACATTTGGCAACGAGTAGGTGAGGCTCTTCACATGTGAGGAAGAGGATAAGGCTCATCATATCTCCCGGTTCACAGTACGGCGTGAAAGTCCGGTACTGTGTGATCAACCCTTAGTTTCGGAACATTAATAGGTGATGACCACACACCACTTTATAAAACCATCAACAGTTTGCTGTTTTAACTAAAGGCACTCAAAACGAAGGAAAACTGTAACGGCCAAGCTAATTGTGAAACTTCGCGATATAGTAAACAAGTAGGCTAGACGCAAGGAAAAAGTGTCATTAATACCACGATAAGAGAGTATGAGCATATTATGCATCTTACACGGGCGACCAAACGTCAAATGAAATCCAAAATGGCGAACCTCTATCTTGGCTATTACTCGACCTCTATCCTACACAGACCTTGGTTTTTTTTCCTATAAAATTAGTTAGATTATTCTAAACAACCCAGAATTTACAAAATACTGCAATATTTCAACAAATTATTACCCCCCTTAAATAGTATCTTCTCGTACCAGTGTTCGAATAGTCTTCAAAACAGGTCCCATATCCTGTTCGCAGCATTTAGAAACTTCCACAAATCGTATTTCTACCCGTGCAACTCCAGTGGAGACGTTTACATCGTACACCTTTATTTCCGTCCGGAGGATATTAATTTCTGTAATGGGATTCAGAGCAACCGTTTACGCATAACAGTGGGTTACAAATTGAGGCAAATGAAATCAATCCCGGCAAATGAGCGGAATCGACACAAGTGTGGCTCATTGAATGCATTCATTACCGTGCTATGTCACGCACGACTGTCGTAAGAATTTCATCGCTCCGGTACGGGGCGTGTGCGTTTAGCCTGCCAGTTAGCAAGGTACTTTGCTGTCAGCCGTGTTTTTCCTGTGTGTGTGTGTGAGTGTGAGTGAGAGTGGGACTCAGCCAAACCACCTGTACCACCATTAGGGGCGATGTCGAAATGAGCCGTTACGATTCCATTAAAGTACCTTTTGTCCCTCAGCTTCGATCACCAGGCTCCCAGCACGATGCATGGGAGAAGCTGATGCTGATGACTATTGTTATGATTATGGATTTGGTCGTCCCTTTTGTCCGGGTGGAACCTGAGTCGAAAGAAATCGGACAAGCGGGCCGATCCACAAAATAGGAAGCAGGTGCACCATGTATTTCATGATTGCCGACACAATCCGATCCAACCGGGTTTGGGGCAAGCTTTTTGGGGCAAGTAAGAATGATGGAAAATAAATGTCGCATCAAAATAACAACAACAAAAACAAGGATCAATCCGTTGATCCGTCTCGTTGCTGTGTGCTCTCTCGTTCGTGGCAGTAGGCCACATCGCTCGGTATGCTCATTGCCGAGATCATCGATCGATTGCCATAAATGGAGAATAAATACATCACGCACGTAGCCCGAGGGGGGGGGGGGGGGGGGGAGAAAGAAAGCAATGAAAACCAGTGGACACGGCGTACGGCATTTGGACGAGCAGGCGCTCGTAAATGTTGGAGGGAAAGAAAAAACGTCAACACTTAGCCCCCGGTTTCGGTGCGGTGAAGATTCCGTGATTGCATTCCAAGTGGAAGGATTTTCTTTTCCGCGAACCCAAGTGGCCGCTTCCCGGGACAGACACTCGATTTTCCTCCGTTTTTCCTGTAATCCGTACGTAGCCGTTGTTGCGAGTACTGTGCTGAGTGTGCAAGGAAGCTGATATCGTTGATGAGAGTAGGTGAGTTGGTGTGTGTCCATGACACATAGCGTAGACCGTTTGTTGTCACATCCAGGGACCATTGCCATGGAAGTAGGCGTTTTATGAGCAGAACGTGGCCTTGCTACTGGTGAAATCCTCTTTGCCAAATCCCCATCCTCACGCGTGTGTACTTCATGCTCGGTGGCACGCCGATGGTGATTGCATGGACTGGTTCGGGCGATAACGTGAAGCAGGCGAAAAGTCAACCGAAAGACACTCGTGCACAGGGCCGATTCCAAACACAAAGCCACGCACTAACACCCTTTATGTTGAGGTTGGCCAAGGCTTTACAGTGCCCTGCGTACGAAAAGTACTTCGTGTTTGAAATCTGAGGTTCTAGCTACAAAGTTTTTTTTTTTTTTGTGTCGCACACCACCGACCTCATCGATCCTGCTAGTCTGCAGCATTTCCGTGACGCAGCACCGCAACAAATTCCCCGTTGTGTCCTTTTGTGCACAGGCACAGACGCCGTTGCAAGACAGAGAACAGATGACAGCTGGATCGGTTTGGCAATGGTTGGCCTCAAATTCCAGCCCGAAACATTCCTCACGAGCTGGGAAGCTTTTTCCCACCCTTGCTTTTCATGGTCCATTTCACAGCGCCATGGCACAGTCCGTACCGCTCCTGTGTGCAACTATAGGCGCGGTGAGAAAAGTGCTTTTTTTTTGGAGAAATAATGGCCTCGTTACGTTTGCTCGTACGAACGCTAGAGCCCGAAATCCTTCCACTGCCTTTTGGTACAAAATATTGTGCAGAAGGCGTTAGTCTTCTTACCGGAATGTTCCGTGCCCGGTGCCCCACACCCGCTGGGCACACCACACAACCGCCACGATATGACACGCAAGTGTAACGGATAAGCTAATGTATGCCATAAATTATTCAAATTTTTCGCACACTGATTCAAATAATGCTGTTATGCATTAGATGTCAAAGCTAGACGCAGTTATTCATTGTTCGGTGCTGTATGTTTGCGGCAGCAGTGGCAATAGCGAGTGGCGATGGGCTTCTTGGCAGCTTATCCCCTGGTCGGGAAGGGGGGGGGGGGGTGTGGGGAGGGTGGGGTGGTAGGGCAGAGAGGCGAAGGAAGCGTCACACTCTTTTTTTTTCTTCCTACGACAATCGGCTAGGATCGATTTTCGATTTCGTGTTCATTGATGTGCCATATTTGAGAATGGTTTCGACCAGGGCGCACTATAATGGTTCGTAATGGATGTATGCATGCAAAAGCGAATAAAAGGGGGAGCTGTTGGGAGCTGAGCTCGTGGAAAGTGATGCGATCAGAATTGGCATCGATCCACAGACTCTCGTGAGCGTGAGCCGTGAGCGTGGCGAGGAAAATGCGAATTAAAATATTGCTTCCATAATAGAAAGTAAAGCATTATCCCTGCTCAACGGGCATTGTGTATTCTACACTGTGGAAAAAAAGAAATGCATTCGAGCGAAATTATGATACGCTTTTCCATTTGGGAGTTTTTTTTTATTGCTTTGCGGAAGGTTTGGAATGCCAAAAAAGTTTTCGAATAAAATAGAGAGGAAAAGCTATCCAAATGGAAATCTTGGATCAAATGGATGATAAAATTATCGTGTGAACTCGTCATTAAAAAGAGCACTTTTTGACCTAAAAACTTGGGAACAAATAATGCGTCTCAAATTGTTGTCCTAAAACTTTTACAACACATTGCTATGCTTCTTTTATAATGCAGGAGATGGAGTAGCTTTGTAAAGAACAATCCTATGCGGTGCAATGCACTCATAGAATTAGTAAGAAGGAAAGCATTCGAGTTATTTGAACTGTTGTGAGTATTGTAGTGCTTAGTGAAACTATTCCTAGACGAAGGAGAACTTATACAATCGTATAGATATCGTAATCTTTGCAAAAGAACACTTTGATGAAAAGAACACACAAAAGCGCAGCAGTAGCGTCAGGTACTCCAACGGAACCAGCAGCTTTAGTATACAATTCGATAGAGAACTGTAGTTTTTCCTGATTCCCTCGAAGGAACACAGCAATGAGAACACAGTTGAGGCAGAGTAATGAAACAGATGAATTAATGGTGATGCCAGATCTTTCCCTCATGAAACACGACCCGGCAGTAATGCTGAGGAATATTAGTAGCAAGTGCGATAACTGTAAGTCATATAACTTGAGGCCATGGATGGCCAGATCGTAAAACTTCTTCTTTTACTACATTTGCTCTTAAACACTCCTGATTCATGAGTTGTTCCATATAAAACTCAGGAGATGGTTCGAAACGCGCATGAGAGATACTTGCAAATCATCAAGGTCCTCTGTTATTTCGAACGACATTGGCGTTGCAGTGAAGTGCTATGCTAGTTCTGACTGATTTTATATTTAATCATGTCAGGAGAAAAAAAAACATCTCGTAACCCAGCTTATTAGAAGGCATGGTTAAGGTTGTCCGTACAATTTGAAATTCACATCCAACATCTTGTACTGCTTTATTTTTTGGGTTTTAATTTCGGCCAATCTCGGTACCCTTGCACTTGCCTTAGATCAAGTTCGCAATATGATACTATTCCACCGTACGAAGGTCACATGATTAAGACAGTCGCAGATCAAGAATTAATGTTGAATGCAGCACGTAAAGCACGAAAAACGCTAGAGCAATAAACCATAATTCATGCAAACAAAAGTATTTATCAGATTATCAGAAATTGAGTGGGCACAATTTTAAATGGTAACCATCTTCGTGTCACAGTTCAAATTTGTTGCCGCCTGCTTTGATGGATCTGGTCGAAAAGAGGTTCTTCGGCTGGGAATACCTCATATGTATAGATCGCAATATCTACCTTGACGACGATGACTTATGCGGCCCTAGCTCGAATGCTGTAAGATTCGCGAATACGGGACCCCAAACGACTGCTTAGTCCGCTATTCGGAAGATTCTCCAGTGCGTAGCAACACTTTTGTAAGGACGATAAACGTGAAGAATTGTTCATCTAACTGTCAAAAAAGTTCCCATGGCTACTTGTCATTTTGCTCTATGTGCATCGACCTGTACGCTATACTAACTTTGATTCGGAAGCGTGCCCACGAAACGGTCCATCATTTCGAATTATCAAATAAATAATTAATTGTTCAATCGTTAATTAAATTAAATTAAATTAATCGTTCATAGGGACAGTCACTTTCACGTGTGGTAATTTTCTTTGTTGGGTGTGTTAATTGTTTCATCGCAATCTCTGTTCCACAGCCTGGGCGAAAAAACTATTACATGGCTAAAATATGCAGTAAATGAAATATCATCTTGGTCAAGATAACAATACATCAGCCTTTAGTTGGTTCCATCAAATTCAAAGTCGATCAAAAGAGGTTTGAATCATTGCAACAGTAATCATTGTCCATTTCATTAGAATCCTGCGGTAAGCAAAGACTGTAACTACTCTTCTGCATTTTGAACTCTTATTGCTGTAAAAAATAATTACTACTTAGCAAAATATAGTTTCATCTACAATCTTATTTTAGCATCAGATAACTCTCATTTGCAGCGCCTCAACATCGAACCAAACACATTTCAGCATACGTTCTGACGGGTGGGTTTGTGTAAAAGCCGACAGAACAAATTGTTTTTAACGCTCTGGCATCACCTCTAACCCAATGCATGGGGTAAGCCCATATTAATGTCGATATGCTATCCGTGTGGGGCATCTGAATATCCATGTGGTAAAGCAAGAAGAACAAGCCTGCTGGTCAGATGATGACACGGTCTGCAATGGAAAGGCAAACGTTCTCTCTCCCTCTACACACACAAAGGACAATATGAGCAAGCGGGGTTGGAGGTGTGTGTGTGGATGGGGCAGGAGGAAAAACCAACATCGAAACCAAACCAATCCAAACCCGACACCAGTAGCAGGATATGTCCACCAGGACTTCCCAGGATTCAATCGTTCAAACAAAACCCCAATCTTGAGCCGGGTCTACTTTGGCCTTTGACTGTTTGACCGGAACACATTTTCCTTGCCCTTTTGTATCGGGTGGGCTGGAGTGGGGGGGGGGGGGGGGGGTAGCTGAAGAGAAGATCCATTCCATTTCGACCTTACACCGTGCACCGCAACGGTGGGGTTCGGGGCAGAGCTTCGGGCTCAAATGGTTCGTTTCATTTCGTCACCAATGAATTTTCCGCCCATGAAAACCCAACTAAGGGTTGTGTTGCCAGCATTTGCTTTGGTTCGGGTGCTTGTGTTGCTTAATCCCTCTTACCTCCCGCCGGGAGTTCTTTCCTTCCCCCTCCCCCTCCCCCCAAGCCACCAAAACGTCCATCTGCCGCCCTCTGCGGTAAGCTTACGGATCATGTTTTTCTTACGGATTCGGTTCCGTTTGGACAGTGGGCGACACGGTGGGCAAGACGCCGGACAGGGCGGGCATGAAAAAGGATTGTCACCGGGGCTAGCCAGGAATGTGATACGTCTCCGTGTGTTGGCGGGTGTTGCAGGGGAAGCAAAAAAAAAATAACCAAGCTTCGTCAAACAGTGGTCCTGTTTGCATTCATTCGGATTGCTTTTTAAATAAACGGTTGTTTGGCAGATTTGTTGGGTGCTTTCGGGGTGCTGGTGAAAATGATAGCCCGAACGGCATGATGGGGAGAAAGGTTTCCCCGAACATGAATACTTCTGGGAACGGGTTTTTAAATCGATAAAAGTGCCATGAAATAAAGTGGCGATTATGTGCGCAATCTTCAGGGATGTTTTTCCGAGGAGAAACACACCTTCTTTCAAAAGGCAACTCTGCGATATTTGCAGACAAAGTGCTTGAAAAAGTTTTTCACTATTATAAATAATTTTTTATGGCATCTGATTATGGCAATGCGTGAAAGAACCATCATGATGGCAACTGCATGTAATGATTCACTCGGTCACCGCCTGTTCGAACGCACACAAATAATCGTATCGAACGTACATTTATCATGAAATAATGTACTTTGCCGGCAACTGGCAACGGCAGCATTTATTCACATCAGCATCGGAGTGAAATGTGTATGAAATCCAATAAAAACCCATCGAACGGCAGGTAAAGCCGTAGCAAAAGTGCATCCAAACACACCAACGACGAACTGTAATTCAATTCAAACCGTCTGTCTCGCACTGTCCATTTCTGCACCCTCCGGTATGTATAATATTTTCCATTTTGTCTTTCGTCCATCCACCCAGTTCCTGATGCTTGATGTGATGAAAATTGCAGCGACAATCATTTCAATCATCATACAATTTATTGAATCATTTTCCGGAAAGAAGAAATCCATCCAATTATCCCGTCCGTAAGAGAGGCCGGTGCAAATGGCCACGCTACGGTGGGAAGGAGGGCAGATGAACGGTCACGACAATACACAGCGGTGAATAATCATGTGTGTGTGTGTGATTCTGTGGAAAGGAGGGAAAAAAAGGAATAGGGTTTAAACATTCTCGTCCAAGTGCCATCATCTGTGGGTTTGGGAAATGGCATAAACGCGGCCGATATATTGTTGATTGCACATGGTGCGACAGGACGAGGAAGAAGGTAAAACGGGTGTGAGGAAATCAATCAATGCCACATCTATCACACATACACAGACACACCAACATCTCACAGCGGCACAGCGCTGCTGTGAGCATCTGACGGTGGCTGAAGATGCTCCAAATTGCAATTCCGGCATCCATCTTTGCCCGGGAACGGGCACCAGAAGACGAACTTCGGTCCTGCTGTGGGCTGTTCGGACAAGTTTCTATTTTAAAATCGATTAACCCATAAAACACTTAATCCAATTGATTCCGGTTGTTTGCGCGAGGGACCTTCTTCAACCCGGGGGCGCCTTCATCGTGATGGCAGCCGTTTTCAGCTAAGAGATTGTGGTACGATGTGGTGCGAACGTCGGCGGGTTTGTTTTTTTTTTGTTACTCACTTCACACTGGTGTGAAAATTGGGATTGAGGCTGTGATCTATGTGATTGATTGTGATTGTTTAAATGTTTTGCAGAATTTTCGTATAATTTAAAATATTTTTACTTCAATAAAAAGCTCTTTGAAATGTAACAGAAACATTTGTATACGCATTGCATACATTTAGGCGCGTTAACTGCCTTACGCATTATGCTTATCGTGATTAAAATCTATACAAAATGTGCAACATAAAGCACGAAATGAAGAACCCTGGAGCACGTGGAAGAACCATGCTAGACCACGGCCTAACCGGAAACACGGTGTGAGATTTTCATCCGTCCGCTTGTAAATGTGACCGTGGGCGATGAACCATGACCATGCGATGATGATGGCGTTAAAAACCATTCCCGCTGTTAAGACACCATTTCATTCTCGCAAGAATGTGCGCCCGAGGTCACATCGCTCGCATCATGGGATGGCCGTTTTTATTTTCCTCATTTTCCACGTTTTTACCTTCTCACACATACACACACACACCCCGCACCACATCCTTCTGTACTCCCACCAATGGAAGGAACCTTTCCCGGCGAAGTTTTACGCAGCGTACGCAACACGTAAGAAGAAACGGAACTTCACAGACCTTAAGCCAGGCATCATCGAAACGAATCGTAACGCCACATAACAGTCGCCCCTACGTGGAAAATCTAAAAAATACATTATCGCATTTGATCCGTTTTAGTGTTTTTTTTTGCTGTTCGACCACCCTGTACGATTGTGTGTACAACCCTGTGAGCGCTGAAAAGGAAGACCGTGAAGTGAGTGAAAGCATGAAATGGGGGAAAACTTTTACAGCTTGAGCTTTGCACTTTGTCCGTGTATGTGCCCCTAAACTGTGGTCAAAATGTCAAGCGAGAATGGGCACCTTCTTGCCCCGCCCGGAAACGAAATACGACACGCGTTGGGAATTGAAAAATGTTTCCCATGACGATCATTGACAAAATACATACCTACACACACACACACACACACACATACGTGTTGTGATAAAAATAAAAAAAACACACACACACGCGCGCGTACAGGGAATGGAACGAGTGAACGCAACTTTCCTGGATGACAGATTTCCCGCTAAAAGTCCCATCAGCCCAACCGTTGAATGAGAGAGCGTTTGACAATAAATCGATTAATTTTGGGTGCGTTTTCTGGGATGGCAAGCAATCCCAGATTGTCAGTTTTGGAATGGAATGAAAGCTTTTTTTCTCCTACACACACACGCATACAAACACACACACTGATCCGCTTATGGCTGTTAGTAATGCCACTGGGATTGTTTAGCGCGCAGTGGATAATGCGGCAAAGATGACTGTGTGGAACAATATATGCTGCCAGACTTTGTTACGCAAGCAGGCGCCGAAAGCGGGTCACGATAATCGTCACCCCGTGATAAGCATTCGAAAACAAGCTCTTGGGAGGACGGGGGAATAAAATTTCACCCGTTCGCATTACCCTCGCAGACGGATTCACCCAGTGCATATCACTTTTCAATCGCAATCTACTTAACGGTTACTCGGTTGCTTTCGATGCACGCTCGACGAGTGCAACATGCAATCTGATGCATCAGTGCACGTACGGCGTAGTGATGGGCAAAATCCAGTTCCGGATCAACTACAGGACATTTAACGACTCGAATACTGTGGAAAACCCTGTAATGGGTTCGTAAAATTTAAAAGAAAATTTCGCACAAAAATTTGTGGAAAATCGTTGTACAGAGTTGAAGAAGTCAATGAAAAAATGTTGCACAACCATGGCAAACCTACTAGAAAACTTATAGCAAAGTTAGAAAAATTAATTTAAAACTGTTGGAAAACATGTGGCAACACTGCTGTAAAAAAAATCCGTTATCCAATCCAATGGTTACTTCAGTGTTAATTGCGGTATCGGTTGCGACTTTTACTCCGCAATACATCGGACTTTATTTCGGAGTTAACTCAGTAAAACCTGGAGTAAAATCCAAAGTAATCCGGAGTATTCCAGTGTCAATTTCCGTAACAATCCGCAATCAAATCCGATGTACACTCGGGTGTTTTTTAATATTAAATGTGGAGTCGACTCCGGAGTGTTGCGGAAAAAGTCAGGAGTAATCCGAAGTTAAAGCCGTATTCGACTGAGGAGTTATCCGAAGTTAAATCTGGAGTCTTACTTGGGGTTGACGTTGGAACCTACTACGGATTTTCATCGGAGTTGTATCCGGTTTTTCAGTTCCGGAGTCATAGTGAATTTACAATTGCACTCCAAACCTCCCATCACTAGCGCAGGGGTATACACGTGTCGCAGTCGAATCGGGTACGGTCTTAAGTGGGCGACACTTGCTCGACAAACGACGCATGGAACTCGCAATATCCCACCAACCAGCATCAGCCCTGCCATGTATGCACGTCGTGCTAGCATTGCCATTTTTTTTCCTTCCACTCACTATTCGCACTGTCGATATCTAGGAACAGAATGCAAACGGTGCAACAATAGAGGCGATAAAGAAGCAAAATGGAGAAAAGAAGAAATACAAAAAAACAAATTGCAATCATCAATGATTCTTAGAGCGAGTGTGAAAACGAGCGTACCGTGGAGCGCATCCGTAGAGAAATGGCAAAAAATCCGAGTGACCCACAACAATGTGGAGTACATACGGGAGTACGTGGGAACGTTGAAGACCCACTTTTCGGTATCGTACGCCCGGGATGCACCAAACCCAACCCCCCCCGGTGTGCGTGCCAAGCGTGAGTAAATAATGAAGCAATAGACTACCTTCTCGGCTTACTCCCAGCGCTCCCAACTGGAAACGGGTCGAATGAAACGATTGCCGTTTTCCGGGCCCAAATTTGGAGGCCCTAATGGGACGCTTCTGTCTCGCTTGCACACACACACCCGGGTTTGTTGATAACCGAGCACGCCCGGTGCATTCGTTGCGCGCCCCTGCGCGGCGGGCAGCCTGCGGGAGCTGTTGGCCGAAGAGGGCGGAACATAACAAATGGAAAGCTAACGGTTCTGGCATGTATGCAAATGCGTTTCTCCGGATGGTGAATCTTGGTGTCAGAAACGGGGTCATACCACCCCGGGGGGAGACGGGTGTGACGTTGATGGTAAAGGTCGGTCCCGGGTAGACATTAATTGAGGAGAATTTGCTACGACCCGGTCCCCCCCGGGTGCTGTGTTCGGGAGCAGATGGGACGGGTAAGGCGGGGAGTGCGAATGAAAAAGGATACTCTACTCGAGGGACCCATTAGGCGAGCGTGCATCGTACCAGAGCGGTACGTACTGCACTGGATTCTGCGGAATGCAAATGCCATCATACGCTGCAGCTACATTTGCTGCATTTGCAGTAGGCAGGAGAGCAGAAGAAAAAAAAAGCAACCTCGTGCCAGCGAGTACGAAAAACTGGGACTTTGTGCCCACTTACAGAGTGATGAGCTGGGCGTTACGAGACACAGGATATCAAAGAATCACAAGACATCCCCAGCCACCAGCCAGTGTGTGTGTGTGTGTGTGTGTGTGTGATTAAGGTTTCCGTTTGGTCCTTAGAGATGGTCCAGTAACGAGAGACTGCCGAACGACCGAAAAATCCTACCACTCCCGTCAGTTTGAATGCCTCAAAACGAGTGCTACCGGAACTCAAGATATCACATTCAACGGTCGTGCGGTTGGACGTACCTTGCCGACAACGATACAGGTTGTAGAACATTCGGTAGATATCCCCGTACAGTGTGTTTGGGAGTTTGGATTGAAATGTTAGCTTATTTTGACGGCACAGGTTGTGTGAATCCAGATGACAGGCAAGAGCGTGTAAGCGGAGCCACAGCACAATCCGAATGCGAACGGTTGATGTCGTTAGTAGAGCTGATAGTGTTTATCGTGCCTACGCTAACTTCAATAGCCGGCATCGCATGCAGTTGGTTGATTCGTTAGGCAAAAAGGCATCATTTGTCTTCCGGGGTGTGGAATATGACTCTCTTTGAAAGATATGCTAGTTGTTGGCTGTGATTTGTGTTTCTGGACCAGTTTTTTGAAGATCAAAACACACAGTGCGAAGTTCTTAGAAGTAAACGAAATATGAGTGCCCAGAAGCCAATTATACTCCGAGAATTTTTCACATCATATTTCGTATCATCGCACTGTATAACGTCTATTGTATATCTATTTTACGTCAAATGAACATGCAATGTTGAACGAATTGCATACTGTACGGCGTATAAAAATAAATAAAACATAGAACATGTGTTCAACTAAGTTATGTTCATTTCATACCTAAATGTAGCAGTAACTGATTTGTTTCGGGTTTAATAAAATCATTCTCTTTGGTTATTCGAGAAGAACGGCTAGACCGTGTTGATTAGAACGAAAGGTAACTTAAGCTAGTTTACAACAGTGAAAGGTCACCTTATGCTGGGTGTACTTGGCCGAGGATTAACAATTCTCCCATTTATTAACATATACAGTTGTTTCTTATAAATTTCAATAAAAGAAACCATTGCAACTACTTCCTAACAACGTACAATTTAATATGCAATGGAGCTCCGATTATCCGGGATCCATCAAAACGGCTGTCTGATTATCCGTGCAGCTCGGAAATGACAGTTTGAAAGGAAATTTGACATATTCCGGACAACACTGTAGACGGAAGATTCGAAAGCCCCAATTGTTTATGATCATATGAGCTTAAACTCTTAAAGAAAACAACTACAACAATAAAACACACAGGAAACATAAATTTTACTTTAAAATATCCCTACCTATGGCACATTATACGCTTATTTTATCATAATTAAGCTATGTGCCTATTATCCGTGTTATCCGATTGTCCGGCAACTATCGAGTCCCGATTAGTACGCATAATCGGCGCTCCACTTTAATTGCTAATCTATACTCGCAATACTCGAGCCTTTATTACTTAACCAATAACTAATACCGTTCATCCGGCAATCACTGCATGCATTCTACACCTCGCGGTATTGAGTTGATTCTGAAGCAATCATTACCATATTTTATAACCAACTAATCAAGACACACCAAACTGGGATTGTTGGTGGGGGCTTACTGGTGTGTCCGCTTACTGGCGTGCTGTGTAGCAATTAAACAATATGTCTGTTTCCTCACGACCCATAACACACGATGGGAAAAGGATGCGAGATTGTTACTAAAAATGGAATGGTATTTTGTCAGGCCTCAGCCCTTCGTGCTGTTTGTAACAGATCCTTCTTCCGAAATGTGTACTTTCCGAGACACGAGCCTCAAACATGAACATGCTCTCCTATGCGACAAGACACACATCCCAAACCCCAGAAAACCCTTCACACTGCCACAAATTCCTTGCCCAAACAAGACCCTTCGGAAGGATATTTTCTTAGGCAAAGGATAAAACGTTGTCACACAGCGCTAATGTTCACACATTCAACTTCTGCACCCGCTCCGTTCCTTGTTCCGGCTTCTCTCGCCGCAACTCCACCATCAACCGTGCCAACCACTCATCACCGTTTCTGCCCGAGCGTAAATGCAGGCACACAGTTTATAAATCATCTTAGCCCGCGTGACGGAAAATTGCTTTGCCGCAACCAAATTCGGGCCTCGGCAGCGTCTGTGGGTTGTGTGTTGAGTGTGTGTGTGCGTTCGGTTGGAAGGTACCGGTGAGGAATGGCGCGGATGTTTGTGGGTTTACAGCAAACATATTTCAATTTCATCATCCACATAATACGATTTCCACATCACCGAATGCGACCGAAAACACGACCACCATCATGCCAGTGCTCGGGCCGGAACTTGAACCGGAGTTGGTAGAATTTGATTCCACATTTACCGTGGATTTCGGCGCAGATCTAATCGCTGCGAGACGAACGTGGGCGGTTTTTCGCCGAACTGGCACTGTTGCTTTATTTTTCCTTTTGTTTATTGTTTTCCCGTCCAAGGACGACATCTCAACCTCTTCGTACGACCGCGCGAGTACGCCGTGAAAAGGACTCCAGTGCCCCAACCAATGCCTAAAATACCGTTCGTATCGTTTTGGGTGGAATAAAAGTAAAGACAAGTAAAAGACTGGCACTGTATAGCATTTTCGTGGAAAAACGCCACGGAACACACAAATTATCAGCTTCCGTGTGCCGAAAAGCAAAGCCTCGGGCACGGGAAGACGCTAGAAACAAATAGCCACCGCTCGATGGCTCGATGTCCCGGTGACGCTGTCCTGGGATGGCTGTGAGCCCCGGACGGTGCTCCGTAAATAAACATCCATAGAAACGCAAAACCGGGCACAAGTCGGGATAGGCAAACCGAAAGGTTCGAAAAAGGCGGCACGAGAAGGAAGGTTCGGTTGTAAGCAAAACCGAACCCCAGCGCCAGCGTACGAATAAGCGCCGAAATGTATGCACACCGCAACGCACACCCACCAGCAACACGCGTTTGGTGCGTTGGGTGAGAGCAAATGCGACAAAATGTGTACACACAGAAAAAGCTCCGCGTGCGATCGAGCAATCGAAGCAAAATCAACATCAACCGCTTTCGAGAAAACAATATTTCGATTTTTTTTTTGTACTTTGAATGGGTATGTTTCGCGTAGTACAAGAATATTTCGGGCGTAAGCAAAAAAAAAAACACCATTCCGGCAACTGGTGGTCGAACTTGTTTCCTCAGGAATCCGAAAACAAAAAAAAAACAATTCACTGCAATTCGGAAAGATAAACAGATACAATCTTCTGCAAGTAGGGTGTGCGGCTGCTTGCATCGATTGTTCTTGTACCGAGCGAACTGATGGGGCGCTGTAACTACGCTTGCGGTAGTTTTACGTTCGAGCTAGGTCGGGAACGTAGTAGTAGCTGTTATGTCTTAGTATTTACGTAGCTCGCCAGCATGACAGGGTGGAAAATGTCATTGAAGAAAGCACGAGAAGTAGGTCAACGGAAGCTCGCAAACCGCAACGTTGGCAGGAGATTAAGCATTGCTAGCGGTATATGATTTGCGAAAATGTACGAGAAAACTAAAGAGTACATTATGTTGGCTTTAAGCGCTTTTTTTTTGCTTGCAGTACTTTAAAGGAGCATTCAAGATTGGATGTTCAAAAACGAATGCTTCACTTCCCCTATCAATGGATCGGGTAATCCATAGCCAATAGCGTGCAATATATGTGATTGAATTTAACCTTCTGTAATTGGAAGTTGAGCTTTTATTCCTGCTCTGCACTGGTCCAATATTACGATAATAGCATTCTCTTTTGTAGTGCCAATTGCATACATTCAGGACGTTGCTAACTTTCGATCCATCTCCCAAGCCGGGTGTGTTGGGATGGAAAAACCCATCACCGATAAAATCTTCACTCTTGAGGCAGACTCAACAGAAATGCTGGGTGCATCAGATCTCTTATTGACTGTAAGATTGCCTACGGTACCATGAATCGGATTGAGTTAAAGAACATCTTCTAGCAAGTCTAGCTATAAGTTCATCTAGGACCAAAATGGATGGAATGCATATCAGTTGACGTCGACGAACTTGAAGCAGTAAAGGAATTATTATACTTTTATAATGACCGTAACTTCGAATAAAAAATCTTAGTAACAAAATCCGAAGGCGCATTTTGATGGACTGTCGTACCTAAAGGGTGCTTCACAAACTCGTACGATCGAGAAGACTCCTACAAGCCATAAAATGCAACATACATCGTACTCTGCGGCGTTCTTCAGGGTCATGAGTCTTGGATGAAACGGGCGGAGCACGCCAACGCACTCTGTTTGACGGAGCAGACATCTTAACGGTGGGCAGGTCCAGAAGAATACGTTGACTGGGGCACGTGATGAGGATGTCGAACTCACGTCCTACCAGGAAGGTATTCGTCAGCGACCCGTTCCGCACGAGGAGTAGAGGAGCGTAGCCAGCCCGTTGACTGGAACAATGAGGAACAAGACTCGTCGAAGATTAGATGCCACTTGGGATAAAGGAGAGTATACCTAGTTTCCTGGAAATGGTTTAGCCGAGCTGGCCATGCCAAAACGACGTGCTCTATGTATTTATAAAGCAATTTAAAAACGATCTTTAGAAGTAAAAGAAAGACACACACACAAACACTTAAAGTATTTAATTTTAAGATAAATGTTGGCATAATGTTTAGCAGCAACCCAACACGCCACAGTAAATTATGCTTAAAGCTGTGCTCTAAACGGTTTACCTGCTTCTTACACAGTTTTTCTAGACAATCTCCACGAAAGCTTGCCCAAATTTACAATTCGGCCAGGATCGAAAGCTTAATGCAATAAGAAACTAATGCCCAATTGTTCGTCTTGCCCACCCGTCCCACCCACGCCTCGACCCAGTCTCGAGCGTTCATTTCTATAAGCCTTCAAAACCGAAGCAAATGTCTTCCCACGCAGCTCGTTAAGATGCAAACAAAAACCTACCCGCACAATGGAACGATCACCCGGCCTTTGTCCCTGGACTCTTTATGGGGCCGACAGCAGCCTCGACCACAGGCCCGGGCCGTCGGATTTCGGAGATCGCGAATCACTGACGTGGCACGTTTTTGGGCTGCACGTTTGGAGCCGGAGCAGCAAACCGGGGGTGTCATAACGCAATAACGATGGCACTAACGACATTATGTAACGAACGATTATGCTGCCCGCGCATGAAGAGCCACGAGCAAATGTTAATGTGTGACGGTTAGCCGACGGGAATGGTGAGCGTTCCCTGGTGCTTTCATTTCGCGACCGTATAACAGTTTCTGGCCAAGGCCACGCCCAACCCACCCACCCCCGCACCGTTCGCTTTGTTTGGGTGGTTTTAATGTCATAATTTGAATAATAAAATTCACCAACAATAACAGTGCCAGCTCTTTAACGAATGGCTTTCCGCTCGGGTCTATTTCACGCGAGTCAAACCTGCACGCTTGGTAAGCTCCAGAAGGCACGGTGTTTGCATGAGTGTGTGAATTTATTTTTAAGCAAAATGCCCATTATTAAAGTGCTTTCGAGTGTCAACTGGCAAAATGGAGCTGCTCCCCCAGCCGGATGGGGCTTGTCTCACTTTTCTCACGCAAACTTCATCGTGTAGTTAACGACCCCAAACGCAACGTTTCTTTCCGGGGGCGGTTTTGCAGCCACAAGGAGTTTCGGTGCGAAAATTTTTCATCATCCACCAGGCGTCTCCATGCGCAAATGAATCTTGCCCTTGCCACATCCTGCTCCGAAACCCGGGTAACCGGTGGGTTGGTTGCCTGAGTTTGCAACACTGCCGGCACCCATAAGAGCCACACAAGCCCACCAAATACGGCTTAAGAATGTAAGACACTGGCACAGGCAGCATAAAACCGGGCCGCCGCAACCCGTTCTACCGGGGCTGCGAGTAGGGCCGGCAATGGCAATGGGTCTCGTTAATGCGAGTGGTTTTTCGGAACAAATTTCCCAGTGTACGCCGAGCGCCGGCATCAAACTTTCGCTTCGCTTTCGTGTCTGCAGCTGCTATCGTTTGAGACAAATTAAGATATTTGCAATGTTTTGCGCTTCACCGGGCCGGGTTGAACTCGGGCCATCGCTGGAGTTATGCCAACCCGCGATACCAAGCGAACAACACCGTGTGCGCGTGTATGTGTGAGCATGTATGTGGACAAGAGTGTGTGTGCGATAACAACGGCACAACGGTGTCGCCAAATTACTTAGTTCATTTAACGGCGCTGTGGTGCTGGGTTGCAAAGCGACTGTAAAGCAAGCGGGAAAGAATAGTTTCAACAACATTTAACAAAAGCTGATAAATTGAATGCCGGAAAAGGCGGCCCTGCTCACGACGAAGGGAAATGGGCCCGGCGCAGAGGGAGACGGAGGAATGTGTGACGTGCGATGAGTTCGCCGCATTGCTGCTACAAATTAGCTTCATTTGCTGTTGTGCTCTTTTTTTTTTTTGGCAGAGCAGATGTTTACGCGTGAAAAGAAGCGGTGTAATTGAATGGAAGAGAATGTTTAATAAATAAGTTGGCATCAGAGCTTTCATGAAGCGCATTTTGCATTACTTTGCTTTACAGTTGCTTCGTGCTTGTGGTAGTATGTGTGATTTTGTTCGCGAAACTTTTTTTTCGAATTCATCAGGGCGAGCATACATTGTTGGGAATTAGTTGAATAGCGTTTGATTTACACAAAGAGATACAAAACCATTCCATTCACAGAGCAGTGTTGTTTAAGTGGAACTTCGTTGGGCTGTGTGATTGTTAGGTCGTTTTTTTTTTATTTTGAGTAGATCGTTTTGGTTTGATAATTTTCTTTTATATTTCAATCAGGACTCGGCTGTGCTGTCATTAGTTTAATTAATACCATGTTTAAGGAACAGCTTATCAACGGTATTTTGATTAACTGTGCAAGTTGATTTTAAATAGGAAGGGAACAATAATGACATTTCATTATTTTTTCATAATAAAAACCTGCACAATGGTTCTACTCCTACACGTTCCGTGGTATAGCACCTTTTTAATTACGGGACCTTTTAATTAGTATTCTGGGATTTAAAGTTTTATTTTAGCGTATGCATTAAAATATCGACGAATGTTACCGATGGTACATACGAGATCCAATTCGAGTTGATGCCCCTACCAAAATTGACTGACAACTGCTTTCGATGGTTTGTTTAAACATGCATGTGTCGCACCGAACCGAAGAAGTTTTACGTGATAGAACTCATCGTTTTCGGCCGATATTGTTTTCCTATCTTAAGTAAGGCAAGAGCGCCTTGAAGAAGCCTTGTTCTGGCTGCCACAAGTATAGAGCGTCGCGATAGCAGACCAAAGATGAAGATCTCATTCAAAGTGATGTCTGCGCTCTCCCTGGAAGTTGAAGCAATCTGCCAAACAGGACAGCATTTTCGTAGCACTTTTTCAACGTTTATTAAACATAACATGCTTACTAACTTTATTACCATCAATAATCTTTAACAGTGTTTGTTGTCATCGATGTTCAAAATTTGTTCATATTTTCAATGTTCTTCACGTTAAAACTAATTCCTCAGTGGTCTAAACTAATTCTGCGTGATTCAGTCAGTTTTATAAAGCGTTTATTTTTTCAACGAGTATTTAATATTTATCCTCATTAAGCTTAATAGCACCACGAGCATAAAGGGAGGGAAAGAGTACCTTCGTACTCGGTAAGCCATTACAGTAACAAGTCTAGGATGCTCAGGAGCTGTTTTATTTGCAAAATGATTGGTAAAAATCCAAATTTAAATGTTTTACTTGTATAAGCGAAAATAATTCACATTTTTTGAGAACTATTAAAGTCATTAAATTGTTTTTAATAACGAAAAACGAACAATATTTTTGCGATCAGAAAACTTTCACAACCACCGTTCACAAGCGTGTTCTAAAAATGCTTAACTATTCGCTTTAAAATTTCCTCCCCATTTACCAAAGGATTAATAAAAGCTCAATGCTTCCACCGAAGCGGGAAGCCCTCTTTTATTCACTTTATGCAGTCCATTAAATAGCTTTCCCCTATTGCGCCCTATTGTGTACCTGCCTAATCCTAGCAAATCCTACCACTAACACTCGAGCGTAAAAATAGTGTGCTGCACATTAGCACGATAATTAAGTCTCATTTCCGCCAATCGGATCGAAACGGCCGGGTTTCCGAGAGTGTGTAAAATAAATTATTGCCAAATTAAATAACTTCATCGCCCGCCCGACTGCCTCCGGTGCGGGTTTTGCTGCGGCCTGTTCACGATGTTTCGGGTGGCCGCGAAGCATCCCCCACCCGCGGGCAAATGCAACGAGTAAACCATTTTCAAATATTTTGATCGATGTGTCATCGCACCCCAAAACACTCGGTGGTAAGGTGGTTTTCGATCGGTGGTTTTAAATCTAGTGACCAGGTTGCATTTGGTGGTGGTTAAAATTAGAGCAAAACTGCCATTATGTGCGAATGTGATAAATTTGCGGTTTTTTACCCCTCCCGACTCGGTTTAAAAGCCAACCGGGCCATGCCAAAGCGGCTGAAAAATGAAACGAATGGAACTGGAGGAAACCTCTCGCACCTCGAACACATTTGTCATGGCCTGGTTACGCCGCCAACGGTTACGCCGGCGACGGCTAGCCGGAGTCGGGCTCGAAAGGTCGTAAAAGTTGGCAAATTTTGAGGCAAAAGTTAATGAAATATGATTACGGTGCGGACCGGCGCGAGATTAATTTCAAGCCCGAAAAGTGTGACCCCCGCCAGAAGGTCGAATCCGTGCGCCGTAGCCTTTCCGCTGCGCTTACTGCGCCGTGCTGGTGTGAACCTTTCGCTAAAAGAGGTTCGCGCCGACCTTTGTAGGATTCGGCGAATCGGCTTCCAAAAATAAAAAGCACCTTACCGTAGCTTTCCAGCCACCCGTCTGGGTAGAAAAACAGATTTGACTGCAAGTGTAAAGGGAGTTTGCTACCTTAAGGAGACGGGAATAAAAAAATTAGTTAACCCACGAAACACTTTTCCAGTCCTTTTTTTCTGAGAGATCACGTTACCAAGTAGAGCTGCGTCATCATAAATCGAAAGTGTGCGAAAAGGTATTCATTTTCTTTCATCATAAGATGAAAAAGCATCAAATTCACGGGCAGACTTTACCTGGGCCGTGGGCATCCCTTCCGGCGGAGGGATTTCCGACACGGCCGAGAAAGTCAGCTGCTCCATGTTGGGCACTTTGTTGAACGTAACCGGTAATGGATCGCCATCAAGGTAGGTATTTGTTCGCCTTACTTTAACCTCACTGAAACCCTGCCGTGTGGTTCCCCAGTTGCATTTTTTGAGGCCGAAAAAGAACGGCGCAAACACGTTTGCTACAGCAGCAGAGCAGAAATGGGCGAGGGAGGATCATCGGTTGCACCTTCCGCAGGCGTAGAGTAACGCGGAGGTGCTCGGAGGAGCGTAACGCAACGGGAATACATCTGCCCGTGAAGCGTGTTGGTGGAGCTGGAGATGGTGAAAGGTTGAGATTTATGATGTTCAATTTATTATCGCTTCCGTGTTCGATACATTAAATCGTTCATTAATTATTCACGGATGGTTGTCCACTGGGGCGGTTATCCGCAGGGTATGGGATCCCCACTAATAAAAGCTACGATCGTCTGCTGAATGTTAAAAGCCAACAGCGGTATGTTGCGCTTGTTGTTCCGTACCAACCGTTCCCATGCATAGACTGACCTTCTTGGAAGTAAAATCGACGAGGAAAATAGTAGTTCATTATATACCGTACAGATAAGCGATGAATAATATTAAAATGGTTTTAATGAAGTGAAATTATTTACTCACAGTTTATAAAAGAGTATAGTTTATTTTTTACACACAACAAAATGTGTATGCTTTATTTTATCATTATCAGTATTATCAGAATTAGATTCAGAAAGTATTATCAGAATGTAATTATTTGTATTAACGATATGGTGTAAAATCCGGGCATAAATTTAGGCGCTTTTCTAACAGCTGGAAAAATACCCCTAAATTTATGCAATCCCATACAGAAAGCTTTTTTCAGCGCTTTCAATAAAATTAATGTCGTGATTACACTTGATTTAGCTTCCGTCTCTCGATTTGTATCTTCAGCTAAGTGTGGAATTTTATGAAAAAAATACATTTCCAGGGTGACACGGTTTGATAATTATTAATATTCAACACCAGCAGCACATAATCGTCCACTCGATAATGAACTTCATCTAAAGTGCTTCGAGTGATGGCGGCACTAAATCGCAACACACCAATCGTAACCCCAAAAACTCATCCTTTCGGCTCCCGCCTAACGACGTGTTAAAGTTAAAGTATTAAAATATAAATATTCTCAACAGCCCGCCAGCAGCCCGGGCATGCCCTTGCGGGCAGCGGTGGCACTTTACTTAAATCGAAAAACAACATCGACCACTTTATTGCGGACCACCGTGCAGACCGGGAGGACAGCTGTCGATGGGATGGATGGAAAGTTCGTGGAAAACCCATCCACTTGCCCACACACACAAAAAAACAAACTGTCCCCGGTTTTCGGTGTCCCCGTACAGAAGCGCCCGAGCGGGCAGGGTGAGATCGGTGAAAAAAAGCACGAGAAGGACATACGCCAAGGACGATCATAATTTTCTATTTCTACGACGATCGCTCCCCTTTCTATCCATGGGATGAGCTCATGCTCCCATGTTTCAAACCCAGGGCAACACATCCGTCCGAGCACCTTCCGGACGTTAACCGAAAGCTTCCCTACCTTACGAGCTACCCGGACACAACGAACGCAACAATACAAAAAAGGGAGGAAGAATGAAGGAAAAAAAACAGTCCAACCAGTGTCGGAGACGATGGACCCGGTACGCGACGCGGTAGTAATTTGATTTTTATTTCTGGGCCCATCAGCGTAAAGAGCCGGAAAGTGTCCTGCGAGTTAACGTCGGTCCTGCTGTCCTGAGGTTGGATTCGGGTTTTCGGGGATGACATAAAAAGTTTAATGGGACTGGAGAGCAACAACAACGACACACATACACACAGAGAGAGAGAGAGAGAGAGAGGAAAAAAAACCCTTTTCCGACAAACAACAACATCAGCCGGTTTGGGTGATGTGAGGTTGATGGTGCTTCTAACAAAAACCAACCGCTTCGGATTAAATCTATCCTGTTCGGTAGCGAAGCCCCGACGGGGGATGGTGTTACCACGGTGCGGGTGGACAGTGAAAGACGATTAGGGAAACCTTTCCCACCGTCCATGATCCTTGCGGTGGACGATAAAGGGGAGTGTTCCCCGATGGCCATCATGTGGGCCTGTCTCGTACAATGCTTGGTTGGTTGGTTAACTGGTTGGGGCTTAGGTGACTTTGAGCCGGCGATTAGTTGCAAAAAAAAAAAAAATGGTGGAACAAAGCTTTTGTTTCCCGATAAGCCGTACCGGGAGAGGCAACGCCAAAACATTTCTCCGTCACCTGACCCGACAAATAAATCACCAAATCATAAGCCATTAAGGTTGGTGTAACGAACGATTTTTCGTCCGGGGCTGAAATATTTCCAAGCGCCAAGAGTCACTCTGTCGATAATCTGGAATCTTTTCGATATCGTTTCTGTCATTGCACTGGAAGGTATAAGGCAGCTGAAACCGGCGAGCTGGCCTGGTTTTATTACGTTGGGTTTTTTTGCTTTTCCGTCCGTGATTTGTACCTAATCAGTTTCGGGCCGAAATGCCAATGGCGTAAAAATTTTCGCACCAAATCGAAGTCCCGACGCCCGGTCGGAATGTGAAATGGTCACCGCGAGCTATCCCGTGTGCTATGTGCTCCCGGGGAATGGAAGCGAATTGGGGACAAATTCTTTCCCAGCAGCAGCAGCAGCAGCAGCGGTGTCCTTTGGCGGGATGGATCGAAACACGCAGGAAGTCAACCCCGAAAGTCTTTCCGCAGGATGCCGATAATAAAGATAAAAGATGAGCCAGCAGTGGGGGAAAAAAAAGCACGGCCAGCAGGGAAGGAACGATGCGGGAGAAGGCAGGACGCAGAAATGAAAATAAAAAAAAACACACGCTGGAACGTGAAGAGAATTTCGACACGGGCATGTTTGTCCGGGCGACTACGGGCATCAAGATCGTGCCGTATCACAACCCGGCAAAGGAACGGGCCAGCTGAGACAAACGGACGGTGGAAAGAAGGTGGTTGGAAAATGATGGGAAAATCCCCAAGCAGTGCTTAGTGCTGGCTGGAGGTTTCCCTCGAGGCTTCCGCCGGTGGAGATGGGTCGAGTGGTTTGGTTCGAGAGATGGCTCCACCGTTTGCTTCCGGTTAGTGGCGCGGCAGCGCTGGGAGCGTCCAGGTGGGCGAGCCTGCGAGTTGGTAAACAGCTCTTGCTTTTTAAAGTGTGCCCTAGATGCGCACGGTATGATAAACGGGAAAGCGAGTGGATAAATTGTGTCTGCAAAATAAACTCACCATTTCTACTGTTTGCTCGCAATAGGCAGGAACGCTTCGGTGCGCTAGTCATGGGAGCGCATTCATGTTTATTTATACCATCCACCGGGTACGGTGGGCTTGGATTAAAATATTTCGTGCCGAGTGCTATTTATCGATTGCAAATGTGAAATGAGAGTTAACGAAATACTTCAACGTGCGGAGTATTAAAAGTGAGCCACTATAACTTTAAACCAATCATTGCCTGTTGCCTCCGGCGCTCCGGCATAATAATAAGATGCGGCCATTACTGTCGACTGCGGCTTCACCTCCATAAACGCAAACGGCAAAAGGTTGTTTGGCCGCATCTGTGTTCGATAAATCACGCAAGAGAGAAACAAAGGGTTTTGCTTTCCCAACCATTTCCAACCGTTTGGCCCACCGCACGATGAAGATAAAGATTCTATTAAGCTACGCCCATTTGATAGGCACCTATCGATAGAAACGGTCACGGGCTGTGAGATGGGTCTCGATTCGTTCAAGCAGCACACGGTATAGATTTTTTATATTAATGTTTAATCGAAAGTTTTCCACTTAAGAAAAAAACGCTGTTGCTGCTGATTTTCCACAGCACGATCGTTTGACGTGGAGAGTCCTGCCTTGTCCTGCCATCACGACTGCTGATGATACCACTGTTGATGTGCATTTGCAAACGGTTCAACCGAAGGATAAAGTGGGCTTAAAACTTCACCCCAAAATAGCCCTTCACCATTAATTTATGGTGCACATAACGAAGTGAAGTATTTGGAAAAAAAGTTTGCCCTTCTACTGTTCCATCACAACTAATGCTTACCAGCCAACAATCACCTACCATCGTCGGGCAATGGCCGGGGAGAAAAGCGTTTGACTACAATGTAGTTTATCTCACTAGCCCAAAACCCGTTCCGCAAAGTTCGTACTCGTCAGCGGTGACGATGCTGGACAAGCTGGGTGAGGAATTCTGTGGAGCATTATGCATAATGCAACCCTGAAGTTCATTTCACTTCTGACGACCATCTGGAGTAGAATAAACAATCACAGCAAGTACGTGACCCAACCGGTCGAGGGGGGAGGGGGGGGGGGGGGGGGGGGTGACGACAGTCGGTGCGAGAATTGGCCCGTATCTCCGCAGCACCGGTACTGACGCCATGATTTCTTTTTTTTTCACCGGGAAAGAATTAAATTACGAAATGAGCTCTCAGCTTGCTCATGGTGGATCATAGTAGCCTTTGGAGTTTTTCTTTCTCCAACAGTATAATCAGCATCATATGCCTGTCACAGACCAACACTATCACAGATGGGATTACTTACCCTGTTTGTTTGCCTTTCTTTTCTTCGTGCTTATGAACGTGTGTGTGTGTGTGTTGGTGTGTCGGTGACGGAAAAGCTCGTCGTTTCCACTGAATGCTAGGAAGGCAGGGGGAATGTACGTTTTGGACGGAGGTGGGGTGGTGGCTTTAATGATTTTTTTTTTCCGACTAAAAGTACGAAAGTTTTGATGATTGAACGTTACCACTCATTCGTGTGCAAAGGTGCTGAAAACGTTGTCAACCACTGCAACCACACGGGATGTTGGATTTTTAATGTGTCACACCCCGAACTGCAATCTTTAGCACACTTTAAAGTAGCCAACATCCAACACCGCGCCGTTCACACGTTTAGAGCGGGTGCAAGGGCGACGAAGGATTCACGAAGTTCACGAAACGATAGCAACACTTACACGTTCCACTGCGTCCATTGAGTGGCTGCATCAACCAATCATGCTGGTCGCCGTGCCGTCCGACGCTAGCAGTGAACCCGAACACAATGAAACTAATCCATCAGCAGCGAGCCGAGGCACGAATCGGCCATAAATTCTGCTCCTTCTGCCCCGTCCCTTGTCACTGGTAATGCTGGCAAATGGCGACGGTGGCAAGTGGGGTGGCACCGCTAAAGCTGAAGCGCCCAAGACACTCTACCCCCCCGGGTGGGGGGAAACGGTGAAGGGGGGGACGGGTCAGGGTCACGTGGTGTAACGCGTGCACTTACACAGCCCGGGTGCCCGAGAGGACTCACTTAAATTATGCACCAAACTGCATCGTCAGCAGCATCGAGTGCCATCAGTGGCATCATCGGAAGTGGAAACATTTTCTTCATCGGTAATACTCCAACAACGAGCAAAACGGACAGAGTTACCCCGTCGGGTTGTAGCTTCTCCCACCGTTACATACAAACACACACACAGAAAAACACACACACACACTCAATTCCTTATGAGGGAACGTTTTGAAAGAGGCTTGACACGAGACACTCAGGATGTGTACAGCCACCACGACACGCACACGGATGCCATCCAAGTGGCTCGTTAGCACTGGTTTGCTTACACCAACAGTAATGGCGATGTGCCACCGATGCGGAACCACGTGGTCGAATTCTGGCTGGTCCTTCGCAATCCTACCGCCACCGCACGGGATGGGGCGTACCCGTTGGCCCCTCGTCACCGCTAAACGAAACACGCCCTTACGATTACTGGGGGACCACTTTCACTTCGGACCCCGCACGGGGCTACAGGGCAATCGACACATTCGTCAATTTCCCACCAGTTTCGAACGGAAATCGACCACGTTCGAACGGGATCGAGCAACACCCTGCGACCGCTTACGGACGAAACGTTTTTGCCAGATATCGGTTACAGCACGGACGATAGCTCGCGATAGCTTCACCACCCGGTTGAGGGGACGTCCTCGTTCGCTTTCGGCCTGTATCGTACTGAACTGTACGATGCGACCAGCGTGAGCATTTGCCGAGCGGATCGAGCTTCAGCCTTTCTTGGGGAGCCGTCCTCCGTCGTGCTATTGCCAGCCAGCTGCAGCGAACTCTCCACGCTGGACGGACGCGCGCGCGACGGAGAGTGTGCCCGGTGCTCGGTTGGTGTGTTGCAAATTTCTACGCACTCCACCGATGAAGCTGCGGTACTTTTCCGGAGACCAGCGAATGTCGGCTGGCCGAAGCTCGAGAGGCTGGAGATGCGTGCGTGCTCTTCTCATCACGATTTCGTTCATCTCGCGAGCAGCATCATCGAGTCGCACGCATTCTTTACGCTGCAAGATCTTCTCCGACCTGTTTGTTTGATTGAGTCATGCTCTCGGACGATATTTGCCTTTTTTCGTCCTGCTGCAACTCTGCTGCTTGGAATCAGGACACGGAGGATCTCACCCCGCGTGTGACGTTGCATGGCTAGAGGGGAAGGTGTTTCATGTGGCCTAGGCGTTACTTTAGGGACATACGCAAGGATAAGAAACATCGGAATCAACAAGTGCCTCGTTACGTCATAAATCAGAATCAGCTCTATTGTTTATAGACATGGAGTGCTCCGGGTTTAAAGACAAATGAAACATTTACAACAAACTTCGTTAGCAATCTTCTTCTGCTGCTTGGCGTAACAATTTCTGGCCTGCTTGATATTCCACGTAGTAGTTGGCGGGCCTGCCTTACTACGGACGAACGATAAGGATAGGTTTTTGTACCGTTACAGTTGCATTACATCTGTGCCGTTACGAATTGCTCCACTGTACAGCTTTTCCAGAAATAGTATGTTTAAATTCATGCAACACTGAGTTTGCATAGGAACATTCGACAGTCGACATCAGGATAATAGCCACACGTTATTATGTTTATTTTTTGAGGTTTGTTCTCAAATGTTAGCAAACTGTAAAATGTTGCTAACTTTTTCGATCATCTACACCTGATCCTGCTTTTGGTAAATTCTCATTGCACGATGGTGTGACATCAGGCTCGTTGCGTTAGCGTTGCATATATAGTTTGCGCTACTCGCCGCTAGGTGACGCCTTTTACCAGGGGTGTCAAACTAAAATTACGCTAAGAACATTTTGATTTTCTATTCGCCTTCATGTAGGCAACCGGATACCCGGGTATTCTTTTTAACCTTTAACTGCAAATATTTTTGATTCGTTGCTTGTATTGACCTGAAAATTTCAGTAGTTTCAAAACAACAATTATAATACATAAAATTAAAATATAATTGTACATGAAAATCTTTTCACGTTACAATTGTTTTTCTGAATTTCTCCATCTACGCGCAACATGCAGTAAAGTGCCCTACAAGATACGCTCCGTTCAACATTCATTAAAACCTTGTAAAGAGTACATTAAATTCCATTTTCACTCTTCTAACTCAGCGGCAAACCATACGTCCATAATGGTTCACCAAATAACATTTTATTGCGAGTAAATTTGAATACAATTTTTATATTCACATTTTATATTTTTCATTTTACTTTTTTCGAATGCTTTTATTTGTATCGTTTTATGTGTGATATAAAAAATGTATATAATTTTGCATTATAGTTCTATATTCATTAAACATTCCGATTTATAAAAAATTTGCAAGAATAAAAATAAATAGAAAGCTTTGTTTAGCTACGAAACCCGTTAAATGTATACGTAAAAACGTATGGAATACTTGGGTATGCCGGTTATCGTGTGTAAATTTGGTGACAACTCTACAGTTAGGAAGTGGAAATCAAAGCATTAAAATATACTTTTTATTAAATTAAAGACAGTTTGACCATGTTTGGGTCTGGTGGTGACCAAGACACAATCCCATCTGGAACGTTAAACGCTAGCTAGGACTGCCTATCCGGCTACGTGATAAAAATAAGTCTATATGGCCGTGCCGTTCTAGTAAAAAAAGTTAAATAATAATTTAAAAAAGTTTTAAAATATAAGATCGAAATAAACTGCCTTCGAAAAACCTAAAACGCGTATTTGTCGTATGATGTCGAAGAAAAGGAAAAGCATGAATGCATGGACTCCGTCTGCTGTTCGTCTGTTAACTTTCGTTCGTAGGTTAATTTTCCCCAGGTATACAAGAAACACTGAGCTTTAAAAGAATCCTCGAAAAAGTGTAACTTATGTGAAAAATGCTTATTAAATATCCCTCCATAATCAAATAAAGAGCGAAGAGAACGAGCAATGTAGATGAAATCGTCAACTTCATTTAAAAATAAAAAATTTTTACTTCTAAAATACCAGCAAGCAACTGCCAGTCTCTTACACATCTCCATCGACAAAGAAAATGAAAAATTTGGGAAGATAGTGGACGATGGAAATTAATTAAGTTTTAATGCATTCGCTCATTGACTAGCCTAATTGGCAGAATAATCTTAATAACTTCTAAAACAAATAATAAGCTGTTGAGTAATTGTTCTATTACATAAACGAAATTTTTCATAAATCACCGGTGTAATAGTCTTGGATATAAAAGAATCTCTTCTTATATCACATTAATCTTCCCAACATCGCAGCTTTTTGGGACAAACAAGCAGTGTATGAATAAAATCGCCAGCCACCTTAATTAACGTCACACGTACACGGTGAATGTAAAAATAACTTCACACATAATCCAAATCCGTGCTGGGACTATTTTGCTCCATGCAAATCCCATTGCACTCCATCAGTATCAACTGGCAGGATTATTCCTTCCCAGTGTACCATTCACACACAGCCTTTCATTTCCCATGCCCAAAGAAGCAAACGATTCCTACGTACGCACCGGCACACAATGCAAAATCCATTACGATTAATCAGTTCCCGGGTACCGGTCCCGAAGGAAATTTTCCTTTTGGCCTGCCGTTCTTGTCAAACCGAAGACGCAAACGAGGGTGTTTACGGTTTGGGGCACGATATGGGACGGTGATTGGCAATGATAAGGCAGTGGCTAACCGTCCACGTTCCGGCGAACGGTGGCTCAGCTGCGTGGTTCGATCGAATCGTT
This sequence comes from Anopheles moucheti, assembly GCF_943734755.1. Taxonomy (NCBI): domain Eukaryota; kingdom Metazoa; phylum Arthropoda; class Insecta; order Diptera; family Culicidae; genus Anopheles; species Anopheles moucheti. Next base: position 45,331,515 of record NC_069140.1, read on the forward strand.
GAGGTAAATCTTAATGTCGCTAGTCCGACTACCGCCCGGGCAATGATTGACACTGATGGATGGGTACGGCCGTTTCTCATATTGTCTTTTTCTTCCTCTTCCCGGCTTCAACATGGCCTTTTCGTGCAGAGCGTTTGCAGAAAAAGATCCTCGATCGAAGCCGTACTGAAGCTGATAGCTATTTTGAGCTCATTCTCAAAGGCCCACAACGCTAAAACTGGACCCGTTACACTAACCGCTCGCGGTTTCTTATCACCTGCCGCTGGATTCAGGTGATGCCTTTCGAAGCACATTTACCACCAAACCTGAAAAGCAGCCTGGCAGGTGAATTGGTGTATTCGATCAATAAAATTAATTTGATGACTCGTCGCAATAACACGCATCATTATGGTTCCGCCGATAAAGCTGCTCGAAGCCAGTGGTGGGTGGTGGGAGCCGGATGGGGGTTTTACCGGGGCCGAACATTCCGAGCCGTTTTGTGGATCCATCCGACGACAAAGAAGGATAATGAAAAAGTAAACACAGGGCGCCATGTTCGCCAGGATGAAATGAAATTAGTCCTCTTTCGTTCCGGTGCGGCGAGGCGAACCTTTGTCTTGGTGTCATGAAATTAATTCATTTTATGGTCAATTATTGATCCGATATTGTGTTGATACAGGAAATTGATCGAAGGGAAACCCTATCCGCAGGACGTGTTTTGCTTGGGTGTTCGCTTCCCGACACTTGATGGAGTCATTAAGTGAATATTGTAATTAGTAATTCGGATGAAAGAAATACTTACTTCTGTGAAGGATTACAAAGGGCTTACAGTAGAAGCACAGAGTTTCTGTTAAAAAGCCAACGATAACTGGAAGCTTCCAGGTCCAATACGCTTGACTGTAGATAAGGATAGTGCCCATTCTAGGTATTCTGGGCACTGTGTTGACAGCAACCTCAATGCATCATTCCGAACCTATCTGACGGCCAGCGATTCACAAACAAACGGCGCTTGGTTTCAGTTTACTTCAGATACGTGGAATAAACGTGGAGGCTGGAGTTCCCTTTCGACACATTCCACATCGACCCATCTTGGCGGTGGGTAATATATCAATTTTCCCTTCGAATCTGCTTTGTTTGCCCTGCCCGTTCCGAAGTGTGGCTAATAAAGTCTACAGCACACATATCTTTTCCTGATCCGATCGGGAGAACAACACTCTGCCATCCATTCTCCAACTTGTTGAATCGTCCGCAATTGTTTGCCTCCGTGCTGGAAAACGGATCGCTCCTATTCACGAACATTTTCGCAAACGTTTAGTTTGGAAATAGGGGAGCGTGAGCGAAAACTTTTGAACCGAGCGCAAGGGAGAAATTTGCTCAAAGCTCTCACCGGATGAGAACAAACTGAGTGCCTTTGTGACGTAGCGTCGCAAGCGAGGGGAATTTCCCGCGGACTGCAATGCAACATAACGCCGGGGAAAATCGTAACGCTACACGACACCCAACACGTCACGTCGCAGGATATCCACACACGTGCAGCTTCGTGTGTGTGTGTTGCGTTTGTGGGTATGCTTAAAACACCACCCGAAGTCATACACGGTCGGGTCTCTCGGCTTTGTCAAATGCCGGAACACGAAGTTTGCCGGGAAAACTCGCATCGGTCCCAACGGCGAACGCTTCCGACGGTGCTTTCAGTGAAAATTGTGCATCGAATGAAAATTCCGCACTGTTTCGTACCGGAGCAAAACGCCGTGTTCCGTTGTATTGGGCCGTGTACGTGAAACGTAATATTTGTTGACGATCGTGTCTATCTCCGGTACCGGAAGTGTTCGGTGGTGTACGGTGGAAAGCGTAATTCGTTCGCTCGAATTCGATTGCTGCTTGTTGTATGCGTGCTTTATGAGTGGTAAATTGAAATACGGGCAGAAAAAAAACCCCACGGAAGGGGTTTGAAAAGCGCAATATAGAAGCGTGTCCGTGGTGAAACAATTTCCCGGAATACAATGAAAACTTCCAACTTTAGTGAATGAATACATCGGTGTTTATTTATTGTTTTCATTGAGCAGCTTTTCATCGCTTTAGGGAGTGGAATCTGGTTTAAAATTATTCTTCGTGGTTAGCCTTTCGATTTACTGACACAATCATTTCAATTCAATATAGGGAAATTATTATTCAAGCTAATGAAATCGATCTCCAGTGAAGTGTAATCAAACAAACTAATTTTAAAACAAAAACGAAACACAATTGCGCTGGCCAGTTTCCCAGTACAGGTAAGTGTTTACTGTTGCAGCACCTCGTGATCGATCAGGGAGAAACATTTTGTTGGGAAATAATTTAATTATGTATTATATGCCATAAGCATAAAAAATAACAATTTTGAATATTGTTTAAACACATTAGCCTGGAATTAGCCTGGAAGCTTAGTAAAATCACCTATTTTCCCGTGAATTTAGCAGGTTGAACTCTGTTTGAAGTGTGTACCATGAATGCGTGACCGATTGCATACATTTAGGCGCCGACATAAAGCACGTGGAACGATACCGTCAACGAGCATTTCCAGACCGCTGCTGTCAAACTCAACATGCATTCAGTGCTGTATTAAGCCTTTTATTTAGTTGTTGTTTTGCTCGTCTTTTTGAAGCACTTTTGAAACATTTTGAAACTGAATTTATTACCCAAAAGAGGAATAATTATAGTTTCCATTCTCGACAGCTGTCAGTGTGGAATATTTTTTTTTTAATTGACACAGAAACCCCGCACCAATGTGTCCATGTTTCTTAAAACATTCTTCCTCCGTGTTAACAACGATGCACACTGCCTTCATACACGCAGCATGAACAACACTCTCCCCGAGAGCGCTACCCATCTTTCATCATTACGCGGTCTAGACGGAAAACTTTTCGTCTAAAAGCATAATGTCACCTCTTACATTCCGTGCGTTGGTTTCCTTTTCGGCTAGTAACTCAATTGACTCAACTTTTGCGAGGAAAACTCTCCCCCAGGGGTTATGGGTTGTGCACTCACACGCGGGTGGTCATAACGTTTGTAGTTATTTAATTTTCAAATCTTTCCATCTTGCTCTACCGCACGAACGAAGCATCTTCCCTAAAAAGGTGAAGAGCGTATGACACAGTTCGAAACGGGATCAAGCTTCAAACGAGCTCGTATCACTGAATGCTACCGGTGTCCGGTGGTTCTGCTTTCATCAGTTAACACATATCAACCGGACGGTGGAAACTTTTTCATCACCTTCACCTTGCTGGGGGAGGGGGGGGGGACTCGTGCCGTGGGGGGGACTGTTTCGAACAAAACCCATTCACGCCAATGTATCGCTTGCCAACCGCAGACCCAGCCTCCCCACCGACACCGAGCCAGTCCCAGCAACCGTGAATGGGTCCCCATGGGATAGAATGCGATGGAGAAGGAGAGCGAAAGGCAAAGGATACCCAATTTACTGAAATACGGCGTGGAGGTTGTTGGAAAAAGTTTTTCCATTGAAAATAACGAGACATCGTACCGGTGCGGGGATGTTTGGTGAGGTGGAATCTCTACCACCACCCACAGGAACACGCAAGCAACCACCAAAACCACCTTTGATCATTACTGAACCTGAAAACTGCCTCCATTCCATGCGGAACATTGACTCCCTTGGCAGTGTGTGGAAACAGTGAAAGAAGAGATAGAGAAAGAGAGAGGGAGAGAGAGAGAGAAAGAGAGAGAGAGAGAAAGAAAGAAAAAAACACACAAAGCGAGATGAGCAAGCGATGGTGCGGTGGAGCCGGTTGAAGCGAAAAACCTCCAACTTGGCCGGAACTTTTCCGAAACTTTAACCATGTTAGCCAAACCGGTGTTTGCATGCATTTTGGTAAGCATGGCTGTAACAGCACTCGTGTGTATGTGTGTGTGTGTGCATGTTCCTGTAACCGATAGAATATGTTTCGTGTTTGGTCCATTTGCACAAGTTTCCCCAGCATGTGTAGCCGACGGTGTCGGTGTTCGCAAAACCCGGTGTGCGGTTTCGGTGTGCATGGGCCCCGTACTCACCTTACCCGTATTTGGCCACAAACATTCGGTGCTGTTCATGTTGAAGGCCTTGATAGCCGGTACGTGTGTGCTGGTGGGGAACGCTTATCGCGTGTGCCACGGGGGATGATGCTTGGTCAGCGCTGACTGTGCGAGACATAAATATTCGTGCCATGTTTTATCAGCCGACGGATGCCTTTCTCCATCGATTTTGGGGGCTGAGCGTGAATGGTGTGAAGTGGTTTAAAACGCTGCTGGTAGTGGATGGGCCAAGTGGGAGGTTGCAGGTCAGGTTGAGAAGGTTTAATAATACGTGATGTATTCGATTCCATTGCAAAAAGCTAATTCAATCGACAAGTTTAAACTAAGGATTGAATGTCGATTTAATTACATTAAAAATTAAATTTTAACCAAACGCCATTAAGCCACACTGGCGTCGACGTAATCGTAGCGTGTAGGAGCTAAATCATGCTTGCGAGAAACGGACGTAAAGGTTGCGCAATTAATTGGCTCCTTTGGAAATCCCTTAGGGTTTGCCGGAGGTGCATGCAACCGAAACTCATACAGCTAAACATATCGTAGATGTCTGCTGAACTATTACTGAAAACGTTTCCTTGAAAAAAATCTACAAACTGCATTACTGCATAGCTTAAAGAAAATTGAATCGAAAAATGAAATCGTTAAAAAAATAAATCATTGAAATAAATCATCATAAACTATGAACTAAACTATGAAATAAATCATCATAGTATACATTGATAAAGCCTTTATCAATGTATACTACTGTGTCCGAAAAGTAAGGTGACACTAGATGTCAAATTTCGCACACCTAAAGAAGCCTCTTGTTTTTATTTTTCGTTTGTCAATTTGAATGTTTTTGACAGATTTGCCAAGTTTCAAGTCACAACATCAACCCGGCTGGTAGTGAAAATTTGTTTTCGGAGCTGCGCCATGTGTTTTTGTCCATATTGACCAAGTTGTTAAGTTTGTGGAACAGCGCACCTGTATCAAATTTTGTTTGCGCAATGAAATAAACGCTGCGGAAACATTGCGGATGCTACAAAAAGCCTTTTGGGAAGATTCTATGTCGAAGAAAAATGTGTACAAAGGGTACAGTGATTTCAAGAATGGCCGTGAGAAGGTCGAAGACGGGGACCGTCCGGGGAGTCCATCCACCTCGACCGACGACCCCTACGTCGTCCAAATCAAGGATTTGGTGGTCAACAATCGTCAGTTGACGATACGAGACCTTTCGGAAAGTGTTGGGATTTCCGGCCGGCGGAAAACGGCCGGATTTGTGGAAAAACTACAGCTGGTTGTTGCACCATGATAATGCGCCCTCCCATACGGCCATCATTTTGAGGGAGTTTTTCACAACAACTGGCCCTCATATCGTTCCGCAACCGCCGTATTCACCAGATTTGGCACCAGCCGACTTCTGGCTGTTCAACAAGCTAAAACGACCGCTTCGGGGATACCGTTTGGACACTATCGAGGAGATAGAAGCCGCAGCGACGGCGGAACTAAAGACCATCCCTACATCCGCGTTTTCCACCTGCTTCAAGGAGTGGCAGATGAGGTGGAAGAGGTGCATTGCATCGGAAGGGGATTATTTCGAATGGAACGACCTTAATTTGGCCTAATAAAAAAACCATTTAGAAAAAAAACGGAAAGTCACTTTATTTTTCGGACACAGTAGTACTATGATCATGCGCATATTGTTCAGATGTACCGGCATACTCGCAATCACACTTTCCGGGTGTGGAAGGTCAGATACGTTACTGTCAGCAATCGTTTACCTTTTACCGTGCAACATGATCATCCAGCAGAACGTTCGGAATTTGGAAGAAGTCTTCTCGCTGGAATGATGGAGACATCGGATTAACCTTGTAGAGGGGGACACTTAATGCAATTGAGAGAAAACTAGTCGATCGATTAAGGTTGATAACTCTAGTCCGGACGTACGATCGATGTGAATTGATCACGCGCCCGGAATATTTGTCTCTATGTATACAAATTTTAACAATTACTTTTGTGAAATTACTCTACCTATTTCACCATAATAAGTTAGTTCCCATGTTTCGTTTATTTAGGGATATTTAAAAAAAAATTCAAATTCGGCAGTAAAATAATAATTGTGTCAGCTAAGCTTTCAACGTTCCATTTGCCGATTTGTACTATTTTTTGTCTTGAATTCATTTTTTGTGCCGCTCAATTGCTACATCTGCAAAAGGTGCGTCACATGCATGTTGTCTTTTATGAACTTTGCCTCGCCCTTTCGTGCTTACGATTTAATGTTATCTGTTTTGGAATGAATGAGAATAACGAACTCTTTGAATTGTGTATTTCGTTAGCTGCATAGTTAGCTGCATAGCTAACCAAGAACTAAAGAGCTTGTTTTCAATGGTAGCAGATGGTGATTTTAAGCAATATGGCCTGGCCGTTCCTGAGTAAATAAAAAAAAAAGATGGTGATTTTAGAGTAACTTAAGTGGAAAAAGCGCCGATCTTTTTTTCAATTATTTTCAGATTTCTTACTGCTCAAAGTTGGGGTGGTTATAACAAAAGATTGCTTTTTTCTTCTTTAAAACGATCCAGTCGCTTCGTCTTATTTATTACCACATAGCTGGAGAGCTAGTCCTTATTATGGGAGAAGGGTCCCGTTGGGATTTGGAACCGGTCCTGCTGTGTGGAACCGATAATTGATGGAATAATGATAACAGACAACTCTCTTACCTCTATTTCCTTTGTTGTGACTAATCAAATGTTGCTATGCAAGTTGTAATTGCTTCTCTTGCAAGAAATATTTTCAATGAACGCAAACCTACTAACGGTTACATTGAACTGAAGCTTTAGATTTTAAACAAAAAGTACGTCCACCTACACGGAACCCAAGTGGAATTCGTGAAGCAAAAAGAATTCAAGTGCGTAATTAAACACGAGTTGTACAAGTGGTGCAGAAGCAGCGGTCGAAGGAACTCTTACCTCATAATCGTCACCAGCATACCGATCTCTTCCCTATCCCCTCAGACACAGCTTCAACCGGCTGAAGTGAGAAGAACACTTTTCGGCGGAGGCTCAATTTGCGATAAATCTTCACTGACCGGAAACTAATTTTCAATCATGCTGCGCATAGGAGAAAGTATTTTCCATCCAGCGAAGCATGAAGTGTATGGAGCGGGGAGTTTGTCGGTCCTCCATCCTCCATCCTGCAGTGTGCCACCCATCATGAGCCATAATTTTCTCTCCCCCCCCCCTTCGTTTCGTCCACCACAATCGCTTCCTGCATGCTGCGGCGCAGGAAGAAGGAAAACCGCCCGAGGATGATGGAAATCTTCGATGGTCTCTTCGCCGGTATGCATTTATCGAATAACTGGCCGCACCATGGCCGTCGCATCCCCTCCGGCAGTGTGCACGTAAAAGTGCCATGGACACGGGCGACGGGGTTACCACATACACACTCACCGACTGTAGCTTCTTCGATTCGTTCGTGCCGGTGCAGCTTTCTAAACATAATTTTCCTTTCATCTCGAACGAACAGCACCACCCTTCGGCTTTGTCCCGGTTCGACACGGTGCAATTTTCATTTCGTTTTTCTCGTCCCTTGTTCCCGTTTCTGGCAGGAGGCAAAAGGGACGAGCGAGAAAATAAACGTTTTCCCAACGAAGCGAAGATGATGCTGATGCCAATGGTATGCTCCTTCTCACCGGTGCATGGTCGAACAATCTCGTCCGGCGTGAACCGGATGAGCTCGGATGGAAAAGCGAAAAATTCCTTCCCACACGCTCGCACTATTACTCACTTCGCTGCTGATTTTCCTGCTGACTTTGGTGAGACAGTGTGGGCGCAACGGATGCTCCCGGGAGCAGATTGCATGCGATAATTTATTTGATTAATTTTTCCTTCCTTCAACCGGCAGCTTGCTCGTGTGCTTGTCGTTGGAGGGGACTTTTTTTCCCGTTTTTTTGCCCCACATAGTAACAGTGTTGCCTTTTCGATTAACTTCTCAAACACGAGCCTCCGTCATGAGCACGGTGCCATTATTAATTGATTCGAGTGGCGGTAAAGTGGATGTTTTTAAATTTATGATAGTTTAATCTCAAGATCAAGATAGCGAAGGTGCGATGGTTTACCCGGTTGCTGGAAACGATGATGAGACCGTTAATGGTTTCTCCCATTGAAAGGACGATGCAATGTTCGGCGCTCAGAGTGAGAATTCTCAATTAACACTAATTGAAATTCGACCTCACCGGTGCTGTTTGGTGTGGTTGCTCCATTGCGGTGAGCATTGAACATAATATCGGTGAAAGTTGATTGTGGATGTAGATTGCATTTATGTGGACGATGGACAACACCTGTAAGTGTTGGTTTTGAATTATTTTTGATGGGTTTAGAGAAGAGCAAATATCAAATGATTGTTTTTCTTATGCAATTTACGACTTTTCATAACAGAGTTTGATGAACTAAAATTTTAGAAATCTTAAATTGAAATCTAATGAGGGGATTTGATTCACGCAACGTCTATCCATTAATAAAATCAGTAGAACGGGTATGAATATTTAACAATTTAAAACGATAGTAAAATGTTGCTTTCTGCAAACTTTTGCAACTGCAGCAATCTATCAGGTTTATAAATTGTTCATGCTAAATTCTGCTAGTACTAGTTAATTCGAACCGATCACAGGGAGAGATCTTTGAGATCTCCTTGGTACATGCAGTGGATTTTTTGTTTTAGATCCCATCGGTTGATACCGGAATGATGTGGCTCACCGGATATCTATAGCTCCTGTCGATATCTGTAATGCAAATATAATAAACGTTGACTATTGGTCGGGAATACAATTAGGTGTACAATAGTTGCCTTACTGTTTACTTTGGATTTTTTTCTGATTGGGAAGATCCAGAGTAGTGTGGTGATCAAACCTTAAAACTCTACTGTAGCGTGCTGCTGTTGTCACCGTTGCTTTCGTTGTGGCTATCACAAATTCCGCCACTTTAGTCAATAGTAAGACTAGGCAATTGGAATTATTAAACATTTATATTACATTTTATTGCACTGCATTCGTTGATTATTCCCAAAAGATAATCATATCTTATATGCGGATGACGCTGAAATCTTTCGCATAGCTCCGGTACCTGACGACCGTACCCAATTACAGGCGTCATTAACCGAATTCCATTCTTGGTGCCATCGTCATGCCTTAACACTCTGTCCAAACAAATGTGTGACGATCACTTTTAGCCGCTGTCGACGTCAGTCAACCTACGGCTAGGCGCTGGATGGGATAAACTTACAGAGGAAACGGTGTCAAGGAATGAGTCGTCCTGCTTGACACGAGGCTTTCCTTTAAGGATCACCTCTACCACACCGTGACCAGCAGCAGAAGAGTGCTTAGACTAGTAACCGATATGGTTCGTGAATTTCAAGACGCTACATGGTCTATCGCAACACGATCTCCAGAGATCTACCAGCGCAAACTAGCGCGTTTTGCTTTTCGATGCTGGGGCCAGAGGCTATCGGACTATCGGACCAGATGCAAACTGCTTCGTATGACTTCTTTAGGCGGAACACAAGCTAGGCTGTCGTTTATTGCGGGTCTCCTTGATCATTTCGTGCTCGGGCAATGCTAGTGGTCACCGATCGTCGGTGACAGCATTTGGCTCCTATGATCCGTTTCTTCAGATGTACCGTGTTTTCAACGCCTTCGCACCTTTGTTGAAATCAGTTTCTATTCTATTCTATCAATTTATGAAAATCTCATGCCATCACCGTAAAAGAGTTATTTGATCAGTGACGCGCGTTCCTAAAGTCGATCCTTAAAAACGTTCGTTTCGGATAGACATTTTATTGCAGATGTTTACTTTTTTTACAATAATGTTAAATCTTTTATTATTTGATTATTTATATTATTATTATTTTTAATTGTATTGTTACTAAATTGATTATTTAAGTTTTACTGTTAGATTACGTGAAAAGTACGCTCGAATATTTGCACTATTGCTAGAATACGGTTCATCTGAATTAATACTTACTTTTAATTATATTTTCAGTTAATGCAAAGTACAGAAATGTTTTATTGGTTTAGAAATACAAGCAAGGGGGATAATGGGGATTCCTGGAAAATAAGAATTTGTTATTACTCACAACATAATTTGCTGAACATTTTCGCTTTTTGCACCTGCAAGACTAGTAGCGCAAAGCTATTTATGACTTTAAATCATAATCTGCCCGTTATTAAACAGATGTGCTATCCTTCACAACCGCTGTTGTTTTGTTTTTTGTTCTCTTCCACTGAACATAACCCAGCTCAGGCAATAAACGAAGCAGCAGCAAAAAAAAATAACAACACTGCAAATTGTATCCCTTTTGCCGTACCGGGAAGCATTAATTAAATGTCAGCTGTTTTGCTATCCGGTGTGGCATCAACATGTCCACACCCGCCACCCGGCCACATCGTCCCGTGGCACCGGTGAGGCCAGCACGGGTGTCGTGTTATCTGCCGGCATGCTAATGATTTAAAGAAAAAGGTATTCCGCCGCGTTATGACACTCGCGTAATCTATGGTAGCCGGAAAATGCATTATGCAGTACGCGCGCATCGTTCGTTCTTCCTCGCCGAAAACCCGGCCATAATTCAAACTTCCTGTTGCCTCGGACCGGTGGGTGCAGTGACTAGGAAATGCACCACATAACAACAGCAGTAGGGGCAAAGTAGTAATAACAAATAAAACACACGCGAGCACACTCCGATGGCGGACAGCGCCTGGCAGCAGCATCATGCTCGAGCAAATGATGCTTTTTCGCAGCAACTTTAGCAAACCCCCGAACTGCAACCGGCAGCCAGTTGGCCGGGTTTTGTTGTACGCAAAAGGATAACGAAAGGCGCTGCGAAGCGCGCGTGTGTAGTGTAAAATAATAAAAATTAACTTTGATGCCGCTGTTCTTCTCCTTTCCAAGGCATTAGAAGAAACGACAAAAAACTGACCAGGAAAAGGCAAGTAAGAGCAAAACAAAAAAAAAAGAACCAACGTGGAAGGGTTCTTTCCTTTGTGAGAACAGCGTGAGAACGTGATGAAGGCACAAGAAATGTAGTGAACATTAAATTAATGTTTCGCTACCGGTACGAGCACGAGTACGGCACGGTTTACATGGAACCGGGTCCAGTGTCCGGAGGTGGACCTGCAACGGCATCGCTGGTGTGCGCACTCCACGCTCGGCTGTGCCGGACGGGAATCGGGTCAAGTAATTCAAAATGTGGTGAAAATGGAATGGTCTTACCCCGGTGTCCTGGTCCTTGATCTCACTGGCGTTGGGTACCGCCGTGGCCTTGCATGCAACAGCGTTTCTGTTTCAACAATTTCAAAGAGTTCCTCCTTCTGGCACACACACACAAACACACAATGATTGTGAGGAAAATCAGGGCATATATGGTGGCAGCGCTGCTTCAAACACTGGTGGCTGTTGCCCATTGCCACCAACGGTGCGCTAGCGCCATGGCGTACCAGAAAGCACTGCCCAGAAGGGAATGCGAAACGGCAAAGAAGCGACAACCCGGATTGCTATCCCGAGCAGAAGGTCGTCGGTGTATGTCGTGCACAGTGGCACTGACACTTGCCACCGTGCCAGCGAGTGGTCGAGTGGTGAGTGTGCAACAACGATGTTTGCACATTTCAGCTTTCGCAAGTGCCCTGTTTCGCTGCACTCGCTGAACTCGTCGTTTTATTTGAGCGCATTTTGAGCCCGTAAGACATACGTCTAATTAATTTTATTTGTTAGCTAGCCGTCTTCGCGGCAGTGCTTTAAATGAGGACGACAGTACAGTGCTCGCGAGCTTTCCATTAACTTCCATCGAAGAAAGGGAATTTAATAAAAGAAATAGAGATAGAAAATTTCATTTGTTAAATTTCCACCATTAGCTTTCGAAACACTTCAATCGGAATGGTTGGATTCATACAATGTATGCTCACGACCAGGGCGTTACATGTTTGCACTGTGTGTATGTGCACGTTAGCACGAAGGTTAGCTTGTTTTTTTTCCTCCTTTCCTTTATCTACCACCGGCGGGAGCGTTAAGCATGCGGGCACACAGTCGGCCATGACAGCTCAAGTGAAATGGAACGTGAAATGAAATGAAAAGCTTTTAGCACGAACACTTGCTTACTTTCAACTATTTTTTAGCCCGTCTCGTTCCGCGTCGCACCTTTACCCCTCCGTCCATAAACGAGTGCGAACGGAGCTCCAAAGAGACACAGAATGTAGCACGCGAAATATTCCCTTTCGAGAAAAAAAAAACCGGTACGTGAAAGACTGGGCGTCTCCACCGAGAAGCGATGGTACTGTGATGTTCGATGAAGGAAGGCCAGTTGCGCGTCGATTCCATTCTGGAAATGAAGGGAACAAGAGCGGCCAAATGAATCGTGAAACGTTGCACAGTTTCGTGACCATCTTTACGGATACGGTGCAATGTTTTAGTTTCGTTTCAGCACTGTGGTACTGCAACAAACAGTCAATGTAACTATCTCAACCAAACAGAGCAAAGCTGCGGTTAAAGACGGGTTTTTCGAAAGAAAAGAATAGTGTTTTCTTTCTTTCGCGAGACGAAACTACACTCTGTTGTATTGCTACTGCAGCTAATCCTAAAGGTATAAAGGGTCGAGGGTTTGTTTTGTTCGTTACGAACTATGTTACAGTGTTTCTCAGCCCAACTGAAGGCTGTCGCCATGAATCTCAACATCGTACATTTCACTGTGAACATTTTAAAATGGTAACTGATTGTCGAACTGAATCTCTTTCATAGCGTGTTTTTGTGTTTTTAAAGTAAACCCCTTCTTTCTATAGGCCTTTAAACGGTGACCTCGTATTGGCACGTCTGATTATCGATCTCGTCGTTTCCTGTGCGGATGGCTAGCGTAGGCTGCATACCATCGATCACCGGATCGATACCTTCTTCTCGTCGTAGCCATCGGATAAACAGAATTATGTTTCTCTAGTATCGTCACCATTGGAACCATTAAAACTGATCCTTTTTTATTTTAGCCAACGGGGAGCCCATTGCGGTCCAAATGATAATGATTTTGATTTAGCAAACATCTTTCAATAAGACTATGAAAACGCCTAAAGTTCTGCTATGCGAATGTTAAAAGTGGGGCCTCTTTTTCATTTTCGAACATGGGAACAATTTTAACATTTAGGACTTCGAAAATATATTATTCTTTATTGGAATAACAACCTCAAGAGATCTCGGTCTACCATTGTTGGCATTATTTATCCGCAGCGCAGAAGAAATTTTTTTTACCTGTCCTGTCGTGTTAAAAATCAGCGCCGTTATTAATACAACACCAAGCCGCTCTTAATAAAATGTATATTTTAAAAACATGTCTTAAAGTAATTTAGCTGGATATTCTGTTCGAAATAATAAGATAAAATTTATATGTTACCTTATAAAAGTTATATCCATAACACAATCTCTTTCTTCTACATTAACCTCTTACCTCGACTATACACGCCTTCATCTTTCGCAAACTGAGCACAGGTATTGCAAAACTTTAATCTTCTCATATCTAACTCCACAGCCACACAAGCTGACAAACATACAGAACGTGCACACATTGTGCAACAAATAGCTGCAAATCGGTTCAACCATTTCGTATTCCCCGGCAAACAAATCAACCATTCTGCACCGAAATCCACTCTAAGCAGTGGAATTCATTCGCTGTTTGCCATTGCTCCGGTACGGCGCTTATCGACTTTATCAGCCATTTTGTAGCCGGTGCTTTAATGCTGAGAATTTTTCACCACCCTCCGATGAAGCGAACGGTGGAAATTCTTCTTGATTGCACAAGCTATCATACCAGGCAGCAGGATGCTGCTAGACGCTCGACGCCATACCTCTGCTGAAAAGGTGCAAATATTACTCTTGTAGGAGCTGTTGATGGGAAATGATGCTTGCTTCAAGGCATACAGCAGCATTCCGATATAGTCGCTTGTCTTCACGTGGTGGCGAGAGTTCGTTTCTATTTCTTCCGGGTACTACTTCCGGTTCATGGGTACGAACATTCCAACACCAGTCGAACCGATCATCATGCTCATACGACGAACGAAAGTGAGCTTCGTCTGCGAGACAATAACGACGCAAGCAGCAACATGTTCACCACCAACTCCCGTTTCGTAGAAGCGAACAATAACAGGCCGCAAAGGAACTCCTCGCTTCTGCCAGTTCGACAGTGCTTTTTGACGGAATCGTCAACATATACGGATGCCGATAGAAGGTAAATCAGGTAGATGTTACGAACAAGTTTTGGCTAGAATTTGGCACGAGTCGTCGTACATCAGCAATTTCGAGGAGAAAATTATCTTCAATACTTTTTGCTCACAGTTGGCAGCGGGAAACATTCTTCCGGACCGTGTTCCAAAATCAAACATGCAGCTATATATTATTCGCACTTACATCCTATCGGTGGATTGATTTTCCACGAACCCAGCATAACACGGTTCGCCAGTCACGTGGGGCGATAGAAATGCTTCCCATGCAACGGCTGGAAAACCTGTACAAACGTCTCATTTACCATTCCTGCTAAACCTCAACGGTATTGTGGCCAAGGATCCTGAATACCTTTAGCATTCCGACTGCCGTCCAAGATGCAATGCACGTCGTCTGCCGACGTGATGGTGGGGTAAATATGTGTGCATTTTATGATTTTTCATATTCCTTCACTGCAGCTGCCAGGAAGCTGGCGTACACACACACTTCCTCCGCGCCGAGTTGGAGCGATTTTCAGCGCCGGCAAAGGATTCCATTGAACGAAATCCAATCAGCATCCGATCCGGAAGGGATGAAAGAGGAAACGTAACAGAGGGCAGAAAGGAAGTGCATTCTTTTCGTATTTATTGTGTCGCTTGGTGAGCGATGGTACATCAATCCGTTTGCCGTTCGGTTTCTGTTCGAGTACTTGCAACGCTTGCTATCGAGAGTGAAAAAGGAAACCCCATGCTTGATGATTGTGTGATAAAGGCATGCAAATTTAACAAGCTATGAGCGGATGAATGGCAGTGCTGATTTTGCTTTTCAAACGGTTGTAACATCTCACGAAAACTGCACTATGTTTGAAATCTGCTTTATTGCAATGGAAAAGCAACAGGCTGCTGTAAATCTTTCACGTGCACATGGCTATGATATTATTTCGTTTTAAGGACTTTGGCATGCTCACAAACGTAAACCACCATGCGCCTCCATTGATAACAAAGGTTCACTTTACATCTTCAGTTAGGAATTAATTTAGCAGCTAATTTAATGGAACACAAACTCAGATAAAAGAAATATTACAATAAAGGCTGGAGTAGATTCCATATTATCTACAATGGACCATGCTTCACAATAGATTTTTTTTATTTTGGGCGAAACATAGTTTGGACATCTGACAAACGTAAACCACCATGCGCCTCCATTGATAACAAGGGTTCACCTTACATCTTCAGTAAGGAATAAAAATTGTTTCTTCAATAAGTTTTGTTGCTCAGTTTAGTTGCGACTGGTACGGTGGAACGGTGAAAAGGCGTCATACTTAAAAAAAGTAGAAATAAAAGCATAAAAAAATAAAAAATATAAAAAAAAAATAAATAATATAAAAAGCAACTTCTTCAGTATAATCCGTTTTTTGTAAATATTGAAACTGAAAAATGTAACAGTGATAAAACAGTAACATTGGTAGGCAAGTGCTATAAAGTTTACTTGTTCACTCATAGATTTCAGAAATTGATTATATTGCATTTCTTGCAAAGAAAAGGACCGCTTACCCTTTACGAAAGTTTTCACTAGTTTTGTTTTATACTATTTTATTATACATTATATCTATTAAAGTTTAATGATATGATATGTTCGTACTACATTTTTTCCCAAGTAATTGGTAATGCATGATGATAAAAATATAGATAAACCGGTACTTCTTCATTTGCGTAAACAATTAAAAACAACCCTTTCAAACAGAAACAAAACCATAGGAACAACAAAAAAAACTCCGTTCTCTTGTCACTTGTATACCTATTGAAAAAAACTTCGCTCGAAATAAAATTAACCGCTTTTGTTGCGTTTGTCTATATACTTTTTATTCCAATCGCCCGAAGGGACCTATGGCATTGCTATGGCACCTTTTGCCGTTCAAAAGGGTCAAAACGATCCGTCACAAAATTGTTCCAAACTCAATTGTCCCGCACCATTTGGTAAGCATTCGGAAATAGTCTCCCCACCGGTCAACTGATTTGTTTGTGGGTAAAAAAAAACAGTTGCAAACAAAGTGCGTACCCATGAAATAGAAATAACCTTCACCCAGCTCACCATTTTTTTGTTGTAATTTTCCATCGGCAAATATCTTCACGGCCGCATTGTTGTTTGTGAACGGCCCGGGTGCATTATTGACTCGTAACTGGTGGGTATATTTTTGCCATCACAAGCACACACCAACCACACTCAACCAGCCAACCACCATTTTTCTGTGGAAAGTGCTCGGTGGTTTGTGCGTGTATGTTGAACAAATCATCCCGAATGTTAAAAAGTTTCCACCTCGTGGCTGATTAAAAGAGGTAGGAAAGCTATGAAACAAAAGTGAAAAGTCACCCTCCGATGACTTCCGACTGTCGGTCACGGACCCGTTTTTGTGTGTGAGAGACTAAAACAAAACAAGGGAAACATAAAGCACAAAGCAAAAAAAAAACGATCAAAATATGAAACGTAAAGCAATTCATGCAAAAACCGTGTGCTTTCAATCCGAGCCATGCTTTCCCATTGCCGGAGGCACTTTGATGATGTTTCAATTTTCCACCCATTTTTCGACGACGGTATTCTATTTCCGTGGCGCCTTTTTCCCGAAGTAGGCCATGTCCCTCCCGTTGCCAATAACACAGGCATGGAGGTTCACTTTCGCTCAGCGACGGATGGTAGCAAAGGGTGGCTTAAAACAAATAAAAACCGTACAGGATGAATGACTGGATGGTGGAAAATATGACGCAGGCTAATTTTCCTTCGTTCCCTTGCTCACTGCCAGCTCACGATCGACGGCCGGGGGGAAAAAATCACATTCACACACACATATACAGAATATTCCTACCACCATGACGGTAGAACTTTGCACGTTAAAAGGGACGTTGGTACTAGCAAACAATAGCAAAAAAAGAAACAAAATCAAACGGTTTATTAATGGCCATACTAATGGAAAAATAATTTTCCCTTTCTTACGCTACAGCGCTTGATAGGCGAAGCATATCACTGTCTCGTTTATTCATTCCTTATAAAGCACGGTAACAATTGCTTCCTCATCTCTCATCGCCACTCAATCAGGGGAGAGCGAGTGAGAGAGAAAAACAACAACAACAGGCACCGAGTGCTTTACCGCGTCAAGTCAATGCGAAACGAGGCAATATGTTTTATTGAGCTGAAAGCCGAAAAAGCTTTCCTCCTTGCCAACCGATCCATTTTCCCGGTTTGTTTTTTTTTTTTGGCAGAAGCATTACCGAAGGAGAAATAAAAAATTTCCCGCAAGGTGCTTCGCGAAGTACGCGATCCCCGCGACAATAAGCAAATAATGAAATGAGAAGGAAACTCATCGAGTGAAGAAAAGCGATAACAAACAAAGGCAAAACAAAGGAAAGAAAGCAAAAAAAAAACACACACGTCAAAAGCACGGCCGAAATAAAGACCTTCTCGAAGGATTGTTGCGTCCCCCCCCGCCACGTTGCGTGCGGTCCGAAGGAATGGTGGCCGGGTCTTTAGTGGGTTGAAACGAACGGTTGTGAAGCCCCATTTGCAACGGCTTTCAACGCACACGTGTATTTGTGTGTGATCTGGGGGAGGTTTGAGTGTGTGTGTGTGTGTTTGTAAGTGGGCAGGGTGGTTGTAGCGCAATTTTCCGCAGTTTTGTTTTTGTTTGCCGTAGATTGACACAAATTAATCCTAAAATTGCGTGTCCCAAGCTGTTTGACGCTCGCCTTCCCTTCGCTGCTGTGCTGTTGCGCGAGATGGAATTGGGAATGATTTGTTTTGTGTTTTTTTTTGTGTTGCCATCCCATTCCTTCTTTTTTTGTTATTTGTTGCCTGCTGTAATTCCATTCGCTTTGGTTTTCTAGCGCACCGTTTACAACGAGCGCCTTCTCGAGTTCCTTATTTGTATTTCACCGCACGTCGTTTCCGTCACGGCGATTTTCCTGCTTTATGGGTTTCGCTTTTCACCCGCAGGTCCCCCTCCCAGCCTCGCACCTGGTGACCCTTATTTGTACCTTTCAATCTTTCGAAATGTCACGTTAACCCTTATGTGTGGAGTAGAGTTTTCTTTTAAATTCATCTGTTTTATGTTTTAGTAAAAACATGACTAAGAGCGAAATAAAATATTTTTTGTGCTTCTGTCTCGTACCAAGTGATTCAAATTGATGATCATTCTCTAAAATGGTTTAGCATGTTTAAATATTAAACCACATGATCAACCCCCTGAAGTTATGCAATTATCATTACATAAAGTACATGCAGAGCTAAATTAGCAATTGAAAATGGATGATGAGTAAAAAATTTTAATTGAAATCGTAGCCAAATCATGCAGTAATTCTTAAAGCAATTAATTCTCACAATGAATATCATCCACCAATGAATGACTCTAAACGTTACGCCGGTTGTAGCCAACACGGATAAAGAGCAACAAAGAAACCTGACAAGCAGGCGTAGTAAAAGCGGGCTTTTCTTATCATTCCGTTACGATCGGGTTGCGCTGGAAATCCTCCTCCCCAAAACCTGATGATATCTGATACGGAAGGGTGGCTTTTCATTTTGATCTGACACACCAGCATTGTTTTAGGTACATGGTTTCTTTTTTTTATTATCAAAGTTCAACTTGATCCACGCAAGGACACTTGTAAATGTGAAAACAATAGTGTGCCGCCATGCTGGGTTGTGGGTTTGGAAAGGGAGTCTTCTCAGTTTTTTTTTGCTTCTACAAAGGAAATATTCCTTCCAGCAGGCTCTTGCCGACTTTTAAACTGTGATGAGCAACAATGGATTTGCCACCACGCGCAAATATTGAACCCAGGGAGGACTGCTTGCTCGCGCAGACAAACAACAAGGTGCAAATGTTCTACCGTGACGCGGAAATTATCGTGCGTGGCGACGCGTACGCGATACACCCGACGTGTAACAACCTCGCGGGAACCATTCAATAAACGGGGTGGAAAAACCGCACCCACTGTGGCGTTACCAGCGAGCGGGCCAATGCTTTATTTTTATTCGCGACCATTAACGGAAACGATTTGCTGCTACGATTGCTGGAAGGTCGGTATAAATTTTTACCCACGCTTAAAACAAACCGGGTTGGGCTGTGGATGGGCCTGTCGCCTGTACCGAACGAACCAAAACCGAATGTTGCAATCGCGGGGGAAAGGAAATTAATGCAAACGAAAAGCAAAAAACAAAAACAAAAAAGCATAGCTAAACTCCACAAAACAACATCAGCCCTCTTGACGATGATGGTGATGACGCCCTTCGAAAAACGGTAATGGTGGTGACGAAGATGACGATGGCCGATTATCGTTACGGCACTAAATTCCCGCTCCAAAGCGGAGGCTTTTTTATTAAAACCTTTATTATCGATAATGTGCAACCGTGGTGGATGGGGTTTGCCGAGCAGCACTTTTGCCTTTTAAAACCGAGGCAAATACCCCGCGACCGAACGCTCACCGCCAGTAGATATAATGAAAATGAAACAGACATTAAGTTGGATGGTTTAAGCGCACGCAGTCACGCCGTGTCGAATGGGATCTCGGCCTCGCCTGAGTGCGGTTACCTTCCCGCCAGGGGCTTCAATTTCGACCGATTCGCTGTGAAGTGTTGTTGTTTGGAAGTACTTGTTGATTTGGCTGTTGCTTTTTTTTTTGGTTATTGTTGTTTCGCTTGGTTGTGCTTTCTTTCAAGTGAGCGGGAAGCACCGTAGAGAAGCTCCCGGTCGCGATAAACTCGAAACAGATCGTTAGACAAGCGGTTACGAACTCACTTGACACGTTAATTAAATTCTCGCTTGACAAGTGGGTGGTACAGTTTTGGGTAAGTATCTGCGTGAGTGTGGGCGAACGTTTGACACAATTGGCTGACAGCTTTATCAATCAAAGGCTGTACCAATATGATCCGTGCAGCGGCGGATCAAACGGTAGGCGGAGTAGGCGGTCGCCTAGGGCCTCGCCATGTTGAAGGCCCCAAAAAAATTTGTGCCGATTGTGCGATTTTTTTAAATTTTACAGCAGAGTTAATTTATAGCAAAAAAATTTATTTATAAGTTAGAAACTTGATCAAAAATATCTTCCTTGATTAAATAAAACATTTGTTTCTATGTGATAAATTAAATGCAGAGAAGATTATCGACTTTGTGACTTTAAAGTATAAACGAAATTGCACCAGGATTTCCGAATGTATGGTACCAGGAGAGCATCCACGGAAGAGGTAGCTCCTGATACTGCGCCGTAAGGTATGCAATGTTTAAACACTAACTTTGCAACCAACTTGCAATGCAATGTGCCGTAAGGTATGCAATGTTTAAACACTAACTTTGCAACAAATTTTCCGCCGTAAGGTATGCAATGTTTATACACTAACTTTTCACACAAACCAGCTGTTTTTAGATTTCCGATACCAGGAGAGCATGTCTCTCAAGAGGTGACCCTCAGACACTCAGGCACTCAGTCACTCAGTCACTCATGAGTGCCAGTCACTTATGAGTGCCAGTCACTTATGAGTGCCAGTCACTCATAAGTGCCGGTAACTCATGAGTGCCGGTCACTCATGAGTGCCGGTAACTCATGAGTGCCGGTCACTCATGAGTACCGGTCACTCATGAGTGACTGACACTCATGAGTGACTGAGTGCCTGAGTGTCTGAGGGTCACCTCTTGAGAGACATGCTCTCCTGGTATCGGAAATCTCAAAACAGCTGGTTTGTATGGAAAGTTAGTGTTTAAACATTGCATACCTTACGGCGCATTGCATTGCAAGTTGGTTGCAAAGTTAGTGTATAAACATTGCATACCTTACGGCGCAGTACCAGGAGCTACCTCTTCCGTGCATGCTGGTACTTTAAATTCGGAAACTGGTAGTTTTCGAAGAAATTTTTCACGAAAAACGGGAAAGTTAGTGTTTAAACATTGCATACTTTCGGCGGTTTTCGAGCAAAATTGCTGTACAAGGTGCTACCTGTTCCGTGGATGCTTTTCTGGTATCGGCAATCTGAAAACAGCTGGTTTTGTATGGAATTTCGTACCAGCCGACGGGAAGTTTGAGCGAAATGAAGGATGCTTTCCGTTTCATCCATCTTCCTCACACTAGTGATCGCTCTCACGGGTTTGATAGTATGCAATGCAATAGTGATGGGCAAATTTATGGGCCACACTGCAGGTGTCACCTCTTGAAAAACATGCTTTCCTGGTTTCGCAAATCAGAAAACAATTGTGTTGTTCATCGCCTAAAACATCAACAAGAGCGAAACAGGTTTTTAAGAAATTTCTCTGATTGTTTCCGTAAAGTAAACCGATTGAAAACTGTACCTTGGGCGAAAAATCGTAGCAGGCGTTAGATTAATCAGGAATCGTAAATGAACGTAAATCGTAGAAAATGTGATCCAAGTAGTGGCGTTATGGTTCTCCTTAGCGCATACAAACGTTTATATATAGACTAGCTTACTAGGCCCGTTTACAGGGCTACGCAACAGAACTCCGAGATGTACGCAAGGGAGCTTTCTTTCCGAGACTTTGCTGGTGTTGTTACATCATGTTTGAAGTACATCTCCCTAACACCGATAATGCCGTAGCAAAATTATGGGCCCCCCTTGAAAAATTCCGCCCTGGGCCTCCAAGGAGATTGATTCTCCGCTAGATCATAACGGGCATAACGGGGTTCAAAGAAAAGGTGAATAAATATGTTATGCGCTAAAAATCCGTTTTTTTCAACTGGTGGTTGATGTTGAAATCAAAAATGTTAAGTATCTATCAAAAAATATCATATTACATCAACGTTCGTAAAACCGTGAAGTAAAACGAAATCATCAAACGAATGATCAAATCTATCCAAACAGGTACCACTATCACTTCGCTTCTAAAAAAATCTGAAAATATGATTCTGAAAATCAGAAATATTTGCAAAAATATCAACTCAACTCCGGCAAACAACGGCTAAAATTACTTTCATTCGTTGACACACATTCTTCTATGAATATTTAAACGTTCCACTCATTCTAATACGACAACACGTATGATCAACGTTCAAACCCACTTTTCTCAGAAGAACATTATTGCTTTTCGGTCTCCTCAAATTTCTAAGAGAACTGTCAACCGATTGGCTTGAAAATTTCGCAGTCATTTTACACACAATTTACTAGTGCTTGTGGATCGTTTCACACTACCCCCTTTTTGGAATGAAGAAAAATGTTTAAAGTCACTTCAAAGCTAGTACTATACATTAACACTTTTCTCAGAATTGCTACTACAATAAAGTTTCCTGTTTATAAATATCTCAAGCATTTGGATTCCGATTATTTTTAACATTAATATAGTGGATACCGTAAATTCCTTTTATCCGAGTATCTATGAGCTTTTCCCGCGGAATCTTTATATATTTCACCTGAAGTGGCATCGCCCCTCCGCATTTAACTCGATACCATATAGCTTCATTGAAAAGAAGCTCTTTGATCTTTAATACTTTAATCAAATTATTTATTAATACAATACATTAATACGAGTAGAACAGCAAACTTCATCATTATCGAAGACATGATCTCTCAATTGCTGCAGCAGATGCTTTTAGAATTATACTTTGAGGTAAACCGAAAAACCATTTCAACTAACATCCTTTTGCCATATCATGTTCTTGCCTTCTACTAGTCAAGCTTTAGCCAAAACCATCTTCTTCACAAAACACCAGCACGCCCAGATGCAATATCTGCTGCTTGCATTTCCCATTTAATGAACAATCATTAATTACAACCGATTGTTTGCATTGCGGGTGTGGATCCCCACCTGACGTTCATTAAAATTGTGTCCCCGATAATCCTGCCACCCGTTCCCGACCCATTTTCACATCCCTCCCGCGGCCACATTATAATGATGAGCCTCGTTTTCCATCATCTGCCCAACCGGTGCTGCTGGTGTTTTTATCCATCTCATTTTTTATCCGATGCCACCACCAACACGAGCCACACGTCACGTACTACAGGGGATGCGTAGTAGCAGGACGAAGGTCAACAGAGAACCGGACCGTCAACATTATCCGGGGTTGTCGTTGTTTTCCATCTGAACACCCGCATCCGGATTCATTCGCTCGCTGTGTGTGTCTGTGTGTGGGCATCGCGGAAGAATCATGTCGGAGCAGTTTGTGAAATTAATTAATTATAATAAAATAACGCGAACAAATATCATTATAGCTGAAATTGATAACGGATGCACTCACCTGCCCCAAACTCCGAGCCGGCCTCTGGATGCAATAACGAACCGGCACCGGCACCCACACGCATTCGCTGCCACATTGACGATGGTCAAGCGACAGGGAAGGATTATGGGTTCCGGAACTTTGCTGGTGGGTTCGGATAGGGCTACCCAGCGCGATGGTCATGCCAAAGCAGTCTCGAGACTGCAAACAAGCGGTTGGTTGGTTGGGCAGTGGGCAGGAAATCCCAGATTAATTGGATGCGCAATCCTCCATCCGGGTTTGCTGATGTACTGCTGAAGTCCGGTGCAAAATCGTACACAGGTGCAGATCCGGCATGCATCGCACCGCCCGTACCCCATCACCCGACTACTGGCCGATACCGGCTGCGTACATTGGTTCTCCGTCATCTGTCTTGCACAACCGTGTCAGAGTCGGCATCCAGTACGGACAAAAGAATGACATAGCACACAGCCATCGATGGTGGCGTTGGATTTGAATGAGATTCAACTCCTCCTCAACAATGGCGACATCCACCGATTGTGCGTTGGTGATTATGCGGTACGGTTCTGTTCATTACGGGGCTAATAAAATTTATCACATGGTTCCGGCCTGTGTTCGGCCGGTGCATTGTGCAGCTGTTGCTCGGACCGTACCGACGACCGGGCAAAACAAATAGAGCCAGATCAATAAACACATCCATCGTGCTCTCTAATAGTGGAAAAGTGAGTGCACAGAGAGCGATAGAGGAAAGAAAATAAACAATCCAAATTGGGAAGTCAGTATATTTACGAGATTTATTATGGAATACTGGTAACAGTAAACAAATCTCTTTGAAAATGTCATGTTACGCTTAGTCAACGAAGAGTGATTTTTGATATATTATATTCTAGTTTTACATTTCTTGAGTAATTTTTTAGAAGAAACACATGTTCAACTATTGCATACCTTTAGGCTGAATTGTTGATATATTTTCCAACTTTAATTTTAATGCTAATTATGGTTGTAGCAAGTGTTGTGTAACTAATTAAATAATGATTAATTCGTTATCCGTTATGTATGTATGTTTATCATACGTGAATTAGAAAAATCGGAAGGATACAAATAAACGCGGTTTAATCAGAGAGAAAGTAAATTATTCACTGCTAAAAATGCTGCACATTAGAAAATTTACCAACTCCATGCAACAACAGCGAGTATGCAACAGTGGTATAGTGTTATTAAAACAAACACAATATCTAGCATCAAAATAGAAATTTGCAAAAGCAATCCAGCAAAGGATCGATCTCAAAACCACCAACCGATAGTTTCATTCGCTAGTTTAACTTTTACATTAATTAAACGACAAAAGATAGCTGCATTCAGGTTCACCACAGTGGTACTGAATTACCCTGTCTAAACGCTTCCTTTATCAATTGCCTTACAAACCTTTGGTTTTGCTACAAAACGATATAAACAAATACTTTCCCGCCACAACGCTAACCGATAGCTCGTTCGATTCCGGCGTTCGATTTGCGAGTATCAAAAAGATCAAACAAAGTAAAATATACCGTCCAATCGTAACACCAGCGCGTTCGACTGCAAAATCCTCACGAGCTGTAACCGATCGTCGTCAAGCGAAGCAACCGCAATCGAGCGTTTCCATGCACTTCATTTCGGCGACTTTCGACCGTGCGGTTTGATGCGGTTGTCGGCGTCACGACCACGTGCAAATGTTGTTTCCCATCCAAATAGCATCATTTATGTTGCCGTCCGCAAACTTTTCCAGGAGACTGAGGCAAGTCTGAAAGGCAAATGAATTTTTGATGTTTTTCTACGCCACGGGTGCACACATCACCTCAGAGGTGGATGTCGCGGGAAAAAAATGTCGAATTGATGTGGTTTAGTAGCGCGAATTGCATACTACCAGGCGCTCCACAGTGAGTGACCGTGACAATGAAATGAGGAAAGAGTGCGTGTGAGTTTTATATGTTTCGGTATGATTTTAACAATCGGCATTTGCACAAACCTTGCCTCGCAAGAGGTTCACTAGCATTAAACAATGCTTCCTCGTTTCGATTTTGTGTGGCCTGCCGAAAAGGGAGAGAATAAAAACGAGGCTCATCAGCAGCATGCACCTATTGTCACCTCGTACGTGGATTGCATTACGCATCGAATCAGAAATAATTATGCCACCACAAGTCACGCACAGCAGAAGTGCAAACCATTTCCAGCCCTGTCGACAGTATCCTGCGGGTCAGTCTGTTGGTGAATAATTTAATTGAAATCACAAATTTCAATCCAGCCGGAAATCTCCACCCGGCCGAACCCGCTCCAACCGCTCCAATGGCTCGGCTGTGATGGTGGGTGTGTTAGTTTTCCACTTTGCTAAAGGCCTGGGATAGACCAAGGATTAAAGGCGAAATGCTGGCATTTCGGGGCACATGGCGGTTGGCTTCCTGACCGAACAGAATCCCCAAAACTTCCCGGAAGTGGCCAGAGCCAGAGTTGCAGAGAAAGGAACATAGGGCGCGAGTGAGCGAGCGAATCCCTACGGGTGGAAAATTGCGTCAAAATCACACTCCGAACAAGCGAGTGACCTCACCGGACCGTTTATCATCGTTCCGCAACACTAAAATACCTACCGTCTGCCCAGCGTCACCAGGGCCGCCGCGTGCCGTACCGTACCACCGCGCCACCGCGTGACAAGTGACACTTTATAAATTTTGAAAATTAATTAAACTTCGTTTTTAATTAAATCGAGCTCAACTTTTTACCGGCGGATTATCGAGCCCGAACACATGGTGTTCGCTGCTGGTGCCTGCCACTGTATGCTTGTGCGTGTACGGAAGGGGGCAAACCGTGTGTGTGTGTGTGTGTGCGTTCGAAAACTCTACCAACTTCGTGCTTTCGGTTGGTCCTACTTTGCGTAAACACAGTGCTCTAGCTAACTGCTGTGAAAATATCCACCGCTGCCAGGCGCACATTCGGTGATGAGGCGTAAAAACGCGTCAAAAACCGCGACACCACGCGCTGACGCGTCTGGTCGGTACCGAGCTAATCCCAGGTGTTTACATATTTTAGGCTTTGCTAAGCATTAATACTCACCACGTGGCATTCGCCGGTACTTTTCGCACCTCTGTCTCGAATTTTCCACCCCCACCGTTACCGTTGGGTGCGCTCGCACGGCTATTTGTTCGATCGCAAATAATCGGTTGGTAGTAGACAGCTATCATAATATTCAATTAGAGGCATGGTACAAAAGCAGGATAACGCTTGTATGGTAACCGGAAATGCAGCCGGAGCGTGTGATCGAAATTAATTATGCCACTAGCGCGGGCCTTGGCTGGAATGTGCACGATGATCCGACCCTCACCGTGCACCCGGTTTCGCGGAATGATCGTGGTGATGAGGTGAGAAACATGCGTGTTGGTGTGCTGATTGATTTATCAGCCGGTATGAGCGAAGCTGGCCGGGATTGTGGTCAAGCTGTGACCGAGTCTGTTCGTGCAATATTAAAACATCACCCTCCGAACGGTGCACTTGTTATCACCGGGGGTTTTTTATTTGCACATGAAGAGTCGAATATTTAATCCGATTGATGAATGGGAATATTCTTTGTTAAAGTCAAGTGAAAAGCAAATATTATGCTAGTTGCATAAAGAGAGGTCTCGCGTTTGGATTGTTGCATGAGAAACATGGATGAATGAAAACACCGTCACAATGTGCAAAAGGGATAAGAGCCGTTGGGCGATTTGGCGGTGCTACTGCGGTAATTATGAGTAATTCTTCAATGGTATTATACTCCAAAAGAACATAAACCATTTAAGCAAATAAGAAGTCCAAAAATGGAGGCTTTAAAGTGAAAACTAGTTCAATTGTTTTCATTAAATAAAATATAAATGATGGAACATTAAAATCAACATACGTTTTTAACACATGCAGGTAACTCTAGAGAACAATTACCCCTGAGAAGATGCAGTTTCAAACCACACTTCAAATTCTAGAACTAAGAAGTTAAGAAATGTAGTCCAAAGTGTATCGTATCGGTAATTTCTCCGGGGGATAAGAGCTTCTCGCTGAACGTAGAATGAGTATCTGGACAAGATATAAATTGTAATACGTTCTGAACCATGTGAGATGGTGCGAAAAAATATCATTTGGACGAAGTGATCTCCATTGCCGGCGAGATCAGCTTGACAGTTGATAGAATCCATAGACGAAATACACCGATTTGTATTCAGTGGCAAGGACATGGAAAATGACAACTCGCACGCCAAATTTCCGAAGAAGAAAATTCTTCAACGTTTAGCGATCTATGATCAATAAATATAATTTTATTCTGAACGACAATCATTTTATCAAGAATGAACTGGGATTGGTGGGTTGGTTGGGAAAGATAATTTTAGCCAATAGTTATTAAGGTCTAACCGTTTTATGACTTACTTATCAAGCTCTATATCTGCTTCGTGCCCTTCTGTTCTGTTGAAGGAGTCCTCTTAACACCTCATGATCAAGTCGACATCGTCTACCAGCGCAGCCTTTCTGATGGATGCATCAACGCCTACTCTGTCCATGTGAAGGATCTAAAAGATGTAATGTCCTGGGTCGTTCAGTGTCATTCTCATGACGTTACCATCTTCCGGAGAGCCTTACTTGCTGTACGATAGTAAGTTAATCGTTCAGCTCAATTGTAGAGCTCATTGTTCGTAGAAGGAACAATGGGAGCTGAACCAAACAGTGACATTATTTATATTGTCGGACAGGCCACTTCTTCGGTCTGTGAGGCACGTTGATGCTACGTTAGATGAATCCAGCAGCCTGAACCATCCATTAACAATCCAGCTCCAGTGGGTTGTCGAGATCGACAACTTAAGGTATATATGCTCCTATCGGGTTAGCATTTCGGATAAGTGGCGTAAGGTGACTTTGCACGATCCTCATTTTCTTGACATCCTCATAAACGTACAAAATATAGTTTGATTACATAAGCTTTTCAAATGCATGCTCTAATTGTTCGGGTTAAAAAATGATCGGTTTTAATATTATTTTTGTTTAGGAATGTTAATAACTTTTGTGCGATTTGTAGCGATTCGGAGTAACGTTTATTGCTTAATTGTCTGCTTTTTTATTGTTCGATATAATTGATTTAATTTAAATCGATATAAACCCGTCCAATACATAAGCAGTATTGGTATCCGATGTTTATTTAAGCTTATTCTTCGTAATATGGTCGCAGGACCAAATAACTCACTGTATTCCATTATGCTCTGATATATCAAACTTTCACGATTAATATCAAAAGTAACATCGCTGCGTGAATAAGCCAATTAATGGATTCTAATGTACTACAAGATTATATACTGTGACTGTCACGGAATACTGTTGCCACTTCATTTCTCGGAACCGCAACTAGGTAATCTTTAAATAGATTTGTTGATTGCTATTGATTGATTGAAAATGCAAATTCAGTGCGCAGCAATTAAATTTTCCATTCATGCAACTAGAACAGTACAATATTCTCCCAAGGTTGTAAGAAGGAATTTCTGCTGAATATAACCATTCTTCGAGATGTGGTCGATACATACTGTTTACTGTAATAAAGTAACATGTCAGTTCTTATAAGTGATACAATACAGTCGAATTGTATTAAATTTCTACTAATTTTAAGAGAAAATCACCAGAAATCCAAATGAAAAGTAGGAACTTTTATTCCTTTGAGGTTATTTTAAATAAAAAAAAAACACTTTATCAAGAAATGGAAAACTATTGTCTTACTACCCAATAAAACGTTTCAACCTGAATGCGACGCTGCCAAACATTGTGTGGCATTTTCCTGTTTACTTTACCCGCTCGAAACACGGCGTAAATTTGTTCTCCGTTTTTTCGGTTCTGGTTCGTCGAAAATTATGCAGCGCACCAACGTTGACGTTTCCATTGATCTATTTATAGTGTGCAGCAACCGCACATGCACACTGTGTATGTACCGCACCCATAATGGTCGGATTGCATTTCACCCTGAACCGGGTCGGAGGCCCGGATTTTTTTGTTGTTGTTGTGTTTGTTCATTTCATGTTATGATTCTCACTACATAAAAGGGTTCGCAACGTCCGAGCGCGCATGGTAGGGTTCAGCGAAGCGGTGCCCCAAGGCAGAACAACCACAACAAACTTCACCCTCACTACACATTTCGCTACTGATGAAAACAACAGCAACAACAAAAAGTAAACTCAAGCGTGATAATCGGTAAGTCAAGAAAGTGCAAAAGGAACCGACGCCGTTGCTGATGTTGATAAATCGGAGAAAATGAGATCAGCGTGGATTTTTAGGTTGATGGCAGGAGCAGCACCGGGCTGATGCTATCCAAACACGTTGCACTTGCATATGCACCGAGCAGACAAGAAGTCAGTTGTCTTGCACGACCATCATCCTCCTACCGGGAAACGTGTTTGTTGTTGTTTGTGGCGTTTGTTCGTCGAAAACCGGTTGCTCTTGCTGGATGGTTGGAAAAGTCGGGAAATCTAATTCCCCCCCCCCCCCCCCCCCCCCCCTTGCGCTGGCATCCAGTTCTAGGGAGTGGAAAGGCCTCAAAACGTAGCACTTTGCTATGGACATAACGAGAAACGGGAAAAAAAACACACACACACAGAGAATATCAGGCCCGATCGCTACGACGTCGTACGCCTCGTAAATCATACAAACTCGCCTTGTTCGTTTCGCTTGTTTCGGAGATTTGTTTTCTTCGCCGTACCATTTCCTTGTTTGGGGTTGTGTCGCGTGCGTTTGGAAACATCTGGATTCGTTACATCACAACACCACGCTCCATTCGATCGTTCATTTGATCGTTTTACAATGCTCTAGATTTTATAAACGATTCCCTCTCTCTCTTTCTGTCTCAACCTTGTATGTACGTTGCAACTAACACCCCTTTCGCCAACCGAGTTGCATTGTTGCCGTTTACCTGTGCACCCTGTGTTATCAGAAAGAATGGTTTACTAAAATAAAAAAGGAACCTCCCAACGGACGATAAATCACTGCCAGTTTAATTGGTCTTCCGCACTCGCGTGTTGCGCTAATTGTGCGGAAAAAGCGAACCATTTCCAATTGATTTGTGTGCGTTTCGGTCTGCGATCTTCATCGCTCGCTAGGCTCGCGTTGAAGTCGAGTGGAAATCTAATGGGTTTTTGATTTATCCTTTTCCGTTATTGATGGGCGGTGCGATGGAAGTTGAAGTATGGCGTTTTGTTGTGATGGACCGAATGTTGCTACCTCCAACCATTGTGGGCGCTTGCATCGTGTGTTGTTCATGTGTTGGAAATATCAATCATTTCTATCACTTATTTGAACAATCTCTTGGAATTAGTTAAAACATTCACAACGAAAATGCGTTTTTTTGAACGCTTGAAGCAATCACCTTTGGACCGCAATCACCTGTTTGGGCAAATAAAAATAAATATTGGTTTGCAAAACAATGTTCTAATGACGTATAACAAGCATTCGACGGCGTTTTTAAAAATAAAAATCGAAGGGAAATCTTGGAAAATGTAAAATTCTACAGGTAAAAGGTATAAAAAATATTATTTATCTATGTTTCATCATTTCTTTCCTAAAATTTATACCAATCACCTGTTAGCCGATGTGGGCCAGGAAAATGTGAGTACCGATTTACAAAATGCTGGAACTAATAGTGAAAGTTATTTTTAATTCTTTCTGCTTTGTTTCCTTTGTTTCTTACGTACTCACAATAAATTTCTACTGAATATTCTACGCTTTTAGAAATGTAGTTTTTCTGAAAGTAATTTACTAATCTAACTAATCAGAAAGCTCAAAATTATTTCAGTTCTCCAAACAATTACTTTTAATAAATGCGGTGTCACTGCCACTCACATTGCCGATTTGCGTTTCTTGCGAAAGGAAAAGCATACCTTCAAATCTCACATGTGTGGCTTGATTTTAGTTATGCATGTTCATACAGTACCACATCAAAATACACTGAATCAACCTGTCCAATACGGGCAATGTTAAAAGTATTATCATGTTGATCTCAATTTGGCAACCAGTTCCGCTCCGTCAAACACTCTTGACGTGTCATATTTAGTCCCGGAATGACTGTTGCGCGATGTAGAACGTCCTTTCGATGCATTATTAGTGTACACAACTCTCTTCTCGGTCATTGCATAGTGGGTTCATAATGAATTCCAGGTATTGTAGACCTAATTAGGGACTCGTAACGCAAATATGGTTATTAAGTTTTGTGGGAAATCGGGAATTTTTGCGGGAGACAAAAATTAATTCTACCGTGGCAAATTATGTAAGCAGAATCTTCGTTAAAAATGTATTTGACATTAAAATTTGTGATAATAAACCGTGTGAGTAATTGCAGTATTATATGGTCAATTATTGTATTCTTAAGAATGTACTGAACAGTGGTGAACTAAGATTAGGTCAAAATGTAACCAACATTAAAAATCGAAAAATTATAATTTACGTTTGGACAGCAAACATATGACATCAAAGTGGAAGTATAAAGCATTTAAGCTTATATTCCTTCAAGGAATACACATTGAGCAAAATCAATCCTCCCCCAGGATGCATCATAACGTGAAGGGATGCGTGACGATTTTCCAATAAAACCGTAATCCGATTGCTGCTCACGGCAGGAATTATTCAACAGGAAGCACATCGTCCCTCCCATAAGCTCGGCCGTTCAATAAGTTTAATCGCATTGCGATGAAACATTGTCGCGTTTTGCATCAGCATGCAAAAGCGCACGCCATCTACCGGGCGGGCACTGAAACACAGCAGCGCTGGAATATAAAAGAGTTGTATCCGATCGCATCCATATTTCCCAGCGAATTGGCCAATAAATATGGTCTCTGTAAACGATAATTTGAAATTCCATTCACGTGCTGCATATTCCGCGTAAAAAGACTGCGGAAGAAACAAACATGGATGGATAAAAGAGAAAAATCGTTTATTTCACCATAAACAGCAGCGCCCAAGTGTAAAGGACACGCGAAAGCGAAAGCAATTGAATAGAAAATAGCACCCATTACGGTCCCGTTACGATCACGCACCGTGATGATGAAATTGATATTCTGCGGATGGGTAGGTAGGCTCAGGTGAGTTCCAAGAACCGCCCGGGATCTCGAGCACATTTCCATACGGACCAACCTTCCCATTGGGGGACAAACATAATCATCTGTGTGCGTGTTTTTTTTTCTTTTTCATCGCCTCGGGCAAGGTAGGAGAGAAAAAAAAAGCAGCTACAAAATAACCGTACCAGACACAAGCTAGACACGTCCTTTGATTCGCCATAGTTTAGGGCTTCAGGAGAGCACAGTAGGCACCGGGGGAAGCAACATGCGACAACAAGGAAAAATATATGAATGAATGCCAAGCAAATAATCTACACCTAATTTCACGCCTCTTACGCTGCGCTCGTAAAATACATGGCTTTTCAATATTTATCATCGCAAATCCTCACCATTACTTCTCATTTGCATGGTAACGGTACGGAAAACGGAACCACCCGAAGCATGTTTTGGCGCTGGAACGCGGAAATGTCGTACATCGTCAACCGTTCGGGACGGGTGTTTGTGCCGTGACAGCTCAAACGACCCTTGAAATCCCACCCGGCGGATGTCGGATGAACTGTGACGAGGTTTGCGTACGGTGGAGCTACCAACGGTGGGTGGTTTGGTGCAAAATATTTCCACACTCACACACACATTCTCTGACATACTTTCGCTTTTCGCCAGTTTTTTTCCGCCCCGTTTCACCACACCATTCGCAGCGCTACTGAAGAAAGCGGAAGCGAAAGGAAGAAAAACCCTGCGTTTTGTATTCGTTCTGGGGTTAGTAAATAATCTTGGGAAAAGAAACTCAGCAGCAGCAGAAAGAGACCCACACTTCCGGTCCACGTGCCCTTGACATCGTGTTGAATATTTCAAAAGTCATTCAAGCGGTAAGTCGCCGCGGCGTCAGGACAGGTTTTTGCGAGCCACTAGCACGAGCTTAGAATAAATTTCTTCCTCGCTCCGGTGGCTCACTCGACGGACTCGCTATCACCTCCACCCGATTGCTCCGTGAGCATCCCTTTCGGTTTAGCGGCCAACGGTACAGTGGAATCATTCCGGTGAAAATCAGTGCCATTTTTGCGTTCCTGAAACTGTCACACGATGCCACCCCGTTTTCCTTAACCCACCCAGCCCACACCCGGCCTGCTTCGTCCGTGGATTAGATGAATGTGTTTCCGTAAGCGTAGCATGCAGGATTTTGACAGCTTTCGGTTTCGGGCTTAAGGGTTGCGTTCGATATTTTTCCGGTTCCGTCGGGTATAATAGCGCACGGAATCCCCTCCGGATTCTCAACTCTCCAGAGAGAAGAGGTTTAAATTTCTTAACCCGTTACGTTGCAAATGTGTGTGTGTGTGAGTTCTTGAATCCTTCGTCCTCGACGTGGAGGTATTTTTTGAAATCGTTTATGTTGATGAACCATATTAAGGGTAATCCGGTACGAGCGACTACGATGGACAGTTTTTATGGAGCGTCTATGCAAATGATGGAACGTGAAAAATCGATATGAAGTTGGGTTCGGAGCTCAAG
Source organism: Anopheles moucheti (assembly GCF_943734755.1). NCBI lineage: Eukaryota > Metazoa > Arthropoda > Insecta > Diptera > Culicidae > Anopheles > Anopheles moucheti. The sequence continues at coordinate 45,365,532 of NC_069140.1, forward strand.
TTGTGGTTTTTGTCAATCTTTTTAAAGTGTATTGCTCACTGTTGTTTGTAAAATGTTTGGAATCTACTTTAAGGATGCTATGCGTTATGGATCATTGCTTAAATTTATTTATTTTAATATTCCCTAGAATAGCAGATCATTAATAAACGAATTATAACCGGATTTCCACAGTATTGAATATCGACTGACATTTTACTGACAGTAAGTATCATATTTCATATTCTGCGATATGAGATCTACCAATGGATAAGTGTCAGTCAATCAAGTCAATCTTGTATGTTCGTTAATTAATCCGTTCTACAGCAAATAATGTTCACTTTAAGTGTATTTACTGATCGTTTTGTTTGTTGCATTTAATTAAACTTAAAATGTTATTATAATACACACTCTCGATTGAATTAAATGATGTGTTTTTTTTTATTGAGACCATTCAGTAGCCAATTATTAATATTTATTGAGCAAGTTTTAAAAAGGCATTTGTCTCATGCACGCCATTCGCAGGCGTAGCACCACTGCTGCGTCGTTAGGATGATATTTGCTAACATATAAGACAAAAACATCCTAGGATTTGAAAGCCCGCATACTGTCTTGTGCTACAGAAATTCTTTTCTGAGCATCAACAACTCCACAAGTGCTTCGCGGAATTCTGTCTGGGATTACTCGATGTGTCCCGCTAGAAGCTCTTCGATATGATTATTTTCAAATCCCAATATCAAACGTAACACGTTCAGTGGTATTCTGATCTGGCATTGATCTGAGCAACTTCCGTACATTCCATATCAGAACAAAATCACTTCAATGTAAAGACTTCGGCATTAGGTAGCGATGAAAACGAGTCCCAGAAATTCATATGTGAGATTTTTATAGTTAAAAGAGTTATTAGCGTACCATTGAAAATTGCCCGTAGGGATAGTAAAAAAGGTTTGCTTTACTTCTAAATATGTGCAGTTAAAATAATAGATTTTCTCGAATGCAACGTTGCAATAATTTATGTGATTTAATGTAAAATTGATACATTTGCAGTCAGTTTCATACTTCAATAGCAATTAAATTATGTTACAGAGTTGATGAAACAACTGTATCACTATATTCAACGACCCGGCCTCAATCACTGCCGTTTCGTAGCGTTCGAACCAAAGTACACTGAACTCTAGGCATTCGGCATTCATGCTACTACTTTTTGACCAAAAATTCCGAACATGACCCAAACAAAACTGCCCCAAACATGGCCAGGGAGATGACCTACAATGGTGCACCATTGTTCAAACATTTCAATTATTCCCAGACGCGCACTGAGCGTGTGTGTGTTGCGTGTAGAATTATGTGTACGAAGCCAGAACACATTGACGCGTGGAAAACGTGAACCGGGCGCATAGTTTATGTTAACGTGCTATGGCTTTCTAAAACACATGCCGTGATTTATGTGGCACACAGACGCGCGTAGTGCAGCGTGCAGAAGCAGAAGCAGCAAAATGGTCGAATTGTTCGAATTTTTGTTTGCTTCCACAATGCGCCTCCCTCGACCTCGAAGCTGCAGCACGAAATATTATGCAAATATTCAATTATTGGCCAGTGCCAGTTTCGCAAACTCATATTCCGTTTCCGATTTTTGGCCAGCGAATTGTTAGCGCCCACTGCCCACACCGCCCGACATTCCCTTTTTATCATAGCCCTAATGTAGTTATGGCGAGTGGTTGAAAAGCGATACACGATCGATGGGACATCCGAGTTTATTTTTAGCACCAAACGATGAAAAATATTCGGCACACGGTGATACATTCTAGCTTGCACGTCGCTCAATTCCGCAATCGAATGTTAAGTGAATGTGATAGGAATAGAGGCAGCGGCAGAAGAAAAAAAAATAATTGGAAAACATAATTGAACCGACTCCGGCCGGATCAGTTTCCGTTTTCCATTTTCCCAAGGTTAATTTTTCAATTATTCTCTAGTCTAGCGTTGCTGAGGCTGACCAATTCCCGGTGCGCGTGTGTTCAGGGTCAGCTGGCCCAAATATCGAGGGCGTAATAATTTCCCTCGGGAACACGTCCGCACACACCCACCCGACCCGAGACACGCGATAAAAGGCCGCTCACGGTTTAGTTGTCAAATATCGAGCCAAAATATCGACCCTGTGACCTAATCCCCCTAGCATCCCGAGGGATAACATCAGCTTCGGCGGCTATAAAAAGGAAATCAACAAATATTCATATTATTACGAATACCTTTCGCACTTCCCGTTGCCTTCCCAAACCTTTCCAAGCTTCGCGGCGGTAGAGACAAAAAAAAACAAAGCAAAAGGCACGCAACACCAGCACTAATAATGCTTGCTGTCAATTTTATCCAAACACACATCTCGACGTTTGCAGCATGTACAACAAAGTGGCTACAAAGTATCCCTTGCACGCTTCCCGCGCAACACGCCCGAGGGCAAATCGTCCAGGATTTCCTCACACGAACACGGTAGCGCAAGATAACGATCTTGCGAAACCCTAACGCAATAGGTAGGTCAATCTTTTACCCCCAAGGACGCTGAACTGAACGCAAGCTCGCTCACGAATAAAATGGGCGACTTTTTGCCGTTTGCTCACCAATTAGACGACTCCGGAACGGGGCTCAGCCATCCCAGGGAAGCTCAGACGCCAAATCTCATCAATCATTATCAGTGTGTTGTGTGGATTGGGGCTCGGTACGGGCAGCGCGACCAGGCACAGCGGACGGTTGGTTCCGGTTCATTGTCCAAGGGTGGAACTGTATGGAAATGGCCGGTGCTTCCCGGCAGCACAAATTGGCTCATTATGCCGATGGCTTGCCGTCGGGACAGGTCGGAAATTGATTATTATTTTGCGGCACGGATTAAACACCGCCAAATCCCAAAATCTCTGCCGGCTGTTGTTGTCTCTGCCGGTTTTATAGCAGCTTTTGTTTAAAAAATACTTTGACAAGAATTAAATTGGGACAGCGCGGGACGGATTTTGTGAGTCTTTTGTTTTTATTAGAGAGATTGCAACCCGCTTGCAGTACCATCATGTATGTGGGTTTTTCTCTTTGGGCGGTTTGGAATTTTTATTCCTTCCCTTCCCCCGCTGGAGTATATTATTGTTTGTTTTGTGTCAGAACATGTGTGTACAACACGGGAAGAATGTTAATTTATGCGTACAAAAGCACTGGATCATCGATCGGAAAATGTTATAACGAGCGCACTTCCCAGAGGCATTTCCCATTCATACGAACATAAAAGCGCATTTCTTAGTACTGCATTCCGCGCATAATTGCACCCATGCATTTCGGATTCATGTTGAAATTGCAATTATTATGTAATCACCTATTCACCCGACTTTGCTGCAATTAAATGCTACTGAAACATACTTGACCGAGGCGGACTTGCCATGATTGGAAAAAACACATCTTCATTAACCGATTGCATGTATTGATGGAAAAGTTTTTCAACACCAAGTTATTTTAATGATTATTTATCTGAAATTTATCTTGTTTTTCTTCAAAATTAATTACTGGTATTGTGCTTTGCGCGCAAAAACAATATTTTTAATGCTCCTTCTGCTGTACTGCATGCGTGACAAAAAATGTCCCCAGAACTGAAATTAGATGCTGGCGCCGTGGGGAAACCAACAACAACCACAAAACAGAGCTCCACCAGAAACAAAACGCAAAACGGAAACCTTTTTTAAAAAAAAACATACACACAAAACACACGTGCAAAGAACCCAAACGGGAATGGTTCACGCGACTTGCGGCCGGTTTTCTGGTAATGACATTTTAATAATGTAAACAAGGAAAAGCGGAACAAGAAAAATCTCGGCAACATAAATAATTTATCCTCCACCGAAACGCATACACCCGCGAGTGTCCCATGGGACGGGGGGCCTATTCACGCCGTCCGTTAAACGAAACCAGATGGCAATATTACGCTCCCCGGGCTAAATGAGGAACAACCCGGTACGGAACAGAACAGGCACGTGTGTGTCAGAGGAGATAGAAAGAGAGAGAGTCTCTTTCGACGACCGAAGCAGAAGAAGAAAACCGGCAACTCACAGCATAATGCTGCACTGGGACACTGCCTGTTTTGCCTGTGTCCTAATGAAGCAGACGATGGAAATCAACGCTTCCCAGGCGAAGGAGCGCCAACACCAACCATCACCACGTGTTTTGTCCCCTTTCACTCGGAATCAACCCCCCCCCCAGCGTCGTATCTCCCCACCCAACCCGGCAACGGTCTAAGTTTGCAGGCTTGCCGTTAAGATTTGGCTGTTGCCTGTTTCTTTGCCGTCTTAGCCTGTCGGCAGGCCAACGCAGCATGGCCCGTTCAGCCCGTAGGGACGGCGTTAAGAAATGGCATTTGTCCCAAAACGGTGGCGACCACAGTCCCGGACCCGTATAAAGCCCCGTTGCTGTTGTGTGCGGGTAGGTCATTGAAGGGTTGGCAGCGCAAACGACGTTGGCAGTAAAATTAATAAACGCTGTGGGTGGTTTTGTCAAACAACTTTTGCTACAAATTAGGGTTAAGCGGGGCGATTCGGTTTCGTTTTTCGGTGCGTAACTGTGGATTAGGCAGCGCCGGACTGTGCTGTGTTCTTTTTATCAAATGCATGCCTAATATAATGATAGGCTGGCGTACTTGGCCGTGGGAATCGAATTTGGTGCGAATAAATTAACTGTAAAGTACAATGTTTCATTGTCAATTAATTCCATCGTGTTCTGTAGTTTGTGAAAAAAAAACAAATAATGGAATAACAACACTTATGAGGTTGAACTACTTTGTTGCATTAGATGCGTACGAATTTGACTATCTTTTGAAGAGAATTTTCATGTTTGCTACTCAAATGTTACTTCAATTCTAATTGGCGATTGAATATTAATTATAATCAACAATGAAATCAATGTTGATTATACCACACTTACGTATTTACAACCTTTATTTAAAAAAATTCTTTTCAAAATCAATTTTGGTTCTTATGAAAACATTGGAATACATTAAAGGATATTTACATTAAAATGCATAGAAAGCATTGAAGCATGACTTTTGGAATCTCTTGGAATCGAAAGCAACATTCACATCAATTGGGAGACATTTTCTTCTCCGAACAATGGAAGGACATTATCCCGGGTGTGCTAGACCGAGTCGATACCTTTGGATAGGAAACCAGGGTTCTCCTTATGGCACTCTGTATTTACTTACTATTTTAATAGTTATCTCATTTATTACCGTTTGGTGGTTGTGATGGCTACCGTGAATAAAATTATTTAATAAAATTCTTGCATCCTGCCAATCCTTTGGTCCTATGATCAAACATCATTTAATTCGTACCCTTTTTGTTCGTTTCCAACTGTAAAAAGAACTTCACTAGCTTCCTGATACTGACAGCTACGCACTCCGTTTAGTGCGTAAGCTTAACTTCTCGCTACGCTACGGTTTACGATGCCGGACTCTCTTCTACGCTTCTAGCTTTGTTCGCAACGGTGGTCTTCCTTCATTTCCATGGATTCCTTAGAGTGAAGCTTATGCAATGAACGCTATACACTAAATACTTCTGCCCAAATAGAGTCTATCACGAACATTTCAAGGTAGGTCGGAGCTTATCATTCCAATCTAGTGGTCACTGCAGCTTGACGAGTGGTAACGCGCCATGCAATAGCGAAATCTAGAATCGTTGGACTTGTGTCTGTCATTGCAGCCATGAAGAACTCCAAGAGTTGTACAAAGTCTTTTAAAAGGCATTTCTGCTTCATCGGCGTCCTATCATTTCGGTCTGATTTCCGGACCAGAGTAAACAAAACGTATCTATCGTAGGGCATTTTTATCACATAACAAGAAATACCGGAACCGGAACAACAAATACCTAACCCAATGATAATTGAAATGGCGCTATAACCATTGCCAACATGCCCTTAAAACCATTCATTCATTACACTATAGCGCATCAAAAATAGTTAAATAAGTCTTACATTTGCTGAACAATACGCGAAAGCATGTCAACAGGCGAACTGCTTGCTTGAAAATGTGTTGGGTCTCAACAAACGCAATATTTTTCCGTTTATTCTTCTTAAACCATAAATAAATATGTTGGAATGAAAAGAATTTGTTGGATTAAAGTTTATTTATTTTACATTTCAAAGTTTAGTAAATAATATGATTTATTTTTCCATTTTCTTAAACTACGGTAGCTTTAAACTTACTTACTGAACTGTTTAAGCATTTTGATGATAAAGAAAATATTATGTAAGTCTCTAGCACCGTTTTTATTTGATTCGCAACGTGCGCTTTACCCACGAACAGCTTTGATCGCATACTCAAGTGTGTGTGTGCTTTTTATTGTGGTCCCATTCATATTGGAGCTGCTAAAGCTTCTTATTGCATTCGGCTGATTGCAGTTCTATACCACAAACCCATTTTTTCATTGCTTAATATTGCAGACAGCGCTCCCATTTATCATGCCACCCTTGGTACGCACCCTTGCCTGCCACGAATCCAAACCACCGTAAATCATAAGACGCGCATCACTTCCGTCAATTTTTCATCTTGCCTCGGTTGCGAGAACCTTTCTTCCTCAGTTGCATCGCGTTGTTCCGGTGTGATATTTTCTAGCAGCTAGAGGCAGGGAACAAAAAATGCGGTTCTATTTCATAAGCAACATCACTTCCACGTGCACGTGATGTGGTGTTTGTGTGCGATCCGCTCGGTGGCGTGAAGCCCGGATCAAACGGAACCCACTCGTTTCCATTCTTTATTCATTTCCGTTCAAGGTCTGCTTCCGCTGTTTGGCGCCACGGTTCCGTTTCGTCCAATTCGTCGCCGTTCCCTGAGACTTTCCCTTTCTTTGCACTGTTTGCGCTGGGTTGCGCTGTTTGCGTCGCGTCCGCCCGATGGGAGTGACACCAACAAATTTAAATTTAAACACTTGCTCTCTCCGGCGTACGGGACCCGGCGTGCGCCTCGGCGAGGTGTGCGAGGGTGCGTGTAATTTGTATGCTGGACGGGACACCCGAAAACACAAACAACCGTCTTTTCCTGGGGTGGTGAAGAAGCAACAAAAAAAAAAAAGCGCCGCTCTCCTGCCACATTCGGAGCAACACGGAAAGTCGACGACCGGTCAGCAAATAACGATAACGACATTCCGAGCTGACACAACCGGCCATTTTCTCGCTTCATTTACCGGGTTTGTTTTGCGACCGGTTTCTTGCCGTAGCTCCCGGTAGAATCACAACCAACGACCCTTGTGGACGCAATCTGTTCCACGTCGGGGGAGGTGAAATCGACATCTCCTAGCTTCTGGTTCATCCGCACGGACGTCGATGGAGTCTGGACGCGCCATACAGCGCCATCATTAATAACGGGGTCACGTGTTGCGAGTTTTGACAGCTTCGGCATGTAAAGTGAATCCACTCGAGCGTTAATTAATTCATGGCTCACCTATTTTCGGGCGGTGATTTATCGACTGCGTGACCGAAGCCATCGTAGGCGGTAAAAGGACTCCTACACGCTACGTACGTACGGAGACCAAACACACACACACACATAAAAATGGTTAAAAGCAGGACTAACGGTTAGGATAGCAGGCAACGGGTTAATATTGTTGGCCACATTGGCTTTGGTTTGGGGTGGGAAAACTGGGCAAAAGGAAGGATCCTGGTCCGCAAAGGAAACCACGGGAAACCCCTAGAAATGGGACTCATTTTTCATCCGTTTTCCACAGATGGCCAACTGATACGATCGAGAGCTAATGCGTCTCAATTATGGCGTACTGGTTTTTGGTTGAAACACGCTTGAAACTGTTCCGTTCTACCTTTTTCCCTTTCGCTCTTTATCAGTAGTTGTGCATGGTTACGTCCTGCCGCAAAACTATCCCCAATATCCCCGATGGGGCAAGTTCCGTTTGGGAAATTCCCCACAGTCCATGGGGGATCGTAAACTTTTCCTTTCCTTGATCCTCGGGTAATATTTTCCACTGAATGTCCTACTTTACGGAAGTCCGATTTTTATGCTCCAATTTGAGAGCTATTGGTTGGCCTGTACCGGACGAACCATTTTCGATGGATGCAAACATAATGCCATGATTTTCGGGTTGGAATTGCATGGTTGAAAGATTGCGAAAGTATTAAACACTATTTTTTCTTCTCACCGCTATCTCGCAATGATGCTGAACCAATGGTTAAGCCAAAGTTTGACAAACGTATTAGCAACCAAACATACGGGATTAACCTGGCACATGTTTCTGTCCATGTTTACCGAAGCCCCTTTGTGACTGCACATCCATCAACCGGTGGCCATAATTATAGAAACCCCTTGCGAACAGCTGCATTTGCAGTGGTCTAATTACTTGCTTGCCATACGCTACCCATGCAAAACCCTCTGTCACCAAACATCAGTCCATGCCAACTCGATCAAAACCACATCTCAGATTAACCTTAATGCTATTTATTCGCCCTTTTGAACAGCACCAGAGCCTCACCGGAATGTCTTCCGTTTCACTCCTCAGCTCGCAACACCTTTCCAAGCTGTTTCCTTGGCACATGGCAAGCAGTTGGTTTCCGATTGCAAAACCCAAAACAAAGAATCGGTCCCACAAGAGCAAACTCACCGGGTCTTTGCTGTTACGCTTTGGTTGTTTCGTTGCTAAAGCAACAGAACAATAACGCACGAACCGAACAGCCTCCTGCCATCAAAGGAATGTTGTTTTCTTCCGGCTGATGCGATTTTTTTTTTGTTTGTAATGTTACTGTACCCCAAAAAAGATGCAAAGAGTTCAACTCTCCAGAAGGCCAAAAAGCCAGAAAAGTGCAAATGGCCTCAAGCCCGTCGCGATTGGTTTGTTGTCCCCGGGGGGGGGGGATACCTTATCGAAGCCGACATCAAATGTTTGCCGGAAAAACGCCGAGTTGATGACGTCGTTTGACTGGTGCCGTGACCAGGATTTCGCTTTGTTTTCGCTCGTGCTGCAGCTGCAGGCCCGGGCTGCTGACGATGCTGCACCAACAATATTGCTCTTCCCGAAAGCAAAACAAGAAGAAACTACCGTTGGCCGTGGTATGGAGCCGTCGTCTTTCAATTCTATGCGGTAGTTTGGCTTTTCTGGCTAACTTTCATCTGTTTTATTATGTTTCGTTCCGGGTTTGTTTCTCTCTTCCTTTGCCTTCGATACGATCGGCTGCCGAAAGTGTTCGTGTACACGCGGAACGTACAAAATGCACCGACGGACGCATTTTAAGATTTGAGAAAAAAACACGCACTACTATTCTTGCGTTTTGCACGCGGACAAAAAATTAAATCACACAAAACCAAACTCACAATATGTTCTATTCCGTGTGGCCGACAATTTCTGCGCTATGATGTCGCACACTTGACGTTACCGGCAACCGTACGTGCTGCAGAAGACAGGCTGACGAAAATCGGTCCAAGTGAAAAGCGGTCAGTGATCGAAAGTTTCGCATCTCCCTCGCAACGGCAAAACATCGACTTCATGCAGCTGTCAGTCAACCAGTCAATCGGTCGTTCCGTGTCCGTCCGGTCGGTGTCCCGGCCGTGTGGTTGTGTGGTGGGCGTCCAGCAGCCGGCGATCCTTTTCAGCTGCAAATGTGTGCGCTCGGTGGTGAAACCTTTCTCGCTGCACCCAGTCTATACCTTCCATGGTTGGCATGTCATGTACCCACGATGCTCCTGTTGCTGACATTGGCTTTGTGCGCAACATGTCGATAGATCCTTTTGGTTTTTGCATCCTTCGTACGTCATCACCATCACCTAGCCAGCCACGGTTCTCTTTTCTGCCGTTTGAGTTTGTTTTCCTAAGCCTTGTCAGGTATCTTTCCCGATCGTACACCCGCTTTGGGTCCATCGGCACAACACGGCACGAAGGCCGATGAAGATAGAGCAGACGACGATGGAAAATGTTCCGAAAACAGGTAAAACTGCTGTACGTTTTGGTTTAAGGTTGATCTGATCGGCACCAGACGACGGATTTTGTACAATGGGTCCGTGGAGCGTACCTGGGCGCTGTTGAAAAAGGTGTACAGGAGAGCGCCCTGAAGGAACCATCGCACGATGATTATCAACTTTTGAACTGTGAGAGTCAACGGTTAGCGTCGTAAAAGTTTTCCCTCGAAACAACGTTTCAAGGCAAGGTTTCAGCCCAAGGTGAAAGATGATTGAAAACTTACTTTATAAGGATATATGTTTTTTTTTAATTCTAGATTAATATGCGCTTCAGTGGACATTAGTTTTATAAGTACAATTAATAAAATGAAAGCCGATTGTTATCTTGCTTAAGCATAATTATAGGAAAACTTAATGAATTTTGATTTCATTATTACTTTCAATCAAAAACATTATCCTGAAGGATTCGAACTTATTACTGGATAGTCGAAAATATTTAGAAGGAATTCCTTTATGAAATAATGTGCAAATAATGTTAATTTTAATAATAACGAATCACGAAATATAAATATCATTTCACACTTTAGTAGTAGAATTAAGAACAAGTTTTATTTTATAACACAAGCTTTCATTAACGGTTGTATAGAAATCAGAATTGTACAGTCAAATTGAAACGCCCACAGGTATTTTATTTTTTTTATAAAACTTATAATAAAAAAAATTAAAAGTAAACCATTTCATATGTTTGACAGAGGAAAAAACTTGAATTATCTTAACCAAGGTTCTCATGTAAGTCCCCTTGTGATACAATTTCCAAACATCACCTGCAGACAGCTGCTCAATCAACAGCAACTGCATTCACTGCCACGGTCCTGGGCACCAAATTCATCCGACACGCCGTTCGACTCTTGACATTAGTTTGTTCGATCGATTCCATTCAAATTCTAGTCCTCGAACCAACCGCCCTTTACTGCGTGCCCATTGACCTGTCAGAAAGTGAACGGGGGGAAAAAAAAGCATTCTAAAATCGAAGAACCATTCGAAAAGCTGCAGTGTGGTTCGCTGTTCTTCCTGACCTCAGACGGCAGTTTGATCTGACGGGAGCATTTTATTGATTTTCATCCAGCACACACTGTCATCGGGCAGTCATCATTCATCGTTTCATCAAAAAGTTATCGAAATCCTGTCCCGACTCGCAGAAAAAAAAAAAATAAAACACTTTACCGCGGGCGTGCAACCTGCCAGCGTCTGGTGCGCAACTGAGTGTGCTCCCCGAGCGGTGCCAGTGTCCGTGTTGTCAAGCGTCGTTGCGTTGAAGGGTCAAGGGAAGCATCAATCAACGCAACCACAACCACAAACGCGCTCGCACCGTGTCACCCGTGGTCGTAACATTGCCCTGCCACCGGTACTGCAAGGGGCGAGCGCGCGACACGGTTTATGAAAAATGATCAGAATATTCGATATCAATTATCGTCCGGGACGCACCGACCGCGATGCATTCGCTGTGTGACAGCCGTTTAAATCGATATTGGTGCGACGGTGAACTTTCCGTTCGGGTTTAGTTTTATTTCGGTTCCATTTTTTGTTTGCCTCCCATTCGGTTGCTGTAGCGGCTCTGGGGCAGTCGAGTCGAATAGATTAATTTGAGCACTTGCGGGGCTGTTTTTTCGCTGCTCATCGCTCACAATCGGATCAGATGATAGTGAAAGGGAGATTTGCTAGAAATCGTTCTACGAAGAGAGTATTACGAGAATACAACTGAAACAGGACTCGCTTCGGGGGTTTTTGTTACGAACAGCGATTCCTAAATCCATTAAATTTACGGAAAAATGACATTGAGTTTAATGAAGTACAACCATTTGAATTTAACCGAATAAATGAAATAACGTCATCACTCGTTTTGAAATTATATTATTTCGTTATGTTATGTATAATTATTTATTTCATTTATTTCTTCCAGTATGACGGCTTTTACCGAATTTTCCTGATGAGAAATAATAATTATGTCGTAGTATTCCTTGGTATTACTATTGTAATTTACGACTATTTGCACAAAACCACTTAATAATTCGTGTACAATAATAAGCATATATAACTATAAAAATGATCCTAAATTACATGTTGGTAACGAAAGCCAACTAATTCCAAAAAGCATGTTTATGTAAGCTATTATTTAAGCTTACGTAAACTATAGTACTATTCTTTGTCAAAAAAATATTTTAAAACATCACAATGACATTATAACCGCGGGAACGACACAGCATTTAATTACGGTCAATATACTTCAACAAATTAACCATCCTGTCGGATCGGTGAACCCGAGGACCGGAAACACTCCGAATCGTGATTGCTTTGTTGCGGGACAAATAGGATGGGGAAGAGTGTTTTTTTTTACATCCTTCAATCCTCGCCAATAGGATACAATTAACTGTACCACGGCCACCACAAAAGTCTAAATATTTTCCAACAATTTCAACCCACCTTGCCCACCGCCGACACACACGTGCACAGTGCACATGGGCGAACCTTCCAGCCCAACCGCAACCAAACAAAGCAACATGTCGACAAAAAAACACTTGGGTCCCTTCCGGTGAATAAAATTGATTGAAACAGTTCCACCGGAGGAAAAACATCACACCCGGCCCAGCTGACGGTAGGTCAATTTCGATTTCATCGATCGGCTTCTTGCCATGCTCATAATTTACTTTTAATTACACCTTTGGCCCCTTTCGTTGGTTGATGTGCGTAGGCCGGCGTACGTGACACCACCGTTCCCTTGTTGCCGGGGAAGCACCAATCGTAATCGAACCCGGTGGGCGGTGTATATACCATTTCTCTCCCAACTAATATCCCACTTCCCGACAGTGCCGATAATTACCGACTGTTTGACATGGGTACAGGAATCTGTTCTCGTGCAGCAAGAGTTCGCCTAGCAATGGACCTCATTTCTGTTCCATTTTTAATTGCAGATTTTACCCATTTTACCCGGACCACAAAACGGTAGGATTGCTGGTGCTCGGATTCAAGTGTGGTCGTGTGGTAAGCTTGGAAGTGAGCCGGAAAGTGCATCGGAAGTGAGAGAAACAAAGGTCACAAACATCAAACAGCAACATCGGAAGCGAGATCAGACTAGGTCTGGGTTCGCATTAAAACACCGATAGATACGAGAAAACAATCACGTAAGTAGTTCGTACGATATTAACCGAAGGTCCTCCGAAATATTGTCCTCTTTTGTCGGAAAGTATCAGCAGGCCCTTCCAGAGAACCGAAAGCATACGTTTGGGACTGTGGAGAAAGTTAACCAGGCCGTAGCAATTCAGCTAGACATAAAAAACCGCACACTCACTTAAACAAAAACTAATCAACCGTTCGAAAAAAGAATCCCGGTACCGGTGCAAAAATTGCCAGAAATAATGGTCCGGTTGAAGGTGGCCAATTGGTGGAACCGGTTTTTTTTTTATTTTCAATGGAAAAGAAACAAATAATCTCGACAGAGCGACGATTCGATGGCGTTTTGGTATCCGAAAAGTTCCACGTCAAAATCGGTACACCACTTCAAACGGTACTGTACCAGCTCCACAGCGCAATTGCCCCAGCATCCCCAGCACCGAATGGTAACCACAGTTACACCGAATGGGTTGGGCCGGTATTCAAACCCCTAGAATCGCTGCTACTAGCTCTCGGAACCGATACGAACCATGTCTCGGGGTCTAAGTTTACCAACTGCTATCCCTCCCCCGACGACGAACGGTACGTACGATTATCGCAACCCTTCCTGGCGAAGGGTCGGATTTTGCTATTGTTCCGTATCAACTTACGTATGTTTTGTTAGCACCTTTGTTGCGGTGATCATGATACAGGCAGGCAGCAACACTGCTCCCGCACGCCAGCTAGATTCCCGGTCTTACCACGTTACGATACGAGACACTGGCAGTCACTGGGAGGGATCCTGTATGCATGCACGGAGAATTGACTCCGCCGAGACCTATTTTAAAGCAAATCTTTTCCCACTCCCATGTTCATCCCGGCGCTCGTGCCGTCTGCCTGGCTCATAAACTAACATCAATTTCGATACAAACGGATGATGTTGTACGGTCGGTGAAAAGGGTACAACTCCACGGGGAAACAAGCAGTTCACTATGAACTAATGAACGTTTTAAACTTACAGAAGCTGGTGGGCATAAACAGCAACTCAACTTGAATTTGAAGAGTGTAGCACTGTTTTAAGCATAATAACATCCAGGGTAATGGAAGTTATTATGCTTAAAACCACACGTTATCAAAGACGTTATTTCTTGTCCACAAAATTTGGCCTTCCAATGCAGCCCTGCATTACCACTGTGTGCAATTGCTGCCACTGTTATATTAGATGCCCATGTTTATGTGCCATTTGATACGGATAGTTTAAGCTCGAATGCCCGTGTACGGTGTCTCCCCGGTGCTGATCCCGGTCTTGTAAGCCTGCACCGAACCAACACACCGTACGGTGCCTGCCACAACAAAACAAGGCGGCCAGGCAGCAGGTTCGAGGACGACAGAACACACGTGGCAATAGAACGTGTGCCACTGACAGTGCCGTCCCGTGGGTTATGAGGATATTAGAAACGATTAATTCTTCCTCGTCGCCTTCCGGTGAACAGGGGGGGGCGGGGGTAGCAAAATGGCCAGTCCGCCTGACGCCGTTTCCTGGTCACGGCACCAGACCAGACTCCGCACGATGCTGACGATGGCATGCAATTACACGACTCCACATGTCGCAGCGGTGCGATGGTAGCAGATATTGTTTGCTATTGAAAACATTGCCCATTGCCCCCGATCGTTTTGCAAAATTACACCTTCAGTTCGGCAGGGAAAACGCCATGGGTCAACAACAACAACAACAACAGGCAACATCAAACGGTGTCGTAGCGTGGATGCGTACCAAACACCAAGATGGATTTGTGCCCTTCACGCCCAAGCGAGAGCTAATCATCAACTGGGCTGGGTGGGTTGTCCTTGTAACCGACGACTGGGCAGTTCCGTGGATCAACCGGAACCGGAAATATCAAAAGAAGCCTCCCTGCTGCCTGCTCCCTGTTATGGTTCTCGGTTCTTGCAAGAAGATTTATCGGCACCTCCCAATCGATAGGTGTGGGCAGATTTACCGTGATCAGTATGCTGATTAGACACAGGCCAACCGACGTGATCGTGTCTCCAACCATCCCATCTTCAGAGCGCTGAGCAGCAGAAGAAAAAAAAAAGATGGCCTCTCATCTCTCAGACCAGGACAGGAACACAAACACGAAAGGATTATGGTGGTGAGTGCAACAAACCACACGACGCCACGCAGGAACGGTTTCATTTGTCATCGTGCGTGTTCTGCCCGGGATGGGGTCGATAGGTTGTGATTTGTTTTTGGGCCGATGGATTGCTGATCATCCTGCTGAGCACGGGGAAGCAGGAGATTAAAAGCTTAGCAGCAAGACTTTTCCAGCTCTTGATGAAATTGGTCGGTCCCATCTTCGGGCCTGATTGTGAACAATGCTCACGTACTGTGGTGTCTGTCTTCGGTACAGAGACAGAGTGTGTGTGTGTTTCGATGTTAATTAAGGTCTTAAGACCTTAACCAGGCCCGGGTTCGAAATGTCGCCAAGAAAATGAACAACTGTCCGTCTACTCTATTCCGGGAACTTTGCTGCTCAATGCTGTTGCTCGATGGCTGTATTTTTCTCGGACACACACACACCCAAACGCCGGTGAAGATAACGATTTCATTACAGATTGAAATAGATTTTCCCGGGTTATGCTAATTCGTGCACATACGTCAATATAATGGAAGGTTTACTAAACGAAAGGTGGTTGCAGATGAAGCTACGGCTCGGAGTGTGATGTTGTCATAAAATGGGTTTATTCCAAGAATGTCTTAAGGATCTTCCTGGCTCGTCGATCTAACGACATAATTATGAACCATAATGAACCACCCTAAAACACTTTCCTTCGTTAAAATGTTGGAGAAGTTCAATTAAATGTAAACTTTCTCGCATGCTTAGTAAGACCCCTATCTAAGACCAAACCGGTAGTGATTCGTGTCCCCCTGGCACGGGTTGGTCGAATTCCTGCTTTATGAATCGAAAAATCCGTCCAATAAATCACACGAAAGCCCCCTCGGCAAATGGCAAAACATAAATCTTCGGAGACAGAAACACGCATCCAACCAGCACGTTTTTAATCAACTTAACCAAGCGACGTCCAGCTCGAACTCGACGCTTTGCCCCGACTCTCGGCTGTGCGCAACGGTTCATGAATTTTAAACTTCATAATATCGTAACGATGCTGGTACGAGTCGGTTTTATTTGCTTCGGAAAGAACAAAACACCAAAAAAAAACTCTCGCTCGCACACAAATCCGTGTACCGAGCACGTAATCCAAACCTTTCTTAATCGTTGACGTTGAATCTCGAGCGCTCGAAATGTGGACCATTTCGCCCGCAGCTGGATGACAATTGGGCCAATTTAATGGACAATGGGAAACGATTTCATCCTGCAGCCACTACATCCCGTCCCGCTGCACACCACTGCTGCACGGAGATGCATTTGCGGGATTTAAGTTTCTCATCACGCACTCATAACTCGCACAGGTGCGGCCACTGGATGAACGATAATAATGGATGGCGCTTTATTTTTTGGTTTAAGCGGCCAGCAGAACAAAAAAAAAAAACAGAGCTACTTCACGTTCCTGTGGCACAGATCGTTTGTGTCACCTTGACCGTCGCCCGGTGGAATCTGGTGCCATCCCGTGAATGACTTTCCGATGAGACCGATGACTGCAATTTTGCGGTTTAATGACTCAGAAACTTGGGTTGGGGAGACATTTTTGGTTGGTGATTTTTGCACGACAACTCACCGATGCTAAACGATGCCGGGCTCCGGGCTGAGCTCGAACAAAAGCTCGAAAGTTCAGGCCATCATCCAACAGGACGTGTTCCCGTTAGTGATTCCAAAACTCCAGCGAACAAATGCCGAATACAGGGACAGTGGACAGTTTGAAGAAAAATCGATTCGCCCGCAAAGGGGCCTTACGGTTGACGAAGAATTAGCCATTCCGCTTGCTGGGACAGTGTGCGCACAGGTTGCACGATAAGAAGTGCCTGGTAATTCTTCCCAGCGCACCACAGTTCGACATGAATATCAACACGAGAAAATGTGCTCCTTGTGCGGTTCCCGATACCACGTGTGTGGTACGATGGCAGGGGCTACGATTTTCGGCTTTAAAATCAAACAATCAACTCAAACAGATAGCAAAGCTTAGCCGTGGAGTGGTTTTGGGGTGTCGAGAATGTACATTAAGCACTAACCGCTTTGCTGGCGAAACTTTGTGCTCAACCTCGGCTCGGTGATCGGCCTTTTCTGGTGGGAAATCTACTTGCCGTGTGTGGTACATGTGGGATAGTCCTCACGCCGGTTAGACCACATCAGCCACACAGCAAAGCATACAAACACATCGATATCACTTGGAAGCTGGAAGCAGTGAATGTTGGTAACCAAGACACCGACGGAGACCAATGGCTGTTTCGATGGTAAAAGAGTCTCCTCGAGTTATCCCGCCTTGAACACAATGGTAGATGTGATTGTTCATTTAGAGGGCGAAAATTTCTTCGTTAATTGTTCGTTTTCTGTTTCCCAGCCCGAGAAAGCTGCTCCATTTCGCCGCTCGCTCGCTCGCTTGAACGATATTAGCCAGTGGGTGTTCAGTTTTTTTTATTCCAGTAATTTTGCTCTTTCCCGATTTCCGATGATTCATGCTTTATTCTGTTTCATCTACATCCGTCTGTTCGCTTGCCATTATCCTTAATCAGTGGTAAATGAAGCGATCCTTTTTGAACGGTTTCCAATTACGCCGCTCGCGAGTTCATGCAACCATACTGGCAGCATCTTCATCCTGCGGTTGATTGAGTTCCGAAGCAGCAACAGCAACAAAAAAAACCGTGGCCGTGGACGAACAGCTTGCGAACAATCTTCTCGCAGTAATTGCGATCGCAATCGGTGTAAGGCTCGCTTTTTTTTCTCTCCTCATTGTTGAATGATCGAAAGGTTTTCTTGAAGGTTGGTCCGCTACGCAGGCAAGCCATGAAATATCTATCTATCGGATCTTTCTTCGTAGTTTCTATCGCCAGTCGAAGAACGGGACAAGGGTTCCAGTGATGTGTCCCTTTTTCTTGGGACCGATTGCAGGGATGAAAGATAAAAAATGATATCGTATCGAAAGGAAGGAAACAAACTTGAAGTAAAAAGAAAACAAAAAAAACTATTGCTTAAAGATCTCATCTTAAGACCCAAACGGACCACGAGTAGACTCACACTTTGGGACTTTGAAGAGCGGCACTGACAAGTGAGCTTGGGCCCGCCTTTTTGCCGGACGAGCGTGTTCCAATAATTTAGCTTTTTGGTTACCGGATTGGAAAACATATAAATTTCCAATCACCCCGATCGTCCTGCTGTCCAGCTGCTTGGGTGTGGAATCGTGTGTTGCTATTTCTCGTCCAACGCAGGAGGGATGACCAGGTCGGAACGTTGTTTCGAACGGGACGGTTCGAATTGTGGGCGCCTCGTTATCGGATTCGAAGAAAAATTGGATTTGAGATTCTCCTTGTATGTGCTCCCTGCCTTGCGGGATGCGAAATATCTGATTGTTTTCGTATTGTGACAATTTCGGTACAGAAACGGCCAGAAGATTGAGCGCTTCGTAACGATGTTACGAAATCATGAGGTGCTTCTTTCTTCTTTTTCTTTTGGGGGGAGGTGTCAGATGGACAAGAACAAAAGATGGTCCCTTATTCACTTCGTGTGAGACATTGATGCATTCTGAATGAAGGTTGAGCTTCGGTAGTTGAACAAAAGAAAAGAATGGACCATCAATGAGATTGTTTCTTAACGCATGACCACACATGGGTAGCCGTTTGCGAATATTTTGGCTATCAGAATAATTTGATGAAAACCCTGCTCTATCGTTCGGCAAAACCAACTCCAACACCGTGCTGAACGTATCTTTTACGCTGTGTGTGTGTTTTTTTTTTTTGTTTGAAACTCCCGCAAAGCACAACTTTCAGGGGATGCATCAAGATCAATTTATTAGCCGACAGAAATCGTTTGTGAGCTGAGCGATCATTCCTGCCCCATCGGCCATTATCACCGTCCGAAGCTGTTCCGAAGCCAGCAAACGGGCGTCTCCATCAGCCTCAGACTGTGTAAAGTTTCAACCCGTTTCACTGCTCGGCGTGAAACCGTGTGGATGCAATGAGAGTAATCCACCACCCAAACACCGGCACGTGACGTGACGAGAAAAGTTTAAACTATTTGCTGCCCAACATTCCCCGGAGGATACCCGTACCCGCGGTATGGAACGTAGCGAAGAATTGCACCATACTGCTTGCTTGCATTTTCCCCCATCCTAACAGGATGGTTGTTACGATGAGTACCAGCAATATAGCAATAAAAGAACGACTAAAAAAAACGAGGTAATTCGTCCCTGAGACGCTAAAACCGTTGATCGCAACCGATCGTCACCGGCAGGTCCCGGTCCCGCTCGGTGTTCGCTTCGCCGTGGCGCAACTTTCGCAAAGATTGATTTCCCGCGAGGTGCACTTTGGCAGTCTTGATCCTTGGACGTGCCCACAGCAAAAACACCACCAACTTTGCACCACAACCCAGAAGGGCCGGACAGGAAGCGGGGAGGAATCGCGGGTCTGTTGCGCGGCCGTACGATGATGCTCCATCAACAGCAGACGTCCAGCAGGAAGTGAAGTACACGAAAGAAAGGAAAGCGTCAAGAAAGCACATCGACACATCCGCCCGACGGTTGCCAGCACGCAGGAAGCAGCACGAATTTTCGCCAACATGAGCACCTTCCGTTTCCCGCTGGCGCACAGTGCTAGGGTGAGCAATAGCAAACAAAAAACAAGAAAAGAAACTCACCCAAACCAAGCGAGTGCTGTTACTTACAAGAGCAAAATCAACCGGAATAAGCCGATTACACTCCAGCCCTGGGCTGAAACCGAAGGGTTTTCCCTTGTTGCCGGGGTAGCAAAAACAGCTTTCCTGCTTTCGTTGTGAATTGTGAATGAGTATCGTCAATTGGCTCACGGACACGATTGAACGACGACAGGCAACAGGAAGTGAACCCGCAGCGAGAAGAGGCGCGGGGAGCGAGTTCTACCTTCACCGCTCATGTAACTCCATGGATTTTTGTGTATGCCATCTTCCAGGAACCATTTACCAGCGCTAGTGGATAAGTGCTGCTAGATCATTCGCAAGAAGAAAAGTTTCCGATATCCGACAGTCGATATCCATCCAAGCTGTCCTTCAAGTTGAAAGCTGCTGGTGGGCCGAAAGGTGCTAGCTGCTTCTCGAGAATGGACGTTTACATGTGAAATAATACAGCTTTCCGCATCAAAAGTCAAACGATTCGTTGAGTGGGAGGGTGAGGGGAGGCTAAAAGTGCAATTTGGGTCGTTTTCGGGGGCCTGACAACGGAGCATAATCCGCTGCACTTCACGGGATCAACCACAGCAATGCAACACACGCTTCATTTTAGGTTCGAATCGCTACAAATTGACGTTAAGCTGCCCTGCCCGAAATACCGACGTGTTAACATGGATGTGTTGAAATTGATAACGCCAGAAAATGTAAGGCATATCCATAAACATGACTGATGACAGCAATAAGATTACTCAAACTCTTAAATGGTTGATGTAGAAAAGGCAAAGGATTGTTGCAAAAGGCAATCTTGACCAAGTGGAGCTCGTTTAGTAATTTTGCCTTAACAAAAGCCCAGGACTTGATAAATCTGTCCGCGAAAAAAAAACAAAAAAGGTTTACTTTACAACATGAGAGATTAAGTACATGAGTTTGTTAAACTCTCAACAAGCATTGAATCTATCGAATATTGCTCTCATTAACTGAGTGACTGTTCCAATTAAGAAACATATTCCGGAAGGAAAAAAAAATAGTAAAAGGTGCATCGATATGATTACTAAAAGTATCCTTGAGTAGAATTCGAAAGTATCCTTGACACTCTGGAATTCGAGTTACCAAAGTGCGAACAAGTCCAAAGTGTCTGTAAACTTCAACTGCTACATACAGAAGGAAAATTGGTGGAAAACTGTGTAGGCTGAGGATTGTATCCTTTTGCGAAGATCTTCATTTCGACTTCTAAGAAAGGGAAGAATGCAACAACAACAGTAATGGTTATATATTTGAACAAAGAGAAATACTGCTGGAAAAAAGAATAACTCTTTCCACGAAACATAGAACTGTAACAAGATGAAGAAAAATGAGGCGACAAACGTGCTAGAAAGAAAACTTTTTATTGACAATTTTCTAACTGTACAATGATGGTTTAAAAAGAAAAGATACTGGCTTAATATGAAAACCTGAGAAAATAACAAAAATCAATAAGCAGCACATAACCAAACTGAAAGAAGAAAAATGACCGACCAGATAAAACCAGATTTGTAGTAATTCCTAGATCCTCCTTGATTCCAGATTCCGAGGCAGGATTAATGCTGTTATCGAAGCTAGAAGCGGCTATGTTGAGTTCACCCATAGTCCCTCCCAGTACTGCAATTCAGCCTTCCTTTAACTTTATTTTGTCAATCCGTGAAGTATACTAAGTTCAATGATGATTTTCTTCGCCCACAAGTGTTTAATTACACAAATTATTTAATTTAAGTTCTATCTGTTAAGTTGCCTTAACTCCTTAACGGAAAATAATTTCATTAATAAATGCGAAATACTAAATATTACACTGTTTCGTTCGTTTTGCATAAAGCAAGTGAGCTTTTGTAGCATTTTTGTCAAGCATAGAGGAATAAATATCAATCCCTGACCACAATCGGTCGACCTGATAAATGCCTTATGCGATAAAGCTTCATCTTTATTCTGTAACAAAATACACGTTAAACCCATTTCAATGATCGACCTTGGGAACCATGCAGGAACATGCAATAGTGAACACGATACCCCTAATACAACCCTGCCCAAATCCCCCATCCACCTCCTGGAGCGTTCGCCAGGATAAGCCCCAATCTGCAGAAACCATCATCGGGTTGTTAATTCCAAACTAATTCAATTCACTTTAAACTGCCAACCGGGCCAGGTTGCCCAGTTAGCCCAAAAAACGTTTCATATGCTGCACCGAATTCAATTCCATCACACCGGGCAGGTAGCTTCTGCCCGGGGATGGGACACGCGTAGTTGGGTGAAAATTATCATCAATAAAATTTTATTCATTTTATGGCGCAGCTCATGTGCACGTGCACATTTCATTTGCTTTTGCGGGGCCGAGTTTTGAGCGTGGTGTGTGCTGGTTGTCTGAGGGAAGGATTTTTTTTCTTCCTCTTCCTACTCTTTGCCATTTCCGAGTACTTTCCCGCACATGCTTTAGCGCAGGGTCGAAATCGCGATACTTCTGTGTGGTATTGATTTTCGATAACATAACCTCAAATCAGCACAAAACTTGGACGGGAATACTTCAGCGCACGAATGCAGCAACTGGATCTAGTAGGCGCCGTCAAGTGCTTTTCCAGGCTGTGGAAATTTTTACCTCCAGGAGAGTTTCAACATTTTCTTTCTCATATTGAATTAATTGCACAAACCTCTTTTCGGACAAATAATCTACTTAGCGACAGTCTTATCCATTCGCAAAGACAATTCTGGAAAGTGATACAGCATTCGAAACCCGTTCACTACGCCAGAAAATGATCCGAAAAAGTGTACCACACACACAACACATTCGCTGCTTCCGGGTCGGTCGATCGAAAGCGGACTCCCCCCACATGTGCGAAGATGAAGATCGGCCCGGAACGAAAGCAATGCTGTAATAAAACGATACTCTCCCCTACCACGGCCGATGCAGTTTGGCGAGATCCCTTTGATGATGCCTGCTCGCAAATGGTACTACTAACGGGAGCCCACTAACGAGCATATATTTCGCCTCCATAAGGATGCCCGGTCGGTAATAAAAGCCACGGATAATGGTTGGAAGAAAGTCAGCAAGTGTCTTAACGAACGAACAGCGTGCAACATCAGTCGGTTTCGTTTTGGAACATTTGTTTTATTTTTTCGCGTCCTTTTATTGCTGCTCCTTTGCTTGCTGTGTGGATGTGTGGCACAGCAAAGTTCTGCGCACCGTTACGAACGTATGCCGAAACCGATCGTGCACTTTACCGTTCTGCCAGCTTCGCGTCGAACTTAACAGGAAATATCGTTCCTTTCTGGTTCGCTTCTTCAAAGAGCGCTTCCGCGGGAGAGAAAATAAAAAAGAATCTTAAGCAGCACTGTGTACGAACCGCGCCAGCACCCGACGCGTCCGGAGTGTGAGTGAAATAAAAGACGATTTCTTCACCCTGGTGCGCGAAGCGGCCCGCACCAGGGAACACTAATTTTCCGTTTCCGTACTGCGGCACCCGGAACGGCGCACGGCATGAGTGCAATGAAAGCGATGCAATCGCAACCCCCCCAGAAGGAAGCCCCGGGTGGGCGAAAGGGCAGATGTAACGACAAAAAAAAACCCCCAAAGAAATGTATCATCGCTGCATTGCAACAGCAACAAAAACAAAACACGATAAGAAAGTAATGAAAATATTGCTCCAACCTTCGTTAGAAATTAATTAAAATTCTAATAAGCGAACCTTGGAGCCCTAAATAATTGAGTGTTCGGACAAGGGATGAGGTATCTGGGGTTTTATTTGTTTCGCAAACAGCGTTTGCCGATGCCGTCTTCAGCTGCCCGCCGTCGACCGGGGAAGCGAGATACGTGTACCTTATGCGAGGTTTACCTTTTTTTTGCCAATCCAGCTCAAGGGAATACTTGCTCGGCTTGGCCCGAATAGAGCGCGATGGAGCTTTCAGAAAAAAAGGCTCCATTTGCAATTGATTGAATATGGAGGAAGAATGTAAAGGAACGAACCCGGAAAGTACACTCACTCAGCAAACAAGCTGCAAACATCTCAAGACATACTCCGCTCCGCGGTACAAAGCACGGAGTGGTTCGGGCCACTAGAAAATTGCACATCCCGATCGTACTAGGCTTTGGCGAGAGAGTGAATAGATTTCAAAACTTTATCCCATCCGTACGGCGCCGCCCGGCTCAATCGCACTAAAGCGCCTTTAACGAGCACCCACCAAGGGGGGGAGGTCGGAGCGAAAACTTTAACTTCCATCGGAATTGCTTCATCGTTCCCGCAGGTGCCACTTGCTCCCCTTTCGACGGAAATGCACATATTGATGAGCGCAAGCCGGGTTTTATTCATGCAGTTCGCATCACGGCTATTGCAACATGCAATAGCTGTTTAACGGTGAGTTTAAAGCTGCTTAACAGCAGACGGAGTAGGGACGGGGGATGCTCTTTTATTTCAATGCATTTAAAATGCACTATGCAGATGCGATTCAATTACAGCTTGTTTGATGGTAAAAATAAATTACACTTTGTGCGGTATAGCGTGAAAACATGTCCCTTTTTTTTTAAATACCTTGTCCACTGTTTCGCACTATCCTTTCCGCGAGGGAAGGTGTTTTTTTTGTTGTGTTGTATGTGTTGTTTTCCATACTCCATGCAGCGTCGTATCGAATTTTTCCTCAATCAACAACTTGTTTCCGTATGCACAGGAAGACGAAAATTGACGATGTCGTTAACAGTATGGCACCACTGCTTTACACGCTCACGGCAGCACCTATTAAGCTGCGAGCGTCCCATAAAAAGGCAATGAATAGCTGAAATTGAATTGAAAGCGAATATAAAATGCATTCACCAAATGAGATTCGCCTTTCCCGGTGTTCCCGGGCATCCACATCAACACGGTCGCTTCGTCCGGGAAAACGTAGCGCAAATGCATTCACTTCCATCTTTCGCATCGTTCGGGGCCTTTCTTTGCATGCGAGAACACTCGCGAGCGTCCGAGGGCCGACGTGCGGGAAAGTGACAGCGTCAGGTCAAGCCGGTTCCATCATTACAGATTCATTTCGATTACTTAGGGGCAAACAAATGCCTCCCAGCTCTCGTAGGGCTCGTTGGCGAAATTGCATTCACTCGCACTCCGTGGGCAAATCGTGGGCGCAAGTGGACAACAGTATTTTTCCCCCACGCCTTTCGCATTCGCGTTGTAAGTTTCACCCCCCCGTGGAAGGTAATAAAGTGTCTCAATAAATAAAACCACACGCAAACACGGCACGAAAAACGTGCAAAAAGAGTTGAACACGAACGTGAGCTGCCACTGTGTTCGTGTGTCTCGCCTGCTTTATCGTCCCGTTCGCTTTTCCTTTCTCCACTTTTCGGCAACTTTTTCTCCCACCAACTCAAGAAACGCCATCCATCTGGGGTTAGATTTTCACACCATATATTTTCGCGCCACCGCAAGACGATCCATCTGCAGCGGTGTTGCGTTTGCTAGCTTTGTGGCGACGTCGGTGCAGCCTTCGAGGAATATTAACTAGCTGGACACCCACCTTTAACCCCCCACTGGCCCAACCCAAGGGAGACCGCTCCTTCCGACCACTAACTCGCCTTTCAACATATTTCACCGGCACCAACGCAAAGTTCCCAAAAACTCCCACGTACCAAAATGAGATAAAAAAAAGGAAACTAGAGGCGAAAACACATGAAACGGGCTGTACGTTAGCTTTTCTTTTCGATTGAAGTTTTTCCTTAGATAAAGAAACCAACCACATAAAAAAAACGTAGCAAGCGGAAAAGTCTTCCGTTCCTTCATTTCGCTTGAAGATGACGCAGTTTTTCCGTTCGCTCGCAGTTGTTAACGTGTGGAAGGACAATCCTAACGAATGGTACACGCGTTTGTCGAAAGCAGGTCCCGGGATTTGCTTAGATTTAGGTTTTCGGGCTTATGTGTTTTTCCTTCGCTGTCCCACTATCCCATCACCATTGCGGGCGCCACTATCGGTTCAGTGGAAGGAGCCCACTAACAAATGTGCACACTTTGTCCTGAGGCGTGCGTTTACTGTCACTCAAGTTTGGATTTGCTTCCAAGCCAACGCCACTTGTCTTCTATCCGGAACGATTTTACTATTCCTGAAGCAAAAGAACGCGGTTTCCGATGGGTCACGAATAGAAAGGAACCTACCCGAACAAAGCTTTCGAGATCGAGTGTGTGTGGTTGAGCGAGTGTGTGTAAAATGCCTTATGAAAGGATACTTACTTATGAAAGGATTCATTAACCATTAGCTCGTGGTGGCTTTGAGCGGTGTTTTATGCCACTTCAATATCCAGTCATTACATTTTTGCGGTCTAGTGGGAAGAAATATTAACACCATCTTGCTTACACTGAACAAGATCGGCACGTTACTATATCACAATTATGATGAAACCGCAAAACCAAATTACAAATTTGGATAATTCGACATTAATCGATATAAACAACAGGTTTACATTGCGAAGAGCCAAAAATTCTTAATAGTAGGGCAGGATTAGATGTCAACCTGCTCATTTTCTTTCAGATAAACTCCCTCTTTTTCATTTGACTTACTTGACTTATGATTAATGACATCTTCAACTGTATCCATCCGCATGCGAATAATCAGGCGTGCGTTAGAAAATGTGCACCAGCTGGGAATTGATACCAGTCCTGACTTGTGAAAATCGACGCCACTTTCATTTACACCGAATTCTTAATGTATACAAAACGGATAAACTATCTGGTGTCCCGCTTACAAGGCTTTATAGCCACATGATGGATTAATGTGGATGACAAATTGTGGATGACAAGGTTTTTTCGTACAGCCAAGAAATTCAGCCAAGATGGTGAAATTGCTGTGAAGATGGACACAGAAATTATTTTTTTTTATTTATATTTCCATGATGACTGCTTTCGCCGTATTATCAAATACAGAAATTATATACAAAAAAATATATTTTTTAGTAATAAACTGCACTATTCTTGAACTCAAAACTGGGTACAGTACTGCGTCTTTAACGTCCACTGATGCTGGTTGGCTGATGCGAAATATGTCGTAAATTAACATTTCTATCTAGAATATATTATTTATTTCCCAATTCAAATTTAAAAGAAACAGCCGTTACAAAAGCTCAGAAATTGTCAAGCGAAATTCAGTTCGATTCGTTACTGGAACTGGATGATATTTTATCCTTCTTTGCTGATTCTAATCCGTGATTCACTCGCACCGTCCCAAAGTATTGCCCATCGCTACATCCACAAGCTAGTGGGATAATAAATTCAACGCTTTAGTAACACGGCAGAGACACCCTGTTCTGAAAGCATGGCTTACTCCGTTACTTAAACATCGAATTGTAAACATACTAAATAATTCAAATCACCCTCGAAACGACATCCCAACCAACCTACCGGACACGCGTATAATCTCAAGTCGTTCTGTGATTCTTGTTTGTGAATCATCGTTTTTAAAAACACTTTTCAAAATCGTGCCACCCTTTATTTTGGTGGTGTGTCCTTTCGATACCCTCGTGTAATGCAGGGGTATTTTTTGCATTTTCAAATGCAAAAATTATACCACGGGGACCATCCCTGCCCGTACACCGGATGAAAGGTCACAAAAGGCCTTCGATAACCCGAAGGGTGTTTGTGCTAACGCAAATCAAAGAAGCTATCAATGATTATTGAAGCCATGGGAAGCCCTGAGCATCCCAAATCTCGGCACTGGGCTGGTCTTTCATATCTTGCCATAATGCCGTTTCATGAAAGAGGACCCTTTCCACTGGCCGAAGCTACCGTACTGTCGCCCGGTTTCGGTTACGAAGGCAGTGTCAGCGCTTTCATGCATTAAACAAATTCCTGCACGGTCCCAGCAAATATTTTAGCCATATTTACCTGCGTTTCTGCGAGGTTGCCGGGTCGACAAACACATTATATCGGGGATGACGGTGTTGGATTGGGGAATCGAAAATTTGCAACGGTGGCATTCCAACGAGGGAGTTCAAATATTTATTATTTGCCTTCAAAGGTTCAACCGGCCGAAGAAACAGCAGTTGAATATTTTAAGAAGCGATTAAAACCTGGTACAACAAACCGAAGCAAGAGGTTGTTTTTTTATTTTTATGCAAAAAAACAATCTTAAAAATAAACTGTAAAATATGCTTTTTTGTGATACCGTTTTTGTGTGAAACCTTCCCAAAAAAAAAAGCACTGGAAAGGCATACCGGGTGAGTTATGTGCGATGAATCATCTTCGAAATAGCACCTATGGTATCTCCAGCACCCGGAAACGAGTCATCCGGTTCCCTGTTTTGCTTCATCCGGTGCAGGAAAGGTGAGAATAGAACGCCTGTCCAGTTCCACCAATACATTTCACACTTACCCGCCGAAGCCATTCGTTGCGAAGTAAACGCCAAGCAAGGATTGAAAGTGTCAGGAAAAGAATATTCTTTAGACCAGTCCAACCGGACGGTGGGTCCACTCTTGTTTCGTTGATCCTTGTGCGTTCCTTTTTTTTTCTTCCTTCGGTCAAGGATGACCCAAGGAAACCCATCGGTTGCAGGGACAACGGATCGGATACGTATCGTATCACCGGTTTCGGTCAACTTTACGATCCTATTTTCTTTCCCCGTACGTTGGTTTTATTTTACCATTTTCTTGGCTTTATTCGCAGCATTATGGGAATGTTTCGGTCAGTTTCCTTTAGCAGTTATGGATTTTACCTTTTCTTCTTTCTTTCTTTTGTATGGTACCACTTTTTTTCTTTCGTTATAATATGTTTGTGCTTTACGATCTTCCGTTATAGATCGGCTTCATTCGTCTTATCCGACGTTCGCTGTGCAGTAAAAAGGAAAAATCAGTGTCTCTTTACCAGCGAACCAAAGTGTTCCTTATAAAAAGCTTCTATTCATGTTGCTTCAAAGATGTGGCAAAAAAGACGCCTGTCCGTTGTCTGGGAAAACTCAGCGGGAGATGTAAATTCCGTAGCAGTGATTGAAAGGAATGCAACCGGAGCGATGATTCGCAAGCATTTCGCAAGCCGATTGTACGCTCTATCCTGTGAAAGGGAGGATAAAATAAAACTGCAGTTCACAAAAAAGGAATGCCCGGACCGGAGACTCAAACAAAAAAATACATTATCACTTGGGCGGATACTTACGCCCTCTACCGCACAGCTCAGTGGCGGATCCAACGGTAGGCGGAGTAGGCGGTCGCCTAGGGCCTCGCCGTGTTTGGGGCCCCAAAAAATTTGTGCCGAATGAGCGATTTTTGAAAATTTTACAACAAAGTTAATTTATAGCAAAAAAATTAATTTACAAGGTAAAACATTAATCAAAAATATCTTCCTTAGTTATATAAAACATTTGTTTCTATGTGATAAATTAAATGCAGAGAAGAATATCGACTTTGTGACTTTAAAGTATACACGAAATTGCACCAGGACCAGGACACTAATTTTCCCGTTGGTCGAGAAAAATTTCTTCGAAAACTACCTGTTTCCGAATGTGTAATACCAGGAGAGCATCCACGGAAGAGGTAGCACCTAGTACAGCGATTTTGCTCGAAAACCGCCGAAAGGTATGCAATGTTTAAACACTAACTTTCCCGTTTTTCGTGAAAAACTACCAGTTTCCGAATGTATAATACCAGGAGAGCATGCACGGAAGAGGTAGCTCCTGGTACTAGCGCCGTAAGGTATGCAATGTTTATACACTAACCTTGCATTCAACTTGCAACGCAATACGCCGTAAGGTATGCAATGTTTATACACTAACCTTGCAACCAACTTGCAATGCAAGTTTGGTGCATGCAAGAAACTTGCAGCAAGATGGCGCGCAAGATGGCGCCCAACTTCGTACTTGCATGCAACAAACTTGCATGCAAGCTTGCATGCAAACTTGCATGCAAGTTCTTGCAAGCAAATTCTTGCATGCAAACTTGCATGCAAGTTTGTATGCAAGTTTGCATGCAAGTTTGTATGCAAGTTTGCATGCAAGAATTTGCTTGCAAGAACTTGCATGCAAGTTTGCATGCAAGCTTGCATGCAAGTTTGTTGCATGCAAGTACGAAGTTGGGCGCCATCTTGCTGCAAGTTTCTTGCATGCACCAAACTTGCATTGCAAGTTGGTTGCAAGGTTAGTGTATAAACATTGCATACCTTTCGGCGCAGTACCAGGAGCTACCTCTTCCGTGGATGCTCTCCTGGTACTATACATTCAAAAACTGGTAGTTTTCGAATAAATTTTTCACGACCAACGGGAAAGTTAGTGTTTAAACATTGCATACCTTTCGGCGGTTTTCGAGCAAAATTGCTGTACTAGGTGCTACCTCTTCCGTGGATGCTCTCCTGGTATCGGCAATCTGAAAACAGCTGGTTTTGTATGGAATTTCGTACCAGCTAATGGCGATCCAAGTAGTGGCGTTATCGTTCTCCTTAGCGCATACAAACGTTTATATATAGAGACTAGCTTACTAGGCCCGTTTACAGGGCTACGCAACAGAACTCTGAGATGTACGCAAAGGAGCTTTCTTTCCGAGACTTTGCTGGTGTTGTTAAATCATGTTTGAAGTACATCTCCCTAATACCGATAATGCCGTAGCAAAATTATGGGCCCCCCTTTAAAAATTACGCCCTGGGCCTCCAAAAGGATTGATCCTCCACTGGCACAGCTCCAAAAGGGTCAACGGAAGAAGAGCCAATGCATGAAACGTTGAACAAATCAACACCGCTACCAACAACATTTCATTATCCGCACTGCAAACATACCACCGGAACGCACTGCGCTGGCGTCTAATGCAGGCTAATAACATCATAAATATTTGCGTTACTTCCAACTTTGCCCGATGCGAGTCGTACCCGGGATGAGCCAAAGCGGAAAAACTAACACAAAAACGCATAAACTCACTCATGGAGTGCGATGCTTCAAAAGTGCGATGCACTTTAGCGTTTTCTTAGACTTTATGCCTTATTGTTGTTGAGAGAGAGTGTTGTGTTTTTTGTGTGTGGTAACCTCACTTCTGATATTATTTGCACACGTACAGAAAAAACACACACAAATGCTGCGAGACGTACAATATGCATTTAGCAGCAATCTGCTTTAGCTCTGCCGTACGACGAACTTTGCATCGTACCGGGGCGAAGTCGACCAAGTGTAAAAAATAACTCTTCACTAATATTTTGCCCGCTTTTATTCGTTTGGCATTTCATTCGGTAACAGTTTTATAAAGGGTTTCTCACTTCAAACGGGGCGTCTACGTGTCCATAAAATGATATAATGTGCAAAGGATGTCCGTAGTGGGAATTGGGTCGTTAATCGCAATATTATAATAATCTGATGATAAATTGAAGGAAATGCATTTAGAAACATCACAGTTAAGTGCATCTTAGCATCATACTTGATCACAGACAAAAAACAATAAAACGAAATGGTAAAAACAATATAACTTCGAACTAATAAGTCGGTAAACTAGCAAAAACAGTACGTAAATTTATACATAAAACACAAAAGTAACAGCATGATCGCATTAGAATGTATTAGAATTAGAAAGGCTCCAACATAACCAAAAACTTATGCTTAAAAAAAGGTAAAATAATCATAAATGATAATTCTATCTATTCCCAAAATTTCTATTCACAGACGCCTCATTTTATGTGAAAAATTATAGGTAAAACTATGGTTTGGTTTAAAACTTAACTCATATCACATATCCAACAGGAAATTATTTTCATCTCTATGCCAAATCTGTGAAGACTTTAAATTTGTGTTACAAGTCAAAACTTTTCCTCGAGAGGCCCTGCACACATCCTTACGAAAAAAAAATTGGCCACCACTTTTTTCTCGTGTCTCCTGTCAATATGATGATGCTCAACTTTGCTCTTTCGTTCACTTTCTACCGACGTATCAGTGCGCTGGGGCAAACATTTATACGACCGAACCAGAATCGGGGGGTCAGCTAAATCGGAAAAGTTCCTGACATTTTCCTGCGTTCGTGACGGCTAAATTTATTTGATTTCTCTTCAACACATCTTCACAAAAACACGCTTTCCACGCACGGAAGAAATCCAGAAAGGAAAAACTCAAATCTACCCAACGAATGGAATGACATTATCCGGGATAAGTTGTTTGCGACTATCTTTGATTCGTTGCCGCACTGGCCGGGTGAGCGGCAAGCACAAACCAGATAGTGGGGAGAGAGAGAGATAAGCGAACGTGAACGAGCTAAATTAGTTAGCAAAAGCAAAGGTGGAACGCTCCACTGCACCACTGATCGAAGCGCCAGAAAGGTTCGCATCAAATGACTTCCGATCCGGAAGTGGATCAGTGTCATCGGTGTTGTTTGCGTAGCGTTCGTTTGCACCAAAGTCACAACCTTTCGCCAGCACTCTGGTAACCGGGTACGGTGTACGAATCGAATGCGACAAAGGCTCCCGTTCCCTGACTCATTCTGGTGCTCAAAGCTGGTGTTCGCCTGTTTACAGTTTGTGGAAAGTGGTAACTTTTCCCTACTCATTGGCACGGTAACGTCAACTGGGGAGATACTCCTTTTACCCGGCGTGGGAAATGTCCGAGTTGAGGATGTTTAACGGAACTGAGTGAAAGGCAGAAACAAGAAACGACAGGGCAAGAAAAAATTCCCTCCCCTACCGGTGGAGCTGTAAGGTAAGTGAAAAAAGGATTCCAGGACCTTGAGTCCATCCAGGCTGCCGAGTGTGGGACCGGATTGGTGTCATCTGGTTGCGAAGTTTGCATGAAAGTTTAACCGGTGAATGACGCCTGACAGAACGACAGAACTCTGTGTGTTGAATTTCAATGAACGCCTCACGGTTATGAGACAGAAGGAGGGGAGGGAGGTTTGTGCAAACAGCCCCGGGTTGCTTTGATGATAAATTTTAAGGTAGATATTTGCGACTAAAAACAATAAATTATGCATCCCTTTCGCATGATTTCGTAACAGCAATAACAAAAACAAGACGATTTAAGGCTTTGCATAATAGCTGAAGAAATAATTCCTCCAAATACTTCGACATTCTTTCCACAAAAGTTAGTAGACAGTAGACACGCTTCCTTCTCCTAATTAAGCTTTATTCGCATTCGCAATGATTAACCAAAACGGGTTCATTATTCATAAAAAATATTTACCTTAAACTTATTCTTCTTCACTCCACTTCCTTCATGCTATTTGACCTTCCACAAATCCAGCATCATCCAAATGCCGAGGATCTTTTAATCCCACAATTAGATTCGATGCAGACCTCAATTAGCATCAGTCGTCGTGCAAAGTTGGTGTCAAGTTTCGCTGGGCCGAGATTGTAAATTTTAGTTTAGTTAGAGGGTGCAAAAATAAGTAACTCACAGTAACAAAATAGACAGAAAATCTGACCCAGGGCGGAATTATAGTTGGGGCCTCTAATTTTAAAAAGATGGAGGGAGGGAAGGGGAACATTGAGGGGACTAGAAATGAGACAAAGCAAAAAGCGCAGTAAGAAGGGGCCTACTTCGACTACCGTGCAATCCGCCGCTGGGCCGCTTCTAATCATCTTCTTCAAATGGTCCGCTAGGGCCATCACCATCTTCGAATACAATATTGGAACCGGCTTTATCACCACCAACACCAGTTACCACTGTATATAGTCGTTGTCGTAGTTGTTTACAACTACAGCATTCAAGGATATTGCATATCCTGGCGGGATATCGCTCATTCTCTGATACATTGTGCCGGGTGACTGTTCCAGCAGAACTATGTCGACCAGTACAGCAAAACTGGTCGGCTTGCAATGCAGCGTCTGAAATATATGCGAGAACGGTAGACACAGCTTCGAAGCAAAATGTACGCGGGGTTGATAGATCTTGCTGGTGCTCAACAAATCATAGCGAATCTGCAACCACATTTGTCCAATTTTCCTATGGAAGTCCCGGTGCAAGAGTCGGTTCCTGTCGCGCGTCGATCGATCGATCCACAACACCATCGATCCATCTTTCGTACGGGTTGTCTTTGGACCATCATTGCGGGCGGATACATGCTGCTACGGGGGATTGGTCTGCATGGGATTTTGGTCCGGTCCGTTCGTGTGAAGACCGGCTCCGCTACCATCATGCCACCGGGCCGCCAGAATGAGCTGCATGCCACCGGCCGCCATAAGCACACAACGCAAGTTTTATATCATAACAATAATTTGTATTATACACAGCCGGTTAGATTTGCACAGATTTTAGCATTTGAAAAATAAAATGCTTGGTCAAGTTTTTGTGTTGAAAGATTACCTACATGATCGAACAAACATCAACAAAGTCTCGGAAAGAAAGAAGTCTTGCGTTCACCTCAAAGTTCTTTTGCGCAGCCCTGCAACCGGGCCGTGAAGCTAGCGTTAAACAAATGTTTTATATAACGAAGGATATATAAAATCCAAGGATATTTTCGTTATACCAATGATATTTTTGATCAATTTTTTTACCTTTTTAATTGGATTTTGTGCTATAAATTAACTCTGCTGTGAAATTTCCAAAAATCGCACAAGCGACACAAATTGTTTGGGGCCCCAAACACGGCGACCGCCTACTCAAGATATAACAGAAAAGATATAACAACGGCGTAATAACACACTGCAAAATTATGCTAACAAACTTCAACAATGGGAAGACATTAATTTTAGAAACAATGTGAAGGCTCGCTTGAGATACACGAGACTTCCAGCCCATGGACAACTGACAACAGACACCTGACACCTTAAATGTTTCATTTGCTAAAGAAAGTTGGTAAAAATGGTCCATATTCTGAGAACTAATCAACAAGGGTCCATTTTTTACGACCGTTGCGTCCACATGCACACCGTTGCAGTGGCCCAACGATCAACGATTAAACAATCTTATTAACCTTCTTATTAATATCCTTCCTTGGTTCGGTTGTGTGACAGTGCCGATCCTTTTCTCTTGCATTATGTTTTCTTTTTTGTTTCCTTTCGCTTTACCATTGTGGACCTTTTACGCAGCCCTTTTGTTCTGCTTGATGGATTTTGTCAGGATGTTGCCGTACGATCCTTGACGTATGGCCGTCCGTACGGGTTTCCGTGCCCTACCACCACCTGAAGGTTACACAGCACGCCATCGGTGTCGTCTTCCAGTTTGGAGACGAGATTTTTCATCCGATCCTCAAGCCGCTTTTGAGCATCGACAGCGGTACCTGAGTTACGGTGGTTCAATATGCAAAAGTCTCGAGGAGCACACGGCCAACATTGCGTTGGGCTTCTCCGCTTTCGCGACACTCAGCCTCCATCCCGTTTGCATGCCTGCAGCAATAAATCTTTAAGGCGATCCTAAAACGAATGGGTCGGCCTTTTTTGCCGATACACCTGCCCTTCGGGTAGGCGGAACACAGGTGTCGGAACACACACCCTACTCACTGCCGCACCGAACCGGAACCCTCAAGGGCCATCAGCCGGTAAATATTGGCCATCGCAAATAACACACCTAACCGATGTTAAAAGGTAATAGTTCAGAGCAGGAAAGGTGCGCTTGGAATGCAAAACACCATCAGCCATCAGGGTAGGTAGGCTAAAGTGTCAAAGTATGGTTCAGTTGGGTCACCATCGGGGAACCCCTGACAAATAGCCCACCAGTTAGGGAAGCTAATGATTTGTGTCACTGCGATACAGCTTCCTGGAAAACAAAAAAAAACGCGTCGAATGGAAGTGTGGCCCGGCCGGGTCAAGCAGGTCTGTCGGAGGGTGAAACAGCACCAACAGCCCAAATCTCAAGGGGTACATCTTACGGGACTCTTCTGTCCTTTTTTTCCCCTTGTTTGTTTTCCATGCGTTCGCCAACTCCCCTAAGAGAACATATTTTTATGACAAATCCTGATTTTTATTTATTGATTTTCCCGATGGAAACGTATCAATAAAAAAAAACGAACAAACTTGATTCTGGATGGCTTCGTGCCTTTTTGTGGTGTAGCGTGTGTACCCTTCATACTTCCAGAAGATCATCAGCACTCAGAACAGTGGTGTCGAGCGAGTGCCGTCGAGTCGCCAGTCGGTCGGTGGGCCCCGCGAGGCTGGTGGGCCGGCGTACCGGATCGGACCAGTTTAATTAAATCCCGCTTGGCGCGTCACAAGTTGATTGCTAGCGCTTGGCCTGGGATCTAAAATGGCTATCAAATTAACATTGACAGCTGGATTAATGATGCCGCATTGTTCTCGAGATCGGTGGCGCGGTACACGTGAATCCCCGCTTCCCTTTTTTGCACTCCGGTCCCCGTTTTTCCTTCCAGCATCCGACGACTAACCGGGCACCAGCCCAGCGGCCAGAGAAAGAGGGGCCACAAATCAATCAAACAATTGGCAGCGGACAATTCGGTACAGGCAAATTCGATAGACTCCGGCTTGAGTGGCATATGACAGCGGTCCCTCCGGTTCGAATGTTGAACCGCCCGAACATAACCTTCCAGTTCTGGGGGAGGTGGGCGGACGACCCGCAAGACTCGATAAAGGATTGAGTGACATTGGGTACGAGAGTTGAAAGCCTCCGCACGAGCTCCCAGCGTCGGGAATATAGGCGCACACATTATGTGATAATTCCTGTACCGTCGCTGCCGTGTTTGAATGCGCAAACAGCCCACTCTAAGCGTATCTCGTGCGGAAGCATCAATCAGGGAAAGATGCTACGACGATAGGGAGTCGATCAAGGCATGGGGGAAGGTTTGAAACCATGAGAGCAGTGGAAATTATGCTGTTACATGATATCCACCAGCCCAGGCACATGATTGCCGGGCACGCGTCCCACAGCACTGCATCGAAATAATAAACCCACCGACGCACACGCACACACGTACTCATCATTATTGTCATCTATCCAATCCGATCCATCCACCCACCCACCCACCAACCCATCAGCACACTCACACTATACAACAAGCACGAAACGCAGCGCACCCGCAGGATCATAAAAGAACTGACACAATGCACTCATAATTCATTATCAATTAACGCGGAAAATCATTTACATATGTTCGGCGCAAACGAAGCGAAAGGGGATGGAAATGGGACCGCCATCTGGTACGCCATTCGGTGGTAGCTGGTGTGGCTGGTTGGGGCGGTGTGGGTGGTAAGCGGCAAATTGCAGTCGGATGCACACTGCTGACGGGTGACGCATTCGAATCCTTCGAGATTGTGCGTTAGCGTACGGATAGTGGTATCGTCGATAGGGACTAGCGGGACAAATTTATCTCCGTTTTAATTGCTTTTTTAAAGCGATAAGGAATTAGAAAATTTGTTTTTTTAAACAATAGGAGATTTTTAGAAAAATGGGTCGTTTAAAAACATTCCTGTTAATTTATATTGATGGTCCAGAAAATGTTTATAAACAACTCTACATTTGATTTACAGTCCTTCATAAGTCTCGAATATTAATAATATCTCGGCTCGAGTAGGAATAATTTTTTAAGTACATTGGTTTTATTTTTTTATTTGTAAATATTTTATTTACAATCGCCAGGTCCTATCGAATTTTTGTTACAACGTAGCCGGATATTTAGTTCTACCAATGGGAACGATCGGAATGGAATTTTGTCAGGCTCTTGCCGTGTAAGGATCGGCGGCGTCATTTTGTGAATGAAGTACAATGCTTAAAATAATAAATAAATTACTTAATTTGAAAGCAACTGTATGCGAGCATGTAATATTGTTTCAGTATTAATGAATTTTAGCTAAACTATTAATATTTGTGATATACATTGCTAAGCTGATTTAAATTAAAAAAAAAGTAATAAAACCACACTGCAGAAATTATGATTTTGAATATTCTTATTACATTTTTATTTAATTTCATTAGTCTTGATTAGACCGCCGTGTTTTAAACGTTAAAATAAAATACTGTTAGTCAAACAATGAAAACCGAAAGCGGTTTATTAGAAAGTAAAGAATCAAGTTACCAATGAAACTTTTCACACAAACGCCTAAAGGAACATTGGTCATAATGCAATAGTCATAACATAATGTTCCAATAGTCTTACCAAGTACTGTCGGCTGTCTATCAAATACATTACTCAGTACCAGCACACTTGCGCTGGAAAACTTGCGCCCTGTGAAGGGAATGTGTGCATGGTGTGCACGCAACCAAACCACCATCGTTGCGCAACGAAGCAACTTCCTTCGGTTTTCGGATGCCTCCAATCAGAGCTGCCTTCAATTAATCGCCCAACGATACTGGCCGGCTACCGGGGAAAGGGGCCAACCCATTTCCAAGCAAACCCGCAGAATCTCCTACGCGCAAACGGTCATTTTCTCGTGTGTTTTCTCGGCCATAGCAACGGTTTTGCCCGATGCGGAAAACCCCGGGCCACAGTAATTAGCTTGAACGACTAATTTTACGCTTCATTTGAAGATTAGAAGGAACGCGGTCGTGCATGGACGGTGACACACATACACACCGACCGGGGATCGTGAACCATACGCTGGCCATGAAATTATGACACCAAACGGTGCCCATTATGCTTAACAACCGAAAGCGATTGTTCGAGCGTAAGTTAAACGACTGCCCGCGCGTGATACGGAGACTCGTCGTGAAGGCATGTTTGGGCGATAAAGATTTCCATTCTTTTCCCCCCACTGGCGGCTCTTTTTTTAATCTCTTTTGTATGTGCTGCGACGTTTAGTGTCTCCAGCGCGCTTTGGGATCCCAGATCCAGGCCTGGACTGGAAAAATCATTTCGTATTTTTTTTTTTTTTTCATATACATCACTGCTAAAAAGCAATAATTGATAATTTGTCATGCTTCGCGCATGGGACGACGCTTCGGGAGGTTAAAAAAACCATAATCTTCTCCATGTGCTGCTCCTTCTCGCGGGACAATTTTTCGTTCGCTGTAACCGACTTGGCTAGTCTCAATAAAACCACAATTCCAAGTACACATCTCGCACCATGTGCTTCCTCCAGTCGCAAACGCGCCACAGTTCCATTCGACGGGGGGTGGAAACCGAACAGTGCAGTGCAGTCTTGTTAGGGAATTATTAGTTTTCCCTGTACTGTCGGTCCTCTCCCTTCGTGGAGGTTTATCTCCGCGCCCAAGCACAAAAGGCACACATTGTTACGTCCGGCTATGTCGGTATGCGACTATGTCGGGGCGAGATTCTCAACGACGACGATGACGCCAAAATCCCTTAAAGTCCTGCCCTCGTATCGGCGCGATGCACAACGAATTAAATTTCCTCCTCTGTGTGGGGCTGTGTGCGGTTGTGTTTCCGTAGAAATTTTCCGAGAATAAATTTCGATTCCAAAGCATAAGCAGGAAGCGAATCGGTTGTTTTGTTGAAGTGAGTTAAATTGCACTCGATGTTACCGGGTGTCTTTTTTTTTTTTTGGGGGGGGAGAGGGTCTTGTCTTGGCACTAGAAAAAGGAGGGAATGAAATTTTCCGAACGCCGGTTTGAAGATGGCAGATTTTAAATTGAAACCCATTCCACAAAAAAAAAAAACATTGCAATGGTTGGCTTGCTGGTGATTTTAATTCCACTTCCAGCCGGATGGAGAGCGCTTCGTTGTGATTCAATAAAGTACGAAATAAAAATATATTATTCATATGTCCGATTTAATTGAGGGTACGAGGCTGAAGACACCGCTGAACCGTCAGAGCCAGTTCAGAGGACGGTAAGGTAGAAACATTTCGGCGGAAGATTTCGCCCGCTTTACCAGTGCCACTGCCACCGGACAGGACCAAATGCTCCATCCTAGCTCGTTAATAATTTCATACCTTTGAAAAAACTACTTCCGTCGCAGTGGAAACTTGCCCGGGTAAGCAACGCTCATCTCGCAGAATGAAAATTTCACTCTTCACTATACGCTTTCCTTTCGCATCCAAAACTTTTCACGTGTCGCAAAGCCTCGTTTAGCGCGGCGGGAAAGCATTGGGCATTGGGCACAAAGTTGGCGCACAAAAAAAAAAAGAAAAACACATGGACACCCACCGCATAAACCGCAGCGCATCGCCAAGTTTAACCGCAGTCCAAGTCCTAAGTGAACTTGCTCCAAAAATGGACTGCGCGCCGGTTGGGCGTTCCTTCGGGCGGTTAACCACCAGGCAGGCACGGGCAGTGCACACATTTCTTCACAAACTAAGTGTTAGATATTTTATTTCTACGCTTTATTCCGTCCCGTCGTGTGGAACACAGTTCAAACCCATCAGCCTCATCAAACCGACTCACAAAACCCAACCGGTTTCACGTCCTTCGTGACCGTGAGTTCTGTGTTTTGGGGTTGTTTTGCTTTTTTTTCATCCAATCCTCCTTTAAGGAGTTTGTTGCTTGGGTCGGGAGAGTTGGTGGCAGATTTTTAAGCTACCTGCTCGGCTCACACAGGTGCCTACGGTCCGTTTGGTTGTGCTGGCAGTACAAAAACAAGGCAAAAGGATGGGATCGGAGATGATGAGGGCAGAACCTTTAAAGGAAACCTCCTCGAAAGCTCCCTGCTTTACACCGCAGACTGCAGACTATAGGTAATGAATGGCCACGGTGGCAACATAGCTGAAACTTTTAAGTTAGCGCATCATCTTCATCTGACGAACGATGGCATCGCGCCGGGCCACCGAAAATGCAAATGATGGTTCGTTTAATCGCACGCTTAAATTGCAATATCTCGCCAGCCCTCGCGCTACTTCTGGTGCGGCAGACGGAATGATGTCTTTTCATTACGCCTGCAAAGCGCATTCGGATCCGAATGTTCAGTGCTTAACGCTTGATATGGGTTCTCCTGTTTTTTGCACCGTACCTTTCATGGTCCACCGTTTTATGCTCCGGGTTGTACCTGCGAAAGGATAATAATGAAGGTGGTTGTACTTGGAAGCAGCGAAAGAAAACACATTCCTGCCAGTAGGAAAGCCACAACTGGAAGGAAATTAATTCCTGCACTACCTGTCGGCCATCCCTGCCGCTTAGCCTTGCGGGCGAAGCAGCCCCGTTGTTACAGTTTGTAAAATGCGTGAAAATAGTTGCCTTTTTTTTCTTCTTCTACAGTAAGAAAATTCCTCTTTTCCCTCAATCACAATCCGCACCACCCAGTTCCCCGTGGATGGGAAAGAGCGAAAGGTTAATAGTGTACGCCACCAGCCCATCGGCCAGGATAGAGAAGGCAAGAATGCAAACATCGAGAAATGCCGCCAAAAGCAAGAGAGCTCGAGTGCGGGAACTATGCTGCAAAGAGAAAACGCTTTTGATAGCATCATTTTCTTGGAAATCATATCGCAAGAATGATGGGAAAATGTGAACCAGCGCGAAAGGGAAAGCATGAGCGTATGTTGCGTACACTCGCGAACGGGAGCGAAAAGGAGCGCGGCTCTATAAATGCCATCCATCCAACTGCATTGCGCTGAGAGCCTTCGGCGGGATGGCGAGAGAGAACAACGGAGAGAGAAAGCACAGCCTGACGAAGGTGGCGAAAGCGAGACAGAGCAAATAGCGCGCGCGAGAGGAAGAGCATAAACATTAGCCTGCTTGGAACGTTTTCCGAACAATGTACGCGTCCTCCCGGTGCACGGCATACAACGGTTCAGTTCCGAAGAAGCTGTGCGTGTGGAGCGTTCGAACGTTTTTCCGACCAGACCGTTGCGTTGTTTTCCAGTGCGCGTTTACCGTGAGGACGAAGCGAATTTTTTTTTCCGCGGCAAATTTTCACCACTTCGCGCTCCCGTGTAAGGAATTCGTGATCTATACGATCGGGATTTTATTTACCCCATTGCTTTTAACATGTAACATGTCACCTTCGCTTTGTGTAGCAGAAAACATTTTAAGGTTGATTTGAAATTTCAGTTTGCAACAAAGCCAACGTAAACATACCTCGTGGTGAGTACACGTACACGTGCGTGAGTAGTGGCGTAAATGATATTCGGCTACTAGAAGTTATCGATCGCGTGACAAATAGAGGAATAAGAGAAGGAAAACAAAACAACAACCACAGCAAATGTTAAACCGAAAGTGTGTGCAGGATATTGGTGTCCATAAAGGTAGTGGTGAAACCAAATAAATCACCGCCAATCTTCCTACTTTACTCTACATTTTATCGGTGGTACGATGTTTTACTTCACTTCGCTGTGATGATTATGTGAATGTTTATGTTGTGCTTTGTGTTTATGTGTGTGTGTATGTGTGTGGGTGTACGTGTATGTATGTCTAGTGGTCTGTCCGAAGCTAGTTAACGTTTCACCAAGTCGAGTGTGAACTTGGGTGTGTGAGTGTGTGGGGGTGAGAGAGAAAGCAAGTGAATCAGTTGCTAGTGAAGAACTTTACCCACTACTGCCTCCAATCGAAGGATACTTAAAATAAAGGATAGCAAAACCGGGAGCTCCATCTTGCGGTTTTTGGACTCTTTTGCTGGAAGAGCAGTTACCGGTGTTCCAGTGTACCGAGAAGAGGTAAAGTAAACCGATTTGACATAACACCCACGAGGGTTGATGTTGAGATTTTCCTGGAAGGAACGAAATCGTTACATCTGATCAAACGATACGATGGAATGATATTTAAAGTGTGCTAGTTCTAGTGCTACACCGACTTACCCGTAACAAATGTCATACGGTCATTCGTGTGTTGGACAACGGGTGCTTTAAGCCTAGCCAATGGAACTGGGCCAGCATGTCTAAAGGATTTTGAAGGATTATTTTACGTAAGGTGTATTTAAGCTTGAGACACACGAATTAACTAATTGGATAGCAAAGAGCATGATGCACTTGGACGAAGTTGAAAGTTGCTTCGAGTTAGTTGCCATTACGGAAGAGATCACAGAGATAGAGAGGAATTCTTCAGCATAGGAGGTTTGGTAATGAAGGCTTTAAGACTAAATTGCTTTAATTTGGACGCCGAGCAATTGCTGATAATTGGTACGAAACTTGCTCATTTGGAAGTGATACAACAATCATCATAGAAGAACTGTTTCTTAGTTAGAAATCATCTAAGATTCTGATTTATTGAAAACATGTTTTTTAGGGTGGTACAACATGGTGCAAGGGGCAGCGACGGTCTTCACACGACAAGATCGGTCCTAAATTCCATCCGAAACAATCCCCCGTACGCTGGATCGAATATCCGCCTGCGGTTGAATAAAATAAAGCCAAAGCAAGCCAAAAGTGGCAGTCCACTTGTCCACAGTTGTTGTACCGACGAAGAAGAAAAAGTTTATTAATAATCTTTTCTTTGGTTCGATACTTGAGGAAATGATCAATTAATATCGCTTAAAGGCCTCTTTTCAATGTCAACTGATTAAATACAGGATCAGAAGGTTTAAAATATTTAATGTAAAGAAAATCAGTCGCCTAAATTTATGCAATGTATTACTAACCGATAATTACAATTGGCATAACTGACATAACAAATGCATACATTCAGGCGTTTTTATCAAGCATTTCTTAACTGTTGTGAGAAATTCCTTGAAATTCCATTCCTTTTTCGTAACTTTTATTTAATGGCAACGATAAATTAGTATATGTGCAAAGTGTATGGGTCCGAATCCGGCAACACTGCATGACACGATCGTACAATTATTAATCGCATTCAATATGCGGTCACCAAAACCACCATCCAGAGCAAACAGCCCCCATACGCCGTTGACCAGTTTTAATTGTCCCCAATGAACTCTCGCAAAACTACAACCGCCTTTTTATGCGCCCGTTCATTAAAGTAATCACGATCCATAAATTCCACAAAACTTTGCTTCTTCGCTTAAAGCAGCTTCCCTTTCGAGGGAAGAAAGGAGCACACGCGCGTTATTAAGCCAGTTAGCTGCACCATCGCATATCGTGGGGGGGGTTCTGTTTTTTTTTTGCCCACGGAACCACATCGCAAACATCGCGATCCAACAGCCTGTTCTACTGATCAGGAACTCTGTCCATAAATACTGCCATTTCGTGTAGATGGAAGTTTGTGGGGAAGGAAACGAATTCGGTGTGAGAGACAGAGAGTGCCCGGAGCACGAATGTGATGACTTTCAATGTGCAGAAGCAGAAGCAGGAGGTCATTGCAATAGAATTATGTTCCATTCATTTTCCCTGCAGTTTTCCATACGGGGGCCACTTCGTGCTTTCGACTGCTGGCGTGAAGTGTGCTCCGTGCAAATGGAAAACCGGACTCCGCCCGGGCACGAGTACGGAAAGATGCAGATGATGCAGTAATAATGAATAATTTAGTCGATTGTGCGCCAAAGATGGAGGTAATTATCGCTTGGTGCATTACATGCACAATCGGAAAACACACTCCGCTGCAAGTGGAAGCAGCTGCAGGCTGAAACGGCGCATAAACCCGCCACATAAACCCCTTTCTCCCGATAAGTATCTACCGCGTGGTTCGGTTGCTATTTCTGCATCGTTCTCTCTCTGTGCCTCTCTCTTTCTCGCGAGCACGGCTTGCTTTGTTTTCCTTCGAATATGGGAATGTGTTTTTTTCCGCGGGAAGGAAAAACAACTCCAAAAATAGTTGCTCGCATGCTCATGCTCACGGATGCAAAATCACAGAAACAACAAGGAATGCTCCAGGCTGGTGGTTCGTTGGTGGCTCACATTGCAAAACCGAAGAATGGGAAAGACCACCGGCAAAATAGCAATGCCATTTCCAGCGTTACTG
This sequence comes from Anopheles moucheti, assembly GCF_943734755.1. Taxonomy (NCBI): domain Eukaryota; kingdom Metazoa; phylum Arthropoda; class Insecta; order Diptera; family Culicidae; genus Anopheles; species Anopheles moucheti. The sequence continues at coordinate 45,409,941 of NC_069140.1, forward strand.
GCCATGCCTCAGCATTCGCATGCATATCAATAATGCTCGTTGCGAAATAAATATGGGAATGGCCCCCCTCCCCCCCCCCCCCCCACCCCCCAACCCATGCTGACTTCTAGTGCTGGTTCATAATTGTTTTCTATAACCAGAACGCACTTTGCCAAATTTCCCGCGAGACTTTATGTGAAGCGCGTGTGTTTGTGCGTGATGTGCGTATCGTTCCTTCGCGTCACGACGAGAGTGAAATAACGTGTGGCTTTTTACGTTCCCCGTTATTATGATGTAGTGCATAATAAACTACAACAGGGGTGTGCATGTGTGCGTGTGTTTGGTGGAAAAATTTATTGGAAAATAAAAACTTTTCCTTCAACTTTCATCACTCGCACGCACAGTAAAGAGAAATGTGACAGGGAAACGTAACGCCCGGCCCGCCCCGGGACGCTAGCAGAGCGATGAATCCAAAGCGTTACGATCGCAGCCAAATTAAAAGGCTCATTTATTTAATTAAAATAAATTCTACCTACCAGTTAATATGACGCATATCATCGGCTTCATCATTTAATTATTTTCCCTTTTCGGTCGATTGTGGTAGGAAGCACACACACACACACGCGAAACAATTGCCACCATGTGGGACTTCATAACTAGAACGTTTCACCTGTGATGGGCGTTCAAACACACAGGAAGGCATAAATGGAGGTAAGATCACATTTTCACGCACAATTTCGATTCCATCCACCCTCGGCGTAGTGGTATCTATGGAGGTCCACGAGTTCCTTATTTCTGCGCTTCCGATTTCGAGTGTGTTTTGAAGCATTTTAATGGGACGTGGCTGGTTGTTTTTTCTTGTTGCCCGTTGCTTCTCCATCTAAAACGAATAAAACTCCAACCCGTCAGCAATTTGCCGTCTGCATGTGAGGAGCCGTTTTTATTTGGAAAAATGAATCCTAAACATTCCAAAGCAGCAAGCAGCGAAGGGTTTATAGTGTGGGGCGTTTTTGTTTTTTTGTTGCTGTTGTTTCGAGTAAGGGGTATTACGTGAGGCTTCGGTTCTCACACACGTCCGCCTGCTGGAAAAAAAACGCGTTTATAAATGGCTATGTTTTTCCAGTAACATAAATAGTGAAAATAATAATAATAAACACGCACGGGACTCGCGCACGCATTGGGGTGGCGTCTCGCAGTAGCGTGTATTAGTGTGTGGTGGTGGCCGTAGGGCGGCAATTGCGATGGTTATGCCTTTGACTGACCGGTCGGGAAGGGTAATGCTCCGAGCGTCCGAGGGGCGCGGGCGGGAGAAGACCGGGAGGAAGATTATAAAAGGCAACATTTTCCATACAACATTTACCGTTCCGGCCATACATTTTGGTTTGCGTGCTGGCTCGTCCACATAACGTACACTGAGAGATGCAAACAAACCAATGTGCCGATGAAGGACGCCTGCTGGTGGTGGTGGTGGCGGCGCGGGTGGACACGGGTGTATCCTTGTGTCCTGGTAGCCAACCGTTTGTGGGATGGACAAACACAAATAAATTCACACCGCGGAAAAGCATTAGGCACTCGAACTCGCTACCGGAAAATCGTTGCACGTACCATTGGAAACTCGTGCGGATGGCCTCCCGATCCCGCTGTCCCCCGCTAAGCCGAACACTAAAACCCCAAAATGAGGTGCCAAAGTCAACGGTAAATGCACCGGCCAATGGTTGATCAATAAAATTGGTGCTTCTGCTGGTGATTTTTACCCACGACTCCCTCAACCCTTCGATCGTAGCAGCACCATAGCTCGAAACGCTGATGCTGGCTTTTCGACGACTTAACGGTTGACAGTACCACTCGATATTGCTTTGACAGGTGCGCACGTGAAACGAGTATGCCGGGTGGTCGATGTCAAACGTACGGAAAATAAACAAATCACAAACTTGACGTTGAAATAAGTGCTCGTTCACGTTTCTTTTTTTTTGGGTAGTTTCGTGTGGAATAGAGGATTTATCAACACGTGGTTTGATCTCGTGGCGTTTTAGAAGCGCAGTGAAGGCATGGGGGAAAAATGTCCGCCACGAGAGTCTGCTAAAATAACACATTCAATTTAGTGTTCAAATAGAATTTGGCTGTTGCAACTCCACTTTCGAATGAAAACTATTTTCCAAGCTACAGCCAAATTGTTTCTATTTCGCATGTTTGAATATAAGAACTATCAGGATAGTTACTCACGGATTTAAAACACTCGAGAGAAAAACACAATTACGCCCTATTCCGTGTTCAAATAGAATTGGTAGATATAATTTAAATTCATTTAAAATATTTTCCGACTCTGTCCAAATCTATTGTATTGCTCCAGCAAATAGTTCCGATATATAGATTTTAATATTCATAATTTGATCAGAAATTCCGAGAATTTTAGATAAAATGTTGTGCTGTAATCTAAAATTCTTAATCAAGAATTTCAAAGAATTAGGGTAGGATTTAATTATGTTTGTAATTCGCACTGTATTCTGCTTGTGATAGAAATCCAATAACTAAAATTGAATTATTGAATTCTCAAAGCTCATGCAGTTGGAAAAAACCGAACATTTCAAAAACATTGATCCGGGAATTCTGGTGTTGCTTCAAGCACCGGTCTCAATTAACCGGATATTGGTTTTATTACAATTTTAGGAAACGCTTTTTTATTCTATAAGGAAAACATCGAAATTAAGCCCACATTTTTGCACAATAACCGGTGGTTAAAATACAACAATATTCAATGGAACAGCCCTAAAGGATTAATAATCATTGCAAGAGGACCGGTCTCCCGTAGCAACGACCAACTATCCGGCTGCATGGTACAATGATACAAGTAGGCCAGAAAAGAATATGAAATGAACCTCAAATTTAGAAAATAGAAAGGAATGGTAATAATAATGATTGAATAAAAAAATTATTCAGATTCAATACTACGGAATGACAGCTCGAATATGACACATATATATAGTCACACGTGAGGTCCTCAGTAACTAATATTCGAAATTCCAAATTCGTTCAAGCGATTCATAGCCTCCCGCGATCGAAACTGTATCGGGTTTATTTGAATTTTTTTGCTTGTTTTTGCTATTGCCCCAGACCATTCCGTTATATTAGACACCTTACTTACAGTTATCGCCATTCATGTACCAAATAGAGCATTGGTTCGATTCACCCATTCGAGCACATAATGGAGCAACACCAAACTGACCGTACTGTGAGCCAAACTGTGATGACATGCAAACGAGTCGATAAAAAACAACTACGTTACATCAAATCCCGACACCACCCCGTTTGTAAAAGCCACCGCACAGAGAGGACGTGGGTTGTGGGTTGTGGGAGTGTAAAAGGCATCCAAACTACACAACAGCAAAAAAACAGAAACGAAATGTATATACAACCCCGGAAGCGAACAATAAATCTACCGATTTATCGAGCGCATATTTTACGTGTCGTTGGCCGGCCCGATGCGTTTCGGAAAACTGGGTGCGTTTTGTGTTTATTGTTGTGACTTGTTTCTGTTATGCTTGACTCATTGGTTGAGATCGGTGGCGGGAATCGTGGGGGAAGCGCATGGTTCGTTTGGTTTCGCTCGATCAGATGCTTGTTTGATTTTTTTTTTCGGTTGGTTTTCGATTCATGCGTGCAGCTAGCGGGGCTGGGCTTTTGTGTTTTTGGTGTGCTTTTATAGGGTTTCCAGTGCGTGCTGTAGGGGGGCAACCGGTAAACCGAACACGCGGCCAGCCATGGCCGTGGTTCAATTGTTTCAATTACAAATGTTTATCGGGGGCCTTTGGTTTGGACAGTAAAAACAACGGTTATGCACTGCACCGCCTGCAACGCCGAGGGGGTGCATCTACGCGTTGATGGGGCCGACGAATTGTTTTTACTTTACCGGGAAAGGGGGAAACCGGATGGTGGATGGGTGCGGGAAATCAAAACATCACCAATGTCGAAAATGTCTCCCTGGGGGCATTTATGTTTTAAAAGGACGGAATGGGGCGTTTCAAAATTTTCTACCAAACTCTTCCTGCAGGAGGGTGTCCAGTCTATGATGAGCATTAACATGTTCGGAGTGCACAACACCGGAAGGCATAAACGCGTATAACGACGCTGCTGTAATTGCACACATAAAATTCACTTTAGTACACTTTCATCAACGTTTGCGCTCGGAGTGCATTTCAGCATCGTTCGATCGCCGGATAGGCGTTTAATTTAATGCTGAAAGCATAATGCTCTTCACCCGAACCAGTGTAACGCGAGGCTCAAACCCAACAAACCGAAAACCCCAATAACCGTGGGTTTTGCAGTAACGAACCCACAAAACGAGCCGTCTCACCGTCTGTTTGCACTCTACAGCACTGGCCGCCCCCATTTTGTGCAATCATCCCGAACGGGGTTCAGGATGCGCACACATTAACAGGATGGTACCCCTGTTTACCGCACCGTTTTTATTTTCGTTGCGTTACCAGCGGTCTAGCGGCCGTTACGTATGAACGGATCGGTAAACAATTAAACCCGGTTAACTATTAATAATTATAAATAATGGAACGCAAACAATGCGCGCATGGGAATGTGGCCAGGCACGTAGGGACCGTCCATAGCTTGTGTCGATGTCGATGTTTATGTTTAATATGTTGCAAATGATGGTAAAATCATGACAAGACGTTTTGATAAGCATATGGGACCGGAAAAACAATGATGTCCTCCCACTGGGGGTACAGAGTTCCGTTGTTCCGCAAACATTTTCCCGGAAAGGAGCGTCCATTTTGATGTCGTTTTATCGCCATTGTGCCACCGGTTCATGACACGTGTTTCAAAAACATGAAAGTCAACATGTTTGACAGCCGCTGGAGAAACTGTCACGAGACAGATTATGAACTTATGGCCACGGATGGCCTGAAACAGAAGCGCGCTTACTGACTGCTACTATCGGTTCTTATCTTCTGTCCATCACACACACGTCAGTCATCGTTTTCGGTGGAAGAGTATCCATTAATCGACAGGCGCAATAAATAAGCGAAGGCAAAAACGATCACTAGCAGATCAAAATGGAAAATCTATCTTTTGTTCCAATGGAAATGCGCTCCACGCGTTTGTGGTTTTCGATTTTTCATCCGTTGCTTTTGTTGCCGCGTTGCATTATGAAATGAACACCAAACAAATGTCACGCAAAGGCAAAGGGCAAGCAAAAACGTTCCGCTTGTTCCGCCTGTGGCCTTTGTTAATTTATGCATCTTGTCGTGACGTACCGTTGGCGCTGTGTCCTTCGCGTAGTTTAAGGGACGAAAAATCGCGTGCGACATGCACACACATACGCCCGGCAGTGTGTCATGTTTGCTGCCAGAACTCATTAGCGCCATTATGGTTCGGGGTTTTCGGGAGTGGAAAAATCCGAAGGCCAAATGTGTACCACCCGGATGGCAATCAACACGTACCTTGGAACCCGTGTCAAACACTGGCTTGTATCATTTCATTCTGCCCAAACACCTGTACGCAGTGTGATGGGTTTTTGAGTACTGGAGCTACTGGATAAACCGCGATTTAAAAAAAAATGCATGCATGCTGCTCGCTACATTTAATTGCAATACATCCAGAACAGCGCAAACGGCGTCTGTGTTTGCGTCGATACGTATTGTGGGACGTTATTGAGTGACAACAAACAACGAGGATCATTAACATCCGCTGAAACGATAGCAAAGAATACAAAACGTCAAACAAAAACCCCTCGGAAAGCAATTGGTAGTGAGTGGTGTTTTGCGAAAATGGTAGCAGCATGCAACCCACGTCGCTGCGTAAACGCTTCCATCCGAACGAGAAGATCAACGTGGCTCAGTGCGTACGTGACCGGTTTTAATTGTAGTGCAGCAGAAGGGAGGACAACCAAATGGTGGCTGGTTGGTAAGGGTGTGGAGGCCTTACCAGCACCCCCAGATGGCCACCGATGAAGCACTTAAAGGACAAATAGAAGCGACATTATCAAATCTCTCTCTCGCGCGACACAGTTAAAAGGTTGTATACAGTGCGTAACAGGAAAAACAACCACTTGAGGAAAGTTTATCGCTTTACCATACCCTAGTTGTTTGGTTTGTGAACATGTAGAGCAATTTTACATCGCTTTGCATATATTAAGGGGTTTATATAAAAAGCTGTAACAATCGTTTGGTGTTAAGAAGAATGTTAAATTTGTTTTGAGTTTTATTCAAATGTTTCTGTACTATCTTTACAACCAGAGGAACTGAAAAGAAGTTTCTTGATAAATCTCTTAGTCCTGGATGTACCAATAGTGAAGTAATTGCATACCTTCAGGCGTATAAATTTGAACTGGGGCCATTTGTAAATGTTTGGTTACCGGTGTTGATGGAAAGCCCTGAAAATATCTTATACACCTTTTAGAAAATGTATCCTTTTTCATTTATCAGCTATCGCTTAAGGCAATTCCCATCCAATCACAAATCTACTTTCCACGCTTGCTTACCTTTTGCAACCTACTGTGACATAGCGTAAGGTTCAACGCCCCTCAAACATGATGCAGGAGGCCAGGGACGGATGATTGAGAGGCGCGTAAAACATGCATTCAACATCGTGTCTCAAACGATTTCCTTTCCCGCCATGTTGCGACCCATCCATCCCGGTGGCCACATTACGTGCCCTGACACTAACGGAGCTGATGATGCGGAAGGGGGAAAGGAGGTCGCCGCGTGTCATCGTGTTTGACATTTGCGCGTGAGGTTTCATTCTAATGAAGCGCCACCAACATCATGAGTATGCCGAACTGCGAATAAGCCGTGGCAATGGCAGTGACGGAGAACGGTGCAACGCGACGGCCTGACGCTAATGATGACAGCTTGTGGCATTATCCAATTGTGCCCGGTAGCTGCCTCTGTCCCGGCGTGGACGAGCTTTGACGTTTGGTTTAGTTTAGTTCGCTGTTTTGTATTTTTCTCCCCTTCTTTCTCTCTCTCTCTCTTTCTCTCTCACACACTCTGTCTGTCTTGTTTTCATTTTCAAAACCAATTGACAGTTGTAAATCATCCCCAGTGTCCTTACCACCAGCACCGCCTGCTTGTACGTGATGATTTTAAATAGCATCCGAGCACGAATCGAGAGGTGGAAATCAAGATGCAAACAGTACGATATGACAGTATGGTTCGCCGACAGGTGGATTCTATTCGTGGACGTATCGTTTTGTACTTGTTCGGTGTAATTCCACACAGATTAAATCACTTTATCGGCAGATTAATGCAGTGCAAACAGCAGTAGTAGCTAATTAATCTTTTGTGTGACTGCGGGCTTCACTGCTGGAACATTGTTCGAAAATGTCCCTTTGATGTATGCATTTTTGAAATTTCCGTTTGAATTTGATTCTATGGCATTCATTCATTGTAATAATTATTCCACAAGATTGTATCATACGAGGAAAAGCCTGAATGTAAAAATAATCAATAAAAAGGGTTTGTTACATGATACAACTGTAGTAACACCGATAATGTCAAAATGAATACTTCATATCTGTTCGCTATCTTTTATAAAATGAAAATCATGCGGTGCATACTTTTAACGGGATATGCCTATTTTCGAGGCTACCTATTCTACCTGTAAGAGTAACACAAATGAAATTAGAAAGTATTTCGAGAATTCGATTGATTGATTAAACGCACATTAAATCTATGCTTGAAATTAAATTTAGTTTGCATCACTTCCTTGCCCATCATACTCATCAGTTTACTGCTTCTCTATCGGTACGCCTATGTCCCATGCGTCGTCTTTGCTATCCGCTCCAACAGTTAGTTACCGTACTGTAGCCTTTTTTTTTTCTCCCCCAAATCAATCTATTCCCACCGTCGGATCTCGTATCGTATCGAATCGGCACCGAGGAAACCATAGGAAATCGCTTGATCCGAAAGCCGATTCCGAGCGCTTCACGTGCAGTACGGGCATGGTACGACGCGTCCCAAAACTGCGTCCGGATCATTCGGTTCGTTTTTCTGGGCTGCGGGATCAATTCGCCTCGGCCCATTCTGGCCGCAACTAATCCGATAAATTAGATTGTAGCTTGGGCGATCCGTCGCCTCACGCTCCACGGCTAGTGCACGGCGGGATAGTTCACCTCCGTCCAATGCCAGCTCTGCGTTTTACGTGCACTTGGGAGGGGATTTATCCGTCACCTAAAGGTCCACCACTCCACTCTCTCGGTAGCTCTCGGTACCACGCACGGTTCGAGTCGTGTAAACAAAGTGCTTTTCATTTTCGATTTACCCCCCAACCACCGGTCACGATCAACCGTGCCGGGTGCCGGAAGATCAAGGGAAAGCTTGGCACAGCTACTCCGGTAACACAATTCCGGAGCGGCCGGAGAAACGTTAAACGTTAATTGAACCGTTAAGCAGCGTCCACCATATGGCCTAACGAGAATCGATAATCTTGCACACGATGGTAGATTCGGTGTTTTATGCTTTACCCACCTTCGTCCAGCTCGCTGCTGGATGATGTCTTAAGATACGGACAGCAATGGTTTGAAGTAGGTTTAGCTTGGCAGCTCACTCGACGCTTAAAGCCGATCGATTTTCCACACCGGAAACAGTGTCCGGTGCGTCAGAGCGGCAAAAAAGAGTTCCCAGAGCAGTAGCTGGGTAACGCTACAGCTCACCGGTTAAAGATGTCAACCAATTTCTAAGGGCTCCAAAGGAGATGCGCCGCAACAACAAAAAAATGGGATACGAAAAAAACGATCTCATATTTCTCGTCCAATGGGTCAGCTGGAATTAAAACCGGAGCAGCAACCAGGCCAAGCGCCATCTGTTTGTAGCATTAAACATTAAACGACACAACAACCAGTCCAACTCGGCAAAGTTCTCACGCTGCACGGCGTACATCCGGCCAGCTGACCGAGCCGTCCGGCGTCGGAAGCTCGGGCTTCGGTGAAATATTTAACAAACCTACGTGATGAGGATCACACGTACGATGTTTTTTTTTGTTTGCCTGTTTGTTTCAGAATTTACCACTCCATCGCTAAGGTAAGGTTGGTGTCAATTAGATTTAGAGCCTACCTCAAGGGAAATGTCCCGAGTGGGTAGCAGACTCTGATCGCATTAAAGTAGAAGCACCAGCCCCAGCCGACCCTTAGTTTGATTTTCGGAATGTGATTTGCTCCTGCTAATGAACATACACCGGTATCGGTCTGAAGGGAATCCAAGACCGACCATCCCTTAAAGATGATCACAGACGTACATCGGAGGAAATTCGTTTTAATTCTATTCTACACGACCTTGAAATTTACGGTGAAACGTACGACTTGCTAGCTTCATTTTCTGTTTGCGTTTTTCTTGTGCAGTTAATGTACCGAACATCCATTCGCTTAAGCTTTCGCTCGATTGAGAGCGTCCTAATCGTAGCAGATGGGGAAGATGGGAAGCAATTTCACTGCTTTTTGCTAATCGTTATCTCATTCCGTTCCACTGGCGCTTCATCAAAACCATCTGTCGACATGCTGAGCAGCAAAACTATAATGGAATCTTCAGTCTAGATCTCAAACCCACCGGCGGGGAACAATCCCGTGCTGGAATCATCCAACTGCTTTTCAGGATTCTGAAGCTACCGGATTCAGTGGAATGCTGCTTAACTTAACTGTCGGCCATAATTAGCAGTACCTGGGCATTTCTGCCATTTTGTCCCAGTCCCGGCCCGGGCTGCCAGGGTTCCGTTCCGCACGTTTTCCGCTCACCTCGCGAGCGCGGGGCAAGCGTTTTAGGACGTTAATTAAAAATTGCTTATCGTCTCGGATGGGTCAGCATCAGTTGTTTTCAGCCCGTCTCCGTGTACTATCAGCTATCCGAATGTAGAAGGATATACGAGCAGGTGGAAAAGACTCATCGTGTATTGGAAGAATACACGGTGGACCGACTGGTAGCGCATCCAGTTTCGTATTGCTTCGCCCTGGACGGCTTCATCGGGATGTCCTGTTGCGTTGTGCGAATAAATATCCAAACGCTGTTGTTCATTTTCACAATTTGAACAGAAATAGATTATTCACTTTATTTGATCTCTTTTTAAAACTCCCAAGTATTTCGTCGCATTGTACAACGACGTTTGGTAAATTGTGTCACGCGATCGGCAGGGTTTGCAACGTGATGCCGTGTCAAGACGCATTTCACAGAACGAATAAAACACAAACGACATCAAACATTTAATAAGCTTCCAATTGCAACCCAAAACATACTTAATCCGGGATCGGAATGGAAGAAAACAAAAATACACCAAGACATGCGCTTTGGGTACGTAAAGGGTGCGTGTGTAAAAGGACAAACCGTGCTGCCCTGGAGCGCAACCGTGTAGGCCACAGTGCTAATGCATACATATGTCGCCAATGTTAATGGGCAGAACGAACATAAAGGGGGACCAGGGAGCACAGTCTGTTGAAAGCATCGAACACTCGCACTGTTGTGACATCGGCGTAATGCGACCCCGGAGGCACCCTTTTCTTCGCTTCGTGCTGTTGCGTTGATCGAAAGGGGAAAATGATGCCTCCGAGCGGTACACCACTTGAAGCTGTCAGATCGGATTAAAATCCATTGCCTTTGAACTTGTGCCTGCCTGCGAGCTGTCAGTAGCAATTCGGGGGGAGGGGAGGGTAAAGGTTTGCGGGTATTCCTATTCTTCAACACCGAGCCGCAGGCCATGACGAATGAAACCGAACCGATGCCCCGTCTCGGTTGCGCGAAGGAGTCTGTTTAAATGTAAAATGGCACTCGATATGTGTGGATGGATAAGAGAGTGCAATATGATCGGTGCACCTTCACGCAGGCAAAGGACACCGATCAGTGTTCTGGAGCAGTGTCCGCTGCTCCCACACTGATTACCTACACCTAATGCGGTTTTCTTCCGTTTCGGGGAGGAATATTAGATTTTACACGCACGCCTGTCGCTGTGCGAGTGTAAACAGTGTGTCGCATAATTATAGCAGCAACTGCACGCGAAACGAATCCGAGCGCAACTTCGAATACGAATCGAATGCCAATTGCCATCGCGATCCCATTTACGCCTGCCGGAGACATTTAATGATTGTTTCGGATGGATGGGCGCGTGCGTGTATTTGCTCGCCGTCGAACGACTGTCGGTGGGTCGTGTCGGGCAGTGGGCTGAACTGCTGAATAATTAAACCACGGACCGCGCGCTGGAAGGTTGGTAATTAGTGTGGCTTTTGATATGTAATCTATCGATTATGCGATGCTTAAATGTAGTGTTACGCAGAAGCTTGGATCGGGACGGGTTTCGAAACGATCGATGAAGCTAATATGTATGCATTATCCTAATTCCATCATTCGAATAGTGTGCGTGCGTTTGCGTGTGTGTGTGTATCGATGACGATTTTGATATGGGAAATGGGAGTGGATGTAATCGTTCTGAAATGTTTAATAATCAAATTACAGCACAGACATTTTTAGATTTCAACACTTGTATTTTGGTTGGGTTTAATCCAGATACTGTTGATAACGATACTCAATTACATGATGGGAAAATTGTGGAACAGATTAAACAAAGGTTTTGTTTGGCCGTCGAATTACTAAGTGTCATTACATTTGGTAAATATTTTAATCACTAATTATAATGATGTGTTTTATTCTAACGAAAACAACTTATGAACAAGTGTAAAGACAGCAAAAAGAAAAGAGTTACGAAACAAAAATTCGAGGTTAGAACCCTTGCGTAGCTATTAAATAATGTAAAATCGTTTACAACATCGAATAAACAAACTGGTTTCTAATCTGAACCAAACGTATAGGCTTGAAGAAAAGGATATCTTTGCTTGCACATTTATCCTGGATGGGTAATTAATAAATAAAAGCAAGATTCTATTGTGCTTCACACGTGTGACACCTAAATATAAATTTTGTTTCTACTCATCTTCAATACTTGAAACAATACCTTTAAAAATCAAACTAGATAACTGGCAATACATAAAAATTAGAGACCCTTAGCGACAAACCAAACTAGGGTGGAACCTTAAATTAATTAATAAAACACTAAAGCTCCACCATACTCGTGAATTGTCTAACAGAAAAGAGAAAAAATTCGGCCATCGTTTGTATTCACATAAATAATCAAATGTGTGTAGAAACTCTAACGTGGACAGCATGACGTCAAACACAGTCAGTCTCTAGGACAATATTATGTCGTGCACCGGTGCTGATTACGCCCACCATTTTAATAAACCATAAACCATGAAACGCTCAATAATTTGTGAATTATGAATTAATTATTTTTTTTTTCCTTTACACAGGTTGTACACATCTCCCAGGAACAGAAACACGGGCCTGACATTTAAACACAATTAGGTAAGTACGCATCCGCATCCGCGCCCGAGCGCAACAGGCCGTCACACATACTGCGATATTACGGGCAGAGTTTTCTGCCAGCAGAACTCTCCCGAAGAAGAAAAAAAAACCCTCCCAAAAGCAATAGAAAAATGGCTCGTCGCAAAACAAAAGCCCTTTCCATCCACCGGTGTCGGTGTGACGTAACGTTGATTAAATGGCACACCGGCGCGGTTTCATCGCTCGGGGCTTCTTTCCAGTTTGTTTTCTTTATTGCACCATTAGCTCGCAAACGGATCCCGGTTTTAACGGTCTGTTCGCATGAACTGTCGCAGTAGCATTTAAAAATTGCTGGGCGCTTTTCGCTCCCACCTGGGTGACATCGTCGCTCAAATTTCAACGTACATCCGCCACGTGTCATCCGCTGGGACATATGCACGCCCGCGCCTACGCCGTACGTTAGGGGTGGTTTGTGGGAAAAGTTTTTTGATGAGATTTTGCCGAAAAACCATACCACGACGATGGTTCGTAATTTCTGTTGACATTGAGCATGATATTTAACCAGCACACCAGAACGCAACGCGGGGATTTCAATTCGCATCCCACCGTCTGCGCTGCCGAAAGGGACGACGGCTGTGTTTGTCTTCGATCCGCAAATAAGGTGCCCGAAATTTCTTCCCGCTTCAGCTCCCAAAGGGGTGGGTTCCAGCGTTTTAGCTACGTCCAAAGTCAATTGGCTGGGTTGCTGTTAAGGAGGGCAATTTATAGGCTGCTCTCCCGGGAACGCATGAGCAATGGGCGATGTTTTACAACAGTTAGCCCACCACCACCACCACCCACCACCAGTCAGGTTGTCTTCCATTGCTGCTGGAATGCTGGAAAGTGTGCAATTAAACTGAAAGAAATTAATTCTGACCCTGGGATGGTGCTGTTCAAGGATAAATTGGTTGGAGAATTGATTCCCATGTTTGTGTTGTGGACGGAACGCACGAAAGCGGTCTTCCATCTGCTAACATCTTCGTATCGTTTCGAAGATGTCTTTATTGGAGTTGATACAATTGCCAACGGGTTTGAAAAGGTCCAGGTACAATTAACTATTTACTGCGGGCTGCTCGATTGCACGACCCATCTTGAAAGGACATCCGAGGTAGTCCGGACGCACATCGTCCAACACAATGGTGGAATGTTTACTGCAAACCTACGAGCGTCTTACTTCCCTGAACGGCAAACCGAACTTCGTGAGGACAAAAGGACATCACATCCAAGACGGGCGTGACACGCATAAACGTGTGGAGGGACGAGAACCGTGCTCATCACAAGTCTCTGCGTCAGAAGTAACAGCACCAATTGATGATCGCTCAATTAAAATGTAAATTTCAATTCCTTCCACAGCCTTCATCATGGTACATTATCAATTTAATTGAGTGAATAGACAAACGGTTCCAATCGTCCAGCATTTGTCCAAGCACTGCGCAAGATACGTTCGACGGCGGATGATCGACAGTGTGTCGTCCGACCGTCCATCGCACATCAATAGTGTCCATCATTTAAGATTGCCCGAGCTGTTGGCATCTTGTAGACAAATCGTTTCAGCAATTCAGATGATGGTAAAGGACTCGGCAAGGAGTCGGCCTGCCATCGATGGTGACATTGTTGCCCTCGGTATCAGCAATTCCGGGAACGCTTCAGCCAGGCATCACTCAAAATTTATAACATTTCATCTTCGCACATCTTCCCGCCACGTTTGGTGAGCATGGAAGACTTCACCCAGGGAAAGGGGCATCTTCTTCCCGGATGCTCAATCTATCATGCTCGATCCATAATCTGTTCATACATCATCATTTGTACGGCGCTATCCGGTGTGGCCGTGTTGTTTGAAAGCCTAATCGAATGAAATAAAAATAAATAAACAATCGGCTTCGGGCGATGTACTGACTGTCGGGTGAGGCAACCCCCAGCCATCTCCCGGGGTGCAAGAAAATGGTTGAAAGATGAAAAATTGCCAGCGGGAAGAAGGCGAGCGGCGAACCGTACATCAGCCCCCGTTTGGCTCACTGCTTCCTTTTCGGGAAGTAAGGAGGAGAAAATCAGAACAAGTTGTACCATGGATGAAGGATTTCTTCCCGTCAGAGCATTCTGAAACAGGGCAACAATAAGATGTCTGGCTGTAGTAAGCATTGTTGGGTGCAGGGGTTGGGAGCCAGAACGGTAGTTTATGTTACATCAAATCCTGGCAGGCTCCAAAAACCTTGTAATGATGCGTAAGAAAATTGAACCAACTCGATGTTTCGCCGGCTTTAACAAGCGTTTAATACTGGCCGCTTTCCATCGCAACATTGACGCAACAACGCGACTGTGGCCGGCCGAGATAATCGTTATCGGTCACGGTTTTGCAAAGTCATGAAGCGTTTCCTTTTTAGGGAAGAAAGTATGCAGCAGCGCTGCGTTCCACCGGAGCTAGACACAATCTAATCAAACATCATTCTTTGTGCGGGGTGGGGTGCTACTAAGGACGTTAGCGTTAGCCCGGCCACCCTATTTTAGCATGGCCGAGGGATTTTCTTTTTTTTTCCGGATGCGATATTTATTTAACCGTCCCAACCGGTTCGTTCCAGTTCACTTTTTATTCGCATTCTTTGCTGTAGCAAGTGGCAAGTGATGCGAATGATTTAATTCTTGGGCTCGGTGCCGTTCGAAAAATTAATGCCATAATTTATAACTACGTCACCGATGAAGCCTGTACCTTGCTGGGGTGTGCGTGGTGCGGAAAGGCAACCGAAGGCGGAGTGTGCTCTGGCTATATCTAATCAATTCCTTTGAAAATCAAAGACAGGATACGGAGGATTTCACGTTACCGAAGCCGAACGAGCTTCAAAAGACGGCTCGGTAGAATGAGACGATGAAGTTTACAAAGATTTACCTCGCTTCTCTTCTCTCGTTTCATCCTTTTTCCCTGCATTGCCATCAAATAACGAACGGTTTCGAATTTCCGATTCGTTATTGAATTCTTTCATATCCATCCATCTGTCAAAACGACGATCGTTGTTCAACTTTGGTCGGTACGAGTCTGACATGATGTTGAATGTTGTTTTTATTTCATGAACGCAATATGAAAAAAAAACACACATTCCATCCATTTCGACCACAGTAGGCCATTAAGACTTTGGTGGGTTAGTGGTGCTGCGGTTGCATTCGCGTTGCATTCTGCCCTTCTGCGGTTTCTGTCTCGAGTGCGCTTTTGATTGCGCACCGTGCATGTGTGTGTGTGTGTGTGTGTGGGAAGGGGTGTGCCCGCAAGGGATCCTGAATCCTGAGCGGTCATATTTCAAACGGTGTCAAATTTCCCACAGGGACCAAAATAAATCGTCATGATGTGGTTTACAGTGGTTTTGTTGTGGAGCGGTTTGGATTAATATTGGGGATTTTTATGTTCGTTGACCACTCGTCCACAGTGTTTGTCGCTGGACACAAGGGGAGTTTAGGAGTTGTGTAGGTTCATTGAACTTATCACTTAAATGTTCAGCTTTAAATGCAATAGATAAAAGACTAACTCAACAAAAGCTAAGTGTTACAGTAATAGAAAGACGATCGAAACACCTAAAAGGCAGCTCATTGTCTTATTTCTCAACTTAAAACCATAATCCGATTAACAGCAAACTTTGTCGATGATCGGTGCTAATTAGAACAAATTCACTGATTGTTATTTCATCAGCCTGAAACCCCCATCCTAATGCTTGATCAAGGTAACAGCATCTAAATTGGTTTAAGATTCACATGTTCATGCATTAGTCTTACGCCCTGAGGGTGTGTTACACGGGACACAGCGTACAGACACGTTGCATGGCTATCATTCGGTCCACCCCCGCCTTCGTCCTACTTGTGCAAGCACTTCACTGTTCGAGTACGCTTTTCCGCGGATTAAACCGAACACCAGGTGCGCTGGAATGGAATGGTTCGACAAAAGGCACCTCAACGCGTAAGTTGAGCAGCACACGGGCTCTAATCCGTTCAAGATGTCTAAACCTTTGCAAGCGAACGCCGGCAACACGTGGGGAAGGAAAACAAAATCCAACAACCAAGGATCCCACCACCGCACTCCATTTCTGGTCTTCTGGGGTGGCCCACCGGCTTGCGCTGAAAGCAGCTTTTCACTGATCTACATAATCGAAGTCAACAATTGACTGGCAAAAGTCAATCATTTCGAAAGCTTAATTCAATCATCACCACCCCGCCCTCGGTCTGCCGACCGGAAAGGGCCGTTCCAATGGTCTCACCATCGCCATTGCCAGTGTTTCCAGCGTGTCTTGCACCACTCGACGGTAATCAACTTCGGTCCAAACCCAATTTCCGAGGGGTTTGGGTTGCCAATTTCATCGTGAGAGCGTGAGCGCGCGCGCCCACCTTGGTTGTGCACTTTTGTGCTTGTAGGATTTTCCTTCCATTTCCGATGGCTTTTTTTCACCTTCTCTCTCTCTGTTCTGTGTGGTGCGATTGTGTTTTGTGCCGCTACCGATGCCGGCTTGCCACCGGTCCCGATAGCGCGATTATTGAATTTAGAAATTTCGTTAGGAAATCAAGAGATTGGAGCGTACGCGGGTCCCCCAAAGGACGCATTCTGACAATCGACGAAAGCCTACACGGTACGGCCGGTGGCATTTGGCAGCAGCTGTGCGGTTGGGCCGGTAAGCCCAAGACCGGGGACCAGCGACAGAGCAGCGTGAAGTAAAAAAAAAATTACCTCAATCTGGTTTTCCATCGCAACTTCCTTTGCCGGCACGCTGCCTCTGCCACACGGCACCGGGTTGCAAATCGGTCCACCGGGAGCGGGAGGATTCGCTTGTACAAATTGAATACACACTTCCGCGTTGATTGTTGCTTGAAAGAGTTCCGTTCGCGAGGACGGTGTGGCTCGTGGTGCTCGTGAATAGCCAGGATTGGCGTGAGTGTGTTTCCTTTTTTTTTTTTTCGTACACTCCCGCTCCATCCACCCACTGTCGTTCTGCTGCCTTTGTACGGTACGCTTTGTCGTTCCGGTGCCGTGGTCGCGAAGTAGCTTCGTTTTTTTTTTCCTCCCTTACGAACCCACGTCCACCGGTGGACCGATTCTCACGAGCTGTAAATTTGTTTCGCAACAACAAATCGTACAGCAGTGGCAAAAAGTTTTCCTACGGCGAAGGAGCGAAATACTTAGCAATCAGGAAAAATCGGGCATCGACAGTCAGTATTGCAATAGTCAAAACAAAACAAAAAAAGAAAACAAACCACGTTCCTCCAACATTGGGATGGCTAATTGGCAAAGGAAGAAGAAAAGGCACGGTTAGCAGCTTAGAAATGGCAAAAGGGCGATGAAATGTCAGCCGGTAAGAGCATGCTCGAGCGTCCATCCATTTGATCAGGTCGCGTTTTTTTTTTTTTGTTATTTTCATGGCCTCCTTGCTCGTAGCTTGTGGGTTGTTTTTGAACCGTTTTAAACTCCATTTCAATTTCACGACGAAGTGCTTTTGTGTGGTGAAGGAGGATGAAGCGGTTTAAAAGCCTTGATAAAAAATATAGCGTTACAATTTGCTTCATTGCCTGCGAATCTACAGTTGCGAATACAAATCTTTCGGTGAACATTGTTTTACCTGTGGGCGATTTATAAAGTTAAAGCTTTTTTGCAGATAACAGGTAAGCGTCATTGAGAAATAGTTTAAAATTCATTGAAAATGCTCTGGGTAACATATCGGCGTTGAATAATTATGTTTAGTTTGAACACAGCCAGAAGGTGTGCATTAGGTTTTTCATATACCGTAAATATTCTTTCACTTTCACAACTATAGTAGAAATAATTTCTAGGCTATTCTCCAACTTCTCTCAAAACTGACCAACCGCAATGGAATTTGCGGTGCGAATTGCATAATTTTAGGGGATTCAGGCAATATTTATTGCGTATAATTAACTACTGTGAGTTTTTAAAAGTTTGTGTAAGGGACCGGATTTTTTTAACATAGAAATTAAATTATTTTAAATACATTTAACTCACTGATTCCTTGTACACTTTGTAACACTTTTTTTTAAATTTAAACAAAAACTGTATTTTTCAATATAAAATATCTTAGTCTAAAAATCTATACTTAAAAATACCTCACTTATGTCTACAGCGGGATTTTTACTAACGGCATTTATGTAATTAATAAATTGTTTGAAAGTCGCTCCTTTCATGATGGTATCAGGGGAAGCTAGTTCTTCCCAGCTTTGAGTTTTTGGGCAAATGAATTGGTTTGGTTAATTTTAGCAAAAATTTCCCATTTTTGTTTCATCATGGGACAGGTTGCGTACTTGGGTTCTAGCGATTCTATTTCATAGCATTTTTCACATTGTTCAGAGTTTCTAATGTTGATTCGTTTGAGTGTTTCGTTGTTGTGTACCTTTCCGTGAATTAAATAGAAGTAAAGGTTTTTTTGCTTGCTTGTCATATTACTATTGTGTAGATTTCTCCATATTTGCTTCCAATTTTTGGACGGGGATTGTGTAAATATTTTCGGTTGTGGTAGTTGTCTTAAATAATGTTCGTAAATGCTTTTGCTTGATAAATTTTCTCTAATTTTCCTCGGAAGATATGCTGTTTCTTGTATAACGGATTTTATGCAAGGAAGGTTTGAAGCTGAAATATTGGGTGGATTATCTGTGTTTTGTATTGTAAGCTTGGAAATAGTGGTGAATTCTATAGTTTTTTGTGTGTCTATTTGTCAACAGAGTTTTACTCTTCAGATCTGGCATCTGAAGACCAAGGCCACCTTCTTTACTTGGTAGAGCTAAAGTTTGAGCTGGAATTCTTACTTTCCCTCTGTCCCATACAAATCTCGTAATTTCTGTGGATTTCAGTGGAGAAAACACTTGCGACTAATTGTTTATGTTAAAAAAGGATCGAAGCACATGAAATCTGCTAGCGAGTAGCACCTACTGTTATCTACTTACTTCCAGTGAATAGTAACAATTAACGAACAGTGCTCGCATAAAACTCATCATTAAAACAAAATTACAAACAAGTTGTGCAACTCATTGAAATAAAATCAAACTCGACCCGAAGAAAACGAGCTGGATCGGAGAACCATTGCCACTCATCATCCCCTGCTAGATCATTAATTTACCAATCATATCGGAAACAAGCACTCGGGACGTCACTCGATGATCTCATCGACCGTGTACAGTCACGTTCCCTTCCCGTGAACAGTACTTTTGGGTCTCTTCTCACTTCATCGTTCGCGCTGTTTTGACCGTCCCAGTGGTGTGATGCTGATGCGCACGATGGTGATGAATGGACACGGCGAGGGGTTTGCCGGCTTCCTCCTGCCGGTCGACCTACCAGCCCGCACCCCATCGGAAACTGTTGCCGCGTAGAATTGGCTCTCAAGGACCCCTCGACAAGCCGGCAGGATACGACGACAAGGGTACAGCTGAAGCTGTCTATTGCTTTCCAATCAAGAAGCTATGAAGCCAGCGTAGAGAAACACAGTTGAAGTACCCGTTTGTTTCTGACACCGGGGTTCGGGTTGGGCTACGAAGGGTTCCATGTTCGGGAACGGTGAATGAAGAAATAAAATACAATACAACGAAAAAAAAAACCAGTTCATTAAAATAACACGAACGCAGAAGCGGAAGTGACACAACCAAGTTCCCCTTTCAGCATCTGCAGCTACGGAACTGATTACCGGGGTCGGAACGCCGTACGGTAAGAAAAAGGTAGGGGAAAACTTGCATATTTCCTTCCGTGCGTTCTATTCAACGGAAAGAAATGCTGCCACTCCTCTCTTTAAGACACTCGAGTGGTGAATTATTTCTCAAGTACCGAGTGGGGGTTCTTTTTCCCCCTTTCGCATGATCCGTCACAATCGGGCACTGTTGCGAAACGAAACCCCCGGGGCCACTTGCATTTAATGAGCTGTTGATGCAACAACGATCTCCCGATGCTTCTATTATGCAGCTCGGCATCAACCATCTTCATCTGCACAGTTTCCGGCCAAACAGTTTCGCCCTGCGGTAAAATGTAGGTATCAAAACACAATTAAAGCTGTTGCCGACAGTTCAGCTTGCGCAGCGAAGTTGCATTATTATTATGCTTTTTTATTTTACTCTTTTTTTTGCTGGATTACCATATTCCAAGGCAAGGATGTACGAGAATTAATGCGCACATGCTGTTGGATCGATGAAAATTCGATCAAAGCATTAGTTGTTGTTTTTCCTTCTTGCCTCACTCATGAACGGGCACGCAAAAAAAATGGGGATAAAATTGCAACGACTTGAAACGTTTGAAAGTTTCCCATGGTGTTTTTTTGCTTTGCTTTGCTTTGTTGTATTATATTTTCCCGATTCCAGATATAACTTTATGATGGGAAGTGCTTTTTTTTTTGTCGTTTGCAAATCGAAACATATGCACTAAACGAAAGTGGCTTTTTGCGCGACATTACCTGCTGTTACTACACGGCTTTCATGACGATGGTGATTCAGGCAGGGAAAATGCATCGCGTTGCTCCGGGGTGTAATGTGAAATGCATGTCGATGCAACTATCGATCACCGCATCATCATGCCCAACCATTCTTCATCGCAAACGTAACCATGCAGTTTGATTAATATCCTTTTTACCTTCGTTTAACCCGAATTACCTTCAGTTTTTGGTTCACGTTGCCGTGTGTTTTATTTATTGACTTTCGATACGACCCGGCACGAATGAGCTCAAAATTTGCTTGCAAAATAATAAAATCCGATCGATATCTCTTACAAAAAAGTTGAACATGAAAAAAGAAAACAGCAACGGAGGAGGAGGAAAAATTCAAATTCAGCGACAATTCTGTTAATGGATGTGGCAATAAAATAAAAACATAATGAAAAACGATAAAGAGAGAAATGTTTTTAAAAGGTTCGTCACAAAAACGTACGGCGCAACACGTACAAATTTCATCTGGGAAAGATTTACTTTTTCGCGTTGTATAATTTCTCTGTTGTTTTTTTTTTTCAACCATTTCCATTATCACAATTCCCATTACTGGCGTTCAGCTTTCGCAAAATAATGGCATCAGCTAGCGCCGCAGGATTGCAGCGTGTGAGAAAATAAGAGTATTGCATCGTGCACGCTATCTGTTACGGCTAGGGTTCTTAATCGTTTTGTGCCAGGAGTGTGTGGTTGCGGACGAGCGCAGTCTCCGGAAACGGCCACGGTGGTCCGTACGTCCGGTGCGTTTTAATTTCTTAATAGAAACATAACACCGGGACCGTGTGGCACGCATGAAATATGACTTCCCGTTCGACACACTGCATGCTGACCCCTTGCTGCAGTCGTCCCTACACACACATACACACACACGGCCCAAAATTGGCAATGCAGTTAATTGAATGAAAAATGATGCGCTCGACGGGTGGGGAATTTCAGGGGCAAAAATCATGATCGGTAAGGGGACGGTGACACACACGACCGTCTGCAGAAAAGGACCAGAAAAACCAAACCGGCCTGCCAGCTGCGTGTGTGAATATTCGCCACGAATGGTTCTGAAAATTTCCAAACGAGCTGGGAAACTGTCACCGATCAATGATGCAGTTTTCGTTAATCAGCAACACGATCGACAGCAGGGGCAGCGTACGCTTCATGCTGCGCAGTTGAATCAATAGTTGATGAAGGACAGTTTTTTCACAACCGGCACCGAATTACATCCAGCTGTTAATGGGAAATGTTTGTTTGAGTGCTGTTTTCTCCGAGCATTTTATTTGGAACGAATCGCTTTGCGCTGAAAGAACACATGTCACTGGAAATGTCGTCTGTTAGAATTTTACACTATTTCAATTTCGGTTTAAAAAAATCCCTCTTCTCTCCTTTCAACTCTTCATGTAACGCTCTGGTGAAGTTGAAATGGAAATGGTGTGCCAAACCACCAGCAACAAACCCTTCCCTAACGACAAATGGAGGGTTGCAACTAATTCCCATTATCTCCCACCTACCCTACCCGAAGCTGCTATCGGAAATTCGCTTGACACAAGCGCCCGCGCTAAATTGCTTAAGTAAATCAGATGCTAATTTGATAGGAGTGAATCGAACGAGGGTGGTAACAGATGAAAAGTAAAAAATAAATAAATCCCAAAAAAGCAGGGAGCGAAATATCTTCGTCCCTAAAACGCATTCCACCTTCCGGTCCACCTTCACCGCCGCTAATGCCCAATCCCGCCCGAGGCCCCGTAACCGTACCTTTTGCCCGGCAGTCGAGATGGCAGCCGGGCTGAATCAACAAAGATAACCGGAATAAGGGCACAATCGAATTGCGACGCACCACAATCAAAGATAAAAAGAAAGAACTTTCTGCTTTGTTTTTTTTATTTTTAAATCCCCATCCTTCTTCCGAAAGCAGCGTAAAATGGCTTTTGTTTTTTTTTTTTTCATCTTTTTTATTTCTTCGCACCAAACCGCCACCCTTTTGCCGGGCGGCCATTTTCACTCTCGCCAACTCCTTTAAGGGGGTGAATTGTGAATTGAATGCTTCCAACGGTACACCCGCGGTATTCCCTTCGCCGGGGATATTAAAATGTTTGTCTATTTGCATTTGGCATCGCTCACTGTCACGGACGGTATGGCAGGCCCCGAGGGTGGCCATTAATGGGTATGGTTCTAAACAGAGCCGAAAATGAGATTCGGGTAGTGCAGCGTTCGTGAGGAACTCGGTAAACAAATGCGACAAATCTTGTTTATTTTAATTGAAGCGCTACGGCTTCCTGATTCCTCCTGGCACAGCTAACGGGTTCGCATATGTTGAGTTGTTGGGAGAGATTACGATACGATTTGCTTAACTTCTTCCGACGTTTTGGGCGAAATTAATTAATGGTTCTATAGTTAGCGTTAGCGTGTAACGAATGCAAAATGCGAGGGTCTAAGTTATTCTACCAGTAACTCTTTTTGCGACCCTGAGGTGCCATCGATGAGCCAAAATCAGTTCTACGAAACGTTATCGTAATAAAATCTGTGGCAATAAAATACTAATTCTTTTTCGTTTTAAATTTTTCTTCTTTCAGAACATCGCATTTACCCTGAGCGAAAACGGTTGCATCCGGAATCACATCATGCGGACGGTAAACATAGACCGAACCCTGACGGGGCTGATGCTGGTACTGCTGGCAACACTGCCCTGCACAACCGTAGCCCGCAGCTACGAAAAACAAACGATGCGCAAAGGCAAATCGGCACAGATAGTATCGTCCGCACCGACGATCACAACCCCGCTGATGGACCTTTGCTCGGAAGACATCAATATGAAGCTGGCCTGCCACTGTTCACCCGAAAGTCACACCAAAGCGCAAAAAGCTTCCTGCTCCATCTTTGACGGTGAGCTGCCGCGCAAGGATTATAACTGGCTCGCGTTCCACACGCAAACCGAGCTGGAACATCTGAAGTTTACCGTGCGCAAATCGGGCAACCTAACGTACATACCGTCGGACGTGATCGCCACACTGTACAAGCTGCGCACGCTCACGATCGAGTACGGTATCATCAGCGACATCTACCCCTTTGCCTTCGGCAACCTGACCGAGCTGCGCGTGATCAATCTGCCGAACAATCAGATCGTAACGCTGCACAGTAACGCATTCGCGCATCACAAATCGCTCGAGGAGCTGATGCTGGAGAACAACTACATCAAGAAGATCGACCGGGACGCGTTCGTGGATGTGCCGAAGCTGATCAAGCTGAACCTGGCGAACAACAGCATCTTTAACCTGCACGACAATGGGTTCGAGGAGCTGACCAAGCTGGAAGAGTTGCGGCTCGAGTCGAACCAGATTGCGGTGTTGGCGCGCGAGTACTTTAAAGGGCTGGAGAACTTGAAGATCTTGAAGCTGTCGTACAACGATGTGGAGTATCTGGGTGCGTTCGTGTTTGCTGATCTGTGGAGCTTGCAGATGCTTTTCCTAGACAGCAATCGAGTTGAGGTGAGTTGCAGCGCCTTGGAAGCTGGCTTGTGTAGTGTTTATGATCGATGTTTGATTTCTTTTCTCTTTTGCCCTTTTGCACAGAAAATCGACGAGCGTGCCTTTGACGGACTGACCAGCCTGAACTATCTGCATCTGGAAAACAATCGCATTACCACCATCGACAGTGCCACCTTTACCAGCGTGTCGGCACTGCAGCTGCTCAACCTGGACTCGAACCGTCTGACCACCATGACGTACGGTCACATCGTCCCGCTGATGGACAATCTGGTGAACAACAGTGCGCTACTGTCACTGCGTGGTAAGTGTCCGTGGCATCAGTTGTTTGGCAAAACTCCGTCCCGTAAATTTTGCGGGCAAAAACGAAGCAAAAACCAGCTCAGCACAAAAAAACAAGTGAACCGTAACGAAGTGGTCGGAGCAACTTGTCCAAAAGGGGCCGATCTCCATCATCAAACTGGCACGGGTCGGTGCCAACTTTAAACGAAACATTTTATCGTCCATTCATCGGGTAAACGGTCGTAAACTCTACTCGCACACGGGACACGGTGGATTAACCGAAATATGATTGGATTTTCGATGCGCCATCCTTCTCGGTCGGATCGTGCGACGAGTGTATCTGAGCGTGTGCAGCCGCATCTGCATGTTGTCACACATGCCCGAGTCTTTGAGACTCAGTGCGAAGTTGCAAAACGAAACTGATAGCCAGTGATTTCTTTTGAAACTGGCTGGCAAAGAGAGGGCAACATTTCCCCCCCCCCCCCCCCTAAAAATGGAACCATGGATCCCGTTTCATTTTTTTTTCTGATCAGTTTCCGAAATGGAAATCATGGTTCGGAAAATGGTCCTTCCGTCCTTCGGTCGATCGGTTCAACGAAGCTCATCTCCGGACATCGTTCGACAACTGTTGCCACAGTAGATGTTTTCGGGGTGGTTTTGTCCAATCTGGCCAAGCGTATATGTGTGTGTGTGTGTAAGTGTGTATGATGAAAGGTTGATTTCACCATCAGCTCTACGCTGGCCGTCTCTATACTGTCGCTGACAGCTGACACATGAAAAGGTTTTACAGCCTGTCTATGTGTGTGTGTGTGTGTGTGTGTGTGTATGTATGCCAGCGCAGGGCGATATCTCCATCCTGTATTCATTTTTGTGGACATCAAGGGACGAACTGGTTGAACGGTATTTTAGGTTCTTTTCAAACATTCAGCCACAATGTTCGGTGGATTGGAATGTTGGAGTGGCTCAGGAAGCTCAATGGATGTGCCCAGTATTACATCGTGCTGATCCTTTTGCATCTGGGGGGGGGGAATCAATTTTAACTGAATCGCATGTTTTCACAGAGCTGTTCAACATTTCAGCGCGTTGCTAAGAAGCAACGGATAGTGGGGCAAGACAAAATCAGACCAAATTTGATGCATTTTTCGAACGATTGGATGCGTTTTTGCTTTGTTCGCTTACCGTGGTCAGCGAAAGTCCGTTAGTCAAACGGAATGTGAAACCAGAACAACGAAGGAAACGTTTGCAGATTTACTTTTATTAACAGCTTGTGTAGATTGATTACATAGCCAACTATTGTTTGAATATTAGATAAAATATGGGATTGTGTTCAGAGAGTTCCTGCAAATCAAATGACATTTGATGACACATTTCAACTGAGCATTTTTCAAATCTCTACCAATGGTGGTATCAATGCTTCTACGAAAAGCGCCCTCTGAACAGTGACATATTTTTTCCATTAATTAAATCTTGTATTATGTCCGCTATGGTACAGCTGTTATAACTGATGGCAACTGAGCCTAAAAGTATGCAACCAGAGTGACTTTTTCCCAGTCTGTTTCAGGATATTAGTATTCATCGATTACAGTATTGATTAGAATGTATCGATTGGTTTCTCTAGGGAAATCGATCAAATTCTATGGCATTCAGTTCGAAATGATTGATGTTTGATGCTGAAAAATACATTTGCACTGTATTCGACCAATGTTCTGATGAATTTATTTATTAATATTAATCTGTACTTGAATGCGTCTCTGTCTTCCTACCTCTTCTAGATAATCGATTCATCTGTGACTGTCGGCTCTCGTGGATGTACGATCTGAGCGATCGTACGCGTAACGAGGAGCTGCGCGAAAGCCTCAAGGGAATCGATTGCATCCTCGGCCAGACGCCCGAGGAACCGACCCGTTCACCGCTGGCCAGCTCGTACGATTTCGGACAGCTGGACGAGAACGGTGAATATATCGATGATTCGGCCAGCGAGAATGACGCACTCGCCAAGGAAGCACCCCAAACCGTGAACGTGCTAAAGCTGGGCCGCGAAGAGCTACCCTGTCCGGAGGAGTTGGCCGGACCGACCGGCGATCCAAACCCGCGTGAATCGAAAGGTTTGTTCAATCTGTCCTGGAACAGCTCGGCAGCCGGTGATCGGCATGGTGGCAGCATCGCGCGCAGCAGTATATTGCTGCTAGCGATAGTGACCGTTGGCCTCGGTGTAGTACGTAGAACGCTTAGCTGTTAAGTGCTAGGCAAAGGAAATAACTTATTTTCGTAGTGAGGCTGAGCGTGTTTCTTTCTCGTTCGGGCATTTGTTTTCCAATCATCCCTACCCCATCCAATTTTGGATGACTCACTTTCACGTCGAGCAACATTGGAGCATCCTTCGGCCTTTACTGAAACGCTTTCACTCTCCACTACATCCCGCACATCTGACATGCTCACCCCGCTCTGTACACCCTGACACAACTCATACTACATTTTTGTCGGACAAAACACACACACACACCCATACACATCGTGGAGAGCGGAAGCGGAACACACCTTCACCGTGAATGTAATATATAGCGAGAAAGTGAGGGACAATTTTGCCAACCTATTTCGTAGCGTTTAGCAGAACACGATAGATAAGTAGTGTGTATTGGTCGTTATGCGGGACGGAATGTATGTTTTTCATTTTCAAAATTTTGTGTGTAGATTTTAGCGAACCCTTGAGCATTCACAGTCTGCTCACACTCTCAACCATGCAATCACAAAGTCACACACTCACCCGTGAAAGCACCTCATTTGCCGTTTGCTTTTCTTTCGTCACAATGATAAACGTCCCCTTCCGCCCCGTGAGATACACTGACGATTGATGAATTTTGCAGCGTCCACGTGTGTTGGTTCGCTACTGTATGACATTCATGGTTCGATAAGCCAGCGGTCTCTCACTTTACCGTGAGCACAGGACCGAACGTTTGACAAGGGTAACATTTTTTTCCTTTTTATAATAAAAAAAAACAAATCAGAAAACATATAAATAGATGATAAGATAGAGAGAAAAAAACACTGGAAGTCGAAACCCTTTGCAACTGATACGATATAAGAAACGCGAGCAAGAGCTGGGTAATGAAACATGAACAAAAAATATAAAAAAAAAACAGAAAAAATAGAGATAATAAAAATTAAAGTAAATAAGTCAATAAACCAAGCGAAACAAACCAAAAGACAGTGAAACCACAGTTTGGCGCGTCGGCACGTAAAGAAAAACAAACCCGGAAATGTACACCAAGCGGAAAGAGAGAGAGAGAGAGAGGGAGAGTCGACATATATACGTGACGACATGTAAGGAAACGTCAAAGTGGCATGCATTTAACAGAAACAAAAAACCCTACAGTAAAGAAAGAACAAAGAAAATCCACTGTAAAAGCCGTGTCGCAATGTGAATAAAGCGTGAAGAAGGTGAGGAAAATAGAAATAAAATTTTAAATTAAGCAAGTAATGGATGTGTTGATGTGCAAAAAAATATGTTATCAACCTGAAAGAAAGACCAACTTTACTTCAACGTGAGCTTTATTATTTTTGTTAGCAGTGTGGGGCACATTTAAATTCAGTAAAGTAATCAATAAATAGTTTTCTTCGTGAACGATAGCCGTATCCTTCCCCCATCAACAGCAACAGGAAGTGGCAAAAGTTTCCCTTTTTTTTTTGGTTTATGCAAAATGGGCGGAAATCTTCGCTTCCGGTACAGCTGACGCCCGGCGTGAAGGATTGATCGTTTCGAATCCTTTCCTGTCTGCAAGGTGGCCCATGGATACAGTGGTCCCACACACACAAATATTGATTCGGTTTTGTTTCCGTCCTGATCGTTCGATACGATTTCACTGTCGGTTTTGTGAATGTCGAATTTTATTTATTTATAAACTCCTGTTCAGCGTTGCCCCCGCCGTGAAGCGGGGATATAAAATGGACAAGATGTTTCCTGTTCGTCGTGTGCCGTCCAAAATAAATCGCCCGACGGGGGAGGCAACATTTTCCTGTACGATTTAAAGTCTGTTTGTGGCGCTAGCGTGTGGCATCATCCATTGGCATACGCCTTTTATGAGATGAGTACAACGACGAAAGCACGGAGCGAAAGAGCTAAGCTACGAACACGCAATCAATCTTCCGCGAGTACGATTGACTGTTTATGGGGATCGTTCGCTGTGCGGGGGATCGAATGCGAGACGTAACTCTCAATGGTAATGGGAACCCAACAATAAAAAAATGGGAACAAAACAACGGAATGCGGAAAGAGCCCCGTTGCACAACTGTTTGATTTATGTTTACCGGCACTTGTTGCTTGTTTCGCAGGTTTTTGGGGAGGTTTTTCCTTCGTTTTCCATTTTGTTTTGTGTGCTTCCTCATTTCCTTCCGAGCATAAAGCCGAGGTGGACGGGCATTTTCCCATCTCATCTCCAGCGAGAGTTCCAGCGAACGAAACGGTGGGCGCTTTGTGAAATCCAACCCCGAATGAAGAAAAATGGTTTATGATTGCTATCTTTCAATGGCTTTTCCTTTTCCTTCCTTTTGTTTTTTTTTTTTTTGGTGTTTCAATTCGCAAACTTTTCCCTATCGAGAGAATCCTTTTTGATGCTGGGTTGCATGGGTTGGTTGCGCGATGAAAGATTCAATTGATTGGACCGAAAGAGGAACGGTGCCGGACCGGAGCCGATTGATATTTCGCTTTTCGTTTGATCCATTTCCTTCGCATTGGTAATGTTGCGCTCCGTGCTGTGCCGAGGAACGACCAACAGCAATACGCCTTACAGCATCGACGGTGGGAAAACGATCAAAAGGAATCTTTGACCGTGTTATTATATTTTATGGCAGCTTATTGATTTCGCAACGTTGAACGTTGGATGTAGTTGGTTCTTGTGGAGAATATCAAAAATCAATCAGCCAGCGTAAACCATGGTATTTAGTTGTACCTTTTTTTCATTTGTACTACTTTATCAATAATACGTAGCAATCTTTGGCTTGACGGCAATGAGTTTTTTTGTGAAGTATATACAAGTTTGTGGCCAAAACCGTGTCTCCAACTATGATATTATCCATAAGGGATCTTTTATCTCTAGGTTGTTGTGCTAAGCGCAGTGGAGAATCAATCCCCTTCGAGGCCCAGGGCGGAATTTTTAAAGGGGGGGCCTATAATTTTGCTACGGCATTATTGGTGTTAGGGAGGTGTACTTCAAACATGATTTAACAACACCAGCAAAGTCTCGGAAAGAAACAGCGGCGGATCAAACGGTAGGCGGAGTAGGCGGTCGCCTAGAGCCTCGCCGTGTTGGAGGCCCCAAACAGCTTGTGCCGATCGTGCGATTTTTGGAAATTTAGCAGCAGAGTTAATTTATAGCACAAAATCTAATTAAAACGTAAAAAAATGATCGAAAATATCTTTGGTATATCGAAAATATCTTAGAATTTTATACATCCTTGGTTATATAAAACATTTGTTTCTATTTTATTAGCTATATCGGCCCGGTTACACGGCTACGCAAGAGAAGTATGCAGTGTATTCAAACTCCTTCTTCTTTATCGGCACGAAATATTTAGGCTGCCTAAGCCTACCAATTCTAGTTTTTTTTATTTATTTCCCCGTAGGATAGTCAGTGCTGCGTACGGAGGTTTGGTGGTCCAAATGAAATTTTTCCGTGGTCCTGTCTTGTGCAGACCGGCTGCGCTACGAATACACCATCTGGCCGCTCCGTGAACACTTATATTCCCTTTTACTTCAACCTATTCATGAATTCTATTTCTTGAACTTTCCGCTTGATATTACAACCTCATGGTTCTTGAAATACCATTTCCGTTTTTCTTGATTATTACTTATTCGAAGCTGGATTGTAGGTTCAGCTTATGTCCACCCATTCCAAACTGTCCAAACACTTCATCATATCCCCGCGGAGAATACTGTTCAAACTACATTGTTGTAATCTCGGTAACATTTGCATCGTTGTTAGACTGAAATTGTTCTAAAATTGCCAATTCTAAATCCATACGGTTGAAGATCATCACCGCGAAATCGTTGATTTAAATTAAAAAAAGAACACGAAAAAAGATACTTGAAGAAATGCATTGATATAAAAACGATGTGTTAAGTGAAGAACCTATCATAATAGTCTGGCTAAAACATTGTCGTGCGTGTTGAAAGCGGTCTCGTTTTTTTGCTTCGAAAACCCAGTTTGTTTGAGAAAAATTAGTGAGTGCTTTGTGGTGTTGTATCCCTATAATTGGCTACTGACTATCAAATTGTGCCTGAGGAGCACGTAGTGTGTTTCATACTGATGTAAATGTGCAAGTGTAAATGTGACGAAATTATCGCAAGTGTCTTCACAATGAGCGAAGAGATCGGCCCAGAAATTCATGGATTTCTTGGCGCACGGACAACCGACCTAAAATTGGAGCATCAAATTTAATGAGCGAAATTTAATCGAACGATCGAAATTCACATTAATATATGCAGGGCCACGAGAGTTTGTTTGTTTGTTTGAAATTTGTCCAATGACCAAATCAGCTGGTCAACTGTGAAAACCACTATACCTATCAGCAGCTTGGGACAAATTTGTCCATCACAATTGCTATTGCATACTATCAAACACGTGAGAACGATCGCTAATAAGTAATATCAATAAAACGGAAAGCATCCTTCATCTCGCTCAAACTTCCCGTCGGCTGGTACGAAATTCCATACAAAACCAGCTGTTTTACGATTTCCGATACCAGGAAAGCATCCACGGAACAGGTAGCACCTTGAACAGCAATTTTGGTCGAAAACCGCCGAAAGGTATGCAATATTTAAACACAAACTTTCCCGTGGGTCGAGTAAAATTTAGCAGCAATTTTGCTCAAAATCCGCCGAAAGGTATGCAATGTTTAAACACTAACTTTCCCGTTGGTCGTGAAAAATTTATTCGAAAACTACCAGTTTTTGAATGTATAGTACCAGGAGAGCATCCACGACAGAGGTAGCTCCTGGTACTGCGCCGCAAGGTATGCAATGTGTATACACTAACTTCGCAACCAATTTTCCGCCGTAAGGTATGCAATGATTATACACTGACTTTGCAACCAATTTTCCGCCGTAAGGTATGCAATGTTTAAACACTAACTTTTCATACAAACCAGCTGTTTTTAGATTTCCGATACCAGGAGAGCATGTTGTTCAAGAGGTAACATCTTCCATCCCCCTCCCCCCTTCCCACTCCAACATGGCGGACACAAGATGGCGGCCAACATGGCAGACAAGATGGCGGCCAACATGGCAGACAAGATGGCGGCCAAGATGGCGGCCAAGATGGCGGCCACGATGGCGGCCAAGATGGCGGACAAGATGGCGGACAAGATGGCGGACAAGATGGCGGCCAAGATGGCGGACAAGATGGCGGACAAGATGGCGGACAAGATGGCGGCCAAGATGGCGGCCAAGATGGCGGACAAGATGGCGGCCAAGATGGCGGACAAGATGGTGGACAAGATGGCGGACAAGATGGCGGACAAGATGGCGGACAAGATGGCGGACAAGATGGCGGACAAGATGGCGGACAAGATGGCGGACAAGATGGCGGCCAAGATGGCGGCCACGATGGCGGAGAAGATGGCGGACAAGATGGCGGACAAGATGGCGGACAAGATGGCGGACAAGATGGCGGCCAAGATGGCGGACAAGATGGCGGACAAGATGGCGGAGAAGATGGCGGACAAGATGGCGGCCAAGATGGCGGACAAGATGGCGGCCAACATGGCGGCCAACATGGCGGACAAGATGGCGGACACAAGATGGCGGACAAGATGGCGGCCAAGATGGCGGCCAATATGGCGGCCAATATGGCGGACAAGATGGCGGACAAGATGGCGGACAAGATGGCGGCCAAGATGGCGGACAAGATGGCGGCCAAGATGGCGGCCAAGATGGCGGCCAAGATGGCGGACAAGATGGCGGCCAAGATGGCGGCCAAGGTGGCGGCCACGATGGCGGAGAAGATGGCGGACAAGATGGCGGACAAGATGGCGGACAAGATGGCGGCCAAGATGGCGGACAAGATGGCGGACAAGATGGCGGCCAAGATGGCGGCCAAGATGGCGGACAAGATGGCGGACAAGATGGCGGACACAAGATGGCGGACAAGATGGCGGACCAGATGGCGGACAAGATGGCGGCCAAGATGGCGGCCAAGATGGCGGACAAGATGGCGGCCAAGATGGTGGACAAGATGGCGGACAAGATGGCGGACAAGATGGCGGACAAGATGGCGGACACAAGATGGCGGCCAAGATGGCGGACAAGATGGCGGACAAGATGGCGGACAAGATGGCGGACAAGATGGCGGCCAAGATGGCGGACAAGATGGCGGACACAGGATGGCGGACACAAGATGGCGGCCAAGATGGCGGACAAGATGGCGGCCAAGATGGCGGACAAGACGGCGGACACAAGATGGCGGACAAGATGGCGGACAAGATGGCGGACAAGATGGCGGCCAAGATGGCGGACAAGATGGCGGACAAGATGGCGGCCAAGATGGCGGCCAAGATGGTGGACAAGATGGCGGACAAGATGGCGGCCAAGATGGCGGCCAATATGGCGGCCAAGATGGCGGACAAGATGGCGGATACAAGATGGCGGACACAAGATGGCGGACAAGATGGCGGACAAGATGGTGGCCAAGATGGCGGACAAGATGGCGGACAAGATGGCGGACAAGATGGCGGACAAGATGGCGGCCAAGATGGCGGACAAGATGGCGGACAAGATGGCGGACAAGATGGCGGACAAGATGGCGGCCAAGATGGCGGCCAAGATGGCGGACAAGATGGCGGCCAAGATGGCGGACAAGATGGCGGACAAGATGGCGGCCAAGATGGCGGACAAGATGGCGGACAAAATGGCGGCCAAGATGGCGGACAAGATGGCGGACAAGATGGCGGACAAGATGGCGGACAAGATGGCGGCCAAGATGGCGGCCACGATGGCGGACAAGATGGCGGACAAGATGGCGGTCAGGAAGGCGGACAAGATGGCAGACAAGATGGCGGCCAAGATGGCGGCCAAGATGGCGGACAAAATGGCGGCCAAGATGGCGGACAAGATGGCGGACAAGCTGGCGGCCAAGATGGCGGACAAGATGGCGGACAAGATGGCGGACAAGATGGCGGACAAGATGGCGGACAAGATGGTGGAAAAGATGGCGGTCAAGATGGCGGACAAGATGGCAGACAAGATGGCGGACAAGATGGTGGCCAAGATGGCGGACAAGATGGCGGACACAAGATGGCGGACAAGATGGTGGCCAAGATGGCGGACAAGATGGCGGCTAAGATGGCGGCTAAGATGGCGGAGAAGATAGCGGACAAGTTGGCGGACAAGATGGCGGACAAGATGGCGGACAAGATGGCGGCCAAGATGGTGGACAAGATGGCGGACAAGATGGCGGACAAGATGGTGGACAAGATGGCGGACAAGATGGTGGACAAGATGGCGGCCAAGATGGCGGACAAGATGGCGGACAAGATGGCGGCCAAGATGGCGGACACAAGATGGCGGCCAAGATGGCGGACAAGATGGCGGACAAGATGGCGACTAAGATGGCGGCTAAGATGGCGGACAAGATGGCGGCCAAGATGGCGGACAAGATGGCGGACAAGATGGTGGACAAGATGGCGGCCAACATGGCGGCCAACATGGCGGACAAGATGGCGGACACAAGATGGCGGACAAGATGGCGGCCAAGATGGCGGCCAAGATGGCGGACACAAGATGGCGGACAAGATGGCGGACAAGATGGCGGACAAGATGGCGGACAAGATGGCGGCCAAGATGGCGGACAAGATGGCGGCCAAGATGGCGGACACAAGATGGCGGACAAGATGGCGGACAAGATTGCGGACAAGATGGTGGACAAGATGGCTGACACAAGATGGCGGACAAGATGGCGGACAAGATGGCGGACAAGATGGCGGACAAGATGGCGGACAAGATGGCGGCCAAGATGGCGGCCAAGATGGCGGACAAGATGGCGGACACAAGATGGCGGACACAAGATGGCGGCCAAGATGGCGGACAAGATGGCGGCCAAGATGGCGGACAAGATGGCGGACACAAGATGGCGGAAAAGATGGCGGCCAAGATGGCGGACAAGATGGCGGACAAGATGGCGGCCAAGATGGCGGACAAGATGGCGGATACAAGATGAAGGACACAAGATGGCGGACTAGATGGTGGCCAAGATGGCGGACAAGATGGCGGACAAGATGGCGGAGAATAGGGCGGACAAGATGGCGGCCAAGATGGCGGAGAAGATGGTGGACAAGATGGCGGACAAGATGGCGGACAAGATGGCGGCCAAGATGGCGGACAAGATGGCGGACAAGATGGCGGACAAGATGGCGGAAACAAGATGGCGGACAAGATGGCGGCCAATATGGCGGACAACATGGCGGCCAAGATGGCGGATAAGATGGCGGACAAGATGGCGGCCAAGATGGCGGCCACGATGGCGGAGAAGATGGCGGACAAGATGGCGGACAAGATGGCGGTCACGATGGCGGAGAAGATGGCGGACAAGATGGCGGTCAAGATGGCGGACAAGATGGCGGACAAGCTGGCGGCCAAGATGGCGGACAAGATGGCGAACAAGATGGCGGACAAAATGGCGGACAAGATGGCGGACAAGATGGCGGCCAATATGGCGGCCAAGATGGCGGACACAGGATGGCGGCCAAGATGGCGGACAAGATGGCGGACAAGATGGCGGCCAAGATGGCGGACAAGATGGTGGACAAGATGGCGGACAAGATGGCGGCCAAGATGGCGGACAAGATGGTGGACAAGATGGCGGACAAGATGGCGGACAAGATGGCGGACAAGATGGCGGCCAAGATGGCGGCCAACATGGCGGACAAGATGGCGGACAAGATGGCGGACAAGATGGCGGACAAGATGGCGGACAAAATGGCGGACAAGATGGCGGACAAGATGGCGGACAAGATGGCGGACAAGATGGCGGCCAAGATGGCGGCCAAGATGGCGGCCAAGATGGCGGACAAGATGGCGGCCAAGATGGTGGACAAGATGGCGGACAAGATGGCGGACAAGATGGCGGACAAGATGGCGGACAAAATGGCGGACAAGATGGCGGACAAGATGGCGGACAAGATGGCGGACACAAGATGGCGGACAAGATGGCGGACAAGATGGCGGACAAGATGGCGGCCAAGATGGCGGCCAATATGGCGGCCAAGATGGCGGACAAGATGGCGGCCAAGATGGTGGACAAGATGGCGGACAAGATGGCGGACAAGATGGCGGCCACGATGGCGGACACAAGATGGCGGCCAAGATGGCGGACAAGATGGCGGACAAGATGGCGGACAAGATGGCGGACAAGATGGCGGACAAGATGGCGGCCAAGATGGCGGACAAGATGGCGGACACAGGATGGCGGACACAAGATGGCGGCCAAGATGGCGGACAAGATGGCGGCCAAGATGGCGGACAAGATGGCGGACACAAGATGGCGGACAAGATGGCGGACAAGATGGCGGCCAAGATGGCGGCCAACATGGCGGACAAAATGGCGGCCAAGATGGCGGCCAAGATGGCGGCCAAGATGGCGGACAAGATGGCGGACAAGATGGCGGCCAAGATGGCGGACAAGATGGCGGATAAGATGGCGGACAAGATGGCGGCCAAGATGGCGGCCACGATGGCGGAGAAGATGGCGGACAAGATGGCGGACAAGATGGCGGTCAAGATGGCGGAGAAGATGGCGGACAAGATGGCGGTCAAGATGGCGGACAAGATGGCGGACAAGCTGGCGGCCAAGATGGCGGACAAGATGGCGAACAAGATGGCGGACAAAATGGCGGACAAGATGGCGGACAAGATGGCGGCCAATATGGCGGCCAAGATGGCGGACACAGGATGGCGGCCAAGATGGCGGACAAGATGGCGGACAAGATGGCGGCCAAGATGGCGGACAAGATGGTGGACAAGATGGCGGACAAGATGGCGGCCAAGATGGCGGAAAAGATGGCGGACAAGATGGCGGACAAGATGGCGGACAAGATGGCGGACAAGATGGCGGCCAAGATGGCGGCCAAGATGGCGGACAAGATGGCGGACAAGATGGCGGACAAGATGGCGGACAAGATGGCGGACAAAATGGCGGACAAGATGGCGGACAAGATGGCGGACAAGATGGCGGCCAAGATGGCGGAAAAGATGGCGGACAAGATGGCGGACAAGATGGCGGACAAGATGGCGGACAAGATGGCGGCCAAGATGGCGGCCAAGATGGCGGACAAGATGGCGGACAAGATGGCGGACAAGATGGCGGACAAGATGGCGGACAAAATGGCGGACAAGATGGCGGACAAGATGGCGGACAAGATGGCGGACAAGATGGCGGCCAAGATGGCGGCCAAGATGGCGGCCAAGATGGCGGACAAGATGGCGGCCAAGATGGTGGACAAGATGGCGGACAAGATGGCGGACAAGATGGCGGACAAGATGGCGGACAAAATGGCGGACAAAATGGCGGACAAGATGGCGGACAAGATGGCGGACAAGATGGCGGACACAAGATGGCGGACAAGATGGCGGACAAGATGGCGGACAAGATGGCGGCCAAGATGGCGGCCAAGATGGCGGCCAAGATGGCGGACAAGATGGCGGCCAAGATGGTGGACAAGATGGCGGACAAGATGGCGGACAAGATGGCGGCCACGATGGCGGACACAAGATGGCGGCCAAGATGGCGGACAAGATGGCGGACAAGATGGCGGACAAGATGGCGGACAAGATGGCGGACAAGATGGCGGCCAAGATGGCGGACAAGATGGCGGACACAGGATGGCGGACACAAGATGGCGGCCAAGATGGCGGACAAGATGGCGGCCAAGATGGCGGACAAGATGGCGGACACAAGATGGCGGACAAGATGGCGGACAAGATGGCGGCCAACATGGCGGCCAACATGGCGGACAAAATGGCGGCCAAGATGGCGGCCAAGATGGCGGCCAAGATGGCGGACAAGATGGCGGCCAAGATGGCGGCCAAGATGGCGGACAAGATGGCGGATAAGATGGCGGACAAGATGGCGGCCAAGATGGCGGCCACGATGGCGGAGAAGATGGCGGACAAGATGGCGGACAAGATGGCGGTCACGATGGCGGAGAAGATGGCGGACAAGATGGCGGTCAAGATGGCGGACAAGATGGCGGACAAGCTGGCGGCCAAGATGGCGGACAAGATGGCGAACAAGATGGCGGACAAAATGGCGGACAAGATGGCGGACAAGATGGCGGCCAATATGGCGGCCAAGATGGCGGACACAGGATGGCGGCCAAGATGGCGGACAAGATGGCGGACAAGATGGCGGCCAAGATGGCGGACAAGATGGTGGACAAGATGGCGGACAAGATGGCGGCCAAGATGGCGGAAAAGATGGCGGACAAGATGGCGGACAAGATGGCGGACAAGATGGCGGACAAGATGGCGGCCAAGATGGCGGCCAAGATGGCGGACAAGATGGCGGACAAGATGGCGGACAAGATGGCGGACAAGATGGCGGACAAAATGGCGGACAAGATGGCGGACAAGATGGCGGACAAGATGGCGGACAAGATGGCGGCCAAGATGGCGGCCAAGATGGCGGCCAAGATGGCGGACAAGATGGCGGCCAAGATGGTGGACAAGATGGCGGACAAGATGGCGGACAAGATGGCGGACAAGATGGCGGACAAAATGGCGGACAAGATGGCGGCCAAGATGGCGGCCAATATGGCGGCCAATATGGCGGACAAGATGGCGGACAAGATGGCGGACAAGATGGCGGCCAAGATGGCGGACAAGATGGCAGCCAAGATGGCGGCCAAGATGGCGGCCAAGATGGCGGACAAGATGGCGGCCAAGATGGCGGCCAAGGTGGCGGCCACGATGGCGGAGAAGATGGCGGACAAGATGGCGGACAAGATGGCGGACAAGATGGCGGCCAAGATGGCGGACAAGATGGCGGACAAGATGGCGGCCAAGATGGCGGCCAAGATGGCGGACAAGATGGCGGACAAGATGGCGGACACAAGATGGCGGACAAGATGGCGGACCAGATGGCGGACAAGATGGCGGCCAAGATGGCGGACAAGATGGCGGCCAAGATGGTGGACAAGATGGCGGACAAGATGGCGGACAAGATGGCGGACAAGATGGCGGACACAAGATGGCGGCCAAGATGGCGGACAAGATGGCGGACAAGATGGCGGACAAGATGGCGGACAAGATGGCGGACAAGATGGCGGCCAAGATGGCGGACAAGATGGCGGACACAGGATGGCGGACACAAGATGGCGGCCAAGATGGCGGACAAGATGGCGGCCAAGATGGCGGACAAGACGGCGGACACAAGATGGCGGACAAGATGGCGGACAAGATGGCGGACAAGATGGCGGCCAAGATGGCGGACAAGATGGCGGACAAGATGGCGGCCAAGATGGCGGCCAAGATGGTGGACAAGATGGCGGACAAGATGGCGGCCAAGATGGCGGCCAATATGGCGGCCAAGATGGCGGACAAGATGGCGGATACAAGATGGCGGACACAAGATGGCGGCCAAGATGGCGGACAAGATGGTGGCCAAGATGGCGGACAAGATGGCGGACAAGATGGCGGACAAGATGGCGGACAAGATGGCGGCCAAGATGGCGGACAAGATGGCGGACAAGATGGCGGACAAGATGGCGGACAAGATGGCGGCCAAGATGGCGGACAAGATGGCGGCCAAGATGGCGGACAAGATGGCGGACAAGATGGCGGCCAAGATGGCGGACAAGATGGCGGACAAAATGGCGGCCAAGATGGCGGACAAGATGGCGGACAAGATGGCGGACAAGATGGCGGACAAGATGGCGGCCAAGATGGCGGCCACGATGGCGGACAAGATGGCGGACAAGATGGCGGTCAGGAAGGCGGACAAGATGGCAGACAAGATGGCGGCCAAGATGGCGGCCAAGATGGCGGACAAAATGGCGGCCAAGATGGCGGACAAGATGGCGGACAAGCTGGCGGCCAAGATGGCGGACAAGATGGCGGACAAGATGGCGGACAAGATGGCGGACAAGATGGCGGACAAGATGGCGGACAAGATGGTGGAAAAGATGGCGGTCAAGATGGCGGACAAGATGGCAGACAAGATGGCGGACAAGATGGTGGCCAAGATGGCGGACAAGATGGCGGACACAAGATGGCGGACAAGATGGTGGCCAAGATGGCGGACAAGATGGCGGCTAAGATGGCGGCTAAGATGGCGGAGAAGATAGCGGACAAGTTGGCGGACAAGATGGCGGACAAGATGGCGGACAAGATGGCGGCCAAGATGGCGGACAAGATGGCGGACAAGATGGCGGACAAGATGGTGGACACGATGGCGGACAAGATGGTGGACAAGATGGCGGCCAAGATGGCGGACAAGATGGCGGACAAGATGGCGGTCAAGATGGCGGACACAAGATGGCGGCCAAGATGGCGGACAAGATGGCGGACAAGATGGCGGCTAAGATGGCGGACAAGATGGTGGCCAAGATGGCGGACAAGATGGCGGACAAGATGGTGGACAAGATGGCGGCCAACATGGCGGCCAACATGGCGGACAAGATGGCGGACACAAGATGGCGGACAAGATGGCGGCCAAGATGGCGGCCAAGATGGCGGACACAAGATGGCGGACAAGATGGCGGACAAGATGGCGGACAAGATGGCGGACAAGATGGCGGCCAAGATGGCGGACAAG
Source organism: Anopheles moucheti (assembly GCF_943734755.1). NCBI lineage: Eukaryota > Metazoa > Arthropoda > Insecta > Diptera > Culicidae > Anopheles > Anopheles moucheti. The sequence goes on from NC_069140.1 coordinate 45,450,269, forward strand.
ATGGCGGCCAAGATGGCGGACACAAGATGGCGGACAAGATGGCGGACAAGATTGCGGACAAGATGGTGGACAAGATGGCTGACACAAGATGGCGGACAAGATGGCGGACAAGATGGCGGACAAGATGGCGGACAAGATGGCGGACAAGATGGCGGCCAAGATGGCGGCCAAGATGGCGGACAAGATGGCGGACACAAGATGGCGGACACAAGATGGCGGCCAAGATGGCGGACAAGATGGCGGCCAAGATGGCGGACAAGATGGCGGACACAAGATGGCGGAAAAGATGGCGGCCAAGATGGCGGACAAGATGGCGGACAAGATGGCGGCCAAGATGGCGGACAAGATGGCGGATACAAGATGAAGGACACAAGATGGCGGACAAGATGGTGGCCAAGATGGCGGACAAGATGGCGGACAAGATGGCGGACAAGATGGCGGAGAATAGGGCGGACAAGATGGCGGCCAAGATGGCGGAGAAGATGGTGGACAAGATGGCGGACAAGATGGCGGACAAGATGGCGGCCAAGATGGCGGACAAGATGGCGGACAAGATGGCGGACAAGATGGCGGAAACAAGATGGCGGACAAGATGGCGGCCAATATGGCGGACAACATGGCGGCCAAGATGGCGGATAAGATGGCGGACAAGATGGCGGCCAAGATGGCGGCCACGATGGCGGAGAAGATGGCGGACAAGATGGCGGACAAGATGGCGGTCACGATGGCGGAGAAGATGGCGGACAAGATGGCGGTCAAGATGGCGGACAAGATGGCGGACAAGCTGGCGGCCAAGATGGCGGACAAGATGGCGAACAAGATGGCGGACAAAATGGCGGACAAGATGGCGGACAAGATGGCGGCCAATATGGCGGCCAAGATGGCGGACACAGGATGGCGGCCAAGATGGCGGACAAGATGGCGGACAAGATGGCGGCCAAGATGGCGGACAAGATGGTGGACAAGATGGCGGACAAGATGGCGGCCAAGATGGCGGAAAAGATAACGGACAAGATGGCGGACAAGATGGCGGACAAGATGGCGGACAAGATGGCGGCCAAGATGGCGGCCAAGATGGCGGACAAGATGGCGGACAAGATGGCGGACAAGATGGCGGACAAGATGGCGGACAAAATGGCGGACAAGATGGCGGACAAGATGGCGGACAAGATGGCGGACAAGATGGCGGCCAAGATGGCGGCCAAGATGGCGGCCAAGATGGCGGACAAGATGGCGGCCAAGATGGTGGACAAGATGGCGGACAAGATGGCGGACAAGATGGCGGACAAGATGGCGGACAAAATGGCGGACAAGATGGCGGACAAGATGGCGGACAAGATGGCGGACACAAGATGGCGGACAAGATGGCGGACAAGATGGCGGACAAGATGGCGGCCAAGATGGCGGCCAATATGGCGGCCAAGATGGCGGACAAGATGGCGGCCAAGATGGTGGACAAGATGGCGGACAAGATGGCGGACAAGATGGCGGCCACGATGGCGGACACAAGATGGCGGCCAAGATGGCGGACAAGATGGCGGACAAGATGGCGGACAAGATGGCGGACAAGATGGCGGACAAGATGGCGGCCAAGATGGCGGACAAGATGGCGGACACAGGATGGCGGACACAAGATGGCGGCCAAGATGGCGGACAAGATGGCGGCCAAGATGGCGGACAAGATGGCGGACACAAGATGGCGGACAAGATGGCGGACAAGATGGCGGCCAAGATGGCGGCCAACATGGCGGACAAAATGGCGGCCAAGATGGCGGCCAAGATGGCGGACAAGATGGCGGACAAGATGGCGGCCAAGATGGCGGACAAGATGGCGGATAAGATGGCGGACAAGATGGCGGCCAAGATGGCGGCCACGATGGCGGAGAAGATGGCGGACAAGATGGCGGTCAAGATGGCGGACAAGATGGCGGACAAGATGGCGGCCAAGATGGCGGACAAGATGGCGGACACAGGATGGCGGACACAAGATGGCGGCCAAGATGGCGGACAAGATGGCGGCCAAGATGGCGGACAAGATGGCGGACACAAGATGGCGGACAAGATGGCGGACAAGATGGCGGCCAAGATGGCGGACAAGATGGCGGACAAGATGGCGGCCAAGATGGCGGCCAAGATGGCGGACAAGATGGCGGACAAGATGGCGGACAAGATGGCGGCCAAGATGGCGGACAAGATGGCGGATAAGATGGCGGACAAGATGGCGGACAAGATGGCGGCCAAGATGGCGGACAAGATGGCGGCCAAGATGGCGGCCAAGATGGCGGACAAGATGGCGGACAAGATGGCGGACAAGATGGCGGACAAGATGGCGGACAAGATGGCGGACACAAGATGGCGGACAAGATGGCGGACAAGATGGCGGACAAGATGGCGGACAAGATGGCGGACAAGATGGCGGAGAATAGGGCGGACAAGATGGTGGACACGATGGCGGACAAGATGGTGGACAAGATGGCGGCCAAGATGGCGGACAAGATGGCGGCCAAGATGGCGGACAAAATGGCGGCCAAGATGGCGGCCAAGATGGCGGCCAAGATGGCGGACAAGATGGCGGCCAAGATGGCGGCCAAGATGGCGGACAAGATGGCGGACAAGATGGCGGACAAGATGGCGAACAAGATGGCGGACAAAATGGCGGACAAGATGGCGGACAAGATGGCGGCCAATATGGCGGCCAAGATGGCGGACACAGGATGGCGGACAAGATGGCGGCCAAGATGGCGGCCAAGATGGCGGACAAGATGGCGGAGAAGATGGCGGACAAGATGGCGGTCAAGATGGCGGACAAGATGGCGGACAAGCTGGCGGCCAAGATGGCGGACAAGATGGCGAACAAGATGGCGGACAAAATGGCGGACAAGATGGCGGACAAGATGGCGGCCAATATGGCGGCCAAGATGGCGGACACAGGATGGCGGCCAAGATGGCGGACAAGATGGCGGACAAGATGGCGGCCAAGATGGCGGACAAGATGGTGGACAAGATGGCGGACAAGATGGCGGCCAAGATGGCGGAAAAGATGGCGGACAAGATGGTGGACAAGATGGCGGCCAACATGGCGGCCAAGATGGCGGACAAGATGGCGAACAAGATGGCGGACAAAATGGCGGCCACGATGGCGGACACAAGATGGCGGCCAAGATGGCGGACAAGATGGCGGACAAGATGGCGGACAAGATGGCGGACAAGATGGCGGACAAGATGGCGGCCAAGATGGCGGACAAGATGGCGGACACAGGATGGCGGACACAAGATGGCGGCCAAGATGGCGGACAAGATGGCGGCCAAGATGGCGGACAAGATGGCGGACACAAGATGGCGGACAAGATGGCGGACAAGATGGCGGCCAAGATGGCGGACAAGATGGCGGACAAGATGGCGGCCAAGATGGCGGCCAAGATGGCGGACAAGATGGCGGACAAGATGGCGGACAAGATGGCGGCCAATATGGCGGACAAGATGGCGGACAAGATGGCGGACAAGATGGCGGACACAAGATGGCGGACAAGATGGCGGACAAGATGGCGGACAAGATGGCGGACAAGATGGCGGACAAGATGGCGGAGAATAGGGCGGACAAGATGGTGGACACGATGGCGGACAAGATGGTGGACAAGATGGCGGCCAAGATGGCGGACAAGATGGCGGCCAAGATGGCGGACACAAGATCGCGGCCAAGATGGCGGAAGAGATGGCGGACAAGATGGCGGCTAAGATGGCAGCTAAGATGGCGGACAAGATGGCGGCCAAGATGGCGGACAAGATGGCGGACAAGATGGTGGACACAAGATGGCGGACAAGATGGCGGCCAAGATGGCGGCCACGATGGCGGAGAAGATGGCTGACAAGATGGCGGACAAGATGGCGGACAAGATGGCGGACAAGATGGCGGCCACGATGGCGGAGAAGATGGCGGACAAGATGGCGGTCAAGATGGCGGACAAGATGGCGGACAAGCTGGCGGCCAAGATGGCGGACAAGATGGCGGACAAGATGGCGGACAAGATGGCGGACAAGATGGCGGACAAGATGGTGGAAAAGATGGCGGTCAAGATGGCGGAGAAGATGGCGGACAAGATGGCGGACAAGTTGGTGGCCAAGATGGCGGACAAGATGGCGGACACAAGATGGCGGACAAGATGGTGGCCAAGATGGCGGACAAGATGGCGGCTAAGATGGCGGCTAAGATGGCGGAGAAGATGGCGGACAAGTTGGCGGACAAGATGGCGGACAAGATGGCGGACAAGATGGCGGCCAAGATGGCGGACAAGATGGCGGACAAGATGGCGGACAAGATGGCGGATACAAGATGGCGGACACAAGATGGCGGACAAGATGGTGGCCAAGATGGCGGACAAGATGGCGGACAAGATGGCGGACAAGATGGCGGAGAATAGGGCGGACAAGATGGCGGCCAAGATGGCGGCCAAAATGGCGGACAAGATGGCGGACAAGATGGCGGACAAGATGGCGGCCAAGATGGCGGACACAAGATGGCGGACAAGATGGTGGCCAAGATGGCGGCCAAGATGGCGGCCAACATGGCGGACAAAATGGCGGCCAAGATGGCGGCCAAGATGGCGGACAAGACGGCGGACAAGATGGCGGACAAGATGGCGGACAAGATGGCGGCCAAGATGGCGGCCACGATGGCGGAGAAGATGGCGGACAAGATGGCGGACAAGATGGCGGACAAGATGGCGGCCACGATGGCGGAGAAGATGGCGGACAAGATGGCGGTCAAGATGGCGGACAAGATGGCGGACAAGCTGGCGGCCAAGATGGCGGGCAAGATGGCGGACAAGATGGCGGACAAAATGGCGGACAAGATGGCGGACAAGATGGCGGCCAATATGGCGGACACAAGATGGGGGACAATATGGCGGACAATATGGCGGACAAGATGGCGGACAAGATGGCGGACAAAAGATGGCGGCCAAGATGGCGGACAAGATGGCGGCCAAGATGGCGGACAAGATGGCGGACAAGATGGTGGACACAATAAGCGGACAAGATGGCGGACAAAATGGCGGACACAAGATCGCGGCCACGATGGTGGACAAGATGGCGGACACAAGATGGCGGCCAAGATGGCGGACAAGATGGCGGCCAAGATGGCGGAGAAGATGGCGGACAAGATGGCGGACACAAGATGGGAGAAACAAGATGGCGGACAAGATGGCGGACACAAGATGGCAGAAACAAGATGGCGGACAAGATGGCGGACACAAGATGGCGGACAAGATGGCGGCCAAAATGGCGATCAAGATGGTGGACAAGATGGCGGACAAAATGGCGGCCAAGATGGTGGACAAGATGGCGGACAAGATGGCGGCCAAGATGGCGGCCAAGATGGCGGACAAGATGGCGGATACAAGATGGCGGGCACAAGATGGCGGACAAGATGGTGGCCAAGATGGCGGACAAGATGGCGGACAAGATGGCGGACAAGATGGCGATCAAGATGGCGGACAAGATGGCGGACAAGATGGTGGACAAGATGGCGGACACAAGATCGCGGCCACGATGGCGGACAAGATGGCGGACACAAGATCGCGGCCACGATGGTGGACAAGATGGCGGACACAAGATGGCGGCCAAGATGGCGGACAAGATGGCGGCCAAGATGGCGGAGAAGATGGCGGACAAGATGGCGGACACAAGATGGCAGAAACAAGATGGCGGACAAGATGGCGGACACAAGATGGCGGACAAGATGGCGGCCAAAATGGCGATCAGAATGGCGGACAAGATGGCGGACAAAATGGCGGCCAAGATGGCGGCCAAGATGGCGGACACAAAATGGCGGACAAGATGGCGGACAAGATTGCGGACAAGATGGTGGACAAGATGGCGGTCAAGATGGCGGACAAGATGGCGGACAAGATGGCGGCCAAGATGGCGAACAAGATGGCGGACAAGATGGCGGACACAAGATGGTGGCCAAGATGACGGCCAAGATGGCGGACACAAGATGGCGGCCAAGATGGCAGATTAAATGGTGGACAAAATGGCGGACAAGATGGCGGCCAAGATGGCGGACAAGATGGTGGACAAGATGGCGGACAAGATGGCGGACAAGATGGCGGACAAGATGGCGGAGAATAAGGCGGACAAGATGGCGGCCAAGATGGCGGCCAAAATGGCGGACAAGATGGCGGACAAGATGGTGGCCAAGATGGCGGCCAAGATGGCGGACACAAGATGGCGGACAAGATGGTGGCCAAGATGGCGGCCAAGATGGCGGCCAAGATGGCGGACAAAATGGCGGCCAAGATGGCGCCCAAGATGGCGGACAAGATGGCGGACAAGATGGCGGACAAGATGGCGGCCAAGATGGCGGCCACGATGGCGGCCAAGATGGCGGCCACGATGACGGCCAAGATGGCGGACAAGATGGCGGACAAGATGGCGGACAAGATGGCGGCCACGATGGCGGAAAAGATGGCGGACAAGATGGCGGACAAGATGGCGGACAAGATGGCGGACAAGATAGCGGACAAGATGGCGGACAACATGGCGGCCAAGATGGCGGCCAAGATGGCGGACACAAGATGGCGGACAAGATGGCGGACAAGATGGCGAACAAGATGGCGGACACAAGATGGCGGACACAAGATCGCGGCCAAGATGGCGGACAAGATGGCGGACAAGATGGCGGCTAAGATGGCGGCCACGATGGCGGACAAGATGGCGGACACAAGATCGCGGCCACGATGGTGGACAAGATGGCGGACACAAGATGGCGGCCAAGATGGCGGACAAGATGGCGGACAAGATGGCGGCCAAGATGGCGGAGAAGATGGCGGACAAGATGGCGGAAACAAGATGGCAGAAACAAGATGGCGGACAAGATGGCGGACACAAGATGGCGGACAAGATGGCGGCCAAAATGGCGATCAGAATGGCGGACAAGATGGCGGACAAAATGGCGGCCAAGATGGCGGCCAAGATGGCGGACAAGATGGCGGACAAGATTGTGGACAAGATGGTGGACAAGATGGCGGTCAAGATGGCGGACAAGATGGCGGACAAGATGGCGGCCAAGATGGCGAACAAGATGGCGGACAAGATGGCGGACACAAGATGGTGGCCAAGATGACGGCCAAGATGGCGGACACAAGATGGCGGCCAAGATGGCGGCCAAGATGGCGGACAAGATGGCGGACAAGATGGCGGCCAAGATGGCGGACAAGATGGTGAACAAGATGGCGGTCAAGATGGCGGACAAGATTGTGGACCATCTTTTTCGCCCTCTTGTCCGCCATCTTGGCCGCCATCTTGTCCGCCATCTTGTCCGCCATCTTGTTCGCCATCTTGGCCGCCATCTTGTCCGCCATCTTGTCCGCCATCTTGACCGCCATTTGTCCGCCATCTTGTCCGCCATCTTATCCGCCATTTTGACCGCCATCTTTTCCACCATCTTTTCCACCATCTTGTCCGCCATCTTGTCCACCATCTTGTCCGCCATCTTGTCCGCCATCGTGTCCGCCATCTTGTCCGCCATCTTGGCCGCCATCTTGTCCACCATCTTGTCCGCCATCTTGTCCGCCATCTTGTCCGCCATCTTGTCCGCCATCTTGTCCGCCATCTTGTGTCCACCATCTTGGCCGCCATCTTGGCCGCCATCTTGTCCGCCATCTTGTCCGCCATCTTGTCCGCCATCTTGTGTCCGCCATCTTGTCCGCCATCTTGGCCGCCATCTTGTCCGCCATCTTGGCCGCCATCTTGTCCGCCATCTTCTCCGCCATCTTGTCCGCCATCTTGTGTCCACCATCTTGTGTCCGCCATCTTGGCCGCCATCTTGTCCGCCATCTTGTGTCCGCCATCTTGTGTCTGCCATCTTGGCCACCATCTTGTCCGCCATCTTGTCCGCCATCTTGTCCGCCATCTTGTCCGCCATCTTGTCCGCCATCTTGGCCACCATCTTGTCCGCCATCTTGGCCGCCATCTTGGCCGCCATCTTGTCCGCCATCTTGTCCGCCATCTTGTCCGCCATCTTGGCCGCCATCTTGTCCGCCATCTTGGCCGCCATCTTGGCCGCCATCTTGGCCGCCCTCTTGACCGCCATCTTGGCTGCCATCTTGGCCGCCATTTTGTCCGCCATCTTGGCCGCCATCTTGGCCGCCATCTTGTCTGCCATCTTGTCCGCCTTCCTGACCGCCATCTTGTCCGCCATCTTGTCCGCCATCTTGGCCGCCATCTTGGCCGCCATCTTGGCCGCCATCGTGGCCGCCATCTTGTCCGCCATATTCTCCGCCATCTTGTCCACCATCTTGGCCGCCATCTTGTCCGCCATCTTGGCCGCCATCTTGGCCGCCATGTTGTCCGCCATATTGGCCGCCATCTTGTCCGCCATCTTGTTTCCGCCATCTTGTCCGCCATCTTGTCCGCCATCTTGTCCGCCATCTTGGCCGCCATTTTGTCCGCCATCTTGTCCGCCATCTTGTCCACCATCTTCTCCGCCATCTTGTCCGCCATCTTGTCCGCCATCTTGTCCGCCACAAACTTGGCCGCCATCTTGTGTCCGCCATCTTGTCCGCCATCTTGTCCGCCATCTTGGCCACCATCTTGTCCGCCATCTTGTCTGCCATCTTGTCCGCCATCTTGGCCGCCATGTTGTCCGCCATCTTGTCTGCCATCTTGTCCGCCATCTTGTGTCCGCCATCTTGGCCGCCATCTTTTGTCCGCCATCTTGGCCGCCATCTTGTCCGCCATCTTGTCCGCCATCTTGGCCGCCATATTGGTCGCCATCTTGTCCGCCATCTTGTCCGCCATCTTGTCCGCCATCTTGTCCGCCATCTTGGCCGCCATCTTGTCCGCCATCTTGTCCGCCATCTTGTGTCCGCCATCTTGTCCGCCATCTTGTCTGCCATCTTGTGTCCGCCATCTTGTCCGCCATCTTGTCCGCCATCTTGTCCGCCATCTTGTCCGCCATCTTGTCCGCCATCTTGTCCGCCATCTTGGCCGCCATCTTGTCCGCCATCTTGTGTCCGCCATCTTGTCCACCATCTTGGCCGCCATCTTGGCCGCCATCTTGTCCGCCACATCTTGTCCGCCATCTTGTCCGCCATCTTGGCCGCCATCTTGTCCGCCATCTTGTGTCCGCCATCTTGTCCACCATCTTGGCCGCCATCTTGGCCGCCATCTTGTCCGCCATCTTGTGTCCGCCATCTTGGCCGCCATCTTGTCCGCCATCTTGGCCGCCCTCTTGACCGCCATCTTGGCCACCAACTTGTCCGCCATCTTGTCCGCCATCTTGTCCGCCATCTTGTCCGCCATCTTGTCCGCCATCTTGTCCGCCATCTTGTCCGCCATCTTGGCCGCCATCTTGTCCGCCATCTTGGCCGCCCTCTTGACCGCCATCTTGGCCGCCCTCTTGACCGCCATCTTGGCCGCCATCTTGTCCGCCATCTTGGCCGCCATCTTGGCCGCCATTTTGTCCGCTGTCATGGTCGCCATCTTGTCCGCCATCTTTTCCGCCATCTTGTCCGCCATCTTGTCCGCCATCTTGTCCGCCAACTTGTCCGCCATCTTGTGTCCGCCATCTTGGCCGCCATCTTATGTCCGCCATCTTGTCCGCCATCTTGGCCGCCATCTTGTCCGCAATCTTGTCCGCCATCTTGTCCACCATCTTGTCCGCCATCTTGTCTGCCATCTTGGGCGCCATCTTGGCCGCCATCTTGTCCGCCATCTTGTCCGCCATCTTGTCCGCCATCTTGACCGCCATCTTGTCCGCCATCTTGGCCGCCATCTTGTCCGCCATCTTGTCCGCCATCTTGTCCGCCATCTTGTATCCGCCATCTTGTCCGCCATCTTGGCCGCCATCTTGGCCGCCATTTTGTCCGCCATCTTGTCCGCCATCTTGGCCGCCATCTTGTCCGCCATCTTTTCCACCATCTTGTCCGCCATCTTGTCCGCCATCTTGGCTGCCATCTTGTCCGCCATCTTGTCCGCCATCTTGTCCGCCATCTTGTCCGCCATCTTGGGCGCCATCTTGGCCGCCATCTTGTGTCCGCCATCTTGTCCGCCATCTTGGCCGCCATCTTGTCCGCCATCTTGTCCGCCATCTTGTCCGCCATCTTGGCCGCCATCTTGTCCGCCATCTTGTGTCCGCCATCTTGTCCGCCATCTTGTCCGCCATCTTGTGTCCGCCATCTTGTCCGCCATCTTGTGTCCGCCATCTTGGCCGCCATCTTGTTCGCCATCTTGGCCGCCATCTTGGCCGCCATCTTGGCCGCCATCTTGTCCGCCATCTTGTCCGCCATCTTGTCCGCCATCTTGTCCACCATTTTGGCCGCCATCTTTACCGCCATCTTGTCCGCCATCTTGTCCGCCATCTTGTCCGCCATCTTGTCCGCCATCTTATCCGCCATCTTGTCCGCCATCTTGTCCGCCATCTTGTCCGCCATCTTGTCCGCCATCTTGTCCGCCATCTTGGCCGCCATCGTGTGTCCGCCATCTTGTCCGTCATCTTGTCCGCCATCTTGTCCGCCATCTTGTCCGCCATCTTGGCCGCCAACTTGTGTCCGCCATCTTGGCCGCCATCTTGTCCGCCATCTTGGCCGCCATCTTGTCCGCCATCTTGGCCGCCATCTTGTCCGACATCTTGTCCGCCATCTTGTCCGCCATCTTGTCCGCCATCTTGGCCACCAACTTGGCCGCCATCTTGTGTCCGCCATCTTGGCCACCATCGTGTGTCCGCCATCTTGGCCGCCATCTTGGCCGCCATCTTGTCCGCCATCTTGTCCGCCATCTTGTCCGCCATCTTGTCCGCCATCTTGTCCGCCATCTTGTCCGCCATCTTGGGCGCCATCTTGGCCGCCATCTTGTCCGCCATCTTGTCCGCCATCTTGGCCGCCATCTTGTCCGCCATCTTGGCCGCCATCTTGTCCACCATCTTGTCCGCCATCTTGTCCGCCATCTTGTCCGCCATCTTGTCCGCCATCTTGTCCGCCGTCTTGTGTCCACCATCTTGGCCGCCATCTTGGCCGCCATCTTGTCCGCCATCTTGTCCGCCATCTTGTCCGCCATCTTGTGTCCGCCATCTTGTCCGCCATCTTGGCCGCCATCTTGTCCGCCATCTTGGCCGCCATCTTGTCCGCCATCTTGTCCGCCATCTTGTCCGCCATCTTGTCCGCCATCTTGGCCACCAACTTGGCCGCCATCTTGTGTCCGCCATCTTGGCCACCATCGTGTGTCCGCCATCTTGGCCGCCATCTTGGCCGCCATCTTGTCCGCCATCTTGTCCGCCATCTTGTCCGCCATCTTTTCCACCATCTTGTCCGCCATCTTGTCCACCATCTTGTCCGCCATCTTGTCCGCTATCTTGTCCGCCATCTTGTCCGCCATCTTGTCCGCCATCTTGGCCGCCATCTTGTCCACCATCTTGTCCGCCATCTTGTCCGCCATCTTGTCCGCCATCTTGTCCGCCATCTTGTCCGCCATCTTGTGTCCACCATCTTGGCCGCCATCTTGGCCGCCATCTTGTCCGCCATCTTGTCCGCCATCTTGTCCGCCATCTTGTGTCCGCCATCTTGTCCGCCATCTTGGCCGCCATCTTGTCCGCCATCTTGGCCGCCATCTTGTCCGCCATCTTCTCCGCCATCTTGTCCGCCATCTTGTGTCCACCATCTTGTGTCCGCCATCTTGGCCGCCATCTTGTCCGCCATCTTGTGTCCGCCATCTTGTGTCTGCCATCTTGGCCACCATCTTGTCCGCCATCTTGTCCGCCATCTTGTCCGCCATCTTGTCCGCCATCTTGTCCGCCATCTTGGCCGCCAACTTGTGTCCGCCATCTTGGCCGCCATCTTGTCCGCCATCTTGTCCGCCATCTTGTCCGCCATCTTGTCCGCCATCTTGGCCGCCATCTTGTCCGCCATCTTGGCCGCCATCTTGGCCGCCATCTTGGCCGCCCTCTTGACCGCCATCTTGGCCGCCATCTTGGCCGCCATTTTGTCCGCCATCTTGGCCGCCATCTTGGCCGCCATCTTGTCTGCCATCTTGTCCGCCTTCCTGACCGCCATCTTGTCCGCCATCTTGTCCGCCATCTTGGCCGCCATCTTGGCCGCCATCTTGGCCGCCATCTTGTCCGCCATATTCTCCGCCATCTTGTCCACCATCTTGGCCGCCATCTTGTCCGCCATCTTGGCCGCCATCTTGGCCGCCATGTTGTCCGCCATATTGGCCGCCATCTTGTCCGCCATCTTGTTTCCGCCATCTTGTCCGCCATCTTGTCCGCCATCTTGTCCGCCATCTTGGCCGCCATTTTGTCCGCCATCTTGTCCGCCATCTTGTCCACCATCTTCTCCGCCATCTTGTCCGCCATCTTGTCCGCCATCTTGTCCGCCACAAACTTGGCCGCCATCTTGTGTCCGCCATCTTGTCCGCCATCTTGTCCGCCATCTTGGCCACCATCTTGTCCGCCATCTTGTCTGCCATCTTGTCCGCCATCTTGGCCGCCATGTTGTCCGCCATCTTGTCTGCCATCTTGTCCGCCATCTTGTGTCCGCCATCTTGGCCGCCATCTTTTGTCCGCCATCTTGGCCGCCATCTTGTCCGCCATCTTGTCCGCCATCTTGGCCGCCATATTGGTCGCCATCTTGTCCGCCATCTTGTCCGCCATCTTGTCCGCCATCTTGTCCGCCATCTTGGCCGCCATCTTGTCCGCCATCTTGTCCGCCATCTTGTCCGCCATCTTGTCTGCCATCTTGTGTCCGCCATCTTGTCCGCCATCTTGTCCGCCATCTTGTCCGCCATCTTGTCCGCCATCTTGTCCGCCATCTTGGCCGCCATCTTGTCCGCCATCTTGTGTCCGCCATCTTGTCCACCATCTTGGCCGCCATCTTGGCCGCCATCTTGTCCGCCACATCTTGTCCGCCATCTTGTCCGCCATCTTGTCCGCCATCTTGTCCGCCATCTTGTCCGCCATCTTGTCCGCCATCTTGTCCGCCATCGTGGCCGCCATCTTGGCCGCCATCTTGGCCGCCATCTTGGCCACCAACTTGTCCGCCATCTTGTCCGCCATCTTGTCCGTCATCTTGTCCGCCATGTTGTCCGCCATCTTGTCCGCCATCTTGTCCGCCATCTTGTCCGCCATCTTGTCCGCCATCTTGGCCGCCATCTTTTCCGCCATCTTGGCCGCCATCTTGTCCGCCATCTTGGCCGCCATCTTGTCCGCCATCTTGGCCGCCATCTTGGCCGCCATTTTGTCCGCTGTCATGGTCGCCATCTTGTCCGCCATCTTGTCCGCAATCTTGTCCGCCATCTTGTCCACCATCTTGTCCGCCATCTTGGCCGCCATCTTGGGCGCCATCTTGGCCGCCATCTTGTCCGCCATCTTGTCCGCCATCTTGTCCGCCATCTTGACCGCCATCTTGTCCGCCATCTTGTCCGCCATCTTGTCCGCCATCTTGTCCGCCATCTTGTCCGCCATCTTGTATCCGCCATCTTGTCCGCCATCTTGGCCGCCATCTTGTCCACCATCTTGTCCGCCATCTTGGCCGCCATCTTGGGCGCCATCTTGGCCGCCATCTTGTCCGCCATCTTGTCCGCCATCTTGTCCGCCATCTTGACCGCCATCTTGTCCGCCATCTTGTCCGCCATCTTGTCCGCCATCTTGTCCGCCATCTTGTCCGCCATCTTGTATCCGCCATCTTGTCCGCCATCTTGGCCGCCATCTTGGCCGCCATTTTGTCCGCCATCTTGTCCGCCATCTTGGCCGCCATCTTGTCCGCCATCTTTTCCACCATCTTGTCCGCCATCTTGTCCGCCATCTTGGCTGCCATCTTGTCCGCCATCTTGTCCGCCATCTTGTCCGCCATCTTGTCCGCCATCTTGGGCGCCATCTTGGCCGCCATCTTGTGTCCGCCATCTTGTCCGCCATCTTGGCCGCCATCTTGTCCGCCATCTTGTCCGCCATCTTGTCCGCCATCTTGGCCGCCATCTTGTCCGCCATCTTGTGTCCGCCATCTTGTCCGCCATCTTGTCCGCCATCTTGTGTCCGCCATCTTGTCCGCCATCTTGTGTCCGCCATCTTGGCCGCCATCTTGTTCGCCATCTTGGCCGCCATCTTGGCCGCCATCTTGGCCGCCATCTTGTCCGCCATCTTGTCCGCCATCTTGTCCGCCATCTTGTCCGCCATTTTGGCCGCCATCTTGACCGCCATCTTGTCCGCCATCTTGTCCGCCATCTTGTCCGCCATCTTGTCCGCCATCTTGTCCGCCATCTTGTCCGCCATCTTGTCCGCCATCTTGTCCGCCATCTTGTCCGCCATCTTGTCCGCCATCTTGGCCGCCATCGTGTGTCCGCCATCTTGTCCGTCATCTTGTCCGCCATCTTGTCCGCCATCTTGTCCGCCATCTTGGCCGCCAACTTGTGTCCGCCATCTTGGCCGCCATCTTGTCCGCCATCTTGGCCGCCATCTTGTCCGCCATCTTGGCCGCCATCTTGTCCGACATCTTGTCCGCCATCTTGTCCGCCATCTTGTCCGCCATCTTGGCCACCAACTTGGCCGCCAACTTGGCCGCCATCTTGTGTCCGCCATCTTGGCCACCATCGTGTGTCCGCCATCTTGGCCGCCATCTTGGCCGCCATCTTGTCCGCCATCTTGTCCGCCATCTTGTCCGCCATCTTGTCCGCCATCTTGGGCGCCATCTTGGCCGCCTTCTTGTGTCCGCCATCTTGTCCGCCATCTTGGCCGCCATCTTGTCCGCCATCTTGGCCGCCATCTTGGCCGCCATTTTGCCCGCCATCTTGTCCGCCATCTTGGCCGCCATCTTGTCCGCCATCTTTTCCACCATCTTGTCCGCCATCTTGTCCGCCATCTTGTCCGCCATCTTGTTCGCCATCTTGTCCGCCATCTTGTCCGCCATCTTGTCCGCCATCTTGTGTCCGCCATCTTGTCCGCCATCATGTCCGACATCTTGTCCGCCATCTTGTCCGCCATCTTGGCCGCCATCGTGTGTCCGCCATCTTGTCCGTCATCTTGTCCGCCATCTTGGCCGCCATCTTGTCCGCCACCTTGTCCGCCATCTTGTCCGCCATCTTGTGTCCGCCATCTTGTCCGCCATCTTGTCCGCCATCTTGTCCGCCATCTTGTCCGCCATCTTGTTTCCGCCATCTTGTCCGCCATCTTGGCCGCCATCTTGTCCGCCATCTTGGTCGCCATCTTGTCCGCCATCTTGGCCGCCATCTTGTCCACCATCTTGGCCGCCATCTTGTCCGCCATCTTGTCCGCCATCTTGTCCGCCATCTTGGCCGCCATCTTGGCCGCCATCTTGTCCGCCATCTTGGCCGCCATCTTGTCCGCCATGTTGGCCGCCATATTTTCCGCCATCTTGTGTCCGCCATGTTGGCTGCCATCTTGGTCGCCATCTTGGTGGGGGAAGGGGGGGAGGGGGATGGAAGATGTTACCTCTTGAACAACATGCTCTCCTGGTATCGGAAATCTGAAAACAGCTGGTTTGTATGAAAAGTTAGTGTATAAACATTGCATACCTTACGGCGGAAAATTGGTTGCAAAGTCAGTGTATAAACATTGCATACCTTACGGCGGAAAATTGGTTGCAAAGTTAGTGTATAAAAATTGCATACTTTTAGGCGGGCAAAATTACCAGGTGCTACCTCTTCTGTGGATGCTCTCTTGGTACTATACATTCAAAAACTGGTAGTTTTCGAAGAAATTTTTCACGACCAACGGGAAAGTTAGTGTTTAAACTTTGCATATCTTTCGGCGGTTTTCGAACAAAATTGCTGCAAAATTTTACTCGACCAACGGGAAAGTTAATGTTTAAATATTCCATACCATACGGCAGTTTTCGACCAAAATTGCTGTACAAGGTGCTACCTCTGCCGTGAATGCTTTCCTGGTAGCGGAAATCGGAAAACAGCTGGTTTTGTATGGAATTTCATACCAACCGACGGAAAGTTTGAGCGAGATGAAGGATGCTTTCCGTTTTATTGATATTACTTATTAGCCGCCGGACTTTGCAACCTTACTAGAACCGCCATATGGGACAATTTTGTCCCATTCGTTATGTATAAATTTTTAAACATGTTTATTATTTCCTAAGGGATTCTTGTGGTAAAATAATTAATAAACATCATAATTTGGAATAATAAAGCTTTATAAGCAACTTAATCTATAACTGAAATTGAGTTGAGATCATATCAATCGCATACCAAGGATATCAAGGCCAGGTTATTTCATTAATATAATATTTTAGGAATTTTAGTGATAAACGCTTTTAATTATTCCTTATAGGGTTGTACGACAGTGAATCTAGGCATATAGCTATTGATTTTTTATACAATCAAGTGATAATTAGGGTTTTTATGATAATAAAACAAGTCTTTTGTTTAAAGTTGTTTGGGTCTACGTGGGCGTATATGACCTTTAGAAACATTACAAAAATTCGATGTCAACATAGCTCTAAATGACCAAAAGAAGAGGACAAAGCTTTTTTCGAAAGCAAAAGCAATACCTAGATTAATTATTTTAAGCATCTATAACGCATTTTGTGGTTTCTTGGTATCAGAATATTATATTACATTGCTTCATCAGAACCTGGCTCACATGAAACGCATACGTACGAAGCTCTTTGAATACATTTTTTACATACTGGTCTATTGCATGTAAAGCATTCGTTAGCACTTTTGCCCTCTGGACAAGACATTTGAACCTGGCAAGGCCGACGAACACAAGTTCTGGAACGCAATCTTCAAGCTGGTTGTCGGATGATTCACCAGATGAGCATACCAATGGATCAAATAAATCGCAGTCAGAGGTATTGGCCAGAGGATCTCCTTCTGATTGATCACTGGAAATGTCGTTCAGAGCCGCGATAATATTTTCGGGTCGTAAACCACGCTGGCGCACCATATTTAGATACTCTTGAAAGCGCACCTCTTCCGTGGATGCTCTCCTGGTACCATACATTCGGAAATCCTGGTGCAATTTCGTTTATACTTTAAAGTCACAAAGTCGATATTCTTCTCTGCATTTAGTTTATCACACAGAAACACATGCTTTATATAAGCAAGGAAGATATTTTGAATCAATCTTTTACCTTTAAAATTAATGTTTTTTGCTATAAATTATCTATGATGTGAAATTTTCAAAAATCGCACCGTTTGATCCGCCGCTGACAACACCACAAAGCACTCACCAATTTTTCTCAAACAAACTTAGTTTTCAATGCAGAAAAACGAGACCGCTTTCAGCACGCACGACAATGTTTTAGCAAGACTGCTATGATAGGTTCTTCACTGAATACATCGTTTTTATATCAATGCATACTTGATTTATTCAAGTATCTTTTTTCACGTTCTTTTTTACGTTTAGATCAACGATTTCGCGGTGATGATCTCCAACGGTATGGATTGTAGAACAATTAGATTTTGTGCTATAAATTAACTATGATGTGAAATTTTCAAAAAACGCACAATCGGCACAAAGTTTTTGGGGCCCCCAACACGGCGAGGCCTTAGGCGACCGCCTACCGTTTGATCCGCCCCTAGCTAAGCGTATGTGATTGTTCTTAAATCTGCGAATGATTTTAGAAAAGTTGCTAATTTCTGTAAATTGGTAAAATTATAAAGCAGATAACCGCTTATTCCAGCTGATTAAAACCAATAGGGTTTACCAAAACTATACTCTTTTTTTATTTCTTGGGATTCAATTCTTCTTCTTTTACGCCATAACAACCGCTAGAGACCTGCCATCTCTGACTAGTCGTTACTTTATTTACCCGTAGCAGGACAGTCACTCAAACATAGTCCGAATAGGATTTTCGATCCTGTCGTGTGAAAAAATGGCAGCTGGTAACCTTTATACCACAGGACCGCTCCATGTCCACAGTTTTCATGAAGTCTCTAGCCATGTTTCATTGTATCTTTGATTCAACAAGTGTTCTTGGTATTGGACTGCCATGCCATTGATGTTTTTGCCCGTCTTTCAAATACTCAGATCAGAGTATTTAATTCCACACACTTGCAATATGAATCGTTCTTAATTTTTACCCAAAACTGGCGGTTTTTGCTTCCGTACGCATGAGTAACCATCCGACTATGGATAATGAAAGTCAAAGAAAGACAGATATGGCAGGGTCCGGCCTTTTCAGGTTGTTGTGTCGATAATGATGTGGAATGTTTTGTCACCTATTTCGACTGGCTACTGGCTTTATATATCATATCGTATCATATCTTCAATAGAGTCCATTCAACATTAAAGAAAACATCCTCTTCCTGAGTTCCTGCGAGTTTTTGTTTATGTCACAGCACTGTAGCCTTATGGAAGAAAATAGTAACGTTATTTTTGTTTCAAGAAATGATGTAAAAAAAACCAGCCATGTGATCAGTCAGCCTAATAAAAATCCTTCAATAATGTTGCCTATAAAAGATATCGGATATCATCATACTTAAAGGAGCAACCCCTCACTCACCTTCAACTTTGAATCGATGCTACAAACTGTTGATTCCGAACCACCTCAGTAGAGGACGTTCCAGCAGGGCAGGTTGTAAGCAGGGTTCCATCTCGCATCGACTTGTTATCATCAGCAATCGCCGATCGCTCAGCAGTACCCCTTTCCAAAATCAACAACACGCTGAAGCTCCTGACCCTGTTGAACGAGCACATCGTACAAACTCAGTTCCAAACCGGAGAGTCAAGAACAAAGCGAACACGAAAAACAGTAAGAAGAAATAATTCTTAAAGCAATTCCATGAACATGAACCTTTTGCCCGGCACGGTGGCGGGAAAACATGGTGCTTGTTCTCGGAAAATCGAAATCATCACGTACGGCCATCCCGCTGTGGCCCAAGCCGTTCGAAACCGAACGTTAAATCGAAATCAAAACCCAAACTAACACCAACGAGGGGCTGTTCTTTCTTCAACATTTCCACTCCTTTTCCCTCTTCCCTATCGAACAGTCCCGCCATCCGTCGGACCCTGTGCCAGTGTTCGAGGAAAACATTGACACAACTCCATTAAAGCCCATAAAACCTGACGGTAATAATCGTCATAAAATGCTCATTTTCGACCAAACCTCATCGTTTCCCGCTTCTCGTTAGCCGCTCGCTAGGAAGCAGGGGGGGGGGGGGACCATTCCGAGTGAGTCATGCTATGCGTACGGCTGGGAATAGCTACTACAGCGGAGCATCACGATCATCGGCGTCATCATCGGGCTGGGCCGGAAAGTTGTGTAGCCGAAAAACAACGGCAAAACTTTTACCGTCTTGTGGTCGTATGATCTACCACCCGCGTCCAGCTTTGCCAGCCCTGGTTTTGCCCTGGTTTTGCGTATCCCGGAAGGATACGCACCTTACCGGTCGATACTGGGGCAAGGAATGGCTTGCGGAGCCCCTGAAATAGAATACGAAATATTTGAAATGATTATGCGATTATGTCATCGTTGGTAGTGAAGTGTTTCTAATACGCACACATTAGGGGCGCTTGTGTATTACGATTATGGTTCGGCCAGAACCAGGCTAACAAGGAAGGTATATTGCTCCGTTTAGCTCCGTTTAGCGCGGTCGCTCTAAGTAGGGCAACTTTTATGGAGTGAACGAGATGTCCTCAAAATAGTTCACTATCAATTTGTAGTGCCGAAGGTTGCCTTAACCCTACCGCACCTGGCCGTCTCGAATGCGTGCTTACCCCAAGATTTCTTGTTCTACTTCAACTATTCGATAAAACAAGGCTCACAAACCGCTCGAAACTACAAAACACAAGCAACGGCCCAGCAATACACGATGCCAGTGCCAAGAAAACGTAAGGTCAGCAACAGAAGGCGCCACCACCGAGGGACCGTGGGTAGTAAGGAGACATTCCTTCATAATAGTTTTAGATGATTATTATTAGCGATGTATTTGGAGGTCCTGTAGGTCCCCTCTGTGTGTGTGTGTGCCTAGGTTCAGGGTGTGTGGCTGAGGCTGAAGTAACACGTGATGGCGTGCGTGATACGGGACGGTATTTCCTGCGGGACACGTCCAATGGCCCCTAGCCAGCTGGGAGCAGCAGAGCGAGGAGGAGGCACCAGTTCGTCGGACTGTTATCTTAATGGATTGGCCGCGTCATCCATTCCCAGCAGTGGGGTGGGCAGTACGCTTGGGGAAAGCAAAGCTGGAAGGACAAAACATTCCATCGTTACGTGCAACCCCCCGTTTAGATGTTCATTTGAGGGACGATCGAACGATTTTTTGATAACCGCCCACGTCCAACCGGGGCAAACAGTTTGCGTTTTGCTCTAAATTAGGTGTTTTAATGGTTCTGTTCTAGACGGTGAGCATTCGATGTGGTGTTTCGGGTGAGTAAAACGGTGCACTTTACTGCTGCATGTGCCATGAAAAAGTAATCAAATCGTTCGTTCAATGTAACGAACTTTTGTTATACAGTTAACAGCAACAATTGAGCATTTTTAATGAAGGAAACTGGAAAGGAACAACTTCATAACGATGCTAACATAAATAACTATTGCATACATTCAGGCTGAAACTGAAAACAAAACAGGTTAGTATGGAATACACAAGAGTAAACGCCTAACGTTAGGCAATCTACGAGGCAAGACATTCCTGTTTTGACTTTACTGACAGAATGTGCTAGTATTGAAGATGTCCTTTCTTGTTGCCTTGCTTTTCAGCTTTACTTCCATAGTTGCAGTTATGTGCATGTCCGTACTAGCAAACCACTTGACTACTTTTTGCTTTCCATTATCCCATCTGCTAGCAGAGTGAGGAAAGCAAAAGGCCGGAAAGTCATTGTTTTTGTTTCGCTTCATTGCCAGCACTGCACTGCTATTGCTCGTGTGGTCTGCATACGGCTTCCAATGTGAATGTTTGCATGCGGCTGTCCTTTCGCGCAACAACGGTAACACGCAAAGCACCAAGACATTAGAAAAGCGCCAACTGTTGTCGATATCTCAATTATCCTTCATTAGGATGAATAAATGATGGATTCCCATTCTAGCGCAATCGGAATTAGTGCCCACTGTGACGCCAGCCCGGTAGTTTTGGCGAGTGTGTTGAGTGGCCACCGTACGATCGATAGGGTTTGGACTGCAACGGACATGCACTTAGCTCGATGCATTACAGTGAACACATGACATTTTTAATCGATAGGTGTGTTCTTGTTGTTGAGTTTTTTTTTTAAGCACGAGATTTTTATAGCAAAAGAAAATGGTTCTGGCAATAGCTCTCACACAAAAAAAAATCTATATAAATTTGTTCAAGAAATTAAACTTGATAATACAAACGATAGAAATACAAAATACAATTTGTTTGTGGAAATCCCCTCATTTAAAAACAGTATGTTTAATAAAGAAGTTCACTAGAAATGTAATAGTTTGATTCGGATTGGTTGAAACTACGATGAATAGATTCGAGTTCCCTTTTTATTTTTAAAACACCTTTCAGTCATAATGACGATCGATCATTTCATTTTCTGCTAAACCGTAAAATGCATTGCAAGCACTTAAAAGAGCTTTTCATAAACTTCCTCCTTTCGTTCATCGAAAGTACTGACCATTCGATCAAATGCAGCCATTGCAGTTCTGCTGACATTGGACCGGTTAGGCAAAATTCACCATTGGTCCTGACCAGCAACCGAGAGCCAGCCAGTGTCATTTGCATATGGACGACTGTAATTGCTTCCTAGGATGCAGTGAAAGATCCGGCCTCGAGGCAATGTTAACGTTATACGCTGAGTGTTTCTCCGTGCCTTTGTGTGTGTGTGTACGTGCTCTTAGGTCCGGGAGTAACTTCGATAGATTGAGTTATGGATGAATTATTATAGCTGAATTGAATTGCCGTTTCCAGCGTGCTACCTTCCGGAAAATAGCTGCCGGTAGTTGAATGCCTGGAACGCGGTGCGTAACCCGGCTGTATGTGCTACGCTGCGTCGGTGTGTTTTGCGAAGGAAATAACATCCAGCAATGGGGGCAACATCTTGATGGTGAAGGATGGGTACAAATAGCTTCCAGCTAGTAGCTGAAACCAATTCAAGCGACACACACGCACACGCAGCGTTCAGTCATCCACATCAGTAATGCAGATTAAATTACCTTAACTCTTCCGCTTTATCCAGCGTACGACATCCCGGGCGGGTGACATCCCAACTATGAAACCGTATGATGCGTCCGTATGGTACATTTGGCACATTGTACGATTCGGGCAGGTGTTCAGCGATTCAATTGTTTTTGTGCGCTAGTTCAGCACGCACGGCGAAACCCGACGAAACGCGATACGCCGGCCGAGAAAAGGCTAGTCCGGCAAAGGGATCGGTTAATTACGGACCGATTAGTGCAAATAGGTTCGGGGTGTTTGCTTGAGTGAGGATTGTTTTTCGATCAATTTAGGCGCCAGCGAAGCGGTAGGCTTTCTTTATGGAAACAAGTTTATGATTGATTCCTGTCCAGGGTGTGTGAAGTGAGTTAACGATCCATGATCCGCTGATGAAAGGCTTCATTAGACGCCAGTGAGTGCTTTACGATGCCGATTATAACACATCCCCGCAAAGTATGCAATCTGCTCTACAAAACGGAATAAATATGGTAAATTGCAACACAGGGCTATAACTTTATTTACAGCTGAGCTGGCATCCGAAGTAACGGCATTTACTACAACTAATTGCATTAAACTTTAAAGTGCTTGATAAGCGCCTGGCAAGTATTAGCATTACCAGCGATAAATATTATTAGATTCATCTAATTTAATACGAAACCTTCCGACAAAACCGAAGCCTGAAAAAAAGCCTCCTAGCCTCCTTTGTTTCAGCGTGCGAGGATGTTTCGGTGAGGGTGCTAGAGCCGGAACCACAGAACCGAGCCCCATAAATGAGCGGAACTGGCCAGCGACTTTGTTCACACTGGATGGAATAAATCAAATGAACAAAGTTGCCAACAACAAAGCATTTATTATGCGCGCCGCCTGCTAATTGGCATCATGGGGTTAATATGTTTCCCCCCCCCCCCGTAGTTTGGGTACCCCATTCGGCACGGACCTTTCCTCTATCCGGCCATTCATCTAGCTTGCAAAAGTTGTTTCATTACAAAATTTTACCTCTGACCGGTCGGTATGGTAAGCAAACTCTGGTAGCTTTTATTTAGAGAAAAAACGTTGTACAAACAAGCTGTTTTGTACGTGGAGAGTGAATTTTTTTTTTACCACATTTCCACCGCCAACTGTCCCTGAATGGGCGCATGTACTGGGCAAGCGTATATTAGAGAGCGCGTACATAGAGACCAACGGACACACCTACGAATACACTCTTACACGCGTACTTACCATTTCCATCATGTGGACGCGCTGTTTCGTAAACATATCCTTCTTCACCTCTCTCGCATGGTGGCCACCACCCCAGCTACCCATGGCCGCACTGTTTGGTGAGTATTTATGTCCAAACTCGTTTCCATTTCGGGGTTTTCCGGCTCCCCGATTTTTTCCTGCGTGTTTTTTTGTTTTTTACTGATTCCTTTGCCACGGCAAAGTTCCAAAACGCTGCGGGAAATTAGTTTCGAAACAGGGAAAACCTTTTAAAAAATACTGCCAACCGGCATATGCACACGATGCAACCCGCTTTACGTCGATTTTTTTTTCGTCGGAGCCCTATTTTTTGTCATTAGACTTCCTGCGGTCCCAGGTGGTGCGATACGGGACGACGATGGGGGTGAAAGTGGGAACGTGAGGAACAGGAATTGCCGTTTCCTGTTTCGATTAGAGCCTCGCAGGTTTCGGTAGTTGTGTTTCTATTTTTTTTTTCAATTCACTCTATTTTCCGTACCATGAAGCACACGGTACAGACCAACCTGTTCGGTCGTGCTGGTATCGTAGCTCTTTCCGTCGCGTGGCACACACACAGAAAAAAAAAGTGTCCAATGAAAGAGGAAAATTAATACAGACGCGTCATCACATACACATACTGCTCGGTGCGCTCACATTCACACACTGGCCCGGTCCCGCGGACCAGGAACGGAAACGGAAAGAATTATGACGCCACACCGTCGCCATCGTCATCAAGCGATCTGCCAGCCAGACAGGAAGCATGCGTTTTTTCACTCCACTCACACTACCATTTCCCCTGTAGTTTTGTTGTTCACCTTCAAATCCTTCACACCAGCCCAGCAAACGGAGGCCCCCGAAGTCCCCAGAGACCCGAATGTCGCGATTCGTACCCGTGCACGGTGCGTGTTTGTCGTATGGCCGGTACAGGGCCCCGTACAAGCACTACATTTCTGGCAAAGTGATTTGTTTATGAGTGGAAATATCCATTTCAACAGGAAACATATTTTCTGCTAGCTGCCGACCCGATCCAGACCAGCCAGCTTCGGGCACCTTCCGGTTTGCCGGTGCGAGACGACCGGCGGGTTTCAGTTCCTGTTTGACACCTGGCACACCGACCGACCTGGTTCGGTTGTCTTGCATTGGCCGGAGTAATGTTACTGGCAGATGAATTCCACCGCCAGAAGGACGCTGGGGACCATGGGGAGGAGAATGGTAGCAAAGTGCTGAACCGGTAAAGGTGAAAAATCATCGACCATCGGTGGTACAGTCTCGCGTCTTACACCCGTCCAACACCAAACAAAACCCGAAGGAAGAAGGTTAGGTTTTGAGTGTGGACATAAATCTTGGTTGCCGGTTGAATAATGTAGAACACTATTCCTCGAAGGTGAAAACACTCGTCCCAGTAAGGACTTTTGCCCGGCGAGTTCACAGTTTACGGGTGTTGAGGTTTTGGTTCCATCTGGGCCCTAGCCTTCTGGACATTGTGAAAACGGTGTGTTTGCCGTAAAGGTAAAGGTTAGGACCCCTTCGAACCGGCATCCATCCTGGCGTACATTAAACGCAGCTGAGCTTTGATACATTTTTGAAGCGTGCTAAAGACAGTTTTAATACCAAAATATCAGTACGGCAGGTGTTGTGCAATCGATTAATATCGTTCATTTGATCAAGGTTTCTACTTCTTCATTAAACGTTTTGTAAGGAAATTGTGCAAACTCTTAACTATCATTACTTTGGCAAATTTAATCGCATAAAAAAGTATGAAGAAATATCATTAAAAGCCACTCAAACAATCATACACACAAAATACATACATATTTAAAATTCAGTTGTCTATTTGCGCCCAAAAAAGAGAAAAGTTGTTGTACGAATTGCATAGTTTAAGGCGTTTAACAAACGAGGGACACTTACAGGGTTTAACAGTCCTGAAAACAACTGTCCACTTGATTATAACAACCGTCTCTTTGATTAGTCACCACTGTCTACCACTTGTACACACGTCACACGGCGTAAGCTACTCTGTCCAAATGATTAACACAATTGTCAATTTCAATTGAACAACTGTCATCCTTGCTATTCAAGCTATATCTTTATGATGTACATGCACATGTATACCTGCTTTTCTAGATTGCTTAAATTATTGTGTAAAGATGAGATCTGCGAAAGGATAATCACTTTTTTCTAGTACTTAAAATACCAATTATCCTTTTTATTTCTAAAGATGAAGACGTTCTTTTTATTTTTTGCCTTACTCAACTCTACAAAATAATTTAGGTAATATAGAAATGCTAGGTGCATGTACATCATAAAGATATAGCTTGAATGGCAAGGATGACAGTTGTTCAATTGAAATTGACAATTGTGTTAATCATTTGGACAGAGTAGCTTACGCCGTGTGACGTGTGTACAAGTGGTAGACAGTGGTGACTAATCAAAGAGACGGTTGTTATAATCAAGTGGACAGTTGTTTTCAGGACTGGTAAACCCTGTATATATAGCAGAAGCTCCAGAATGTATTTTATAGCTCTTTAGTCTTTAAAATGAAGTATCGTTTTAAATCAAACGATACACATAATCAATTCATTATTACAGGCAACGACTGCTTTGACATAAATTAAACCAAATAGTGAACCACACACTTATTCGCCATGTTCTCGCAATCAAACAAGCAATTCTACAGCAGCGTGCGCTTTTACTGTATTACTAGTATTAAATAAACATACAATACCGTAACACGGCATGGAAATGTTTAGCTCCCTCGGTTACACCGTGATAAATATTTCACACACACACAAAACACAAAAAAACACCCCCCCCCCCCCACAACCATTCACCGTACCGCAACCGTACACAGCAAGCCCACAAAAGTCGATCTGAAAAAGGCACACCGCATCGCATCACAAATGCACCGATAATTTTCCACTCGACTCGGAAAAACCGGGCTCGGCCCGGTTTGGCTGGCGGTGGTGGCAGTTGCAAAATGGCAGGCAACAGGAGCAACAAAAGGTACTACAACAGCAGCAAGCAAAATAAAAAAAAAATCGATCCCATCGACACCGGGCCCGACCTACTTGGACCCACGTTTTGCATGAACGCGCTCTCTTTCACATTGAAAATTGATGTCGATAAACCGTGGTGGTGGTGCCTGTGACTGGGCTGTGAGTGTTGTGACTTTTCCCTTCAACACAAAAATGACTCACAGCAACGCAAACGGTACGGTGCGCGAGGGAATGGGAAACCGGCACCGGGTGGAATGAAAATTACCGGGAAATCTATTTCCCTTTTTTACCTACACACCCCCACCACAACGAGATTCGGTGTGTTTGTGTGTGTGTGTGTGTGCGTGTGAGAAGACACGGTGGAAGGAATATGTGCACTCAAGGACTCTATTGATTTCTTTTGCGGTCAATTGCGAAAACTCGTCAGCGAACAGACAAAAGCAACAGCTGGTTGAATCTATTTGTAACACTGTTGCAAAATTCATAGCCAACTTCAACCCTCCACCGTTCAGGGCCGGTCGTCGATAGGCACTTTGGGGGCGCGCTGGTAAAGCATCTTCAGCGTTGTGCCCGAAGTTCAAAGGATGCGTACACGGTTGCCGTTCATATTCTCGAGAGTTCCCAGGAGAGATCCATTACACAATGGTTGCGATTCGAAATCAAACACAGCTCCGTCCGCTGGGTTATAGTTTGCTGGAGGAAACATGCAACCCGCTTGTGTCCTTCTGCTCGTGTGCCAACGGCAGATTGGTGAGATAGTTTTCCAAGGACTAGCAGTGAGATCGGCGGCACTGGTGAGCACCGTCTGTAACGAGATAAACAAATAACAAACCTTATTATTTATTGAGAAAATATACATCCAATTATAGGGAACATGGTGCTACACCGCAAGAGCTGTGCCGCTGGATGGATGGGATCCGCACAAAAGGTTTCGCATCAGTGCTAGCGTCACGGGTATGTGCAACGACGAGCGTACACTGTGGGTTAGAAGATGGGCATAAATGTAGTTGTGTGTAGCTATCTCAAAGAATTATATATATACCACGCATTACAAATTGAATAGATATTAAGAAAGCTATGCCAACTGGATTTCACAATTTTAATTAAAACAAGAAGTATTTCTTCTTGTTTTAATTAAAATTGTTAAATCCAGTTGCCATAGCCTTCCTTATAAAAATATTAAAAAAAAAATAATAAAAATATTTATTTTACTAATAAATAAATAAATATTTTACTGATTTTAAAAATATAACAACAGAATTAAATAATTAGAAGTAAACCAAATACAACAATTAATGATATCTCTCCAACAGTCTCACAAACCAACAATACAATAGTGGGACTCAAATAAAAACATTTATTAATTAATATAAATGAAGAAACGTTAGCAACAAATGTGTCACTGGACTGGATTTCACAATCAAAAAAAAAACAAGAAAAAATACGTGAAATAAATATTTTACTGATTTTAAAAATATTACAACAGAATTAAATAATTAGAAGCAAACCAAATACAACAGTTAATGATATCTCTCCAACAGTCTCTTTATTTACAACAAAACAATTGTAGGAATCAAATAAAAACATAATAATAAATAAAACAATAAATGTGAGCAACAAAAACAAAGCAAAAAGTCAAATATGATATAACAGCACACCGCAAAAGGGCTTAACAGAAAATTTCCAACTTTCATATAAATTAGCACTACAGCAAACATCCCGTTGCAGCAGCACAAGATGACCACAACCGCCGTAAACCAATGTGACCAAACACGTAGAATTCGTTCGTTCCATTTGCTCATCATTGGCACTCGGGATCGTACTATTGTTGGACATGTTAGTGTAGTGTTTTCCCCCGTTTAGAAAACATATCTCCGATGGTGTCTTCTGATGAAAACTTCTGATCCCTCCACAGCACACACACTCTGCGGACAGCGGTTGACCCGCTCCGAACTACCAGGACTACCAGGAAGGTTCCTTTTTTTTGTTGTTGCACAAAACCTACCATTCGAATACACTTTCGCTATGTGGAGCTATGCTTGGTTGGAACTGTTCCTACACTGCTCCTTTCACCTAGGCCAACTTCATTCCGTTCACCTTGCTGTCTTGTAACCCCGAGAAACGCCAAGAAAGTGTCCTGACGACCGGGAACGTCACATCGGGAGGAAGGTATCGTCGTAAAGATGTGTTCTTGTGTCTACGTCCCGCACGAACGACCGATTGTTTGTTTGTTTTGCGGTGCGGACGGGGCCAGGATCGTTACTTCTTTCGATTCACCCACACGCAACCGGGTCCGTCCATTTGGAGCGAGCCCGTTCGTAACTGTTTCGCATTTATTGGTTTGTCAAACCAACGCGCCATGCAAGGGAACGTGTGTACTAATGCCTTTTGCCCACCCACCCCAGTAAATGGGAGTTTAGCCTGTTGGGTAGTATCTGTCACCACCCCGTACGGGTTTTGGACGGATCAGTGCAGTGTGTAGCATCGGTCCCTCGAGATGTTCCCGGACACTGTCGAGGGTATGTGTTCGTGCGAGCAAAGTGTTTAGCTGAACGAGAGTGCTTCCCTTCTTGCCGGAACTCGCACGATGGAGGGTCGGTACGAATACGCTTTCGTTACTCTGTCTGTCAATCCGATTGATTATGATTTCCACCCCAGTGGGCTACGGTGCACGGGATGGCAACGCAAGAACACTAACGGGCACAACCGAACGTACTTTACTCCCCTGCGCCAAAAGGGAAGCAAACAACAAGCAAATAAAAGATATAAAAATGCCACACGCTTTCCAATAAAATCATCCCTCCCCCCCTGCTTCGCCTACAACGCCCCTTTAGGCACGGTGGCTGTGTGGTCAACGATCTCGCGTTAAGGACATCACGCGGGTAAGCACTCGGCGTTAAGGGTGGATCATGCGATGACACGCAAACCCACACCGCACACACACCCCACGACGGCTACTCATAGCCAGTGTGAATGGAAAAAGTTCACCGTGGCCATGAACAGGAGAAGAAAGAAAAAGCAGCAACGAGGGTGATTCCAGTTCGATTATGACCGCTCTCTTTCTCCCGGAAGGACATTTATGGTTCCTTGTTGGATAAAGAATTCTTTACACACATTCACACACATGCACACACAGACACACATCTAATGCACACGCACAATGAAGCGCTATAAATAAAGCCATTTGGTTGATCCCCGGCTCCTTCGATTCCCTTTTTCAAGAAGCTGGAACAGGTTAGACGCATAGTCTAAGGGGTATTTTTTTATTAAAGGCCAAAATTTATGACTTTTCGTACGCGCGCGCACGTGTGTGTATGTGTGAGAAAGAGTGTCCTTTTCATCCTTCTCTCTGCATCGCCGACGACAACGACCGTCCCAAACAAGCGGGAAATTTGCAGTGATTTGCCATAAACGAATTCCTGTTTCCTGTTGTTTGCTGCAATTTATCAGAATTTATCGATAATGGTAATGACGCGGATGAGCCAGTGGATGGCCGTGCTGTAAGAGAAGCCTGCAAGTTTTGTGCTGATGGTTTCACATTTTCACCACACCCCACCAGGGTGGGAACTTTTCCGGACAACAAGGGTTTTGTGTTCAACCGATTCATCGGTTGGGATAAAAGTTTGCACGGAAATGATAATTCTATGCAGCAGCCTTTATCCCGGTGCGAGTGCGAGTGGGAAAACGGGAAAAATTGCGCTTTATTTCATCGGGACGGGACGGTCGATTAGGTTTGGGTCAATTGGATTTCGTCGGGTGCACAAAAATGCTAGTTTATTGCAAATGCATCCTGTTTTGTTTTGTTTTGCACTTTATTTTTGTCGCCCGAATGTTGTTGTTAGCTGCCTGGTAGAAGCGTGTAATGAGGTCATTGAAATTCTTATCGCAGTTTGGTAGTTGAATTGGCATCACAACACGAATTTCAACAATAAAAAAAATGTAATTGTATAAAAATGTTAATTCAAATATTAAATTAGTGTTGTGTGTGTGTCTTTTGATGAGAATTGTTCGTACAGATGCGGCTAGTAGCTTGTTGTTCGATGATGCGATCGTACCCAAGTACCAAAGAAAAAAACTCCTCAGATGAGATCGAGATCTTCGCGCACAACTTTGCTTCTTAGGTGGGCCCTATAATGGCTAGTGACTCATCAACTCTCACAGAATCTTTTAAGATTCAGATATTCTCATAGAACCACCAGACAATATATATTCCAACAATATCATGGAATCTTCAAGGAATTACATTTTCAAATGATCTTCTATGTTTCAGGTATATCTCAAGGAGTTTTCTGATTGTCATTTTGGAAGTTCAATGTGTTTTTATGGCATTGATTCAGAATAATTCAATCAATTCGATGACTCATTCAGATTCATTCGAATAAATTAATCCACAGAAACAATCGAGCTTTACAAATCCAATACGACGCTACGAAGCTGAAAAGTGCGAAAGTATTAAAAGCTTGCTTCATAAATTCTCACTCTCTACTGGCAAATTTCAGTAAAAGGCTACCCAACGAAACGCATATGATAAATTTGAACGGGTGTGTGACAATAGTCCCTTGTAAAATTTTATATGCTGGAAATAACCACTAAAACAGTAAACCTAACCGTCCACTTACTGCAAGCACTATGCTCAACGCCCCATCATCACCATTCCTTCCATTTGAATCCTGCCGAAAGATCGGGCTGACCGTTGACGATTCACATCAATTACACACCATCAGCCATGGTTTGCGAGGCGAGAAAGACTGACTACTTCATCAGTGCCCGGGCGACGCATTATTCCCCCATTTCCACGCGACCGTAAAGGGCACGACCGGAACACATTCGAATGAAAACAAAATAAAAACGTTACCCTAAACGGCTGTACAGGGGCTGGCCGGGTGCAGAGCAAAAGGGAATTGTCATCCGTATTTCCCATCCGGCCTGTCCGGGCTGTCCCGACGCATTGGAGATGGATGGCCACCGAAACGACCGATGTCCGGTCGGTGATGTTAGATATCTCTTCTTTTTCTATTTTTTTGGTAGCTGGAAATCGCCTCTCACGGTTCCGGATCGTAAGGGAACGTATCCGAAACATGAATTTCAAGCACGGCACCCGTTCGCAACGAACTGGACCCTTTTTTTTTTTGCCCTGCTGTCTCCCTACATGCTGCGGAGCTTCTTTATCGGGCAAATGGATCAAATCAATGTGGACGAAAGATGTGACGCGGAGCAACGCGGCGAATCGGGAAATCACCGAAAATGGAAGATAATGCAGGGTGAATACCGCACATCCCGTTCCATCCCGGTGGCACCACGCTCGCGCGCAGTGTCCTGGCGGCGCCAGTCGGTCGAGGTGGAAAGTGAAAGCGAAAGTCAAATTGATTCCCTGTTTTCGCACCTCCCAAAGGTCCCCCGTCACCAAGTCGGACTGCCGACGACTGCCGAGGATCATTAGTGAAGCTGCAACATTTGGCACCGGGAATGGAGTGAGTTTATTTTCGGCCCTTTTTTTGCGCCTTGCTTAGAGAGGATGGGACAAAAACGCTACCGTCTGCGTTTATTTTAGCTGGGCCGATGAAGAATCAAATCAGTATTGCCCGATCGTAGCCGGGGTTTTTCGTCCGGGAAATGGAAGGTTTCCGTTTCCCTTTGTGTAGCGAAAGGGTTCATTTCCGTACCATTTCTCGTGCTAACGGAACGCATCCGGTGGCCCAAAAATATCACTTTTGATCACATTCCCTTACGCGATAGGCGAACGCGCGTGTGTGTGTGTTCTTGTATTGCTTTGTCGAAGAATAATAGCTGAAAGCGTTTAAGAGTTATAGTTTTGTTTTTTAAACAATGCTTGCAACAGCAAGAATGCTTTAAACATTCTTTCTCTAAATGAACATGGAGGTCATAATAAATGAACATTCACATGGGTTTCATAAATTAATGAATTATTTTTGATTTTATTTTTTTTTTTTTACAAATCCTTAGCTTGTCTACTGTAATCTGTAAACTGTAATGACAATTAATTTATTATTTATTATTTTAATATTACATAACGCAAAAAAAATCAATTTCAGTCTCCCTCCTTCCCCCACAGTACGTCACCAAATGTAACACGACTGAACATGTTCGGGAATGTCATCGACTGCTCATGGGAAACACTGGAAGAACGGAAAAATGTTCAATGCCATAAGAATGTATGAAATATAGCACATCCCAAGTAGCCAGATTTGCTTAAGCAGCCAATTTGGCAACGCTAAAGATCGATCTTTAAGTAGGTCGTTTGCAGTAGATAATCAGCCTTGAAGTTCCGCGTAAGCAACCTTTAAGCAGCCCTCGGCCAAAACGTCAAAAAATGTGAATGCCTGACTACACGGTGGAGCTGTTCATATTTATGGCTTTATGTTTCTTTTTTCTTATTTATTAACTATCGTTTTCGGAGATTCGAACCTAGGGGTTTTCAGAGACAGCAGAACAACTACTTTACTAATTCGGCCATTTAGTTTTATTACGTCACACCCTACCAAATGTATGTATGAATAATACCAGTCTGAATGAAAAAAAAATAACATTTTCGTGTACATTGCTTTTTATGTTTTGTCTATTTAGGTATCAATTGTTATTTCGGATTTTTATTAAATTATTGCAAAATAATTGTATATATATTTTTATGTATCGTTGACTTTTTATTACACAATAAAACAAAACAAACGAATGCCACTTATTATCACTTTCAATCGGCGGGTGCTACGAACTTTGCCGTAGTTTGTGAGCCTTAATCACAGAAGAGTATGCGCTACGAACTGCAGGAGCAGATAACCTCGCGATCGCAAGGATATGATGACTGGAGTACATAAGGAGGACCCTCATCCTTAATCGTACGCATGAATCAGATGCGAATTGGAATCCAGCACGTTGATTTAATACACCTTTACGCGGATTAAAACCATTTTATTTTCACTTAGAACTTCCCGAAACGGATGGCGTCGTTTGCGGAGCCGTCATTTGACAGTAGAGCTATCATATTGTAAACAAAGTTCCATCGAGTACCGTGTGCTTCCAAAAGAACCGCATAGTTCCGTCGGGAACCTTTAACCGACTACTTTGGAACTCAATAGTTCCATCGTGCGCTGCGTGCGGTTTAAGCAACCCCAAGGTTCACACACGGTTCGCTTTTTCACTAAGCAGCCCTCTAGCAGCGTTATGGTTCGATTTCAAACGTTTCAGGCTATTTGGGATATCACAAGCATATAAACACTATTTCTTTTGTTGTATTAGCATTGTGATGTCCGTATTGCCTATTGTTCATAGATTCCAGCGTACTGAATCCTACGTCTGCATCCGATCTCACATAGGGTAAGTGCCATTTGATATCAACGTAGAATTCGTTTAGCAACAAAATTCAAATTTTTGTTTTTGCGTGTCATTAGCAAAGGTTCTGGCCAGTTGGCTTATGACCGTCAAGTAGGGCTTTGCACCTTTCTTCCTTAATGCTTAGTTTGCAAAGGATTCAATCCCTATTATCACGAAAATTAAAGGCTGGAATAGCGACGCTTTTATACTCTCTGTATGGTTTAAGGGCTCATCCAATTATTACGTAACGCAAATATTGTCATTTTCAACCCCCTATTGTAACAAAACGTAACAGTGGACTCAACCACTCGCTGTAAATTACGTAACAATTCGTTGAACCCTCCACCCTTCCCCCCCATCCTCACCCCTCGATCAAGTTTAGATTTTTTAAATTTAAATCCATTAAATTGTATCGTATTTCGACAAATGCAAAAATAAACATATCATAGATTTATATATTTATACCGATTTTCTGTTATATCATTTTTCAGTTAGGTAAAGAGGATTTAAAAGAAAAGGACGGAGTTAAGTATTAATTATCTGAGCATAATAATAAAGCAGATACGATTTCTATCATTAACATGCTTGATAAGCATTGGTCTGTTTTGCATTTAAATTACCTTTCCTTCCATGGTGCTCATACTTCTTAGGTTTCCCGAATGGGGTTCCCCTTACTTTTTTTACCACAATTAACGAGTTGAGCAACTTGAACAATCTTTCCCAAAGTGCGTCGACTTACCTCGCCCAACACGACCCTTTTTTCCTTTGTTTGTTTGTGGACATGCTTAACGCCATTACCTGTCAAAGCAGTAAAACAGCAACCCTTAACACACGCTTTAACAGCAGCACTGAATGATATGTTACATGACTTTCAACATGGGTTTTTCAACCGTGTTTCACACGTGTTGTTCCACCCTTCCCAACACACACACATACGCACACACAGACGCACGTACACGAGGGAAGTGATTTGGCATTGTGCTGCTTGCGTAGCGTATTCAGCTCCCTTCACCGTACTCACGGCGCAAGATTTACCAAACGGTGTCGGGATGCAAGTGGCCAACTAGATTTCACAGCTTCATTAAAACCTATCAAATATTCATACGGTTTTTCCCCCTTCTAGGTCTTTCCCACCCGGTTTTGCAGCTGGCAAACCACCGGCACTGGTGGTAAAGAGAAAAAAAAGCCGGTATTAGATCTGCTCTATTCCCGCTTCCCGTTTCGCTTTTTTTTGTTCACCATTCAACAGAGTCCGTTTTTTTTTTTTTTTTGCTCGTAATGTACGAAGTTTGTCCCTCATTTGCTTCTTTAACTTTCTCTCTTTTTTTGGTAATTTTTTTTTGTTGCTGCCCATTTTTAATATCACACCCCGGTGTAAAAAGGATTTGCAGAAGCTACGCTGCTTTCCATTATTAATTAGACCAATCGCGCTTCCCGGGAGATTCCGAATGCAATGCTCAGTGACCGGGATCAAGAGTGTGCCGGTACGTGGAAGTGGTTCCGCATGGATGAGATTTACTTTAATGAAATTTAAACTCCAAACTCGGGCTACCTGCTGTAACCATGTGTTCCCCGTTTTTTGTGCTGCTATTTTATTAAATATAATTTTAATTCCAACTATTCTAACGGGAAACGGAGGGTATGCTCGGAACTCAGGAGGAACATGTTAACAACTGTTGATCTCGAAATTTCCCAAGTTTATGAACAGCTATTTGGTTTCAAATATTTCCAGTAACTTTCAATTGCTTTGATCTACTTTCTTTGGAAAGGAACATTTTTATCTAACAAGGAACTGCTATTGTACGTCCAATAAGGAAAAGGCTCAGGAATTCTTGTGTTAATTTCCCATCTTATACCATTTAAAATGCCAGGAAAGCGTTTCCTGTGTGATTCTAATACTTCAAAACCCCTTTGCTTAACGTTCTTCACAGTAAATCCCTATCCGTACGAGATGCCGTAGAGTTCCGAAAGGATTTACCACAATTAATGCAAACCCACCCAGTGGATTAAATTGTGCAAGCTGCTCCTAGTTCAAGCGAAACAAGAAGCAGTTCAAACACAAAAGACACATCCTCATCCACCGTCCTCGTAACGGCTTAAGATGGCTTGACTTTCTTAACCTCCAGCCGTAGGGATGGTGACGAGCCCACTGGAAAATGCAACATCATCGACTTCGCAAACAATCAAGCAACATTAATCATCGGCCGGCAACCGGTGAAGTTCTGGGAACGAATCCATCAACTATTGCTTTTTGCAATTCCTGCCGACCCCTTGCGGCAGTGCTGACAGTGTGAAACGGTACGGGGTTGGTCACTTCCAATCATGCAACGAATGTGGCACGGGAAAAGGTCTGCTAAAGGGGGTTGACCCGAGCGTCTGTCACCGTGTAGCGGGGGTTTGGGAGAAGATGATAAAATGTGAAACATCCCTGACATACCGTAATTAAAGCGTTTGACTTAACTCGTCCGGGTGCTGCCTCTGGCTGCTTTGCGTTTCTTGCAGAATTCGAGCGTTAGCTGACAATACATCTTCCCGGCGCTCGCCAAGTTCCGTAACTTTTTTGTTACCGCCCCTGCTGGGGCAATAGTACTGCGCCCGCCCGAGTGTGGAAGCGGCCACCACCAGTGCCAGATGGACCGCTTTACCACAGACGACGATATGCAGCATACTTGAGATGTCAAGTAAAACATCCCAGATCATTAATTTTCACCCGTTTCACCGGTTGAACGCGCACATCCGACGATCCGGGTAAACTAGTGAAGAAAGGAAAGTGGTCGATTTTCCAGCTTTCGCTAGCCGTTTGCCCTGCACCGCACGCGAACGCTGCCGACCCGCCGGGCTTACCAGTTCCCGCTACCGTTAACTTAAGAATGTTGCACCGTTTCGCTCGCTCATTACTCATGTTTTCCGGCTCGCTTGCTTTGGACGTTGATGGTGGCGTGCTGATGGCAAATGGGAATGCTGGACAGGAAGTTTAAATGGCCGCATACCTCCGAGCGTTTACCATTCCACTGTTCCGGCAGGAGGTTTTGCAGGCGTAATGTTGCCGTCTGATCGGGTGCGTTGGTGTCTGGCGTATCGCATTATCGTTGCGATGCACCCCAAACGGACGCTGGTTTGTCCTGGTCTGGGAGATGAATCCGTGTACTGCTGCCGGCGATGGTAAATTTCTTGAAGATCGGGAAAGATAAGCGATTAAAGTCGATTGGTCGATGGGATGATGGAGTGACAAGGAGTGATGGTATTCAAGTGAGTATTCAGGATTCAAGTGAAAACTGCTAGATGAATCAGTACTGACTACAATTGGAAGGGCGAGTGTGTTATGTTCACTGCAAAAGAAAAATGAATAATTTGTTAAAAGAAATATCCGTTCCGACACATATCTTTGCGAGTTTGAAGTCACACAGCACACACTAGATCCCGTGTGTAGCTTAATTTACTTGCCCTTTAACTGTCAGGTTGAATTTGAACAACAAATCCATTACCATTTCTGAGCAAAAATTTAACTAAACTCCCCAAATCATACTTTCTGGCTGCTTTCAACACGCTCTCTGTGCTTGATTCATCATTTCTTCCATGTGGCAAGAAAAACTTTTTTGCGCATAACACTTTTCAACTCATAATTTGTCGTTTCACTAATTGGAACGTTTGTAAATGGCAGAAAGTTCGAGCGAATCGACATACATCACACATCGGTGACTGCGTAAAGTGGTTCCCCATTGCATTTTCGTTGAATGTCCTTCGCGGAAAAGAGCTTTACGGTTTTGCGCCTAAATGTAGGCAATTGAAAAAATTTGTTCCACATATCTTATTTACCAAAATTTAACTCTAACAAATCGATTCTGGACATGAATAAACGAAACTAAAACAGAAAAAAACATTTGATTCCTTCGCTTTTTTGTATTTACTAGCTAATCGGCCCGGTTACAGGGCTTTGCAACAGAATTCCGTTATGTACGCAAACTCAAAGATGTTTAAAAAGAGGTTTCCTTCCCAATTGGTGGAAGTTGTTAATTTTATTTTATTTAGTTTAATAACTCAAATTTCTCACCTCGAGCCACTGCCTGTATATGCCTTAAGTCTAGTACGCATTCGCATTCATGTACCACTGATTACCCAAGTTTTTTCTGACTTTTTCCTCACATACAGTATATTTGAGTAGTAGTGTATTTGGTAGCGGCGCAATTCGACAGGACCGGTACAAAATTACATACGGGCCAATCCAGGAACAACTATCCAGGTTACGGTTAAATCAAGTTAAAAAAGCCCAGAATTAGCAGGCCTGGATTTCTTGATCTTCCGCTCAGTATGTGTAATGGATTATTGAAGCACAGGCGATCTGCCAAAAACAAATATTATCCTACAAAACTCTTCTTGTCTCGTAAAAACTCCAAACATGGACGGCAAAAATTCTGTAATCGCAAACCCGAAATATCCGGTAAAGTTCAATGATCATGATGATGATGGAAGGCAGTTCTTTTGGCTGATGTGGTTTGAACTGACGATTGTTGCCTATGATTTTACCGAGATTTTCATTCAAAAGAACTTTTCTAATTGCATTTAATAACGTTTTAGCCCTTGGGACTTGAGGCCACAAAATTCTGCGTCTTCAGACTCCTGGTTGCCTGGTTTGATAAATTTTTCTCTATTTAAACAGTAAACAACATAGCACAACAACAGCAAATGCTCCTGAAACACTCTCGCATTTCTGTTAGTAAAAAACATCGAATCAAACAGTGAAACAGCTTTTTTAACAACTTTATAAGATGCTGTAAAACATGGTATTATTTTCTATGCTGCTATTTTCGTGTATTCAACGACCATTTCTGGTCTTCTGTGATTTGGAAGCATTGGGGCGGCCCGGTGGCTTGTTGGTAGCGACGCCGGTCTTCACAGGAACGAACCAGGACCAAAATCCCCATCCAGGACCAATCCCACATACTTTGAACTTAATATTCAGCTACGGGTAAACAAAGACGCAGAAAGCCAGAAATGGCAGGCCCAGACCTCTTCAGATTGTTGTGCCGATAGAAGAAGAAGTAGTGAGTGCTGCGTGCGGGGGTACGGCTGGAATAGGGTTTTGTACCAGTTTTGTTGTTTAAGAATCCATTCACCCTGTATCACCTACCAAAATTTAAATCTTTT
Source organism: Anopheles moucheti (assembly GCF_943734755.1). NCBI lineage: Eukaryota > Metazoa > Arthropoda > Insecta > Diptera > Culicidae > Anopheles > Anopheles moucheti. The sequence continues at coordinate 45,489,037 of NC_069140.1, forward strand.
TGACAATTAAACAATTAAAAACATTCTTAAATAGCGCGTCTGTGGACGTCAATACGTGTAAAAAACTTCCATTTGGTAAATCCATAGTATACATGGAAAAATATATTGTTGGCGAGAGAATCATAGAAGGCGTTGAAAGAAGAGATGTAAAATCAAAAATGATCCATGGATGTGGGAAATAATGTTACCATGGAAACGTTATGCGTCGCCTCCAACTAAAATTTGTATAGCGATTCTGAATCTTATCAGCCATATTATCCCCGAAATTACCAACTTCCCTAAAATGGACACACTCAAAAGTTTCTGTAAAGATGACGGACACACCCCCATCTTCTTCAGTTTTCTCATCTCCAGCGGAAGATAAGCTGAATACAGTTAATGTTCGGTATCTACTTTCCCTTCGCTCACTACCCATTCGGAAGTGTATGCATTTTTCATGCGCTGCCGAAGGCAGACGGGGATGAAACCAGCAGCAGGTATTACCATCGCTCAAAGCATCACGATGGTTCCCGGTGCGTCGTGGTCATCATCATGGTCGTGGTGAAATTTCATCCACACGGTCCAGAAAGCACCGAACAAGGGTGTACCTGGTCCTTCGCGGCTGCAAGAAAGCTGTAAGTAAGCAGGCAGCTTTCGTGTGCTGTACGCTATCCGTACTTATAAAATGCTTCCGTTTTTCTCGACGTGTGGGTGGGCACGTGAAATGGAAACCGTTTGGTGCGGAAATGATGACGCGAACGGAACGGATGGTAGGGCAGTAACCGGTGATTATAGTAGACCGGATTGTTTGTAATCGGCTTTGACCATACGGTAAGCAACGCGAGTCCATCCACAACCAAGCACCGGACACTGGCATGGCTGAAAGGGTGAACGGCTGTAGCGGATAACCGCTGCGCGATACGCTTATAAAAAACCACTCATAAATCCAGCACTAACCACTCTGCGGTGTGGGAAATGAATAATTGACGGATGGTTTTTCATTCGGTAATACCTGCTGGAAGAGCAGAAGAGAAACGAACGCCCAAGCCTCAACGCAACATGCACGAGCAAACTCGTAACACATACACACCGGCAGAGCACATTGAAAAGAGGAGCTCTGGCTCCGACTGGTGGTTCCATCTCCCTATCCGCTTTCGTATGTTTAATTTGTGCTATATTACAGTATCCTGCCCGGGGTGGAGCTTTTGATGAGCATAAATTACATCACATCACAAGGGATGCATTGGAGAATTTCGCTCCAACAAAAAAAAACGGAAGGAGAAATAAAACACAGCTCACAAAAGCAGAAACGGAAGAAACATCTCGTCATGTCATTTTCGGGCACAAGTCGGTGGTTACGGTGGTGTAGCATAAAATGACAATGAAACGGTTACGGTCCCACACTGAAAAACCAAAGCCCGGGCCCGACACAATGCATTAAACAATCCTAAATGTTCGTAGCATGTCAACATGTACTAGCTAGCACGATTCGGAATGTTTTATGATCGTTTCATGATTATTGCACCCTCTGGCGGTGCAAAAACCGTTTCATAGACACCGCAACGGGATGGGAATGGTGTGACGGGTCGGGTTACCGCCTCCCAAAAAACCGGGTTACCGGGCGGTGCACGTGAAAGTGTGCCAGCGAAAGAAGCGCCTCAGCTCTGGTACGGTTTGTTGGCTGTTCTGTGAAACTTTGGAAACTGTGGAGGTGTTTCGTGGGAAGGATTTAACAGCGTGAGTCAACTCCATGTGTCATCATGAATTTTGCAATGGTGAGCTTTTGTCCAGGGGGTGGGTGATATGTAATTATTAATTTTGATTGGTTGTTTGGGAAACTTTCTTTAATTGCCACAATGTTCAATTGACACAAGTGGATGGAAAACCTCCGTTTTTTAATAGTATTTTTTACCCTAACATCAATATGTGTTGCCACGGCGGCAACCGACTCTTGTCACCCGATTTATATCAAAGTTAGACAATCGCGTATTTTAACAGTTCAAGTTTATTTTAAACGGCGCTAAAAAATCACGTCGACGTCTCGGGTTCCTTGGGTAGAGTGCCGGTTGCCGGTCGAGTCCTTTCCATCAAGGCCACTCGGTCATTCCCCCTTGGAATCGGGAATCCTCGTTATCATACCGATCGCGATCTCTCCTAGCGCCATCTGTCGTCGAATCCTCCGTTTGGTCGACTTGGGCAGCTGTCAGTTGAAATTGACCGTTGATTTATCAACAATATGGAATATAATGATGATATTTTTAACGTTTGCCTAAATGTATGCAATCTTCATGCAAATTGTTCTAGGTAAGCCTTTTTTATTTACGTTTATTATGTTTAATAAATTTAGAGTGGCTTTGATTATAGATTCTTAAGAAATTACAACCCACTTACAAATTTCCTCAAACCAGATAATCGTTCCGGCCGTTCTTCCGATGAATAAAAATAAAAATAAATTCCCTTAAACCATTGCTGGGTTTCGAAGCTTTGCAAACTGTACTGTAAGCTGTCTCTTAATTGTCGCTTTACTCTATAAAAATCATCTTAAATGCATCGTACGCATGCAATCAGGCATCATAAAATAATTTATTTAAAAGGATACTCATTCTAGTACTACCTACTGTTACGAACTAAAAAACCTTTGTTAATTATTTTAATCATCCATCCAACCCTTGAGATTCCCCACATTTATGTAATAACGTAAAAAAAGCACAGAGAAACATGGAAAAAAATTTAAAGTACATCAACGCATCAACATGAAACTGTATCACACGTCCATCGTTATGCTCGCGCGATTCGTTCCCATTACTTTGGCCTTGCTGTCAAGTGTGATGAGAAAATAAAGGAAAATTACTACGTACGCACACACACATACACACACACACAACAAGAAAGGCGTATCGTAAGCACCCGGTTGGGTTCTGGCTCAACAACCATCCTTTGTTGAGCACGCATCGTGTCTGTTTGTAAGGGGTGGGGTCCTGAATCCGAAGCGACCCGGGTGGGGTCCCTATCCAACAAGAAGCAAATGTGACATATGCGTGTATGTGTAGGGATCACTCCGGGAAGCCGGGAACAAATCCGCCCAGATCTCTTTTACTATGCGCCACATTTTCATGCTCGTTGATTTCCGTTCCCGCTAACAATGGAAAATATTGCCTCAGCTGGGTTAGGGAAAGAGAAACTTGAAATGAAAACCATGAGAAAAACACACACACCCACACACGCACACGTACATAAATGCCATGATACTGCGATTGATGTACGGTGAAAGCTGATGCTGTTTCTTTTTTCCTTTGAAGATACACCCGAGATCATCCTCCCTTTGCAAAACGGATGGTGGTTAACCGTCTGCCATTGAGACGTCAGACGTTTGCTCGAGCAGAGATACTTTTCAGTGTAGAACATTCTTTAAGCGCTTGACTTTCGCGCTATTCGATCCGATTGATACGCACGGTTAATCTGGAGTCGAATTTAAATACATCGTTCACATTCCACCTCGAACAGTAAAGATGAAGAATTAAAAAAAAATGTTTCGCTTCACAACTTACTAGAAGGTAAACTTGTCTTACGATTGCGCCTAAAAGTATGCTATCCTATCTCGTGTGTCACAGGCAACCAGAGATCCCTGCGTTGGAAACATGATTTACATGATTTGCAACATGTATCATCATGTTTGCTGATAGTATAGCCATACCACACAAAGCATACATGATTTACAAGCGTATCATCACGTTTGCTGAATGTATAGCCATAACGATCAATACAATGAACAAGCACATGTTTACAGTATCGTACGGAGTGGAAGTCGATCAGTCAAAACACATCACTGCTTGTCGAACATGATTGTTTAGTATAGTACATATTGCCTGACATGCTAATCATGGCGTGACATGTATGTTAGACCTGTGTTTTATCCATTTTCAACATTTTGTAACAACTGTAACAAAAAGGCATTGTAACATACATACATTGCATTAAAGTGCCTTAAAGTATGCAATCAGTATAACAAAACGCATCACAATGCATTTTTTTACAATCTTAATTCAATTCATTTAGCGTTCTGTATATATTTTTAACAATCAAGCTCACTAATTGTGATCAAAGTTATTAACTTAATTTAAATATAAATAAATGTACTATACCTTACACGGGATTTTATCATTCCTTACGCTAACAATCTCAAAACTAAACCCGTCGATGTGTGATAAGCATCACCTGATCCTGCTCCAATCGTCGAAGCACTAGCCTTGTATGAAACATTCGCTTCGACGTCGTCACCGCCACCGCCGATGGAAATAAAACCCATATTCAGCAGAAACGTGGCAAAGTATAACGCAACACGGAAGTGTTACATTTCACTGTCTATCTTACTCATGAGCGAGTTCGATGGTTCGATACACACATTGACACATTTTAACCACTGTCTGGGGGATTGTTTTGTCTATACCTTCATGCATTTCAAATTAAGATCCTTGATCGCACCGTGCACAGCACCGCTCAGTAAAAGTGCTGTGCTGAGTGGGTTTGTGTTTATGGTATTTTATTTACCTGAAATTATAGAGCACTCCCTACGCGTCGGTGAGTCGGCGTCCTGCCGACCGAAAACAAGGCCTGCATTTTTAGTTCACTTCCTACCTAGCAAGCAAAACACCCACTTCGTACTATCTCTTTTGTTGTTCGGTTTGTTTTGCTCCATCAATTTTATTTACGGTCCGCCACAGCTTATTTATTATGTTCTTCTACGGAACAGTGTTGCGTGCCGCTTTTCTCACTTTTCGAACACCGATAGGCGTTAAGTAAAAAGGCTTAAGGAGAAAAAAAAACCCCAACCAACCCACATTCGCTTCCCACTTGTATTTCGTGTTCCTTTCTTTTTTTGCTGAGGGGGGAGAACCGAAAAAAAATGAAGCAAGCAGGAAACCAACGAGGAAAAGCAATATGCTCTACACATACACATCACCCACCTCGCCAACGATGAGGTTGACAATTTTTGTTGCTTACCCATGCAACAATCGACCGCCCGGCCACTCTATCCTCCCACCACGCAATCCTTTGGGGGTATTCACTAGGGACAAATAAAACAACCCGGCCAGCTCACCCATCTTAGTCCCAACAGCCATCCTTCTAGCGCGTGAGTGCGAATGTATGCAGTACGTTTTTGTGGTTGCGTTGGCCATTTTCTTCCTGCCATCCTTTTGCACACATAAAAAGGTGAAAAGCTGATGCCGCTCCGGCAGCCCGGACCGCAGGAAGCGAAATTTGCTGGCATTCTGCCAATATAAATAAATGAAAAGACGCAAACGGAAAATGACAATAAAAAAGCATAAAACGATGGCCCGTTCCACTGCCGTGCCCGGCCCTGCCCATTCCGCTTCCGCAACCGCACCTGGAAACCGTATCGAATGGGAACATATTTGCTGTCCGCACCCACCACCATTCGGTGGCTGACGAAATGAACGGCACACTTTCATTCCTGCTGTCGGCGTTCGGCGAATGGTTTCGTCGAGGATTGTGAATTGGTTATTACACAATGAGTGGTGCCGAGGCAACGGCCCCACAAAACACACCACGAAACAGTCATCCCGCGCGCTTAGGATTCTGGTGACATAAAATGTCCTGCTCGTACTCATCCAATTTGTTTCCGACTGTTTCGCCCGACTTTTTGGGTCCGAAACTCGGGCGAAACTGGTCGCAAAACAAGACAACAAACGGGGGAAGGAGTGAACTGGTTGCGTAATAAAATACGACATTGCAAAGATCACGGGGTTTCCGTAAGGATCCCGAGCACCTTGAGGTGTGGGGGTTTTTTTTTCTCCTGCGTTGTTCCTGCGTACTTAGCAGCAAACGAGTGGGACAACCATCCGAACCAGCACAAACATTTCGCACAAAATGTCTCCGATGAGTATTTATTTTTAATGGTTTTCTAACCTGCTCATGGGGACACTAATTCGTCGCCATCATGCGGATGTGAAGGTTTTGGTAGATTAACTTTACTAATAGATGACAATATATACGCGAAATGTAATGCGGAATTTTTAAAGATTTGAGAACGATTTGGATTAGATATGAGTGTAGGCAATATAAGCTTATTTCAACAATTCATAACTATTACTTCCCAAATAGCCTGAAACGTTTGAAATCGAACCATAACGCTGCTAGAGGGCTGCTTAGTGAAAAAGCGAACCGTGTGTGAACCTTGGGGTTGCTTAAACCGCACGCAGCGCACGATGGAACTATTGAGTTCCAAAGTAGTCGGTTAAAGGTTCCCGACGGAACTATGCGGTTCTTTTGGAAGCACACGGTACTCGATGGAACTTTGTTTACAATATGATAGCTCTACTGTCAAATGACGGCTCCGCAAACGACGCTATCCGTTTCGGGAAGTTGTAAGTGAAAATAAAATGGTTTTAATCCGCGTAAAGGTGTATTAAATCAACGTGCTGGATTCCAATTCGCATCTGATTCATGCGTACGATTGGATGGATTAGGGTCCTCCTTATGTACTCCAGTCATCATATCCTTGCGATCGCGAGGTTATCTGCTCCTGCAACATAGTTCGTAGCGCATACTCTTCTGTGATTAAGGCTCACAAACTACGGCAAAGTTCGTAGCACCCGCCGATTGAAAGTGATAATAAGTGACATTCGTTTGTTTTGTTTTATTGTGTAATAAAAAGTCAACGATACATAAAAAAATATATACAATTATTTTGCAATAATTTAATAAAAATCCGAAATAACAATTGATACCTAAATAGACAAAACGTAAAAAGCAATGTACACGAAAATGTTATTTTTTTCATTCAGACTGGTATCATTCATATATGCATTTTGTAGGGTGTGACGTAATAAAACTAAATGGCCGAAGTAGTAAAGTAGTTGTTCTGCTGTCTCTGAAAACCCCTAGGTTCGAATCTCAGAAAACGATAGTTAATAAATAAGAAAAAAGAAACATAAAGCCATAAATATGAACAGCTCCACCGTGTAGTCAGGCATTCACATTTTTTGACGTTTTGGCCGAGGGCTGCTTAAAGGTTGCTTACACGGAACTTCAAGGCTGATTATCTACTGCAAACGACCTATTTAAAAATCGATCTTTAGCGTTGCCAAATTGGCTGCTTAAGCAAATCTGGCTACTTGGGTTAAATGTTTGAAACGGTATGAAACTTGTGAATGGGTTACTTAATTTTGCACAGTTTGTCAAGCGAATGGCATACTTTCAGGCTGCTGGACAAAGGTTGAAGAGTTAGTTCAGGGGAGCGCAAACCAGACATCCTACTTCTAGCTGATTTGATAAAGAAAACACGACATATCAAATATTGCTTTATTACAATCTCAAGTCTAGAAATATTGGCAATATTTATGTTATATCGGAACTGTGAATGAACATGGGTGTACAATATTTTAGAGTAAAATAACTGTCTGCACTGTAAAATTGTATGTTTGAGTGTTCTTTTAGTGCTTTAACTAACATTATCCTACAAACAGACTCCTCTACAGGTTTCGTCTGGCTACAGGTTGGAATTTCTAATAATCAATTAAACATCCATTCCTTCGAAACACCCCAATTTGTGTTCTTCGGCATTTCGCTGTATCGCAATTTGTAATACCTCATCGCCCACTGCCTACCGTAAACGAAGACAAAAGAGCAGGAAGCCATCCTGCGCTAACAATTTCATTAATCATTGACAAACTGTTTCCTCCCATTTAGCTTCTCCATTAGCAGTGGAAGCCCTAATGAAACCGGAACAACCGATCGTCCGGCCCCGTTCCGTGCATAGACGATTTCATTAATTACTGTCGCCGGTGCTGTTCACCTTCGACTTAAGCTTGCTTAACAATTATCCTACCCCTGCCCCTCAAACACCATTCGAGGAGCGCTTGCCGAACTCGGAGTGAAAGCTTCGAACAACTTGACAGCACTCACTCACCCGCCGTTTCGCAACCAGTGGCGCGAAAGTCACAAGGCCAACGAGATCTTCCCATCCCTACCCGGTGAGAATATGGCTTCTTCCGGTTTAGCCGCTTTTACCCGAAAGTTGTCTTAATTTTCAAACCGACGAGCGTTAAAAACTTGGCATCCACAGCACACCGCTAACGTGCCGATTGAAGGTGCCAGCACCGACAGCATTGTCGCATTTGTAGCGCGTTCTCGATCGTACGCACTGCTACGCACGCATATACGTGCGTACCAATGTGCAAGTAAGGCTGAAGGTTACGTGGATAAGCTTTGTGGCATTGCGGGGTGGGTTTTCCCCCTTGCCCCAGAAACGGGAAGAAGCAACGTACGGAGAACAGCATGTGACACCCCATTAATCAACGTCGAGTTAGTACATCGCAACGAGATTTGACTGACAAGCGTCACATGAGATTTCGTTCGGCGGCTTGTAGTGCGCTGCCGACAACGCCCTCTGACGGGCGTACGACAAAACAAGCACTCAGCGGTCTCGAATTGTGCATTATTAGGCGTGTTATTGGCGTTGTTATCTGTTATCGGGAAATCAGTGCCGGGTAAAACTGTCATTGACAGATGACTGTGCGAAGGCAAGCGGTCGTTGGAATCGGTGCAACACTACGTGCTACAACTCGAACAGCTTTATTCTGCTGTATCGCGTCTCATGATTCCGTCTGTAGCGAGAACTGTGTGTCGACGACTGCTTTTGGCTATGATCGAGCTTTGATGCATTAACCTTTTGGATGGGAAGATAGATGGGTATCGTTGGCGCATGGGTGTGAACGGAGGCAGAACCCACGGGTGACCGCTTTAAGTTTCGTCTCGACTTTCTTCCTTTCGGTGAGTCGGAAAGGAAAACCGTGTTGCTTCACAGCCCAACTTGACAGCTTGATTGACGTTCGGCGAAGCACAATGATGAATATTAGTTGTGATTTTTTTTTGTTTACTTTTTACATTACCCACTCGTTTGGGAAACTTGCTATTTAAACACTCAGCAGTAACGGTGATGCAAAGAAAGGGTATCATAAACAAAGCAGGCACATGTACCCAGTGCGCAGTAACATCCGTGCTTCTGCTTCAGTTCATTGTACGTTATGCTCTAGTCTAGTAGTCCCATAATATTCATTTTCCTACCAAACTTCACTAAGCTTACATCCCTGCACAATACGCTTCCTATACGTGCGCTCTGGATTATTCGCTGCAAACCGTAAAGAAAACTTTTCATTTACCTGTAAAACTGTTGAAGTTCATCATACGTCGACATCCCCGGTAACGCTGGAAGGTGCAGCAGAAAGTTTAGTGTCGAGCCCCATTTGCATAATTCCCGGCGTAAAGTCACTTTTGGTTGGAAAGTTTTGCCATACAGAATCCTAGGTGTAAAATCTTAACACCGTAGCTTCACTAACGAACGCAAGTCCCAGACTATGGGAACAAAGGGACCGAGCGTAATTGAAGATGACGATGGCTGATACATAGGACTGGTGGAAAAGTTGGTAAATATTTGTAGAATAAGTATAACGTTTTTGTAGCAAAGGAGGATTTAACTACAAAGTTATTTTTATTAGAACAATTAAAATAGAACGCGTTCTTAATTAATTTCGTAGATGAGGCTTATATTTACAGTAGTTTGGAATATTCATACAACTATTTTGTACCATTTCTGTGACTAATGGTCACTTATGGTTTATTTTCATTTAAATTTTATTTTGAAATACTTACTGCTATTACTACTACTAGTAAATACTACTAAATACTGTTCATTGCTGATTCACTACAGCAAAAAGAATACTTTTCCTAAGGGGTAGTGTACTTCCCCTTCAATATACTTTAACGACGCCTGAATGTATGCATTTGTTAGAACGTTTCTGAGAAAAAAAGGTTTCTAATCTGTGCTTGAGTTTGTCCGAACAGTTTTAGCATTTTTAGTCTAAAATTTATCAAATTTTGATGAATACTTCTAAATACTACTAAATACTGTTCATTGCTGATTCACTAAAACAAAACGAATTTTCTTACAAAGAGGTAGTGTACTTCCCCTGCAATATTCTTCAACGACGCCTGAATGTATGCATTTGTTCGATCGTTCCTGAGAATAGAGGGCTTCGAACATGTGCTTGAGTGTGTCCGAACAGTTTTAGCATTTTTAGTCTAAAATTTATCAAATTTTGATGAATACTACTAAATACTACTAAATACTGTTCATTGCTGATTCACTACAGCAAAAAGAATTTTTTTTCCTAAGGGGTAGTGTACTTCCCCTTCAATATACTTTAACGACGCCTGAATGTATGCATTTGTTAGAACGTTTCTGAGAAAAAAAAGGTTTCTAATCTGTGCTTGAGTTTGTCCAAACAGTTTTAGCATTTTTAGTCTAAAATTTATCAAATTTTGATGAATACTTCTAAATACTACTAAATACTGTTCATTGCTGATTCACTAAAACAAAAAGAATTTTCTTACAAAGAGGTAGTGTACTTCCCCTGCAATATTCTTCAACGACGCCTGAATGTATGCATTTGTTCGATCGTTCCTGAGAATAGAGGGCTTCGAACATGTGCTTGAGTGTGTCCGAACAGTTTTAGCATTTTTAGTCTAAAATTTATCAAATTTTGATGAATACTACTAAATACTACTAAATACTGTTCATTGCTGATTCACTACAGCAAAAAGAATTTTTTTCCTAAGGGGTAGTGTACTTCCCCTTTAATATACTTTAACGACGCCTGAATGTATGCATTTGTTCGATCGTTCCTGAGAAAAAAAGGTTTCTAATCTGTGCTTGAGTTTGTCCGAACAGTTTTAGCATTTTTAGTCTAAAATTTATCAAATTTTGATGAATACTTCTAAATACTACTAAATACTGTTCATTGCTGATTCACTAAAACAAAACGAATTTTCTTACAAAGAGGTAGTGTACTTCCCCTGCAATATTCTTCAACGACGCCTGAATGTATGCATTTGTTAGAACGTTTCTGAGAAAAAAAGGTTTCTAATCTGTGCTTGAGTTTGTCCAAACAGTTTTAGCATTTTTAGTCTAAAATTTATCAAATTTTGATGAATACTACTAAATACTACTAAATACTGTTCATTGCTGATTCACTAAAACAAAACGAATTTTCTTACAAAGAGGTAGTGTACTTCCCCTGCAATATTCTTCAACGACGCCTGAATGTATGCATTTGTTCGATCGTTCCTGAGAATAGAATAGAATGGGCTTCGAACATGTGCTTGAGTGTGTCCGAACAGTTTTAGCATTTTTAGTCTAAAATTTATCATATTTCGATGAATAAAATTATTGTTAGAATAAATAGCTTATAAATTTCGTTAACGCATCGTAATAACAATGATAACCGTCCTCCATGATATGCTGGTAGGAGAAATTAATTTACGCGATTCTTACCATCCAAACTAAGCGAACAAAAGTACTAAAATTGGAATACCCTTGATAAGCTTTACTAGCAAAACTTTACCGAACCGAATCACTCATAGATCACTGCAGAGCACCTACCGAGTGGAGTCGAAATCCTCGGGATATCAATCTTGCACCACTTTGTAAGCCTGACGTTGCATCGTCCTCGGTTCGTACTATTTCCAGACGCGGGCAGACACATTCCAGGCCCCCAAAGTGCGGTCACAAAACGCATCGCTTGTTTCTGTGGCTGTACCATTGGAAACGCACCCTTAGCACACAACTCCGGCAAACCGTCCGGGAGGCAGGAAGTCACGTACTAACCCCCCAAAGCAGACGTGGAACGTGGAACCGTCTGCCCTACCGGCGACCTCCGGCGTGACCCCGTGTTTGACGAACTACGTACCGCAGCTACCATGCCGACCGATCTGGAAACGCAAACGAATTGGAGAAAGTTATCACCCGGTACGCCACGCCACGCTGCACACCTTCGCAGCCTTCGGTGCACGCCGGGTGCTTATTGTCGGCAATAAATTGCCGGCGCTTCATCTCGATAACTGGGGAGTAAATTTAGTGCTCCCTAATAGAATATACTTCACGTTCCGCGAATGAGCTTCCAGGGCGGGGGTTTCTGGGCTGCTCCACTCCCGATTCGGAAGGATGGCTGAGGAACCCCGCGTGAAAAGAACTGCAAAGCGAGAAACACGGAATGCTAAGTAGCTTGCTGGACGCGTTCCGCAGTTGATCTACTGCCGCTCGTGCTTGGCTGGTGAAATGGAAAATGCTTTCGGTCGGCTACGCCGTGAATAATTGCGTACGATTTAAAGCTTCAAATAAGAAAACTGTTCCTCGAAGCTCGTTAATTCGCTTATCAGTGAAATGTTTGCTGCTCCCTGCTGCAAGCTTCTCACGACAAGAACGCACTGATGTACGGTGATAAAACGCGTGTACCGTAGGTGGGTCTCGTGCAAAACCGTAGCGATCACAATTCGTTCGCGGAGAGATCAGTACCGAATGCCAAATGCCTTCGCCATTAACGCGAAACGGCCGATGTGCAGCTTTACGACCCATCCGCTCTCATCTGATTTTTGTATTTTATTCGATTTATATCATTCAATCAATCTAGCGATCATCATGACAGAGTGCAAGCGACTCTTTGAGATAAAACATTTTTCACGACCTGACATTGCGTAGCATTAAACAAATTAATTACATTGTTGCTAGGAAAAACAGAGAAATCATTGTTCTTGTTTAGCACTCAGCTTTCATCGCAGAATCTTTTTTTTTAAATTTCGATTCATGTGTAAAGCATTTCAATATAACAGCAACAAGTAGCTTCTTTTCAACCCAGTTGTCTATAGAAGTAGCCATTATGAACAAAGCAAACAGCAAGGCGTTGGGTATCAAAAGGGTAAAGTATAAAGCAAATCAAACGCAAACAACTTCTATCGTATCGTATGACTAATGAATACCATTAATGCAGACGGAAGGACCTTCGTTAAGCGCATGGAGCATGGAGGATTGCGAAGCAGCAAGGCAAAGCTAGCACAACCTACACCCAGCAGCTAATAATTTCCCCAGACAACGAACGAAACTACGATTCTTTCGTCGCAGAAAAGTAATGAAAATTCCTATCCCAGTTCTGCTCGGAAAAACCAGATGACCAAAACAACTCAAAATAAGATTTCTTTCTGCCTTCCGTCCCGCACATTGGCTAGTCGCGAGGTACAATATTTTCCCCGAAGAAGAACAAAAAAAAAAGAAAATCAACAACCAACGAAGCATCCTGTCCCGGGGGATGGCAATTTGCGATCGAAAAATCAACACCAGCAGTGCGGAGTGGGAACAAGCAAGAGAAAAAACAAAAGTCCCAAAATCTATAACCAACTTTTCTGCCACTTCCCAGCTTTCGCTCCCGGGAGCGGGAAGGCCGATTGAGAAGTTTGGGGCACAAAAATATCGCGCGTTTTCGAAACCATCTTTCGCAGCCACAAAAAGCACCGTTGTGTGTGCTTTCTAATTAAGCAGTCAAAGCGTTCGGGAACGAAACGGACGCCCATTGTGCGCAGGAAGTCACGCGGAAAACACGCGGTTTCCCTTTAGCGCGCCCCGGGCCGGCTTTCGGCCGACGGGGCCGAGTTTGGGAATAACCATCCAAAATAACCGCAAAACGAGATTTGAAGCGAAAGAACAACAAAAAAATAAAGGGATGGCAACAGCCGCGAAAGAATGTCGGCCAGTTCCGGTGCCGGTGCGACGGGCCAGATCCGGGGGCTGATTATTTGAGGATCGTAATGAAGTGGCTAATCAGAAGCCATTAGAAATGAACACCGAAATGCTTCTAATCAGGAATTCGAAAGAATACGAATGAATTTCGCGCAAGCGGCCAAGGAAGATGGGATCGGGGATTTTGGGGGGGATAATTTTCTTTTGTTGTTCCGCCCCATACCATTCCCTTCCCCTTCTTGGCCCTCACTATTTGTTCCCATGTTTAGCCGGTGCCCAGGGCCCGCAGATTAGCAGCGGAAGGATGTGTGGTCCGGTTTGGGGTGGTTCGTAGTAGTTGTTTTATTACACCATCGGTCGTTTTTGCTATGTTGTTGCTGACCTTTAGCCACCTTTCGCTATTGCTTCCTACTCACATTTACAGCCCCAGCGAACGCCCCACACACCGGCCCCGTACCCTGCTGAAGTCAAAGATCATGGCCGGGCGTAAACGGTAATTGCCGCACATTTCAGTAACGGGGCAAAATTAAACCGCATAATTGTGGATTAAAAGGTTATCCGCGGGAACCGCACACCATTCGATGTTGGTGGGTTGTCTATTGTGTTGCGACTTTTTGCACATGCACCAAACGCGCACCAGTTCCGGTGCACAATCTTCCACCGAGCGAATGATCCGCAAAACTTCGCGGCGGTTGCCTGCGTTAGCCGGCTTATGCTAGATCAATAGGGTGGAAACAAGTGTTGGCGATAGTGATAAAAAAAGGGATTTGCGTTTGCACAAATTGTCGCGAAACAAGGGACTATTAAACGGAATTGGACAGTACACGTGGACAGTGGTTTTGAGGTAAAGCCGGAACGGTTATTGCTTAGTGTCTTCTTCGACGATGGTACGCCTGAAAGATCAGCAATTCGGTACGATCGTTTACTTCGCTACCGCTATCCAGTACCGGTGGTGGTTAATTCACCCTATAAAAGTGACTGAATGTGTAGTTTTTCGAGCACATACTTCACCACATTCTATGTGTAATTGCAGTTCTGACAAATTCTGGCCAGGCCAGTTTCCCAACTCGTGTAAAATCGCGTTGCAGCTCAAGCGCGTGCACCAAGTGTTCTCATCGGGATTTTATTGTTCTTTCATGCAACGAACTTAATCGTTCGTGTATAACGCTTATTGTAACGGGTGTAATAACCCTTGTGTTTGCTTGTTCATGTTTAGCTTGTTACGATCGTTACAGTTATGGCTGGATTTGATCCAATTGTGATGTTTTAGTAGATGTACCTACATTCAGTTCAAGCTTCCATCGGTGGATGAAATAGTGTACAAATACAGTTTAGCAGCTCAAATAGTGCTGCTGCTCGTAGATTCTGCTGTTAGTAGCTCAAGAAATCTGTATCAATTCTAAGAGGGGTGATTTAAAGGTTATTTAACAAGTCATTATGCATGATAAAGGAGGGAAATTAAAAAGAAAAACAATAAAACGCAACAGTACTACTGCACTACTCAATAATACTGCTGGAAATCATACGAAGTGGACGATCCTCAATGTTTTTTTATCTCAATCTGCTTGTGCACTTTACTAGCTATAGGGTATTTTTGAAAGGATTCTTTAACTACCACAAAGGCAGTTGTCAAGAAATCTGAAGTGGACAAAACTAATAAACGTTTAATAATTGACATTGTCCGCAATACTAAATATAGCCTGCTAGGTTCGCCTAAATATAAAACAACAGTTACAATAAGCTACCCTTAATACTATTTCCTCGCAAGCTACCGAAGGATGGAGCTGCCATCCTTCAAAACTAATGCTCATCCTAGCTAAAAGTTAAGATGAATCCGAAAACTTTCATCTTCCAATTACACACAGCTGTCACCAGTTTTGTAAGTTCTGGAATTGAGTAGAATTGCCGGTCCCGAAACTAACACCCTTCGCAACCCACACCACCATGCAAACCGCCGTGCAATAATGCTCCATTAACCCTAACCTCATTAAACCGAAACTGGTCTTCCGAAAATTGAGAAACTTGCCGTCAGGTTACGGTCCCATTTCAGCGCCGTCCCAAGTGCCGTCCAAAGTCCGTACATCGTGCTCCACTTTCAGGCCTCATTGAACGATGATGCAGTGGTGGGATCTTTAAACGGGTAAAACGGTAAGCAGATGGAACAACGCGATGCGCATCCTTCTACGGAACCGCCGCTCCGAGTCCAGGTGACAGTGAGGGTGGAAACTTTTAAATTAACTAAATCTAGTTACACACGGGCAAACGACGGTAAAGCTCACTGAACATTATGGTCCTGTATGTTTGCGAACGTGTGTGTGTGTGTGTTTGTGTAGCTCTGTGACAGCTGCGAAGAACTATATCTTCCCCCGGTCTAAATAGCGAACGCAACAAGCGTCCGACTAAGGGTTATAGTACGCTTTGGTCCAAGTATGCCAGGTGTTGTTTGCTCGGGTGGTTCGGTCGTTAATTTGAAACCGGTACTCCATTATTTTCTCACCATGTGGCAGTGTCTGCAGCATGGTCCGCTCTGTGCATATGATATACTGCCAATTTAAATGCCACATATATCTGCGAAAAAATTAAATTAAAACAAACAAATACACGACAGTGGATGAAACTAAACTGCGAGAAAAGAAGGTGAAGGACCGGGCAAAAGTTTTTTGCTACAGTTAGCAACGAGAATACGTTACCTCCAGTGACCCGAATCCCCGGGACTCGGTCGACAAAAAGTACATCCCACGAAAGCCCGCGTACCGCTACTGCTGCTGCTGCTGCTGCAGGCGGAACACCGTACCACCGATGTAAACTAGGGATAAGTCCGACCCCCACAGCGACAAACGGCTTCCAGGCGGGCTTCATCCAACGCCACAGTATGGCCGTACGACACCTCCGGACTCTCTCTAATCCCATTAAATCATACATGTATCATGTGCAACGCCCGGTACGGCCCAGATCCGGGTCTCGCTTTTTTGTATAAGTCTCATTAAAGCATAATAACAACCGCCTCATTGTGTTCTTGCATACACCTTGCTCGTTTGCAAAAGGGTACTGTTCGCGACAAGTGCAAAACGGCAGTCCGACATGCAGCCAAGAAATGGGAGCTTAATGCGTCCCTCCAGTTGCTCGGGAGGTTGGAGAACATGGGTTTTTTTTTCTGTCACCTGTTACCGGATTTTCTTCGGCCAGACGAGAATGACGTGCCCGGGTATCGTTAGCCCGTGGCAAACAATATTTGTACGGAATATGATTTAATAGTGCAACTGATCCGCTGTCTACAGTTGGAAAGTGGAGAAACCGTGTGCCCGACAACAAAGAAACAACACGAACACAGCATACCTGTTCCATATTTTAAGACGTTGTGGTGGCAGGATTTTTGCTCACAGCATTGTTCTTAATATTTTAACGAACGAATTATTTAAGTGTTACAATCAGTTACAATTTATCTTCGGCTAAATTTAGTTTCCGGTGCTGTAAAAAATTATTAATTCCAACTCCAAACCAATGTGTTACGAATTGCCTACTTTACAGCGCATTTCAATCCGAACGCCCCCGAATGTATGCAATCTGCATCTCAGATTTAACCTTTGCCGAAATCGATCGAAAGGAAGACTGTTATTCGTCATAAAGGGTGTATTTTCTATCGCTTTGAAAGGTCTAACAGCTTTTATGCTTGCGACGTAAACATAAACAGAATGAATACAAAGAATTAGAGTGAATGATATTACGAAACGATTACGAACGCACAAACACCACTGAAGTAGCACAGTAGAAGCCAAATCCATCACAAAATGCCAAACACTGCTGTACCAAAGATGCTCGTAAACATTCATCTTACACATCCAACAACCCCCCGTCCGCACGGGTTGATCATGCCTGGTGATTGTAATCGCTTTCGCTTGCACTATCCTTGCACAACGATCCTGCCGTTTGCTGTCATTGCTCCGCTGCTACGAAAGACAAATTTGCACACCACTGCATCATTCAAGGCGATCCACTTGTGTGAACGCATTTCGGATAGTGCACACACCTTCTCCGTAATGGCAGTGGAATCATTCATAGCTTCGCGAGCACAGACCGGCCCTCGCGTCGCTGTGCAACATATATCAATTTACCATTTCGGACCGAGCCACTACCTATCGCACGGTGCACGGCTGGCGTTGGATAAACGCTGATCGTCCTTTCGGTGAAACCGGTTTGCCGAACGGATGAGCACCCCCTTGCCACGGTGCCGGTTCGGTGTGAGCCGAGCAAAGAAAGCGCGTAACCGTGTAGCCGATCGTAGCCCAGGCGAAAGTTAGTGTCGCAAAACTTATGTCAATAACGGCACTAAACCACGACAAATGTTGCCTTCCTAGCAGGCAAAAGGCTCGCTGGAAATGTTTCTGTGAAGCGTTGGCCAGAAGCGAAAGGGTCGTGTATGCCGTGTATGTATGTTTAAGGCCACGATCCACCACGGCCACCTGTCGCACGTCTCGTGTTCCGTGCGCGGCTAGCTCACGGTGTCGCCGGCTGAACTTCCTTGGAAAACTGCACCTTCACCACCGTAGCCCACACACTCACCCATTGCTGCACGAAAGGACATACCGGCACGACAGCAAACGATACTTTATTGCAAGTTCCGCGCCTTTGCTGTGCTGCTCCCAATGTCCCCATTTGCCGCCCTTGGCGGTGCCGAGCGCAACGACAAGGGGTAACTTTATTTATGTTTCTGTATCATTTGCATATCGACGGCAGTGGTGTGCCGTTGGCAGACTGGCGGCAACGCAACACAACTACTGATATTATCGTACTCCTTCGTCACCATCAGCCGTACTCGCCTGCCCTGATCACGTCCTGCAACGTCCGCTCCGATAGTGCGTTCATTTCGCTTCCATGGAGGCGCCCGGTGCTCTGTTCGCGAGTTTCCTTTTGCACGGAAAACCCCCGCCACAGGAACGGTACGGTACGGTGAAAGGGGGGGGGGGGGGTGGCGGGTGGAAGGAAATAAATACGGAAGGGACGTGGTTGAGGCATTTCCCATTTTCCATCCATTTGGTTCGCATCGTACCGTGGCCGCGGACCGTACCAGTGGGGTTGAATTATAGATGAAGTCATAAATTATAATTTCATACACCTTCAATCCAGCCATGCCCAGTTCACGGTGTGCATCAGTGTTCGCGCTGGTACATTTGCAGTGTGCGTGAGCATCTCGCACATCGATACGCTGCACTGGCTGTGCAAAAGCTGACGTGTAGTCATTTGTTGTACCACTCTGAAAGCTCGTATGTTAGCGGGAAGCGAACGTAAAAAAATCAGCGGTGAAATGTAAGCTGCAAAACAAACACATACACGCGCGACAAGTGGGGAGAAAAAAAGTAAACTAACGATACTAAATAGCGAGGAAAATGGTTCATACTGTTCATTGTTTTGTTTAGTTTCCGATAGGACTCCGTACTTCATCGCGTTCTTAATGGAGCACGCAAAAGCGTCCCTTCACTAGTGTGTGGTGTTTGCCGGGCTTTAACTACGTTGCTGGGGGATAGTAAATGAAAACATCTATTAGTGGAAGTAAGGTTAAAGAATGACAAATCCGGAAAATACACTCAATGGGTTGTTGTACCATGCAACTTGTGATATCCAAAAAGGATAGTAAACGTTTGTTGTTATAGGTTTATTAAAAAAGTTGTTGAAGTTGTTAGAGCTGATATAAATTTCCAAGAAGTGATGCATTTGTTAGTGATTTTGTTGCATAAATTTCAATTAGCAGACTATGTTCTATATCACAGTACGTACTGCTATGGCAGCTTTAGAGAGATTTTTAGTTATGTTCCTAAATGTATGCAATTCGCAATACTTGATCACATTATTTCGCCTAATAAGAGCTTACTTCCAAAAACACTATAATGGAGAATGCCTGTCTCGGAAGAGAAATGCCTCGGGTAAATGAAAATACACAGCATAAATAAGTAAAGTACAATACCGCTGAAGGTTTTAATACATTGAAAAATTCTGTGGTGATGTAAATCACTTCAGCTAACTGTGAACACAGCATGAACACAAAATCGCAACCATCACAAGAAATCTATTAAACGCCTACTTTCCGGCAATCTAAACACCAAAGTTCTGAAACACCGACCTGATCTTTACGCCTTTGGGTTTTGCAAAACTCTTCGCGCTATTGTCTTTCATTCGCCACCGGTACCGCTTAATCAGTTCACACCCAGCCCGAACGCAGATGAAACTCAATACCCCAATCGCTTCGGCGTACGGCCAAACCGAACCATTCGCTTTGATGTGTAACTTTCGCGCACGGAAGTAACCACCTGACCCACAATCTTTTCCAGCACGAGAAAGTAGTATTATATTTCCCGAATGTAGTACGTGATCAATAACCAAACACCGGAGGCTTTAATTTTGTGAGGGCAAATTTTTCGTTAACAAATTTTAATTAAAACTTTCGCTACGTTATTGCGTTCTGGCCGGTCCGGCTATGACTCGGTTTTGGCCACAAACTTTCCCCAAACCTTTGGTGCTTGTCGTTCCCCCCTCCTCCTTGGTGTAAAATGTGCGCCTGAAAACACCTTACCGGTACGGAAAAGCAATCCCGGGCCCCGGTCTTTTAACTAGTAACCGTGATTGTGCTTCGGAAGTGTTCTGCCATCATGCACACTGTGCGGTACGTATGTGTGGGGGTTGTGTTTGTGTGAGTGGGAAAAGTTTTCCACATTATTGCTTACGCTTCCTTCCTGCTTCTCTGCGGCAATCGTGTTACCGTTTGCTTACAAATATTCGGCATGAAGATATAAGAGCCTATTTGTTTGCCGCTTCCGAAAGATGACTACTCATCGCTGCGCCATTTGATGACTCGCTGGAAGCACTCCAAAAACCATGCACAACCTGTGGCTCACTGTTTGCTGTTATACTCGACAGCAAAGCCACCCGGCGGTCCGACCGGTGCAACTGGAAATAAAAGTTTTCAGCTCGCCCGACAAGTTTAAATTAGGTGTTACCACATCAAATAAAAGCTTTACAGCTTGTTCGGGGCAGACACGTAAATGCAGGAAGTTCGCTTGTTTCGTTCGGTAAGAGGGATCAATTTTACGACAAACTGCCATCAATTAGCAGACTTGCTCTTTTGCTGGCTGTATGTTTTTAGGGCGCAGAGTTATTTAATGTAAGGAAAAAGGGAAAACAAATAATAAGCATTACTGAAAAATAGATTTTCTCAACTACGTTCAAGGAAATTGATTGACAGCAACCGTTCACTTTCCAGAAATAAATTGTTCTGAATAGCTCATCTAAAAGCATGCTCTACTAACGGAAAGGGGTAGTTCCAGCGAGCCAATCACATCATACGTCGTTCGATCGAAATGAACATGAAGGACAAGTCTAGTCAAACGAAGTCAGAAATAACAGGCCTTTATCTCTTAAAATTCGTGTGCCACTAAATAATAAGAGCTCCAGAAAATCAAGTACTTCCTAGTGAAAGCACAAACAATACAAAAATAAAGCTAGTTTGCTAGAAGTTTGCTAAGATTCTTGCAATTAAATATGAGAAATTTTTCACACTTCTTTATCCTTAGCCATCTACGTTCTACTACGTTCACACTGAGCAATGCGTTAAACTAAAAACAACATATGGAAGAGTCTATACAATACTTCGGCAGAATTTACACAAAGCTGCTAAATGGTTTAATTTCTTTATCAGAGGATGGTTTTCAAACCATCCTTGTATTTCATTATACATTTTGTAAACTATGACGATTCTCAAAGCAATAAACACACAAAGAAAGGTTTTTCTTTTCGTTTCTTTTCGTCCACAGCCTATTTTGATTATAAAATTCCATAATGCTTATTGGTGAGGTACGATTAAGGTTTTAACATGTGAGGTTTGACCTTTTGCCAAGGTTCATAATTTTAAAACGTTTACAATATAAAAAAAAACTATCAATGTACTAAATTATCTGTGCTAAGGTATTGTTATCAATAATTTGCATAATAACTTCTAAACAAATTCCATTCAACATTGCCCGCTTTTTTCTCACCCCGGTGTAGAATCTCTAGCTTAATGTTCTAACTCAGAAATCAAAACATCTCTCCACAAATACTGCTGCATCTCAGCTGATCCTTAATCGCGCTTAAAAAGCACAGTTTCTCATGTTCCACGAAACAAACTTTCCCAGAGACCGTCCCAGCAGCAAAATCAAACAACACGGGGCGGCTTCCCGCATCCCGATCAAAACCACCGTTGGCTCCGCGACCTCTTCCAAGAAATCATTTCATAAATAGCTACATTACTAAGGAGCTACACCAAACGGTCGTCGCTGCACACACCACTTAAGGGAAAACACTGAACACTGCCGAACGAGTTGAAAGAAACAACACCACCGGGCAACCGGGCGGCTGCCGAACCGCACCGCAGCAACAGGCCAAAGGGCGAACGTGCCTTCCGGTGGAAGTAGAAGATTTATCGCAATTAAGAGGAAGATCCAATATAATCGATTCCAAAATCATCGTATAAACAAGATAAATGGTTCCACGACCCGACGAGCTGCCTGGCAGCTTATGAATTCCCTCCCGATAACCGTGGCGCTTTAGCGCATTCGGTGACACCGTTGACGAGCAGACGAATGACACGGGTTTAAAAGCGTCGCTACGATTCCAGCGATTCATCGTTGATGTGATTTTCTTCCGTACTTACTACGTGTTTCCATCCGTGCTCCTCCGTCCGTTTCGTGGGCCCAAGTAGCGATCGCATTAAATATTGTCTGACACGACGGTGCCGGGGACCATCTATACGGGCAGCGAATGATAAATAACGATGTCGACATCTGCGGGAAATCGGAGTCTCCTCCGAAGACGGTGGAGAACCGTTTCGATATTGCTACACCAACGCCAAACCCGGCCGGGGCACGGTGAATGGACGCTAATGGATTTAAATTTTCAAGGCCACCCAATCCGACACCCGACCTTGTGCTTGCCCGGGCGATGATTCACGTTCTCCCATGCCCATCCGCCACAACTGGTGTATGCGAATCGCCACCAGCGACGTCAATGTCGATTCGAGATTAATTGATTCGCTTCCGTGCAGCGAAAGATAATGGCGAACCATCACCGGGTCCCGGTCCTCTACACGGCTGTGCTTCGGCACTTTGTTGCAAAGTGTCGCAACTTTTAGCCTTTAGGGTGATAATGTGAAAGCATTCGAGATGTTGGCAGTCAGTGTGAAAATTCTTCGGTACAGAAATAGAACCCATTTAGCCGGAGACGGTTAACTGGGGTTTTTCTATGCAAAGAGACAAGCGAATGTCGAAGTATTTTTTGTTTCATTTTTTTCCATTTAAATGGCTGGAAGGTTATTGTAATTGTTTTAAACACGATTTTATCATGAAAATTTAACCTACAATAGCGGTACAAGAAATTATGCTAGTAGCCCCCTAAAAGTATGCAATCTGCTTTTTTTTTGCTTTCCAAGGTCTGTGTAGGATAGAGGTCGAGTAATAGCCAAGATAGAGGTTCGCCATTTTGGATGTCATTTGACGTTTGGTCGCCCGTGTAAGATGCATAATATGCTCACTCATACTCTCTTATCGTGGTATTAATGACACTTTTTCCTTGCGTCTAGCCTACTTGTTTACTATATCGCGAAGTTGGTCGTTAAAGTTTTTCTTCATTTTGAATGCCTTTAGTTAAAACAGCAAACTGTTGATGGTTTTTTAAAGTGGTGTGTGGTCATCACCTATTAGTGTTCCGAAACTAAGGGTTGATCACACGGTACCGGACTTTCACGCCGTACTGTGAACCGGGAGATATGATGAGCCTTATCCTTTTCCTCATATGTGAAGAGCCTCACCTACTCGTTGCCAAATGATCGCTTTATAAAATCCGTTTCTCTGCCTTTTCACCTGCCTTGAACACCAATCATACCTAACACCAATCGCCAATAAGATCTGCAGATCTTATTCCGGACTAAAATCGAAAAACAGCGACACAAATTTCCAACCAAATCTAAATCTATGACCGGCCCGTTTGATCAACACAACTACACGCAAAACATTTGAATGGAAAAGGGCATCCAAACGTCAAATCATGTGTAACGAACTTTTGGCTACTTGTCAACTCTACTCGCTACTCGACCCCTATCTTACACAAACCTTGGTTGCTTTCACAAAGGATACAAGAACAATACGACTGTAACTAATCTAACAAATCATAGGCACATTTTTAATAACGAATTGGTGGAACATTTTTATCAATCCACAAAAATCTGTCGATTTTTAACATTTAAATAGAGCATTTAAAAACAAAACACATAGAAACACGTTCATTTACTCTCATTTCGCATATCCTGCATTGTATTTAAAGATTGATGAACAGGTTGCAACAGTAACGCAACTCGCGAACAATGTAAACGGTAACGAACGGTCACACAGCACCTGGTGCAAGGTGGAACTTTGTTTACTTCGCACCGTTCGCACACTCATCCGATAAGCGCATTCGGCGTATAATCGTATTAGGTTCATCCCCTTACGAGGATTGGGAAATGTGATACGTCACACCGGGTCGGTACCGTGTTAAAGTCGTGCCCGTGCTCCGTTCGCGATGCGCCCCGAATCATGGTGAATGCGATTGATGCTTTTGCTGGACCGAGGGATTACCACACATATGTACCGTTGGCAGTTTCGTCTGTACGAAACGGAACCGAATGGATCTGTTTCGTATCAATGCAAAATGCGGGAATATCGTAAAACATTCTGGCACTGTTTGTTGGCCTGCAGATAAGGGTGCTTTTTGAATGAATGGTCAAAAACTTCTCTGGGCACTCGTTTCGGTAGGTTGCATTAAGGTGCGAATATCACAAAGTGCGTTCGTAGCCTGGAACTACAAAGGCAAGCCATTGGCAACATCAGACCTCGTTTTCTTAACGCACTTCACCGATTTCCAAAACTTCCATGCATGTCCGGCCATCCTGTAACGATCGCATCTAATTTCAGTGCCAGAGTATGTGCTTCCCCCATACTCGCTTCAAACGTTTAAGTACATTAAAATATGCATGCGAGCGAGCTTATTGTGCTTCCCTGCTGAGAACAAACTTCGTACGCATATTATCAACCTTTTCCCGTGCAGCACTACGCTCCGGTGTGCCGGTTTGTGCCCAAAACTCCCGCAGGACTTTTCATAAACAAACGCATGGGTCACACTGTCACTCGCAGATACTTATGGTTTTACTTCCTCCGAACGCTCGCCCAAAACCGTACCAAGGTGGCCAAACCGAGCCGTATCTCCGGGCGAGAGGTCAACCAGTGTGAACTTCACTTCCCGTGCGAACGATTGTGTTGTGTGCGATCCGTGTGTTTGTTCACTTCACTTGTTTGTTTGTAGATATGGTTTAAATCTCGCCCAACCGGCCAAACCCTCCGTGCTGGACCGGCCTTTTGACTTCACCGCCAGCGCAACCGCACACTGCAACACCGTCCCGAAGGGGTTTGGGCTGTGGTTCCGGCTGACCAAGGCACCAACGGACACGGACTTCCGTCGTGTGCCGCGACCTCACGATCCAATCCTTCCGGTGCAATCCTCCAACAACGCACGGCTCCAACCCCAAGGCCGACAACCGTTGGCCAATACTGTGCGTCACGGTGAGGTTCGCTTTAATGCAGACAGCGCAACCCAAACCCCCCGCCGTCGATCTCTTCCAGCTGCTCGGGTTTTGATAGTGTTGACTTGCTGGCTCCAATTGCAGGCTTTGTTTGTCGTGTTGCCGTGACTTCATCAACGCTCTCTTGGCCACTGTCAGTTCGGTTTCGCCACTCACCGGAGGTCAGGATTTACCGATGCTAATCTATGCAAATCTTCCTATCCCTTGCTACCATTGCTACCATTTCCTTTTTGGTAAGGTCGCCAGCAGTATCTTCGCAACCGAGCAGTGTCTCACTATCTTCAAGCTTATCCCCCCCCCCTCGCCCACGCCCTGCCATCGGTCCACCGGTGTCACATGCTGCCGAGCAGTCCGACGGCCTCTCCGGTCCTCTAATCGCAGCCAGCAATACCCGGAGGAGCATTAGGAGGAGGAAGCTGTTTTGGGGGACTTTTCATATTTTCAAAGCTTCCGGGTTTGCGGTAATGCTTGCCAGACATTATCTGCCTCGACCGGCATGGGCACCTTTTGACGGCCGTTGCCCCTGCCACTAGCTTTGGTTGCGGTTTGCCTTTTTACGCCCGCTGAAGGCCCACCAGCCACAGCTTTAAGCGCTCTGCTTTCTTAAAGCCCCCCCATTTCCCACCAGGAAAGCATCAGCATTGGCCACATCCGAGTGGTGCCAACCCAACCCTATCCAGCAACCATTAGTAGCTCCTTCACAGTGAGCTGATGTGAGCCCTCGTTTTGCCACTCTCTGCCTTCTCTGTGCGTAGCTCCATAAAATCTCATAACCACACCAGTGCTTCGATCGGCTATTGATTGACGTTACACCGAGCGCAACTTTTGCTCCGTTGCTCGCAAGCTACCGTGTGCTAAAGTCGTATTCAACCATGGCTTTTGCCTCGGCTGCTAAACGAGATGAGTGCTTTAAATAGGGATCGATGGCAAGCATGCATAAATGCAGCCAACTTTTCCACCATTTTGCAAACGGTTCCATGGGCTCGCTGCTCTTCAACGTTTAACTTTTCAACTCCGGGCCGTGGTAAATTACATTTTCCACTTGTATGATTTAATGTATGCATGTAAAGCCGTTTTAGTTCAGTGCGTGCAAACAATGGTTGAACTATGGTTATTTTGAATGGAATTTTTTAATTCTCTTTTATTTATTTTTTGTTCAACTCTTCAGAAAAACCACCACAACCACCCAGACGAAACAAAAAAAAAAAAGATTAATTGGGTATTAACGATTGTTAGCGTATTGATCATTTGGTGTATGCGTATTTCACGTCACGCTGCTAGTGGTAACCAGAGCCTAAATGTATGCAATATATGCAATCGTGCGCAAAAGATAAACCACTTTTTTTAGAATCATTTACTACCAGGAGAAAAAAATATCAAACATCATATCAAGCCAAATCCAGTGGATTAAAAAACGGATCAAAATCATTGCCTGTATTTAGGCGCTGAACTGAAAATATGCAACCAATCAATTCAACCTTCGGTGTGAATGAATGTTTGTGCATGAACGGATACAGCAATATTAAAATTCTAAAACCAATTTTGTTTATATCTCCTCACTTTGTGTAATTCACCGTACATTCGTTTAAACCTGTTAAACCATGCAAAACCTTGCAGCAAAACCGCTTTCTATTAAAAATGAAACACATTGATAGAACCGATGCGTTAAGGCTTCAACGATTGCTATTATCGTCCGTCATCGGTACAAAGCATCACCGCACGCTTTTGCACTGAAATCAACCGGGCGTGCTTTATTGCTCCACAAACACACGCGCTTTTATTAAATCTCCTCCCTCTGTGTGGAGCAGCGCAGAGCTGCAACAACATCAGAAAAGTACCATCCACCCAGCATCAAACGAGAGCATTATCGTAAAAAACAATGCGTACGGCAAACAACGCTCGCAAACGGAACAAATTGTTTTATGCATTGTTTCATATCACCAAATGCTCCCATCCGGGCCCATGCATTTAAATGAAGCGATTCAAAGCCGGCAAACAAACACACACGCACACACAGTTACAGGCCACAGTTACACCAACCGTATACACCGCTAATAGTCCCCTAGTTGTATGCAATTTGCCATACTCCCCTCTGGTGTGTTATCCCGAGTATCGGCGAGAACCAACCGAACAGCCAGCCAAGTGCAGATGATAAAGGAGAAGAGTTTTAAGTGCAGGAGCGGGTTTCATGGGGAAAGCAAATTGTTTCACCGGAAGGGTATCGCAAAACTCGAAGTAAACCGTCTTCCATCGTCAAAACATTTGAACACATTTTTGCACCCCAAAGTCATAACGCCATAAAAGTCGCAATCAGTTGTTTTATGGATCCGCATTCGAGCGTTTTTCGGCAACGGAATGGAAACCCGATGAAGGTTGTATGTGTGTGTGTGTGTGTATGAGAATGAGGTGGGGGGGGGTTCATTTGGTACTGTGTTTTCCCGCGACCGTCCGATATCCTTCGCCTTTTGCGCTTGAAACGGGTTGCAGCTTGGCCGACATGGAAAGGCCGCATTGCAACAGGCATGAAACATTCAGCGAATCAACTCACCTTCCCGCCCTAGGGGGTCGCATTCGCGCCCCTAAACAATGTACTAGCAGTTTCCGTGTGTGTGTGTGTGTGTGTGTGTGTGTTTGAAAAAGTTTTTGTTCTGCCCATTTCTCTCCCCACCAGCCAAGCGAACATTCGATCTGTTCAACTGTTGCAGTTCGGGAAAAGTAGGCTTTGCGAGTGCGAAAACCAGAACCAGTGAAACTAAATCGTTGCGAGGCTCGCCCTAAGTAAAGTGGGGAAAAAAGCGCCTAAAGGTAGGCAAGCCACTGTGCGTTACAGCGCACAGCGCAAAACGTGGTGCACGTGGTGGTGTAGTTTTTCATTTTCATACATATCGATGCCATGCATAAGTAATGCAACGCGAGGCATACTGTGTACCATTCACCCTTTGGCTATGCCTTTTACCCTCCAGCTGCCAACCCATACAGCACCGAGTGCGCATAAATACTGTACAATAAAAGGAATGGCATAAGGGAGCGCACACTCGCATCAAAATATTGAACGACGACCGTACGACCGGTCCGGTACGTTTTCGTTACCCCGAAGGGTAAGGGTCCTTGATGAAATCGGCCACTCACATCGATCGCTTCTTGTGTGTGTGTGTGTGTGTGTGTGTGTGTGTGTGTGTGTTTTTTGTTTTTTTTTGCTCTAAATCCAACAAATCCGGATACAAAACCGTGCCATACACACCTTCATTTTGGCCACGGGCTTGCCTTCCGGGGTGATGCTGCCCAAACGAATAGCCTGTGTCTGATGAAAATCACAACTTACAGCACGAACTTTACAGTGTGGGAGCGATCCGTCCCGAAACCGTTGAACCTGGTGAAGGCATTTTCACTTTCCCATCGTTCCCGCTGTAAAACTGCGCTTCCAATGAACAAAGGAACCTGTCCGATGTTTGCGTTGTCGATACGGGACTTATACGTTTTCTCCCCAAACCCCGTTGGCAACCGGATCCGTATGGGTACGGGCGCTGGGATCAATGGCCGTCCCGCATCACCGCTAACCACCGACCACCGAGCATAAGGGTATACGTTTCGCAACATGTACGCATCCGATTCACACATCGGACCGAGGGTCGCGCATAAGCCGCTCTCGAGCGGTAAGCTTTTGTGGTAGTGATGATGCGTCCGGCACAACCGGGCCCAATCCATCCCGAAGGTAAATCGAATCGAATCGTGCTGAACAAGTTGCGGATATGAAGATTAAGTGCACTCGTACACTTAACCGATAGGGCGCGGTATCGCACCAAAAAAAAAAAAAAGGGATGATACGATATCAGCTTGCGACACGCAATGGAAAGGGTGGATTGTTTATTATTTGGGGTTTATGGTTGACATTGGAAATCTGGAAGGATCACACTGACAGGCGTGCGTGTGTGTTTCTTTTTTTTTTGTTGTTGCGCAAGATATGCGTCGTAAAGAAAGGACTGGTACAAAAAAAAGGCGCACAAAATCGTTTATTTTACTGCAGCAAAAAAAAAAGTTACATGTTGACTTAAGCTGGCCATATTATCTCAATGCAAATAAAATAGCAAAAAATGTGAGAATGAAACATGTGTGTTAAAGATTCTAAAAAAATGGGTAAACGCCCCAATCATGGCAGTATTCCGCTTAATATTCTATCTAATTCAAAATAAACATTTTCCAAAATTATAGAAATATTTTTATCATGAAATATGAACCTTGCACTGCATCAATTGCCCTTAGTTGCAAACTTAGAAATAAAAAAAAGTTTAAAATAATGTCATTTTTTAAATGTTATCCAATCCCCTTTTCGAAAATGTTATCAAAACAACAGCCAATTCTTAATGTATTGCTAAGCCCAGCACAGTACTTTTTATATCAGTACTTATCATATTTTCAACCACTTCAACTGAAAAAAACCTAATTTTGCAGAGCACTTTTCCGTTAGTCTTTAATTGGTACTACAAAACATAATCAATATTGAATACAGGTCGATGCAAAACCCAGATCTAGTATGCCATTTTTAATTTGATATTGACAGTTAGATTACAAAGTGTATGCAAAACGCTAAGTGTATACAGTGTATAGTTAAAGCTGCATTCACGCTACCTTCAGGAACATTTTTAACTTACTAGACGAATTTACCCGAAAACTCTACTGAGCATTAGTCACTATTCCTGATGTAACCAACATTCAAACGACATACACACGGTGTCGTCACTACAGCAATATCTTACGTAAATATCACCACACGTAAAAAAATAACACCACCTTACGTCACCAGCGTCAAAGGGCGCCAGGTTTTTGCATGGCTGCACCGTAGGAAGAATGATGTATGACAGGCAACTGGTAATATCGTCCCAGAGTTTCGTACACTCATCCAGTCAGACATGCCACAGATTCCCACGGGATCAACACGCCCATCATTAGGGCCGTCATCAGCGTGGCGGAAGTTGTGGTTGAGACGCCACCCTGTGCGACCATCAGCGGAAGCGCGCACCGTTGATATTCTTTCGCGAGGTAAGCTTTACACTGTGGAGCTATGTAATACGTTAGAGTGCCAGTAAAAGTGTACGGTAAAATTATAAAGAAATAACATTTGAATTTTGATGAATGTGAAATTTTGAAACACAAACATCACAAGTGATAAGCACATAAACAAATAATGTAAATTACATCGGGATACTGGAATGTCTTTACTTGTTCGGAAATTGGATCCATGTACTAAATCTTATTGCAGTATCTGTTAATATAGTAGTACAACTTTATGACAAGAATAAAACTCTAATAAATCATATATATATATATATATATATATATATATATATATATATATATATATATATATATATAGACGCGCTTACCGAGTGAATTCAACAACAAATGGTCGATGGGAATACTAATTTAATAAAATTTATGGTCTAAACGTGCATAAACTAAAAAAAGGAGATCTTACAGATACACAAAAAAAACCAAGCCATTAATACAAACATGATTCACCTTTCTTTCGATATGAACCCTAAAATAAAAACAAGCAAAAACTCCCCTACAAGAAGGTGTTGCAAAATCTCCAGAGACCCAAAATATACCTCCGATCGTATGGGAAAACTTTAAACCGTACACACACACACACATACACACACTCAAAAACATCAACATCGCCGCAAGAAATATATGCCTTCATGTTTGGTGCATGTAATTTCCGCCCTGAAGATGAAGATTGAAAAGAAAGAAATTGAAATATATCGTCCTCAGTTCTTTTGCTGCTGTACGCGATAAGATACGAAGCATTGGTGTGCCACCGGAAAATATGGCCGGATCGTTTACTGTTTCAGTCCCCTTGCCGTTAAGCGACGAGCGATATGTGGCATGCGGCAGCTGACTGTTCATGTTTTATTTCTTGCCATCCGCTGCGTGTACAAGTGACATTATTCCCGGGTTTAGACTGCCAATCATGGCTGTTCCTGTTTCTACATATGGGAATTTTGGCACATTCTCCCATACCAGAACGCAAGCCAGTCTCCTATGGGGAATCTTCTTTTTTTTTTTTGCTCCTGTCAATAGCCACAGACAGTTTATTCTAGCCTACTTTAAATATATCAAACATTTTAAAGATTAAAATGTGTTGCCGACACACTGATAGCTACGCCAATGCAGGGAATCGTGTCGTTGAGGTTTCGAAAAGTACTCCAAATTTCGAATTTTGGCACAACTTTTTATGAATGCGGCTTGTTTAGGTCAAATATTTTAGAATTTCATCTGATGATGGAAAGTCTCGCAGGTAAGCCAATTCGATGATGAAGATTCCAATATTATTGTTTAGTAAAGCATGCCCCGAATGCGTGGAAGAATTAGATTCGCCAGTCAAGTCATGAGAATGACACCGGAGGACCCATTCCGTAATATCTTTTTAGGTCGTCCACTTGGACAGCGGAGGCGTGGTAGACTCGATCTCGATCGATCTCGAAGTGCTTTTAATATTTTGTGGTAAGTAAGCAGACAGTTTCATTTTGATACAGAACCCCAACATTTGCAACACATTTTACTGAGTCACATGCGTTTTGCTCTACTAAAGAAATTCATCTAAAAAAATGCCATATATTAAGTAAACAATACATACATTCAGGCGCATACATACATTCAGGCGCATACATACATTCAGGCGCATTGACATTAGAAGCCATCAGCCAATGACCGAAAGAAGTATTTATGCAGTGGATTATTCTTTCCGTTTTTAAAAGATCTATTTAACCAGCTG
This sequence comes from Anopheles moucheti, assembly GCF_943734755.1. NCBI lineage: Eukaryota > Metazoa > Arthropoda > Insecta > Diptera > Culicidae > Anopheles > Anopheles moucheti. The sequence continues at coordinate 45,521,017 of NC_069140.1, forward strand.
TATACTTAACTACTTTCAAATTTCTGTATTTGATATCGTTCCTAAGGACTTACACATTCATTTGAAAAAAAACCATTCAAAAATAACTGCATCAAAAACACCATTTCGAAAACACAACTACAAACCCCTTATTACATGCCCCGTTTTTGTTTTGGGATACATTAGCTTAATCAACCGATTTCAATTCAAACATTCATCGGTTTACTAGCAGCATGGTCCATTTCCGTTAATGGCATAATAAATTGAGCATCTTGATTTACCTTCCCCAGCAACGGGTCGGCCTCGGGCGAATTGTGTACCGTGCACAAGTGAAAGTCAGCCACATTCGTCTGACGGCTGCGGGACAGTGTGTGAGTGTATATGGCTATTTGCATGTGTTTGTGTGTGTATGTTTGCTTTTTCAATGACAAAAACTGCAACCTTCCCTTTGGAACGTTTCTCGGTTCCCAGGTTCATCTCGCTTGCAAAACGGTTACAACAACAAAGCAAACCACAAACATGAAAACCCAATAGCAATCTTCTTTTCTTGCTACCACCATCGGGGCCACACCGCAGCGCTTATACGCTCCTGTCTTGCCAGTCTGGTCCGATACAGCCTTTTCAGAACACCCAACGACTAGCGTAGACGAAAATTCTTCACATTGTGTAATGTCATTCCCATCTAATCTCGGGCCACGTGTTCTTTGAAAATCTGTCCAAACTCCGAAGGGAAGCGGAACCTCTGGCCGGTGGTGACCTGCTTGGTCTGGAACTCTATTGAAAGTAGATGAGAATTTGTGGTCAATGGAGTACCCGGTCGTACGGGTGTGCTTGCCATGCTTGCTCAGAACGATGGCGATCAACGATTACAAGCGCCCGGTGCTGGAGAGTGAATATTTTGCATGTGTACACACTTTCTTGGGTGAAGTTCGCAATGCACTGCATTAAATACGTTTCTTTTTCATTTCTCGTTTTTGTGTTGAAATAGCATCTCGAGTGTTCCACTTCCAAACGACGTGACTCCCAGTTTGCCTCCCAATATTTTGACTCGGACGGATTCTACGCTGTCTACGGCTGGAGGACAATAAATTTCAAACGTTCATTAAATATTTAACTCCAATGTTCTCTGTGCATAATACTGTGGCACGGAAATATCCCCGAAGGCAAGATCCGGTACGGTGTTCGGACCTAGCCACAGTACCAGCCCGGTCGGTCAGTGGTCCGATTCGCTCCGCACCGACGGAATGTTGATAGTATTTCAATAAACTAAACATCATACTATCAACCTCTCCAGACATATATGAAGCACCATTCGAGATGGCACGAATTTCAATTTATGATATAAATTTTCACCTGCATCGATGCAGATGGTCGCGTACGGTTGCCCGCCCTCCCCGTCAACGGCGACGGGTGAGGCGAAATAAAAGTATTAAATTTCGTCACCCAACAACAACCTTCCCAGCTCGACTGTGAGATGCATTTGCCATGCTCGGTTTGAGTTATGAAAGCGCCAGCTTCAAACTGCGTTATTTCCCAGAGTTATTTCCCAACCATCCCTGCCGGGGACACTATTCCACAGTCAACTCCGCTCAGCACGGCAAGATCGATGAAGGAAAGAACTGTCGTGTGCTGCAGCATAACGGGTCCACCACCACTCTCTCCAATGCCGACGGAACGGGGTATGCCTGGTGTCACCCATCTCATATCGCAATATTCTCCCGCTCCCGGTGGAAGTTATTTATCGCCTCGTTTGACACGTGTCATAAAGAATTTATGAAGGAATTCTGCCCCCTTCATGCCCGGCTACCGGAAGCGGTGTAGTAAACGGGCGGAACGATCGGTAAAACTGTCCAAAAAAGCCCGACACCAACCCGACAGTCTGCAGCGTGTATCTGAGTTTTTCCAGTATCGATGCATCATTTCATGGCGACACAGTTTTTATTTTATTACTACGCCTCATGCTGCCTTCTCGGCAAACCGTTTTGCTTCGGTTCTTGAAGAATATTGCAAGTGCGAGACTAGCATCCCTTAAGGCACGTTCCGTTGGCCAATAAAAAGGTATAAAACGAAAGCATCCCGTTTCGATTTCGGATGCTTTGCGTGTTGGCCCCCCATTGGGTTCCAATCGAATTTTCCCCGAACTCCGAGCGGGCACAGGTAAACGGCGATGCGTCGAAGACGGCAGCAGGGTAAAACCAACTGACCAACGAAGATAGCGGCGTGCGATACCGGAACCGGTGGACAAACCATTTTTAATATTTAATGACGGTCGTATTCGGTGGAAAACTTTCGACCCGCCGATGGAGAGACGTTAGCAAATGGAATGAAACTATCATGCTTTCGACAGGGTAGGAACTGTCCATCTCCGTATCCTTATCCCATTAGCAAAGGGAAGTAAACTTGTTTGGGACAGTTTCAAATAACCGTGAAAAGAGTTCTAGCGATAAGATCTTGCACTCGCCTCGAACCAGTTTGTAAATAATAGATAACGAATGGAACTTCTTGTCAGCAATTGAAAAACACTCACAAATTTAACTTGTAATACTAAGGGACTGCAACACAACAAGAAGATGCGTTGACTAAGTATCCATACATAGTAAATTAAATAATCCATATAGAATGAAGATTTTTAGTTGTACTCGACCTTTCCTAGTTTAATAGGTTTTTTTATCCAGCATGTAAAAGGCCATGAAGATATGTGGTTTACTCTTCGAATTTATTCACAAAAAAAAACCTCGTACCTACTGAAAATTTCATACCAAATTTGATTTATTTTAATGTTTAAAAACGACAAAAAGTTCAAATATTGGATACTTTTTGGGTATATTGGGAATATTTTCCGATTCATTTACACCTAAATTATACATTTCATTGGACATAAGGGATCATCCATCTATTACGTAACGCTGATAGGGGTGTAGAGAGTTAGTACTAGATTCAACTTTACGCGTCAGAAAGAAACATTGTTTGACCTATTTGACAGCAGACCATCTCACTGTATTGATAGTATTGATTCCTAATTCTACTCGTATTTAAGGCTTGGTTCATTTAGAAATGGGGCACTTCCCAGCGGTCAAGCTTTGACTCATTTCTCTGCGTTTCACCCACTTCCAACCCTCGTTGGCCTATACTTTTACGCAACGACACATGCTATCTCCGTTTTTTTGTTCGTCAAGCATGTTCTTCTCTCGCTCTTTCCGAACTTTACGAAAGTTTCGCACCGTCCGCGATGTGTATGTACACGTTGAGCTTATGGAATTATCCATGTGTGTGTAAAAATCATTTTGACAGGACCGGCTTTCCGTAGTAGCCATAGTTTGTTTTGCTTCGACGTGGAAAGGTGTCTTGTGAGAATAGAAGAAAAATGGTGTATAAAACCATTAAAAACGATTAAAAATGGCATCCAATCGAAAGAACCAACTACCTCCCAGTGACTGGAAAGGGAAACCACGGAAATCGGAAAGAGAACATTGAGAAAAGTGGTGGAAAGTTGACCAAGACAAGACAAGGCGTCAAGACAAGTTGACGCTGAAAACACATTAAGGCTACTGCGGGATGTTGGTAAGTAACTGAATTCAATACATTTGGACTAATTCATCTAATTTACATCTTCCTTTTATCGGTGTGAGTATTGTTTTGTTATTGTAAAGTGATTGGCACGAAGGACAAGACAATGAACACTGCCCAAGAAGAATGAAGCGGAAAGGACAAAAAATGAAGCATGGTAAGTGTGTACTTTGGTGTGTTTTATACAAAATATAATGATTTATTTATTGATTGATACTTTGTTTTATTTCCAGACCTACGCATAACAACATATATATAAACAAGATAAGTGCTAGTGGAAAATATGTTAATAAAAGCAATAATAAATTATTTAAAAAAAACACTTTTTGTCCTATGGTATGATGACATAATCCCAATATGCAAGAAAATAACGCACCCATACCTAAGCGGTTACCGCGCTGCACACCAATACATGCACAAAAAAGCTCTTCGTTAAGCGGGCTTCACAGAGGCTTCACTCGGACCAACTGAAGCCTCTGTGAAGCCCGCTTAACGAAGATTTTGACCGCTAGGTTTGATTGATTTACAGTGGCGCCCCCCGTGGACAAAAATGGAAACTTTTGACAGCGTTTTGTAGACAATAGTAAACAATTCGTTTTGTGAAAACTTCTCGCAATTTTGTTTTCCCTGCTCCAAGATATTCGACATGCAAGAGGAGAAGCGAAAACTGATAGTGCACAACTATCTGCAAAATCCAGCAGTGTCATCTCGGGAGCTGGCACAACAGTCAAGTTTGCCTAAGTCGACTGTTGCGCGAGTGATTAAAAAGTACAAGGAGACACAGACGATTGTTCGTAAGGTGCAAACTAAGCGACGGAGTGGAACCGTGAATCGTGAACTGCGAATCGTGTTCGACGAATTCGACTCCGAGAAGGTTGTAAATGTTTTCGAGCAAGTAAACATCCCAATCGAAACATGAAACAACAAACAATGGCCAGAAACCGAGCTCGGAAGCTATACGATCAAGTGCTGACCAAACCGCGTGGTTGCATTTTGATGGACGATGAAACCTACGTGAAAGCCGATTTTAAACAAATCCCGGGTCTTAAATTTTAATACGGTTTATGCTCGCGGCAACGTCCCCAAGAGATTCAAATTTGTTTTTGCCGATAAATTTGCCAAAAAAATTATGATTTGGCAAGGAATCTGCTCATACGACAAGAAGACCAACGTGTTTGTGACAAATAAGAACATGAATTCGGATTTGTATAAGAATGAGTGTCTAAAGAAACGTATTTTGCCATTTATTAGGTCTCATCATGGGTCAGTAATGTTTTGGCCTGATCTAGCAAGCTGCCATTATAGCAAGGACGTGTGCTACAATGGTACAACGATAATGGTGTGAAATTTATACCAAAAACGCTGAATCCACCAAATTGCCCCCAATTCCGTCCAATAGAGCGATATTGGGCATTATTGAAACAAAAACTGAAGAAAAAGGGTGCATTAACTATGGATATAATACAAATGAAGAATAGGTGGAATTTAATGGCCAAGACAGTGACTGAAGCAGCTGTGCGGCGGTTGATGGGCGGTATAAACAGAAAAGTCCGAGAATTTCTTCGTAAAAGCGAAGTGTAATTTTTTTTTAAAAAGGAATATAATATATTATATTGAAACCTATGATTCATTCATACAAAGTTTTTCAATTGGATTAATGGTATAAATGATACCCGTTGTGCAAAGTGCCCCATTTCTAAATTAACCAAGCCTTAGTACTGATTTGGCGGCCCGGTGGCATGATGATGGCATGATTCCGGTCCTCACATAAACAGGCCGGAATAAAATCCCATCCTGACCAATCCCCCGTATCAAGGATTGACTTTTCGGCTAAGTGAGAAAAATAAGTCCAGTAAGCCATGACAGACATGACGTAGTTGGTCGTTACGTCAAGAAGAGAGTATAGTACTGATAGTACGGAAAAGGAAGGTAGGGGGTCAAGAATTATCAAATGTTGCATTACGTAATATTTCAATGATCCCTACCTGTTTTAGTGTGCTCGTGGAGATGATCATTGTAGTATTATTATCTTTCATAGAAGAACGAGATCAACTCAATTGATTTTACAGCACGTATCTTATCGCTAAGTATCGCATCAAACACCATTTTCCCGCTTGCTCTTTGATGTACGGATGAACCATCATTCACCAATGGAAAGATTTATCGTCTTTTCTAACCGGCCGATCAGCAAAACATGGTGCACAAACTAGCAAAAACCAACCAATAACTCAAACAGCTTCACCGAAAAACATCAACCAAACCACCCGTAAGCTCTTGGAGCAAGAGATGCATGTACCTGTCCGCCACTAAATCCCGTAACCGCAGCCGTACGATTTCCACACACGATGAGGATAAGACGAGGATAAAGAAAACCATCTTGCAAGCACTTAATAATCAACCATCTTGATAAAAACCATAAAAATAAATCTCGTTCCCACCATGGTCTCAAAGCGGCAAAACAGATTTCATCAGACCCCGAGCAGACGGGGGAGGTGGCCGTGCCCGAGTCACTTCGATAACTCAATCTTCACAATATGGCTTCCAGCGTCGGCCGGCCATACACCGCACACCATGCCTTTCCGTCCAGACCAGTTGTGTGCTGCATACCGATGGCCCGCACAGCTCTAAAGTCGAGACTCCCATCAGTAGATGCTTCATGCTTGCGGCACACAATCACTGAAAACGACCACAGCATACACACTCGCAAGCAAAAATCCATAATAACGTACACACGCTTCCCCGCGCCGGACCCGGTGCTACCACGCCCCGATGTACAGGAGCACTTAAAGGAGCAGTCAAGGTGCTGGCAAGCCGGAGCCACACGACCACTCACCGACAATAGCTTCGGCAAAAGCAAAAGTTCTCAGCGCACTGTACGTACGTGCTCGAGCCTGCCTGTTCAGCACCTCGGTGGGAAGAAGTGCTTGCCGCTCGGAGGCATATTGCAAGTGGACCATTAACGTTTCATTCTAACGCTTCCCCGCTAAGATGCTGAGAGTGAAAATATGTGAAAGTGTGGCAGAGTAAGAAGCTATCCGATGCATCACCAAGTTTGCTCAAATCGCACGCCAAGTGTACGGTGGTGCGGTTCTGTTCTAAATAAACCATGTCTAAAGCGATTGCTTTAAAGATGCATACACGGCGAAAGATGAAACGTTTCAGACAAGTGATATTCAATACAAATAAATATGATGCAGAAAAATTGGAATATCTCACCATGCCCAGGAACTGGCATCTCGTAGATCTTTATCTCACATCAATAATATATCCTCAATTAATAAACAGGAATCATTTGTTCACGCATTGCATACCTTCAGGCTACGCTTCGTTCGAAAAGAGTTCCACCTCGTTAAAAGCTTCTTTATCGCATCTAGTACACCCTGTCGGCTGGGTCGCTCATCGTTTGGGTTAAACATATGTTGGGCAACTATCCGGTCTATCACGTGACGTTAGCCACTGCAAACCAGTGCCTTAAAGCATCGTCACGACCGATGCTCATTCTCAGCACTTGACCATCTTCACCTGCACTAATGAAGCGAAAGCTCACATGTACCCGGGGAAACACCGCTCCCATACACGAACGTTACGCTACGTCTTCATCCATTCGACGAAAACTGCCCAGAGCTGACGTGCGTGCCACGGCTTCACATGCAGCAAATGGAAAACGCTTCATACATTTTTAATTAATACTATCAACAGCTCGCTTCGCCCCAGCCGACCCAGGAGAAAAGTGAGTGGAGCAAAAGAAACGATGCGCTCGGAGAACCCATTCCCTCTTGGGAATGGTAAGATGGCGTCGGTAGCTTCCCCCCGGCTTGCCGTTCCACTTCGCACACCGTGTCCGCTCCTCATTATCCGGCAACCCTTATTTCTTAGATGAAGTGGAAAGCAGCTGACACCAGCAGTAGCAGCACGGAACAGCCTGAGAGTAGATTTTGAAGTTTATTGAGTGATTTAATTTGCTCGTTAAGATGCTGTGATTAATTATTAACAAATTAGATTTTAATATTTTCCCAACCCGTGTCTGCCCGTGGGCGTTCCGGGTTATTTTCGCGCGCACTCACCAACACCGTCACCGAGCTGCCAGGTGGAGTTTGATGAACTTTTTTTTTTTCATCTGTTCTGAAAAGAGTACATTTTACACTTTTCAAAAAGACTTCTGCAAGACTTTCTTTTCCCATAAGCTTCCACGTTCGCGTTGCGCTCCGGACTCCCATTAAGCGGCTTGGCTTGGTTTCGAGCGAAAATGGGTGATGCTGATGTCTTTACACTAACGTACCAGCACGAGTAAAAACCGTCCTCCTATTTTACATGCTACCCGCATCCTATTATGCACTCATCGTTTTCCCATGCACGATGTCAAACTCCATCAGCATGGCAGCGGCTGCTTGGATAGCGTTTCGATGCTGCCTTTTCATTGCCCATTGCCGTTCCGCTCATAACGCGAGCTGAGTGGAAAAAGTAAGCCTCCCAGCGTGTTCATCCCTACCGCAGCATCCCTATCCCGCAGTGGTATCGTGTTTGCGCCCAAGTCCAAAACCCACAACCAACATTACACACATTAGAAAGAATGAATAATGAAAATGTTTTGTAAGCTGTTAATTAGAAAAGCAAATTCAATCCATCTTTTCCGGCGGGTGGCTGTTTACGGGTGGGTGGGCTTCTTAGCTTACGGCAGCGAGAATGCTCACTAATTACATCAACCGGCAACCCGGCAACACACGGTGCGCACGGTTACTGTTTACGCATGGTTTCATTTAAAAGGATGTGAATTTAATTTACTCCCCGCGAGCACCGGTACGGTAGGAGATGCTGCAATACGCTAAATTATATAATTCCTACTACGGACGGTTCCGCCGTGTGAGACGGAACGCAAATGCAACACGGAAGTTCGAGGAGCGAGAAGCGCACCACCATACCACGTGTACATATCCTGCTGTCAATTGTCTACTTTCGCGTCACGGATAAAGTCAACCTCAAATTTAATAGGCATTAAAACAAAACTCTTTCCCCGGGGATGAGGTAGGAAATCAAATCATCATGTTTTCCGCCATAAAAAGCTTACTCACAAGCGCTAAAAGCATACACTTGTACGCTGTATCATCGCATTTGCAATCAATTTGCTGTGCCAAATAGCACAACTGTGTTACCGTATGATTCAATAAGCCCAAACGCGTCGCCGCTTTCCATACTAATCAGCCACTAATCAGGCCGATTAAATGCTAATCGACTTCAGAACCGAAATCACCGACCGATGGATTGACCGATCGCGAATAATGAACAATGCTTGCCCGCTTTTCCTTCGCAAACCAATACCAACCCAAAATGGCTTCGTACTTGAAATGTTCGTAAATGAAATGTTTTGTTCACCAATAAAAAACAAAAAAAAACCCTAAACCGCCTTATATTCCTCAAAAGCGAAACGGGCATCTCGATCTGCTCGTTAACGTACTTGCTGAACTGGAAAATAAGGCAACGTCCTTCGATGGGCACAGAAAAGGACAACCCTGCCTATAAAAGGGCTAATGGTTTATACGCAGATGGTTCGCAAATCGGTTGATTTTCTTTGCCGATAGTGGCCCCGCTTCGTTGCCGGGTGCAATTGTTCACGGGTTTTTGAGTGGAGCCGATATAACCGTTCAGTGTCTTTCGATTGCACTCCGTCGTCCCCGGGTGGGTGGGTTGATTGCAAATCGATTAAACACAAATCAGCTTGATTATACATCGTACTGAAAGAAAAGGGAGCAGTTGTGCTGGTTTAGTTGTATATTCTGCATGGTTTTGGGTGTTTTTCATGTCAAGTTTGTTAAGGCATTTGTTTAGCGCTTTTAGATAACTTTCTAAGAACCAAATTCGAAATTAAAATAAAAGATTGCACATATGCAGGCAGTATTTTAATTTTATCATCAGTAAGCACAATGTTTCTTCGGCTGGTGTATTTGGTAGCGGCACCGGTCCTAACACGCCAGGACCGACACAAAATCCCATCCGGAAATAAACCTCCGTACGCAGGGTTGACTATGCTGCTTCGACTACGTAAAGTCGAAGAAAGCCAGAAATGACAGGTCAAGAACACTTCAGGTTCTTTTGCCGTTTGAGGATTTTTAAATCCATCATTTACAGCTCAACACTAAACACTTTCGAAATATCCGTGTAGTTAAGCCAAGCGATAGACTACGTTTATTCACCATAATTCATCTAAAACTCACTGAAAAAATATGAAAGAACACGAAAAGGAGTGAATTTTTCTAATTCAAACAAGTCATTCATACACTGTCTTATCAGTTTTTTAACATTTTTAGGCAAATTGTAAACACAGGTGTACGTTTAATTGTGTCATGCACTGTATATGTCAAACAATTATATAACCATATCATACATAATCAGTTATAAGAAATACAGTCCGGCCGTTCTTTCGATAAACAGAAAGAATTATAATAACTACAGTTATAATAATAAAATTTAATTATCAATAATAAACAAAATAATTTTATAATAATAACAAATAAATCATCGAATATACGGGGATAAGGCATTTTGCAATAAAGAAATGAAAAAATTCGTTTAATTTGTAAAAAAAAACACAAACTCAACACAACGTTGTTGATAATCCGGCAATAGCCGTCATATTGGAAGAATTAAAAATATATTAAATTTATAATTAAAGGAATTTTAAAACTGGCGCACATTAAGCTCTCTGTACTCGTAACGTATTAGGTACACGTTGCCTAAAAGTATGCGAAAGTAATAAGAAAATTCATAGAACTTTTCTATCATTTTGTTGAACTTTCCGAGCATGTGGAGAGATTACCTAGCACAAGAACTTACGGAAAAACGGAATAAAATTTCAAGAAGCACCTCGCATAAATCATTTCAAAGCGTTTAACAACAGTATGTGCCGTGGGATATGCAATTTATTTATAAAATAATACAAATTAAATAAACCATCAATTAGCGACCAAAGTGCATGGTAGAAAGAGCACAAAAATTCAAAACCAATCAAGCGACTAAAATAAATTCGAAGCTAGCACCAATTAGCAAAACTACTTACATTACTCCTTTTTATTAAAACGCTTACACTGCAAACACTGTGCAAGTATGTTCACGTTCAACAGTATTCGCAACAATTTCCGCCACATAACACAGCTGACATTTCCGAGGGGCAAAATCGCTCACTCTCATCTCGCTAGCGCCCGCACGAATAAAGCGAAATTCTTCACTTTCCAAAGTCCCCGGGTCGACGTACCAACAGGTTGAAAAATGACAGCAATTTCTTTAACCGCTTGCAGCAGGTGCTTCACTTGCAAGCTTCACCCTGCAGTGTTTGCTTCTTTTGTCGGACCGTTCGTTTTTTTTTTTCTTATTTAGGTTGTTTTGTTATTATGTCTCTTCTTAACATTAACAACATTACTCCCTTTTTTGCGCTTCATTCTTGAGATACTTTCCCTTTTTACCGGTTGAATTAAATCTACCCTTCTGCACCCCCACACACACCCCACCAAATGGCAGTGGAACGAAAGAGATAAACTTGAAGGTGAATCTTACGTTTCCGGTAGCCATAATATCGTGCTTAAAATTCACCAGCAAGTGAAACGATTTAAGGTAAGCAAAGGACATCAAGGAAAGAAGCAAATCCCCTGCACAAACAACCACACACACAAACACACGAAACAACTGTACCGCAACCCCTTCAACTGTACGCGAAATCGTCCGCTTTTATGTCGTTCCGAATCGTAAAACTGTCGTAGTCGGCGAAAAACGGGTATTTAATAAAATATTAAATTTTGTTATTTCGTTTAAGTGTAACGAATGGAGGAATTTCCTTCCTTTTATGGTCACATCAGTCGAGGCCTGACTGACTCATGCAATCGTTTTTTTTTCTGGGGGGGTTGGCAGATGAGGACAGGGTGGATTGGATGCTACCGCCGAAAGAGTTGTTGCAAATTTACGTACCACTTCTGGGCACTCTTCCCCCCCAGTGGCAAAACAAAAAAAATAACCCATCAACCGAGAAGGCCGGACAGGATGAACCCAACCATTGCTGCAAGTAACGTGGAAAGGGAAAGGCTAAAACGCGGGCAAAATTACGACTTTTTAAGGAAAGCAGCTGTACCTGAGGTCGGTAACTGACACTTTAGGCCAACCTTTAGGGCCGCCGCTTCCGTATTATGCTAGACGTCGCGGGCGGTAAGCCAGGCACGCTGTAAATCCTAAACACGGCTGCTACCCGTCCGAAGACGATGGCCGAAACAGCGACCGACCGCTAAACCGTCGCATTCTTTCTGACTTCCTGGCCCGCGTTACCCACCCCCGGGCCGGTAAAGTAGGTGTGACTCGACGCCATTAAAAGGTATGGTCAATCTAGAAGTCGATAAAATTTACGTAATCCAATTTTCCTTTTCTCGTCCTGGCACCGACCAGACGATAGAGATTTTTATGCTTATTGACGTTTTTAATTGCAAATGGTGTGCGCCGTTGTTCCCACTTTCTTTCCTTCCTACGCGAACGGCATAAGGAAACGGTACCGTACAACCCGACGCACCTACCCGGCAACACATTTTGGCGACGTTTAGTAAATTTCCACCAAGTCCGTGCGAGGAAAACTTCCCGGTAGTGTATTGAGCAGGGCGCTTTGCTTTTACACAATTTGTTTTCGGTCACCCGAGTGCGGGTAGACTTACGGCACCGAAGTATGCCGACCATAAAGCCCAACGTAATGCGACAATAAAATGCCGCTTGCGCAAAGTACCGTGAGAATCTGATACGAGAGCACGTTGCTAGCTGGCGTAGGCCGCAGCCATCGCTGGTCCAAGTGGGGCAAGGAGGGAAGGAATTTGAAGTTTCAACTTCATCGCCTAGCTTAAGCAACGTAGTCTGCAACGAGACTGCAATGTTCGATAATAGTGAAACTAATTTACGATACTTAGATATTAAACGTTTTGCCTAGCACGCAAAGTTGAAACTGAAGCGTGATAAAAAGGAAACGAAGGTTGGTTTTAATAATTAGTATTGTGTTTTATTTGCTGCTAAGCTTTGCGCTACAACCAACCATGGTTGCTTTTTTTGTATTTTCGTATAACAGAGACGGACTGGCTGAGTTAAGTTCACTTATCAAGCTGCTAAACTGTTTGTTGGTAAGTGTCACAACATCACATAACATAAAATTGATCGATTCTGATACTCGATTGTCCATTTATATCTAGTTCACGTGCATTTCATTATAAAATACTTCATTAAATTTAATTGCAAAACAAATAGTCAATAACTAATAAAAGTAATTAAAAAAATTAAATAATTTAAATAAAACCTTAAAAACTTATTAAATATAGAACGTCATAAGCTCAAAAACTCCACAAACAACTAAACTGTGCAAGGGAAAATTGTGCACTTTCACGAATTCTTGTAAACGTTTTGCAAAAGCATCTTGAGCAATAATGATCATTAACATGTTCACTACTCATTGCATCAAAACAAGCCACTAGAAGCTGTCAATTGCCAACTCTAAGCCGATCTGCTTATGAAGCAATTAGTGCAACAAGATGATGCTGCAGCTAGTAAACATCGGACCAGTGATAATTCTATTGGTATGATTGCGTAGCAAAGGAAAGCAATGAAGCTGCAAATAAACTTTCGAAATGATATTAAAAAAGGTTCTGCATTACATACATCTACTCTATAAATAGTGCATGCTACATCATGTGTTTCATAAATCATTTCCAAAGTGGTTCACTACAGTGCCGTCCTGTTTGGTGTAACTTTTCACTCTTGGTCACCAGGCGACTAAGCACCAATTTCCCGAACTCAACCACACGAGTGTAAACTTAACACGAGCTAATTAGCTGCAACCGAGCTGCAGTGCTCGCGTACAGCTGCAGGATAATATTGCGACCCGTTTCCCATCCGCCTCCCGCATAAAACCCCACCGATCGTCGCGCATTTCCTGCCAGCCCGGGCGTCCGTGCACATTGTAACCATTAATTATAACTTTCCACCATCGAGCGGCGGCTCGAACTTTGGGGTTTTGTTTGTTTTCGCCGATCTCAATATTGCGCACGGGCTAGTAGCGATAATTAGTAGTTTCTAAATTACCGCCTCGGGCCAATCGGTAACGCGTACGGTAGGCAGGCGCCCTTGCACGGTCCACGCATATACACGCGTATTGGAAGTTTGGCCCACGGGCTGGTTAGACCATACCGAGCCAGCTTACAATGTACCAGATCGGAAATGATGCAATAATGTTAGAATGTTTTGATACAACGTCCATTGGTGGGTAGAAATTGATGGCATTCGATCTATCACATTAATGAGAAAGCCAAACCGGATTTCACATGCTCATACTTCCGCTCTCTTTCAGTACGTATCGAATTAATGCTGTATCTTTATCATTATTTTTAATGCAGTTCATCATTAGATAACATTTGCTTTATTATTGTTGTTGATGCAGTATACTGCTTTCGGAATTTCTAATGTTTTTTATGCTACAATAAAATAGCGAAATTGCTCTTTTTCGTGTCTTTTTCCTCCTCCTCCACCTCTTCCTTCTTCTTCTTATTCTTACCAAAACTGAAATGTCACTGTGAAAACTGTCATAACAAAAAAACTACCCATTTAACATGTACTTCGGCGCCGATCTTAGTCGATCGTTTGTTGTACAACTTATTAGATAACAATTTATTATCTACGCATAATCATTTTATTGTCACGCGATAAAAAACAAATATGGGTGAACACGAAGCATTTAGCCTTTGGATAATGCTGTTTAACGTTTCCTGAAGTTATGCAATCTGCATCCTAAAAAACCTAGAATTATTTGGAGCTCCTCTCCAAATATTTTAATATTTAATATTTAATTTTAATATTTCCTTAATATTTTAAGATTCCAATGATCCTATTTCCTATTATCTGAACCTTCTTTTCCTTCAATCAACTGCATCTCTGTATGGTCCAACCCGCCGTCTACATAAAAGATTTTTCTTGTGTGTCAGCTCACTAAACAAATGAGCGCTATGGGCCTTCTCCAACTTCAACTTAGTAGGCGATGTATTTTATGGTTCAATTTATTACCGTGCGTTTAGACTACGATTATAATTATTTTTTTTTGACAATTATATTAATTTTATTGTGATAATTACTAAATGTTATAAATCGTTCTGGGTAAGTTTTTGCGTGTTTTTAAACTTACCAATTTAGAACGATTGGGTGTTGTGTTGTCGCTTTCCATTGCTAAAAAAAATAATATGAAAAAAGTTTAAAGTATACATTTGGTAATTATCACAATATTTTGATCCACAAATACATACAATTAAAGGGTACCAGAGCTATAATCGATTTTGACAGTAGCGATTAATTTGTCGGAGCAAAAAATTAATTTTTCGGAGAAAAAATTAATTTTTCGGAGGAAAAATTAATTCAATCTGTCAAAAAAAATAATTATAATCGTCGTCTAAACGCACGGTTAGTTATTGTACCCCGAGCTATGTATATTAGTTTAACGTTCTACTATTCTCGCTTCTTCTTTTTCAAACAAAATACTCGCAATATATGCTAAATACTGCAAGTAGTCACAACAATCCAAGTAATAGTCCTAACACCAAACGCGTAATGCCTAATGCCATGCAGTCAACATATAAATCTTCCCAGTTTTCCTCTCAATTAATCTGACGCAGTTCACCTTAAACGGTGCTCTTTAATTTGCTTTTTAATGCCTTCTCTTTACATCAGCGCCTAAGCTACTCGAACGGGATGATTAAAAAACATTCTGCGGCCCCGTGCCACCTTGCAAACTTTTGACTAATTTTCTCCTCATTTTTCACATACTGCAAATGGTTCCATCACCAGTCTTACATCCGCACCACCATTTCTCACCGCCACCAGCTCGCGTTACGCCTTTGCGCAAACTTTTCGAATTGTTTTCGAAGCAAATTAATGACAACAATTTTCTTACGCTTGTTAGCATCGTAATTCCGGTGTCTTAGTGGAAAAGGGCAGGAAACCAAAAGCAGCAGCAACAACAAAAAAAAACAAACGAGGGCACACGATGCTCCATCACAGCGCTCACCCGTAACGAAATGAGCAGCGTGTAAAGCAAATTGAGCACAAATGGTACGAATAAAAATGTGCACAAAAAAAGAGCATAAAACAAGGAAAGCGCGAAGCGAACATTCAAATAGTACTAGCGGGAAAAACGGGGAAACTCCGTGACCAGGGGGGAGGGAAAATAATTAACCGAAAACAAAACAGAAATAACAACAGCAGAACCAGTGGAAAGCAAAAAAAAACTCAGAGGACAACACAAGAAAAGCAGACAAGAAACTTCCGATCCGCTGCGAAGAGCGGACCTTCGAAGGGCAGATAGGTTCTGCGGCACTAAACGAAACAGGATCGGCAAAGCCACGGACATCGTAATAGCTCTTCATCATTGCACCCGGTCGGTCGGTTTTTGGAATGAATTTGTCCGCGCGCTCAGTAGTTGCATGCAAATGAAAGCACAATTGGCCTGTGTGGCCATTCTTTCGGCGGCCCATTCTGCCGCTCGCCGACAGCAGCAACAAATAAGGGTCAGGAAATGATCCAGATCCGCCGAAGACCAGAAACTCGGGCCCGGGAAGCGAACTATGAAGAATTGAACAATATCTCTCCCTTCTGGCTCTCCCTTGCTGCTACCCGGCTCCCTACTCGCTTGTCTTTCGAGCGTGGCCAGGGTGTGAGTGTTTGCTGTTAATGAAATAAATTTGCTACCCAACTCATCCATCTTTTTTTTGGTTCATGTTTCAAACCCGTGACGGGAGGTAAGGGAAATGAGACTGCGAGACAATGCGGTGTGCACAGTACTACCCCTGCCCGGCCCAGTCCGCCAAGATCGTCCCCAAGAAGAACGACGCTGACGTCCAGGCGAGGATCGAGACAAATGCTGATGAAGACCAGCGCGTTGTGGTAAATATGCAACAAATTTGCACCACTGTCGTGGCCTCGCCGGTGGTCGGGGCCTTTTTTTCTGTACTCTGCCTCATGGCTACTCAACGGATGCTAATGGTACACCATCATGTACAACCACACGGATTGACGGTACGTTCTTTGTCTTTACATTGAGGTCACCTTCCTTTGTGTGTGTGTATTTCTGCATGGTGGTGTTTTCCTTTTTTTCCTGAACCGCTCATTAATCATCGTGGGAGCCTACAGGGAGCAGTGGCGCTCAGTTCCATCCGGACATCCTAACGGAACGTCTCACCACCTCCTCAATGATGATGATGCTACCGATTCCTCTTCAAACCGCTTGTGTGTGTGTTTTGGAGGTGTATGCAAGGGGCTATGAAATAAAATGAAAAATGAGCACCGGGACCAGCTGGTCCAGGTCTCACCTTCACTTAAATCTGGCCGGCCATAACGTTAGCTTCTGGTTAGAGGGTGGTTTACATTTTTCCCAGCCATTTTTTTGTTTGGTTTTGGTTGCGCCACCTTTTCTGTCCACCCTGCGGACACTTGCCCAAACGCACGGAAACACTCTGTCACCTTGATAGGACAGCAAAATAATGAGTCCTAAATCAACGTAAGGTACCGTTTCGACAGCGATTTGTAGATTGTACTATCCCTGCTTTATTACACTACCAATCTCACTGTTTCACAGTCGTTCGGCTAAGTATGGTAATTCATCACAAAATTAAAATGCTCGTCAGAACGCTACCTTTGCGCTGCCTTTTCGTCCGGCGAAAATCTGACACCGGTGTCCGATTTCTAATTTCTTAATGCGTGTCGCTTAATTAATGCGCGAACCGTGATGAGTTTATTAGTGCGAGAGAAAATGCGAACGCGTGAGACACTGCATCGAGGTAAATTAATTGCCTGTAATGATTGCCTTTTTATGAGCATTCTTTTGTATGAATTGAATAAATATCGCATTTGTAACAGAAAGATACACGAAACCTTCCAAATGACGTCTATCAATCATATACTTGACAATGGCGCCAAAATGTATGCAATCCTTTATACACATAGCGTTGGAAACGGCGAGTTAATACCAAAACGAGCGATTTAATTTATAAACCATGGAAAACATGGTTTGCTAGCAAAACTCGTCAAGCAAGACGTTTGTTATACTCAGATTCAGATGGTGAGCAAGCAAATAAATTAATTAGAATCAAGAAATCATACTTTTATCAAATAATTTTGCAACATTCTCTTCGTTCGCTCGGTGATCTTTGAAATGCTACACCGTAGTAATAGGTTATTACTAATTATTGCCTTTTTATGAGCATTCTTTTGTATGAATTGAATAAATATCGCATTTGTAACAGAAAGATACACGAAACCTTCCAAATGACGTCTATCAATCATATACTTGACAATGGCGCCAAAATGTATGCAATCCTTTATACACATAGCGTTGGAAACGGCGAGTTAATACCAAAACGAGCGATTTAATTTATAAACCATGGAAAACATGGTTAGCTCACAAAACTCGTCAAGCAAGACGTTTGTTATACTCAGATTCAGATTGTGAGCAAGCAAATAAATTAATTAGAATCAAGAAATCGTACTTTTATCAAATAATTTTGCAACATTCTCTTCGTTCGCTCGGTGATCTTTGAAATGCTACACCGTAGTAATAGGTTTATTATCGTACAGCATTATTTAGATGGACCTGTTCTTTCTGCTTTGCACGCAACATAGACACTTACAGCCTGACTCAGCAACACCCCAGTTATCTCTTCACTGTACACCCCAACTCCCTCACCTCACTACACCTTACAGGTAACTATTTCCAGTTTCATCATGATTAGCTTAGGTTAAAATCCAACGCTGCACCAAATGGGAGAAACTTTTCCACTTCTTATTTACTTCGACCGAGCCCGAGCGAGAGCTTTTGCAGAATGTAAGCCAAACTTCAACAAAGGGTTGTACCTTTCGTTTCACGCTTTCATCCACGGCAGCGCCAGTACAAGCGCTACAGCTTCGCAAATGGGTGAAACGACAAAAAGGTGAACGAAAAAGGAAACTAACTGAAACGAAGACTCACTCAATCCTTCCCGCAGCAGCAGGCTTGCAGGGTCGCTTGATTGTAAAGGACAAACAAAAATTCTGCCAGCAAAGGCAGAAACACGGCACGGCCACTATCATGTGACTTATACTCCACTAACGACCGCGTCGCCGTTGTAGCCGGATGGGAAAAGTGCTCTTATCTCTCAGATGGCTTTTATCTGGGCCAACACCGGTCGGACAAAGGAAAAAAAAAAGCGCCTCCTTTGACGGCGCTGTTGCGTTCGAGGTGCTCTCGGTTAAGTATACGCCCGGTACGGAGATTCGCGTTGCACCCTGCTAGAAACTTTTGATTACTATTATTATAAAACATTAAATTGAAAAGTGGGATTATGGTAAACTTTTAATTTAAATTGTTTTCTTTTGCACTAAACCGCACCTTAACCACACGGCGGGCGTGTGGGTTGGTGTGGAATTGTGGTGTATCTTTTTTCTTTCGGCTAATGCTGATTTTATTAAATGCAGCAAACTACAGCATACAGTGCAGGGAGGGTAACTTTGCTACGGATACATTGTTCCCTTGCGGGTACAACTCGGTAAACTAAATCACACGTACTTGGAAATTATGCTGCAGGTGTTATTACAACTAACTTTTTGATCACATCACATAAAAACCGCCGCAGATATATGCTATGGGCACCAGCAAATTTTAGTTGTGGTAAGTATTATTGCATATTTAATTATTCTTTAGTAAATGAGATCTAAACACATTTCTTGAGTGAGATTCTAGTATTATAAACGTGTTACGTTCAAATTCACTATTTTGCTAATGATTTGAAGTAAGTCGCCTGAAAGTATGCAACTGAACACATTCAAGCCTGTCAGGGCGCAAGTTATATTCCAAAAACTTGTTTCAAACATATTTTCAAGCCCATTCTTACGCAAAACCTATCAAACGCGTTGCAGCACACAGCATTGCATGGAGATTCTTCCAGAATCCATACATTTATTATTATCCGGCAACGACCCACTCAAATGCCCTATGCTGTAAACTCTGTAACCCCAGTGCAGCGAAGGCAAACAAGCGTAAAGGATAAAGTTAACGTGCACTGGGACAAATTTGTTCACTTTCATTGCCGATCAGGCTGCAGGCATAGGATGTGCAATGTAAAAGTCGACCATATTCTCTATCACTCCTGGGCACAATCGGAGCATCCCGTGGCCAAAGTAAAACACGGCAAAGCGCAAATCCCACCGTGGGCTCGTAACCCCCGGCATATGCGCAGGATTAATTCGGCGAATTCCATTCTAATCGATCCTTATCGCACAGAGGGCCCGGTACCTGGTACTTGAAAAGTTATCTTACTCTAGCCAGGCAGTTTCGTTTCGCTCACCATCGATGCAGTGCCATCCTTGGTCAGCAATTCAAATGAAACGATGCACCCCGAAGGGAGGCGACAGTGGCAGGGGTCAAGTTTTAAAAACATCGTCCCAAACGCTGCCCTGTGTTATCCAACGATAGTGTCCTCCGCTCGGTGTGTTTTGACAACCATACTGTGAGTTTTACCGGATGAAATCAATTACTGTATTTGTACGGCACGGGAAGCTAAAGTGTACAGCGCCTTCGTACGTCCAAGTGCTACCGTTTCGCTGTTCGGCGCTAGTACGCTTGAAATTAAATGGCACTATCCCTAAGCGTCACAACGAGCTCAGCAGGCAACAGATGGCAGCAACGAACAGTGCAGCTGCCTTGACTTTCATATCGCGCACAGATATATTTCGTTCCGGATGACCAGTGCGGAAGTAGAGTATTTAATTCCGAGAAATGTAGTCCAACTGCAATTACCGCACACTGATAGCAACCGCAAGCATTGCATTCTAGTTCGCAGACTATTTTTCCACCGTAACACCCTGCAGCTTAGGTAAATATCGTTCTTATTTGTATGCCGACGCGTTCTATTCAATAAATTTCGGCTCTAATCCTGCACAAAGTATACGAACTGCCAGACCGGGAGGAAAAATCAGAACCCCAGCAATTGATTGAAGCGTAAAATTTAAATTATTGTCCCTGTCCCATTGTGTTCACCGCAAGGACCCACACGCGCCGAACCAGTAAAGAACCATTCACCAAACGTGGAAAAGCATGGCCAGCAAGCTCACACCCGCTGTATGCTGGCACTTTCCAGTCCAGAAAATAATTAATGTAGTTTTCCAGCTCCCGTTGAACATGATCCTCGCATCTCACGCCGGGTTTGCATAGCTTGCATAGCACTTGCAAAGGGCCGTAAACATTCATTAGCTTTACGAGCACTTCGGGAGAGCCCAAAAACCTTCCACCACCCGGTGGCCCCGTTTCACCGATGCGTGGTTCATTTCCCACACGTACTCTCGCACTCTCCTCGTCGAGTGATGGGGCGGCTAGGCAGTGGCCAACTGCACCACAAATGCAATTCACCAACTGCATCACACGCCAACTGTGGTGCAGCGAAGTGGTGCCGTACTGGTACTATGAAATGAAATGTTAAATTTTTGATGCCGAGTTATTGTTGCACTGGGTTCCATTCGATTGAATTTTATATTAGCTTCGTTATTATCATGGTTATTGCAGCTATCATCATCATTATCATAATACTTTCGGTCGTAAGCTGGACGCCGAAATGGTGATGGTTACGCTCTGCTTTGCTGCATTTTTGACACCACCTTCCGGCCCGTTGTGTGATGGTGGGGATATTTTCGTGAGTAGGTTAGTTTTTTTGTTCATTGCAACACAATGCATCCTCTGCTAGTGGATCCCCCAAACTAATCATTCCCACTGGACGTTTTTGACCCCGACTGTCCTACATGGGTGCGATTAAAATCATTACGTTTCGGTATTTGCATAACGATGATGATTTACGTAATGCAAGTGTGCGTGATCGTAGAAAGAAAACACTTGTTGATTAATAGTATTAGGGCTGGAAATACTCTAGGGACAATCTGTTACCAACGTTTGTTACTCATGCGCAGTAAAAAAAGATGCAATAACAACTTTTACCAAAATAAATTGTTTTCTTGTGATTTGTGAGCTATTTGAATATAAGATACTTATACAGCAAATCACCATCGTACCTTACTTACCTT
Source organism: Anopheles moucheti (assembly GCF_943734755.1). Taxonomy (NCBI): domain Eukaryota; kingdom Metazoa; phylum Arthropoda; class Insecta; order Diptera; family Culicidae; genus Anopheles; species Anopheles moucheti. The sequence continues at coordinate 45,542,656 of NC_069140.1, forward strand.
ATCAGTGAGCGTAAAAACCGTTGAGCCGTCTATAAAACTTCACAGTCGATACATTTCCTGTGCATCACAGGTTGATCATTAATTATTTTACAATCCGGCCAATTATCCAAAACCTCCTAGAACACAGTTATCTTCCTGCCAATATGTTTACATGACAACAATCCTTAGCGAGCTGAAAATACAACTTATCAATAGCAACCAACGTATACAAATGCTCATTAAATACAACTCTAACCTACGCTACGAACCCTTGCAAATATCGTTTCCCATTGTTGCTTTCGACATTCAGACGACAGACTGATGCAAAACAACCATCTGCAACATTCCTTCGTACTAATCAGTTTGAAAGCTTCCTATGTTTGCTCCCAATGCTGACGGTAGTGTGCCGTGCAGTAATTTACATATTTTAAACTACTTGCAACTTCAATTCTCCAATGCTAGCAAATAGTACCGGTACGGGTAGAGCAAGGTTAACCGAACCCGAATGAAATTTTGATTGCTCAACTCACAAACATAGATGATCCCTGGAACTTCCTGAGCTTAGCCGAGCTGACGGGAGGCTTTGTGGCAGTAGGCTACAAAACAGATAAACAACCCCGTGTGCATGGGGCAACGTGCCGGTACCTGAAGCTCCCATGCTCCCAATGTGTCAACACACCAACTCACATGCTGATTGCCATTGCCTCGGAGCTGCAAAATAATCAAAGGCCCAGGGTCGTTATGAAACACGAAAACAACACCGACCAATAACGATAATGTATCAACAAGCAATAAGGGTTTAGAAGAGGTTTAGCCTAGCCTGACATGGTGCACGGCAAGTGTGCCCTATTGTTGATCCTTGGTACCATGTCAACGGTAGGCGGTAGCTTACGAACAGACAGTTACAATCTTTATTTCACTTTATTGCGGGCGGAACCGTGTCCTCCGGTTACAAGATTGGAAACGTAAGAGTTTTCTACGCACTACGCAGGAAACTACGCCACGCAGTGCATTCTGGAAAGCACCTCAATCATTCTGCACAAACCAAGTTTAAGCTTTAGTGCTGGCAAAAGCACGTCACAAAACCATCCCCGAGGCATTTCAGCTCTATTGGAAAAGCACCAAGTTCTTCTCCGACCGAAAGGCTGTGGCGTTTGAAGGTAACTTCCCCCATACCAACGCGTACCTTCCGGACGTACATAAATCATGCAACGTCTACCATCGCTTCCGAAACTTCCCACAAACCGAGAGCGACTAAACGACTTACCTCCGCTCCAAGAAGGAGCGCTCCGGTTAATGGGCACGGTTGCTACGGCAGACTCACGAGCGCTCAGACCTCGTTATGTCTCCGTCTTTCACAGCATCGTCCGGCCGACGGCTATTTGTCAACCGAGGCTGATGAAACATATGACCCACGGGTTATGAGGCAGCCAATCCCGGGGTCAAAGACGGCACAATAATAAAATGATTTATTTCGCCCATACATCTTGCGCCCGGTTTCACTGCTGCATGGGTGCGGATGCGAAGGCTGTTGGCTCCATGGCTGCAGCAAACAACATTTTCCATTACAACACCGTGTGGCAAATGTGCCTTTTGTAAAGATTCCCATCTACCACCACGCAGCAGCCGCGTATATTTGTTTTCCACTGTCGAAGGTAAATTGGATCCATCTTATCTTGTGGGGCAAAGTACGCAATACGCAAACAATCGCGACAATTGTTCGCGAGCTACGTCGTCCGTTGCATCTTCTACGAACGCTTCCGTGGAACGTAGGTTCGGTACCATTTCAGAGGATTGTTCCTATGCTTTTAGGCCTATTGTTGCGATGGGATTGGATTATGTTTGCTTCAAACAACCACAGTGAAATTCAATTCAAAGCATTCAGCCAATTTGTTCCGCAACCACAGCACATACGTTATGAACCAGTGCATTCATAAACAAAAAACAACAAACTATGGCATGTAGCTGAAACGGTGTTTCAGTTTCAGTACAGCATCTTTCCGATGAAAATAATAATTTCTGTTAAATGAAATATTCGGTTCAACAAATGAAGCATTTCAACAATATATTACACCATCATACCAGTTTATTATTATTAACCGATATTTTCGGCAAACATTCATTTTATATTCCACTTAATATTATAGAAGTACCTCTCAAATAATGTTTTTGCTTTTACTCTCTCTACTTTTTTCTCCAAGTGGATTTGTTTCCTGTTTCAAAATACATTACTAAACCACCAGGCGCCTCCACCACCTAAAATCCATCAGCAACCAGGCGTCTCCATCAGTTACGATTAGCCAGCAACCATGCGTCTCCATGCATTATTCATGCGTCCAAAAATAGTCAGAAAATTATCAAATCAAAAATATGTCACCAGACACCTACCAGGCCGTGGAAAAGTATTGGTTAATTTATTTATTACAAACAAAATAAACGTATTTTATAAGAAGCTTAAAGGTTAAGTCCTTTCATGATGGTCCTGCCTATTTGCATCAATGATCACTAGTGACCTGACATTGCTGAACCTTGCGGCTATTAGGCATGAATTATGGACTCACTACGTAACCGGATACTCCCTCAACACTCTGCACTATGTCAGAACAGAAGTTTACTGGTCGCTGATGGATGTATTCGTTGTTTGCGTCGATACGCTGTGAGGCCCATTGCATTGCAGTGGATGATCCGTTGGCCACATTATGTCGACAGATTCTATAACCAACGTAATAGATCATGCAAAAATTTACCAGAACAACTTTGACGTGCGCATCATCATGTGAGATTTTTTTTTTCGTGGCTTTAACCCGTATTCTAACAGCTACACAGAGGAAAAATGTTTCCGGTAAAACAAACAATTCCTCCGAACGCTTGAGGCTTGCCGTAGAACACAAGAGCACTAGAATTACCCTCCTGCTCGGGTCAGTGTGTAGTGGGCAAATAAGCTTGTGTTGTAGTCGTGTGATATAATCAAAATTTATCGCAGTGAATTTTGCTGCTCCACGGCTAGCCATACCTAGGTCCCACGTCTCCAATTGCCTCGGGGATTTTTTTTTTCGCCAGCCATGTACTGCTCTTGTTCAACGCTGAAGCATGTGGTCTGATCTACTCGCTTGCATATTCACACCCAATACCCTTCGCAGGACACCATCAGGTAATGGGAGGGCATGAGAACCCTGGCACCACTCTGTCAAGAGTGTTTCAGCTGATGCGTACCATAAATTTCATTTTATGACAGCAGCATCAGTGTGGGGTGCTTTTTTTCAAATATGTGTTTGTCGGTACACTTTTTTCGGTTGCTTTCGCTGGAGAACATCCGGTCGAAACCGCGACCTGCTCCATCACAACATGCGCGCCAGAGCACAGGTTCACGCGGCTTACCGAATGTACTGCCGCCACATGTGTGTTCCACTCACTCGCACACTCATCATAAATTATCTCCCATACAGCTTCCTTTTTCCCATCCAGTACTGTAGCGCATCACCCGTACAGCAACGAAGGGAGGCTTTACTGCCGCTGATGGATTAGTTCCGGAATTATGGAAGCGGTTAAAGTGTATCTTTTGGCCTACGGGCACGGGCCCAACGATGACAGAAGCGCATCCCAGCGGTCCTAATTACCGCCGCAGTTTTTCGTCGGCACATGTGTGTGTGTATGTATGCGTTTCTATATTTGGCTTGCAAGAAGGACACATAGGTAACATAACACGAGAAACAGCGGAAGCAGCAGTAGCAGCTGACAAAAAATGCCTCCAACAACGGTTGGAGCACTACCCGTACGGGCGAATTTTGTACTGCGTTGTGAACCGCAACATAAATCGGCTCCCAAAGTACTCCTTCGCCGAGCCTCGCAGATCTAGACGAGGCAGTTTAGCAACTAGTAAGATGAAAATTAATGGAAAAACTAGTCCACCCAGTACGGTTAGTTGCCGCATCCTTAAGCGAACCGTTTCATGTTGATGAAGGAAAATGAGAATGAAATAGGCAGCCGTGTGCCGAACGATGGCTAGATGCACTTCTAGCAGTGGTAGTGCTGGGAAATGGTTCAGCTGAACGTACCTTCGCTGGCCCATTAGTCCAATTATTTCTCTCCTAACCAACCGGTACATTGTTCTCTGATGGAACCTTAATCATCATTCTACGGTACATCCGTATGCATCTTGTCGTTTAGCACACATTAGAACGGAATATTTTGCTAGCACATCATCGAAACTGGCAAATGAATGCAAGGTTTTTAAAACTTGCCCATATTACCTGCAGTTCCTGAAGGATGATCAATATAACGTTGTTCAATCGTAGATATTCCTAGATTTTAACTTGAGTTATAGAGATTCTTAATCAATAGAGCTGACAAGTGTGTGTGTACTGGTTCTTAATTATTGTTCATTGTCGGAGATTCAGTTCTGTTGAAGTATTTTTTTCCACTTCTCACTTTAAAATAGATGTCTAACTGTAACTCTTCACTGTGGCAATTTTTTCAACAACGAAAATTATTGAGAATGAATCAAATCATACAAGTAAACAAGTCCGGTAATTCTAATGAAAATCGTTTTTTGCAAAATCGTGCGTTTTGCATAAATCTAGGCGTGACGAATTTGCGTAAACTACTCTCTCTTATTATTTTTCTTATGTTACAACTTTGTATACTTTCTCTAGTTAAACACATTTCCACGAATCTACATTTTTAAGCTATAAGCGTATCATTGACCCACACCAAAACGAAAAAAGGCATTTGTTTGTGGATTTTAAATTAAAATCACAAACAACAATAGCACTTCATTCGGTGCTTCATACGTTCATTTTCTCCTAATCCGCCCATTCAAATTCACCTTGCGCTAGGAAACGTAATGCATCCGGTTCCGGCTAACCGATGATATTGCATTTCGGCAACCGAACAGATCCAGCTCACACCGTCGGCATTGGCTGCAGGATGCCGGTATAATGGATGATGGCTAGAAATCTCGGCCCGCAAAACCGTGAGAACTTTTCACCTCCCGTGCCCCTTCAAACGAAACCCGGTAATGAAAGGTAAAACCCTTTTTGCACAACAAGTGGCGATTATGGCGATTTTGGGTGTAGAGAGCATAAAAGCACCGGCTTCACACCCACTCAAAACGGATCACGGTCGGCTGAGCTCGGCGCTGCTCGTGCTGGATACTGTCCCATCCTAGCGGCACCACGATGCAACACGGTGATGATGCGCTTGCTAACCAGGAAACAACCATCCAGATCCGGAAGATTTGTTTCAACATCACACCACCAACCAGCAACACTTATCCTACTTTATACCCGCTGCGAAATACCTGCAGCACCGAACGCAACGGCGTTCGTGCCACTTATTCATGCCTGATGCAAAACCCGGCACCGTCCATGCCGGTATCAAAAGATTTGAGATTGTTCAAATTTGAGGTGATTAAGCAGTTCCACCTATTCTGCTCAGCTTCCTTTCCGGGAACGGAACGCCTTCTTGATAATTGTTCGTGCTAGAGTATGGCAAGAGAGCACATAACAACAGCAACAAAAATCGCCCACCCAACCCCAAAGCACATCGCACCGGACCGACGTTCCCCGGTTCGCACTGCCCAATTGCAGATGCTTCGTTGAAATTGTGGTAATGCCCACACCGGGCATCACCTGCACACATTTTGCATTCCCCCGCCCGTTTCTATGCATTTGCAAAAATAATCAGCCTTCAAAATGAGGTTGAATAAAATAACGACCGGCTCCCACGCTCGGACCGGTGGAAAAAGCATTTTTCATTTTAAAATTCATGGTATTTTGTGTAAATAAATAACATCCATTAGGGTGGCTTTTCCTGTGGCCGGCGCTCGGCGGTCCTTCAACGTTGGAGTGAGGATGGCATCACAATGAGAAGTCAAGCGGAAGCAGAAACATACCATTCATCTCCTTGCTGCATTTCACATTCTGTGGAAAACACATTCAACGCGTCCAGTTCGCATTCGAATGCTTCGCTGAAATCGTTGCGATAGGATTAGCGACGGAGAACAAGCCATCGTACAGCGTTGGGTTGAGGAGGTTGGCAAAGAATCTGCGGCCATCTAATGAATTGAAGCTTTGTGACTTATAAAAAAGCAAAAACAAATATGTAGTGAATGTATGGTGAAATAAAAATGTAAACTAGCTACCCGTTCAGGTCCAGCTTTTGTCCGACGGCAAATAGTGACTCCTAACAGCCAGTTAGGTTGGCGGAAATGGCCACAGCACTTCCGTACAAAAGCTTTCAGCTCGCATTATACTGTGTTGGCGGTTCGCGTCGCCGATAGAGTTTCGTCCACGTAATTATTATTCTGATTCACATTTTTCCTTCCCTACTTCTGCACTGATTATGACTCCGTAACTGTGCCAGCTTTTCATACACATCACATTCATTTACCCACGACTGTATACAATGTTTCCAAACAAAACCAGAACTTATCTCATTAGTTGTTGCGCTGAGAAATCAAGCTGAGGGACGATGTTTTTTAGCGATACATGAACATTAGCTTATATACAACATCGGCAACAAGTTTTTGCGTATATAAAAGTACTGATCTATAAGTACAATTTACCGACTCATTATTCGGTAATTTAAGGGTATTTTAAGGAAGAATGATTGACATTTGGCAGCTTTTTACTTTCTCCATTGACAATGTAATCCCCCTAAATGTATGCAATTGTATGTAATTTACAAAACAATGGCAATTTATGTTGCTATAAACACAAAAATTAGTCACAAGTATTAGACATCGACTACTTCTATTCTCTCACCGATTAAGTGTTTTGTTCTGCTTCAGTATTGGCCAGAATCATACTCTAAGCCAGTTTTTTTGTGTGCGTTTTGACGTTTCCAAGCTTATCCGCTTACTGTTCCCCATACAAATGGCAAGCCAAGTAAAGTTAATAACCAGAATTATAACTCGTTGCAAATAAATTGAATTTAAAGTTTACTTTCTAAACGTTGTTCAATTTCTCTCTGATTGTGGTTCCTCATAAATGAACCCTTATGTCATCCTGTTTGTCAAAATACAATGTCCTTTACGAATCTGTTCAGAATGATACAACCCGGATTATTTGACAGATCTGACTGAAAGCTTAAGCTTTCTAACTTGTGGTATGATCTGGCCCATTATCCGATGTTAACTTTAATGTCAAAATATATGCCATTATGATGCCTAATTTATACTCCCTTTTTGTATTTGTAGAAGGATCTTCTGAGGATCATCTAAGAAGTTTAATAATCATGTGTAGAGAAATCTTGAGAGGCTCATCAACTCAAAAGATTTAACTTTCAGTTAGTTTAATTGTTTTCTTCTTCTTTCCTCTTCTACTTTCCTTTTCTTATTACTTTTCTTTGTTTTTATTTCCGTTTCTCTTCTATTTGTTTGTTTGTCACTGCGACCTGATCAATAATGTTCTGTGTTTCTTAGCTAGTTGAGAGATAGGTAGTTTAATGGTTTTGTTTTTCTTCTCTCCTCTTCTATTTTCCTTTTCTTATTATTTTTCTTCCCTTTTATCTATTTGTTTGTTCATCATTGCGACCTGATTAATACTTTTCTGTGTTTCTTAGCTAGTTGAGGGATAGTTAGGGTTAGTTTTGTTTCATTAACTTTATTTTTTTACTATTTCTCGTTTGAAAAACCTTCGTTCTTCCTACATTTAACGGTATTCAAGATTGAATTTTGGTTCTTTGTCCCAACCTTTCCTGTGCAGAACAATTACTATAGTACTAATTTATTTTTAAAAAAATTAAAAACAGACTAAACATCGTGCGTGTCGTACATCACTTCACAAACTCGAAGCAAAATGTTTTACCCTAAATTTGATTGCAAACCCATTACGCCTTACAAAATCATGCGATACGAACAAGATCCTATCAATTGCTAAAGCGTACCCCATTACCACCGAAAGCTCTACTGGAAGTGAGCGCACTTGCTTGCTCACGCTTCATATATTTCGCTGCTCATTTCCTTCCGTACCAGATGATGTCGATAAGGGTGTACACGGGGGTCGGGCCCGCAGAAATCCACAGAAATGCCTGTCACCCAGGAAACACTGCGTAATTACACCCGTGGGACGTTCTGTACGGTTAGGGCTACCTAAGCACACCGACAGGACAACCATTTCCAACGAACTCCGGTACGGACACGTCCTACCAGAAGCCAAACGGCAATTCATTTGACATGACGCAAAATTGAACCGACGACACACGGAAAGCCGCCCGACTGCAGGACTACCACGGTAGCTTCAAAAGAAACCAGCACACTCGCCTCAATGCAGTGTCTCAAAATTATGAGAATATGAAGCTGCAGTTTTGCAAGATACTACCCACACAAACTGGCCCACACTCTTCCCTCCCTGCCATCACGATAACATCTATGACAGTCACCCACTTGCTGCAACTAGGTTGCAACGTACTCGCAAAGAAAACATGACGCTGACGAAAGCGTCCAGCAAAGCTCCAACGGTTGGGTGGTTGGTTTTTTTTTTTTTACTTCCTTTTTCATACTCATCCTTTACCTCAATTTCTGTTGCTCAATTTTGCCGTGACAACGTTTTCGGACCATTTTATGAGATTTGATCTCACTGCCTGCGAAACGTTTAATACACTCGGGTGAAACGTTCCTGCCCGGGCCAGGTTCTCAGGTGCACTTGAGCTCTGTCAACGTTCAGCTCAAGTGTACGGAATTTTGCACATCGTACGGCCAAGACATCCTGCCACCATCAAATGCACCACTTCATGCGACAACATTTTTCTCTCTGCGCACCGTACTTGTAGTACTTACTGTCCGTGATGCGAAGCATTTGAAGTCCGTTACTGGCAATATTCTCGAATTTTCCCTCCCTAACAACCCGCGTAAAGTTTTCAAAATGGAAATTGAATTTGGTTTTAACATAACAGAATTTTAAGTGCAAAGGAAAATGTTGAAAGTGTTATGTTTAAATTGGTAAATGGAATGGTTTTAAAGTTTTTAACTGCTTGTGGAAAGTTTAAAACATTTCAATCGTTTCAACAAACTAAACTTGCCTACATACCTACAAAATAAAAATGCGGATTTCCCTCTTAGACACTTATTGAGACTTATTGACTTATTGAGTAAACGAGTAAATATAAAAAGGGATTTCTTCAACATTTCAACCATTATTGTGCAAAATTGAAGCACTTTTTTCTTCTTTATTTAAGCTGTCTAGACCAAATTTGATTCGCGTCCTTGGAGCTCAAGAAACCAGAATTGGCGTTGTGATACATTCGATTTAAAAAGAATTACATCCATTATTGATCTGCCTTGATCGAATCGAAAAATTGACGAATATACTTGGCTGGAAAACAGAACCGTAACATTTTCCATCTTGTGTTCCATTGCCGTTGTCGTGAGGTATAACTACTGATCCGAGGTAAGGCTCACATTCGGTAGATTTTTATTCATTGCTCGCCTCGTGCCAATTAACTGAGTTCGATACCACTCAGTAGCCATCCATGCTCCAGACCACGCCTTTTCGTGAGAGAGTATTTGGATGTGATGTCGATTAAGCTTGCTCATCCGTCTTTTTTTGGAGAGTTCTTTTGAAAAAGCTTTCTATAACAACCATGTACGATTATATTATTAATAATAGCGCCATTTATCATTTTCAAAACGTAATTTAAATTAAAAGTATATTACCCATTTTTATTTTAATTTAGCACCGCAGCAAATGCAGGCAGTGTGGAAAGAAGCTCTAAGCTATTTAGAAACAAAAATGCATCCAGTTATTCTAAGGTTTCCCGATTTGCATTTACGTGCCACGGTAAGGGTCAGTAACACTTACGTCCAATGCACCAGCTGCTTCAACCGGCCAAGCTGTCCCGGTTGCGCTGTAGCGGTGCCATCACCTTGGGTGCCCATTTCGTAGCTAACTTTGCTGACACATTCTGTCGCTCGAAGCAGCGAGACAACGGATTTTTACACCGGCTACTACCGAACCAAAACAGCAAAAGGCACACGAAATACTAGCACACGGTGACAAAGCAATGAAGACAAAACCCCATCCCCCCACAAAAATAAAACGAAAACACCAAACAACCGAAAATGCAGCTAGCAGCGACGGAAAGCTTCATGTTTTCATTTATTTCCTTCCCCTTTCAACGCTGGTTGCTTTCGACAAATGGTCCATTGTTTCAGGTGTGTCCCACCTGCTGCCGCTCCGCAACTGCTACCACCCTTGGTAACCCACCATGCCGTACCATGCTGGCCCCCGAGGGGGTAAATATGCTACTGCAGTTTCACTACCAACTGCTTGGTGCACTGGCATTACTGGAACCAGGAAGCGATAGCCGCCGTCGTAGCCATTGCTTCCATAATCATTGCAGACTTCTGCCATCTACCATGGGTCTTGTAGCAGACGCTGATAAACACTCACACTCACATGCTTACAGTAAGCTTTCGAGACCATTTCCGCGAAACGCGACTGTACCCGCCATGATGGCACGGTTCGTCTAGCTCGTCCTTTCACTATCATCATCTGCGAGGCGGTAAGAACTACCAAAACGGTAAAGGTACGAGTATGACCTCGTGTATTGGTTCGACCCCCCTCCCACCCGGTAGCACTTCAAACCTTTCGGGTTGGGTTGAATTTTTATTTATAAAACTGCATTTCATGCTCGTAACTAATTTGCCGGGATGGAAATTTTCACAGCAACATGGGTACAACTTTTCCAACCCGGTACCCGGTTGGTCAAAAAGCGCCAACACAGGTCGCCTATTCACCCTGTAGAGTATTTTTTTCTTCTTTTCGTTTGGTCAACATATTTCCTTGCGAGCACACACACACCAACATACCCGCAGGACGAACAGGTACCATGGTACCGCCATGAAGCTGCATAAAGCATAACGTACTGTAACATTTTGCAGAGGCAACAACAACGAACAAACAAAATGTTCCCCGCTTTCCTTTCCAAATGCCTTTTTCACACAGCGCCCGTGAAGGTTAAGGGTGATAAGTGCTTCCGAGCCCACAATTTAGCGTGTGTTGCGATTAAACGCGAGTGTATAGGTTACAGGGTGGCCAGATACTTCGCATAAAGTATCATCAAACAATTGGTGAAACAGGTGAAACACGGCAACAGCGACGAACGTAACCCATCGGTGCAGCGCAGAATCGGAACCCGTTTTTTTTCCTGCAAATCCACCTGAAGCAACGGACAGGAATTTAAACAACACAGAAACCTACGAGCATTTCCATGGTAACCATGATTGAAGGAATTTGGGGATGAAAATTTGTATGTTAACTCGTTAAAATTGCACGCTCCTTGTAGAGATGGGGCTGAATAACGACGCAACCGTAGAATGTAGTTGGGTAATTATTTCCTACACAGTGAGCGTTTGTGAGCTATGTCAGGTGCGGTTCTTGGAATTGGAACTATAGAGTGATATTACGTCTGGAAAACATTTTGTCATTCATTTCCCGTTTAACGTTTAGTGAACGGTTTTTGATGAAGTGGCAGAAATTAATAATTAATTTAATGGATACACTTCACCTGTGTCCACCATTTAGTTCAATGTTTTTATTTTGCTTTGAAATTTGAGCGATGCGAATGGTTGCTGCCCATTTCATAACAGGCAGTTGCTGTGGGTATCCGCGACAGTAGAAAAAAAAATTACTCCGTAATGTCAAATGTCCGCTATGCTGATTGCATACTTTCAGGCGTACAAAAACAACTTCAAAGGTGAAATTTCATACACGATTCAGTAACACGGTTCGGATTCACGAGTAAAACAGTGACTACATTATTTTAAATAAAAACTGATGCAAAATGGTATGTTAATGATCATAACAAAACAAAAACAAAATAATACCAATAAAAAAGTAATCAATAGCTTTCATTGCAACTGCAACAGTACAACCATTCGATGCGATAATCAAACCTTTATCACTGTCAATAACACTGTCAAGATTGGACAATACAAAACGTACAATACATTCACATAATTACATACCTTGCTATACAATAAAATGGCCATCGTACTTAAAATTATCCTTTTTCTTTTGTTTACTAATTACATTGTTTTAGTATTATTTACTATAGTTAAGTTTTTCGTTAGATAAATTTTCTTTCTGGTGCTCACTCCGAATTTTCGAATAGCCGCTTTAGAATAGATTTAATTAAAACAGCTTTTCATAAGGCTTTGCAAGGCGAACATTGAACACTGACCGCACACGTCACGTTAGTACGCAAGAGTTTATTTGATTCCCGCAATTAAGCCAACCTTTCACTAAACTGGCCGGAGATCAAATCTTCATGGAGAAAGTTATACATCCCGCGGGAGTGAGTAGCCAATTCCTGGTGGTAGTTTGATATTTTATTGGTTCAACAAACCAAAAAAAACTCCAACAAGTTGATCCTTTAGCCCCAGGGCACAGCTCTGCAGCAGCTATGACCAGCACTAAAAAAGATCGACTCTATCTGATGGATTGTTTCATCAGCAAACAATTGCACTGCATATTTCATTCTCGTTTACATTCAATCCTGCTGCATTTCGCTTCGAGCCGTCCCATCTTTGCCATGTCGGAGAAATATTTCAAATACTTCATCAGTTTTTGCTCCACGGCTGGAATTTCCCCAAAACACAGTGCGTGCCACAAAAAATGATCCAGGTTGTGATGTACACTCGCGCAAAAGAAACTGTCAATACTGATGCAGGCTGGAAAGGCTCAAATTGTTTTGGTGGTACAAATGGACGGGCGAATGGAAGGGCAACAAACAAACAAAAAAAAACCGACCTCACGACCGGGGTTTGGCTCGGTACGTGGCCCTGACGGGCGATAGGATCGTAACAACGAAAAACACTCAGCTGGTAATACGAGAGCTGCAGAAATGCCGAATAATGAAACAGATGCTGTTTTGTTTCGCATTTTGCACTCCCACTCGCAAGGATCGAGTAATGCTGACCGCACTTATACCCGTTACCAACCAACCATTACAGAGCTCGACCACTGCACATCCGTTTTGGAGCCCTATCGCCCCCTGCTGCTTTCGCAGAAGTGGAAAATAGCAGATTATACCATCAATATTTAAATTGCTTCATGGTTCGTTGCGAAATATGCGATCCCTACACGTGGGCAGGTTGATGTGTTACTGTCTGCTAATACCAGTCTCTTCCTGTCGCCATCCTTCATGCAGCTGTCCTCATCGATTCGTGGGGCAAGTTTTTCTTCTGCACCATTTCATCGGCAACACAAAAAGGCCTGGTTTTTGATGCTGCAACATTGCAGTCGAATATATTGCAACATTGCAGACCATTTTTCGTACTCAATCGTATCCCGTGCTAGGTATGATTGGTAAAAAGCACGTTTGCACATTCGATTGCACTGCCCTTGGCCTGGGTTTGTCGATCTGCATCAGCCGAACCGCACACCTTAATTTGACACGGATGGAAAAAAAATACTTTTCACCTGGTTGCGGGCCTTTATTGCTGTGCATTAAGCATCATTTGCGATAAGGTCAACACAGTGTGGCCGAAGAGAAATATATTTCAATTTATTGTTACAGTTACATTGTTACAGTCAAATGTAACTACCCCAAAGCAAGAAAAGTCTAATTATTTAGCTTCAATTTGCTTCTTGAGGATTATATTTCCTTACATAACTAAAAGGTTAATCAAAAAAAAAAAAAGTTTATTCAAAAAAATATATTGATTCCAGCTTTTGGAACACTTGCTACAATACTTAAATATAAAGGAGCGGCCTGGTGCCATGCCATGTAGCGTTGCCGATCTTCACGACATGATGGGACCGGTGAAAAATCCCATCCGAAACAATCCCCCGTACGCAGGACTGACTATCCAGCTACGGGGTAAATAAAGTCACAAAAAGCCCAAAACGGCAGGCGTAAACCTCTTGAGATTGTTGTGTCGATGAAGAGGAAGTTGAAATGCTTAACACAAATTAAAAGCATCGAGACACGACTGAGACCAATGTGCGCAGTTAAAGGCTTGATATGGAAACTCCTTACAAAATCACACCATCGTAAACCCTTCATTAAACCCACATGCACATCATGTCGAATGAACAAAGACCCACAAACCTTTCCACCTGCTTGCACGGATATGCAGCGGATGTAAACTTCAATCGAGCCGAATGACTTTATATTCTTATCCAACAGCTTCCACATAAACGAATCGAAACACTGTTGAATACATCTGTACCTGCACATGCAGGTGCACAAGCACAAGCGCAAAAAAACAGATCCCAAGTTCCACAGATCCCAAGTTTCACTCTTGTTACAACGGTGAAGTGAATGATGACAAGAAACAAATGAGTGATGGAAAACTTTAAAAACCAATGTGTAGTGAAAGGCATAAACTAGCTGGAGTGAAAAAGAAAGAGAGAAAGAAAGAAAGAAAGAAAGAGAGATTGAAGGAGAAGAAAAAATAAACACACACGAGGAATTATCACTCATGCATGGAAAGCTGAGTATCTGAAGCTTGCACGATAATAGAAGACAAAAGAAAGCAAACCTGCTAAGGGACGCCTGCTAAGGTCGTGGGTATCTCGTGATAAATTCTTGCTCGCACTCGTAGCTAATTCTTACGCTACTGTTTGAATACCGCAGTGACAGCTATGAGCTGAAAAATATATGAACCAAATCCGGAACGTGCAATTGCAGTCTGCTTCCGCTTCACTGGCGGTTGTCCGTAATGCCCGCCACAAAGCGCGTCCCATGTGTGCTGCATAGTGGAATACAGTGATCGTAAACGGTATAAATTTTGCAAGATTAAAAAAAAATCCATAAACCCAACCATGGCATGTAAATCGATTAAAGTTCCTGCTTTCAGTTTAACTTTCTTTGCATTATCAATTCTAAATGATGGTATCTCAATCAACCAAAAACATCATTCTTCACCAGCCAGGGATCATGAACATGAATTGTTCGAAAAATAGTCCCATTGTGCGCGGATTCTATCCTGTCCCACGTTTCCTCATCACACTACCCGAACTCCTCAACCCGTCAACAGGTTGTCGACCGATTTCCCTTTCCGAAATGCGATCGAAGGGAAACTTATTCGATCTGTCAGTTGGTTTAGTTGGTCTTGTTGCAGTTTTTGCATTTTTTTTTCTTCCAGGTTGAAGCGCAACGACACGTTGCCGAAGCATACAGAAACCCTCCATTTTGCACTCTCCCTCACGTCCGTGCTTCCGCTGCGTGCAAAGTTTCTTAACGATTCTTCTCGTCGCGAAAGGATGACAGTGGAGACAATACGAGAATGGGCAGAAACAACAACAAAACAACGCTCCCAAACGGGTTCGGGTGTTGTCAACAGCCGAACTGTGAAGTCTCTGACAGTCGGTTAAGGCACGAAACGGGCGATGGTAGGGGGCGAGACATAAAATACGTACCAACGGGGGTTCGCACCAATGCACATTACTCCGTTTTGCTGCCCCATTACGGTGAAGACAAAGAAACTTCTTTCCCGCGCCAAACGAGGGGAAAACCGCCGAGCGTTGTAAGCATTTTTAAAAAGGGCCTTTCTACCCACCCGAGAGCCATTTCACAGCGTAACCGGTTGGGTGGAAATTTTATTTTCCTCCCATCGTATTTATTTGCTCCGATAAAATAATCATCTGTGCAAAGTGTGCTGAAAAGTTGAACGATTCCTTCGGGATGTACGGAAAGATGTTGGAGCGTGTGTACGGATAGCCTCGTTTTCGGGTGGGCAGACGTGCCGTACGGTGCCGGAAAGACACCGAGATGCTTCACCGTCCGTGCTGCTTGGTCCGAAAACGGGTCTGGAGTTTAAATTGACTTCGCCTACACCAACTTAAAAGCGGCCGTTACCAATTCGACCAGGTTTCACGCTTCACAAACAGTAGATACGCATCTAACCTAACTTTTCCGCAGAACCCGGCTGGGAGGCCAACCCGCTAGCCTTTTGCTACCACTTGCAACAAAACTTCAAACTTGCCGGCTCTCCCGTGGCTAATCGTTTGTTTATCAACTGTTGTAATTAGCCCCCGGGAAAATCATAACGAGCGTGTTTTTCCAACCGACACCATTGAAATGGTGGTTTCGGACACCTTTTGCCCGCTCGGTTCGTCGACCCGATGCGTCGCCCGATGTTTGATAGATAAAGCGCAACCAGGAAAACTTTCGTCTAACTTTCGGAGGTGGGGCTAGGATACGCTCTCAAGCGTACCGTAAATGCCTGCCGTACATCCAAACCACGGCGCTTGCTGAAAGTACGAGATCGGCTAACGGCAACGCTGGAATGCTGGCCGGTAGCTAATTGCTACCACATTTCCCGAAACGAGTCAATCTGGGCGGGTGTTGAGGGCACAAAACTTATTCCGTGCTGCCGATCGAGGGGGGAGGGGAGGAACGCGATCCAGGTACATACAGGATTCGGAACGCGAGCATACCGAATAGCGTTTGAATTGTGGTTGGTAATTTTCAAGTGATCTGGTGGTTTGCTGCCCCAAGAGAACCGCTTCGCAAGTGTTTGCTATCACTGTTAATTGACCATAGTCTACACAGAACAGAAGCATGAAATGGTGAGCTTCTACTATATGTCTAGAAATTAAACATCGAACGAAGTCTATAAAATCCCGTTTTTTGTGCGTTAAGGAAATAATTTTTTTTGTTAAAAAGTAATAAAAGCCCTAACTATTTGTTATGTACAGCTTAATTGCTATGGAATACATTAAACAAAATAATATGTCTTTTTAAAATAGTGAACTTATCGATAATAAATATTATGTGCGTTCGTAAATATTAAAAAATATAACAATAATGACTACAAACTTTACGATACTTGGATGTACATAATTTTATATTTCTTTGAAAACCCCCATGCAATGCTTGCTATTTTCTATCCACACGAAGCCAAATAGAAAAATTTAATTATTCTGTCACCAACTCTTAAGTATTGTTCATTTGTTACTACGGTTGCATACTTTCCGGCGCTATCACTTCAAAAACCTAACTGTGCGAAATTTAATCGCGGCAGGCCATAAACATACGTCATAAACACGCATAAACATTTACGGTTACACATGAGATTAGTGTTGAATGGCATAGCTAGTCGTTGCTGATTAAAATTCCACCATCGGTGTTATTCGCGAAATAATCCAAACGCGAACAGCGCCATATGAAACGCATCCAAAGTTCAGCTACTCCCCGCCAAACAAGCTCCGGTTTAAAGTATGCGCAAATAGCTTCCCACCGACATCAAAGCAAAGGGATGGGTCGTGTGTGTGTGTGTTCGAGCCATTTCCAAATGCAGACTGACATTAGCGAAAGTTCCATCCAGGCACTTGCTTCCCATGAAAGCCACCAGCAACGTTACTGCAAACGTGGTGTTTTTGTTTGTGTTGTTTCGTTTTTTTTTTTGTTTTGCTGTTGCTTACGTTCAACAACACACTCACGTCCCAAAACTTTGGTAATTTAGAAATTCCATGCTTACAATGAGGAATGATACTGATTTGCAACATAATATTAACGACGAACGTTCCGTGCGACAACCGAATCGAAACCAGAGACAAAGCCACAGGACGCGACACCGAAACGACGCGAGACACCACCATGCCAGTAACCGATTGAAATTGTAACCTAATGTCGATGCAATAAATATGGCTTCCAGCTGGTATCACATCCCGCCACCCGTTCCCGCTTGGGTTTCAGCTGGTGCTGTTGCTAAAAACCGCAAAAAGCGCCCCATTACATGTACAACATGGCGTGCATGGCCGCCTGTAAGCCTCACCCAAAAAGGCAAGCAGATCCGTCCCGTGTGCGGACAGTCGCATGTACACCTTTTGCCATGCGAAAAATTCTGCCAAAAAGTGCATCGACAAACTTTCGGTTCTCACGCCCCGTCCCGGTAACGGTTCGATCAAGTTCATTTCTTCCTTCGCTCGGAACCGGCATTCCGGCATGGGTGGCAAAACTTTTGCATTGAGCTGCACAACACCAAGTTGGCAACGGTTCATTGCATGTATCTTCCAATCAGAACCATGATCGGGTCCGGGTGCAGACACTGCTGGGTCCGCTGGATTCATAAATTTTCGATCCTCCCATACCGAACCCAGGGCACGGCTAAAGGTCTGGCAGAAGCGACAAACGAGCAATATTTGTAGGAGAAAAAAACGTCATCTCTAACGGAGTTCCTTGGTCGATGTAGATAGTGGTGGATAGTTTTTTTTTTCTTACCCACACCCATTCGCATACCGCTAGCAGGCGACGGATTGTGGATATGCATACACACACTGCCCCTTTGCCTTACAGGAACCGACGATTTACACTGTCGTCTAGACGGTGAAATTGTCTCGAAATTATTCCACCACAATTGCCGCACGCTGAAAGCTTTAGCATTTGCACGCTCCACTAGAAAGCCACGACTAGCCCGACTGCAATCGACCCGATCATAAACTGTAACTTAATATGATTGCACCCGGCGGGAATCGAACATCGGTACGTAACGCCCCGGGCTAGCAGACAGCGCGCTCCAGGGCACTGACGGTGTAACATCTTGCATCTTACACACTGCACCGAGCGCCAGCATCATACGAGCGCACATTTCCCCGGGCCTCCGACAGGGTAACATTGGAGTAAGCGAAAATAAAAACACACTCCTGCCGCCCAAAGTGCGCATCCCCATGGGCTAAGCTGTCAGGACTAATGATGACCGCGGCCGTTTGTCTCTCCTTTCCCGAGCATTTCGCTCCATTAAGTTTCACATGCTGCTGAGCTAGTGGCGCGTGGTCAGCAGCAGTGCAGTGTCATAGGAAGGTTTGCTTTTTTTTATGCCACTGCAGCTATCATTATCACCGGAGAGGACAGTCCAACACACTCGAGTCGGACTTATTTGTGGTGCTTGTTTTGTTTTTACTTTATGCTCGCTCGGTAACGGCATTCAACTCCCCTCGGGTTAGCATGGCAACGGACCTGTGTAAGTGTAATGGATGCTTTAATGGTTGGTTCTGGTCAATGGAAATGAGCTGCAAATGGAGTTTGGGGTTGTTGTGTATGCATTGAATTGCTGGCAGAATGTGAAATCGTTTGTTGCAGAGCATATTTTTTATGAAATTCAATAAAATTGTGCTTAAAGCTACTTTACTGAAGGGAATAAGACAAAACCTTTTACCAGTTATCTATCCCAGAGGTACATAATCTTAATCTAAATGGCATAAAACGTTGAATTCCATCTACAACCATCCTAAAATAGGGCGCTGGGACAATATTTTCAATCAATCAACATCAGAATTTGAGATAGTTTATAAAATGCCAATTTTTAACCGAATTGTTGCTCACTTTTCACACTCACTCACTTGCTTTTACCCGTACTTTCAAAACACCACAATTGGACTAAATCCATTAAAATTGGCCCACAAAGTGGCACTTAAAACACTCCTCAATTGTCACTTAATTTTATCATTTAATTTTAAAATAAGCGCACAGGCTTTACTTTAATGCATACAGCTTTTTTGCTTACAAAATTTAATTTGGAGAGCTGTAAAGGGTTAACTTTAAAAATAGTATCCAACAAATCATTAAATTTTAACATCGATGCAATTTTAATAACGCAAACTTATCTAGTAACCATAATTCAAGTTATACTAACTTAACCATTACCATACTGTTTGACGCTGGTTTCAAAAGTTTAAAGTTTAAAACAGAACGAGCAACCAATATTTATGCACCAAATTTTAAAAAACAATAACAACTGAATTATCCTTATGTAAGATTAAACAAATGTACAGCAAATATATTTGCAGTCGCCTAAAAGTATGCAATTTACAAGACAAAAACAGCATCTTTCGATTTAACTAATGCAACGATAAGGGTTTGTCCGTTTATTATGAAATTTCGTGTGTGCTGCCGTTAAATATTATATTGGAACAATACTTTTCTAATCTTCACCTAAGCACAGCACTTCATATTGTTCTATGATTGAATGTTAGTGATGGTTCCGATTTTGAGAAGGTATGTAAATAAAGGCCATGCAATATCCCTGAAATCCGTAACATCAAACAGTTATTCCGACAGCCGAAGCGCACCATCTAAGCTGACGATTAAATATGGCCCCTCTTACGACGCTTTTTCGCCTCCCCCTTACTCTCATCTTTTCGATCATTCCCAAATCCAACCACACCGTGACGCCGCACAGTGTACTCATTTCAATTGGCATGGATTCGTTCGAGTCCTTTTTTTTTATTTCTTCCCTTAGGTGAACTGCAAACAAACCCATAAAAGAAAACAAACACTGTTACTTTCGGATTCACCAACCAAGACCGAGAGTGTCCGTAGCAATGATGTGCGCGAAAGCAATAATGTTGCGAAGCGAAGCACATAAGCACAATTCCGGCTGAGCTAACCAGAGCCTTTTTCTTGAATGGAGTTTTGTTTGATGAAGAAGGCACAAACATCGAACAATACAGCCATGGCATGCCCAAAGCCTGGCTCGGTACCCACCGGGCTAGCCTTCGAACGACTTTTATTAATCTTCTAATGTACGCCGAAGTTTGCTACCGTTTTGTCTGTTATCATTGATCTAACATCCAGCCAATTGGTAGACCGGAAGGTAAGTGTGGGCTGTACCCAACGGGGATTAAAACGCACATTCGACTCAATCATACGGAAGGTACTGAGTGCCATTGTTGTAGGGAACGTATTGTATGTGCAAAGTATAAGTGTATAAGCAGCTACAAATTAATAGATGTTTCATTGAGATGTTAAACAAATGTAAAAAAAAAGTACAAAAATGGATATGGTTTTCACAGGATTTTAAACGATTATTTATTGACCCCGAAGGTATACAATCCGCGTTACAAATGCCAACTTTTAGTACAAAGAAACATCAATTGAAATAAAACAATGCATAATCGCTGACACATTTTAGACAGTATCCAGCAATGAACCACTTCCGTTTTCTTCCTAATTTTATTTAAATAAAGACAACAATAGACTAATTTGCTTTATTTCATACTGTTTGAATTTTTCGATTTATTATTATTTATTACTATTTTATTTATTATTTACTCTTTTTTTCAGCATGCATATTTGAAACTTTTCCCTCACGCCCTCGCGTTCGTAATTTCGTAATTTTTGCAGCATGAAATAAAAGCTTACGGTATCATCACGCATCCTTGCTGCTTGATATGGTAAATGAATAAAATTTTCTCCGGAGCTTTTCTGAGCATCACACACAACAACAACAACTCAACGCACAAGGAAAGTTTACGAACATCCGTCAGATTTATGTGTTTGTGTGTGTGTGTGCATTCAAGCTCATTACCTCCATTTAAACAAAGGCTTCAAACGATCGCCCTAACGACAAACCGCACGTGTTTTGTTTGCCGTGACGCTTGTTTTCTAGCGTTTAAGCGTACGAGTCGAATTGAATTTCCATTTTCCCGAGTCTTTTTTTTTTTTTGCTTTGCCCGTGCTATGCCCCACAATGTACGCATACCTTCGGAAACAATGTGAACCTTGTGGAGCAACCTGCTTCACTGCCTTCAAAAAGCGCAAACACTTTAGGTTCTTTCCGCCTGGTAAAGCTAAACAACGTCCTGAGGAGTTTTCGGTACGGCAACGCTAAACCGCAGCCTACTGCCGTCAACTTTCCGGGCTAATACGGCTGAAATAGCTCAAACTGGCAGACCCACTCGGCGTGTGTGTTTGTTTGTGTGCTTTGATTGCAGACCGAGAAGAGGTGTGTTGTTATTATCATTGTTATTATCATAATGAATATGGTTCCGAGTTGATATGGATTTGAATTCTTTGTGAAAACTTTCCAAACCCCATCCTGTGGGGCAGATAACAACGGAAACAAGCGCACACACACGCACAGAAAAAAAAAAACTAGCATCATTCCACCTGTTCGTTCACTTTATGCGCACATTCGCGACATTCAAAGGCGCTTTTGGAGGAAGTTTTCATTCGTAGGTGCCTCTCGCTCGCCTTTTTCGCAAGGTGCGCGGAAAATCCGGCACACCGGGAAACAGCACTACGCGAAAGTTAGTTTTCCGGTGACTGGCCCCCGCGAGATAGTTACGTCTGCTATCCCTTGCCACCTGTTATGGAGGAAGTTTCCCAGGCAGAAGAAACAATGCTTAACTAGAATTCTTCCCTGTCAGGTTATCCTTGTCGGTGCGGTAAAACCCTCAAGCCAAGCCTTCACCCGAAAGCTGATCTTTCTCAAACCGTCCGTGATCATTGCTCGGAAACGTGTGTGTGTGTGTTTCTGTCTGTATGCAGCTCACTTAACTTGATTTAGACTAAAGCCCGGAAATCGTTGATGATGGGTGGCTGGCGGCCAGCAGTGTAGCAGTGTGCCCGGGTTTTGCGCCGGAGATGGAGAAAGTGATTCCCACATCCGCAATTGGGGGATGCTTCCACTTCACTGTTTTGGCCAAAGTTTTGCCCAACTTGGCCTCACCAGACATAACATATCAGCAAAGCGTGCAACACCAGCAAAAATGGTTTCAAGACGATTCTACCCTGATTCACAAGAAGAACAAACACTTTCGAGTAATTGAATGGGAAAGTTTTACCCTTCCTGCTGGCGCAGCTGCAACCTCCGGCTCGGGCGCTTCTGCCTTTGCGTAACGGATTTCGGTGTGGCGTAATTTGATTGCGATTGTCAGAAGCATATGTTGTCGCTTGCTTGCGCTGTGTTTAATGAATTTACTGGCGTCCGAAACGGGCCCCGCACCCGATTTTTCAATTCCTCGTCGCAGACCGCACCGTTCGCTGCTGAATTCTGCATACCGTACCGCACTCCCATGCCGCTCAGAGAAAATTGTCCTTTTTTATGACTTTTGCTTAAGTTTTACGACAATTTAATTAGTTTCATTATCGTCATGTTATTTGTCTGTCTGTCTGTTTGTTCATCGCCCGGCAATGGCAACCAGCACTTTAACGGCGA
The DNA here is from genome assembly GCF_943734755.1 of Anopheles moucheti. Classification (NCBI taxonomy): domain Eukaryota; kingdom Metazoa; phylum Arthropoda; class Insecta; order Diptera; family Culicidae; genus Anopheles; species Anopheles moucheti. The sequence continues at coordinate 45,565,526 of NC_069140.1, forward strand.
GCCATTCAAGCGCATGCCGTAAAAAGCCACTGCTTGGCGTGTGATGGTTTTGCTTTCGTTCTGCCGAAAATTGCAGTTTCACATGCATTTTGCATACTGTACAAACCGGTGCATACGACAAATATGCACGATATTGCCTTAATGTGACAGCTTCGAATCACAAAACGGTGTCGGAGACAATAAAGTACAAGTTTCTCAAGTGTAATACCAATTACCAAGCGTACGAGTTGTAATTTCAGTGTCTAATTACGGCAGCGCATCAGTTTGTTCAAGTTTTAATGGTTTGTTTTTGCTTCTTTTATAATTGAAGCTGTTCAATCTTGTTAGTGTTTAATCAAGTTGTGTGGATGCTAAATCAAATATTTATATTTTAATGATATCGAACATTTTAAATATACTATTCACCTAAGCGAACATCTAAATACTCCTAAAAGTATGCAAATCGAATCATTTCATATGTTATGGCCAACTTGACCAAATTCCAAATTCGAACTGACATTTAGGCGCGTTATGCGTGACAGTTGGTTTTGGTTAGTTGGGTATTTTGGGAACGGTCAACGGGAGAGTTCAGTTGCAAATAGATAGATCAAGGAAGCGGCAGCTAGGCTAGGAACTGGACTAATTTTTGAATCTATTCTATTTTATTATAGTACACCATTGTCCTCTTTTCGGTTATCTCCTGTATACATATAAGTGGAAAAAATATATTACAAGAATTCCAAAATCCGTGGTGCAACATCATAGTTAATTAACTATTTCGATGTTTCTATAAAACAATATTAGTTTATGATAGTTTTAAAAAAGTTTTAACCAAAGTATTTATTTGTTTATTTATATGAATTTGAATTTATCTTATTTTTAATAAAGTACCACAACAGACAACAATGAAATCTTCAATTATATTCGAATGAAGATTATTTGTCTTTATTGTTTGAAGTGCGTAAAATGGCCCTAAGATGAAGCGTTTAGGAACAAAACAAACCCCCTTTTTGGCCCCAAACATAACCATACACAACGTTGATAGCGACCTAAAGTAACAATAAAATCTAATCAAAGGAAAGAACCATTATTATGTATCAAGGGAAAGTATCATTGCATGTTGACACTATGTTACTCTTAGCGCTACACACTACTCCACACCAACACCATACCAGCAAACGGCACCAATTACCGTCAAGGTCATGAAAAGCAACAGCAACAAAAAAAAACACCATTCAAACTGGTCAACTGGTATTTGATGTAGGTTTAGTGGCATCGTTGCGATAAGATTAGACATTCTCTGCCAACAAACTTCAGCATAACGTTAACTGACCGTACGCGTTACGAGTGGTTGTCTGTCTGTGTGCATTAGTGTGGCGAGCGAACGCGGCTTGTATTCACTCGACCAGGGCAGTCAGTGTGTTTCGGAATCTCCTCCTCAATTGTGCACCAATACGAAACGATCCGCAATGATCGGAATGATGGCCCAAGAACGAAAAGAAAAATTCTTAACAACGGAACTGGTAAACAAAATCATTCAATCGAATGACGATCTGAAAGACTTTCGGGTAGTGTCCGATGGTGACTGTGCACTGACTACCCCGCAAGGTTTGGACGGATTCATGTCGGTCATACACCGGCTAACATTAAACCTTACCCATTCCACCACCGGGTAAATGCACGTAAAAGTGATAGGAGCTTCGCATTTTAGTGTAGTAAATTTATCCTAGTTTCTCTTACCGATTCCAGCGCTACCAGATGCCTTACCGTGATGGTGAAGGTGATGAAAGGTGATGATGATTTCCGCAAGAAATCACTCGGACTCGTACTGTTCCCGAACGAGATAAACGTTTATTCCGCGGTGATACCGGCATTCGAGCAGCTGATAAGCAATGCCAGTGCCCAGCTCGATCTTCGAACACTCTGTCCGCGGATTTATATTGCTGAGGCTGGCGTGAAATATCCCAGCTACAGCGAGCAGGAAGAAACGTTCCTGGTGATGGAAGACGTTTCGGCAAGAGGATTCGTCCCGGGGCCACGGCTTAACCTCGACCAACCGCATCTGGAGCTGATGGCACGCAAGATAGCACAGTTTCACGCATGCTCCTATGCGCTACGGATCGGTGGCCACTCGGAGATACTGCACAACTTGGTGACACGGATCATTCCACTTAACTTTCTGCAGGACGGTAAAATCTTTTTCGAAAGTTATGACATCGTGTTTAAGGTCGTTTTCGAGCGACTGTTTGCCTACTTTGACAAGAAACCGGAGTTGCTCGAACCGGAACGTGTACGGGACCGCGTACAAACCTTACGGTGCCGCTATGGGGTAACTCCCTCGGAATTGATGCAACGGTGTCTCGAGCGGGACGATATCTATTCGGTGATTCTACACGGCGACTACAATCGCAACAACGTGCTGTTCCGCTACGCCGACGGTACACCGCAAGATGTAATGCTTATTGATTTTCAGGAAAATCGATATGGCTCACCCGCACTCGATCTGTCGTTCTTCATGTACATGAACATGCCACCGGAAGCATGGGCTAATGGAGGCTGGGAGCATTTGCTAACCGTATACCACCAGGAATTGATACGATGTCTGTGTGACATTGTAAAAATACAGCCAGATGATCTGATCTTACAACCGTACAGGTAACATTAGAGAATTTGTGATTGATTGTGCGACGAGCCTAAAGGTATGCAATGTATGCCCATAATGTGTCAAAATATCTCTGCATTTTGCATATTTTTAGGCGTTTTCTATCTGCACACTCCAATTCACGGAAATCTTACAAAGCTCGGCCTACTAAATCTTAAGATATACATTTTTCTTCATCCACAGCTTCGATGCAATGAAACAGCATCTGCAAAAGTACTTTATTTATGGTGCAATCATAGCGATCAAATTTCTGCCCTGTATGCTGGCCAACGAGCAGGAGGTGCAGGAGATTGTGCACAATTTCCATACGGATGTTACGGCGGATGCGTTTCGTCAGATTTATTTAGTGGCAGGAGGCGAGACAGTGAACGATAGAATCTCCAAAGTGATGCTACACGCTGCTCAGCAAGGTTATTTGGACATGCTGGTGTGATAAAGAGTCTCGGAGCAAAGTTTAATTTATTCACCCAGTTGATGGACGTTTCACCGTAAAGCATTGGTTTTACAGTGTGCAAAATATCAATACAAATAAATACAAAGCTGTTTTATACACACCATTCCTAAGTGCACTCTACACCGCTCAACAAAATATTAGCAAGCAACGGGCAATTTGTTTTCACCTTCACGATACACTAATCATAAGTATGTACCGCATCACGAAAGGATGAACAAACTCGCAATTGATAAATTTGCTTCCGTGTCGCATCGGATTCGGTGAAAGCATGGCCCCCAAATTTTTCCACCTAGCACCAGCACGGACACTTGCGAAAGGTCTTGGAATTCATAGTGCAATTTATTTGCCGCAATACCTACCAGCTCGGGATCCGTGTCGTTTTCTGGTCGGCTTAAGCGTGTCTTATCACACACTGGTTCCCGGACAGCCCGAACAGCCCCATGTGTGTTCGTGTATGTGTGTCTGTCCAAAGTTTTCTGGCACTCTATTGGGAACGATTGCGCGCTGCATCGGTTGTGTGAAGTTGGAGCGTACTTTTGTGCCATAAGAAATGGCTGCTATAACCTCGTTTATCTCCCTCCGTTGTGCGAACCGTGCAAAGAGACCATTTGTCTGGATGAAGCCCCGTTTGCCTTGCACCAAATCTTTAGGGCGAACCCAAGACAAATTGAAATGGGTCGGGATGTGCTGCGTGACTTTGTTGCGTGTTGGAAGAAAAATTAGATACAGATTTATGTACTCGTTTCAGTGAGATAGCAAAACAAACTACGCTAAATGATTTTTCATAGTCGATATGATTGTTCAGAGCAAGAAATCTTTATGTGCGTAATATGAATGAAATTAATCTAAATGACAAACCGGTTAATTGTTTACAGATTTCATTCAACAGTCTACATATACACCCCGTAGCTTTCGTATCAACGCCAAAATGTATGCAATATATTACACTATTTTATTATTACCGAAATGTTTAGTTTCCAAGTTTTGAATCAAATTGAACCAAATGTAACAAACGTGACCATCGATTAAGGAGGGTAAGCAAGGCACAAGGGACTCTCCATTTTATTAAATCCTACTTTTAACAGTTCTCTCCTTCTGAAACAAATTCCATAAACGACACCAAAGAAAAAGATACACAATTTAAATCTTTTCAATCTCTTTCTAACTCAAACAAGATGTGTGAAAAAAAAAACATCTAAAATATTAAAGACCACAAGTAGCAACCAGAAATAGTTCAGTATTATAATAATCTGCTTGTAATGGAATCGTTTTCATTATTGTTTTTCAGTTTGATCTATGTTTTCTGCACGAAATTGAAAGAGTTATGGTATTTTATACTGTTCACCACATTTCACATTGCACATTTGTTGTGGTTCTAAGGCACAAAACAAATGTGCACAATAAAACGATTATAAAGTCGGAAAGACAACCAGTAAACAGGCACTATAGAAATAGTGAAGCGATTTTTTCTATATTCCCCGTGAAAGAGCAGTAAAGACAGGATAGATGCAATTGCAGGAAATTTATTTCCACCATGAAAAGAACGCATTTTCTCGCCTTCGACCACAACCTTCTGTCCTTGCACGGTCCCCGCTTCTTCCCTGAACTGAAGGAAGAGAGAGCGAGAGAGACAGTGATAATTTGTCACAATCAAACTGCCAACCAGCAGCATCCCTAGCAGCGCCCATAGCCATCCGGAACGTGTCCCTTGCGGAACAGCGTGCAAAAGCGATTATTTATGCACATTGAAAGCTCTTTTTTTCATTTTGTGTGTTTGATTTTTCCACTCAGAGCGCAATAAACGTTCACACCCCTCAGCCGCAGCCTGCCGTTTTGCAAAACGTGATCATAAATGTCGCGAAAACAGTGCAGTGAATGCAATTGCACTGTAGCTTTAACACAGCCAACTGTGCCGTTCGCTTAGCGCAGCACGATCAAACACAATTTTGCGAATGAATTACAGCTGCTTCTGGCAGCGGAGAATAATATGAACTGGTCACCATAATGGTACGGGAGCGCTGTCTCGGTCGAGGGGCCGGTCGGTTTCCTCGGTTGGCCATCGTTATTGGGTGAAATCTCGCATGACTTTAACTGAATTAAAACCACCACGTCTGGGATGGCTGTGCGATCTTTATTTCTTCCGTTTCTTTTTCGCACCACCATTCACAAGTGGTGGTTCACCAAAAATGCTCTCCATAATCGACCAAAACGACGAAGGCCACAAATGCGGTGCGATGTATTTTTCCCCCATTGGTAAATTCGCCCTTTGTTTTTTTTTTTTTGCTCCACTTCTGGCCCTGTCAATTGTTGCACACTGTGGACTGTAGGGTTTTGTTGCGTGTCGTATTGAATCAGTAACGTTTGCCAGATGTCGCTGTGACCAAAAGGAAATTGCAGTTATAACCCAGAATTATAATTAAGCCAGTTAAAATTGTGCGTATCGATCAATACAGATGACAACCGTGAAAAGAGAGAAGAAAATTCGTACAGCTCCTTTACCGTTTAGCTACAAATTTAATAATTTAAACATAACTCTAGATTATGTACATTACTGTTAATGTCTTTCAGCTGACTTTTTTAATATATGTGCAAAGTTTATGACAAACACTGTAACGTCGATGATCTGGGGGGATTTTTATCCGGCGGCCGGGTTTTTCGTGAGCTCAGAAATTGCATCTAATGAAGCTATTTGCTTTTTTTAAAGTTTGTCGGTTTTTCCCGAAGGGGACTCAAGTCTCTGTACTATAATTATATACTATGTATTACTATGTAGTATGTACTATAATTATATTAAACAATTTTCTATAAACTCCTTCAAATATTGCACATACAAAGCTGAAGGGATTCAAGCAGAACGGATTAGGGAGTTCAGGTCTGTCGAATCTGAAGCGTCTATTATCCGAGGAAATAGTTTAACCGACATGCAGCTAGTGTGGTCCGAAGCCGATACACCAGATACAACTACGCAAAAAAAATACGGATTACTCCCGACTACTCAGGATTAAAATCCCGAATCCAAACCGCAATCAACGATAAAATAGGCACCGGATTTGATATTGGAGTTTTTCAGCAGCCACGTTTCACGGGGTTTCAAACAATTTTTAAGTAATTTTTTCTCAGTTTTACGTAAGGTTTCGAGCAGTTTTCCAAAGATTGTGCAGCATTTTTTGAAAGACTTTCGCCAAGCTTTCCGATTGAGTTTCCATAAGGTTTTGAGTAATTTTCTTAACATTTTTTTCATTAAAGTATTGTTGGTTCCTAAGGCTTCCGCGAGGTATTCAGATTTATTACTTAGTGTCACACTAAGTTTCTTGGAGATTTCTACAGCCAACCAGCAATGGTTTTTATTAGTAAAGCTTTGTTTTTCCCCATTTGGCGAAGTTTGTTTTCCATGTTTGTAAGAGAATTATAGGTTTTTGTGTTAGCTAAGTGACTTAGTTAAGAAAATGTTTTATCAATATGTTTTTACGGATATATTTGAAAGCGATTCCACACGTCAGGACCGCTACAAAATCTTATCCAGAGCAACCGCCCATTTTCACTACTGCGTATTAATTTGACTAGTTCGGAGTGCTTCATCATCCTGCCTTGAATGTTGAATGTAAAGTCTGGAGTTGGCCGGAAAATCGGCGTTCTACTGAATTTTGTAGCAACTGAAATCAAAATGTTCGTTATAAATGACTTACAGATAATAAAAATTCAATTAAATTCAAAGTACAGCTAACAAGGTTCTTGAGTTTATGTGAGAAATTTCCATTACTGTACCCTTTTCAAAAAAACGTGATCACAATCATTATGGCAGCATGCTTAATAGGTCTGTGAGTTAATTTGTTAGTAGTAAAATGAAAGATATTTTGAAGCATTAGAGTTTCTTTCGTCCCTGGAAGTTGACAAATATGTTCGTCCCAATGGATTTCAAGAGAAGAGACAAGATTTCTCATCTACCGTGGTAAATTCTACTGCAATTAAAAAAAGATACAAAACCCAGAACTGGTTCTGGAATTTTTCTCCTCCTTCATCGAAAACACCCTGTAACTGTCAAAGCGAAATCAAATGGAAAGCAAGCATGCTGCAAACAGATACGCTAACATTAATTATTTAATGGCGGCCTGTTCAAAAATCGAAGGTACGAAGGTACCGTTTGAAAGGATACTAAATTATTTATCTGTTGAATGCCACGCCTCGCAGTTTTACTTCAATCAGTAGCTGCTCGCGTTCATGGGCGATTGTTACAATGCCTTCGAATAAGAAAGGAAACAAAAATGGAATTATTCATTAATCCGCACAGGATTTCCCATAGTTGAAAGTCTGCGTGGAAACAATCCACGTTTCAAAATGTATTTTCTTTCGAATGATAATTTCATAACAATCAATACAATTTTAAATAGTTCGCTTCAGAGGCTTTTCTCTGTTGCAATTTTCCTAGACATTTTAATCTGATGGTAGATCTCAATAATTTGGCTGATCGGTGCAAAACCCTTACCTTTCAAACGGCAACAATAGTACAACCCGATAGACAATATGTTGATTAGGAACGAAAGCTGAACAATGAAATTCCATTTGCATTTACTCCATACTAATGGCATAGTTTCCCTCACCAGCGCAAACGAAATGAATTTTCTCGGTTCAATCATAATCATTGTGGCCACATTGCGCGTTTGCACGGTGACGTGCCAGAGACGATAATTACGGTGAAGCGAGCGCAGCATAATACAGTTCATTAGAGAGAGTGTGTGAGAGAGAGAGAAAGAAAAAGGATCATCATTTAGCTCCAACAGCTCCAACAGCGAGTTAAAGATAAAGGAAAAGTGCGCAAAATAAAAAAAAACATTAATTCTCCCGTCCATCGAGCACACCCCGGGGTGAGGCGAAACGTGGTCGGTCGTGTTAAAAATGATCCTTTCGGTTCCAACTCACCATCGATTGAGTGGTTGAGCTAATATTATGTTAGATCGATTCCAATAACTCCTTCCGGCGTTTCGGCGTCGGGGGAGAGCAAAAATGGTGAAAGAAATCAATCAAGCTAATCGGTTTAAAGTATTTTACCCAGCGGGATGGTTTCGCCGGGATGGAACAATTGCCGGAGTGTGGTTTCCTATCGGCGGTTTATTAACGCGTCGAAGACAAAGGGGATGAATTGCTGGTGCCGGCGAAACGGTCAAAGATCAACAATTAATATTGAAATTGATTATGGAAATCTTTCTCGAACAACACTAGAAACGTCGGAATGAAAAGAGTTGACCCATTTGCATGATGAATTCCAGCTCCGTATTCTGGATCTAAGGAGGCAGGCAACTGTGTTCGAGATGGCGTAGTTCGTAAAAAGATAAAGCGTTTTTGTTAACGTTTTCAAACTTAAGATCTAACTTCGAAATACTTTTCAAATTATGCAGTTTTTCTAGGGCGTTTATCACCATTTCATTCCAATTCATTTCTTTCAGATGAAGTATAAAATTGAATGCATGTTTGATTGAATCATCAAAACAGATCCCGCTAACCCATTTGTTTTATCTTATTCACTGCATTCCGGCAGCCATCTGCCCATCATACAACCCAACCCTAGACTTTTCTGTCCTAGAGAAGCGTAGTCTTACCCTGAATCAACCCACATAAATAAATGTATGAATAGTTCCTACTACGCCACCGTCTCTCATTGCCCGATGTTAACGGAAGGAGCAACGGTTGCTTTGCGCGTAACGTTGGTTTTTTTTTTTTTTGAATCCGTTCGAAAAGGGTTTATTCCGTTTTTGGGTTGCCAGATTTTGCGAAGGTGTTTCACCCGACACAAACCGCCATGAAAATGGACGAAGGCGACACGTCACCATTGAAGAGGGTTTTTGGTTACAGCGAAAGGTCACGGGCCGGAATTTGATAGCTCTCTTACCGTGGAAAGGCACTCTCGCTGGCTACAAGTGACAATCGGTAAATTGGTGTTAAAATGTGATAAAGTAAACGGAAGGTTTGCTGCCCATTTTTGACACTGAGTGTGTAAATTTTTAATCACTTCATTAGCGCAAAGTGAAGAGAATATCTACGGATGTTGGATAGTAGTGAATTCGTTTCAAAACTTGCATTGCTGATTGCTGTGAAACGTTTAGCACAGCATGCCATTTTAATGTTTCCTGTTTTCTAAACATTACTTTATCGCTTTGTACATCGTTTCAAGCCTAAATTGGTTCATGAGTTTTGCTTCTACTCTGGTTTATTTAATATTATCCCATTTCCTTTTGTTTTATTTATTTCACATCACATTTTATCTTGTCTTTAACTATCACAGTAAATATGGAGCTTAGTCTTAAACTTTAAATATCATAACAAAGGATAGGTTTAAAGAAAAATTTTTCTTCTAGGTAGTGCTAAAAGTTCTATACAGGACAGTGCAATGGGATCTAATGGGATTCAATGCTAAGTTTAAGATCGTCTGAATACCGAGTCCAGGTTTGCTGTTGGAATCTGCAACTAGTGTCCGAATTTCAATACTTCAAAAATGTGATTTGTCGTAATCAAAATCCAATATCGAGGCCCCAACACAAGAATGCATGAGCTGATCATCCGATATTGGGATCCACATAACTTCTTTTTTAAATGAGCATATCCTCCATACATTGCGATGTGTCAAGTGTAAGTTATATGGATTTGAAACGTAATGTTGGGAACCCTACAACAGTGGGTTAAACCGTCCCAACGACCTGTCAGATAGAGCTTGGGAAAAAGAATAGCGACATACAAGAGGAAGGAAAAAATCATAAAACCGATGGCAGGATGCGGCTGCGATCTCTTTCTAAAACGACACCTGCAGAATGAAAACCAATTTTATGGCACACGTAATAACCGCGTTCAGCAAATGAAGTATTTTTTCAGTAAATATGTTAGTAAACCAATAGTTTTCTGACACATAAAATGTTTAGAGATACATATTATTTAGTTCAGACCGGACGAGTCGAATTCCACATGGAAGCAAATTTTATAACAATTAGCCCTGATAACTCCTTACACAAAACACAGGATCCAATCAGAAATAAATGGATTTTGTCTATAATAATTAAATTAGTCAATAGTCAGCACTTATTAATTATTACCTGCCATTAAACTAAATGTTTCCACAATATAACAACTACTGAAAAAATGTTTAAACAGTTCATACACATACTCTTCGTTTCATTACGTAAGAGTTATGAGATTATGGAAAATCATATAAAAACAAGGAACAAGAAACTTGTTACACTCGATCATTAGTTTGGGTCCACTCGGCTAAACAAAACTGACGACGTGAGCAATGCACCGGACGTGTTGATTTGATAATTTCCTGTAACCTGTTACTTTCGTACAAAATGAGCATTGCTGTTCCACATTGTGCCTGCATCACGCCACATTACACCGATCCCGCTTTCATCCGTAATCGTGCTAATTTGCATACGAGAAAGGCGACCGAACGACAAATTGCAAAAGTTAAACCATACTGGTTTTTTTTTGTTTGTTCGGTTCTTCCTGCGCTTAAGCACACCCACACACTCCCGTGTCATTCGCATTCATTTCGAATGCGATAAATTCAAAGCGTATCCATTCGAGTGTGGTTCACTTCAGCCTTTCGGCCACACCAGCAAACCAGCAGCGGCAAGGTGCCGGAGGCTTGTCTGCGAGTGTGTGTGTGCGCGCTTGTAGAACCTGCCAGGTGGTTCATTGGGTGGAAAATTTCCCTTAATTACCTACCCGCAATTGCACTCTGGTACGGGTTCCGGCCGAAGCAAGTTCTTTTTTTTTCGCTACGTGTTTTTTTTTTATTCATTCAAAAGAAAAGTTTTTTCTCCACTACTGTTTTCCATTTTTTTTCCTTCTCTTCTACCCAACTTTGCACCAATCCGGGGGCAAAATTGATGCCTGGCTTTTCATAGGAAACCCCCTCCCCACTGTTGGCAAACAAAACAAATTAAGCCAGCGCAACACATATGGCGCCAATTTCATTTCGTGCCACGCGCAGCTACGGGCCCTATTCACCTTCTGCACCCTCAGCCACCTCCCCTCAACAACGGCTCGTTGAAGGGCCTTGTGGTGCGGAATCAAATGCAGACAGAATTACACGATCAGGATACCTAATGAGTGCCCTTTTTTGCGCACAAACCGGGCGGAAACCAACCAACGACGAGGGTTTCTTCTTTTCACCCACCCGTTTTCCCTCCTGCTATGTGTAGCTGCTGCAAAAAGTGGCCTGAATGGTTTGCCCCAACCAACAACCGCTCAATGTCATTTGCAGAGACGTATTCCTAATCCGTCGGCAGCGAGCTGCACCGCTACCGGGAATGAAAGAAAATTGCGAATGAACAGGCCAGAAACAGCACAAAAAGACAGCCGAACGAACTGAGGTTCGTTCGGGACATTTGTTGCACCTTACACAGGGCGAACACGCACCGGGGTAAGGTAATCATAATTGACTGTAGGATGAGTTCTTTACAGCAAAGATTGGGTGTGGAACGAACGGATGCATCGGTAGCTGGTCAAGAGGGTGCAAAAGTGAAGTAGAAAATGAACAATTTCCAACTAACAAAAAAAAACATCAAACACGCACAATCAACATGTCGCTTATTGCAGTTGGTTGCCAGCGTGCAATGCCACGTACGCTATTAAATATTATTATTCAAGCAGTTTTGTACCCTAATGAGTGGTGCAGCTCTCACAGCAATAGCATGAAAATGAGTGGAAATCGTGGAAACAAAAGGTGTGGGTGCTCTTAATGAAAGCAATAAATTAAATGTTTCATTTAACTGAATTCATATAGAGGTAAAACAGTTGACTTATTCAAAAATAATGTTAAATACGCCTGAATATAGGCAAATGCAGTACAACAAGCACTTATTTTAAATTGAGTAAATCTGCAAACAGAGACCACAGGGGCCACACCTGCGGTACTGTCAGGTTTCTACTGACTTAAATCTGAATGAGACTTCACCACACATGTCCAGGTTACCAGCTAGGGTATAACTTCAGAAATGCCTGGTATAGACGTTTCACCTAGCGAACAAAAACGTATCGGCGTCGCGCTATGGCTACTTGATTCAAAATAGTCCGGCGTCTCATGTTCAGTCTTAAGAATGCTAGTCTGGATGTTACCGCTGTTATGAGGTTGTCAAAGTTTTTTGACACAACCTGCTCATCTGGAGGATCGGAGCTTAAAAGAAATGACGGGAGAGGGCGCCACCAGCAAGGCAATAAAAAGGGCTGCATTGCGAGGATCGCGCCCTATTCACGTTGCAATCGAGAAAAGACGAGTAATAAATTTTGAACGTCTCTCACTATAACGAGACTGTTCAAAATATACTTTTCAAATCCGAATTTGCAACAGAGGTAATAATGCGACAGACAGCATTTAACCCTTAGGCACAGAAATAAAACATGTTCAGGCGTCTCCCTGGTGTCTGAGCGTTCAGTACAATGAGCTTTTTGTTTTTAGCTTTGCTCTTCCAGATGACCTTGAAGTACAACAAGCACTACAATGTTTAATGACAGCCGAAAAAATCCCTTTAAGATCAAAGTCTCTTTAACACATATCAATAACATGAGAGCTTTGGAAAAAGTTGCTGGAATTGTGATCATTTGTCTTGATAAATACTTAAATTATTCTAATATTGTTTCATAACGTTAAAAGCAGCTGCACAGCCATTAATTAACCGGACCTTCGACCGAACTTCCAAGAGTGAATCTAATGAACGCTTTCTTGCGGATGAACTCTAAGCAAAGATTTAATATTATCCTTGAAAAGCTGCAATCTACAACACCGCAATATGCTTCCAAACCCAACAACCTCTGCAGGAGGAAGCACCGTTTACAAAAGTGACAACAAGCGACAACCCATACACGATGTGGCAGCAAATTCACGCTGACAGAAAGGTTTCCCCGTAGCAGTTGCAATCCATTTAGCACCACGCTCCACCGTTCGTGCCGCACTCCATCAGATCGTGCGTCTGTTTTATGCTGCAAAATAAACACACCATACATCATCGTAATGTAGAAAATCATTCACCACTCCTTCCTGGACGGCAGGGTGCCAGCATCGTGCAGCCACCATTAAGAGAACGCTTACGGGGGGAAAAAAAGCATCAAAAACATTGCATCGGGTTGGTGGAGAGAGAGTGAGCAAGGATCGAGATCACGTTGAAAGCATGATACAAAAAGGGAAAACAACACATGGGAGAGTGCTGCGTGAATGGATCTAAACGGTAGTAGCAATGGCGACGCATTTCCGGTCTAGCCGGTCGTTGCTGCCGGGGAATATTTGCTTCATGGAATGTATCAATAAAACTGGGAAAATGGAGTTCCATCAACGGGGACCATTTGGTGTGCGAGTCGCCCACCGGTACCAGATCCACCAGTCCCTGGCGGACCCCGGGAACGGGTTTCGTTTTCACTATATTAATAACCTCACTTTCCCCCCGCACAGACCCGAGCGAACAAGGGTTGGTGCGAGACTAAATCAAAGCATCGACACGCGGTTGTTCCATTCGATCCTTAAATTGCCCTGAAAGCCACTCAGGACAGGCGGAAACCGACCGAGAGCCCACCAAACCATGTCGAGGCCATGATTTACAGACCCATAAAGCGATATATTTCTTGCTACGGTTATGGAGTTTATTATGTTGATATGATGAGCTTTTTACGACACTTTCTATCACCCCACGCCGTGGATGCCCTGCACGATGCGGGAACACTCAACGGGTGGGGGAGTGTCTTTTGGACCGCAGGTGACGATACTTCGTGCCGACTCTCGCCGGTCGTGTCGTCTGACACGATACTGGTTCCATCCGTTCACCTTCGGATCCGTTCGACTAGCACCAGCAGCAGAATAACACAAAAGGGGTTCAATCCTTCACTTTTCGCTGAGCTTTCAGTGTGGGTGGGGTTGCCAAAGCAAGATAGATCAAGCTTCGTTCAACCTGGCACACCCGTCTGGTCTCCCACACTCCCAGCTCCAACGCGGACCGTTGCGAACGGGCAAAAAAAACGGGTTGTGTAAAAAGCGACAGTGCCTGTTGTTTTGGCGCTGCTCGTAAAATTGGGTGACCATAAAAATCGTACTTCGGTTCGATTCCTCACCACACCGGTGCACAGTACGAGGTGGACCACCACGGTGGTTGCAGGTAAGGGTGCATCCACCTAGATGGAACTGAAAAATGGCTTCACTAGCTGGAAACATTCTGGTTCGGTCTGGTCTTTGCTGATCGCGGTAAACGTTGTGCTTCTTTTTTGGTTGGGTTTCCTGTCATTTCACCAATAAAGTTACTTCATGCATGATCACACAACCATGCAGAGAGGTTGGCAAATGCAAAACCATTGACGAACATGGAAAAAGGAGAATAAAGGCGAGCGAATCTTTACAGGGGATTTCGTTTGTTGTAACAAATCAATATTTTACGCAATACAAAACTATCCATTTTAGAACTTTTATACATTACGAGATATAGTTAAGATGAGCATAATCATAGAGATACGATTTTAAAATGTCGGTTTGGCATAGATGTGATCGATATTACGCAAAAACTGTGATTACCAAAATTGTCTTGTTTACCAAAAAATCTTGTTATTTAACTAACCAAAAACAAAGATGAGGAACCTGAATGCTAAATGTGAAATAATGGAATGTGGATTGCTCAAAACTCTTACCAAGTAGCTGAATGCTTTAAGAGCAGTATTGCATACCTTTAGGCGTTTCGAATCTAGAATACCACAAAGAATCGCAATAAAAACATTTCTATATTGTTATAACTATTAGTACAAAGATCATCTTTTTCCCCAGTGTTCAAACTTTTCCCAGTATTGAAACATTTTAATTTAGGAATTCTGGAGTTTTTTTCTTGTCTTTACACGTCAACATCAAAAGTGATAAATGTCGCAAAATGAATCAAATACAAAAAAAATAAATATACTGACAACAAACAAGTATAAAGGAACAGAATGAAACAATGACAAACCCTGCTTTACTGCTTGTAGTTTGCTAGAAGTTTCCCAGTGCAGTAAGAACGCAACACCGTGTGAGGACCCTCGTCTACCGAAACGCGAGCAAAACCTTGGCGCCCGTTCACCTACTTTTAGCGCTGCACAGTGCTCACAGTACGGAGCCCATACTATCATTTCATTCGCCCATGCCTTTCGTACTTTTTTGCCATTTCAAAACACTCACTTCACCACGTGAAACAAACAACCAAGACACCGGAAAGGTTGCCAAGAGGCCGAGAGGTGTTCGTGTTTTATTTTCCTCCCCGTTTTCCATCGCCCCGCGTAGGTATGTTATTGGGATGAATGACAAACTGGCCTCCTTTATGGAATCATATTTTATTCACAAGCTACGTCCCGCGTCTCTGAGACCACGACGAGCACTGTTTGGGTTTTGGGCGGGATACATTGAAAGCATGGGAACATAACTTTGCATCGTTAAATTGATGAAACTTTATTAGGCTCCTTCAGGAGCCGTGCACGGTGTGCAGTGTGGACGCGTACTCGCTCATGTGCCCATGCCAGCCAAAGCGTCCGAATGTGATCGAGAAAGAGGAGAACGTTTTCGGTTTTTCTACGTTGCTTTTTTGTCCCCGTGTTTGTTTGCTCGCCGAAGGAGGCGTTTGTTATGGGGCAATGCTGTGCAAGCAACGATTCCGACATGCTCCCCCTGCACGATGTGGTGTGCAATAAAGCAACTACACACCCTAATGGAGCCATGTGCAACGGTTTCGACAAGCTGTGCAACCTGTCACTCAACGGCATGGCGTGTGCGACCCCCTTGCGCCTTCGGTCCTAGACAGACCAGCAGGTTTGTTTGCCGGCCCAATAATGTCAACAACCGTGCTCCGGACGTGTACCGGGCCACTCGTAAAAGTATTTATAAGATGAGATTCTTATCGTTGTTTCGGTACGGTTCTCACCGTGCACGGGAGGTTGAAGTGTCTTTAGAACAGTATTTCGAATTATATTTTGCAACCTAAGTACGTTACCTAGAATGCATTTGTTCGTCCGTTGACACAGGAAAATTCAAACCCTCGTGAGCAAAAATTTAACTATTAGAACTTTTTTTACACAGCACAGGCTCTTCATAAATCCATTAACGTTACGATGGCAGAACTCGTAATACTTCACACACGACATGGAAATCATACTCATCATAAAAATATGACTGTAACGTTCCACGAAGGAACTCAAAATGGAAAACTCACGTGCTCTACAGTTCGTTCACAAAATGATTCATAAAATAGTTAATGGTGTTTTGTTTTTTGTTTCCTATGCTACAACGAGATGTGTTATTATTATTCTTTGGTAAAAATATGCTCATTCTGCTCTTAAAATATACCCGATATACATTTTTGCTACATCACGAGAGCAGCGAAATATTAAAAAAAAAAACAATGTTCAAATTAACTTTCATAACAGGTTCGCGAAAGTTCATATCATGTTCTACACAAGCTGCGCTTTCACTACGAGCGCAATGTACCACGGTTACATTCATTACTACTACCGTCCGCCCTACATGCTTCAGCGGCAGAAACGATTGCTTTGATGATTCAAACCTGCTCGTTCAAAATCGTACCGGCGAAAACGTCAAACTTCAAACGGATGAACGGATTTATCAAAGGCACAGGCGTTTGATAAAACTTTTACCCCATTCGCCATTGGCTTTCTACGCCTTCCACCAACAAAAAAGGGCTTTCATCAAACACAAACAGACACACACACATAGACACAGACACACATACAAACAGCAAGCGCTAAAAGCTCTAAGAAATGCCACAAACAAAGCCTACAACGCAACCGAACGATCCAGTGGATCATCACCGGAAGGTGGATAAATGATCTTGTGCTTTTTTTTCGTTATTGTTCCTACCCCCTCTTTTCGAAAGATGGCGCCAGCCAGCGGGACCGTGTGCAATTTTAATAAAACTTCCAAACTACCCCGAAAGCCCGAACGCAGCAGACCGTAATTAATTTGCCGACCGAAAATGGGCTACCGAGCGCACGAATAAGCCCAACGGGTGTGGTGCCCCTACCGTGAGACTGGGGGGTCTGCTGAAGGTTGGTGGAAAGTTTTGCGTACCGCGTACTGTGTGCAACTGTGGCCAAAACACCAAGAAAGTCGATCCGCAACGAAACCAGCGAACGTTTTGAGGGGAAGAAAGTTTTGTCCAAACGTTCAGCGCTACCTCGGCATAATAAAGGCAAACGTCCGATAAATGAGGTAAGAGGATACGGAGGATGGTAGAGCCTGCTGGGCAGCAGAATCAGTTCTGGCTTCACGCTAATGGTCACTTTCCAATACGCCTACCGAAAACTGTATAATCCGCGGACCCGTTTGGTAGTTAATTTATGGAAGCTTTTGTTTGTTGTGCAGGTTTTGTGCAAGGTACACGAAAAAGTTTTCAAAGTTTTGTTAAAAAAGCGAAGGTGCGAAATTAAAGACATTTATTTATTTTATTAACAATACTAATCGAAAATAAACTATGCTGGATCAACGACCGACATCAAAGGTTTCTAAAACAAGATCAATACACGATTGAAAATTTAATTACATCAAACTACATTACTATTTACCAGCATTATAGCACAATTGGTGCGCTATATTACCTTTTTTAACGCGAATAGTAATTTTTAGCTGTATTGTGATGTAAATTGCATACCTTGAGGCGTCATTCTGAAACAAATCTAAAAACCAAAAGCTTAAAAGCATACAAGTCACATGGTCAGTGTGACAACTTTATTTTTTGTGTCATTTCGAACGAATGCCCGTGAATCTGTATTGGTAGCAATATTGTCACTCATCACTCAAGTTTACCAAACGAACAACTTTCCCACAAACCTAATATTATTTCAATGATTCCGCTTCCGCACCGGAACCGAAACCGGAGATTATGCGCTTTTTCGCAATGTCTGCCCAATTCTGTGGTTGCCAAATTGCGACCAACAACTATAGCTGTAAACAAATTTAGATAGCGGCTAATGCAATTTTAGCCCGGATTAAATTAGCGCTCGTCTCGATGCGCCGATGCCTCGAATGGGCAAAACGAATCGAATTGTTTTGTTGCATTTTGTTTTGGTTTGTTTTGTTGGTTCTAGCTTTCTTGTAACAACCTTCGTACATTCGTTAAGACATATCTCGGCTTATATAAATTGTTCCTTCACGTGAAAGCCCTACCCCGAATAAGCTAATCCCCTTTTCGAACAGGGGTTTTAAACCGTTGCCGTGCCGCTCAACCGTGTCGGTCCTAAATACACGAGGCCAATAACGCAATAGTGTGAAAACCGACACTTTTTTATTTACAACCCACCTTCACTGAGCTCGAACAGAAACAACCATGACAAGAAAGAAAGCAACAAGGGCTCCACATCGCTGATACCTACCTGTTGCGGAAACGGTGCACCGGGAGAGAACTAAAAAAAAACACACACACACACACACACCACATCCCTGCAGGAAAATCCCATCACCTTTATCGACCCTGCAGGCCCTTTGCAGCGGATTTGCGTTACGGGATTTTGAAAATTAATTGAACCGTACAATTTAAACTAACCAGTCATCCATGGTTCTGTACCCCAAACCGGGCCAAACACTGGGCTTCACTTTTTCTGTTACTATCTCGATGTATCCTACGCAAAAAAGGGGGAGTTGGAATTGTGACACCGGTAGCTTCATCGACCAACGCAGGCAATTGCAGTTTCATTTCATTAGCTCGCTCACTGAACCATCCGATGTGGAAACGTTATCACACAAATGGGCAATGGGGCAATCGTTCCGGGAAAATGTGCGCTGGAAAAACGGACCGTATCCTAATTACTGTCCGGAGGCTAGAGCGATGGTTTGGTATTTTTATCGCATCTGCGGCTTAATTACATCATTGAGACTGGTTCGCTGTCGAGACCGAGCTGCCCCATGATTGATCTGATAATAAATCTAAATATGGATTTTAAATATTTCATTATTGAGCAAATCGGCTGGCTGGAAGGGAAATGTTAACCCATTAATTGGTGATTTTAATAAGGTTATGGTTGAAATAATTATACGTGTTTAAATAATGTTATTCTCTCTATTCACTATAGGACGATTTATAAAAAAAATATATTTCTAGTTGCCGCAGGCAAAGCAAAGTTAGTCAGTCAATTTCACAAATGTTCCTTATTGAATATTTTTATAGAGTTCTAGACATAGAGACAGGTATTCATTTCATTTTTCATTTTTCATTTTTCATTTTTCATTTTTCATTTTTCATTTTTCATTTTTCATTTTTCATTTTTCATTTTTCATTTTTCATTTTTCATTTTTCATTTTTCATTTTTCAGTTTTCATTTTTTATTTTTTATTTTTCATTTTTCATTTTTATTATGCAAATTGTTTGCCACAAGGGCTATACAATACTGAAGTCTTACAATCTAAGAACATAAAAACTAAACACGAAGGGAGATTTAGTACGAATACGTATATATTCATTAAGGGATCTGTTAGCTGTTAGTGTTCTGTTGGTGAAGTCCTTTTATTAATAAAATGTTCTAATAGACAAACATACTTCGTCATACATGCTCAACCATTGTCAAATCATAATGACATCTTCGTATAACAAATCTGATACGATCACTACGATTTCTATCAGAACTCCCAAGATTTAATTAAGTTGAGAAAATCCTACTAAAACACAGCTGGAGGATGACATTTTTCTGGTCTCCAGGCACCTCATTGGACCAGTGATCTACAAACTCCAACTGCGAACCACTTGTGGACTGTGGCATGAGTGAAACTGTCATGCCAAGAGAGTTTGTTTGGTGGATTTAATTTACAGAGACATATTTATATTTATTCTCCTAACTAAGTTTCTACTATTCTACTGAGTAAGTTAAATGAACGTAAACTAATTTGACACTCACAGCAATCATTTTTCGTTTTTTTTTTATTGACAGTCCCAGCTGTCATAATGTTGAACCAAAGTAGTCCATGGTACTAAAAGAGTTGCGAAGCACTGCATTACTATCTCGTCTATCAACGTATAGAATTTAGAAAAAATAATGACAATGTAACCAAGGTAACGAAGTCAGCATTTCTCTGAGCCTTCTTTATATATTTACTATTTTATACCACACATTAAAAAGAAAAAGGCTTTAACAATGCCGTCTATTTCGATTGACAATTCTACATTCAAACCATTCCTTCTATTACTCACTTCAGCACGGTAATCCAACAAATTGAAATGTTTTACGAACTCAACCATCAAGAGAGCACAGCGAGATCACCAACGGGCCATACAGCACTAATCACACCGCGTAATTGCGTGCTACGTTCTAGGAAACTTCAAAGAAAACCTCAATTTGCATAAACTATTCCTCGAAACCCCTACCCACAGGATCCTGATCCGTTTTTCAGCGATCAGCGTAATTCCCGTACGCGCCTGCTATCCGTCATACCTTTAATTTCTTACAAGCAATCATGAGTGCCCCCGGGAAGCGACCTCCGAAAATTGGCGAAACATATTAGTCCCCCCCCCCCCCCTCCCCCTCTTCACGGTCCATCACTCCACCATCCTTCCAGGGGTTTGGTGGCCGACAACCCTTTTCATTCCCGGAGGCACCCGGAGGGGTTGCAAAAAAGTAGGCGTGCCGATTAAATTTGCAAATTCAGGCATCGAATGGGCGTGTATCGGGCCCCGGTCCGGCGGACAGAAATCGATGTGCCGAATCGCATCATCATTGAATCAGCCACCGTTTGATCACCCTCGAGGGAGAATTATTGCATCTCCGGAATCGGTTCAGCCAGCGCGCTCCGGCCGGGAGGCGTGAGTCAAGGTGAAGGAACCGCTTCCGGTGTTTGATTAGTGCGACATCGTACGCAACACACGACGTACGCAGACATTGCGTTTTGGTGTTCGCTTCTTTTTTTTTTGGTTGGTGTCTGTGTGTCCTCTTTCAGATTGTCTGCGTCCCTTGCCATTGGCATGCTTGGTGATGGTGTCTGGCCGTGAGGCATTTGCCGGCCAGTGTGTGCATGGTGCGGCAGTGAAACGATAACGGAAGTTGATTTTGTCCGCCTTGACATTTTACGCCGGGCGGGGATGGTAAGGCTGCGTGAAAGATGTTCTGAACGTCGAGTTTACAACGTTTGCAGTTTGCAAATCAACGCTGAATTGGCGCCATTACGGAGGTGAATTTCTGGCTGATTGGAATCGTCGCGAATGGCGTTGGATGATGGATGGTTGTATGGATTTTTTTTACGGTCGTCCTCCGTACTGATCCCATGGGCAGGAATTCACAGCTAGACCTCGCACGGGCATTTTTTCTTGTTGCACGATAAAGGAGATTTATTACGTTTGAAACTTTTTGTGCTGACCATGATGTTTGGACATGCGTTGCAATGTTTTCACTCATGGAAGTTGGAAAATGTAAATAAAAATAAAATAAATATTTCTCTTGTCACGTCACGTTTTGTCTTATATCATGTAATATGTTACAATCAGAACTGGCAACACTGACCGCGCACGGATAACGATAACATACCGTTAGGAAAGAACTGAAACACAGCTGTGTTTACAGCGTTGTGTTGAATTCCTGTAACGGACTGGTGAGGTCAACGAGCTAGGATTCGGGTTGACGGATCGTTATCGTTCGAAGGATAATCGTTTATATATAGGAGTAAGGGTAAACAATCGCGTAACTTAATTTTGGTGCATTATAAATACCGTTGTAACCTAAATTATTATCGTACCATCATTTTCCTATCATTCCTGAAAGTTGAATGAGGCAACTATTTTACCGCCTAACTTAAATTGACGGTGAATCATTTCCATAAACTAACTTTTTCATCGATCGGTTTAAGTATCACATTTTCTCGATCCTACGTATGTTACGGGTATTAAACAATGTTTGTCATATATGTTTTTGAAGACCTTTTAAATGCATGAAAAGTAAGCGTATATAATCTAATATAGAAGACCAACCGAACTATTTTAAACAGGAATTAAACGTATCAGTTTCATTAATAGTATTTGAAGTCTTATTGTTTACAGCTATTGGAATCTTAATTGTAATCTAAACAAGGATAGTAAACCTCATGCTGGGTGTTTTCAGCCGAGAAGATTTTATAATTTACCTAAGAAAAAGTATAGCATGGTCTTGTAATTGGTATTCTATAATTACATGCGAATTGACATAGCAGTCACATTACAGTTACACATTTCAAGCAACAAAAATACAACATTTACATCTTTTATTCCCATCACCATCTATCATTACCGTGTATGCACATCTCGGTCGATTTTACTAGTAATATATTTATCGACCTCCCATACAAAGCATTCCGCGATGCGTAAAGATAATACCAGGCGGAAATGTTTTCGACAATAATAATGTGTAGCTTTTCATGTTTTCTATGATGACGATGGGCAATCATCCAAGTAGCGTCTGTTAAACGAAGCATAATTTGTGTACAGTGCATTTTCTGTCCCGTTTTCCCTTGTATTTTGTTCTGAATATGGCAGCAAATTGGATTTCAAGCGATACGACACTACTCTTCCAGCTGTGGTTGCCTCCATGCAAAACCACAAACATTCGCTAGACACACGCCGGAAATCGATTCGTCAGACATTTGATTCGTTGATAAGACCGCTCTGCTAGACGTACGTGCTAATTCAACTTACTATCTCAACGCATCCTTCTTTCGCAATCCCTTATCTACGTACTGCTCGCCATTTTGTCGCCTTTTATCGGAAGCAGTATGGCTGTGCTGGAAATTCAATTTTGAAACTCACCAAACCAAACCATAAACTTGTTGCAAAATTGTTCCATTCCTCGAAACAGGGAGCACCGACTCAAAACCTTGAAGGGGAAGAGAATCGTTCAAGCCTAAACCGAACGGTAAACAATCGGACCTGCAGACGGGAATTGAGTAAAACGCATTCAAAACGTGTCGTCTTAAAGTAGAAAATGGCGCTCTGTTTAAAATGGCCGGCAAGCATCAGCCCAGCCCCCCATCAGAAAAGAATCAAACAGCGAGCTGTTGCACTGTCGTGGTAGGATGAAGAAGTTTTGATCAGCACACGGAATCAAATCGAGGTTTTCGCTTGTCCCATTTGCCCGACCCGTCAGTATCCCCCCAGCACCGAAACAATACTCGAGTGAAGGAGTGGAACCCCATTAGCGCAAGCTTTTCTTTGTTAGCGAGATTCGCTATCTATTGTTTATGGGCAGGGTGGCGATAAGCGGACGCTTAAATTGAAACCATCGCGCCCGGCACCGAAAGGGTCGCCGAAAAGGCACCCCGACAGTGTACCGTTTCACCGTGATAAATGGTCACCGAGGGATTGGGGTTACTCCGGTGTAGGTGTAGCTGGAGACCTACTGAGGGAAGGATCATTGAGGTGAAGTGTTTTCCCTTAAATGATTATGCTGTCATTGTTTAACTTGGCTTCGATCATCCAGCCGATGAATAGTGTTGGTGACGCGCGGTGTTTGAATAGGAGTTTGCATCTTTTATTTCCATCTTTTGTTTAACCCGATTTACGCCATTGTGGTGGAGATTAATATGCCGGCACATAATCCGACCATGCATCGACCACACATTTCGAGCATTATACCGGTGTGACCTTCTGGGTAGGTGCACTATTTATGGTACACTTTCGTTTATTGATTACTATTCCGCACTTTGCTTCACGTCGACAGTAGGAACGTCAAGCTATTTTTAACAGTTTTATTATTTATTATCAACCTACTAGCTTACCGCAACAAATCGATGTCAGCAACTGTAGCATGAAATATTGCACGCCTTTCCGGTTCAAATTAATTCACATAATAAAAGACATTTTTGCTGCTAACTGGCCCACTCAAATCTGAAATTGCAAAAATTCCTAAGAATTGTAAGTCACTCATTTGCATCCAAACCATTTTCCAACATTCTTTCACAATCATTGTGCAATATAATGCCTCTTTCCATATTAGCACGGGGGAAATTCAGAGAATTTCAGTATGCGCCTAAATTTATGCAATTTGCACTACAGTGCTATGCTTTTTAGTAGTAGGCAGGCAAATTTAGAATTTTAAAGTTTTAAATGGTTTGTAGGAGAGCTTAAAAGCGATAATCCAGCTAAACGAAGGTTGCGAAAGGAAATCCTCTGTTATGGAATCTTCAACGACCACCAAGTAACGAAGAATATTGATTTTAGATGAATTAGGACATGCGTTGCTCGGTCGAGTGCACCTGGAATAAGGTACCATTTTACTATTTCTTTATGCATTAAAAAAAGACAAGCGTTTCATGGTATTTGTAACAACAAAAACTATCTCGTATGTTTCTTGCATATTTTCCAAATACTTGCTATACGAAATGTGTCGTACATCCTTTCGATTTAATCCTAGGACTTAAGCTTTGCATTCATGCTTTATACAACATCATTGCAAAGCTATCCGATGCATTTTGGGGTGGCTTTTGAATGGACAAAAACAAACAAAAATCACAATCCAATTTCCAACACCCAAGATCATTGCTTTTCCGCCCAGTATGCATAAAATACTTCTCTCGCTATCGCAACGAGTTCGAACGAATAATTCGAACTGCCTGTTTTTCGTATCTTTCGATCCAAACATGCATTCCCCACCGCCTGGATGTCAGCCAAACAGTACTTCCCCGCGTTTTGTTACGTATTTCGAACACATTTTCCGTCCCGTTCACGCTTAACACTTTTAAACTTCTTGAACTTTCAGTTTCTCGGCTACCTTTTGACAGACGCTTTCCGGTACGCGGCAACCGAACCGTACGATTCACTTTGTGCCGATACATCGAATATGCAAATTAGCTGCCGCCTGATTATTGATGAGATTTGCTAACTTTTTTCAACTCACTTTCCCCCGTTTATCATACGCCCCCGGTAGCTACATCTGATCTTCATGCTTCCAGGCTTACATGGCGCATCAGGTACGGCGCGATGGAAACAGAACAGAATCGCTGGCGAAAGAGTGAAAGAAGAGATCAGCACGGATGGCCGGAAGTTGTATGTGAAAAGTTATTGTGCAAGTAAAATTAGGCAAACTTTAATACCACCCTTCCTCACGGAATCCATGCTGCTAACCTTCACCAGCCCCTGTTGCGTCGTAAAGGAAGGATCGGAAACTGGAACTGGTAATAGGAGAAAAACCAAGCCTTAACGACGATAAAGTGATGAATGTTTCGGGGTTGAGTGAGCTTTCGCCCAGCCATTTTCCACTTCTCGATCATCGATTGTATGTGTATGTGAGTGTACTTTCGATTTTCCACCTTATATTGCCCCGATTAACCCAGCGTTTATGATGAAGATTTTCTCGTTCACTGTTGAAGATTGTGCTTTGGCGATAAAATTCGATCGCTTCATTTATCAGATGTCGCTAGCGTTGAAAAATATATCCGCAGCAATCAAAGGCATCATCACCCATTCCCGCCGAGCGCCAATGTTGAACTTCGAATGACAAACTTTTGACCCGAAAAAATGGTAAGATCGATCGAAAACTCCCTCCAACCAAACACATTTTCCCCGCACTGATCATGCTTGTCGGAAATTATGCCAACAAATTTGCCAACCACGGGCGGCCAACGTGGAAGCTACCAATCCTGACCGGAAGGGTGCCAACCAGTAGTGGGGTGACGCTGGCAGACCTTCTCCCTTTTGCATCCTTTTTGCCAACGTTTGCCAGAAAACTTTCGTGCCGACCGGGTGGAAATGGAAATTTCGGAAAACGCTCCGTGGTGGAATCCATTTTCTTCGGGCCGTATTTTTAGTTTCCGCAATCGGAAATGGTAACCGGGAATGTGTTTTTCAATTTCTGTGTGTTTGGTTTTTCTTTTACCTCCCGAAGCACTCCTCCGTACCGATGGCGCGCAAAATTTTCAAGCTCACCATCAGCAAATCATCGAAATTCAATTCTGCGCACGGTCGCAGCAGTTTATGTTGCCTCGTTGAGGTTGCTGAGTATCTTTTTTTCTTTTCTTTGGTCCATATCTTATGCCTGCTTCCGTCATGATAGGATGCGGTGGCAAAGCTGGGACGAAAAATTCATCCCCGGGCCGTGCTGTGTAATTCAATTGTCTCGTGATTTCCTACGATTGGTGCAATTGCAAAATTGTCCACAACGTTCGGCCGGAAATGAACCAAGCGATTGTTGTTGTTGTTGTTGTTGTTGGTAGCAAAAAAGGATACACCGGCCATTGTGAGATTTCGAAAGAACGTGGAACGGTAAGTGAAGAATTCGATTTCGCAATTACAAGTTTTGTTTTCCAAATTTTTCCAAACAGAAATGTTTTTTGTTAGAGAAGAACTCTCTATGTAACAACTGTGCACACTTAAACAATACATCTTTCATATTAAAAAGTGATCATAATACATGACAAACTAGTAAATAGTAAGGACTCACCGTCGAATGTCAAAATGTTCCGCGAATTGCATACCTTAGGGCGTTTTTTACGCCTTGCCAATGAAGCTTCAGTAAATGGTTATTAACGTTAATTGAATTAAATTCTGGTGTCCATTTCAAGGCACCGCCTAATGTTACCTCATTTAAACACAACACCTTACCACCGGAAACAATTTCAGTGTCTTAAATAATGTACCAAAAGCGACCGAAAGCACACAAAAAAAATCACTCACCCTATTTTAACACGCTTAAAACCGCTAAAAGGAACTAACGCTTCAAATTCATTTCATAATAATCAAGCTCAATATTTCATCCATAAACCTTTTCGCAATCCGTACAGCAGCACTATTCCGCTGGCATCGCCATCGTTCCGTCACAGTGTTGTGCCCCGCTCAATCACGATCGCTCACGAAGTGCTTTGTATTTTAGTTTATCGCTTTAATCCCCCTTTCATCATTCATCGTCCCTGGTTTTGGAAAGCGACCATGAAGTTTTACTAAAAGCACAGCGGCAGCATTGAGGTAAAACTCAAAACAACAGCTCACTAAAAAAAAAAACAACGTAAAAACGACGAAAACCGTGCTAAACCAAACCAAACGCGATCCGTCCCTGGTCGCGCTGTGTGTGTGTGTGTCGCTCTATCACCTTTGCCGTTGCTGGCGGCGCGTTAAATATTCAAAGGATCGTAAAACCCCTGAACCCCGGTGCGGTGGAAAGACCGTCACGGGACCGGGTGCACCGGGTTGCCGGTCGGTGGCGGAAACACTTCACTTTAAATATTCTGTCACCCAAAACCACTCAAATCCCACTGCAGCAATCGATCGTGGAGGCGCCCGGGGCCGCAAAGATTGCTACGTTCATGCAATCACGGACCTTTCTCTCTCGTGGCTCGAGCTCATCACCAGCCACCAGCGTCGTCGTCTTCATCATCGCAGTCATCATCATCTTCATCAACGTCATTGTCGTCGTGATCTCGCAAAAGCTTCGCCCGCCAGAAAGCGGCTTAGAAGCTGCGGGTCGCTCCTTTCGGTCGTCGGCAGAAGGCCTCCAAATGATGAGCATAATGAAATATTTAGCAGACAATTTTCTTCTTTCGCTGCGTTGGCTGCCCCGGGAAAATATTAAATTAAAATACACACGCATCGCATCGGAAATTGTCATCAATAATTTATGTCCAACTCGCTCCCAGGTGAACCGACGCGCCGTCAGCTTCCCACGAGTGAGGTGAATCTATCTTTCAATGTATCGTTGCAGCAACAGAGCTGGAGCTGAGATGATTTGGATCTCCGCAGATGGCCCGGCAAGCGTGCGGGTATGTGCGTTTGGTACAAAATCACACCACGGCACACGGATGATGGCAGGTAGCAGCTCTGCCGGAAACGAATTCTGTCGAGAATGGGATGTGCAAATTTCGCAACATGAAGCAGCGGAATGATCCAGCACGGCTTCTCCCACCATCCCCCGGGTGCACATTGCATCATCGCCCCGGGTTGTCATTCCGCACGGCGCTCTGTGCGTTGGGTGCATCGGCAACGGATCGACGAATCAATATTAAATTGCCACTTTACGCTCTCAACCGAAGATGCCGGGACGAGCCGGTTATCGACCGAAGAAGCGGAAATAATATAAGTGCGATGGTTGGCACAATCGCAAACGAAGACATCCCTTTTGGGGCCGCACCGCCCGCACGCCAGCAAAACAATTCCTCGTTATGCGGATTTCAAAATCTTCGCAAACATTTTCCCGATACACCGATCGACAAGAACGGGGGGAAGGATTAATGAAAACAACAGCAAACGCAAACGAGCAGCAGCGACGATGCTCACCGATAAGGATACCAATTTCCCCGTGCAAGAGGACTTCGCCCGGATCGGTGGGAGGTAAAATTGGCAAAAGAATAAACATAACAATAATAAGCGCACTCGCTGTGCCAGTGCGCATAGGAAAGCGCAAGGGGGACAACGTACACAATCGAAATTATAATAACCTAGACTAGCAAAACGCAAACGAGAGCAATCCTGGCTGCCAAGATGCAAGCCAAAAGGATTATATGCTTCTCCGTCGACTTAATTCTTGTTTATTTGTTCTGAGCTTTCTTGCAATTGCAGCGGCTTTGACGGCTCAAGCAACAATCTGTCATTATGTTTCGACTGTGGCGCAATGTTGTTATTTTTTGTCAAAATCAACGGCTACAATCTTGAACCACGAAACGGATGCAAATTTTGGAATGGCTCTTCTTTATTTTGCGATTTAACATATTGCTACTTCTTTATTATTCATTTGGCGACTTTATCGATTCCGATATGCGATAAGCTCAAAATAGGGATTGATATTGAGCTCCAAAATTAAAATAATATTTTTATTTATAAATTTCCTGAAGACCTGATTGAAATTGAAAATTTTAACGTTTTTATTACACATACAGGCAGTCCCCGAGATACGTGGTTCTTCTTATACGCGGATTCGGAGATACGCGGGTTTTGGAAATTTGACAGCTGAACAGGTTAATAGCACAAAAACTCGGCAGAAACATAAAAATTTGATGGATATAATCTTTTTTGGCATATAAAACATTTCTTTCTAACTTATTTTAATGTAATCTTTCTAAAAATCGCTTGATATGCTGAATTATTTAAGAACAGAGAAGTGAGTCGACTCTGTGACTTTGAAGTATAAATGAAATTGGACCAGGATTCGACTTACTCAGATTTTCTTCGGGTTATAGCGGTATAATAGCGTATCTCGGGGACTGCCTGTATTTGTTTAGCTCGATGTGATAAAAAGTGCAGGAAAACAAATATTAATTGTTTTTTTTTTCAAATTCCTTTGCATTCGTACAAAAGTATGCATTCGTAGAATATACTGGTTTCATCACATATAAAATCATTTCCCACGTAAGCTTCATATTTTCTTCGTAATTAAAAGCCATACACGAATCCTTTTTATTGCCAGTCAATTAACAGTCATTTCAACACTTGACTAGAGAAAAAAAAATTAAACGGTATTAAAATGCTTTCCAGCAATAAAATTAATATCGCGCATGAAACGTGCATACTTTCAGTAAATGATAGCAAATGTCGAAATAAAATACAATTTCCGAGGATTAACACTGCATTTTTGGTAGTATTAATGCAAGTGGTAGTATTTAATGAAAACAAAACCGTAATATCATTACATGACAAGAGGATTAATGAGAAAAATAACATTAAAGTGATTTCTGTAATGCGAATTACATGATGATGGTCGTTTTAAATATGCAACATCATTTAATTTCCATTTCATTCCATTTCGATGTGAAAACTATAATTAATTAGAACACATAAAAGCAATATTTTAAATCAGGGCTTGACTTAGACCATGGGTGCGTAAAGTACTGTCCAAAACGGGTGGCTCACGGAAGGCTCCAGTGTGACTTGTGACGCTGTTATTGAAATACTAAATACTGTTAAAGTTAGTTACATTAAAAAGTGTAAGTGGTAGTTTCCTCTAACGCCACCCGCAGACAGAAAAGTTTGAAAATCCCTGCATTAAGACGAACCACACGCAAACAGTGAACGATAGGCAAATTCTAAAAACAGACTCAACGTCTTTCGTAATGCAAACTGAAGCCAATATACAGATCATGATACGAGTGCCTGCCTCAAACGCACAATACGGAAGCTATTTTGAACATTCCTCCAAAATTACATCCCAATTTTAGCGATCCGTCACGTGATGTCGACACATCAAGCCTGCACCATGGCGTGGACAAAGAGACCGATACGCTTTGCTAACTGTCAATTCTTCTTATAGCTAACCTATTTGTATACCTGTTCCGTTTGTCGTGCAGCATGCTTACTGCTCGACATAATTACATTAGCTCACACTGTGTTCCCAGGGCGCGCAAACAAAGCATTTCCCATCTGTACCGCCAAACATCTCAATTGCATTGCGTTGCGATTTTGTTGATTTCTTTATCCACTCGTGCACCCACACACACACATACAGACTGTGTGTATGTGTGCTCATTGTTGTTTCTTATTGTGGGTATGTATTTCATACCTTTTCAACTTGATGTAACTTCCGTACTCCCAGCCGGAAAGATTCTTTTGTTTTATTATCTCCCCTTCCTGCCGGTTCATTGCTTTTTGTACCTTTTCATCAACAGGTTCGACGTACATCACCACCAACGCTGCTCCAAGGCTGCTCCATCGAATGCGGAAGAATCCCATCGCTTACGGTCGGTGCCACTTGTCTTGACTTGGCGTGGAGAGATGAGAGAGACACAACAACAAAAAAAGTAGCAGAACACACAGTACACCTCGTTCGCTTGATTGAAGGCAGCGTGAATGCGAAACAAACAAACAAACAAACAAAAAGTACCCGGAGTACCTTACCAACACGCGCAACGGTACGGCTCATCAACGTCTCTTACCGTCCTGCTTTGGATGGCTCTTCCGGCTTCATCCCGTTCCATTCCCGGGCACGCATTGTATTATTGCGATGATATTGTCAGCGTGCGGCAGGTTCATAAATAATAGAACGTAAAATGAAATGAAATCGACGCCCGGCCAAAGAAACGATATGTTTTCTGCCAACGGTCGCCAACCCCACCACGGGATAGAGAAAGACGCGATTGTGCAAACCATTTCCGTCCGCCGGCGTTCGCCTTTCGCGTGGCACACCAACGAACCGGCGGCATTGTCAACATTTGTTCTATCCATAGATTCCCGCTCATCCGTTACCGAGTGCCTCGAGTGGGAGCTGTGAAAGCGAGACACAAAACCGTTCCCGAAGCACCCGACTGGAAAGTCAACGACGGGCAAAGGGAAGCGATCTGAGCGATAAGTCGTCCTGTGATAACCATCTGGCGCAGTCTTATCCTGCATGGTAACGGGAAGCGTCAAGGGAAAAGGCGCGAAGAACGGGGAAAGGACACAGTTTGCCTGACGGAATCAAATCGTGCCCGGTACGGTCCCTTCGTTTCGGGTTGGGTTTTTTGGCCATCGTTCTCGTGCCCAGCAAATCCATGCCGGTAGCATGGATGAGGTGAATTTTCAATGCTTACACGTGTTTTTGTCGGAATTTCGCGTGCTTCTAACCCATATTCTTCTTCCCGTCAAATTCGTGCTGCTGTTGCGTTTGTTACATACATAAACACACACACACACACACACACACACACACACACACACACACACACACACACACACACACACACACACACACACACACACACACACACACACACACACACATACACGATAGTGTTTTTTGTTGTTGTATGCTTTCGTATGAATAACCAGGCGTCTCCATCAGCAGTCGATTGCCGCGTGCGGCGTGAGACAAAAAATGACAAAGACGCCGGTCCAGCTAGTGGCCGGAAAAATACGGCAAAACTTAAATAAAACATTCCTTCTGTACCGGTGACATGGTTCACCTCTTTATGCTAGCAAAGCGCCGGCAAAAAAAAAACTACTGTGTACAAAACCGGCAGGTTTCGTTTCTTACCTTTTGATTTCGTCTGAAGAGTGGCACGGTCCGTTTTTGTGGCACCAACGCTTACCGAAACCACAAACGCAATTTCGTACAAGTGAAAAGGAAGCACGTTGCAATGAGCATATTACCGTCCGGATTACTAGCGGATCGGATGCTGTCTCCTGTTTTTTTTTTTGGGTAGCGCTTCTTTCTTTCTTTTTAGCTGTGATCACTTCAACCACCTTTCCGTGAAACGGAGGAGCGTGTAGTTTTCCATTTGCTCCGGTATCAATTTACCAAGGATAACAGAACTGTATATAAAAAAAGCGAAACCACAAGCTGACGGAGAGGAAATATAGTGAAGGTGCATAATTCAGATCCAGTTTCTTTCAGTATCATTTGACTTTCGAATGCTGCCCAGTAGTGAACGATTGCCGAACTGAAGTCGCTTGAACCACAAGATAGAAGATAACAGAAAAACTCTATTGCAATTTGATAATACTTAAGAACTCAAACTTAAGCTTTTGCGGTGTATAATATTTGATGTCAATTTGTTTTTTAAATTATTAGACTAAAAACTAACAACTAATTTAAATTTTTAAATAACATTTCACATACAAAAAACTAAACCAATACAACTAATCATGTTTAAAAATGTTAATGATATGATATAAAATCGTTCAAGACGAGTCAGTACAAAATTAGTATAATTTTTCAAAGATGCATAAATTCGTCGAATATTCGCAACGGTTTACAAAGCACGCAAAAGTTATAGTTTGATGCGTTTTTTTATGTTTTAGCATCTGCAATAAAAGCATTTACGCACATGCAATAAACCCAAGCACTGCCATCATTCAATTGCGCAGACCAATGAAGCTGAGCATTTGTTGAATCTGAATGAGAATGTTACACGACATATGAATCTGCAGAAAAGAAACTCAATAAATTTCGTTTCAATAAAAATTGTATCTTTTTTTATTCAAGAAAAATGGACAGGCTGAATTGAAAAGGACACATTATACCTGGTGTACTCGGCCGTGGTACAAATTTTCATTCAAAACTAAATTATTTTTGTTATTCAAGTAAATTTTGTTTTTTTATACATTTATTTTCCCTTTTTTTCTTATATTGTCAGCCTCCAATAATACATCACGCTTTATATAGAATATAAATTCTAAGTTTGAGTTAATGCAAAAATAGATTTGGATAGATAAGGCTTTAATTAATGCGATACCTAGAGTAGCGATTTATATTATAACTAAACATAAATCGGACCTATGAATCATCAAACATTAATAAGTACTTATTCAGATACAGAACGTCACAAAACCATATTAAAGCTAAATTAAAACCTGCAGTAAATTATTGATAATAATGAAAAATAAAAATTGCCTATAATCTATTTTAAGAATAAAGCTATTTACTCATTTGGACGACCTTTCTACAAACCCTTTGCTTAAAGATACCGACTAATAATACCTCCCAAGAACATCCATTTCCCAATCGATAAGAATAGAAATAAACTCTTCCATACGAAAAGTGCGTCTAAAATACGTGTTTGTCGTACATCCGTAAGCAACCTTCCACTAACAATCATGAGCCATCCGATGGATTCATTTCAATTACGCATCTTTCTACAACAAAAAAAACAATGCAAACGGAAACAGCCCAACGAGACCAAAATAGCACTAGACAGTCATTCTCACTCACTCATGCTGAACTCAATTTCCAAAGCCACCTCCCCCGAGATAACCGTTTTTGCTCACTCACCCCGCGCGAAGGCGAAGGAATTCGGCTCATTTTATGATCAGGCTTTTTTATCCTCTCGTTCTCGTTTTTGGCTTTTTACATCCCCACCGCTCGTTTATGTTTTTGCACGCGCGTTTTCGCACGGCAGACGGTAAACGCTCGCCTAATAAATTGCTAAATAACTTCAGCAATCGCTTCGCCTCCAACCGAAACGCGGCGACGGCTACGGCTGCGACAGCCAAACCCACGTGCCGGTGCGTCACGAAATTGATATCATCCACTGCGGACAACAGCAAAAAAAAAGAGCACCTCCCCGAAGAAATGTGTGCGCCCGGATGAGAAGAATTTAAAGTAAGAAAGAAATGGGAACACACGCGCACCGTAATCCATGGCGCAACAGTGGCACGTGGAGGTGAAGGCTACCTCCACTCTTTCGCACCAGTAGGCTTTGGCGGGCAATAAGGAAAAGGCGCACAACTTTGTGAGTGTGTGTGTGTGTGTGCGTGAGAGGGTGGGGGTGGGGAATGCGACGCGTTAGCATCGTGACACTCTGGGTACCACACTTCAAAGTGATTTAATTTAACGAGAAACCGAGTGCTGTTCGAGGAAGGGCGAATAATAAAGCATAAGAAACGCAGCGAACTTCATGGTGCAAAGTTCCTGCTAGCCGCCGCCAGATGGCGCATCCGATAGCGAACCAAGCAAAAAAGGGACAAAAGGGAACGGCACAACCTTTGGTCCGTTTTGTCGTGCACACCGGAAACTATAACAAGACCCGTTTTCCCGCATTCCCCCACACCACTTTCCCACCTTCGCTCGGGGTAGACCAAATCGAACCACGCGTTAGCACCCGTTTTGCGAACGAGACCGATGGACACCTTCCATTCTGCGCCTCCATACCACCAGAAGGGCGCACCAGGGGAAGATATTGTCGCGTCTTCTTCATTATGCAAATTTATTCACCCTCGACGAGCGATCGACAACACGGGGCACGTTTTTCACCGTCGGGCGACGCTGGCGATCCGTGGAAAAGTGTTTGTTTCTGGTATGCCTATTATTACAATAAGCCTGCATACACCGGGGTTCCCCGTGGGTTTTCCTTCTTCCGTTCCACTTCCCCTCTCCCTCCTACCGTTGTTGTCATCAGCGTGGTGAGAAATCATTTTTCCTGTGCTCTCTTTCTTTCCCACTTATTGATCAGCGTCTTTAGTCGCCCGGCGTAGTTTCCCTGTACCCTGTTCCGTCATCACCGGTTACGCGTAGGCATTCGCTCTGACCTCGAAGGATCCGCTTAATATGCCACAATTTGCACAATAATGGCCACGGCATCGTCGGGCGACAAGGGTTGAGGCATCAGGCATCCTTGACAACACCGCTTGATGGTTGGTCTTCGGATTGGTGTTAAAATGACAGTTGGAAGATTTTCAAGTTGCTAGAAAATGCGACAGCAACATTTAAAACAACCACATCGTTACACAATGAATTGAACTAATAGAATAATAAATTAAAAAAAGGAAAAATAAAATAAAAAAATATAAAAAAATGAAATAATGATAATAGAAAGAGATCATAAAACAATTATATCTAACTGCAAACATAACAAAATTATTAAAAGAGTTGACAGTTGAGTATGTTGATAAAATAACATAAAAAAAAAACATCAACTTGATCGAGCATAACAACACACTAAACAGCAAAATGAAACATAATTCAAATACCCTGTCCAATTTTTTGAGGAAAGTAAAACTAAACATACAAAAGTGTTTTAACGTAGAAGCATATTTTAATTAAATTCACACAACATACGGCAGATAACAAATACACACTAACTTGCTGTTTTGTATTGCATTCTTAGCCTTAGCAGCATGAACGCCGACCGACCCCGCGCGCTAGCAAAACTTGTGGAATCTTCAATTTACAGCTTTTAAATTATTTGCAGCCTTTTTGAAGCGAAATTACTATCTCCTAACCAACCTTCCCTGTTTTTTTCCGGCCACGCCACTCCACTTCATTCCACCTTCGCCCTTCGATCCCTCGATCCCCTCCGAAGACGGTGGGAATGTTGTTTGACTTGTTGTGTTTGTTCCTTGTTTTTTTGCCGTTCCACTTTTAAGCACTACCAGCGGCAACGGACACGAAAGCCCCCTTTCCCCAGAGCGAAGTGATCAAACCAACGCCAAAGTGCGCGCCATAATCTGTAAGCGTAATGAAAAATTTACTCACACTTCCACCCGTGGCATCTTGCCGCTTTTGTCCGGCATACCCGCTAGAGTAATGCAACTTCCACTTGTTTGTACATTTTCCGACCGAAACCATGTCATTATTTCCGCTCGCGCGTAGATGCGCGTCCATTAAAATATAATGAGACAGGACGAATGGCGCTGCAATGCTTAGCGCGTTAACGTTACGCTGCAACACACACTTACGCTTTCTGGCACGGAAGCATATGCTTTGATCTGTGGATGGACAGATTCGGGCAGAACGCAAAAGAAATCATCCCCCCTTTGGAAAGAACACAAAACTCGCTGGGGGTTTTTAAAATCACCAAGTGGATCCGGTTGTTAATGCAGTAAAGATTTGGTTTGCTTCCGGATTTTCTTACGGCGCTGCACGCGTACGGAACTTCTGCTACAACGGTGATGGCGCCCTTTTCCAGGGGCCATTTTGGGTCCGTTTTTTTTTTTGCTTCCCCCGATGGTACTTCATTTATTTATTTTTTTACTTCCTTACGATCGTTCATTTGAAGCTTCATTTTTCCATTCCGTGACCGTTGTTGGGAAACACTTTCTTTGAAAACTTTCCATCCCTGTCCCGATGGGGGGGGGGTGAGAGCTTCGAAGCCTTAAAGGTGTAAAGGGAACTCTTGACCAAACGAAATTGTTTGCATCCGGTGGTGCAGTTCAGTGTGCACTAGCGCCGACCACTTTTACCCACCAACAAGAGTGCACCGCACTGCAGTGTGAGTTTGCGGTGATTTGAATTAGATGAGTGGTCCCTAACGGAACCATTATCCTACCGTGCCCATCTCCATCTCCACTGTTCCTGTCTGTCTCCGCTGCGAAGGAAGCAGGTTGTTTCCCCGGATGTGAAGTGCATCCACTTTGACCACCCTATTGTGAGCTAATTCTTGCCCACTTGTACCTTTAGAGTGTGCTAAGGCTGCTTAGGTTAGTCTCGGCTTCTTCCATTGGTATCATCGAACCGTGAGTGTGTGTGTGTGTGTGTGTGTGTGTGTGTGCACACTCGGTCTATGTGGCCCTACCACTCACTTGTGCATACTAAAGATTGTCCTTAACGCGACACCTCTGGGTTTCTGCATGCTACTGCGCCCGTACACTTGACGTGTGTTAATGCGGATGCGGAAGTGGCACATTTAAAATTCATAGTGTCGCAAAAATTGACACCATTACGGTGGGTTGTTTGGTTTGGTTCGGTTTCCTACGGACGGACGGTAGTGGCAATGTGTGGTAACAACGCAAACAAATTTTCTTACACGAATTCCTTTCGTACAGTGTAGCCCATTAATATAACAACAAATAGGGTCTCTACACTACATCAAGGTTAATTTACATTTCAAATTTTAAAAACACCATAAAAGCACTGTAAATCGATCAAAATCTTCATCAACAAAATGTATAAAAACCATGCAATAAACGCCTAACATCATGCAATGCGCATTACATATTGGTCCAATGTCTTGGTTCGCATTTTTCAAACCACTTTTCGTGCAGAATCCGAACATCAATTATTATATAAATTTCCAACGGACATTTCTGTAAATGCCTCAGCACAACAACCGATTTATCGACTTAAGTAGATAAATTTTCTTACTGTGAGCAAATTGTGCAGTCGTTTGAGTTATATTGAATACCGATAACTTTTTTTACTAACTGACAGTTTCTTTAATCCACATTCTTTCTTCCCGTTTGTTTGTTGCAGTGCCATTCTGCTACTTCCTGGCTAAAGTGACAGTTTGCTTTAGATAGTCTTAGCTTTATTAATAAATGAAAAGCCAAACCGTATTTGTCCAGATACATCTTAGTTAATTTTTAAAC
This sequence comes from Anopheles moucheti, assembly GCF_943734755.1. Classification (NCBI taxonomy): domain Eukaryota; kingdom Metazoa; phylum Arthropoda; class Insecta; order Diptera; family Culicidae; genus Anopheles; species Anopheles moucheti. The sequence continues at coordinate 45,603,264 of NC_069140.1, forward strand.
ATTTTTAAGTTTATATTCTTTTTGTACTTGAATGTATCGGAATTTATTTCAGAACTTTATTTTTACTAAAATGATAAATAAACTCATAGATGAAGTCGATAAACATTATAAATCTAAACTAAATTTGATAATCACACCATATTTATGACCCCTACTGTACATCCAACGTGAGTGCAACCATAACACCGTAGATCGGGCAATTGGGCGCCACCAGCAACGACACCCATGCTCAAGGAAATCGGCCGGAAGTTAACTGCATACAGGCAACAATCCGTCAAACCGTGCCCGGTTTAATGATTCCGCTCCCTTCACGCTCCCCTCTACCATCCCCAACCCCGCTCACTGACAAAACCCGCTGCATCACAATCTGCGAGGGAAACCTGCACCAACAAGTGGTATTTACATTAATTGTTGGATAATTAATTTGCATTTAATAGCAGACGAGGGACACGTTGCTACCCCGGCGCAACGACAGCACGCGAATGGAGGTGTCGCTAAGATGTGGCACCATGTGCCGCATTAGCAAGATCTCTCCGACCCGGTTCCACCGACCATGGCATGATTGATGAAGACACTCCACCCCGGGTAAGGACTGGAACACCCGGAAACCCCTCAAGGATTGCTGCTAAGTGGAAGGGCGAACGGAAGCACCTTGAAGTGGGCACTAGGCGTGTGTGTGTGTGTGTGTGTATTTGTGTGAGTGTGTGAATATGTTTACTGGGAAGTAAGCTCCTTACAGGACGAAGCTTTAGAGAGAGAGAAAGAGAGAGAGAAAGAGAAAGGCAGCGATACGTCAGCATGCTTCACTCCAGACCAATGATGGTAATACACTCCGGCCTTGGAAGCGACAATTTCTTCCTTCCGTTGTACCGTGGAAGTGTCTCAGCAACCTGGTTTTGTGATGCTGACGCTGTACCACTGCTCAACACCAGTATGTGGACACGAGTATGCTACACGAAAACAGGATCACCTTCAATGGACAATACCGTTCCGTGGAACATTTGTCTGAACAAACTGTTTACCCTTTTGCTACGTTATGTGCTCCTGTTGGTTCTTTCCATTTTGTTCACTTCTCGTAGACCAAACGTTTGATGAGTGTTTGCCCCTTTTCCATTCCTTTCTTCGTAGCTTTTCGCGATACCATTGTGTTTGTAGGGGTTGTTTGTTTTCTTTTTTCCCTCAAAAATTAAACCTGCACATGAACGTTTCACTGACGCTGCTTTTGATTGTAGTTAAATGGGTTCTTGCGTTTGAAGCATATCATAGAGAATCCAAAGTGGATGAATACTTACGTAGAACACAAACCACTGTCTGCTAATTGCTTATTATTCAACGTATGTCGAACAGTATTTAGTCGAATTTTCGAGGCATTACGTCGGTGTTCATCGAGAATTACTTGAGTTACTTGATTGTTTTCCTTGAAATAAATATTAACGTCCAGATTTAAATGAAGCAACGCCGAAAGGTATGCAATGCACCTGACAAATTTATCCTATTAAGGCTTAAATCAATGCTTTTACTTTCTTTGGTGTCGCTTTTCAATCGTCCCATTCAAAATACCCGGTAAACCGGTAAATAAAACATTTAATTGCCGTACAAATGTCCCCAATAAAACATCGGCTTGCAAAACAACAACTACACTCCCGACCGGCGTTGCATTTAAACGCGCGCATGTGGCAACGCATTTACAGTACATTCAATTACCACACGCAGGAAAATATGTAATTAAACACAATAAACGCTGTTGTAAAAGTGAATGTTTGTTCTCCTGTTCCTTTAATCACTGTCCCAACAATTATCCCACCAAAGAGAAAACAAAAAAAAACAACCATCAGTTTAGCGCGTAAAACGGTGAATGGGAAATGGCAAAAAAAGGGCTTACAGTACATTTCGATTCGCGTATAAATCTTCGCTTAATTCGCCAGTATGACGGTGGGACTGATTTTTAATGCCCAACCAACCCGACCCACTCGGTCCGACCGGAAACAATGCTCACCCAGACGTATGGAATCGAAACCATCCATTATTGATTATTATCGGATTGTTGCTCCATGTTTTTTTTTTGTTTTAATTTCGTTTTGTATTTCATGTTTACCTTCCAATGCATTCGCTTGTGCTGTATTTAAGTTCGATTTTTCGTTCCCATTCGTCGCGTTGCGCTGCGACATAATCTCTTGGCAGCTTGGCGGCAGCACTGTTTGGAGTAAGAGATGCATACGGGACCAAACAACGAAAAGCATAAACGGAGCTTTGTGTTTCATCATCTACTCACAACGCTTGTGCTACCCACAACGCACTGCATTTCAGTAGTCGCTTGCGTTTTTATAGAAAAAAAAACCCCAAAAAGACGAGTAGTGTTGCATTCACAATTTCATTTAAATTATTAAAAGGGAATGTAAAAATTCCTGCTCGAAATCTATTGCAATCCATATAAAATTTAGTTTTGTTTTTTCCATTGGTTTGGTTTATGTTTTACTATTTAACAAGTGTGACAAAAGGTTGTTTGGTTGTAAATTCCAATAACGACACCTGAATAAATAAAAAAGATAATATTGTAATGCAAATTGCATACCTTCCGGGGTTTATGAACCTGTACTGTTAAAAAGTCCTGCCTGTAATATTTGTCATAACTTTCCGCAACTCCCACTGTTTTCATTTTGCAAACTTTAACAAGACATGTCATCTGAGTTGATTATCCTTGCTTTATGGTTGCCGTTTGTTTACCCATTTGCATCCTCCTTATGCGTTGCCACAATCGCTCTAGTTTAATCATTCAGTGTAGCCACACACACACACACAAAAAAAGCCACTTTATAAAACAAACTGCTTTAAAATGCAACCAAACAAACGCAACTCACCGTGCGCAAATGGCTGTATCTGAAAAGCGCATACTGCAACGGCGCTGCGATCCCACACCGGACAAAATATGTTGACAATTTCCGTGCGTGCTTTGCGTTTCGCATTCGGCCGTGCTTCTTGTGCTTGCTGCTTTTCATGGGGAAAAAAGGGGGACCGGGGCAACAGAAACAGTTGTTTATTATTTTATCTCACTCAGCACGCGACATCCCGGACCGTTTGCGAATGCACCACGAATGGAGCCCATTATCGCACACACTTTTACACAATAAATAAATGGCAATGTGTAAATTGCTCATTTAATTAATTCTTCGGCCAAGCTGCCCGTTTTGTGCGCTGGCTGCATTTCCGCCAGATGGCAATGCGGGCACATTATTCGCGCAATCGAGCAGATTTTTCCACAAAAGCTGACAGCCGTGCATACCGCCGCCATACGCTGATGGGATGAGAAATTATTGTCCGCTCAAAGCACCCGTGTCTGGCGGTGCCACTGTCCACTGGCAATGGATTAGAGCGTCAACTATCGCTGGTCAGCATTTAAAACGTAGCACTCTCGAGGTCTCATTATGCTGCCGCTTCCGTTCGTCCGTGTTTTGGTCGGTTGCATAAAGCGATCGTCTAATTGTTGTACAACCATTACCAGCTGAGCAAATTACCACCATTCACTCTTAACGCTAGGCGAAGCAATTATGCCCATCCCCGGCATCTCCTGCCTACCAATTTCGGTCGGGAAAAATACATACCGGTTTTTTTTTGTTCGTTGTCACGCTCAGTACCGACACGCTGAACACGGAACTGGTGCCAATCAAGCGAGATTTTCCTAGCCCAAGCAGTATGGCCGTAGCAGTATGCAAATATTAGCTCTTGTCGGCGATATTGAACTACACACGATTGAAGATTCGCAAAAATTGCCCCCGAGGTCAATGCTAACAGAATCAATAGTCGCTCTGCGTGATCCCGAGTGTGGTTCGATATGATAGAGCGGAAGGCTTTTATTTAGCTACCGCAAATACGGCTGCTAGTGAAACTCAATAAATGCACTACCATCCGGATATGATGCGTTTTTAAAACGGTAGAATTTTTTTAAAATCTCTTCAATATTTATGATTGTTTCTCCCCTTATAATTAGCGTGTATTAATTGCCAAAAAAAACTTTACTCATATAATTCATTACAGCAATATCACATAAATGCGTTTTGCAGCACAAATCGATCCATTATAACATAATTAGTTAAACATTAATTCTTTCGATTATGTCTTTTTGCTATAACGCCTAAAAGTATGCAATCAGCATGTATTTTTATTCATGCATGGACTATTGTGAGGCTGTTTCAACATTGACTATTGCTCTCAGCGACTACGTGACTTCGAAAAACATACCGAAACTTTATCTGCATTTTAAAGCCAACAAGACATCATTTGAAACCAACTTCCTTAGTTTCGTTTTGTTAATTATGGCTTTGGTGTATATCGCGGCACTAATAACCTCCCAATAGGTTTCACTAAACGGGAGTGAATCTTCAGGGAAACTTGCTCAACAAGTGTTGACATTTTCCAAATATTATTCAACATAGTTTCGACTGGAAAATCATAAAACATCGCGACAAGCAACTAACCTGTTGTGCCTAAAACTGAATCATCCGAACCAAACGCTCCAAGCGATTACAAAATGCTACGCCACCTTCCGTACAGTGTCATTGTAATTTCCAACGAATCATGTCCGTATGCCCTTTTTGTGGCCCGTGTCCTCCCCCTTCTCAATTCCTGCGACGTTTGGAGTGGAGGTGCGTCCCAACGTATATAGCTCGCGATCTAATCCAGTCGCATGAACCCATGCGCTCGCTCGTTTAATTATAGCTTCAGGCACGAAAATTGCTTCCGACATTATTCTGTTGACGATTGGCCGGGTAAGGAGCCCGATTCGGTGCATCGCTGTTCCGCGGGGGAACGGAGAAACGGTACGGTACGGGCACGAGGAATACTAAATCCCCTCGATAAAACAGGCGAAAGTTGCTTTACCCGGAGTCAGTCGGACCGGGCAATTGTGCCGGTCCCAGGGGATACGTAAATGACTGCTAATAGCTCCAGCAGGATACGTGAATCCTGGGCGGGCGATGGTCTCGATCCCGCCGGGGTACACGCGGGGTCTGCAGGACAGCTGGGTTCACTTCGGCACGAACTACAGCCCAGGAGATAACGAACCCTACACGCTCCAAATCCACCAAAGTGGGAACTCAAGCACGACAGACCGAATTCGAACCGTGGGGCTTGTCCGCCCGATGTTGATTAGTTGCACGAAATACTCTCGCACTAATTGATACTTACGCGGGCACTGAGCGGTACCGTGAGTGGGCAGAGAAGAACACTTCTTATCCCCGGGATCGGGATGAAGGGTGGATTATGCGCGTAAGTTATAGCCACGGCACCGGGCAGGAGTGATAAAAATGCTGACCCTCGTCGGGCCTGGACTGCATGCATTGACTTTGGAGGTTAATTTTGTGCGCCCGATCAAGGTGGCCCGAATCGGAGTAGTTTGAGTTTCGTACAGTAAATGGGGACCCAGCGTGCTGTCGTGAGAAATGTTTTAAAATACAAATTCATTTATGCTGCTAGTGCGACCAGAACGGTATGGTACGGTACTCGCCGTGGAGATGGGTGACTGAGTTCATAAATTTTCTATTTTGACAGCACAAGCGATTTGCCCTAAATGGGGTATTTTTAAAGCCACAATTCGCTGCACTGCGAGTGCTGGCTGAAATAAATCTTTTCAACAAACACAACAGCCACCCATTTCCTTCCGTTACAAAACGAGCAAACCATGCACCGTTTAAGAACGGCGGCGTTGGCCATTTCAATTATTTCCTAGTGCGCCAAGAAAGATTTAATTTAAATTTGTTTTTAGATTGATGTTTAAGGTTTTGGTGAGAAAGCTTATCGGCCTTTCCAATTTCCTCCTTTCTACAGATTATCTTTTGTTTTGATTATGTTTTTATTTGAATTTATCTCATGCACTCAAACCGTTTTAAAATGTGGCATTGTAAAATTTTTATTTTTACCTAAATGAAAACAATAAAGAAATGAGCGCAATATTAAAAATTATGCAGAAATTAGTTTCAAGTATAATTTCTATACAACTCGTCTGCATTAAGACCAATTTGCTCTATCAAATTTGTCTTTTTAAGACAATTTACTAAATATATTTTATTTATTTTTCTTCAAATTTTCATGACGATGTGAGTTTGCCCTATTCCTTCCTAGGTGGCGCTGCAGCATCAACCGAGCGCACAATCTTTCACACAAGCTTGGTCACCATTTGCATCACTATGGGTTCTATCGGTACTCTTTTTTATTTTTCATTTTAACATTTAACATTCATTAACTAAAAACTCGGCCTTGTATGCAGGAAATGATTAGTAAAACTATGCACTATTGTAAATTTAAAGCAGGAGGAAAAATACAAACAGAGAAGTCTAGGAAGTATGATTAGAGGATAGAAGACGAGAACAAAAAGAGTTTGGGAACGAGTTGTACTCAAAGGAATGGAAATTTTATGTGTGTTTTTTCATGTATTATTTTTGAAATTTTCCTATTATTTTAAAATGAAGAACACTTTTTTAAATATAATTAATTGTTATTAATCCTCTGAACATTAAACCTAGGTTAACATTAAAAGTGGCAGCAAAATGAAGGAATAGTAGCATCAGTACATTTTTCAAAACAAAGAACAAGATAATATAACATTAACAGCTCAATTTAACGGATTATGGATCCGAGTACAGGCAGTCCTCGAAATACGCGGATTCGGAAATACGCGGTTTTTAGAAATTTGACAGCTGAGCTAGTTTATAGCGCAAAATCTTAGCAAAATAGTGAAATATTTGGTCAAAAATACTTTTCTGTGTCATATAAAATATTTGTTTTTTATCTCATTTTAATGTATTCTTTCGAAAAATCCCCTGATTCGCTAAATAAATTAAGTGCAGTGACACAAGTCGACTATGTGAATTTTGAAGTATAAACGAAATTGTACCAGGATTCGACTTACGCAGAAATTCGAGTTTTCGCGGCGAATTTTTCCCAAGTTAGAGAGGTCCGCTATAATAGCGTATCTCGTGGACTGCCTGTATTTACAAGTTATGGGCTTGAACGCACCCACTTATGTGACCCAGTTTCCTATACACTCATGCATAGACATTCCGTTGTTTATGCTGTTATCTTGCAATACTGTGACACCTGTTGATATTTACTTTCCATCAACAATATCTCGTTCGCAACACGAACCCTGCAACAAGTTCCTGTTGCTGCACTGGAACTTCAACTAACCACGTGTTGCACATCCGGCACGTGTTTACCGAACCGGCCGGTAGTTGCCATTGGAGATGATTGCTTCGGCAACTGACACTTTGTTACATTTTCGTTTACCGGTAGTAAACAAATCTAGCAAATTTTCATTCTTAGCAGGCTGCAGCTTATTGTGTATATGGTTTTAAAGAAGTTTTATCCGTTTCCTCAAAGTTTTAAAGTAACGTTCATTAAAGAGTTGTAATAAATACGAGGAAAGGAATGAGACGAGCAAAGAAACCGAAACCCAAACTCAAGCGTCATATTGAAGATGTTCCTTTTTACAAATTCAGTCACGGACAGGATGAACTACCACTTGATCCAGCACGCACCTTTATAGACGAGCAAATCGGTAAGCTGTTAATGCCCCCGATGCAAATTACAATTATATTTCTTAATGCTTAACTATGTTTTAAATTTTGTAGGAAAAATACACTCCACTAAATCGAGCTGCTTCACCAAGGATTACAGTCTGCATCGTGCACCACGTGGGGATGGAACGCTGGACCCCGAACTCTTCCCTTCCGAATGTACCGCGATGTTCACTCAACCAGAACCCAGCCCGCGTCCTTCGACATCGAACATTTACCGTCGCGGTGTACCTGCCCGAGACGTTCGCGGTGGTGGTTTACCAGCGAAAGACAAGGACGCTACCGATCGTATGATCGATGTGTATAAGCGTTTTCGGTTGAAAATTTTCCACGACTTGGCGCTTACCAAACCGGTCCTGCGAAGCAATGAGTTTTTTCGTCGCTATGGCCGCCCCGATGATGACGGGCGTCGTAAGCTGCCCTCGCTTTGGCGAAAAAAGCGTCCGCAAAAGTTTCAGTTTGATGAGTTCGCTTACCGTACGCCGGAAGAAAATGAGGAAGCATTGCGCCGCATTCAGAAACATCTGGATAAGATGATCGCCAAAAGCATACGAGAGGCTGAAAAGCGGCGTCGGGAAAAGGAAGAGCAGGAACGAAGACCCCAGTTTGTATGTTGTCTATTATCGCTGGATTCATGCTAGATATCGCTAAGCAAATTATATCCTTTTTTCCTCCCTCGCAGTGTACCTCAAAGAGCAAAAATGTCTATCAGGTGAAGGTGAAGAAGAAAAGGCTTACTAACGAGCAGTACATCAAGAAACTTAAACAATCCGAAAGCATGTAAGTACTTGTTGCTTTACTTTACTTCATCCCTTTACTTATCTCTCTCTCTCTCCATCTTCTTTCAGGAAACTTAAATACCTACAAGCCTTACTGCCTGTTCACCCCGATGAACAAAAAGACAAGATACTGTTACGCTACGAGCACAACTTTCGCCATGCGATGTGTTTCTTCGACGACGCAATGAAGCAGCGTACGCTTAACGTGCTAGATCAGTTGGATGTACGGAAGATCGATCACTACCCTTCACATCTTATCAAAAAGATCATTCCACGGGTGGATCACCGGCTCAACTATCTCAAGCAAGCGTATAAGTTTATGCTCGAAGAAGAACAACTGTGGCCCAACGTATACCCGGAGGTGATGCTGATGGACTATCTTTTCGATACTGATCATGGCGTGTCTCGAGATCAGGCGGTGTTCTTCATCATTCTGCTGATGGACCTGCAGGAAGACTATCGGTACTATGTAAAACGTGCATTTCTTCGTTATATATTACGCTCGGAAGTGGAACGATCGCGCCTTCAGCTTGCAATTGAACCACCCGAATTCCCGATCGCCACTATGGTCGCTCCGGTACCATGGAAGTGCTCCATACAGCTGGCAAAAAATCGACTCGAAGAGGTGCTCATGATAAACCACCCTGTACTGCAGGCGATCAACATGCTATGGCACAAGCTGTACAGCAATCTACTGGTCGTCGATTCGGTCAAATTCTACAGCACCGATATCCCAATGCACGCGGATAAAATAACCGAGATGATACACAACAGCTGTCGAATAACGAGAGATGTAACACATGCCCTGCTATCAACGCAAAATTCGTCACAACTTCCTTTAAAACGTATTTCAATCTTTTTCCAGATATTGATCAACGACTGGATGCCACGGGTCGCCGATCTGGTGGACGTGATGCGCAAGTACTGGAAAGATCTGGTACCGCGAAACTCCACCCATGGTGGACGCGGCACAATCTTTTTCAACTGCATACACGCCCTCACCTCGTACCATCTGCAGGAATTGATCAAAAAGAGTCTCGATCATCTAGTCGAAGCGCTGGAAGTGTACCGGGAGGGCGATGTTGCCGGCGAGGAACCGAAAGTGAAGAAGAAACCCTTCATGACGCTAACCGTTTCGGTGGTTGGACAGCACCATACGGATATAGAGAAAACTACGGAGAAAACGGACCTTTCCCTGTACCAGGTGGATGACGATGATCCGGACATACTAGCCTCCGAGTCGGACGACTTCGTGCTGACCAATGGCGATGAACGGAGAACTTCCTTTATTGTGAAAAGCAGTGGCAAGATTATCATCTATCCGTACATGGAAGAGTTGCCCGATCTGTTCAAAAGTTACTTCGTCAAGATCTTAAAGGTGGGCTACAAGATCCCAAGGCTCGAGTACTATCTGACGCAGGATGAAAAGCAGCTGGGCTACCTGCACTTCATACGCACCGACAACGATGACATGAAGAAGTTGTACGAGCGTGTGAAGAAGATTGTCATTGCCAACCAGACCGGTCCGACGGTGTACTTGTATCCGATGTACGAGTACTATTTCCCGGTGCTGGCAAACAAAATGAAGCTGATAACGGAGGGGATTTTTTCGCAGCTGGAACTACCACCGCTGGACATTTTTAAAGAGCTGGTCCAAAAATTTACCGATTTGCTAAATGGCATCTATTATCTGCGTGACTTTATACCACTGAATTTATTCATGCTCGACAACAGCAGATTAAACAAGGTGCTCGAAAAGCTGGTGAACGATCTCAAGAACTTTGTCATCAACTATTTCATCACGCTCAACCAGGTGGATAATAGAAGGTGAGTGTGAGTGGCCTCTTTACGCAACTAGATTAATCATTACTTTTTGTATTGCTTGCGCTAGAATTTGCGATGAATTCGAAGATATGTCACTACACGCTGGCGAGCGTCCCAAGGAAACGCCCGAAGTGGTCGCACTGCAAAACTACCTTACCCAGTGCCGAGAGGAGCGCATGTATCAGCTAACGTCGGAGATAAAACAAGTCGCTCAGCGGGTTATTTTCTTGCTAACTCATGCGATTCTTGACCGTATGTAACTTTTTTTTTCTTCCAATCACTTAGTATTTCGTGCTCAAGAACGGTTTCTTTCTTTTCATTCCGCTCGTTCCGCTACCTTAGAGGAAGACATCAATCTCAACTCCCGACTGTTCCTGTGGCCAAAAGAGCTGGAAAAGGTGCTCGATCTAAGCGGTGCCCGATTGTCGGTGGTGCGTGAAAATCTTGAAACATCCCTGCGTGAACGTCGCGTCAAATTCGAGCAATATCTGATGACGGAAAAGAAAAAGATGGACCACTTCCGTACGAGAGAAATACGCGAAATGCTCTCGTTGGACGATCTGCGCGATAAAGTCGATACGGTGGATGGACTGATGAAGATTTTGGAAGTATTTATCTGAACGCTTGGTTTGGTTTCCATTCAATGACACACGCTTGCTAACATAATTGTGTTCTTCAGGATTGTAGCCGAGAAGCGAAGGAAATCAACACCAACGAGAATCTGCTCCAGATCGATCTGTCCTTCTTCCCGTCACTCAATGAGATGATCGAAAAGATGGGACCGGTTGAGAAGCTGTGGCACACAGCATACAAGTTTGATACCTGTCATGAGGTGTGGTACTTTGGTCCTTTCAAAGACCTCGATGCCGACATTATACGGAATGCGGTTGAGGAAATGTATCAAGCTATATCTGTGCTGCTAAAGGAGCTCACCGGTAGCCCTCAGGCAAAGCGTGTCGCCGAACAGATACGCATGAAGGTGGAAAAGTTTAAGGTGTACCTCCCGATACTGGAGTCCGTCTGTCGCCAGGGACTGTGCGATCGCCACTGGAAGCAGATCTCGGAAGAACTGGGCCAAGAAGTGAACCCTGCCGTGCACAATTCGCTCAGCCAAATGGTGGAGATCGATATCGTCAAAATACAGGAGCGTCTCGAGGAGATCTCCAACGCGGCCGGTAAAGAGTACGAGCTGAACATCCAGCTCGTAAACATGCAGGAAGAGTGGACCGACGTGGTATTCGTTTGCGTACCGTACCGGGACAGCGATATGTACATCCTATCCTCCGTCGATGAAATCCAAACGCTGCTGGACGATCACATTCTGAAGGCGCAGGCGATGCGAGGATCACCGTATATCGCTGCACTCGGCACGAAAGCAAACAACTGGGAGGATAAGCTCATTTCTATGCAAGACATTATCGATACCTGGCTGCAGGTGCAGGCGACCTGGATGTATCTGGAGCCGATATTCAGCTCCGAAGACATTCTACGCCAGATGCCAACAGAGGGTCGTCACTTTAAGGCCGTCGATCGTGTATTCCGCAAGATCATGAAACACACCACGGCCGATGCGCACGTCATCCAGGCGACAGATTATCCAGAGCTGCTGAACACCCTCCGGAAAGCGTACACCGATCTGGAGGAGATTCAGAAGGGTCTCAACATGTATCTGGAGAAGAAGCGGCTCTTCTTCGCCCGCTTCTTTTTCCTCTCGAACGACGAGCTGCTGGAAATTTTGTCCGAAACAAAGGATCCACTACGTGTGCAGCCGCATCTGAAGAAGTGCTTCGAAGGCATACACTCACTGCAGTTCGATCAGCAGATGGAGATCGTTGCTATTACATCGGCTGAAAAGGAAGTGATACCGTGCGTACGAAAAGTCAACCCTAACCTTGCTAACGTAAGTGCGGACATTAGAGAGGAATCCTTGACTGCTTTTTTACTAATTCAATCCACTCTATTTTATGGCAGGGTTTGGTCGAAAAATGGCTTAAGGAGGTCGAAACCGTTATGCTGGAAAGCGTCAAGGAGCAGATCTGGCAGTCGTACGAACGCTACCCGAACGATCCACGTAAAGTATGGGTACTAAATTGGCCCGGCCAAGCCGTACAAGTGGTGTCCTGTCTGAAATGGACCGAGGAGGCAGAGGAAGCCATTCAACAAGGACAGCTACCGCAGTTCGCAAAGACTTGCAGCAATCAGATAGCAGAGTTGGTGGATCTTGTGCGAGGAAACCTTAGTCCTGGAGCAACGATCACGATCGAGGCACTGATCGTTGTCGATGTGCACGGACGGGATATTGTTAATTTGCTTGTGGAGAAGCAGATAGCTGATGTTGGTGATTTTAACTGGTTCTCGCAGCTCCGCTATTACTGGCGCATTGATGACGATGACAAGCAAAGCTATGTAGGCGTCAGTATGGTAACCACGGATCTGAAGTATGGTATGGAGTATCTTGGTAATACGGGGCGTCTCGTCACAACCCCACTGACCGATCGATGCTTCCGCACGCTTATGGGTGCGTTCAAGTTGAACCTGGGCGGAGCACCTGAAGGTCCTGCCGGTACCGGTAAGACAGAAACCTGCAAAGACCTTGCCAAGGCAGTCGCGAAGAAGTGCGTCGTATTTAACTGCTCCGATGGGTTGGATTACAAAGCGTTGGGCAAATTCTTCAAAGGTCTTGCACAGTCCGGATCCTGGGCATGTTTCGACGAGTTCAACCGCATCGAACTGGAGGTGCTATCAGTCGTAGCACAACAGATTCTCACCATACAGCATGCGATCGCTCAAAAAATTGCCAAATTTACGTTCGAAGATACGCACCTCAAGCTCGATCCTACGTGCAACATCTTCATCACGATGAATCCCGGTTACGCAGGGCGTACGGAGCTGCCAGATAATCTAAAAGTGCTGTTCCGCACGGTCGCCATGATGGTTCCTGATTATGCCATGATCGGTGAGATCACACTGTACTCGAACGGGTTTGATAACGCCCGTGTACTGGCCCAAAAAATCGTGCACACGTACAAGCTATGCTCGGAACAATTGTCCTCTCAGTTCCACTACGATTATGGCATGCGTGCTGTCAAGTCTGTACTAATGGCAGCTGGTTCATTACGCCGCACCCAACCACACCTGGCGGAGGATCAAATCGTACTGCGTGCTATTATTGATGTGAATCTGCCAAAGTTTCTGCAACAGGACATACCATTGTTCGAAGGTATCTATAAGGATCTGTTTCCTGGCGTTAATCTTCCTCCGGTAGGTTATCCATTACGTTATGCGTTTCACATGCTATTTCACATTCCACTTTCGCTTGCCCGTTTTCAGCCTGCCCGAGACGATATTGTGCGCATATTGCTCGTAAAATTGGTTAAACGGAAGCTACAGCCGACGGCCTGGTACATAGACAAGATCATGCAAATCTACGAGATGATGCTCGTGCGCCACGGTTTAATGATAGTGGGCGATTCGATGGGTGGTAAAACGACGGCCTATCAGGTGTTGGCGGAAACGTTGCGCGAACTACGCCTCGAGAAGGGACCGAAATGTGAGGAGCAAGGCGTACAATATCGCATCATCAATCCAAAGTCCATTTCCATGGGCCAACTGTACGGTAGCTTCGATCCGGCGTCACACGAATGGTCGGACGGGGTGCTAGCGAACACCTTCCGCGAAATGGTTAACACAACGAGCCCGGAACGGCAGTGGATTCTGTTTGATGGGCCGGTTGATGCAGTGTGGATCGAGAATCTAAACACGGTGCTCGATGACAACAAGAAACTCTGCTTGATGTCCGGTGAAATCATTCAGATGACTAAGCTCATGAATCTCGTCTTCGAACCAGTTGATCTGGAACAAGCTTCGCCTGCAACCGTGTCCAGGTAGTCATTCGGGGTCTATTAGTGATAATTTCGTTTATGGACAAAACTGGCTATGCAACTCTCCTCCTATTTCTAGATGCGGTATGATCTACATGGAACCACACCAGCTTGGTTGGATTGCTCTGCACAAGTCGTTCTTGCTGGTGCTAGAAGAGAAAGGAGTCTCCGAAATCAGCATCGGTGTCTTTGAACAGCTAGTGGAATGGTTGATCCCGCCAGCATTAAAATTTCTCAAAATGGTTAAAACCGTCTTGCCAATCTCCGAGATGCAATGTTATATGGTACTGTACAACCCACTTACACATTACCTAACATAAAGTATACTTACGCTACTATTATACGCTTTCAGATGTTCTCCAAGTTCTTCTCCATATTTTGCACACGCATAACAAACTACACCCAAATACAGTTTCAACAGACTTTCCTCTTTTGCTATGCATGGGGCTACTTCTCGTCCGTCACCAACGAGGGACGTAAAATGATCGATCCCTTGCTGCGCAAGATCCTCTACGGTGGCAATGAAGATCACCCCAAACCAAAACACTTCTCGCTCAACCGGGGCCAGATGTATCCAGAAAAGATGAACTTCATGGACTATCGATACGACGAGCACGAGAATTGGTGGCCGTGGCAAACAACCGAAGAGCTCGTCCTGCCCGAATCCTGCATAGTGTCCGAGCTGATGATACCTACCAAAGAAACCGGGTACATTCTGTACTGGACCAACCTTTGCGTTCGCCACGGTATCCCGATATTGCTTGCCGGTCCAACCGGTACGGGCAAGAGTGCTACCATCTCCAACTACATTCGCGAGCTACCGAAGACGAAATTCATCTCAAACATTATCAACTGTTCGGCCCGAAGCACTGCGGCCCAGGTACAGGATACGATCATGAGCAAGCTGGACCGTCGAAGAAAAGGTGTGTATGGACCGCCGGTTGGCAAGGAGTGTGTTAACTTCATCGATGATCTTGCGATGCCCGCCCGTGATGATTATGGTTCACAGCCACCACTCGAACTCGTGCGTACATGGCTCGACCACCGTATATGGTCTGATCTGCGCGATACATCCAAGATCGAACTGATCGACCTACTGCTAATCGCTGCGATGGGACCAATCGGTGGCAGTAACTACATCCCACAGCGCCTCTATCGGCATACGTTCGTGATGTCGATAGATTCCTTCGA
The DNA here is from genome assembly GCF_943734755.1 of Anopheles moucheti. Taxonomy (NCBI): domain Eukaryota; kingdom Metazoa; phylum Arthropoda; class Insecta; order Diptera; family Culicidae; genus Anopheles; species Anopheles moucheti. The sequence continues at coordinate 45,618,507 of NC_069140.1, forward strand.
GGATAATACGTTGATGCGCATTTTCTCCTCCATCGGGGATTGGCACTTTGCGAAAGGTTTCCCGGAGCCTGTTGCCCGACTCAGCAAGCTACTCAGTCAAGCGGCAATCGCCGTGTACCGTGGCGCGATCGAAAACTTTCTTCCGACACCGGCAAAGTCGCACTATCTGTTCTCGCTGCGCGATGTTTCTCGCGTGTATCAAGGAATCGTTCTATTGCCCTCGAAGAAGCTGCCCGATCCGGAGAAGCTTGTGCGACTTTGGCTACACGAAACGTATCGTGTTTTCTGCGATCGCTTGGTAGATGATGACGATAAGCTGAAACTACTTCGTCTGGTGGATGAAGCATGCGTTACGCATCTACGCTTGAAGCTCGAGCAAGCTTTCGGCGAGCGTCTCGAACCGGGCCAGAAGGTATCAGATAAGCACATCCGAGATCTGCTGTTCGGTAATTACATGGAACCTGCGGCCGTAACGCGCATCTATGACGAAGTGGACAACTGGGAACAGCTTGAAAAGAACATCAACTTCTACCTGACCGAGTACAACGAACGTTCGAAATCGCCCATGAACTTAGTGCTGTTCCGCTTTGCCATTGAACACATTTCCCGCGTATCGCGTGTGCTTCAGATGCCACGAGGACATTTGCTCATGGTGGGCCTCGGTGGCTCTGGACGTCGCAGTGCTGTAAAGCTAGCATCCAGCATGAGCGATTCGCACGTATTTCAAGTCGAGGTAACGCGCAGCTACACACTCAACGAGTGGCGCGAGGATATGAAAAAACTGCTGATGTATGCGGGCTGCGACGGAAAGCGCACCGTGTTCCTGTTCAACGACTCCCAGGCAAAGGAGGAAGCCTTCGTGGAGGACATCAATTCGCTGCTCAACACCGCCGACCTGCCCAACCTGTTCCAGGCCGAAGAGAAGGCGGTGATCCTCGAACAAATGCAAATCATCGTCCAGGCCACGAACAAGCCAATCGATCTGACAGCGCTGTCGCTCTACAGCTTCTTTGTGGAGCGTGTACGCGAGAACCTGCACATAGCGCTAGCGTTCTCACCGATCGGAGACTCGTTCAAGAAGCGGCTACGCATCTATCCTTCCCTCATCAATTGCTGCACAATCGATTGGTTTACGGCTTGGCCCGATGATGCGCTGCAAAAGGTGGCGGAATTTTTCATTCGCTCGATGGATCTCGTCGCCAGCCAGGAGCGATTGTCGATGTCACGCGAGTCATCGAGCATCGAGGCGGTGGAACCGGTGGACGAGAAGGACCAAAAGGTACGCAAGCTGACCGCGCTAGAGTGCAAGCTGATCGACTGTGTGCTGGTGTTCAACGAAAGTGTCGTGGAGAACTCGAACCGATTCTTCCTCGAGCTGGGTCGACGCAACTACGTGACGCCGACGTCGTATCTGGAGATGTTACGATCATTCAAAGACTTGTACCACAAGAAATACTCCGAAACGATTACGCAACGCGACCGCTACACAACCGGGCTGGAGAAGCTAGACTTTGCCGCCGGCCAGGTATCGGTCATGCAGAACCAGTTGCAAGATTTACAGCCGATGCTCAAACAAACGTCCGACGAAACGGAGAAAATCATGGTAAACATTGAGCGCGAAACGGCGGAAGCTGAAAAGAAGAAGGAAATTGTCGGTGCCGATGAAACAGCAGCGAACGAAGCGGCCGCATCAGCGCAAGCGATTAAGGATGATTGTGAAAGCGACCTACAGGAAGCCGTACCGGCCCTGGAGGCTGCCCTTTCAGCCCTGGACACTCTCAAGCCGGCAGACATTACTGTGGTAAAGTCGATGAAAAATCCTCCCTCGGGAGTGAAGCTCGTGCTGGAAGCAGTCTGCGTCATTCGAGGCATTAAGCCGGATAGGAAGCCCGACCCGAGTGAGTGCTCAGTCAGTCAGTCAGTATTGCACATTTCATCTACCCTCACATTCTTTTTTCAGATGGTCATCTGGTGGAAGACTACTGGGGACCTTCGCAAAAGATGCTTGGTGACCTGAAATTCCTCGATAGCTTGAAGACCTTCGACAAGGACAACATTCCCATACCTGTTATGAAAAAAATCCGCGAAGTGTAAGTGTCTTTCGACGAACTTCATGTTCGTTTTTGAGATCCCACCTTTTGCTTACCTTCCCCCACAGGTATATAGCTGACCGTGAGTTTGTCCCGGAAAAGATCAAGAGCATTTCGATGGCCTGCGAAGGACTCTGCCGGTGGGTACGGGCAATGGAGATCTACGACCGAGTCGCAAAGATTGTCGCACCGAAAAAGATTGCACTAGCCGAAGCGGAAGCCGAACTGGCTATGCAGATGGAAAAGCTCAACTCCAAGCGGGCCGAGCTGCAGGAAATTCTCGATAAGCTGCAGAAGTTGAATGACTTCTTTGCAGAAAAGTCCCGCGAAAAGAAACGACTCGAGGATGAAATTGACAGCTGCGAAAAGAAGCTTATCCGGGCGGAGCAGCTGATCGGTGGACTTGGTGGAGAAAAGCGACGCTGGTCCGAGTGTGCGTTCAACCTGCACCAATCCCTGAGCAATGTGGTTGGTGATGTGTTATTAGCAGCTGGGTGTGTGGCCTATCTCGGTTGCTTCACCACCGAATTTCGATCCAAAATCGTGCAAGAATGGAACGTGGAAGCCGTTACACGGCGCATACCCTGCACGGAGAATTTCTCCCTGATCACCACACTCGGGAATCCGCTACAAATACGTAGCTGGTCCAACTGGGGTCTACCGACGGATAACTTTTCCGTTGAGAACGGAATTATCGTGAAGCACGCGCGGCGCTGGCCGCTCATGATTGACCCGGAGGGGCAAGCGAATAAGTGGGTGAAGAACATGGAGAAAGCGAACAATCTCAAGATCATTCAGCAAATGGAAGCCAACTACATGCGCATCGTGGAGAACGCAATCATCAACGGGTATCCGGTGCTGCTGGAAAACGTAGGCGAAAACATCGATTCCGGATTCAACTCGATACTCGAGAAAAACATCATATACCAGAAAGGAGCGTACAACATTAAGTTTGGTGACGGTATGGTGGAGTATAACGATAACTTCCGATTCTACATCACGACCAACCTGCGCAATCCGCACTATCTGCCCGAAACGGCCGTCATGGTAACGCTGATGAACTTCATGATCACGGAGCAAGGGTTGCGATCGCAGCTGCTGGGAACGGTCATCATACAGGAGCGTCCAGATTTGCAGGAGAAAAAGGAATCGCTCATCATAGAGTCGGCCCAAAACCAGGAAGCGTTATACAACGCGGAAGCCAAGATTTTGCAGGTGCTCTCGACAGCGGAAGGAAATATTTTGGACGATGAAAACGCTATTGACATTCTCACGTCGAGCAAGCAACTCTCGGAGGAGATACAGGCGAAACAGATTGTTGCCGTGGCTACGGAGGCGGAAATTGATGCGGCCAGACAACAGTACATACCGGTAGCACGCCACTCGGCTGTGATTTTCTTCTGTACGGCCGAGCTGGCCAATATCGATCCCATGTACCAGTTCAACTTGACCTGGTTCCTGAACATCTTCGTACAGGCGATCCTTAACTCACCCAAATCCGATGATCTGGAGCAACGTTTGAAGCATCTAACCGATTACTTCACTATGGCCATCTACAATAACGTGTGCCGGTCGTTGTTCGAGAAGGATAAGCTAATGTTTTCGTTCGTGCTCTGTCTTGGCATCATGCGTGGCCGGGGAGACGTTAAGGATTCGGAATTGTCCTTCCTGCTGGCCGGTGGATTGGCGCTGGACAACCCTTATCCTAATCCCGCACCCGATTGGCTAACAGATAAATGCTGGTCAGAAATAGTGCGTGCCGGATCGCTCCCATCGCTCAAAGAACTTCCGCAATCGTTCATGCGGGACATTGAGCAATGGAAAGCTTACAACGATCTGAACGATCCCGACGCGCATCCGCTGCCGGAACCGTACGATCAGCATGAAAACATTATCAAACTAATCGTTCTCAAGTGTCTGCGGCCGGATAAAGTGGTCCCTGGATTGCAGCGCTTCATCGTACAATATATTGGCAAAACGTACGTCGAACCTCCACAGTTCAATTTGGAAACTTCGTACCGCGATTCGTCCCCCCGAATTCCACTCATATTTATGCTATCGCCCGGCTCGGATCCGATGGACAACATCTTTACGTTCGCCAACGCTCACTACATGAGCGATGACTGCCGTGTGATCTCGCTTGGACAGGGACAGGGTCCGAAGGCTACGCGCACTATACTGGATGCCATCAAGTTAGGCTATTGGGTCATTCTTCAGAATTGTCACGTAGCGGAGTCGTACATGGACGAGCTGGAGAAGATTTGCATGGACTCGAGCCTGTACGAATCGGTGCACCCAAAGTATCGCTTATGGTGTACATCATACCCTAGCCGTCGGTTCCCGGTGTCCATCCTACAAAACAGCGTAAAAATGACGAATGAAGCTCCGAAGGGTGTGAAAAACAATATGAAACGCATCTTCAGCACGGAACCACTGTCCAACAACACCTTCTATTCGGATGCTTTCGATGGAGATCTCGGCAAGGTGTGGCTGCGAGGAGTCTTCTCGCTTGTGTTTTTCCATGCTGTTGTGCAGGAACGCTGCAAGTTCGGTCCACTGGGTTGGAACATTCCGTACGAGTTCAATGAATCGGATCTAAAGTAAGGGTTCTTCCCTTTTTATTTTATGTTAGGCAACTACTTCTTAATTTAACTACCTACCTCCTGTGCTTATTACATCCCACAGAATTTCGCTGATGCAGTTGAAGATGTTTCTCAATCAGTACCACAAGATTCCGTTCGAGGGACACATATATCTTACGGGCGAGTGCAACTATGGAGGGCGTGTCACGGACGATAAGGATCGACGTTTGTTGATGGCTCTGTTGAATCGGATCTACAATCAAAATACGATCGACATCCCCAACTTCCAGCTGACAGAGTCGGGGCGCTACAAAGTACCGGAGCTGCCGACTGGCAAGGAAGCACTTGCCTATATCTCCACATTACCCATGATCGCCCATCCTGAGGTGTTTGGATTGCATGAAAATGCTGACATCACGCGCAATATTGATGAAACATCGTCGGTATGTACGATCAACTAGTGGCACCTGTCAACAATCACATTACAGCATCATGCGCTTCTCATTGCAGTTACTAAATCGAGTGTTACTCACCCAAACACACCTTTTCGCTGGAACGGCCTCGTCTGACATGGAGCAGAAAGACGATCCGGTTTTGCTACTGTGCACTGAGATCGCCAAAAAGCTTCCCAACCTCTACGATGTTGAAGCCGTCGCCGAACTGTACCCGATCGAGTACGAAAACTCCATGAATACCGTGCTGCGCCAAGAGCTAACGCGCTTCAACCGGCTGCTGGAGTACATCCGGCTCAGCCTTGTCGATGTGCAGCGTGCCATCAGGGGGCAGATCAGCATGATACCGGAGCTGGAAAATATCTATCGTGCGATGAAGATCTCGCGTGTGCCAAAGGCATGGCTGTCGAAGAGCTACCCATCGTTGAAGCCACTCGGCAGCTACGTAAACGATTTCGTCCAACGGTTGGCATTCTTCCAGCGCTGGATCGACGAAGGGGAACCGAACGTGTACTGGATGAGCGGGTTCTACTTCACGCAGTCCTTTCTCACTGGTATCATGCAGAACCATTCGCGCAAATTTAAGCTTCGCATCGATGAGTTGGTGATGGATTTTGATGTGACGAGTTTTGAGTCGGACGAAGCAATCAAAGATTCGACGGAGGTGGCTACGTTTGTTAAGGTAAGCAATGCAGTAGTCGGTAGTGAATCAAATATGTTACTGGTATATTAATTAGCAGACACTGTTCATGATTATTGTTCATCAAGACACTAACATTTTAACGACCAAAATCACCCCCATTTAACACGCTGCATTACACAAGGACAAACGACGCATCAACGTAGATTTCGTACTGTTCGACGTAAGTACATCACATCAAACGAATCTGTCAAGTTTATTTCTCCAACAGGCTCCAACTAAATCACATTTTCTAATAATCGTAGCTGGGACTATCGCTAACATAACTCGCTTTACATTATTCACAGGGTCTTTACTTGGAAGGTGCTCGATGGAACCGGGAGAGCATGCGCTTAGACGAGCCACTGTCACGCATCCTGTACGACACGCTGCCCATCATTTCGATGACTCCATTACTGAAAAGCGAAAAGAATGACCAAGAGCGCCTTCGCTACCACTGTCCCATTTATAAGACTAGTGAACGTCGCGGAGTTCTATCCACCACCGGACATTCGACCAACTTCGTCATGTTCCTCGAGCTTGACACACATATGCCGCTCGAGCACTGGGTTCTTCGAGGAACCGCTTGTCTCTGTCAGTTGGATGACTGAAGATTTCGAACCAATGCTATCGCTCGTTTTTTTTTTTTTGTTACTATCACAATATTTTCACTTTGTCCGTTTGGCTGTTTTGGTGTGGCACCTAACCCTATTAAAAATAAATCTGTAGTCGTTTGATCGAGTCCGTTTCTCGACGATTTCTCTTATCTTATCACATTTGCCGTTACCAGGGAAGGTAACTTCGCCCGTTAAACGACGCAACAGGTGCCATAGCGGGAACGCATCGTACACACGGGTTAGGTACGTACCGTCGCTATCTTATCTTACGCTATCACCCCGCGTTTGCCAATCGAAAGCAGATAGGAAAAACCTCGTTAGGGTGTAACCGCCAGAAACGAACGGGTCTTATTGTGCTACAACGCTTCGCAGCAGATAGAATCAGCTAACAAATTTTAACTAAAAGTGAACTAATAACTGCTACAGTGGGTGAATTCGGTAGCTAAAGTGTTAAAAAGAAGCTGTTTGTATAGTTAAAGTGGATATATTTCTTACCAAGTTTAGAAGGATGCATCTCATAAAGAACAAAGCAGTGTACTTCACGCTCATGCTCGGTAATTATCAATAGCGCAACTGGGTCTCGTATCACCTTGAGTGATTCATCGTTAGAATATTTCCTGGAACGAAGCATTACTTCACCTGTGCTGAGAAAAGATGGATGGATGTGTGCTTGTATTACAAAATGTTTGAAATAGGACTGCAAATTATGATGAGAAAGCTACGAACACGTCTTGTTAAGTTTCATGGGCAGAGCATAAACGGCTGCAAACGCACAAAACGTTTGCTATTCGTGTTAAGATTAGGTCAGTGCAATAATAATCTCCAATGGAGTTTATCAAATCAGCGGCATCTTTCTCTCAAGGCGGCTTTTTTAATGGCCATAAAAGTGGAGGAACTGTGACCTCAACCAGTAGTTAGGATGAATTGGTATCTGAATCACGTACAGCGGCCCATAACCAATAGCGTTATGCAGCATGAGTCGAAGCTGTGTAAAGTTTAATTAAACCAACCGATTCCAAAAACCTTGTTTATCTAATATTTTCTGCTTCTTGTCGATATTTTCTTCCCAACCCCAGTCGTCTTGAGCATGTGTTTGGATGAAACGGAGGCACGCCGAAAGATTCTCCGTGGACGCCGTACTATCAATCGAACGTTCAAACGTGAGTCACGCAACGCACGTTCACACAGCCTTGGGGCTTTCATTAATCAACGTTTCAATTTGCAGGTGGTCCGATGATTCCAGCGTGGGCCATCATTACGATAGTCGCGATTGTGAATCTACTCATCGGCGGTATAGCTTATCTTGTGTTCCGCAAGATCGTTCTCAATGCACCGATTGAGAACGTTACCTCGTACACACCGGCCATGCAGGATGAGTACAGTTCCTGAGCGATGTAGTGCTGTACTGTAAGGCAACAACAAAAACCACAACAACCTTTCCGTAATACCATCCCACCTCACCATGGCGCCTTGCTTCCGTGTACAAATGGCAACTGCAATACTGAATCCTTCCGGTAGATTTTAAGCGTACCCAGCGTTGTCATTAACCGGTGTAACCAGGATCCGGCAAATCAATAAACATCCAGTTCAATTTCACTAACAATTTTCCTCACTTTCGTTCATGAAACATGTTGTGTGTTGTGTGTTATGTGGTTTGCAGTTACCGTAACCGTCTCATCAATAATTAAGAGACCGTATTACCATACCGATTACTGTCTCCAGAGACACATTTGACATTGCGTGACCGAAAGCGTCACGTATTGGGTTTTCTTTATTGACACAGAAAAATCCGGTTACAGCAAACACTTGCCCGACACGTTTCGATTGCTGATTTTCAACTCGAAAGCAGACATTGCGGTAACGCAATCGAACTGTTTCCATATTTGATTTGAAAGAGAGAGAGAGAGAGAGAGAGAGAGAGAGAGAGAGAGAGATTGAGGAACATCAACAAAACATCTTCCTCCTCCGAAACGTTCGGAAAATCAATCTATCCGTTGGCCGTTCAACTTCAACGCGTCGTGGGTGGACGGATCGATCGAGAATATACACTTCAAATTAAATTCACTTTCAAGCACACCAAGCGTACTACTAAACCCCGGGCCCAACCAGTGAACGATTTTGACTCGGTGTGCAGATTTCGTTGAATTGCTTCATAAATTTTCAAGCACGGCACACAGGTCTGAAATCTGCATGGTTGCGCTAATCCATGGTCACGGTCAAACAGATTCTGTGCAGGAGCAGAAAGGGGAGGACACAAGGGGAGTTTCAAACGGCAGGAGGGGGGGGGGCTAACGATTTGTATAAATTTACATTATTCATTTACCCCCTTCTCCTAATTTAAATGTTCACTTTCAATCATCGTTGACCAGGCGGATCCCTCACTGGCGGTTGGGTGGCATACCCTAGGATGGGGTTGATTTTGGACCACTTCAGATATTTGACCGTACCGTACCGGGCCGCATGTTTGATGGACATGCACAGTGTGCGCAAATTGTATCACTTCCATTCAAATTGTGCATTCCACCATGCTAATGAAGTACGCTCTGTCGCTCACTTTCTGCATCGCTGTGTGGCGTTTATTCTCCTCGGGAAAATTCATTTTCCCCTTCCAGGAAAGTTAGACTAAATAATTATTTTCTGTCCATATAAACCGTTCCATCGCTCCCGTTGTGCGGAAGCATCATTATCATCCACCGCGCTTAGCGATCCCCTTTTCTCGCGTGTTAGCTCTATCCCCATCAACCCCAAATCCAAACCATCGTACATCAACGCATCAACCGCGGAAATCAGTTCCATTTGGACAGCTCGTGGATAAAAATGTACCACGGCTAACGCTCCGTGGATTTGTCATCACTCGGTAGAAAAGTGATCTTGTCTTTAACAAAAAACAAAAAACAAAAAGGTTTAAGTGAACTATTCACCATGCATACACCGGGATCATCTACATCCGGTTACGCACTGCTACTGATCGTGCAGGTCGTGTTTATAATCGTGTTCGGATTCTGCACCGATTATGCTAAGGAATTGTTGCCCGTTAAAAATGAAACGGCCCGGGCCGCCACTTCCGAACCCATGGAGTCAACGCTTCGCAAATATCCCCGTAAGGTCCAGCACAGCGAAGCCGCACCGATGGTCAGCTGGTTTCAAACCCCCTTTTTGCCTTTCCTTTCCCACTTTCCTCTTCACTTCCAGATTTCCAAGACATACACGTGATGATCTTTGCCGGTTTTGCATTTCTGATGACGTTCCTCAAGCGGTACGGTTTTAGCGCATCGGGACTTAACCTGCTGGTGGCCTCGCTCGTCGTCCAGTGGGCGATCATAATGCGCGGTTGCTACGAGATGGAGGATGGGATCATACCGATCTCGCTGCAGAATTTGATCGGTGCGGATATTGCTGCCGCAGCCGTCCTCATCAGCATGGGTGCCCTGCTGGGTCGTACCACCCCCATACAGCTGCTCGTTATGGGCATCCTGGAGATCGCGATCTTCGCGGGCAACGAGTACCTGCAGCTGGAGCTAGTGAAGGCGACCGACGTCGGTGGTTCAATAACGGTGCACGCTTTCGGAGCCTACTTTGGCCTGGCCGTAAGCTTTATGCTGCGTCCAAAGAAAGAACTGGCCAAGGCAGGCCCGCTGGAAGGTTCGTCCTACAACTCGGACATTAGCGCCATGATCGGAACGATCTTCCTGTGGATCTTCTGGCCCAGCTTCAATTCGGCGCTGGTGGATGGGGCTGATCAGGAGCGTGCCATTATCAACACATATCTCTCGCTGGCCGGTGCTACGGTGACCACGTTCGTACTGTCGGCGCTAGTATCTCACGAACATAAGCTGGATATGGTGCACGTACAGAATTCTACCCTTGCTGGAGGTGTGGCCGTAGGATCAATCTGTAACCTGCTGATCCACCCATTCGGTGCACTGATCGTCGGTGTTATTGCAGGCGTCATATCTGTGCTGGGTTATCGGTACCTCACGGTAAGCAATGTCGTAAGCTAATGTGGATCTCATGTGATGTTTACCCACCGCCTCTATCTAACCAACGATCTCTCGCGCGTCTCATATTGCGTAAAGGGGAAGGAGAGAAAAAAAAACTACAAATTTTAATCAGATTCTCCATCAGATTCGTTGCCATGGTAGCAAATCATTTTATCTCCAGCGCAACCCGAACAGTGGGTCCAGCTGTTAAACGTTGCTAACGAAATCATTTCTGTTTTGTTAGCAACCTTTTTAAATTTTAAAATAATCCCAATATCTGTCCGCCCGAGAGGCTGTTTTCGGAACATTTTAGCACACGAGTGATAACGAGCGAACTCAAAGTGCTCCATTTAGCACTCACTAACAATTTGTTCAACCAACCAGCAGGTTCGATTGATACAAATAACCGTGTTCGGTTGCAGTAAATTCATTAGCGAATGGGTTTTGGAGGGGTTTTTTTTTGTTGAAGAAAGGCAAACGAATTATATTTTTATGTCATTGACTTTATAGATTAAAATTAAAACAAATGTGATTAGAACGGGGGCCCACATTTCTTTGATATTAAACCAATATACCATGCTTTTTCCAGCCTGCCATACTTTCAAACCTGCGTATTGCGGACACGTGTGGTGTACACAACCTGCACGGCATGCCGGCAGTACTGTCGGCCATTTTCTCTGCCATCTATGCAACGTTTGCCAGTGCTGAGAGATATGGCAGCTCGTTGACTACCATTTTCCCCGCCATGCAGAATCCGAACGCCACCAGCCACACTGGAGCTGAAATGGAACCGCTCGAATACGTCATTGGTGTAAGTGATCTGTTTGCAGTGGAGGTAACACTTTTATTGACTTATATCTCCCATTACGCTCTGCTAGGGTTACGGTCGCTCCGGAGCTAAGCAGGGTGCCTTCCAGCTGATGGCAATTGGATTGACGATGGCAATTGCCATAGCCGGTGGTCTACTAACGGGTAAGTAAATCAGCATCGTGTGTGAGCTCACATCCAAGACAGTCAACATAACAGCCCGTACCTTTTGCTGACATGCGCCGCTCGTTAGGAGTTATCGTTAGAATGAACATGTTCGGCAATCGCTTATCGGCATCGGAACAGTGCAACGATGCCCTCTGGTGGTTACTACAAGCAAACACAAAACCAACGCAATTGCAGCCTGTAACCGGAACTAACCCAATCACACTGAAAGCTCACGTTCTGTTTAGTCGTGCCTTTAAAAGGTGGTTACGTATTCAAAGTTGTGTCCCTAGATGTTGACCATCGTTTGCACTGTGCACTTTATTTATTGATGGATATGTTAGATGCTTTAATTGTTTCTTGCAGCTGTATTATGTGTCATCTTACGTTTATCCATTCCAGTTGATTGATGTTTATTGCTACATCCATTTATTTAATTATTTGCAAATTTATTTTGAAGCAAGAACGAATACTAGGACCATCCACGGTATCTACATTGCGATTTTCCCTTTTTTCCAGGATTGATACTCAAGTCACCCTCAGTTCGTCAGTTGGAAGAACATGAGCTACACAAAGATGATGCTTTCTGGGAAACGCCATCGGAGGAATCGAAGAATACTGCAGAAACAAACGAATCCACGCACCAGTAGAGAACGAATGTCGAAAAACGCCTCAACATGCAGTATTAACGCGTTCGATATTTTAAATAAATCGAATTAAAACAAAACCACTAATCCATAAGCAAAATAAGCTCCGAAATTTTCTTTTTAAGATAGTTTTAAGACACTATTGAAGCATTCGAGAGGTCTTCTAGCATTTGAACTATTCATTTTAATTAACTAGAAGGCCATTCTTCAAGGTCTTTAAGGTTTTTAAGGTCCCCGTCCAGTTGAATTTCGTATCCTGTCTGAGAATTCACGAAATTATTTTTTTTCTTTTTGGTGTATCGATCTTCTAAGTTCTTCCTTGCCATTTTTGGTCCTCTTACTTCCTTATCTGGCATTACAACCGTTTGGCGGACTGTGCTCTAAATTGCTTTTTAATGGTCTTCAAAAATGTTTCAGGCTTAATCAGTGACAGTGACATTTTCCTGACATGAACAGAACGCTAAAACTAGCTCAGTCCATACTACAAGCGAATTTGGATAAGATGTCGTCCAGATCCTGTCGAGTGAAAAACCGGCGCCACTATCACATACACCTTTTGGGACATATTGCATAAATTCAGGCTTAAACTCCCTTGAACATAACCTAGGTAAATGAACAACTCGTAAACTCATTAATAATAATCCTTTTTTTATTTCAAGCGACCTTGGAGTCCACACTAAACAAACATTTTTAAATTACTACCGAACAAACAAATTTAGAAATCGAGATTTATCAATTACTAAAAACAGTACAGACACTAAATGCATATAAAATGATTTTTTATTATCTTTCCTCTAAAATCTGACTACCCATAATTAATTACCAACACTATGCTAAACGTTTTAATAACACACACACAAACATCCATACACCTTCAACAATGAACCAAATAAACCAAAGACATCCATCGCCAACTTCAAGACATCATTCGATATATCGGGGTAAATTTAATTGATTTGCAACACAACTGTGTTAAGAGGCATTTTTCTCGTGTCTGCTCATTTAAATCCCATTTTCATGCCAACCGGTTCGAAAGCCAGCACCGTGATCACATTCCGGATCGCTAATTGAGCCGCGAAATCGAAACAGTGGCGTTTGGTACATGTGTACCAATGGCCATGCTCGTTCGCAAATGTATGTCCCCCTTTCTCCTGCGTACTCCTGTTCGCCACCGCGCGTCAAAAGCCAACACCCCGTGATCGTGCTGGATGGTTTGCAAATTTTCCTGCACGCTCGACTGCACACGCCGGTGGTCACGCTAAGCTGCCATTTTATCACGCGATCATGCCTCTGAGCGCCGGGTTTTATACTCTCCATTTCTTTAATAAGCGTGAAATGTATCACCTGGCTCCCTGGCTTTAGCGTCAATCGTTTAGCCCTCACGTTTATTTCGACCAGTGGGGAAGAAAGCCCGGCAAGAGCAGGCATGCGAGTGCCGTGTTTATGTTTTTTTTTACCTTAATTTAAAGCTCATCAAAACAAATACACATTTAACCGACGAGGAAGGGCGGCAATGCTTGGCGTACATTTGCATGGGGCCGTAGAATAAAATACAGCCGCAGCCGAATGGTGGCATTAAGCCCATCAGACTCAGGCCGTTGTATTCCCAGCAATCCAATTAACGATGTCGCGTCGCTGATGTTGGTCGGGATGGCCACTACTGGCACATTCGTCAGACGGTGATGAATTCGTACTCCCCATCGGCCAGCGACACAAACCAAAATATAAACTACTATCCGATTAGCGTTACGAACGGTGGATGTGGTTAGCGATATTATGTCACGTTCGATTGCAACCGTTCACAATCACATTTTCGCAAAAACATGCGAATCCAAACGACACAGCCAACGCTCAAATCTCGGTGGTGCTTTCTAATTTTATGAAAAATTGACCCACATCCCAAGGCGAACGAACTTTCAATCCTTCAGCGGGGGAGTGTTTTAAAATTGCCAACCACGTCCATACTCCCTGCCCATGCTCGCTAATTGATCTCAATCTCGCTGTAATATCGGTCATCTTGCAAGAACCAACAGGTACCTTTACACAACCATTGTGGGGCAAACCCGCGCCAACACACGCCCCGGGCGACCGGAACAGAGTGGAGAGCCGCACACTTGCCGACTTCCGCACGCGAAGCATACCGAATGAAGCCCCACGAAGTTCGTTCCCTTTTGTAACGAAAAGTAAAACGCTAAAGCAGAATGGTAGCACCGTAAGGGACGAACGCATTTTAACGCCAGGAGTTTGACCAGAAGTTTCATGGGGTACGGTTCGTAACAATTCCCAGAACGGTGGGTGTCATGCCATCGGGGCTTGACATCGCGACCAACAGCACAAACGGTCACCGCGTGAACATGTGGCGTGGAACAAGTATTGACAAATTATGAAATGTTAATTTCATTTGCATAAACATATTTCAAACCGATGAAATAACTGTTAACCACCCCATGAACCTCATTTGGCTAATTATGTATAATGTTTATGCTAACTGAAAGAATTAGTAATTAGTAAAAGTATACTTCTGGGCAGTATTGTTTATGACGTCAATGAGTTATGCAATACACTGGCCACAAAACCTATGCAATTAGAGAACATGCACAAGAATTTAAATACCTTTTTCTAATTTATTTGAGTAAAAATTAAGCAAAATCAAATGTTGATAGTAGAAAGGATCTTCTTCTTTATCGGCACAACAACCTGCTATTTCAGACATTCTTAGACGATATTTACAGGTTAGCCAGTCCTACGTACGGGGAATTGGTCCAGATGGGATTTTGGACCGGTCCTGTCTATTGAAGACCATCGACGCTACCAAGACAAGACCGGGCCGACCCTGAGAGTAGAAATGATACATTTACGGAATAAAATGTCAAACTTTTCAAGACTTAAGAGACTCAATTCTTGCAAATTTACAGAACAGAAACAGGATACGGAAACAGCTCCCTCTAAGGATGTTTTCTCGATTCTGAATTTCCGCAATTAGTGTTGTCCAAAATCTTCCACAACGACCCATCCAAATTGACGTGAAAAGTAATGCGAAATAGTGTTTCCTATTCTGATCACGAGACACCTGGTTCCTAACATCTTCATCAGTAGTATTGCTAGCAGAGTGACCATTGAAGGATGCTTGGAAGAAGTCCTGAGTTTAAGATACATTTTGCATGGATAAAGATAATGAAGAATGGAGAGCATTATTGCACCAGAAAGGCTGGGATATTTGTTTAAAATTCAAGAACTTCAAATGATTAGAGTCGAATTACTACTAAGTACCTTATTGCTCTTTATGTAAGCGAACTCCATAATAATCATTCCAAGTTGATTAACACTGAGCTCCAAATTTAATGTAAGTATCTTTCTTCCTAAATACCCAAAGCATCGTAAATTCACCGTAGACATAGCTTAGACTCCCCATTTCCCATGGAAACCATTTTATAGGTAAGCCCTTTTGGCCACTCTGCCGTACTGAACGCGTCTCACTGTGCTTTACCACCGGCAGTGGGGTGTGTATGACAAACCAAACCTACCAAACACAAAAACACTCGCCACAGCGAAGACGCGCGAACGCATCGCAGAGGCAACAGTAACAGCAATTAGAACCGCAACAGCGACCAAAACCCATTTGCCACCATCATTTCGTTCGCGGCACTCGTCGCAGCAGGCCGCGTTTTGTGTTCGAGCTTAAACCTAGTCGAGGGGTTTGATTATTTTTTTTTCCTTCTTTTGCCCCTAATCACTTGCGCTCTCGCTCGCCCGATCTCGCTCCATTTCTCTTTTTCTCCCGCTCTCGGTCCTACCGCATTAGAAAATTAAAGAAAGCCGGTTCGGTCAGAGAACCCGAAAGTGTGAGGTTTTCCACCGGCCAGGCCCCCCTGCTCCCGAGGGGGGGGGGGGGGGGGGGGTGGACCATTTTCCACGGATATATCGTGGATGGTGTCCATTGCGTGTGCGTGTTTTCCGATCCGATCTTTCCACCCGAGTGGCTGTTAGCGCACGAAACGGTAGCGTGGCCGTTTTGGATGCGATCGAAGGGAAAATCGATCCGGGGGACCCATCGGGTGAAACCTAATCAACGGTTGATGGTCTTCAGTGTGTGTGTGTGTGTGTGTGTTTGTGTTTGTGTGTGAAATGTTTGTGGACCATTTTTTTGTTCCAACGCGCTACAAACCCGATCGAGGAAAGTGAAACAAATAGGGTGAAAAGTAAAAGCTGCAGGAAGGTGGTCGGTTTGTCGCTTTTTTGTTTTGTCTGTTCGTTTCAAAACGTTACGTGAATTTCGCGCAGTTCCATTTGCTTTACCGCCAGTCTAGCGCTCGGTGTTGGTTTTACCTCGCCAACAGGGAAAGAGTTCAATTCGCAAAGTGTTTATTAAATTTGTCCCGTGTCCTCACAACCCGCTCGAACACAGCCGGCGCTGAGCGCACCGATTGCTCAGAGCATAACAGCACAGTGGGTGAATGGGTTGTGGCCCAGTGGTTAAAAATAACACCACGCGAAGCACCACACGCAACCACAGCCAAAGGTTCACCGTTGGACGTTGTGAAGTGGCGTAGTGAGATGATGATGATGCCGATAGCGCAATGATCTCACCTGTTACCGCCGTACGCAATACATGCGCCGACTCACACATCCGGGGCGATACCGAGCGTACGCGTACCAGCACCTGCGGTATATGTGGCTGCCAAACGGCAAGCAAAAGGTTGTGTGTGCAAAGAACGGCATTGAAGACGCATCGCAATAGTAGACCGTTCAATGCGGTGCGTACCTTTCTACCTCATCGCGCACAGCACTAACCTCAAAAAGGCTGTCCCAACATGGTGTGCCGTACCCGTACACAGGTGCAGTGTTAGCGCTTCATTAGTGGTTCTTTTTCGTTGTTGCAGTTTTCGCAACATTGTGGTGAAAATCATAACGTGTGAAGTAACCTGCAAACTGTGGTAAACAACGCTACACCCTGTGCTGTACGAGGAAGTGGATATAAGTGCTGATTGCAACAGTGACATGTGTTTTTTTTATTGGCTTAGAAACATCCGTAGGGGGTGTATCATTATCAGTACCTCACACACCTACACAGCTGATGGTCGTAGTGCTGCTTCGTAGTGCGCTAGAGTACATCCGGTGTGTCCACCATCAACCCCATAGCGCTAACCATCGCGTAGGTGTTTTTGGTTCTATTTCCAAAAAAGAAACCCACCCCCCACCCGGGTGATCCCTTTTCATCAAGCGAACCTTCCACATTCCAACCGAACTTCCGCCTCCTCCACGTGTGCCACAGATCCGCACGGTAATTCAACCCCCTAAGCTGGATAAGAAGCTTCCTTTCTAAAAGCGCCTGTTTGCGTAATATTTCTTTATTTTTGCACACCGAAATGGAAACGCAAAACAACAACGGTGCGCTTACGACTGTTCCGTTCGACCCCATTGCCTTCATTCTCGAGGCCCACTGCGTGGTGGAGGTCATGGAGTGAAATCGCGAAAATTGTGCTCAAACCCCCCCACCCTACATCCATGGACAAAGCAGCCATCTCGTCTCACATCTCATGTGCTACCCTGAGATTGTGCGTCATCGCACGCGCTGTTTGCCACGACTGTGAACCACACTGTTCCTGCCACTGTTTCTGCCGCTAAGCAGCAACTTCGCGGCTAATCCGAATGCGGACAAAACACCAACAATTTGTGCTGTTGTATTTTTGGTTTTTGCTTACCTTTTAAGAAGTGATATCCGCCGTTTACCGATGGCCGTTGTAATCTTATACATCACCTTCCGTCCACAGTGTACCTCAATCGTAGTAGGCGCGAAGTAACGCTGTAACGCTTCGATAGCACAAGCTACCAAGTGTTGGTGTGAGGACAAATCTAGTGAAGTTCAGTGAATAATAATTTGCTGACGGAAACTACTGCCCCTTTACGTTCCAAAAGTGCTGCTTCAAAGCGTCATGCTTCCGGTCAACGGTTTGCTACACAGCCACTGAAACACATCTGCGCCGTCCGTAAACTTGACCATCAGACATCGCTAAATTGATACGGTACGTATTACCGAACAGCATTGGCACAGGGTAGTTTATATATTTTGTGCTTTATATATATTATTTTTAAATATTTGTTATAGTCGTACAGCTTACTGAGACCAAATTGACGTATGAGAACAAATCAATTGTTAGTGTTGCTAGAGCAACTCTCTGAGTTTAGAGAGTGACTGAATCAGGTCCTCCATATATATATGAGCCATCTACAATAAATATAATAATATTCTCGAAATGATTTTTATGGATTGGAAGTCGTCCGTGCTATGCGCCTGTGGGTATGCAATGAATGATTTTCTGATGACTTTTTGCCCCAAACCACGTTCACAAACTCAAACATATTGAGTATTTCCATTAAACTTAAAGACGGACAATACACATTTTCGCAAGAACATTCCTTCGCTTCAACCTGAGTCACCCTGTGCATGGCATCCCTCTATCGCCCACATGATAATCGTCCGTTGTTAATAATTCAATTTATCACCACGGTCTCGTGTACATCCCGTCAGTTTCATCGCACTACAGACGATGGTTCAATAACATCAGGCGATGCGTTAACACCATCCCGCACACGTGTCACGTACACCACCGTGTGCTAGGTGATAATGCGTTCCGTTGGGATTTTGGGCAGAGTTTCCGAAACAAGCGCGCTATATGCGCTGGGCACGATATGGGCAATTAGTTAGTGGCATGGTTCGTTACGTTTCTGCTATTCTACCAACACACAACCACCGCAAATTATCGTTCACTTTTAAGCAGCTCAACCATTTCCTATCGTTTGCGCCTTTATGAATGACTCTGTGCTTTATAACTGTTCGTGCATAATGCATGATCTGGTGATGATCGAGGCTGATCACCCGGCAAGAAGTCATCAGTAATTAAGCGCAGCGTTTCTTTACTCTACGGTTTATTTTTATTCTTTTTTGTGCTCTCCTCCTATCTTTGGCTCAGTTTTTTTTTGCGATTAAAATTAACGTTGCATTTCAATTTAAACCCTAACTGACCGATCCCAGCGGTTTCATGATAGGACAGTTTCAATGATTCGCACGTTATGTTGATAACACTACGGTGGCAACGAAAAACAGTCAATTACCCCCAGATCAGCACAGATGAGTGATTGATAGTAAGGAACGACTGCTTCAAGCAGGAACAATATTATATAAATAGTTTCTCGTAACCCAGCGACGGATTGTAGTGTAAACGCGCCCTAATTTGCTTCGAAAAGTATCACGTGCGACGCTAGGAGGCAGCATAACTACATTTGGCCTGAGCTATTATTCTCATCTTCCCTCTCATTGATCATCCCACGATGTTTTCCCTTTGATTTCCCATTCTTTTCGTGCCCTTTTTTCTTCCCTTTTCCTGGTTGGGTTGGTTTGCTATGGGTTGGTTTGCTGGGCAGCGGATGATCCTTCCCGGTAGTGGTTGGAGCTTTCACAGTTTCCAGCGGTAGTGACCAAAACGCCGGCTGTACTGTAGAATTTTCTATCCGCAGCGGACCGGGACTATTCTGTTTGACATTTGTGAGCACTTTGTTCCGGGTAGGACCAACGGAGCTCTTCGGTTTTGCATCAACATTCACCTGTGCTACTGGCATCTTCGTCATTACTCCGTTTGGAACGGGTATGGCATCAGTAGCTTGAGGATTGGGGCTGTACTGGATTTTCATACTAGGGAGTGTCGACATTGACCGCCTACTGCGTCGAAACGTTTCAGCGTAGTGCTGCTTCGATTGCTGTTCGTTTGATTCCTGAGACTGAGACATCCTCAGACTAGGTGCGGCAAAAACCACCGATATTACCAATAACTGGAATGCAACGATCTGTATAGATCCCATTGTGATTAGATCCGATAGCGCGGGATTCGTACGACAAACTGAATCTCTGCTACAAAAATTAGTCTTTTATACTAACCCCGATACGTTACGAGCTCAATTACAATTCATTAAAAATCATTTTTAAACGAAAATTATCCCCACTCTGCATGGATGAACAACCCTAATCGAAATATAATGACTCGGAGGTCGTTTCACCGCACTATAAAAATCAATCAAACGAAGGAATTTGTATCACTTGCATTCCACAATTTGGTGCATAATAAGCGGACAGCTTGTTTCGAAACCTACCAACCCGCACCAACGAATCCAACGAGCAACAATGAAGGCTACTCTGTTCTTCCTGGTCGTCGTACTGTGCGTCGTGGCTATTTCGGCCAACGGCTCCGAGCAACACGGCAAGGGACAAAGCAAGGGCAAAGGCAAGGAGAGTGCCGCTGCTGGAGCTGCTGCGGAAGGATCGCATGCTGGCGTTGGCAAGGGAAAGGGCAAGGGCCAGGAGAAGGGAGACGCTGCTTCCCGCGCTGAGGCTGGTCGGGCACATGCCCAGAATGGTGGAAAGGGCAAGGAGAACGGAAAGGGCAAGGGCAAGAACTGAACACCGGCAATGGAAGCTGAACTGAAAGTACGAAAATAAAATGATACCGTATCTGTCGAAATAACGTTGGTATTTTATTCACTGTGGATGAAGCGGAAGACCTCGTGTAGTGGGAACTGGTACTGATTATACAGTATTATGCGCTGTTTGGGACAATAGGAGGATCTCTTCAGATTAACCATTCAAACTTGTAATAATGCCACTAAACAATTGCCAGACTCTGAGCAATGTTTGTCGAGATGTAGATGATAGATCCAACTAAAGTGTTTTCCGCTGATACGTTATATTCTTAGTTTCATTTCATATATGGGTCATTGTGTGCCTTAAGGGCTTGTCAATTTATGTACTAACTTATTACTAAACGAACTTTACATAAAACTTAAAACAGTAAAGTAGAAAATCCTGTGAGAGGAAAAAAGAAAACTGGGTAGGAAAGAAAGAAAAATGAAGCAACAACAGAAAACACAAATAAGGAAAATGGACTGTTAGGAGGAAAAAGATGGAAAGAGAGCAGAACGACAAGAAGCAAGAGAAACATTGGGGGAGGGGAGTGTCGGAAAAGGTGGCGAAATATAACTCTCGTGAAAAGTTTTTGAATTGTTTCAAGTCTATCGATGTCATATTGACTTGTCGGGTTCCAAATCACAGCACCAAAGTCGAGGACAGAGCGAACTAAAGAAAAGTATAGCACCTTCAGAGAACGGAGGCCGTTGAATTCGCAGGTGGGTCCCAAGCGATCTACTAGCGCTATTGATGACTTGGTCATTCTGAGGAGCTAAAGATATATTCCAATCAAGAAGGATCCTAAGATCTTTTATACGATCGACTCGATCCAGCTGCACATTCAGGATGGAATAAGTGTGGATAAGAGGGTGGTGAGAACGAGAAAACGTAATGACAGAACATTTATCAGTAGAAAGACATAACAGATTACAAAAACGCCAAGAACAAAAAGAATCAAGTGAAGATTGAAGGGAATTGCAATCAGATTGAGAAGAGATAGGGAGACAGATCTTAATGTCGTCAGGATAGAGAAGGTTATTTGACAAGTAAGGTACACCTTATTGATGTACAAATTGTATGGGATTGCAAAGACTGCAATTTAAAAAAACATCTAGAGAGGGAGTGCTTTGTTTTAAAATTTTGACAATCGCTTGAATAAATTCATTTCATAATTAATTTTTCGTGTAACTGTCAACTTAAGCGAATGAGAATTTCGTTGAAGCATTCGTATGGAAAATAATAATACTCAACACCTTGACATAGAGCTGGCGAATAGACTCCTTAGCACCCAATGGTATATACGAACTTTAATGGCTTTCTCTGGTCATCCGCACCGATCGAGTCTGATTGTGCAAGGACTGATTGTTCGACTACGTGATAAATTAAGTCTAATAAGCTAGAGTTATTTCTTGGCACGCCAGGAAGAAGAGTTTTCCATTGTAAAATGATATAAAACATATTACAAACATGCTTCATCGTAGACACGCTTTACTTGATGTTGTTTTCACGCAACTTCAATGTCCATTGATGTGTTTTTAAATCCGTTTAATGTAATTTAATTTTATTCCACGCATGAATGTCATATCAGGAAAGTAATGCTTAGAACTATTAATTTGCACTCAACGAATTATTTGAATCGAGTTTTGTTTATTGAAATTTAACAACTTGCCACTCTCATCACCATCGTCATTATCACTCCTGTGGCTTGATATAAAAGCAGCGGATCAAGCATCGAAATAGTATAGCGAATCCAGCTACTCTCGACAAACCATCCAAATCTGCAACAATGAAGGCTACTCTGTTCTTCCTGATCGTTGTCCTGTGTGCAGTCGCCTTGGCTGCTCCAAAGTCCGAGCAGAAGAGGGAAGGCAAGGGCAAAGGCGAAGGAAAGGGTAAGGGCAAGGGCCAGGAAACGATGGACTCGGGCTCGGCGGAAGATGGACAGGACGATAGCCAAGAGGAAAGCAACGGAGGAAAAGGCAAAGGTGGAAATGGACGAATGGCCGGAAAGGGCGGAAAGGGTGGAAAGGGTGGAAAGGGCGGCAAGGGTGACACGGAAGATGATACGGACAGCCCTAAACGCCGAATGGAGAGCCCGATGGGAAAGGGAAAGAACCAGCCGCAGAAGGACAATGGAAAGGGTCGTGACAATGGCAAGCCAAAGGGCAAGAAAAACTAATCTGATCATCGACCTGAACATTGACAAACAATAAAGAGTCCTATAAGAACCCCAACAGTTGAAATGTGTATCAATTTTATTTTTATATTATGTATTTCAAATCTACCATTAACGAATATACAAAAATAGTAAGCGAAATAAGTTGATTACTTTATTAAAAAAGGAGAATTATGCGACATGTAGCACTAGGACTTGTACTAGTTTTTAGTACTAGTATGTAGTACTTACTGTAAGAAAAAGTGTGATTAGAAAGAAAAAATGAAAGATAACGAGATATTGATAAAGAAACAATCAAAGCAATCTTTATTTTCTCAATTATGTGATTGGAGAACTTGAAAAACATCAAGATCTAAACCTATAATTGATTATTTGTCATATATGTTGCTTGTATATCTTTATCTAGTGTGAATAAGGCAAATGCTGCCATAATGAACAAATAAAAAAGACATCTTCAGCAAGTTAATTGGTTTAGTGATTAAAGTTTGAGTAGGAACCCCTGAAACCCTCAAGGACCCCCCTCTGAGAACCCTTAAACGTTTATAATTTTTTTTCTATTGAATGTTGGTAAAGTCGCGATGGTTTCCAAACATCACAACAGGAAAATATGAGATTACATGATTCACTCAAGTATAGTATCTTGTTTAGTATCCCATTATATAGCTCGATTGACTTAAGAGGGTGTGAAGCCTACGGAAGAAATAACAAATTCACCAAATAATTACAAACTATAATGAAAGTGAGGGGCAGCACAGTGGCATGATGATAGAGGCGCCGGTCTTTACACGAACCGACCAGTCCAAAATCCCTTACTGACGGTCGTACGCAAGACTGACTATTTGGACGATCTAATAGGTCGTTACGCAAAAAAATTAATGTGAGAAAACTTACTAACTCTTGTTATAGAATAGAACAAAATGTAATAATTATAAAATATGACCAGAAAACATAAGAGATAATACAACACAAACACTTTAGTAAGTAAGTAAATAGTTAATAATTGACAGATTAATAGGAGTATCATCCAAAGGGCAGACTACACGACCGCTGGGGCTCCGGGCATCTCCAAGGGTCCTCGTATATCGAAGATACCTGAAGAACTTGATTTAACACCAGACGAAATAGTCAGACGAAGGCCTGCTCCCACCCACCGTGTTAGGATTTTACTTAACAATTTTTTTTCTTAATGATGGTGATAGCAAACAGACTTCTAAAAATCAGTTTAATTTGTGTAGTACTCTTTATTGTTTGTCAATGTTCAGGTCGATGATCAGATTAGTTCTTCTTGCCCTTTGGCTTTCCATTGTCACGACCCTTTCCATTGTCCTTCTGCGGCTGGTTCTTTCCCTTTCCCATCGGGCTCTCCATTCGGCGTTTAGGGCTGTCCGTATCATCTTCCGTGTCACCCTTGCCGCCCTTTCCGCCCTTTCCGCCCTTTCCACCCTTTCCGGCCATTCGTCCATTTCCACCTTTGCCTTTTCCACCTTGGCTTTCCTCTTGGCTATCGTCCTGTCCATCTTCCGCCGAGCCCGAGTCCATCGTCTCCTGGCCCTTGCCCTTACCCTTTCCTTCGCCTTTGCCCTTGCCTTCCCTCTTCTGCTCGGACTTTGGAGCAGCCAAGGCGACTGCACACAGGACAACGATCAGGAAGAACAGAGTAGCCTTCATTGTTGCAGATTTGGATGGTTTGTCGAGAGCTGCTGGATTCGCTATACTATTTCGATGCTTGATCTGCTGCTTTTATATCAAGCCACAGGAGTGATAATGACGATGGTGATGAGAGTGGCAAGTTGTTAAATTTCAATAAACAAAACTCGATTCAAATAATTCGTTGAGTGCAAATTAATAGTTCTAAGCATTACTTTCCTGATATGACATTCATGCGTGGAATAAAATTAAATTACATTAAACGGATTTAAAAACACATCAATGGACATTGAAGTTGCGTGAAAACAACATCAAGTAAAGCGTGTCTACGATGAAGCATGTTTGTAATATGTTTTATATCATTTTACAATGGAAAACTCTTCTTCCTGGCGTGCCAAGAAATAACTCTAGCTTATTAGACTTAATTTATCACGTAGTCGAACAATCAGTCCTTGCACAATCAGACTCGATCGGTGCGGATGACCAGAGAAAGCCATTAAAGTTCGTATATACCATTGGGTGCTAAGGAGTCTATTCGCCAGCTCTATGTCAAGGTGTTGAGTATTATTATTTTCCATACGAATGCTTCAACGAAATTCTCATTCGCTTAAGTTGACAGTTACACGAAAAATTAATTATGAAATGAATTTATTCAAGCGATTGTCAAAATTTTAAAACAAAGCACTCCCTCTCTAGATGTTTTTTTAAATTGCAGTCTTTGCAATCCCATACAATTTGTACATCAATAAGGTGTACCTTACTTGTCAAATAACCTTCTCTATCCTGACGACATTAAGATCTGTCTCCCTATCTCTTCTCAATCTGATTGCAATTCCCTTCAATCTTCACTTGATTCTTTTTGTTCTTGGCGTTTTTGTAATCTGTTATGTCTTTCTACTGATAAATGTTCTGTCATTACGTTTTCTCGTTCTCACCACCCTCTTATCCACACTTATTCCATCCTGAATGTGCAGCTGGATCGAGTCGATCGTATAAAAGATCTTGGGATCCTTCTTGATTGGAATATATCTTTAGCTCCTCAGAATGACCAAGTCATCAATAGCGCTAGTAGATTGCTTGGGACCCACCTGCGAATTCAACGACCTCCGTTCTCTGAAGGTGCTATACTTTTCTTTAGTTCGCTCTGTCCTCGACTTTGGTGCTGTGATTTGGAACCCGACAAGTCAATATGACATCGATAGACTTGAAACAATTCAAAAACTTTTCACGAGAGTTATATTTCGCCACCTTTTCCGACACTCCCCTCCCCCAATGTTTCTCTTGCTTCTTGTCGTTCTGCTCTCTTTCCATCTTTTTCATCCTAACAGTACATTTTCCTTATTTGTGTTTCCTGTTGTTGCTTAATTTTTCTTTCTTTCCTACCCAGTTTTCTTTTTTCCTCTCACAGGATTCTCTACTTTACTGTTTTAAGTTTCATGTAAAGTTCGTTTAGATATAAGTTAGTACATAATTTGACAAGCCCTTAAGGCATACAATGACCCATATATGAAATGAAACTAAGAATATAACGTATCAGCGGAAAACACTTTAGTTGGATCTATCATCTACATCTCGACAAACATTGCTCAGAGTCTGGCAATTGTTTAGTGGCATTATTACAAGTTTGAATGGTTAATCTGAAGAGATATGATGTCCTCCCATTGTCCCAAACAGCGCATAATACTGTATAATCAGTACCAGTTCCCACTACACGAGGTCTTCCGCTTCATCCACGGTGAATAAAATACCAACGTTATTTCGACAGATACGGTATCATTTTATTTTCGTACTTTCAGTCCAGCTTCCATTGTCGGTGTTCAGTTCTTGCCCTTGCCCTTTCCGTTCTCCTTGCCCTTTCCACCATTCTGGGCATGTGCCCGACCAGCCTCAGCGCGGGAAGCAGCGTCTCCCTTCTCCTGGCCCTTGCCCTTTCCCTTGCCAACGCCAGCATGCGATCCTTCCGCAGCAGCTCCAGCAGCGGCACTCTCCTTGCCTTTGCCCTTGCCTTGTCCCTTGCCGTGTTGGTCGGAGCCGTTGGCCGAAATCGCCACGACGCACAGTACGACGACCAGGAAGAACAGAGTAGCCTTCATTGTTGTTTGTTGAGTTCTGATGGATTTGGAGAGAACTGCTGATTTGAGCTTGCTAACTTGCAAATGTGATGTTAATTCAGAAATCATCCCTTGCTTTTATATACAAAATCCAGCAACCAAAACCAAACCGTTTATTAAAATCCCATCAAGTAAAATCGTTACTAAGCTGCTGCTAAACAGGAAACGTAATTTTATGCTTACGCTTCAATTTTCCACTTCCGCTCCACTACGTGCACGTTGTACAATTTTTACAACTTTTTTTTTTTTTTAGTTCTTATCTAATTGCTTTTATTTTCTTCTGTTGCAGATGAACACAACCGACGATCGTCTGCCAAAGCTGGAATTCACGCTTTCCGAGGACGAAGAAAATGCTCTCACACTGTACGAGGAGCTCGAGCAGACGGACATCAATCCGACCAACCTTAACGTGAACTGTTGCTGTGGTCTGTTGCGCACCTCACCCTTCCACCAGCCAAAGTCTTCCTCAAGCCCTACCGGGCGCCTTCAGGTGGATCCGTTACGACACGCAGCCAATGTACATCATGGCCATCATGATCACCACCATCACCATCAGCATACGGACGATGCAGATCAGGACTTTCACATTTCTACCCGATCCTGCGAGGAGGACGAATGCGACAATGCACAGATGGCCGACAGATGGCGCCACAACGTAACACGGCGCAACGAACGATACCGGGCGTTTGGGTTGCTAGAGTCCAGCATTCTGAACAGTTTCCAGCTGCAAAACTTTCGCCGCAAGACGCCGAGTGTTTTCGATTCGTCTAGCTCTTCGGGGCAGACGAGTTGCAGTTCCACTGCATCGAGCATGATCGAGGACATTTCGGACAAGATCGAGGAAATCGGAAAGCTCGACACCAACATCCATTCGCTCATGTACAAATCGGTCGAGCTGCATAATGACATACTGGTAAGCTTGGAAATAATGCGTTTCAGCTGACATATTGTAATGAACCAACCGTTTATATCCGTTCCGTCACAATCTTGGAACGCTTTTCTATCCTGTTAATTGACAGTCTTTAGAGGCAACCACCAACCGCTTAATAGCCGATGCGAAAAAGCTTTCGGACGACCTGGATGATGTCCGATTCCTAGACGAGCTGATAGCCATTCTAAACGGTGACATCGGGCCGGTGATACATCGCGAATGGCCCTACAAAATCGACACGGATGCCCCGATCGAAGAAGGCACGCCTGTCACCTAACCCACACGGACCCGGAGCAATCACAGGTGCACACCAGCACCGGTGCCCGTACTGTAAGCCATCGCGCCCGGTTTGCCACAGTACGCCCCGTGAGCCGGTCCTATTATGCCTTATTACACCGATGGAACCTCGTGACCGAAGGAGGCTTTGTAGTGCCGCGTCCATAGTGAAAAGAGAGAAAAAAAAACAGCGAACTGCGAAGAAAATGCTAACCTAGACTTCAAGTTTAGTTTTTTTTTTACCGAATCGATAGCAACACACAACTAACGTTTCCTTCTACGCACCATGCCGATAAGAAACCAATGTCCACCCGAATGCCGGGAGGGAAAACTTCAACATCAGGCCAAATGTCCGCGGCATCGTCCTCGGCGATAATTGGCTTACGGGCCGTGGTGGAAATCGTCGTCCACGGTCGCCTAGCTAGTCTATCCAATATTCAATTTAATGCTTCCGGGAATGCAGCGATTTTGTTCCCCTCCCTTTCCCCCCCCCTCCTCCCCCCATTTTACCGCTGTCTTGGCAGTTCTTTGACAGCTTCTTAGCCAACATAATTGTAAGTGCGTATAGTACCATTGTCAGTGTATTTGAAAAGTAGATCAAATAGCGGCATACCTCGTTCCACTGGAAGGTCGATTATTTTTCGCATCGTTTGCTACCGAGGCGTGTTCCAAACTACCGCTAATGAGCATCATTACAGTAGATTAGAAAAATTAAACCTAAGTTAAACTACACTGCATACGTAGGCTGTACAATAAATGACCCAATTGTGATAAACATTTAAAACGTATTCGATGATTTTATTTTTATTACCACATGACACGAGGCAATAATGCAATGCAAATTCACTATGAAGGTTTGTGTTTTTTTTTTAGAGCAATCTAAAGCTCATTTATTTTAATGATGTTATAATACCACATAAATGGAAAAGATTACATTCATCAGTGAGATCATTGTGGCTGAATAATTTGTGTTATAATTTATTTCTTAATATTGAACAGTATTTGCACTATCTCAAGTACCATATTTAATCGTGCTATAACACCTTGTATAATGCCGAAACATCTTTCACAAATCAAGTAGAAAATTTCGTTCTAAAACTCTCTAAATTCGTTACATAACAACATTTTCCTGTATAACAAAAAGTTGTGTTAAACATGCCAAATCAGTCTCCTGTACCAAGGGTAAGGAGCAATTCGTATACCACGATAGATGATTGCCTACATTTAGGCGTTATTAAACACTAGCACTACTGGATCACTCTGCTTTGACAGGAACGCTTCAATTTAATTTCATTAATTTTTGGTGTTTGGAACAATTCTACCGTAGTACGAACTCAAAAAACATTTGAAATCATAATCCAAGCATTCGTAATTGTTTATAAAAAGACCATTCATTAGAAAAAAACGCTTAAAACGCTTGGTATTTGTAGCGTTAATTTGCTCAAGACGGCAAAGTATTTAAATAGTATAGGTAACATAGTTTATAAATTATACATTAAAGAAACATCAAATTGTTACTCCTTTCAATGCAAACCATTGCGAATTAAATCGCAACTTAGTTTTTGAGCCCTGTGTCTAGTGCGGCTTTATCAAATTTTGAAGTAAATAGCTTATTGATCATTTACATAAGCACACGCCGTTGTACATAAGTACATACACCTATATTACCAATGACACAGTTTGAACTTTAAATTCCACCAACCCAGTTCGTGTTTGTGTTTGTAGCAATCGGAGCCTTTCGCACCGGAAACCGGGGAACGGACATTTGAGGGAAGGGAAATCAATTTGTCACCCAAAATCGAAAATGGAAAAATACGAAAACACACCTCCCACACACACACAGTACATATTTCGCGTGCGGTAATAACTTTTGTCATTGACTTCCTTTATTTTATGCAACATCGAACAAACGTGACCGTGCGGATGTATGTGCCTCGGCTGGCAAGCATAATCACGCCATTGAACTTGCCCATACCCATCCGAATATGACAAAACAGACTCGTACACCCACACTGAACGCGGGGTCCGCGTGTTTTGATCCCAGCGCCCTGATTCGGATGGGGACAGTTCGTCGTAGATGTGTGTTTGGCTGTCGCTTCCAGGACCCCCCCCCCCCCCCCCCCCCCCTCCTGTGGACCGATTGCACCAAACTTCGCATATGAATTTATGCACGCTACGAGCCAACAGTGACACCGGGTACATAAAAATGGAGGACAAACCCCGCTTTGAGGTCCTTTACCGGTGTTACCGGGTTGGCTTGTCTATCCATTTCGCCATTCGTCCACACAGCCCTCCTCCCGACTACCGTTCGGCATACCGTTTTCCCACTCGGCACTAGAGATACCGTTTACCATTCCCGTCCTGCGTCCCATACGGTACCAAATCAAAAGCAACAAAGTGAGCAATTGTGGCGAACCTCCACCGATGGTTAAAGTTTTGCAACAATTTATTAACTTCCTGCCCTGGAGGGTTCTTCCAGCACGCTGCACTACAATCGATCCGACCGCCCACTTGCTTCCGAAAAGGCGAAAACTTAATTACTCGTTTCGCAGTGTGTTCCGTGCTGGAGTTTCAGCCCCACATCACTCAACACGTTCCCCATTCCGGAATGGAACCCCGAAGGGACAGTAGCAATACAGCCGCCCACACTATTCTCCATTAGTTTGTCTTTCCTTCGGTGCGATTTAGCGTTCGTTAACCTGGCGATATGGTTTTGTTTGTTTTGTTCTCGTTTTTGTTTTTCTGCGCTATCACTTCCGGCACTCCAGAGGTTGCATTCCGGTGGCACTCGGTTGGTCCGATTGGTGCAAACTTTGTTCGCTGCGACTGTTGACGTTCTTTACCACGCGCCGCGGGTGGAAATGTTGCCTCGATTCGTTGCCATCCTTGGTGGAACAGGACTAAATATGGCAATATGAAATGAACTCAGCATTAAATGCACTTTTTCGCGAGGTGTTGTTGCCTAAAGCAAGGGGTGGGTTGAAATGATACAATTCATGTTTTAATTAGCAAATGACATTGATTTTTGCTGTTATTAATATTATTTTCTAACCGTTCCAACGATACAATAAATATTATTTTTCGATTTGCAATGAAACTAGAAATCTATTTTCTGTCGCTTTTTTAATAGAAAATGGAAATTAAATGCCCCTCTATATGTAAACAATACAATGTAAACCACTCTCATGCCCAACCGCCTGTAGACAAAATCCGTCACCTACTGTGCCACCGAAAATAAGTTCCACCGTGCCAGGAAGTGGGAACTGTTTGCCTAGCCCCCGCAAAACAACCCACCACGGGGTTTTCCCCGCGCAAACTAAGTGCCGCAAGTGCTAATGATAGAAAATGGCAAAAATGTAGGCCGAATTTGCCACACGGTGTGCCGTTCCCAAGCATA
Source organism: Anopheles moucheti (assembly GCF_943734755.1). Classification (NCBI taxonomy): domain Eukaryota; kingdom Metazoa; phylum Arthropoda; class Insecta; order Diptera; family Culicidae; genus Anopheles; species Anopheles moucheti. The sequence goes on from NC_069140.1 coordinate 45,649,519, forward strand.
CCGTACAACCTTCTCAGGAATGCGGAATTGAGTACGATTCCTTGGCCAGCACCGAAGGGACCTCGGAATGGGGCAGGGCGGGAGTACTGCAGCGAAGGGCAAGCGAAAACTTTGCAGATTTTCCAACGATTTTCACTTTTCCTTCGCTGCGTGCCCCATCCATGCCATTTTCCTCCCTCCCCTCGAGCGAACTTTTGGCACTTGGAAGTAACACTTGTGTGTCGGAAATTCCAGAGACACCCCGGGACTGCTAGGATCTGTTTAGAAACGGTGCCCCCTCTCGCGAACAGGTCACGGTGTAAGTGAAACAAAAAATAAACCAAGAAACCGTTTACCGATTCCGATTGCCAGCAGCAGCAGCGGTGGCGGAATGTGAGAAACTATTCAGACGACCGGAAGCACTACCATACGGCAGCCATCATGCCCGTACCAATGATGTGGCGTGGTTGAGACGGCTGAGTTCTCAGACCGGCTCGGAAGTTTGCATAGCTCCTCTCCACCGTCCCTTCCATCCGCATTCCGTTTTTTTTTCCACATGCACGCACGTCACAATTTCATGACGTGCCGTTTCACACACCCGATCATCATCGTTGGCGTCACGTCACGAAAGCAGTCGGGGTTTTCCTGCAAAGCTTTCACTCATCGCCGTGGAGCAGCCCGGCCGGGGGAGGAAACTGATTGCAAAACCCGGTACGTAATGTATGGGAGCGCTACCTAATCAGACCATGGTTTAGATAGGCTATGGCTAAATTACCAACACACCCATACCAGCTCATTGGCGGCCTCGGGCAGCATTATTCCGTACACGAATTAGAAAAGGATCCCACCGTGCCTTATTAGCGTTCCCCTGAGCGAAACTTACACGAATAACCAGTTTCCGATTGTGAACTGCTTTCTACGGTATGCTCTCGTCCTGAGCCTTGTGGATGTTGTAGACCATTTCGGGACACCCGAAGGATAGGCCAAATCAACTGACATCAACACGTGAAGCTACTATCACGGCACGGCACAATAGCAGCGCAGCAACACTCTCATACCAATCCACCGTGAGGATGACAGAAAAGAGGGATGTCGTTATTAATATTAAAAATATAGTAAAAGAACCCTATAAATAGTTGAATCTAATGTTTGCTTACACTCATGAAAGAGTATCTAGTTTCAATCATAATGCAGTGGAGTTAAAATGTCGTTGTTCTAGAAGTTTTCAGTAGCAGTTACTTAAAACCGCATACATTAAGGTTCATTCATGCTCTGTCAACTTTTGCAATACATCAGGGGTTGGTTGGTGCTTGTATACATCAGGAGATGGTTCATCTGCGGGTCATTTACATAAATAAAGTGTTCGAAATATATGTTTCCACAATTTGTACATATTAATCTTATTAATTATACAATCTCAATTAATACAATGATACAATAACAGGTGGGCTGATAATTGTTTGGCCTATGACAGTAAAACACTTTTCTTTGGCCAAATTTTTTTTTGTATTAAACATACGTCCCTTCAAGGGTGAATCACCAATTATAGCGGTCTTTCAATTTTTCGATACCATTTTTATAGCAATATTTGCACCTTGCCTCCAAAAAGGTCTTTGTTTCGGCGATCACCTCTTCATCCGACGAAAATTTCTTCTTAGCGAGCATCCTTTTGCGATCTGAGGAATGAAAATAGTCACTGGGAGCCATATCTGGGGAATACGATGGATGGAGAAGCAATTCGGGGCCTAATTCATGAATTTTTGCCATTGTTTTCTTTGATTTGTGGTACGGTGCGTTTTCTTGATGACACAAAACTTTTTTTTCTTCAAATGTGGCCGTTTTTTGGCGATTTCGTCCTTCAAACGCTAAAATAACTTGATATAGTAGTCGCTGTTAATGGTCTTTCCTTTCTCAAGATAGTCGATGAAGATTATTCCTTGAGAATCCTGAAAAATTGACGTCATAACCTTGCCAACTGATTATTGCGTTTTCACCCGCTTTGGAGCAAGTTCATAGCGTCCAGTCCACTCGGATGACTGTCTATTGGACTTTGGAGTGAAGTGGAGAAACCAAGACTCATCCATGGACACATATTGACGCAAAAACTCGGATTTATTTCGCTCAAACAGCTTCAAACACTGCTCCGAAACATCAAATCGTTGTTGGTTTTGGTCAAATGTGAGCTCGCGCGGCAGCCATTTTGCACAGAGCTTACTCATATCCAAATACTCATGAACGATATGTCCAACATGTTCCTTAGACATCTTTAGGGTGTCAGCTATCTCAATCAACTTCACATTACGGTTGCTTTTAATAGTTTTGTGATTTTTTTATTATTTTCGTCAGTAACCGCCTCTTTTGGGCGTCCACTGTGTTCACCATCTTCAGTGCTCATTTTACCACTTTTAAATTTAGCATACCAATATCTGATGGTTGATTTTGGTAGAGCAGTGTCCAAAGACTCTTCATCAAGCCAATTTTTGGCTTCGACTGTATGTTTCCCCTGCAAAAAGCATTATTTTATCATTACGCGAAATTCCTTCTTTTCCATGATTACTCAAAACTCAAAAGTTGCGTCACACAAAATGCTCTAGCTCATTAGGTTGTGTCCCGAGTGCTGTCAAATTTGGACAGAATTCGTTTGAAGGTTGGTACAAACGAAATATGACATGGATAAAAATCTTTTAGCGCGATATATGTGTTGATATATGTGGATATAATTGTGAAACAATTATCAGCCCACCTGTTACAATCAATCTCCAAGACTTAGTTCTTGACAAATAAATTCTTGAGATCTCAATCTCTAAGCCTTGGCGCTTTTAATTTTGGGAGTAACCATCTCCAAAAATTCAATTATTGAGCTCCCCATCTCTAAAACTAGCACTAGTGTAATGCTTGAGGTTTCCATCTACAAGTTCTTTATTTTATAAAAGTTGCCTAGCTAGACATATCATAAGGATTGACTATCCAGCTTAGGATCAATAAATTTAAAGCGAGCAAGGCCAAGCCCTCTTGAAGTTGTAGTCTCACTAAAGAAGCAGTAAAGACTTTAACATTAAAACAAAGTTGTGAATATCTTATCCTTCAGTTGTATGTTCAAAACTGCTGATTGAAACCTAACACTTAGTTTAAAGATTTAAAGCCAGATGCAGACAACCTTCTACAACATTCTTTTTTAAGAAATGCTTTCCTCGATAAAGCGTACGAACCAAACTGCACCTGAGCGCAATGCTTTTTCACAGCCGACACTGGCGACGAACGGTAAGCCCCCTACGTTAACCTAACGCAACGCGGCAACCACACAAACAAACGGCGAAACGAAACATACGCCAGCTATTCCCTAACAACATTTTCAGCACAATCACTAGGCTTTTGTTTATATCTAACCTCAATACAGCATAGCGCATACAGATAGCAGCACAACACCACCGTCGTCGTCATACTCGGTGTCCTGGTGTTGTGCACTGCCAGTCTGTTCCCTTCTGTTGCCGCTCTCCGGTAGCGCCCCGAAGGATCCGGTAACGCTAGTGGAAGCGGGACCGCACCATCAGACTTTTCTTGGGGCTGATGGCCGATTTTCAATCATAAACAACATAACGGTGGGGTCTCGCCATTGAATGGCACATTCACTCTCTCTCGCCCAGAACATACACAAACATACACCCTTCACACCAGGAGGACATCAGGTTTGAGCCAGTGTTGAGGCACCCGTTTTGGGAAAGGATTTTACACACCGAAAGCAGTCGCAAGGATCACGTCGCCGAGTTCGGTTCCTTTTGGCGTCTTTGGCCCGCACAACGTTACGGTGCGGGATTTCCCTTTAACGGTCGCGGACTACGGAAACGGCCGCTCACACCAAGGGTGCCGTTGTGCTGACAAGCGTAAACTACCGGGCGGCCCCATCAAACCAGGGGCACAAAATTTTAGTCAAATTCAAATTTTGCAACCCAAGTGTCCCACAGGATCATATAATGTGCAGCAAACCGTGCGGATGGTCCGTTCGCAGAACGGACATTTTACATACCCACCCGCGTCCCTGCAAACCCACGCACGCGTCCGGTATGCTGAGTGCCGTGTGCGCGAAAGAGAAGGCAGTGTGAGTGCGCCCGCCCGAAATAAAGAAAAACACGCGACGAAGAAAGAAAACAAATAACGCAAAAACAGTGTGTGTGTGTCTGTGTGTGTGCGCGCCGCCAACTTGATTCCTTTTGGTTCGGTCGGAAAAATCGGTCACGAAAGTTTTTCGGCATTCAATTGATTTTCACTATTATCCTTCGAAAGGGTTGTGGGGGGGATGTGAGTGAGTGTGTGTGTGTGAGAGAGAGAAAGAGAGAGAGGGAATAAGGGTGAAAAAACGGGACGGGGACGGGAAGGATGACAGTCAGAGAGCAGAAAGAATCACCAGTCGTCCTCTGTCTGTCGCGAGTGAAGGGTGCGGGTGGGTAAGACAAAACGGGACAGGTGAAGCGGAAAAGGGGCCCACCTGGCAAACCCAAACCCGTCCGCCTGTGTGCTGGGTTGAAGCCATCATAAACAACTTTATGAAGCGTATGAATTACAAAACGGTGACTACTGCATCACAACTACACACCGGTACACGAAGAAAGCCCTGCCGACCCTGTGACCTGTGGGGGTGGGTGGGTTGGTTTGGGGGCGAAGGGCCTATTCCTTTTGAGTGCCGAACATCATCATCATCATTACCGCCCCGGGTGAAGGACTTTTATCCTCCGGTGTGCGACACACAAAATCCGCACCATCGAAGCCATCGTCCGTGTTGATTGTCGCCGAAAGATTTGCGCGTCTGTTTGCTAGTGTTTGTTTATTTTTACTGCCTGCATTTTGAAGAGAAAGCGTGTGAGAGAGACAAAGGGAGAGGTTTTGATTTGGGACCAATGGCGGTCGTGGCTCCACCGGAAGACGATGACAATATACCGACTAGCCACCGTACGTGTGCGTGACGATTCCGTACGGCAGACATTGCAGCGGAGGCCAACGAACGGCACACCGAGGTGAGGTGTCCGTCGTTAAGTCGGTCAGTTAACGACCCAAAAACAAAGCACAGGAAAAAAAAAACACACGAACAACCCACGAGGCAAGGTTAGCGTGGGTAGATCGCCGTAGATAGAAGCAGGTCAGGCCACTGTCAGGCAAACACCAATGAGTACGCCGAAGATACGGGGAAAGTCCGGCATACACATCAACGATGGTATTATCGGCTCGAGTGCGTCCGGTGCGGCCGTCGGTGGGGTTGGGCCCGCACACAACGCACTGCTCAAGATCGAATCGGTCGTGCCGAAGCTCACGACCCGCGGTACAAACGGGCCGGGCACGAACATTGTGCTAGCGGCCGGCCACTCCACCCGCCTCCGTACGTTCCATCGGTCCCACAGCACGCTTAGCTCGTCGTATCTGCGCAAGGTGACTGCGGCCGCTGCGGCCGATTACAACCGCCAGCAGCGCATCCATCCGGGTCCGATCCGACCGGAACCGATCTGCGAACGGGGCAGCTATGGACCGTCGCCGCCACCGGCCGCAGCGGCACCGCCCCTCGCACAGGCACTGCTCGACACGACCGGCCAGCAGCTGCTGGCCGGGTACGCGGAAACACCCCCGCTGGACAGTACGCTGATCGTGCAAAATGGCGTCCCGAGCATACGCCGATCGCAGAAGGATCGCGAAAAGCACCCGGACCGGGTCAATCTCGACCGGAAAGGGCTCAGCTCGATACCGCTCATCGAGGATGAACCGAACCTGCGGCTGCTCTCGCTACAGCACAACCTGATCAACTCGTTCCACATCCCACCGGAAGCCGATCCGAACAACAACCTGCACCACCATGGCCCCCCGATAGCCGGTGGCCATTGCGTGATCAATGGGGGCGAGCTGAAGCCTGCTAACGCCGCACTCCCGCACCCGGCCAGCAGTCCACCCACACCGACCAAACCCTCCCCCAGCGGCACACCGACCAATGGGCCGATGGTCACCGGCGGACCACCGCCACCATCGTCCTACGGCACTACGAAACCCTCCGCCAAACAGTTCCTGCGGCAGAAGTCAACCTCCCGCGGCCAGCTGCTGATGGGCACCAATCTCGCTTCGCTCGGACCACCGGGAATATCCGGCACCGGGAGCGGCCCGGTAACGGGAAGCTTCATCCAAAGCAAGTTAACGATCGGCACCAAACAGTCCGGTTGCCAGACCGCATCGGCACAACCGCAGCAAACCCACTCGTCCACCGGCACCGGTTCAATGTCCGGTGTTTCGCCGCACCTGCAGAAACCAGCTCCCCACACACCATCGTCCACCACGGCGCCGATCGCCATTACGGCGCATCAGAAAAGTTTGCTCAAAAAGTCCAACAGCTTCATCGGTGGCCCGAGCATGTTCCTTACCGGTGGTGCGAACGGTCAATCCCCGGCCGCCGGTGGACCATCGAACGGGATGCTGAAAATGCGTGCTGGCAAGCTGCTGCTCGTACCCTCGTTCAGCATCGACAACCTGAGCAACATCACCGAACTTCCCCCTGCCGGCAGTCCGGCCGGGGAGCACGATTACTTCAACGGCCACTCTAGCAGCAATGGCAGTGCGACCAACAGTGGCAAAACGACCCCAACGAACAACGGCCAGTGTACGCCCGCGGCGGAGAGTGTACTGCCGCCGGCGAGCTGTGCCACCCTCCTGGCGCGCTACAACCTCAGCAATCTGGTGTTTCTCGATCTGTACGACAACCAGATCGAGAAGATCTCCTGCCTGGACGGGCTCAAGAGTTTGACGGTGCTGCTGCTCGGCAAAAACCGCATCACCGACATCGGTGGGCTGGTGTCGCTCAAGAGCACGCTGCGCGTACTCGACCTCCACGGCAACAAGATCAGCAACATTACCGGCAGGATCAGCCAGCTGCAGGAGCTGAAGTCGCTCAACCTGGCCGGTAACGCGCTGCGCCAAATACAAACGCAAGATTTCGCCGGTCTGTTCAGCCTGAAGGAGCTCAATCTGAAGCGGAATCGCATCAAGAAGATATTCGGCTTCGACGATCTGCACAACCTCGAGCGGCTCTGGCTGTGCCACAACGATCTGCAGTGCGTGGAGGATATGTCGGCGATCGCGAAAGCGATCAACCTGAAGGAGGTCACGATCGAAAACAATCCCGTCTCACTGGCAGGCGATTGTGTTTCCTTTCTGGTGAGCTACCTGCCCGGGCTGGTGTCGCTCAGCCAGATGCAGATCACCGAGCAGGTGCGGCGCGCCGCTTCGGCCTGGCGCAAAAACAAGGAACTCTCCGACAGCAAATACTCCAACCTATCGTCGGACGTGTGTCAGAGTATGCGGCGCGAGGAAATCATTTCGAATGCGCGCACCAACTGGGAGCTGCTGCGTTCGCAACAATCGACCGTCATTGCGCGCGGTGCACAACGACTCACTGCCAATGGGACCATCCCGAAGGATGCCGACCTGTTGCTGGACCCGACCGCCGGTAGCAGCAACGCGCTACTAACGGAGAGCGGTAGCCCGGCCGGTGCTGGCGGTGAAAAGCTAGCGCGAACGAAAGGCAATGCAGCGAACGGGACGACACAAGGCGTCCCTGGTGCCCGACCGCTCAGGGTTGGGGCGAATGGGAAGAAAGCGACCAACCGAAAGCCGTTGGTTCGATCTTCCTCGCAGGACAACTCCAGTTCGCAAGTTTCCGAGCAGGGCGGTGAAGAGTACTTCCGGTTGCCACCGATACTGGCGCCATTTCTCGAACAATCCACCACCAAGTCTGGTGAGGGTGAGGGTTCCGTTACGTCCGGTGTAGGTACGCACGCGGATTCGAGCGTATCGAGCGGCTTCAGCTCCGACAATGAGGAACAGCTTAATCTCGAGAAGGACATGGATAAACAGGCAACGCTGGTGGCATGCAGCGCGAACTCCACGCCGGAGAAAGAATCCGACACCGATCGGGTAGTGGTGCCCGTACCGTCAGCAGCCTCCGACATGGAAGCAGACATTACAGAGAAGAGTGAGCTAGCCGTTACCAGTGATCTTCCCGCACTGGAGGAATCACCTCCACAGGTCGAGGAGGTTAAGTTCTCTTCGCCTGCGGATGAACAACAACCACCGCCGGACACTAGTCAGACAACGGACGAAGCCAACCTCGACAAATTGTCCACCCTGTCGACGCTCTCGACCAAAAGTGCCTCCGAGTCGGTCATTACCATCGCTTCCTCGAACTCCGATTCCACCGGCTCCACGACGGACTCTGCTGGGAGCAGTTCGGCTGGTGGTGTCGGTGGCAGTGGTGGTGGAGGTGGCAGTGGAAGCAGTACGAGTGGACACACCTCTTCCGTAACCACCGAGCGTGGCCGAACGCACAAAACGAAGCTTAGCACCCCTATCAAGCGGTACGGCACGGGAACACTCTCCCGGACGCATACCGCACGCAACACCACGCTCCCCTCGGCCGCAAACAGTTTGACCAACTCGTCCAACCTTGCGAACGCTTCCGGTGCTGGCACACTTGCGGCGCCCAGCACGGGAGGCGTTAGCGGAGCGTACGCCGGAATTCCCAGCAGCAATTACGGACCGCCCACCATCAGTACCGGCACCGGCAAGTCGGGCAAATCGGGCGAACGCGAACGTGAACAGGGTGGTGACTATCTGATCGAGATCTGTGGCCGCTACCTGAACGTGTACGGGCTCGGTGCGCTCCGGTTCATCGACAAGCAGTGGAACATGCAGAAGGCGTGCGACGTCCATACGGTGAAGTTCAGCTACATCAACTTCAACAGCATCACCGCCATCCTCTGCCGGATCAAGGTGCGGTTCGTGAATGCGGAAAATTTCATCTTCCGCGAAACGAACATCACCTGTCTCGGGCAGATCAATGCACTCGCGGAAAGTCAGGGCATCGCGTCACTGACGATCGACCCGGAGGGCAATCCGTTGGCGTCGCGGCCCTGGCGCAGCTACGCCATCTACCGGCTGTCACACTGGGGTCTGAAGCAGGTCAATGGGACCGAGGTGACGCCCGAGGAGGTGCAAACCGCCGAGGCCACGTACGCCGGCCTGTCCGATCTGGTGCTGTGGTCCCTCCCGGAAGGGCTTCTGCAGCCGTTGCTGCAGCGGTTGCGGCTCGAGGAGACGGCACACGCCTCCAAGATGACGGCCAAAGAGTGGCTGATGCAGGCGGACCCATCGCTCAAGAACATCGTCGGCAAGGAGGCCCTACAGTGGAAGAAGCACAGCACCACCCAGGACGATACGGTGATGCGGGCCAAGGGCAAAGCGTACTTCGCCAAGATGCTGGAAAACACCTGCAACGCGGTCGAGAAGCTGCAGCGGCTCGAAACGATGTGGCCGGTGCTGTTGCTGGAGATGATCCGCAACACGCTGATCGACTACTCGCAGATTGACGTGTACGTCAAGGGGATGCTGGTCGAGCTGCTGAAGTAAAGGCACGTGAGGAGCGAAACAGGAGGGCAAACATGTGTTCAGCGGACGGTCACAGCACACCGTCAGCACCAGTTTTTAAGTACTCAGCCTTTATGAGAACCGATCATCAGAATGTTTCCGCGCGCCTACTAACTAACATTAACTCGCTCGCGCGTTTACTAGCAAATCGATAACAGTTCAAGTGCAATAGTAGCATAGGAAGTGACACACTATTTTACCTTACATTTCTACTCCACCACTCCCACTACAACCTTGCGACCCTATCGCTCGATGCTCTACAGTTTTTTTTTTTATCCCGCCAACGTAACATGCGATATTTATTGAACGTCTTTTTGTGTAAAATGCAAATAAAGCACATTCGAAATGCGGCCTCGTACGTCGTACGGTAATTCATTTCCTATCACATTTACTCCACCGGGTCCACTGTTTCATCGCGGTTCAACCGTCTTACCCAATGTGAAGAACCTGTAGCGACTTTTTCTTCTTCATCTTCTTATCCTTCTTTTCCTTTTTACTTTTGGCCGCTTCCGGGCCTGCCTCTCCTTCCGCAAGGATAGCCCGATCGAGATCTACATTGAGTGCTGCTTCGCAGCTGGGATATAGCACGAAATCGCTCGTCCGGAGCGGCCGCTTTCCAATCAACTTCACTATCGGTTCTTGGCGCAGTGCTAAATCAAGCGATTCCTGGTGCGTTAGCTGATTGAAGCGCTTGGCCGGGATTTTGAGTATGCAACATTCTGCACCATTTATCTAAAAAGAAGCAAATAAATAAAATATAATAAAGAAAGAAAACATGCACCCCGAAAGTAACTACCTTGAAGGTAAGATCAAGTGGGAAATCTTCGTCTATCTCTGGCCAACGTTGGTCGAACACCGTACCGTCCCATTGCAGTCCGCTTGATTCGTCTCGGTCCACTCGGTGCGGCGCAGTAACGAGCTGGTGCCAAAGTTCCGCTGCGAAATGAGGCGCCATTGGGGCGAGCATAATGATCTGTGCGGCAAGTGCACGCTCGTACTGTCGTCCGAACGTCACCACATCTGGTGGGGCGCGTCGGATAGCGTTCGTTAGTCCTTGCATCTTCGAAATGCCCACACTTAGCTGATGCGAATGTCGGTAGTTAAAGGTAGCACCGGCCGTAAAATAATTACGAGCGTCCCACAATTTGTGTTCGTGTTCGGTGAACTCTTCCGTCGCAGGGGGTTCGGCAGTTTCGGGATTGATTTTTGCTCGAAGTTCCCGGAAGTCGTGCATCGTCAACCAGAGTCGCTTTTGCCAGTTTAAAATGCCCGGGAAAGCTACAAAAAAGGGAGCTTGTTTAGAATATTTCCTTCGATTGATAAGCTACTACTTACTTGCTTCGGACCAGTTACGATGGGAAGTTGGTGCTACATCACCCAGCAGGATCAGTCGTAACGTGTCACAACCATGCTCTCTCAAAACTTCCAACGGGTCGACACCGTTTAGCTTCGATTTGGACATCTTTTCCCACAGCATTGTAACCGGTTCGCCTGTTGCCCGTTCGATCGCTTTGTTGTGCTTCTCATCCAACACTTCTATCGCCTCTGCTGGAATGTATTTCCCACTGTTAACCACACGATACGATCGACCCATCACCATGCCCTGAACGAGCAGCCGCTTAAACGGTTCCGGTGTGGGTAGAAGTCCTTTACTGTGCAAATAGTGGGCCACAAACCGTGCATAGTAAAGATGCAACACTGCATGCTCTTTGCCACCAACGTAAAGATCCACTGGCATTAAGCGATGAGCAAGGGTACGGTCAAACATCATCTTCTTGTTGTGGGCATCGATGAAACGCAAAAAGTACCACGAACTATCGACAAACGTGTCCATGGTGTCAGATTCTCGTCGACAGTCCGTGCGCTGACAGGACGGACAATTTACCCTCAGCCATTGTTCGTTCTGTGCCAGTGGAACTCCAACAGAATCGGTGGGCAATTGTACGGGAAGGTCTTGCTCCGGTACTGGGACCGTCCCGCAACTGGGACAATGAATAATCGGTATCGGTGTACCCCAAAACCGTTGACGGGAAATGAGCCAATCGCGTAGCTTTGAACTAACCGGGTGACCACCGATTCCTTTTGCGAGAGCTATTTTAATTATTTCCTTGTCAGAAGCGTTATTTCCTTCGTCTGTGTTTGGTTCTAAACTTAAATTTAACCCACTTTTAACCGCTAGTTTACGGTTCTGTTCACTATCAACAGCAAGATAAGTGTCGCATCCATCTGGAAAGGGAACTGCTTCCGTTACGATCACAGGTAGTATCCCTTCGGTGAAAGGATTTTTTACGATGACATTCTCCAGCAGGCATTCATTGTTTTTGCCATCGTTCAAGAGATTGGCGGGATGAATAGCTATGAATATGGCTTTCTTTAATTCTTCCGGATCACGGGTCCACACGGACACGCTTTTCATTTTATGATCTCCAGCTAAAGGCAACTCGAACGCATAGCCTTCACATTCCCCGATCCAGTGACGCTGCAATTTTATGATATCCTTCCAATCTTCCAGTCCAGGATCACTTAAACCCTCCAACAGAGGTTTAGCAAATGTAGTCGTTCTGACGAACCATTGGCGAAGTACCTTTTTCTCAACCTTTGCCCCGGAACGCCAAGAGCATCCGTTATCGTCGACCTGTTCATCAGCCAGCACCGTTTCATCCACCGGATCCCAATTTACAAGCGCTTCCCGTTGGTAAGCTAGCCCATCCTTGAACAACATCAAAAACAGCTGCTGGGTCCAGCGATAATACTCCGGCTCGCAGGTAGCAAATTCACGCTCCCAATCGAAACTGAACGCCAACATTTCGAGCTGTTTGCGCATCTCGCCTATGTTCCGATGGGTCCACGTATCCGCTGGAATTCGTCGTTGTATGGCAGCGTTTTCCGCCGGTAAACCGAACGCATCCCAACCCATCGGATGCAGTACGTTAGCGCCATTGAGCCGGTAAAACCTTGCCATTGCGTCACTGATTGTGTACACGCGGACGTGACCCATGTGCAAGTTGCCGGAAGGATAAGGGAACATTGCGAGCACGTAACGTTTGGGCTTTGCCGTGTCAGACGGGTCAAAGCGATAATCTCCTAGCTTGTTGTTCCATTTCTGTTCCATTTGATGTTTCATTTCGGGCGACAGCTCCCTACATGCCTACAAAAGCAAGGAAACAATTCATCAAATTATACTTGCTTCTCCATCAAACGTTATTTTACCGCCAAATCTCCAACGATGGAACAGAAATTTCTTTGCCCTTTTAGCCATCGCCCCAAACATGAACCGCGAGGAAAACGCATGTTTTTCTATCGAGGGAAACCCACAACAAACTTTTTCGCACTGTGACATAACTCGGGACAAACGTCAAGTGGGGTGCTTGATCGATTAAAGTACGAATGGGGGAATCACAACAAAACGACCAATAACCATGCGGGAACCGGCATCAGCTGTTCAGTTTGATCGATTGTTGATATACACAACGTTCTGCATCTCGCTCTGACGGTGAAACAGCAAGACCAACAATCGATTAAAGCTACAAGGAAAAATTGCGTGTCCACTACAAAACAAACCACAAATTATTGCCTTGCACTGTTTTCCTTCTAGTTTCTTTCAAACCTCCGGCAAAATGATAAATTTGGTATGAACAATTGTATAGTTCAAGGAAGCAGTTTTCCACTCGTTTGTTTGTTCTCTTTTCTGATTATAATCCAAAAACTATCGCTGTTAATAACAAAAATTTCGTGACAAGAATTTCTTCTCCATCACATCATTATGCAATAATACATTGGAGGAATAGAACAACTCATTGACCGAAACAAACAAGCAAATGAAATAAAACTCCATTCTTCCCTAGAAGTATTTGAACACTCCTCCTTTTTTGAGTTTCAACGAACTCAAAGTTTTGTCAAAGTGCACGTTTATTATACCATCTTCAATGACTCCTATTTCAAATGAAACGTTTTGCATTATTTGTTTACTAATGCTGCAGCGTTTGCAGTTTGTCAATGCCATGTTTTTCAAGATTTTAAACTTCAAAGAAATTTTTCAAGAGTTGTTCAACAAATAAGATAAGAACAACTTGAAGCTGCTGGTCATAAAAGGATTTTTCATAATGCTTTCGGAATCAAACTCCTCACCAACGTCATATAAACGATGACACCCGTCAAACATGCCGGATTTCAAGGACGCCATCTTTTTTCACTTTGATCCCATTTTTGCGACGTGCGGACGTGTCTGCGCGTTCGAAAATTATCAATTTTGTGTGTGAAAATAAGACTAAAAGTGCAATTTATTTGTGTGTGACGTTCAAGCAAATACTTCCGGCTACGTTAATAAGTCGCTAGCACCGCCATGGGTGACTCGCTCGAGGCAGCAATGCCCAGCATGGGCAGCGAGCAGCCACCATCCGTGGAGGCGGAGACCGTAGCCATTATCGATTTCGATAATTTTTCCAACTATCTCCGCAAGGCGATTACGGTACTGCTGCCGGAGGACGACATGAAATCGTTTGGTCCGCTGAACGCTGCCCTCGAGGATAGCGTCAATCAGGACTGCATTCGAAAGTTTATCTCCGATCCGCAAACGCAGGCACTGTACATCCAGCGGAACTGTTTTAAAGGTAGGAATGTGGGAGGATGATACAGGTGGCAGATCACGTCATCAAATCTTTACTTCCATACGTCGTCCGTAGGGTGTGTCATACGAGAGAGCAAGAAATGAAAGTTCCGTGCGACGATGACTCACAACCATCGTTGCATTATCCTTGAGTGCCGAAATGATTGCAATCGCTAATTGATTTTGTTTGTTTGTACTCCCATTAACCGGCAGATGATGAGAATGAGCCACCGACTGAAGGTGAAGAAGAAAAAGACTCCATTACGTACTACTTCGGTAACGATGTCCACTTCACCAACCAGCGCATGGCATCGTTGGTGTGCATCAAGCGTGGTGGATTGATCGAAGCGGACAAGTCGATTCACTCGCAGGTTCGGTTGATTAATTTCTCCGAAGGTTCACCGTACGAGACGTTGCATGCCTTCATCAGCAAAACGCTCGCACCGTACTTCAAGAGCTACGTGAAGGAATCGGGCCGTGCAGACCGTGACGGGGACAAGATGGCACCGTCGGTTGAAAAGAAGCTGGCCGAGTTGGAGATGGGACTGTTGCATCTGCAGCAAAACATCGATATTCCCGAGGTGACGCTCAACATCAACAGCACGGTTGCGCAGGTCGTGAAGAAATGTGCCGACGAGCAGCGCAAAGCCAAGATTACCGACTTTGGCGATAAGGTGCAAGACTCCACCTTCCTGAACACGCTCCAGAACGGGGTGAACCGGTGGATCAAGGAGATCCAGAAGGTGACGAAACTGGACCGTGATCCATCTTCCGGGACGGCTCTGCAGGAGATTTCGTTCTGGCTGAATCTGGAGCGTGCTTTGCACCGGATTCAGGAAAAGCGTGAATCGCCGGAGGTTGCGCTGACGCTGAACATCCTGAAGCACGGCAAACGCTTTCACGCGACTGTTTCGTTCGATACGGACACCGGACTGAAGCAAACGTTGGCAATGGTGGCAGACTACAATCCGCTGATGAAGGACTTCCCGATCAACGATCTGCTTTCGGCTACCGAGCTCGACAAGATACGGCAGGCGGTTCATTCGATTTTCAACCATCTGCGCAAGATTCGTAACACCAAGTACCCGATCCAGCGCTGCCTCCGTTTGATCGAAGCGATCTCGCGCGATCTTAGCCAGCAGCTGCTGAAGGTACTCGGTACGCGTCGTCTGATGCACATTCCGTTCGACGAGTTCGAGCGGGTAATGAACCAGTGCTTTGAAGTGTTCAGCTGCTGGGACGACGAGTACGATAAGTTGCTCGGTACGCTGCGCGAAATTGTCAAGCGTAAGCGCGACGAGCACATCAAGATGGTGTGGCGCATCTCGCCGGCGCACAAAATACTGCAGCAACGAATGGAGCATATGCGCAAGTTCCGTCGGCAGCACGAGCAGCTGCGTACGGTGATCGTGCGTGTGCTACGTCCCGCTCGTCAACCATCGTCAGCTCTTTCCGGTGCTGGTGATAGCGGTGTCGGTGGAGAGGGAAAGCAACCGTACAGTCTCGATACGGCCGATGCAAACGCCATCGAGGAGGTTAATCTGGCGTACGAGAATGTGAAGGAGATTGAGTGTCTGGACATTTCGAAGGAAGGTTCGGAAGCGTGGGATGCGGCGATTAAGCGGTACGAGGAACGTATCGATCGGGTTGAAGCTCGCATTACGGCCCATCTGCGCGATCAGCTCGGTACGGCGAAGAATGCGAACGAAATGTTCCGCATCTTTTCTCGTTTCAATGCACTGTTCGTGCGGCCGCACATTCGCGGTGCGATACGCGAATACCAGACGCAGTTGATTCAGCGTGTAAAGGACGATATCGAGGCATTGCATGAGAAGTTCAAGGTGAGCGAAGGTAGTTTCAAATATGTATCGTTCAAGTAACGTCTTTCGTTTGCTTCGACTTTCCAGGTGCAATACCCGCAAAGTAAGAGCTGCCGGTTGTCGGTAGTGCGAGATTTGCCACCCGTAGCCGGATCCATCATTTGGGCTCGTCAGATCGATAACCAGCTGACGATGTACCTTAAACGCGTCGAAGACGTGCTGGGACGTGGGTGGGAATCGCATATCGATGGTCAGAAGCTGAAGGCGGACGGAGACAGCTTCCGGGCGAAGCTTTCAACTGCCGAAGTGTTCCAGGATTGGGCCCGTAAGGTGCAGGAACGCAACACGGGCATCACGGGACGAATTTTCTCTATCGAAGCCACCCGCTCCCGGACCGGGCGAGGCAATACGTTACGTTTGCGCGTAAATTTCCTACCGGAAATTATCACCCTCTACAAGGAGGTGCGTAACCTGAAGAGTTTAGGTTTCCGCGTACCGTTAGCGATCGTGAACAAGGCGCATCAAGCCAATCAGCTGTATCCGTTCGCGATCTCGCTGATCGAAAGTATTCGTACGTACGAGCGGACACTCGAGAAGGTAAGTGTGGGATGACCGTGCGACAACCATTTTATCATTTATTCTATACAATTTGTCTTCAAATCTTCGCCAACCTCCTACGAAGTGTAACGCCCGTCTTCACAAAGCCATACATTAACCGCCACACTTTAAATGGCGATCCAAGTCATGTTACGTACATCCATTTACTTTCTACACTCTCGTTTTGGCCAAAAGACAAAATTGTTCTCATCAATGTGACGAAATTGTGCTTGTGCTCATCACTTCTCCGTTTGTGGAAAAACACAGAGAGAAAAAAACGGAAACACACTAACACACACAAATATCTCCATTAGAACTTTTACCTTTTGTCAATCACAATAAGAATCTCGTATCCTTAATTTGTTCTTCCATGCAGCTAAACAATAGGACATTAGCACAAAATTCAGTATTTAAGGTAGCGAACCGCTAAACAGTTTTTCTAGCATATATGCCTTTTTAAGGAGGCTTCAGTTTTGCTCTTGTTAATTTATTATTTTTTTTGTTTGGTCATTTTCTGTACCTGCTGTTGCTGCTACCGCCAACTTTACTTGTTCCGTTGCCCGAATACTACCACTCTTATGTATCGAACGTGTTGAATGGTTGTCGTTTTTTAAGTTATTGCTTCCTTAATGCCTTTTACGGAATGAAATACTGCTAATATCTGTGTTATCCTTTATCTCTATCGTATTTAGCCATTACTATTTCCTTTGCTTATGTGTTATACAATTACCTGCTAAAGGGACAATTTTGGTAGATTTGTTTGTTTTATCGCTCTTTTAGATTTGTTTTTGAGTCACAGATTTAAGTTCACTTAAATCTAAACATTTTATAATTGAACGAACTTTTCAAATATTAAATTCAAATGCTATCAAATACAATCGACCACAAAATATTCGAAACTATTATTAAACATGTTCGGCTTAGATGTTGTAACTATTTTTTAGATTATTTTGCTTTCTTTGTAATAGTTATGCTCTATTGTTGTGCACGAAAAGACTACATCCAATTGTGTTCTACATTAATATAATTCAAATGTTCGAAAAAAAAACATTTCGCTTGTTGTACGAATACAGATTTACACCATTTTCTAATTTTTGTTTATCCTTCTCCCTGCCCAACGTAGATTGAAGATCGGGCCAGCATCATACCGTTGGTGGCTGGACTGCGCAAGGAGGTATTGTCACTCATCTGCGAAGGTATTGCGCTCGTCTGGGAGAGTTACAAGCTGGATCCGTACGTACAACGCCTGTCGGAGAATGTGGTCTCGTTCCAGGAGAAGGTAGAAGATTTGCTGGTAGTCGAAGAGCAGCTGGACGTGGACGTACGTTCGCTCGAAACTTGTCCCTACAGTGCGGCCACCTTTGCGGACATTTTGTCCAAGATTCAGCACGCTGTCGATGATTTGTCGCTGAAGCAGTACTCCAACTTGCACGTTTGGGTCGCACGGCTGGATGAGGAGGTAGAGAAGAAGTTGGCGATGCGTCTGCAAGCTGGTATACAGGCGTGGACCGATGCGCTTACAGGCAACAAGAAAGAACTTGATCTTTCGATGGACACTGACGCTCCGACACAGCCCACGATTCGCCCCGGCGGTGATCCGCAAATTCAGCGAGCAATTCATGAGATTCGCATAACCAACCAGCAGATGTATCTGTATCCGTCGATCGAGGAAGCTCGGTTCCAGATCATGCAGCAACTGTTTGCATGGGAAGCGATTGTGACATCACAGACACGGCTGCAAAGCTCGCGCTACCAGGTCGGACTCGACAAGCCAGTCTCGCAGACCTACCGTAACCTGCTAACGAAACTTCCCAACAAACCAGACCCGTTAGAGGGAGCTTATGCTGCGATTGAGAACCAGATTGGCGATGTGCGTAGCTACGTCGATGAATGGTTACGCTACCAGAGCTTGTGGGATTTGCAAGCGGATATGCTGTACGGACGGCTCGGAGAGGACATCAATCTGTGGATCAAATGCTTGAATGATATCAAGAAATCGCGAACCACTTTCGACACCTCGGATACCAGGCGCGCGTACGGACCGATTGTGATCGATTACGCGAAGGTACAGGCGAAGGTAACGCTCAAGTACGACTCGTGGCACAAGGAGGCTCTCAGTAAGTTTGGCCAGCTGTTGGGCAACGAGATGAGCACGTTCCACACGAAGGTGTCCAAGAGTCGTAGCGACCTGGAGCAGCAAAGTATCGAGGCGGCTAGCACATCTGATGCAGTTTGCTTCATCACGTACGTGCAGTCACTGAAGAAGGAAATGCTCGTGTGGGATAAGCAGGTTGAGGTGTACCGCGAGGCACAGCGCATTCTCGAACGTCAGCGCTTCCAATTCCCGAACAATTGGCTTCACGTGGACAACATCGAAGGTGAATGGTCGGCATTCAATGAAATCATGAAGCGCAAGGATTCTGCCATTCAAACGCAGGTCGCCAGCCTGCAGGCAAAGATTGTGGCCGAAGATAAGGCTGTTGAGACGCGCACGGTTGACTTCCTGAACGATTGGGAGAAGAACAAACCGACCGGTGGACGTACTCGGCCTGATGATGCACTGCAGCAGCTTCACATTTTCGAGACAAAGTTCTCCCGTCTGAAGGAAGAACGGGACAACGTTGCGAAGGCAAAGGAAGCACTCGAGTTGCAAGAATCGGCTATCCCGAACAACAGCACGGAACGTATGTCTGTCGTGCTGGAAGAGTTGCAAGATTTGCGTGGCGTCTGGAGCGAACTGTCAAAGGTGTGGGCTCAGATTGATGAGACGCGCGAAAAGCCATGGTTGTCGGTACAGCCACGCAAACTGCGTCAATCGCTGGAAGCGATGATGAATCAACTGAAGGAACTGCCCGCTCGGCTGCGTATGTACGAGAGCTACGAGTATGTGAAGAAGCTGCTGCAGAGCTATATCAAGGTAAACATGATGATTGTAGAGTTAAAATCGGATGCCCTAAAGGAGCGTCACTGGAAGCAGCTGACCAAGCAGCTGCGCGTCAGCTGGGTATTGTCCGATCTAACACTCGGCCAGGTATGGGATGTTAATTTGCTGAAGAACGAATCGATCGTGAAGGACATCATACTGGTGGCACAGGGCGAAATGGCACTCGAGGAGTTCCTGAAGCAGGTGCGCGAAAGCTGGCAAAACTACGAGCTGGATCTGATCAACTATCAGAACAAATGCCGTATCATCCGTGGCTGGGACGATCTGTTCAATAAGGTGAAGGAACACATCAACTCCGTCGCTGCAATGAAGCTTTCGCCGTACTATAAGGTGTTTGAGGAGGAAGCTCTTACCTGGGAAGAGAAGCTTAACCGTATCAACTCATTGTTTGACGTGTGGATCGACGTCCAGCGTCGCTGGGTTTATCTGGAAGGTATCTTCTCTGGCAGTGCCGACATTAAAACGCTTCTTCCGGTGGAAACGTCCCGCTTCCAGAGCATTAGCTCGGAGTTTTTGGGCTTGATGAAGAAGGTCGCCAAATCGCCCAAAGTTATGGACGTGTTGAACATTCCGGCCGTGCAGCGTTCGCTCGAGCGTCTGGCCGATCTGTTGGGCAAAATCCAGAAAGCTCTTGGAGAATATCTCGAACGTGAGCGTACCTCGTTCCCGCGGTTCTACTTCGTGGGTGACGAAGATCTGCTGGAGATCATCGGTAACAGCAAGAACGTGGCACGGCTGCAGAAACACTTCAAGAAAATGTTCGCCGGCGTTGCCTCAATCCTGCTGAACGAGGATAACACCGTGATTTTGGGTATAGCGTCGCGCGAAGGTGAGGAAGTTCGTTTCATCAAGCCCGTTTCTACGGTCGAACATCCGAAGATCAACGAGTGGCTGTCACTGGTGGAGAAAGAGATGCGTTTCACGCTTGCCTCCTACCTAGCACAGGCGGTGCAAGACATTAAACAATTTAAGGATATCATCGATACACAAAAATACATGGAATGGTGCGACAAGTACCAAGCGCAGATCGTTGTTCTTGCGGCCCAAATCCTCTGGTCGGAAGATGTTGAAAACGCTCTGCAACAAACCTCCGAAGGTAATGGTGGAAATGGTGGTAACGGAAAGGATAAGACGCCGTTGCATCGCGTACTCACCACGGTTGAAGCAACGTTGAACGTGTTGGCCGATTCGGTACTGCAAGAGCAGCCGCCGCTGCGGCGCAAAAAGCTGGAACATCTGATCAACGAGTTCGTTCACAAGCGTACCGTCACGCGTCGCCTGATCGCGCACGGTGTCAACAATCCGAAATCGTTCCACTGGCTGTGCGAGATGCGCTTCTACTTCGATCCGCGCCAAACGGAGGTGCTGCAGCAGCTGACGATCCATATGGCGAACGCGCGCTTCTACTACGGCTTCGAGTATCTGGGCGTCCAGGACCGGCTCGTGCAGACACCGCTCACCGATCGCTGCTACCTGACGATGACGCAGGCCCTGGAGGCGCGGCTCGGTGGATCACCGTTCGGGCCGGCCGGTACCGGCAAGACGGAATCGGTGAAGGCGCTCGGTAATCAGCTGGGCCGCTTCGTGCTCGTCTTCAACTGTGACGAAACGTTCGACTTCCAGGCGATGGGCCGCATCTTCGTTGGCCTGTGTCAGGTCGGCGCTTGGGGTTGCTTCGACGAGTTCAATCGGCTCGAGGAGCGCATGCTGTCTGCCGTGTCGCAACAGATCCAAACCATCCAGGAGGCGCTCAAATCGCAACAGGACGCGAACCGGGACGCGCAAAGCATTACGGTCGAGCTGGTCGGTAAGCAGGTGCGCGTTTCGACCGATATGGCCATCTTCATCACGATGAATCCGGGTTATGCGGGCCGTTCGAACCTGCCGGACAATCTGAAGAAGCTGTTCCGCTCGCTGGCAATGACCACACCGGACCGTCAGCTGATTGCGGAGGTGATGCTGTTCAGCCAGGGTTTCCGTACGGCGGAAAAGCTCGCCTGCAAGATCGTACCGTTCTTCAAGCTGTGCGACGAACAGTTGTCCAATCAATCGCACTACGATTTTGGACTGCGTGCGCTTAAATCCGTGCTCGTGTCAGCCGGTAATGTGAAGCGCGATCGCATCATGAAGATCAAGGACACGAAGAAGCAACAGGGTGAGGAGAACATCGACGAGGCATCGATTGCGGAAAACCTTCCCGAACAGGAGATCCTCATACAGTCCGTGTGCGAGACGATGGTACCGAAGCTGGTGGCGGAGGATATTCCGCTGCTGTTTTCGCTGCTGAGCGATGTGTTCCCGAACGTAGGCTATACGCGCGCCGAAATGAAGGGCCTGAAGGACGAAATCCGTAAGGTGTGCTCGGAGGAGTATTTGGTGTGCGGAGAAGGTGATGAGCAAGGCGGCGCCTGGATGGAGAAGGTAAGATAGATGGATCATTATTTCGTTACGTTTACATGCGCGCTGTAAAGAAAATATTTCTAGCAGAGGTTAAGGGATACAAGTTAGGGATGTTGTTTCTTGAGGTCTGCAAATAACTCTCGAGCTGCTCAAACATAAGCGGACCCTATAGTTACAGTTAGAAATGATCACAAATCATTCATAAAATCTTCAACTTGATTCATGCGCCATTTTCAAGCAGCAGTGTTTAGCGCAGTGTTCAATTTTCCTGTTTTCTCTCTACACGGAATTCTCCATGGAGAGATAAAGGAATCTATAAATCATAGTTACGGCTACGAATTAAGTTTAAGATTTATTTTTCAAACATTTGTGAGGTTTTAGCTTTTTCAATAGTTTACTGATCTACCGAATAATGATGTGCTCGGTGATATAAGCAACATTTCGCGTTAGTCATCAAGCTAATTCTGGAGAGGAAAACGTATCACCTTTTCATCAGTATTATAATTTAGTATGCCTACTAATATCTCCGTTTGGCTTTCCACAAACCCATACGACTTATACTAACGTGCCTTCTTTTCTTACCTAATCCGACGCTTTATTTACGAAATGCATAAACAAAAAAAAATCACAAAACTATGCCCAAACCAAACAATCGCCATCCTACTGAAACCCGACTAAACATAAATATAACAGGGATTCGGCGAAACGTGGGTTGACAAAGTGAGTGCAATTAATTGTAAGCCTAAGTAAATATCAGCTTGTGTTGATGAGTTTATTGCGATTATTTATTCCATCGTTTGCTTTGTGTTACCCATTGTGATTAAGTTTTGCTTTTATTTTATTATCTCTTTCTTTTTCCAAACATCCCCTTCATTTTTACACAGTGGATTAGGTTATTCAAAATTCATAACGTGCACCTTGCTTCAAAAATTAATACATTTTAGGAGGGCATTTCATACATTTGGCTAAATGGGTTGTGTTGTACCCGTAATTGTTTCCACCGTGTAAAAATGATGATTAATAATTGTGTATAGTTTGTGTGCGAGTGAATGTGTGTATTTAGCTTGAGTTTGTGGCTTACTACAAGCCCTTACTACTTGCATTTCCCTTGTACATGTGCTTGGCGCGACAATGACACGCTATAGCAAAATGTAATTCATTGTTATACAATTACAATTTCTAATCGTACATCATCGTTCTCCATTTCAGGTCTTACAATTGTATCAAATTTCGAACCTCAACCACGGTCTGATGATGGTCGGTCCATCCGGGTCGGGTAAATCATCCGCCTGGAAGGTGTTGTTGAAGGCGCTGGAGCGTTTCGAAGGTACCGAAGGTGTAGCGCACGTAATCGACCCGAAAGCCATCTCGAAGGAAGCACTGTACGGTGTGCTGGATCCGAATACGCGCGAATGGACGGATGGTTTGTTCACACACATTCTGCGCAAAATCATCGACAATGTGCGCGGTGAGATCAACAAGCGCCAGTGGATCATCTTCGATGGTGATGTCGATCCGGAATGGGTCGAAAACCTCAACTCCGTGCTGGACGATAACAAGCTGCTAACGCTACCGAACGGCGAGCGTCTATCGTTGCCTCCGAACGTGCGCATCATGTTCGAGGTGCAGGATCTGAAGTACGCTACACTGGCCACCGTATCGCGTTGCGGTATGGTTTGGTTCTCGGAGGACGTACTCTCGACGGAGATGATCTTCGAAAACTATATGTCGCGTTTGCGGCATATCCCGCTGGAAGACGGTGAGGAGGAAAGCTTCAGCGGACAAACCAAGAGCAACGAAAAGGAGGATGAGGTGACGCCAGCGCTGCAAACGCAACGCGAAATTGCTGCGCTGCTGCAACCGTACTTCAATTCGGACGGGTTGGTTGTGCGCTGCCTTGAGTATGCGATGGGTCAGGAGCATATAATGGACTTTACTCGGTTGCGAGCGCTCAGTTCGCTCTTTTCGATGCTGAACCAAGGCGCACGGAACGTGTTGACCTTCAACCAACAACATCCCGATTTCCCTGTTCCGCCGGAGCAGCTGGAACAGTACATTCCGAAGTTGCTAATCTACTCGATGCTGTGGTCGTTTGCGGGTGACTCTAAGCTGAAAGTACGCTCCGATTTGGGTGACTTCTTGCGCAGTATTACTACGGTGACGCTTCCGGCGCAAGGTGGCAATCCAATAATCGATTACGAAGTAAACATCCAAGGTGACTGGGTACCGTGGTCGAACAAGGTGCCCGTGATTGAGATCGAAACGCACAAGGTAGCCGCGCCAGATGTGGTCGTACCAACGTTGGACACGGTACGCCATGAATCGCTCCTGTACACTTGGCTGGCCGAACACAAACCACTCGTTCTGTGTGGTCCACCAGGTTCCGGTAAAACAATGACACTGTTCTCAGCCCTTCGTGCCCTGCCCGACATGGAGGTTGTAGGGTTGAACTTCTCTTCCGCTACTACACCGGAGCTGCTGTTGAAAACGTTTGATCACTACTGTGAGTATCGTAAAACACCGAACGGTGTTGTACTGGCACCGGTACAGCTCGGCAAGTGGTTGGTACTGTTTTGCGACGAAATCAATCTGCCCGATATGGACTCGTACGGTACGCAGCGTGTCATTTCCTTCCTTCGACAGCTTGTCGAGCATAAGGGTTTCTACCGTGCGGCCGACCAATCGTGGGTGTCGCTGGAACGCATCCAGTTCGTTGGAGCTTGTAACCCGCCGACCGATCCAGGCCGTAAGCCGCTGAGCCATCGGTTCCTGCGCCACGTACCGATCATCTACGTGGATTATCCGGGCGAGACATCGCTCAAGCAGATTTACGGCACGTTCAGCCGGGCGATGCTCCGCCTGATGCCGAATCTACGTGGATACGCCGAACCGCTCACGAACGCGATGGTCGAATTTTATCTCGCTTCGCAGGATCGCTTCACGCAGGATATGCAACCGCACTACGTGTACTCGCCGCGTGAGATGACACGCTGGGTGCGTGGCATCTGCGAGGCCATTCGACCACTGGACAACCTACCGGTCGAGGGGCTGGTGCGATTGTGGGCGCATGAAGCACTGCGTCTGTTCCAGGATCGATTGGTGGAAGAGTCGGAACGACGTTGGACGAACGAAAACATTGACCTTGTCGCAACGAAACATTTCCCGAGCGTCGATCGCGAGAAGGCACTCACGCGTCCTATTCTCTACAGCAACTGGCTGTCGAAGGACTACATGCCGGTTAATCGGGACGAGCTGCGCGATTACGTCAAGGCGCGTCTGAAGGTGTTCTACGAGGAGGAACTCGACGTACCGCTGGTGCTGTTCGACGAGGTGTTGGAGCACGTACTGCGCATCGATCGAATCTTCCGCCAGCCGCAGGGCCATCTGTTGCTGATCGGTGTATCCGGTGCAGGAAAGACCACACTGTCGCGTTTTGTCGCGTGGATGAATGGATTGTCCATCTTCCAGATTAAGGTGCACAACAAGTACACGAGCGAAGACTTCGACGAGGATTTGCGGTGTGTGCTGCGGCGGGCCGGCTGCAAGGATGAAAAGATTGCCTTCATCCTGGATGAATCGAACGTATTGGATTCGGGCTTCCTGGAGCGTATGAATACACTGCTAGCGAACGGCGAAGTGCCCGGATTGTTCGAGGGCGATGAATACACGACGCTTATGACGCAGTGCAAAGAGGGCGCTCAGCGCGAAGGGCTAATGCTTGATTCGAGCGACGAACTGTACAAGTGGTTCACGCAGCAAGTTATGCGAAACCTGCACGTGGTGTTCACGATGAATCCATCGACTGATGGGCTGAAGGATAGGGCTGCCACTTCGCCCGCGCTATTCAATCGCTGTGTGCTGAACTGGTTTGGTGATTGGTCCGATTCGGCATTGTTCCAGGTGGGCAAAGAATTCACTATCCGTGTCGATCTTGAGAAACCTACCTGGTCCGCGCCGGACTTCTTCCCGGCCGTTTGTCCCCTGGTATCAAACACCCCTTCGCATCGCGATGCAGTCATCAACAGTTGCGTTTACGTACATCAAACGCTGCACAAGGCGAATGCGCGGCTGGCAAAGCGTGGCAGCCGCACGATGGCCATTACGCCACGTCACTATTTGGACTTTATTCATCATTTTGTGAAATTGTACTCGGAAAAACGCAGCGATTTGGAGGAACAACAGCTGCACTTGAACGTCGGTCTGAACAAGATCGCCGAAACGGTTGAACAGGTAAGCGAAAGGAAGCGGATATTATCCCCAGCGGTAACACATTAAATTACCGACAACAATTGCCTTTTTAGGTTGAAGAAATGCAAAAATCATTGGCAGTCAAATCGCAAGAGCTGCAGGCGAAGAATGAAGCGGCTAACGCGAAACTGAAGCAAATGTTCAAGGATCAACAGGAAGCAGAAATTAAGAAGGTGCAGTCGCAAGAAATTCAGCAACAGCTGGCCGAACAAACGGTCAAAATCGAAGAAAAGCGAAAGGATGTAATGGCAGATCTGGCGCAGGTCGAACCGGCCGTTATTGACGCTCAAGCCGGTAAGGTTTACATACGTATCTTTAAGAGAATATCTGTGGGGGGACGGGAGTTTCTTTTGTTTTTCTTTTATAGCACATATCGCCATTTATGGACGTGTTTTTAAAAGGAAACGCTCTTTAAAAAAAACCGGAACAACGGGCCCTTAAATCTTAACTTTTTTTTGTTGTTTGTTGACAAAACCGCACCGCCGCATCACTTAAAGCCGTTGGCAACATTAAGAAGAAGCAGCTGGCGGAAGTACGCACGATGGCGAACCCGCCCCTACCGGTCAAGATGGCGCTCGAGTCAGTGTGTCTGCTGCTCGGCGAAGACGATCGGGGCGGCGATTGGAAGGCAATCCGTGCGATCATGGTGAAGGATAGCTTCATCGCGTCGATTGTCAAGCTGGACACATCGCACATTACGTAATTATCTCAATGCGAGCCAAACAAGCAAAAAAACAGGCCATCGCCCGATAGCAGTAATCAGGAAAAGCGAAAGCGCAAGCAATGCTCCATTTGCAAAGTATCAATATCAGCCTTAAACTTCATCAAATAACCGTTTAGGCGGCTTTACGTGACTAAATTCTCAAACAAGCGCAACAAAAGTCTGCCAAACAAAGGATCTTTAATGGTTAAGAAACAAATTATCGAGGTTGGGAGATTGTCTTTGTTTGTCCGTAATTGTTTGTCGGCTTTTTCGTTGCGCTACAAGCTATATATTTGTGTTGTGATTCATTTTTAACAGCTTGTCCTCCACACTAGCTTCCTTCACACGTGGTTGGCAAAATTAGCAACATGAATCGGAACGGTTCGTTTGGCGGTTCAGTTCATGATGATTTCATGCTGCAAATTTTTCGACCGTTGTGATTTATTTATCGTTCGCACTGTGCTATATGATACGTTCTAAAACAATTTAAACATATGTTAAGTGTATGCTGCTAAACGAAACCAACATACCAGTTTACCAGAACGGGTTGTGGGTCAATGTATGGTTTTGCCGAAGATTTCGATTTAAAAATAACATTCGCCGTCAAGTTGTAAATTGCTCCAGCAAAGAGCAAAGTCTGATGAAATTTTGTATTTCAGGTTATTGTATTTTTAAATAACCATTGAATTACTGTTATGCTTAACCAGAACCATTCTCTTAATAATGTTCATTAAATGTTCTTTATCTTTTTACTTCTTTCTCTCTTTTTCTCTCTCACTCTCTCTTTTGTCTTAACGTTCTAATATGTTATGCGTTCTGCTAAATAATAACCTTTACCAATCCTCTTTGTGCCTATCGAACCCATTATTGTTCGCGCATAATGATGCGAATCAATATGCTAACACGACATCCCCATCATGTTTCGTAATCAAACCCACTAATCTCGTCTCAAAACTGTAATTCAAACTGACCCGACAATTGTCTAAACCCCAACCTGGGCCCCCGTTTCACCGTGCAGCGGTAAAATCGATCAAGAAACAGCATCTCGTCGAGGTACGTTCGATGGCGAATCCACCGGCCGTGGTTAAGTTGGCGCTCGAATCGATCTGTCTGCTGCTAGGAGAGAACGCATCGGACTGGAAATCCATTCGTGCCGTTATAATGCGGGAAAACTTTATCAACTTGATTGTGTCAAATTTCAGTACCGAAGACATAACGTAAGCATGAACAGAAACTCTCTTTTTCTCTTCATTCCTTTTTCTTTCTATTTGCTCCCTTGTTTTTGGTTTTATTTATTGTTTTATATATTTTTTGTTTGTTTTATTTTCGGTAAATCATGTTTCCTTTCTGTTGTTTTTTCTTCTTTTACTTAGTTTGTTTTTTCCCCTTCATATTTACCTTTGGTTTCCCTCGAGTACATCGAATGTGTTTTTCTTTTGTTGTAGTGTGAGCTTATCCACGATTTTATTTTCATTTGTGCAAGGGGGTTGAGATTTTGTTCGGCACTCCACACTCATCCCACTTCTTCTCCGTAGCCATAATAACCCCCTTTGCCCTCGAAGGGTAAACTATCTCTACCTAAAGATTCGCACCTCCTTCCGTTAGTAGCTGTAGTAGCGAATGTAGTGATCGGATGTAGTAAACTTCCTCCAACCATCCTTCACACGGTGTGCGATTGTAAAAAGCAATTATTACCAATTATCAGTTTGTTTAATTCGTTACCTACCATCTACATGACGAGGCACGGAGAATCTTGACGTTTTGTCAACCGTTCCCTTTTATTAAGCGATACCGTTTTCTTTTCCTGTTTCATTCCAAACAGCAACTACTTTAAGTGAGTTAATCTGTTTATGAGCTGACTGCTTACACGCTCTCCTGTACATAGTCCGCATGATTAACAAAACAAAAATTGCTTTTTGCTGCACACTTGGCATGATACACACAATACCAAACATATGATAATGATCACGTCCGGGGTAATAGTTTGGCTTGTATATTTTGAATTAAAAGATCCCTTGTTTTTGGTAATGGTTTCGTGTAACTCCGGACGAAATAACACTAGCGCATGTAGTATAATGCTTTGAAGTTATGTTCAACCTAACCTCGCCTGCATGAGTTGCTTTATCCACGCTTGTTCCGTTGCGCTTTTCGCTTTCCCAAATCATCATTCTAATGAACGATTGTTTTCTCTACTTTCCTCAACAAAACAAAAAACGTCGTCCCACCAACAGCGATGAGGTGCGTGAAAAGATGAAGTCGAAGTATCTGAGCAATCCGGACTACAACTTCGAGAAGGTGAACCGCGCCTCGATGGCATGCGGTCCTATGGTGAAGTGGGCGATCGCCCAGGTCGAGTACGCTGACATGCTGAAGCGCGTCGAACCGCTGCGCGAAGAGCTCAGCTCGCTGGAACGGCAGGCGGAGACAAATATTAAGCACGGCAAGGAAGTGAAGGAACTGATCGCCCAGCTCGAGCAGAGCATTGCCGCGTACAAGGAAGAGTACGCACAGTTGATCTCGCAAGCGCAAGCCATCAAAACCGATCTGGAGAATGTGCAGGCGAAGGTGGATCGCTCGATCGCGCTCCTGAAGAGTTTGGTCATCGAGCGGGAACGCTGGGAAGCGACGAGCGAAACGTTCCGCTCGCAAATGTCCACCATCGTCGGTGATGTTTTGCTGTCGGCTGCGTTCATTGCGTACGGTGGTTATTTCGATCAGCATTATCGAAGCAATCTCTTCTCGACCTGGTGCCAGCATCTGCAGGCAGCCAACATACAGTTCCGGGCGGATATTGCCCGTACTGAATATTTGTCTAATCCGGACGAGCGTTTGCGCTGGCAAGCGAACGCACTGCCGACTGATGATCTGTGCACGGAGAATGCAATCATGCTGAAGCGCTTCAATCGCTACCCGTTGATCATCGATCCTTCCGGCCAGGCTACGGAGTTTATCATGAACGAGTTCAAGGATAAGAAGATCACCAAGACGAGCTTCCTGGACGATTCGTTCCGCAAGAACCTGGAGTCTGCATTGCGCTTCGGTAATCCGTTGCTTGTGCAAGACGTGGAGAATTACGATCCGATACTGAACCCGGTGCTAAACCGTGAACTGCGTCGTACCGGTGGACGCGTTTTGATCACGCTAGGCGACCAGGACATTGATCTGTCGCCGTCGTTCGTGATCTTCCTGTCGACGCGTGACCCTACAGTGGAGTTCCCTCCGGATATCTGTTCGCGTGTAACGTTCGTTAACTTCACCGTGACGCGCAGCTCGCTCCAATCGCAGTGTCTCAACCAGGTACTGAAGGCCGAACGACCCGACATTGACGAGAAGCGTTCGGATCTGCTAAAGCTGCAGGGTGAGTTCCATCTGCGACTGCGCCAACTGGAGAAGAGTTTGCTGCAGGCGTTGAACGACGCCAAGGGCAAGATTTTGGATGACGATTCAGTCATTACCACGCTGGAAACGCTCAAGAAGGAAGCGGCCGACATTGGGCAGAAGGTGGAAGAAACGGACAAGGTTATCGGTGAGATTGAAACGGTTTCGCAACAGTACCTTTCGCTGTCGCAGGCCTGCTCGAACATCTACTTCACCATGGACAGCCTGAACCAGGTACACTTCCTGTACCAGTACTCGCTGAAAATGTTCCTGGACATATTCAGCACCGTACTGCACAACAATCCGAAGCTGGAAGGCAAATCGGATCATACCGCACGGTTGCTTATCATCACGTCCGATCTGTACCGTGTGTGTTACGATCGTGTTGCGCGCGGTATGTTACATGCCGATCGGCTCACGTTTGCGATTCTGCTGTGTCGCATCCATCTGAAGGGTACATCGGAACCGAACCTCGATCAAGAATTCAACTTCTTCTTGCGCAACAAGGAAGGTCTAGTGACGTCTGCAAGCCACGTCGATGGAGTAAGTGCGGAGCAGCTCGAATCTGTCACACGGCTAGCGACTCGATTGTCCATCTTCCGTAAGCTGCTGGACAAAATCAAATCTATGCCCGAGCTTACCGCTTGGCTGCAGCAAGGTTCGCCGGAACAGAATGTACCGGTGCTGTGGGACGAATCGAAGGCACTGTCATCGGTTTCGGCGGCCATGCATCAGCTGCTGCTGATTCAAGCATTCCGGCCAGATCGCGTTATTGCAGCGGCACATCTGTTCGTTTCGACCGTTCTGGGCGAGGACTTTATGCCACAGGCCGAGAAGGAACTGGACTTTGCAACATGTGTCGAGAAGGAGCTGAACAGCAACACGCCCGCACTGTTGTGCTCTGTCACCGGGTACGATGCATCATCCCGTGTTGATGATCTAGCCGCGGAGCTGAACAAACAGATATCGAGTATCGCGATCGGTTCGGCGGAAGGTTTCAACCAGGCCGAACGGGCCATCAATATGGCCTGCAAGTCTGGCCGTTGGGTGCTTCTGAAGAACGTACATCTCGCGCCACAATGGTTGGTACAGCTGGAGAAGAAGCTTCACTCGCTGCAACCTCACTCTGGTTTCCGGTTGTTCCTCACGATGGAGATCAATCCGAAGGTGCCGGTGAATTTGCTCCGGGCGGGCCGTATCTTTGTGTACGAACCACCACCAGGCATACGTGCTAACCTGTTGCGTACATTCTCGACCGTGCCGGCAGCACGTATGATGAAACAACCGAGCGAACGTGCTCGATTGTACTTCCTGCTGTCCTGGTTCCATGCTATCGTCCAGGAACGTCTCCGGTACGTCCCACTAGGCTGGGCGAAGAAGTATGAATTCAACGAGTCGGATCTGCGCGTAGCTTGCGATACGCTCGACACGTGGATCGATGCGACGGCAATGGGTCGAACGAATCTACCACCCGAGAAAGTCCCGTGGGATGCGCTGGTAACACTGCTGTCGCAGAGCATCTACGGTGGTAAGATCGATAACGATTTCGATCAGCGTCTGTTGGCTTCCTTCCTGTCCAAACTGTTTACGGCCCATAGCTTCGAGGCTGAGTTTGCGCTCGTCGCCAACGTGGACGGTGTGGCCGGTGGACCAAACGGGCAGCGGCACATCACCATGCCAGATGGAACGCGACGCGATCACTTCCTTAAGTGGATCGAAGCGCTGGCTGACCGACAGACACCATCCTGGCTCGGTCTGCCGAACAATGCCGAGAAAGTGTTGCTGACCACGCGCGGTACGGATCTTATTAGCAAGCTGCTCAAGATGCAACAGCTAGAGGATGACGATGAGCTGGCGTACAGCAACGATGAGAGCCTTGACACGATGCAAACACGTCAGGAGGACGGTCGACCGTCGTGGATGAAGACACTGCACAACAGCGCACTGACCTGGTTGGAGCTGTTGCCCAAGAGCCTCGCTACGCTGAAGCGTACCGTCGAGAACATCAAGGATCCGCTGTATCGCTACTTCGAACGTGAGGTATCCAGTGGCGCCAAACTACTGCAGACGGTCGTGAGTGATCTGCAGGATGTGGTGTTGATCTGTCAGGGTGAGAAGAAGCAGACGAACTATCACCGTACGATGCTGAGTGAGCTTGTTCGTGGTATTTTACCGGCTGGTTGGCGTCGTTACACCGTACCTGCCGGATGTACGGTCATCCAGTGGATAACGGACTTCAGCCAGCGCGTTCAGCAGCTACAGAAGGTATCCACATTGGTGTCGCAAGCAGGCGCCAAAGAGCTGCAGAGCTTCCCAGTCTGGTTGGGAGGGTTGTTTAATCCGGAAGCGTACATCACAGCGACTCGTCAGTGTGTTGCGCAGGCTAACAGCTGGTCCCTGGAGGAATTGACCCTCACCGTAACGATCACGGAAAGTGGTTCCGATAGTTACGATAATATGAAGGATAGTAGCTTCGGTGTATCCGGTCTTAAGCTACAGGGCGCCCAATGCAAGAACAATCAACTGCTGCTAACATCCGCGATCATGACGGAGTTGCCGCTGACGTTGCTCAAGTGGACACGCATCGATTCGGAAGCGGCTCGGGGCACGAAGCTAACGCTTCCGGTCTATCTGAACTCTACCCGTGTGGAGCTGCTGTTCACGGTCGATATGACCGTAGCACCGGGACAGGATCCGCACAGCTTCTACGAACGTGGTGTTGCTGTGCTAGCGTCAACTGCCCTGAACTAAACATCCGATGGACATTCTTCTAGCTTATACCTATCTTATGATATCGTGTAACTGCATAACTAAATCTCTGGTGCAAAGGTTATTGGGAATCATGCTATTTATCTTCGTTTAATATATTTCTACAAATGCGGTGCAGCGGATTATCTTACGCTAGTAAAATTGTATTGCTCTCGTTCCAAGAACAAAAATGGGGCACGCTTAATCAATTCACATTTATTCAAATATATTTCTCATGCATAATCAAAACATCACGTTGTCTGAATGTTCTTAAAATAGTAAAGAATTTAATTTTACGCTAGCTAGCGAACCTTATAAGATGATTATGCATCTAGCTGTGTAAAAAAACCCAACTTATTTAACAGTTTGCAGAACAAAAACAAACTGGACAATTTGAATTTGACGTTTCGCGTCACTTGCGCACTGAAGAAAGGGGGTCAACATTGTTTTGATGCGTTTGTGACGAAAGCAACGCAAAAGCAAAAACGATTGCAAACGTAGCAAAGTCGAAAACAAAGCATTCGCTTGCGCTTATCTCGCAAGGCCAGTGATTGATTGGTTGTGACGCATTTATTCATTGGCTTTCAGAACTTTCCATTATTCTTAGTAGGCGGGACTGTCCCTCATTCCCGTAATCTAGTGCGAAATCGTAACGAAGTGCAAGTGCTTGTGGTGCGAGGAAGATTGTTTGTTACTGCCATTTACGCAGTATTACGTAAAATGAGGCTTATAGGAGGAATTGGGCCTCAAATAGGGCAACTAATTCTGCTCCTTACAGTAACCGCCTGCAATGGACAGGTATTTTACTATCAACCGGAACAGGTACACCTTTCCTTTGGCGAAACGCCACTTGAAATCGTCGTCACTTGGAGCACAATGACGGCCACAAACGAATCCGTCGTAGAGTACGGTATTGGTGGTCTGATTTTGAGTGCTACCGGAACGGAGGAGAAATTTGTCGATGGTGGCGCTGGCCAACACACGCAGTACATTCATCGGGTGGTGTTGCGTGACCTGCAGCCTTCATCCCGGTACGAGTACCACTGTGGCAGTCAGTGGGGTTGGTCACCGGAGTTTTACTTCCACACGACCCCGGAAGGTTCGGATTGGTCACCGTCGTTCGCCATATTCGGCGACATGGGCAACGAGAACGCACAGTCGATGGCCCGGCTGCAGGAGGACACCCAGCGCCACATGTACGATGCGATAGTGCACGTCGGTGATTTTGCGTACGACATGAACTCGAACGATGCGCTCGTCGGGGATCAGTTTATGAATCAGATCCAATCAATTGCCGCTTATACGCCGTACATGGTGTGTGCGGGTAACCATGAGGAGAAGTAGTAAGTAGACCGTTGTCTTTGTCCATTACCACTGATTAATGTCTCCCCGGACACTGTTCTTTCTTTGGCAGCAATTTCTCCAACTACCGTGCTCGGTTTAGCATGCCCGGTGGAACGGAAAACATGATGTACAGCTTCAACCTTGGTCCGGTCCATTTTATCGGATTCTCCACTGAGGTGTACTACTTTATGAACTACGGCATCAAGACGCTGGTCAACCAGTACGAATGGTTGCGTCGCGATCTGAAAGAAGCGAACCGGCCGGAGAACCGGAAACAACGCCCCTGGATCATCACGTATGGTCACCGACCGATGTACTGTAGCAACGATAACGATAACGATTGCACGCATAGCGAAACACTTGTGCGTGTCGGTCTACCGTTCATGCACTGGTTCGGGCTGGAAGATCTCTTTTACGAGCATGGCGTCGATGTGGAAATTTGGGCCCACGAACATTCGTACGAGCGACTGTTTCCGATCTACGACTACAAGGTAAAAGAAGTTCCACGCGAACGGGATGTGGCAGGAATGTTACTGCAGGTTGTCGCTGTTTGTGCAATTTTGCTTTTATCGTTCTATCGTGCCGGTACGGACAGTCCCGGTTGATCGATACACTCTAGCAAAGTTTCATTGCAATCATAATCGAACGGTGACTCGATGATCTTACGGTCTGCTGTCTTGATAAATGCCTTTTTTCTATGTACAGGTATACAACGGTTCGTACGAGGAACCGTACCGTAATCCCCGAGCTCCCGTTCATCTCGTGACTGGTTCGGCCGGTTGCAAGGAAGGTCGGGAACCGTTCATTCGCAAAATCCCTGCCTGGAGCGCCATACACAGCCGTGACTACGGGTATACACGCATGAAGGCCATCAACGGTTCACATCTGTACTTTGAGCAAATTTCCGTCGACAAAGAAGGCGCTGTGATCGATTCCTTTACCATCATCAAGGATGAGCATTTGCCCTACAAACAGTTGCTGGAGCGTGACGAACAGGAACGCTTAAAACTCAGTGGCGATAGCGCAAAGTAGGATAGTTTTTATTTTTCTAGCGCACACGGATACACACGCCCTTGTGTGTATTTTTTCCTGTTTTGATGCCTTTTCTTTACCAAACGATAGTAAGTTACCCGCTTAGATTTGCAGTTGGAATATGAAAATTAATTTATTCGGAAATCGGAAATAATACTTGAAACCACACGCAATAAATACGTCGGCGAGGAATGTACATCGTTTCGTGCGTTGGAGATTCATCCCGGTATCACAGATCGGTTCTATTCGGTCTCAGAGTTTCGTGATGGAATGATGTTGGTAAAATAATCGCTCTAATTACACTAAATTCCTAACATTTGCATTACTAATACTATTCACGAACGTGTTTCGCTTAGTGGGTAGGGGTTGTATAAAAAACAATGGCAGTATTCGTGTTGTTAAGTATTCGTGCACGGTTGCAAGGACGGCCGCGTGTGTAAATAGGTTTCGTAAATGGCAATAATGGTGAGGGAATCATTTCAATTCGTGTTGATTCAATTTTCGTTGCTTTGTTGGCACATACTGTAGTTGGGAGTTTTGAGTTTTGTTTTGTTTTTTTTTTACGATTGGTAACTCGTGTTGCATCCATAACAGGTTTTTTATCCTTCCAATTATCTAAGTTTCATCTGACTAATCATGGCGGTTCCGTGATCGGGATTTATCTGCTGCTTGTACTCTGCAACGCATGTCGCAGTAAGTGATTTGCCCGGTGGCCTTTGATAGCAGGCATTGTCGTAGCAACGTTCGAGCTCCTGAATGAACTCCATTATAAGCTTCCCATTGCCACCGTTAGGACCGACGTAATAGTCGCACTGGTACGCATACCGCTTCATGTCCCTTATGCAGCAGTCAAGAAACTCGGAATTTGAGCTAAACCACCGGTTAAGTGCGGTCAGTGGAATTTGCAGCCGTTGAGCAAGCACTCCCGTAATGAAGGTATCATCGATCCAGAAGAAGCTACCGACTTGCGACTCGGCTACCAAAGTTCGAGCCGTTTTTTGATTCGTGATATACAACCAACCGGATAGGTATGGTGGGTAAACATCAGCCGCGAACTCGTCACGTGACACGTACCACTTGTTCGCCTGTAAACGAATGACTTTCTTGTTTCGAAACATGTAACCCGCTAGCAGGTGAGCTTGCTGTTCGACGCCCTGGTTCAGATCGGACAGATAGTTCTGGATGTAAAACGGATCGAACACGATGTCATCGTCCATCTTGAGAAGATATTTGGCACCGCGACAATGTTGCGTTGCCCACTGCAAGCTCATCAGATGTTTATAGGTAAGATTGCGATAAGCTTCAACGAAATTACCCTGGATCAAATCACCGTGAAGTCGCTGTTCGGCTGCGATGGCCACCTGTTGGATGAACCGTTCGGTCGGTGGAATAACGCCGAGGGAAAATATTCGCAATAATCCCATAGAGAGTAGTTTCTGCTGCGATATGGCTTGTCGGTGGGCCGATCGGATCTCATCGTGTCCTACGTACGACGTTATCAGTATAACACCTGAATGAGAAAAACCTGTAAGTCAAGTAAAGTTGTGTACATTGCCACCTCACTACTTACCCAATAACTCGGAAAAAGTATTGTTCTCCTTGCAGATGTCGTTCGAAATCACATACTCAAATCCGGTAAGGTTTGCCAACCGGGAAGGATCCACTGTCTTCTCCTGCTCGCTACTCGCTGCCGCCTGTTGCTCGATGAAGCTCTGTGATCTTCCACTTTCCCCTGGCAGCAGAAACAGATAGTTCCCTTCACTATCGGTACGGAAGGAGTATCGATAAACGCCATAAAGCACAGCGAACGCAACCACGGAAGTGAGAAACCGTTGGAACTTCCTCATCGCGCAATGCAACAAGTGGAACGAACACAGTTGGCACAGCGTTCCATACACATCGACTAACAGGTGTAACTGGAGCGTTCTCTAACAATGTGGCACTAGAGCGACTGGATTACACACAAAAGATTACATTAAAGACATTTTTGTTTAACACTTTACTGATGGCACTGTTTTGGTGTGGTAACAGGATTGCAAGGGAATGTGTAAACAAAACAAACCCTTTTTTTTTGCACGTCCCATGCCCTTCTGTCAAATTGAGATTTTTTTACACTGTCAAAACAACACAGGGGTGCTAAATTAGTTGATTCGTTCAATTTTATTTTTCACACTATAGATACGATCGTTTGTATTACAAAATGCATTGAAGATATTTGATCTTAAATCTAAACATAGCTTTTGAAATATTGTTTAAAATTTAAATCATTCTAATGACTATTTTTCAGTCGTAGCGTGACAACCTCTTTAACGTCCCGGTGAAGAGCCCTGCAAGAATGTGAACAAGTGAAAATTCCTACTGCACGTCACTGTGCGTCTTGGAAAAATTGCAATTTTGTAGTGTTTTTACGAAGTTCAACTACTTTTTAACTATTCTGTTTCGTGCCGTGTGATAAGTAAGATCAAGTGAAAATATTCGCACTGTGGAAGAAAGCGTTGAACGCATTTCTGTACCGTTTTACTATCAACAAAGCCCGCGCGAAGCAATCGGTATACAAACCAGCCACAAGTGCATGTACGACGACGGTGATTTGTGTGGTATTCCCGGTGCCGGTAATTTACGTGTTGTTTACGTACCGACCCTGTCAGGTTGATGGGCATGTTTGAGTAGTTTTTAGAATACTCCAAATACTTTGGTACCACATCCCGTGCAGAAGAAGTGCGGGCAATTTTCTTGAACGTCGTGACACCACCGATTCATTGGCCGACCGGGGGCCAACGATTAATTTATTCGGTGTGCTGATCGGAAAATTACGATATTGTCAAGTGTAACACATTTGACGAAGACAAGACCGTAAGGAATTTATGCAACCGACCGGGGTAACTACCACGAAAGCCGTGCAAAAAAGGAGGTATCCCGTACGTATATTCGGCTCGGCATTGGATCGTCTTGTTCTGCATCAGTGGGAAAGCAAGTCAATCTACGGCGCACGACCCATTTTTTCGAATCTATTTTAAGTCCGGCCGAACGATCAGCAGTAGCGCGGGTTTCGGGGTTTACCGAAATCTCATCAAAGGCACTTCCCTGCCAACGCATTACAACTTCAGGCCCAATGCTCTTCCCCCCCTTTGGGTGGACAGCGTGAACGTCGTGCGTAAGTGATAAATATCTCCCCTTAAAAAAGACGGTCTCGGTAACACTACCACCCGGGGAGGAAAAGGCAGGGAAACTTTCAAAAATACATAAATCACCGTGACAAGCAATATAACAATCAAAAGCAAATCACTCCCCCTGGCACGTGACAACCACCGTGATCGGATTGAGGTTTCAGCAGGAATCGAATCGATTCACACGCACGAAACAATGAATAACGGCGCTCCAACCAAAGCCCTATCAAAAGGCAAGGTTAAAGAGCTTAATGGACTGGTCGAGGAGCTGATGCAGCATGGGTTCCGGGAGGCAAACACAACCGATGAACTGCTTGCCCAGCACCGGAACATGGCCGGCGTGCTGGACCGTATCCGGCGCATCGAACCAAAGCTGCGCACCACAAACGGACGGTCGAGGATGGAAAATGTTGACCACTTCACACGGTGGGCAATCGAGCAGGGCTGTCAGGTGGAGAACGTACGTGTCGCCGAACATACCGAGTACGGTGGGCTTGGGTTAGAATCTACCGGGCATATTCCAGCGGGCGAAAGCATCATCACCGTACCGCGAAGCTTGTTTTTCTACGTTACCAATGAACCACGCTACCGGAAGCTGCTCGAACTGATGCCGGGTGCAATGATGAGCGAACAGGGTAACATAATGCTTGCCCTTGCCCTCGTTATGGAACGGTTCCGGGCGAAAAGCTTCTGGAAGCCGTACCTGGACCTGCTGCCCGATCGGTACACGACACCGCTTTATTACACAACGGAGGATATGGGCGAGCTGGCCGATACTGAAGCGTTTCTGCCTGCATTGAAGCTGTGCAAACACATTGCCCGGCAGTACGGATTCATCCGGAAGTTCGTGCAGGAGAAGGTGGACGATCTGCGGGACTGTTTTACCTACGACGTGTTCCGGTAAGTGCATCAAATAACTTACGCTTGTAACAATAACAAAAAAAAAAACAATTAATGACTATTTGCGATTTTTTTTAAGATATTTGGGTTTATTGTGATTAAAGACAGTTCGGACCCTTCGGCTCTCTATCCGTTGGAAACTGCTACTGAACGCTAACGTCTTCCTCTTCCCTTACCGTCTTTTGACGAAGAAAACAGGCTTATACACACTAAATCACCTAGTTTAATGTAAGATTAGGGTTTTAATTTATAAATTATAAACTACCGGCTAAGACCGTTCGTTCGTCGTATCGCAACTTTGTTTAACATTATTTTTTTTTATTATTCTCCCTTCGAACGTAATATTGCACATTGGTTTTTTGTCTATCTTACAACATCTTTGTGTCTTCCTACTTCTCTCTGTCTCTTGCTATACAAGTTATATTATATTAAGGTGTGAAGGATGAATTTTGTCTTTAGTACATCACTGCCTCTCTCTTTTACAACTAATCTTTCTTTTTTGTTCATGTTTAACGGAGTTTCGTAACAATATCTATCGGTCCTTTTTGGCCCCTTACAAGTCTCCGAATCCGAAGCAGTCAAACACCCGGGACACTCGTTGGCCCATTGTTTGGTACAGGCGGTTGATTAAAACTTCCGGTGCGGACGAGCTGCCAGTTCGTTAGAGAATAAAAACGATGCAGTGTTAGTTTTCTTGCACCGAGTGCAACTTTTCTTCACAACACACACACACGATGAAGCTCAAACTCTTCTCGCAACTGACTTCCTATCACGTTATTCCTTGTCCTGTGGTTTGTCCCGGTCGTATCTGATGTGTTAGTGCCTTCACACTCCGTTGTCATTTAACACATCGTTTCACGAGTTCGCGGTTCATCCTTGGTTCTCGTACCAATCGAAGAATCGATCGGGATATGGGGGGAATGGGATGGGATGGTTTGTTCAGGCTGGAGAACTGATGTTACTGCTGCACAGGTCCTGCAGCCCGGTCGCACGGTTGGATAGGATCAATCTGCAAGTAAAGAAAAGCAACAGAAACGTTTAGAAACGGGCGGACAAGCTTTCGGACCAGCCACTATGCCACGAAATCCCGCCATCACCGTCAGTTGGTTTGTAATTAAATTGCATCCTTTTGGAAAACTTTGGTACCGAATTAGCACCATAACGTGAACGTGGTGGTGGTTATGGGTAAAGTTGGTGGAAAGTTTGGCTACGTCAGCGAATGTAACCATGGAATGCAGATGGTTGCCGGTTGGACAAAGTGCAATGAATCGGTGGTAATAATACAGTACAAACTGCTGAACCAATTTTAAGGTCCTGCGTGCGGTTATGCGCATTTCGTGTTATGGTTTAAATTGCTATCATCTGCTCAATTTGCACGATACTTTGCGATTGCTAATTTAACCTACTCACCTAGCAGTTAGATAAAGAAACCCATTTTATCACAACCGTCGAATAGACTCCAAGCACCCTGACACACACACCCTGTTTTCGTTCGATCGCTTACTGGAATGGTTTCCGGTCCCAAAGATAATCCTGCACCTCAACCGAATTGGGATCCATCATCGCCCGCTGTCTGCTGGCCGTTGTCGTCGTTGCCGTTCCCGCCGTACTTCCACTGGTACCGGCCAGTGCTCGATGGGTAGTGTACACGACCTGCTCGCCCAAGCTGCTCGATCGTCCCGACACCGACGGGGTACAACTCTTGCGCACCGTTTCCTGATCGCTTCCATGAAGAATCGGCAGACGACCCTTGGCCATGTTGAAGTTTTCGGTGTAATTAAGCTTCTGGCGGCGTCGCTGCCGCAACCGACAGGCCACGAATATGGCGATGAAGATCACGAGCGAAACGCCCACGATCGCCGCGCTGGCAACGATGGCCGACCGCACACCGACCGGCATCGAGGTGCTTTCGATCGTTACCGATGCACTGCGGTGATGCTGAAACCCATGCCCGGACAGTTCCAGGTCGAGCAGATCCCCCACATCGTTACGGTGGTCTTCCTGATGATCATAGTTTTCGCTGTTGCTGCCGTACGCGTGTTCCATACCGGCGGACATTCTCGAAGGCACGAGCAGCCTATCCTTCGATCCGCCTTTCACTAAAAAATGAGCATCGCCGCGATGATTGCCCGGAGTGGCCCCCGGTCGCCTGGAGCGGTGTCGATCTTGCAGTGCACGCGCCTCCTTGTACGCCTCATCCGACGGCCGGATGTTGATGATGGAGGTAAAGTAGCTGAAACCTTGCGAGTCCAGCTTGATGTCATCGGGCCGGATGCTGCGCAGATTGCCGATGTTGAAGCGCGGGAAGTGTTCGAACGCTGTCACAATGTCGATCTTGTCGTCGATCGGTTTCACCTTGCCGTTCGCTATTTCCGCCAGATGGAGCTGGCTGGAACCGCGGCGTCGATGCTCTAGTAGCTGCTCCAGGGTCATGTTACGCTGCGACAGCACCTTGGCAAGACGCGATCCGATTCGGCGATCCTCCATCAGTTCGAGAAGTTCGCGCCGATCGTCCGCACTCGCAATGGGCGAGAGATCGTTAAAGAGCGACGGATTACTCTCCGTGACGTCGCGGTAGAGGTCCTCCAAGCTGTCCGTAAACGAGCGCTGCGTGTGTTCGCTGATGCGTCCAATCAAATCGGCCACCGCGGCTTGTTCGGAGTCGCGTTCTTCCTGTGTCGCGGGTATCGCAGAATCCGCAAACGAGGTAAACTTCTCGATAATGTTCAAACCTGGCTCTTCGCTATCGTCCAGATCATCGTTCAAACGCTGCTGACGGCCCTGCTTGCTGCTGGGCGTGGTAGCGGATCCCTCCCCGGTACTGTCCTCGCCCAGCTCAACGTCGGACAGATTAAACCGATCCTTTTCTGTAGCCCTGCTCGGAGGCGACGATGGTGGCACGGTAGTGGATGGTGCTTCGGCAGGCAATGTCGGTGGCACTACGTTCGTTAGCTTCGGTTTGATGGCAATTCTGGGCTTCAGCTTCGGTACGCGCAGCAGATGCTGATGAAGCTGACGCTCGGGCGATAATTCCACCATCGCTTCCGCTTCCGGCAGGATGGAGGTGGCTTCGGCTGAGCTAAGTTTGAAGCCTATGAGCTTTTTAGCCGACGGCGGTTCGGTCGTGGTGCCAACCGGTGTCGTCGTGAGCGCTAGCGGAGAATTATCACCCTCCGATGCGGTTGAGCTAAATCCTGAGGGTAACGTCGTGCCGAAGCCATACCTTCCGGGGTGGAACTGCTTTCCCGTGGTTTGGAACTTCTGGCGCTGTCCGGCAAGTGCGGCGGACGGTGTCCACCTTTCCCTTGTGGTTGATGTCATCAGCAGCAGGGAAGGATTCGTTGGACCAACCGTTGGACTGCCGGTGGTTGTGGTCGCTACGGGTAAACGGACTCTCGGCGCTACCTGGCCCGGTTCTGTCCGGATGTGTGTGTTGCTCAGGTCGGGCCGTATCCGAGAGGCGACGCCCTTTATCGGACGGATGCGCTGTTCGTCCTTGTGCATGGGAAGTACCGGGTTGAGAGCAAGCTGTTTAATTTCAACGGTTGGGAAAATGTTCCCGACCCCATGGCCAATATCGTCACCGACCGCATTGTTAGATTCATCCTCCACCGCACTCGGTAGATGACCGTTAAAGCCGGAAGTCGTTAGCAAGTCGTTCGCTGGTATCACCGTACTTGTCGTCGGTGTCGTTGCGGTACTCGTATCGCCGGAAGCTTCTGTCCACCCGGCAACGCTGTCATCGCTGTGCACCCGAAACCGTACGCTCGAAAGTGTCGGCGACAGGGTCGTCGACGATTCGTCTCCCATCGTTGTCATCGTTGTTGTTGCGTCCAGCGGGCTCTGCGTCAGTGCGGCCAGTGCCATCTGTTTGCCTTTGATGAGATCCTGCAGGGAAATGTTGCGCTGCTGCAGTATCTCGCTCAGGCTAAGGCCATCGGATTGCTTTAGCAGCGCCTTAAGATCGGTTGCCGATACGGGAACCTTGCCGGTCTCACCCGAACCCCCGGCGTCACCGGGTGAAGAAGGTTCCTCGGTACGCCGTGCCTGTGAGTATGGCTTCCGGTAAGCTTTGCCATTGGTCGGTGGCTGTTCCGTCGGGCGCCCGCCGGCAATTCGTCGCGACCTATTCGGATCAATAGGTGACAAATTTCCCGGTGCCGGTGCCGATGAGGCGGATTGTCCACCTGGGAGCCGTCTTACCGTAGCCGGCGGTTGTTCCACGTTAATCGCATCGGTGTACGGGTTGTGCATCCAATCGCCCGGTCGCTGGTGATGGTTCGCATTCGATCGCATGGCTGGTCGAGCGAGTGCCGCCCGCTGGACCGGTTCTTCCCAGCGGGAGGCGGCCGCTCCGGCGTACGGTAAACGTTTTCGATCCGATACACGCCCGGAGGCTGCAGTCGGGGCGAAACCGTTCGACTCCGTATCGTTATCTTCCGGTGCTGCCGGTGGCCAATAGTCGTCCTGCAGTGGACGACGCTTTCGCTTTCTGCCCAACCGACGCCGCCGTCGTCCATCCGCGCCCGGTGCGTCCGGTGAAGCGTTGTGCTCTGACAGGGGCTGCAGTGATGCATCGGTGTGGCCCGGTTGCAATGCTTCAGCAGTTGGATCCTCCGAGAGCAGTGTTGTCAGCGAGAGTGCCTAGCAAAAAAAAAATGGGGAAATAAATAGAAAGCGAAGAGTTTAATGTAAGCGATCATGTTTAAGTGAAA
This sequence comes from Anopheles moucheti, assembly GCF_943734755.1. Lineage (NCBI taxonomy): Eukaryota > Metazoa > Arthropoda > Insecta > Diptera > Culicidae > Anopheles > Anopheles moucheti. Next base: position 45,693,550 of record NC_069140.1, read on the forward strand.
GTTGGAGAGCTATTAGTATTATTCTCGTCTAACTCATGCTTGTCTATGACGGCGAGCGCCTAAAAGTATGCAGTTCACTTGTTTTAGGATCCGTTTTAGTGGCATATTACCGAGAGATGATTAATATTTTGGCCGACTGTTTCCCACAGTGCTATCGCCGTACCGCGTAGCAAGCGTTATTGGCAATTGCAACCGACATTTCACCTCCGTAAAATGCCAATATGCCAATTATATATTGCCGGTAAAGCTCACTTCAGTTTCAAGCGGTCTAATGCAATTGCATAAATGGAAATCTCGTTCTCCGGAACTCGCCCTGGTGGTCGTGTACCGCAGTTGAGCTTGGCCTTTACCATGATTAATACCGGGAATCGATGGTACCATCTAACAAGCAAGTTTGATAAATCCCAGCGTTCCGCTTTAATTCACAAATGAATGGGTTTTGCTATTTGTTTTTGTTCTCTGCATTCTGACGTTTAACTCAAAAGGGTGGGAATATGTATTTTCCATCGTCTGATTCTGATTTCAGGCAAAAAGTTATCAGCTTTTGTGTTTCGCATGTAATTCGTGCATAGATAGTTGCCGCTCAACCATCCAAACTCGTTTCCGTTCGTGGGAAGAGAGTTGAACTGGCCGTCATATCGTGGACAGTAGACATTCAGTTCGTTGTTTATTTTACCCAGAATTTCCTCATTCATATATAGATTTCCGCAAGGACATGAAAAAGCAATTAGAGGAAATGCATACGCAAAGGAAAACAATCTTTCGAGAAATGGCCACCGAAACCGAACGGTTCAGCAAGCCTGCCATTATAAATTAAATTCCACTTTTTGTCCGCAATATCGGCTTGCATCAACGATCCCCAAAGGTGGTAAGAAAAGGTGCTCAACTTCTGCTTAATGTTTGTGCCCCAACTGGCCGGCTTGTATTGTTTGGTAGTTTGCTTAAATGCCATACGGATGCCATGTTTACGGATGCAATTTACGGGCCAGGCAGCAGTTCCATTTAATCTCCACCCCATGACTTCCAGCATGACTGGTGGTACCTTGGAGGGAACTGGCAATACATGGCGTTATTGTAAAATGAAAAGCAAATGTCACAACTTTTGTTGCAACCGATTCCAGACCAATGCTGTCCCTCCCCCGATGTTAGTCCAAACATCGGCCGAATGTGCACACATTTCTCATCCACACATTCGATATTAAATGTGCTGTGCAGGGCATGGACCCAACAGGGGGAGAGTCGAATGCTATCGTCCTAACAAATGGAGCAACTTTGAGTTATTAAATTCAAATTTCAAGCAGCTCGATCCCAAAGAAAAAAGAGCAACACACGAGTGTTCGGTTTCGGGACCTGTGGACGGTCTATGGAAGGTAACAGCTGTTTGTTCATTTTCATTAGACGAACACCATTCCTCGCTCTTTGTGTGTGTGTCTTGGGTGTCGCTGATGAAATGACGATGCTAGGATCGTAGCACGATGTCTCATAAATCGGACAACCCTCATAAAATGCAGCCATGCGTTTTGCCAATCCCAACCACCCGACCACAAACGCAACCCAACCCCGTACCGATCTCGTCGGATTTGCATTACTTCTGCTTGTCCGAAGCGATGTCCTTCCACGCACCAAAACCGACACACATACACAGTTCTGCAGGAAAGGACATTCCTTCGGTAGACGAAGGGGTTTAGTGGCAATTTCTCCCAATGCTACCCATCATCATCATCATCATCATCGTCCTCATCGTGAAATGTCATCATGTTTAGATGAACGTCTTTCGGAGTTCCAAGTTGGAGTGCCGCTGAATGAGAGACGGCAAACGGCGTATTTTTTTCCTCAAACCATGTGGACCGGCCAACCTTGGAGGCATTCTTTTCACTGCTTCAACCGACGATTGGGAAACGAAAGACACGGGCAAGGGGAGATAATTCCGACGGTTTTCTTTCCATCTGACTTAACGCTGGCATCCTTTAAGACGATCCCCATAGCTGAAAATGCTGATCGGCTGGACCGAGAATCATCGCATTGGTTAGAGGCCTTTTTTTCATGGAATGTTACCCGGTTTTAACCTTCCCCTAAGGATGGATCTGTTGTGTGCAGGTCGTCCTTTTTTTTTTGTTAGTGTTTTTATAGAATGCCTTACCCCGAAAATGTGACGAGAAAAGGATGGTTCATATGGTTGGTATTGCCTGCCTTGAGGATACATAGCAGCTGTACGATTCTAGGAAACTTTTGAGAAAATATTTATATTTTATGTATGTTTTTTGTTTGTTTGTTTCGTTTCAAAGGGGTTGCGCACGTTTGCTTTATCAACATCACGTTAATCAAATAATACACTGTACTGAGGAGCTCATAAGGAGGAGCGCTAGGTATAATGCGAAGCATGATAAGTATTCTCAAGCTTAATTGACAAACCGATCTTTAAGTTAGAGGCCAGTTTAAGCTCAACACTTTTCAACCGTAGCTAACAGCTGTCAATCGATTTCTGGAGCCTGCTCGTACGTACCGAATAATGCTGCCTCTGAGTTTACGACTGACTGCAAGCAATGGTTTGACCGGTTCGGTTCGGTTCCCTGCAGTAGGGGCAATCTGTTTTAGGCTAGCTTTTCATGGAATTTCCTTGCCCCGGCCAACCGTGTGCTCTGGTAGAAGCGCAATTTATGCGCTAGCAATACCGATACCAAGCAAGAATTGATTTAACTCTGTAGCTTATAGACTTGCCGTTCAAACCGTAGTCCAACTGGTGCATTATTCCAACCCCGCTTTACGGGTTGCTCCTGTATCCTTTCGTTTATGCCACAATTCCAATTGCATGAAAGCAAAATCGGGCATAAATTGCCTAGCAAACAGCATCGGCCAGGTTGGTTCGGGACGGCCAGGGAATGATGGTCCTGTTGCATATCGCCTTAGCTTTTGTATGTGCATATGCACGGTTGTTAGCATCGGTCGCAGTTTCTGCATGCAGACAGAGGGGAAAATATACTTTATGGCAAGCTGCAGTGATGGTAAGTCATACCCCCCCCCCAAACATGGCGAATATCGGTCGGTGTCGGTGTGAAAATTTGGTCCCGAGCCGATCGATAAGAGGATCTATCTATGTATAAGAGACAGCCGGGTGGTTTTGTATTTGCCAAACAGATTTAGAATGTTTGTATTTGGTAAACGACTGTCTATTCGTTCGATGTAATGAAGCACTTAGTAACTGTGACATGAGAAGGTACTGTTTATAGAAAGATAACCTAGTCCGTGTCTATCAGTGACAGTAAAGCATTATAGATCGCAATGTAATGTGTCTAGTCTTCCCGCCAATTCGGTTTGCAACCGTTGCCATTCATTCAAAACCGTTAAAATTCATTATTTATATGTTTTGAATTAGTTGTAATATTTGTATCTTTTATTTTCAAATTTTCCACAGCTGGGCTGTCTCGACGGTCATGACCCGACAGAATAAAGTACCGGTCAACCTAGCAGAGTTTGACGGTATGGACTTTACGCTTGCACTGATTCCACTCTGGGACATGGCTAATCACGCGTACCCCGACATCAAAGGGCACGAAGACCGATGCGTAGCAGAAACATGCTATAATGCTGCCAGTGAACAATTAGAGTGTACGCTTACGCGGGAAATAAGCGCTGCTACGGTGACGGTGCCCATTTTTATCGTTTATGGCAAGCGAACGGATGCGGAATTTCTCGTCCACAATGGGTACGTATCAGCATCGAGATAATCTTCCCACAATTCGAACCTTTTTTTAAAAAAATGGTTTTCTTATTACAGTTTCGTCTGTCCTCGAAATCCGTATACGAGCGTGCAGAAACGCTTTACATTGGTACCAGCGATTCCGCACTACAAGGAACGTTCGCATCTGCTCGAGCTGCTCGGCATTCCAACGACTGGCATGTTCGCGTTCGGTTTAGCCACCGGCAGGCGTCTGCCGGCTCCGATCTCACCGGAACTGATTACGCTGGCCCGTGTCTCGGCCATGAACGATAAGGAGCTGGAACACTATACCCTGAACGCAACGGAACGGCAAACGCTATGCGCGTATTTTGCGTCCGTACCCGTCGAGCTGTGTGAGCGGACGAATCGATGGTTGGCCACGGTGATGAAGATCATGCTGCTCCGCTATCCTACCACGATTGAGCAGGATGAGGCGCTGCTGAAAGGAAACCGACAGATGCATCACATTCGCCGGCTACTAATTGAGTACCGGCTCGAGGAGAAACAGACGCTACACAGCTGGCTAACCTCAAGCAAGTAGAAACAAGTGATCCGATGATTTCTTATGCATACAACATCTGGGCATCAATTCTGAACTGATTGGAAATGGCTTTATAAAAGTTTGCACTGCTCGAACGTTTCTACCAGTTCAGAAGTGCCCCTGCTATATTGCTAACAACTTATAAACAACACCAAATAGTTGCTTCAAGGCAACGGGAGCGAGCGGGCAACGTGCGAGTACGATGCGCTGTGGATATGTTTCAATTTTCACATTCTACCTTGTTTTCCCCCTGCGTTTAGCTTTTAGTCTTTTGAGGCATAAAATAGTATTATTTTTCAATGCTAACAAAATTGTACCAACAAAGTGAGTAAATCTTTCCCTCCTCTGGCAATATTATCTAAAATTATTGATTAATTTAAAATTATTATTATGCACAAACAAAATTGGACATTAGTTACCTTTCTAGTGTCACACTAACATTAATGCATACTGTTTTGTATCTTTGTATACGCTTACGATTATTTCTTTTGGGTTGTTTCTTTTTTCCAATGCTGACACATTTAATTGCGTTAGGAATCGTGTAACGAAAGTGAAGTATAAATTGTTATATTAAATGCTTCTACCCTTTATACACATAAGATGTGCACTTGGGTTGTATTTTGTAAAGAAAGAAAATATGCTTAATCAAAAATCCGTATACAGCGTTAATAATCGATTCGCTTCAAATCAAACAACACACGAAAGATAATTCATTTTTCATATAAAAACTATGCTGAATTATTTAATGCCCCAGAAAAGGACGCAAATAATTACGCAATTCATTATTTATGTGACTTTGCTATTATTATTGAAGCACCCTGATAATGTAGCGCCGCCAGTATCACGCGCTTTAAATCGATAAACCACGAAAATGAATACAATTTGCTCAACTTCCTCTTGGAAACCACAACTCGAACAGCACTACCAAATCCACTCATCTGTTTCAATTGCATAAATCCACAAAATGATCACAGTGGAACAAACTATACCCAACGGAATGTTTTGAAAGTAGAAAAGAATCCACTAATTACAATATGCTGCGACGCGCAGCGATCATTTAATTTAATCAAACCGTCACGCGTATCCTGTTGTTGCTTATTGGCTTTAAGCCTAATTTAATTTAGTGTTGAATATCTAGCAGCGTTGTATCGATTGTTTTAAGCCACTCCTATTTAAAATTGTGACCAGAATGGTAAACTTTTCCATACAACCATTCGCATTGCATTGTAAAAGCTTATTTCACCATCAAATGGCGTACAATCGGGGAATTTTGACACGTTTTCCAATAGTTATCCTACGGGGCAAACTAAATGCTGCAATACGCACCTTCGTATCCTATTCAGATCGGTGACTATTTGGATTAGTGAATTAGTTCTTCAGCAACGAAAAGTTCCATCCTACCATTAACGCGCTCTTATCGCATTTTTACCATAAAACATTCCGTCCGATAGCTCGTTGTTCAGCGCATTTACGTACCACAGGCAGGCCACAATCATTACACACACAAAAAAAACCTGAAAATCGATTTATTGCCGCTGATTTATGCATGGCTCCGTTCAATTGGTGTCCCTCCACAGCATCCGTTCCCCCCTTCCATGTATAGAGGAGACGCACAGCTGGGTTCACATTCGGTCGAGGGTTAGAGTTCGCTAGGTCGAAAATCTATCACCCGTGCTGTGATAACCACCATCGCTGCGGTCACACGGTGCATCGTCGCGCAGATTGGGCAAATCGGAAAACGCACGTTGACCACTCGACGGGGAAGCAAAAAAAAAAAAAAAGGACACGGAAAACTCCAAATGGGAGACAATTGCATTCTTCACGCCACCTGCCCTGCCCTGGTGAAGTGGTGTGCAATGCAAATAGATTGAAATGTGGTGCACCGATGGATGGGCTTTATTCAAACATGTAGTGTTTCGAACATTTTCGAACGAACGCCACACTTTAGCAGCAGTTTGAATTGTTGTTCCGTTTGCTGCGAATGTCTGCGAATTGATCGATGTTGCGTGTGTTACACGTGCAGCTAATGGGTGTAATCCGTACGGAGGTGGTATATGGGTTGTGACACGTTTTTAAATCATTTTTCACACCTGCTACATAGAATCCGGAGTGGTGGGGAATGAATTATCCTTATCCCCAACAAAACAGAACAATGTATCAGTCCATTTACAACCGCCCCAGCCCTTTATAGTATGACAAGAACTATCGACACCACAGTGGGTCTAAATTGCACAGTAATTAAACCGTCACATGTCACCGACACGTTTAGATGCAATGTTAATATTTTCGATACCAATTACAGGTCCTAGCCTTGGCGCGCTACGGTTGACGGGAAAACCGATTAGCGACGTAGCAATAATAGCCCGGGATGAATAAATAAATTGGAAAACGATGACTTACCGCTCCGTCGTCTACATACCGTCGTGCCGCAGACCTGAACACAAATTGTGGACGATGATCACCACCGAAACCTGGCATAACGAGCGCTTGGGGGCGATTGCAATAACGCACCGATGGTGCCAATAACGCACAGTTTAATTTCAACCGGCACTCTGTGGCGAAACGCAGTCATCAAGCGAAATCTATCCACAAGCATACAGCCACACGGGCCGCTACTGTTACGCCGTATTTCGGAGAGCGTCCCTGTTCGCATGTTCGTCGAACGGTGTGTGTTGGCAAAAATTAGATTTTGAGATGTGGCCTCGGGGCCACAAGGGCAAACGATAACTCAGCGACGGTGGGCCGGGTTGAGAAAAAATAAAACGTTCGATAGGAAGAGGTGATAGACAGGGCGCGCGTGTATACTGTCAACATCCAGCCAGCCGACCGAAAGATGCGTTTAATTTAATGCTCTTAATCCAGACGAATGAAGTGATTTCTGGATGGTGGAGTAGGATCGATCACGGGATGGTGGTGCAAGGAAATGGACAGAATCCCGGAAGGGATTGTCAGAATATTGGATTAAAAGGCAAAGCTCGTTACACGCAGCAGCACACCCGGCACACCGCTTATCCTTTTTTGCTAGGAAAAGTTTATAGCCATGGATAAATTTATCTTGCGTGGTGTTTTTATTTACACGCATAAAACAATTATAGTGCCTGTGGATGTATTTTTCCCCCATTTTCCCATGTATGTTAATGTTGTCTCGTAGGCCCTTTTTCATCACCGATTTTTTCGTTGTTGTGCTTTCGCAATGTCGGACCGTGCAATAATCATCAAAATAAATGCTTCACAGGAAACGGTGCACGCTTTCCATGCTCGCATTCGGGTAGATGTTCACATGTAGGTTGGTGTTTTGATGGGAATGTTAAAACACATCCACAAACACACATCCACACACACACACACATGTATTAAAAAAAGGGCAAGCAAACTAAACAAACCAAGCTCTCATCTCCGAGCGGTGGTAGTTTAATGGTTCCTATATCGGGCACCGTAATCACAGCGCGCATTTTTACCTTTTGCTTTTTATGCCACCGTTTTTTTTCTGCCGACAGCTCACAAAAGCGGGCATTCAGAAGGACTCGGCGGGAACCGTCCATGCATCACGTGGTGTGCTACACTCTCGCTCAAGTGGCGTAGATTACGTTTTTCACCCGTTAGAACACACAATTTGATTAACAGTTATTACTGTCTCCCTGGCAGCTGTGCAAACATGATTCGCGCACATGCCAACGTCACACGTACACGTAGTGTTTGTGGCGCACACACACACTCGAACATTGCGATGTTCGCTTCATTTTCCTCCTGTCCTTTAGACGCGAGTACCTTGTGCAAATGTGCATCGATCTTCGGACGGTACAGTGGCGCACTGAAAATTGGCTCAATCTGTGGGGGGCGAGGGAAAACAGTTTCCCAACAATTTTTGGATCAAAATTGTGTGAAACGGTGTGGCTGGCCGGTTTTCCGGGGTACCATTTACCATTCCAATTAATAAACGGGCATGATCTCTGGCAGGGCGTGGATAAGTGATTCGGAGCCTTATCGAAAACCGATCCGAATTACATCACCCAAAAATCGCCTTAAAAATTGATCATTAAGGGATTAAGGGGAATGGTGTTTGATTGATGATCGAGTTTTCATCGAACGATGGAAAAGATGACGGTACGGATGTTTTGCAAACGCGTGGAAACCCTCACCTCAGACTTGTTTGTCTTCTCATGCATTCGTGTCTACTGGTCTTCACCACCAAGCACGAGTTTGATGTTCCGGAGAATGTAAGGTACCCGTATCCTTCAAAGTTTGCCAGCAAATACATGATTTGGCAAGCGATCTGCCCTACCCCACGATCTTCTGATCTGATCTACTTTCGTACCACTGTTTAAGTTTTTCCTGAGTGATACGAAGCCAAATGGACATGAGACATGGACAAGTGTCTACTACTGCTTGCCGGTCAGATGCAACTCAATGTCGACTAACACTTTCTTGCAACAAAATCCATCATGTCTAGATACGTTTTCACTGGTTAGACCAGGGATCTTCAAACTTTTCAGTCCACGTGCCGCATTGGTTGAAACTCCCGTAATTGGCGACTATTTACACATTAACAGATCCGCAGATGGAGACCCCAGAGTTAAACGTTAGCATCAACTTCCAGACGAAAACGAAGAGATTCACTTTGCCCTAGGATTTACCCATCGTTAGTTTGGCAAATTTAGATAGATTTTATCACTTTTATCACGAGATGTCTGCGAAGACGCGTCACTGCAGGACTTGATCCGTTGGTTTTACTTTAGGCAGGATGCAGATATTATAGATGCATGATCGACCATAACTGACGAATTCTAATTGTCTCACTCGTGTGTAATACTCGATCTATGCTCCAATTCGATGCCTGTCGTGATCGAACAATGTTTTGAAAGTAGTTGCAGGACTGTGTTCATAGCTAAACGGCTACAAGAGCTCTCAAATCAATCCATTATTAATGCATACTAAATTATCGAGAGAAGAAAACCTTTTCATTCCGTTAAAACGTTATTGTGTGTTATAATAAATGCACAATATTTTTAGGTAGAAAGAAGTGATTCACCGTAAAGATAATCAGTCATTTCCGTTTTAAAACAATCAACTCAAGTTCTTCCGTAACAATTTTCCATTGCATCGGCAAACGCACCGCTCTACACTGTACTTGGCGCTCAGTTAGTTATTTTTACACTTTTGCACTGTAGTATCTATTGTTTTTTGTAGCTGCCAGCATACACCATTAGTCTTTTACTTTGCAGCTGTTTTATTGTCAGCATTTGCCGGCCGCCCGTGTTGTTTTCCACCAACTATCGGGCACGTTTGATTGAGCTGTTATGCGAGTGGCGCATCCGCCTGTTCTCTTGTCACATTGTTTTCGTTATATTGTAACGTTCTGTTCTGTTCTGTTTTGCTTTTTTGTTTTGTTGCTTCTCTCCAAACCAATATGTTCGGCCAACGGTTGCATCGTTCGTTTTTAACAGCTTTCATGTTCCGTTTGTGAGGACGTGGAAACCGTTTCCTTTTTTTGTTTTGTTTTGTTTTGTTTTGGTCCTATTTTATACGACAGCATATTTTCCACCCGTATCCAGCTTTTCCAGTTCTCTATCAACGCCCAAAAACGGTACAACCTCGGTTGAGGTTGCGAGGTTCGAATAGCGGCGATCAGTTACCGCCACACTGCTGATTAATGTGGACACGTTTCGTGTGAACAGGAAAAAGCAAAACCCGATACGCGTCGAAAACTATTCGACAGCATTGCGCTAACATTTGCGTGCGTACTGCATAAGAACACCCCCCTAGGCACCGACCGGGGGGGAGTCGTCCTTCCGCAGGGGAAGTGTGGATCGATTCTGGGTCGATGCTGATTGTGGTTTAATTTATGCTGCCGCGGTCGGGTGATGGTGATGGTTAAAAATTGAATACATCGCGCCCATTGTCAAAACCAATCTGATGATGAAAGTATAATAAATACCGTGCACATGCTCTGTGCACCGGATGTGGCCGGTCCGGTTGGCGCTACTAGGGGCGCTTTATGTGTTATATGTTTCAATTAGAAATTGCGTTTAATCGTTTCAGTCGAACTCATGGCAACGATTTATGTTACCAATTGTGTTGCGTTTGTAAGTGGCTTATTGTTCCCCCCCCCCCACCCCCCCGCCAAACTTCACAAAACTGCATTTCCCCAGGATGCACTCGGGTGAAAATGAACGGCTGCACTCATTCCACCCCTTTAACCATTTAACATCTTTTGTTACGAACATCAAACGTGAAACCATGCGAGTTTGTTAGTATTTTGCTCCAAATCAAATACATCCTTTCCACACAATCGCCCCCCCCCCCCCCCCCCCCTTTGCCACCTGATTTTCCCACACCCGGGCCAGTGCATCTATTATTGATAGCCGAGTTGCAGAGTTTTTCCTGGCACCGAGAAGCAAACGAAACATCATCGATCAATTCCGAAAAGATGCACGCGAATGCATCGAGATGGAAAGTAAGAAGCTTATCAATTCTGTTTAATCGCTCGTTCGCCGTACTGGGACCCCCCCCTATCAGCCCCACCAGTGAGTGTGTCGGTCCTTCCGTGGAAAAGCGACACTCCAAATGGGGGGAGGGTTGCGCCGATGGAAAGCCAAAGAGAAAAACAAACCTTGTCCGGGTGAAAGGATCACTGGGGGGGAAGGGGAGGGGGGGGGGAGGGGGGTATAGATGTATATGTGTGTATGTGTGTGCATCGAAAAGGAGAGTTTTCTTTTTGTACGCCCCCCTCCCCTCTTCCCCTCCCCATCAATAATTCCATCCAGTTCCAGCCCTGACCAGCCGGAGCCTTCTTCTTTTCATTCACGTTAATTTTCATCTGGCTGAGATAGAAAATGAAGGGTCCGTTGGGGGCGCTTAGGGGGGTGTGTTTGTGTGTGAGTTGCATACCATTCGAACCGGTTCATTGAAGCGTAGGAAATCTCGGCGAAACGAACGTGCCCAGTGATACGATTCCGTTCTCTTCTCGCCGCTCCCATATCATCACCCCCACCACGGTTGGCACATCGGTTGAAGGTAAAAGAGAAATCTTTGGCGCGCGTCCCTTTTTTGACGGTGGCTCCAGTACCGGGGACTTTATGTTGTTTAGGTTCGACTAATTTTGCTACTTCCTTTCCACTTTTTTTTTCCTCCGCAGCGCGCACTGCACCCAGCCACATTCTATGAGGGCGCGCGCGGATGCATTTCGATGCGATAGAGACCAAGCCGCCTTTCCTTCTTTGGGTTGGGTTGGGTTGTGGTGGGGGGGGGGGGGGGGGGGGGGGGCTCGGGAGAAAGAAACACACCCCACACCCCACAGCAGCAGCTGGTGCCGCGTTGGTGAAAATCACCCGAGTTGGAGTGGAAAATCGACGGCTGGAAAGGAAGAGGGGGCGCCGGAAGGATGCTGGAGCTATGTACGGAGAATTTGATGCATGATGCATGCGGCGCGCATGTTGCATGCCAGACTGTGCATGCACCGCGCGTCAACATGCATGACCGGCTGCATAAAAGAAGAAACGTGCATTCATGTAGCAAACTTAGCAAAAAAACAAAAGCACACACAGAAACATCGCAGCGAGAGAAAATCAGAAGAGTTTGTGATCGATCAGAAGAATGGCTGACAGATGCTGTTACCGGACAGATGCATCGGGTGTAGTGTGGAGCGAAGCAGTGCTGTGATACGCCTTTGCCGCCAAGCGAGATTGTGTTGATCGATGAGCAGAACATGGAGCGATAAAAACAACACCCAAAACAAAGACGGAACTACTGACGTGATCAAGAGCTGGCAATGATTTGGAATATCGAACCAGTGGTGATAAAGGGCAAACGGTACGATGATGATGCGTACGGATACATCTTACGGCGAAAGCTATACACGCATCGCCTCAGGATGTGCATGATTGCGTTTGGCTGCTGCAGTCGGTTGAAGGCATAACGCGAGATTAATATTGAAAGTACCGGAACACGCGGTGCGGTGTGCGGGATGGCTGTTGGACACAAGCGTGTCGGAATGCAGCGGCCGACCCCGGGGTACTGTGTTGTCGTTCACTCCCTGTCGAATGGATTAGTTTTTGCTGTGGGCATTTTAGGCACAACTAACGAGAATGTTATCAGTTTCCTTAGTGCAAGATTGAAGACTAACACGATTTTCATGAGTGTGCACATGTCGTACGTTTTGGGTATTAGCATTGTGGGCCCAACAACACCATTTTTCAGTTAAAAAACTAGTCGGTAAGAGATACCCAAGGAATTCTCCACACTACTTCCACACGGAAAGCCTTACAAGTGTCCATTAAAGTAGGGTTCCGCATTACTAAGGATGGGGTAATAATCTATCAGCTTTTGGAGCAAACTTTTCTATGCACATTGCCAACACTTCCTGCACCAATATGGTGTCAGAGAAAAACCTTCCGGGAGAAATTATATTGTCTCGTTCTGCTGAAACCTACTCAAACGAAAGTACAACTGTGTAGTAGTGGAAATGATACTAAGAACAATTATAATGCTCTGAATGCTTCGCATTTGACAACATTTGTAAGGTTCCATTGATCATTGTACATGTGTGTTGGGTTCCATTGGTTATAAGAAGCGTGGGATAAATCTCGGATTGTCCTTTGACTTAAATATAACGCTACTGATCATCATATGACTTCATCAACACCGTATTACCTGTACGTAGAACTAAGTATCGAGTTGCCGGTAAACAATGTCAAAGAAAACCAGAAATTGATAGACCTGAATCCCTTGATATTATCGAATTCTAAAAAGAGTGCCAAAAATAGAGGCATAAATGTGAAAAGTAAGGGATATAAATGCGCCCACGCTTCTCATCATCACTACCAACAATCAGAGACGGATCAAGCTCCTTGGAGACCCTAAGTGGAAAGTTGGGACCCCACTAGTGACAGCACTGTAAGTCAATTCCTCATCATCGGGTCAAATGATTTTTTATTGTTGAAATCCCAGGCAGGGCTTGCTTTGCACTACTGATGTCAACTTTCTTGGAGGTCCCCTTCATGAGTGATCCTTTGAGAGTCCTACTTCCTTTGCGGGCCCGCATAGTCCACTATATTCAAGCACACAATCCATGGTGTCAATTAGGATATTGTGAAACAATGAATCTTCCTATTTCTAAACCAAATAAGAGTTCTATTCTGGCCCTGCTTAGTTACTTTTTATATAATGTACTTGGCAGCTATCTAAAAGGTATAGTGCTTTTAATATATCGAAGAACATGAACCATGCTTGGAAGTAAACGTGGGTCTTCCCATCTTATGCTTTATATATGATGGGTCGAATTTCATCCAGATCGACTCTGTTGCAATCTTCTTGAATTTTTTTATACTATTAATGTAAAATAATTGATCGTCATGGTAGTAAAAGGGGAATCATTCTACAAACCATCAACACAGCACAATCTAACACATTAATAATAATTGAAAAATTTTATTTCACTTAACAACATTAATTATACGGCACACTTTCAGGGTTGCAGGGACAGATAATCTGTTTATTGCTATTGATTCCACCTCAGAGCACACATTTCGCCAACAATTACAATCATCTCCCAGGCAAATACGGTGTAATGAAAGGAACAAAAATCCAATTTCCTTCCACCTTCGGGAAGGCCATTTACTACACTCTCCAAGGACTGCATCAAAGAATGGGCCCCGTTTTTCTTACACATATCCATTAAAAAATCATTGAAACAAAGCAGTTCTTCAAACACACCGTTGAGCGACAGCGAATGTTGGCATTTCGAAATGGAAATTGCAATGTTTCGTGTTTTTTTGTTTTATTTATGCCGATTCCTTACATTCTGACAGAAATTCCAAGCACTCCCCAAAGGCGCCCGCTGCCGCCGCCTTCCTTCATCGCCCGACGTCCCCGAGGCGCAACAGCGAATCGTGCCAAAAAAAAAAAATCACTCTCCGAATCTGTAAAATCTACCCCGAGGCGGAGGATTCTTTTATCCCGTAGCAAGGAACACGAAACATAATGCAAATGCTATGCGCTTTCCCGCTTTGATACATATTCCAAATCACTGGCGTTCATTTGATCATCATCATCACTTCGCTTCTACCGGGCACAACTACCGGGCCGGAGCAGATGGATGGCAGGCACGAGATTGTTGTACGAAATCCCAACGGGTGGCGGGGAGGGCATCGGGCCAGACCGAGGAGATAAGGTTCCGAAGCAAAGCTTTCCACGTCCACCAACGCGCCCCCGGGTCCTGGGGTGAAGTTACCGGGCAGGATAAATACCGGGCGTGTCGTGTGCGCCCCGTGCCGGATGTGCGAACCGGACCGGGATTGGAGGCGCACCTTTTTGCGAAAATTCCCCAGCCGACGATGAAGGCAATGCCGCGCCGGGTTGCGATGGGGAACGTACATGGGGCGTACCGTCGTCGTGCACAAGGGAGCATATTAAAATATTCATATCAATATCGCTTTAGCTTATGCTCGTGTCCCCTTTCTTTACCCGGTTTGGCACTTCCGTTAGTTTTGTGCCCCGGTTGGCAAAGGCTTGGGAGGCGAAGCAAAAGCAAAAAATGGTGAAAATCAACACACCGGATTCACTTTCTTTACGACAAACCGGGTTGCAAGTTGTACTAAATTTTCATCTTATCTCTACTACCATCCTTTGGCTTCCGTGCTAGGTTACTTGCTTGGGTTGGACGATGGAAGGAAAGCGAGCGGGAGAGATAGAAGGCGACGGGTGTTTGTTTTTATTTATGTGAAAATTTGATACATGTTTTATAGACAGACTGTCTCAGGTCCTCGTGAGTAGCAGCGATGAAGGATTCCTTTCGCGTCCGCATCTCCTTGCCGTTACATTCAATCCGTGCACTCGAACTATCGGCCGGATCGCCTAGAAAGCTGATGAAACTTTATACCTCACGGGGAAACACGGTGAGCGTAATGTTAGCAGACTAGGAGCGATCGTTACCTACGTTGATCAAATTATTATTTACCACCGTTGAGAGCGCCAAGTTTGCCTTCATCAGCACGGATACCAGCGGAGCATTATTAATTCGTGCCATAGAAAGACTAGGCATGAGCGGGGGATGTAATTACAACCTTCGTGCCAAACAGCATCAAAACACACCATGCATTTTGGTGCGAAAAATAAGTTGGGAAGTTAAAAAAAACTACATCCCCCTTTCATTACTGGCACACTGACAAAACAACGCTGTATACCATAATGAGCATGATGCATCCTTCAGCATCACACAGACTCGTGTGCAGTGTAATGTGCTTATTGTATGCTAGCATAGTTTCATACCATTCGGAAGCAAATAAATAGACCACGGTATTAAAAATTCAACAACTATGCTCATCCAATTAAAAATCCTGACCCGGCGCGTCTGTGTGTTTGGCTCCAGGGCCGGATTTATTCCATCAGTTCCTTTACCCGTAGGCACAATCACTGCTGGAGAGATTGTTTTCCATCGATGACTCCTGCGGGAATATTGCCCACTCCAAATTGGGGAGAGGGGGAGGTGGGATTTTCGTCGACCACCTGCAGTCTCGACCTGTATTGGTCATACATTTTTCATACGGAAAACCGACCGATCGATCCACAAACACTGTCGACGGTGTCTTCTTCGTGCATTAAATATAAACCCATTCTATGGAAACTTTTGTGCTGCTGCTGGTAACTTGCTTAAAACCCTGCCTCACCCAACGAGCCCAACGATTGGACGGTTAGTAATCAACCCGGGATAAGTGGGTTATTTGGTTCGGGATTTAGTTTCCGGGTGCTTTAATAATTTGCCAGGGTTTTTTTTTCGTTAAGCAAAAAAACCGCACTTCCGCGGTAGTAAATGTGCTCCGTGAATGGAATAATTAATAATATTGCTGTGTGTGTTTTTTTTATTTTCGTGATGGATTGAATCTTCACCCTACCTGTGGCATCAATTGCTCTCCATCTACGGTCGCTTCTTCACTGCTCGGTATATCTGCCATCTTGTCTGCAGCCTCTGCCCCAGACAGGTTGATTAGAGCCAATGCTGCCAACAGCAGCAGTGCAACACCAAATGTCATCGAACGTCGTTTACACTTGAGTACGGCGCGTTGAGATCGATCCCGCCAAACAGTTCGATGTGGAATCATTTTGAACTTTTCTTATTTGCACACTGCACAACTGTTTCACCCTTCAGCAACTGTCACCTTCAAAACGTCACTAAACAATGTCACACTACTTCGAACGCTTGCAGGCAGCTAATGCGGAAACCCATTGAATGTAAGCTAATTTTTGAGTACCAAACGAAACATTATTGCTGTCACAAATTAAGCATGATTAAATATAAAGCTCCTTAAGCGAAGTGGCAAAAGATTCAACAAAACAAAACCACACTCGATCATCGATTTCGCTTTGCATGTGGTTCCGTCGCTTCCACTAGAAGTCACCATGACAACACACTCAACAACACGTCAATCTTTCTTTTTTTCCTCTATATTCGCCACGGTCCATTGCCTCACGGTGCGATAAACAACCATTTGTTCCAGCATCCAATCGCGTGGATGCGTTTTCACTTGTTGATGCTCTCCAAACTAGCGGGGCCCCCTGGAGGATATATGTATGTGTGTGTGTGTACGTGCGTGTGTGTTTTAATCACCTTTTTTGTTATTGTTTCTTATTTTTCCACCCTTGTTTTGCGTCTTTACCACACTTTCCTTCACCACAGTTTCCTTTTTGTGTTTTGTTGTTTTCACCCTAGTCGAGGGGACGGGGGGAGGGTGGAGATTGGACCGATTGACTACTAATATGTAATCACGTTCATCATGCATCATGCATCAAAGTTGACGCATATAGACAAAACGTGTCCGAGCGAGGTATCCTCGAGCGGTATGTTCTTTCTAAAGTGGGGCCAGTGGGGAGAAAATGCACCACCTTCTTATCATCACTCCATCCCTACGGTCCCTGGAGCATGGACGCGCACCGTGAACATCGTCGCACTCTAATTATTCAAATAATTGGCACCATGCGGCACCGCAAACGTGTGCCCTGAACAAACGGATTGAAAATCGAACGACATATGCAGGTGTGTCTAGTACAGGAGATGACGGTTTTCGGGAAATTATGGTTATGAAACATAGTATTTGCATTTATTTCTGATCTATATTTCGTGCAACAATTTTTTTGTAAAAACGTTGTTTACATTGCACCGAAAGAGGTATTTTTAAATGCTGCTAAATGCAACGCGTTGAAGTGAAACCTATGGCGGAACCTTACAAATGTGCAACATGTCTAACCACTTAGAGCTGTTTTTAATAAATCAGCTCAGTATAGTCATTCATATTACTCTTCTATGTGGAGTCATCCAAATCATGAGTCGTCTTTCAAAAGTTTCAAGAATCTTTAAAAATTCTCTATAGCTTTTTGTTCTCGAAAGATTCGTGAATCTCGGTAGATTTGGTTAATTCATGAATTCTGCTGGATTAGAACCTTTACAGCCGATTTTTCATAAGCAACTGAAGGGCATCAGGATCTTTTCACAAATTCTTCAGATATGCGTAAATCTGTATCACAAATAATCAGCCATTTATTCTAATTCATAAATCGGAATCAAATGCACCCAACACCAGTTCCACTTGTTGTCGCGTTGTTGGCACCTGTTACTATTCGGAAGGGTTTCAAACCGTGTCAAATTGCAGATGACAATTCGACCAAAAGTCCTCAAACATAATACACCTCAGGCGTTAAAGAAAAAAAAACACTCAAACACACACACTACTCATTCATTCGGTGGAAAACTTTTCCGTTTGATGTCCAGCTCGATTTTGTTTTTCACATCTTTCTAATTTTGAATCTTTATGTGGCAACCTTTGAACTCGCTGATGCTGGTGAACTTCATTCTCCACGTGGACACTTGACTCTCGCAGCAGCAAAATAGGAAACAAAAAACGGCGGCAATTCAAACAGAGGATTCTAGTTCGTGCGAAAGAAAATCCTAAACCTGCCAAAACACCAACAACCTTCCACATTATCCGGATCCTCTACATCCACTTCAAACCTGCCGGAAATGGATGTTCTTTGTTGCGTTTTGTTTTTCTTTTGCACACAAATTTCTACCCCCTAATTATATTGAAATGAAAAAAAAAACTCCAAACACACACACACACACACACACACACACACACACATACTTAAGCACAAAATTTACGTCGTCGTGTTGACGACCCTTATCCGCGAAATCGTACGGTGTGCCGGGTGTTACGTTTACGTCGCCCTATCACTAGGGACACCACCCGGGACAGTGGCCTGTACGTTGGAGCAAAAGTCTCGAACCGACCACTTTCTACGCCCGAGCGTAACAACAGACTGAAACTTCACCGTCCATCCGGCGCACGGTCCAGCTGTGGTCGGTTTCGGAGCCTTCGGTATGTGTTTTTCCTCCCACTACCACGGGAAGGGATGGTTTCTATGGGAAAGCTTCATCCCATCCGCGTATGTGGGTATGCATTGTGCGTGCGAGAGAGAGAGAGAGAGAGAGAGAGTTGAAAGTGTTTGAGATGAAAAGCGTAAGACGGAGAGAGAGAGAGAGGGAGTAAAAGTGCCGGCACGTCGGTTGCCATGGTGGCTGGGATGAATTTCGAAGCGATGGAATGAAACGTTGGAGTGAACCGAATGAATTCGGTCCAGCATATCATCCCTAAGCACGCGTTGGATGCTGCGAGCCGTTTCGTTCCCATTTCGTGGCATTTCGGTGTCGGTTTGTCACGCCGGTTTCGGGTTCGTGGCTACACGCCGGTCTTTCAAATGAATCGCAAGCAGTCTTCTAAAGCCTGCTGAAGAATCACGTACCAGATTACAACATTAAACAAAAAAACAAATCCTAGCAACAACTGCCATTTGTAGATGATGTTTCGCGCTATATGTGGGTGTGATATTTAACTTTTCCTTCTCCTTTTAGGAGGTTCTTTTTTATCTTAACCCAAAATCATCATTAGCGACGTCAGCTGATTTTGTGCTCAAAAACAGCTTAGCAAACTTTCTGACGAAACCACACGCAAGTTTCAACCGTTGGCCAGAATCTGTTTCGCTTCCTATAAAGAAACGCGCCTTGTCGAGCGCTCAGCAACATAACACAGCATGAAAACAAAACAAACGAAAAGTGCTGCAAATTAAAAAAGAAAAATGGAATGGCAAAATTCCAGCAAACCGTTGTCCTGCATGATATTATTTCACTCGGAACCCACCCAGAAAAGACACCGCCAGGTCTGTCCTGTGCGAAGAAACGTTCCCAATAACAAACGGAATGGCAACTTTTGCGGCTACCACGGTTGTGCGAAAGTTATTCTTAAGCTTGTTCGGTTCGAAACAAGATAAAACGGTACACCAAACTTCCGAACCGAACTTGACCCTTCGTCCGGCCATGGGTCCCGGATACGGCCACCCACACCCGCCGACGGGGGAGCCGTAACGATTAATTTAAATCCACTCGAGAGCATCAGTTCGTCGGTTCAAGCAAGCTTCAAATTTGTACTTCTTCACTGTGGAAGGTTTTGTTTTTGTCTTCCCGTGTTTCGTTGGGTTTCTGCTAGACAAAACTTGCGCCCTCGCTTGTGCTATCAACAGAAGGCAGAGATTGGGTGCTAAAATTGATTTGACGTGTGGCTCAAAGTCAGTACAGGCGCTGGGTTTAGAGTGTCCGGTAAATTTGAGGGAATGGTATCGAGAGTTGAAGAAAATAAAACAATGTACAGCAGGCGGGGAGTTTGGAATTCGATAAAACGGTTAAAGTTTTGTGGCGATCGTTGCTGGATGTAGGTTAGGAGAGTGCACAGGGCTATCCTGTGTCTTCCCATGGAGTTATTTAAAGTTTCCTAATTCAACCAAAACTTTACTTCTTTTTCTACTCCACGAGGATTGGGAGTTTCTGCCATTATTTACTAACAAATATTTAAAATCCTCCCAAATCCCAACTTAATGCAATTGCAATCGGTTTTAACAATTCAACCCCAATCGTTAACCATTGCTACGGTTGCTTGCTCAGCATACAATTAAAACTGCATCAGTAAATTAAAAATCGAAATTGAAAAAAAAGAAACCCGAAACGTTCCCTGACGTGTCCCGTGGCCGGATGGAAAATGAATTCGTACCCGCTTCTTGTCGCTACGATTTCGGACCCGCTATTTGTTAACCGATCCGTCGATTCGTCATTTAAATAATTGCTCACGACCGAATGAGTGTGCAAATAAAATGCAACCATCAATGCAAACAAAAATCGGTTTCCCAAAAAATGCAAAAAACAAACCAATCGAGCACAGTTTCACACCTTTCGATACGATAATGATTAATAATTCTCCGTGTGAGTGTTGGTGGATATTTATTTTCATCCACCGCGAAGGAAATGAGCATCTCCGCGAGGAAATACAAATGAGCCGAAATGTTGAAAGAGAGAAAAACAAATAACACCCCAATGCAGTTTCAAATTTTCCGCTGCAAGCGTACGTTGGAAAAGCCAACAAACTGTGGGCAAGAAAATCTGCATAAAATCAACCATGCAGCGTGTTGACGTGGTTGACGAGTGACAGAGTGTCGCGATAATTGGAACACTCGCAACAATAGGACACTAAATGCCTTTATGTGTGCTGGGGTTGGGATTGGGGTGGGAAGGGATATTTTCCATTTTCCGGTCCTTGTTACCTTACACGGTGTGTGCTAATTTGGACGCAAAATCAATCCAGACGATGCTTCAGTGTAGTAGCAGCTCGTCATTTGTGAACGTGGTTCGATCGAATGACTTTCGATCGGGAAACGGCATCGTACAACAATGGCCTCCCGTTGCACTAAAGTGCAATACACTCTCTTACACACAACCGTACACACTTATTGTCACAACTGTTCGAACAGGCGATTAATGTTATTGTTGGAACTTAATCGCCACATTGAAATGCCAGCCCTCTCGGGGTGAACAACAGTTACAGGCTATAATAATTACATCACATCAGATAGTACTTCTCCTTACTTAGTACTTCTTCTTACTTGTTTATTTGTATATCTTTATGAATAATAATAAAACCTGTATCAGGAACTTTTTTTAGTTGTATTCCAAAACTCAAATGTGCAATTCTAAGAAAATCGGATTTCGGAAAAATTCCCTTCCTACTAATCCCTATCTTCATTATCCTAGATTTTAACTCACAACTTCGTGCGTCTCCTTTGGGTTTAGTATACTTATCGATTATCCCGAGCAGCCATCGAAGTAGTCTGCAAAAGCTCTGTTTGTTCGCATACTCATCCATCCGGAATGTGAAACTTTTTTATGCTATGTGTATTGAAACTTATCGATTGATAACGAATAACAAATATGGTAGATTATATTACAAAACTTTATCAATAACTCCAAAAGTTATTTCCCGTTCGTCGATGAACTGGTTACTTGGCCTGGGGCAGCACAATTGTCGCCTAACCGAAGCCGCTCATAATAGACAATTTCAAGCTGGTCCCACCAATTGGATATCTTATGCTTTCGCGTGTAAAATTGGTCAATATTATTGTTTTTTATTAGTTTCAGGATAAAATTAGATTAGAAAGAAAAGTTTAAAGTACAAACGATGGCCAAGTTGCACTACAACCATATCATAATTACAGGTTTTATAGTAACTTTTTTGAAAACGTTAAGCAGTATCACAATACGGGTTTTATTTAATGTGCATATTTGCTACTTATGTAACATTTTACTTAACTAGGTTAGAGCATTTGTGACAGAAAATGTGTTAAATGTCCTTATAAAAGAATTTTTCCCACTGCCAACAGCTTGTACTCGACTGTAAGTGAGCAACGGCAATGCCTTCCCCCTTTATCCCTTGAGTTCAACTGACCTTTGCCAAATTGGACACAGGATGCGTGTGCAGATGGTAGCAGCACTTGGCAACCTTAATCAAACCATCAGCATTATGAACATCGACGCAACCATCCTGACACACCTCCCCAGTGGCTGGTCCCCATTCACAGACACTCGAAGACATCGACGGGTCGGTGACCCGGTCTGGCACCCGGTTCTACCACCGGGGGGGGGGATGGAAAATGTTGCCACTGAAGAGCACTCGCTCAGCCGGCCAGATTGGTTATCGATTAAGCAGAACCCAAAATCCGTACGGGATTTTGTGTCGAGTATGATGAAAATTTATCGCCTCAGGTGGACTTTACAGACTAGCCCGCGCATCGGGCTTCCATGAGCGACAAAATTAGTGAACGAGGCCAGTGAAACTTCTTTGTTCTAAAAAAAAATCGAAAGAAGCATAATAGCGCTGCACCAACGGGTTGGCAAAACAATAAAAGTGCATTCCCATAAATTAGCACAGCTTAAGCTCTCTTCCCGGTTCCGGTGTCAGCTTAGTGTGTTATGCTGTTTCGGGGATCGGGCTGTTTCTTCAGGTTGCTTTCACGCCCGGCAAAAACGGACCAAACGGTCGGACCGTTCCTTTTGTCGCTGCTATTTCCTATTACCAAGTAGTAAAAGCTTCACCACGTGCGACCAAAAACGTTCCACCAACTGCAACTGGATATCGCGCACGGGTGCGCGCTTCCTTATCCTTGGAGGATTTATGCAGCAACCCTGGTTTTCCCGCATTCCCGCTGTCTCGTGTGTCGGTCGCCCCCAGCATCGCGTTACTCGCGAGTGTCGAGAAAAGTTTTTGCGCTTCCTTTTAAGTGTTTGGTTTTTCTTCCAGCCCCAGCAGGCCCCGACCGCCCGTGAAAGAAAAGTTTCTTTCGGCAAAAGGGGTAAACTTTGCCACTCTTTATGCCACCCGTACCGTTTGCCGCTTTTTTTTTTGCCGGACGATTTTGTTAACAAATTTAGCATCACCTTCGGTAAGGTGTAGCGTACATCAAACTCCCCATCCCCAAACTGGGCCTGTCGCCGTCTTTCTTCCAGCCAAGCTTACAGGCGTGTTTGGCTCGGCAAAGTTTCGCCGGTTGAATAGGGTAAAAAGTGCGCTCGGGGGAAAAATTGTCGCAAGTGGGAAATAATTGTATCACTTTCCCGGGCTTAGTTGGGTTTCGGTTTGCACGTGCCCTGCTATTTATGTTTGCGATAGTGGAATGCTTTCTTTCTTCCTACCCGGCCGGACCTGAGCCAGGAAAGAGATATTCCTACGACACTACCGGGGTATTTATTTAGGTAGTTGTACCGTCCATAGCTTTATTTTTTTTTTTTTTGGAGAACTACATGTTACAGAACCTCAGTAGCATCAGTAATACCATCTCTCTATGGAGTTCAAAGCCTAAGTATAGCTGATAAGCTTCCATTAGCTTGTTCAGGAAGTCTTTCCAGGCTTGTTAGAATGTCTCACGTAACATATCGTTTGACGTTAGATGAGGTTGCTTGTCTACTCTTTAACTTTGCGTTTGAAAGTTCAAATATGAAGTTCTTCAAATCTTCTCAGGAACCATGGAACATGGTAAGGATCAAACCGATGGTCCCTGATGTAGAGATATGCACGATGATGTGACGAAACTTGTCCAATTAATATATCGTGTTAGCTGAAGCTGAGACTTTTAAGTTCATTAATAGTTCCAGTTGCGGAACTTACATTTGCCTCTGAGACATTACGTCTTTCCAAAGCTAACGCAAAGCACACGCCCTCTGCAAGAGTGGAAGATGTCTATCGAAGTCTTATGCCTTTGCCTTGCCGGCTTTGTAGTCTGGTAGTAGGCTCTCGGGAACAGGGTAGTCCACTGGTGCTTAGGAAAATCGGGCAACACTCTGAATGTTGTACTTTCTTCTGGACAGATCTTGCACTCTGAAAGGTAGGTCCCTATGAAGATTCTCTGTTCTACAAAAAAAGGGTGGGAGATTTTTGGAAATAACTTTTGTGGAACTTCGTATGTGGGACTCTACAATAACAATCGCTACGATCTGCATTGTTCCCTCAATTCTTTGATTTGCCAGGCTGGTTTCCATGTCATTAGAATGATACCAGACAACCGTTAAACACAGCTCAACAACATCTCCACTTCAAGCCAAATCTTGATTAATCTTAGCTAATTAAGTCTACGAGCTTTTTCAACCAGTTAACACATATTTAAGCTCATTCAGCACTTACAAAATAAGCCTCTTTCAAACACCAAAATGCTCTAGAGCTTTTATGAACGATGAGAAAAGTATGAGACACATCGTTAGGGATATTTAAGAATTCTGTAAAAAAAATCCCAAAAGCAGCAGCATAAAACTTGCCGCAAGTCGTTATCAATTATGTAAATATTTGAAGCTTTTGACAGGTCTGTTAGGTGAAAACAGCACAATGAACCACACCAAAGTCAAAGTTTTATGAGCGAGAAAATTTATCATGAGTGATTTTTTATTGTTAGTTAGGTTTGCTCTGATATCGTCCAGGTTAATATGAAGAATGCGTGTAATCTAAAAATATTTGCACAATGCTTCCAATGTACCTGTTTGCCTTAGTATAAGTTCCATTCAAACACCGCAATGCAGCAACATTTTTTCGCATCCGGATTTCATGCCTTCAAGAAAAAAAAGAAGCTTGGAACTCATTTCCATCAAACAGCGGCCCCACACATTTGGTTACAGTTCTCTGCGCATTCGTAACCAACCACCCCGAGCTACTTATGAAATGTTAACTAATCTAATCATCTTCCGACCCGCTGAGGGATGTCTCAGCCGGTGAATCCGTGCGTAATTAGTTTCGGTTGTTTTTTTTTTGTTTTGTGGGGTTTTTAAACCTAACCATCCAAATATTCTCCTGAAAGCTTAAAAAATATGCAAACTAAGGCAAGAACCGTGTAAGAATCAGGAGGAAATTGTGCTCGGTAGTATCGCCGGCTCGGCAGCAGGTCATTTCCGGGTGGCGCTTTGTACAAATACAAATGCGGGCTGTTTGTCCGTTTGTTTGTGTTTTATTTGTTGGGTTGTAGGCGTGATTCTCGACCTTCCGGTTAAATTACCTTTTCATTTTTTAAAGGGAAGGACCAAAGTTGTACAGCCTGTGGACGGAAAGGTCGAAAGAGCATAAGTTTGCGCTTAATTGGGTTTAGGGCAAAGTTTAGCCAGGCGGTCCAACTGTAACCCCGCTACCCCGGCCTAACCGTTCCCAGAAAGAAGTGACGGTGCAAGGTGAAAATTATTATTACTTTGCTTTTAAAATCGCTTCCCCTCCGACCGACCGACCGACACGACCGGGCGGATGAATAACATTAAGCGTAAGGAGGTGGATAATATTTTAATATCTAATTTGCCTCCCAAGGCAGAAAGCCACTGCGGTGGCAGAGTACGGTGCGAGAGCTGAAGATGGCACTGAACCGACAAATGAGGAAGCAATTTGCGGGAAAAGGTACACTTCAAAACCGATTTCCACAGCAGAGATTTCCAAATTCGAAAAAGTATTCCTAGAAGTGTTTGTTTGGTTTGAAGGAAATGGATTGATTCTCCGTTACGTTGGAGGGTTTTAATGAGATTTCATGAAATGATGGATGTTGAATTGTAATATTTAGAATGGCACATTTCCAGTAAATTTGTTTAAGTAATACGAACCACATTTCACTTGTAAAAATGCCGTAAGATTGGATGCGGTATGGCAGAAACCAAAAACCCATCTGCCCAACAAGACCGGATTGTAACTTTCGCTATCGTTTTCACCGAATCGCCCAAGAGTGTCGCATCATCTAGTCGCGAGCGCACCAACCACGCGCGTTGACGCCTTTAGCCGAACACTTTCTCTGGTGATTTTTCCAGGTTTTTCCTGTTTGTCGCACGCAATCGAACCAGCCCGATCAACCATCGCCAGATCGCCAGACCAACGCGAGAGCATGGCGGAACCAGTTCCGGTTGTGGGCAGATCGAATCGAAAGTGAACTCGAACGGGCGCAGTGATGAGCCAGCCAAGGGCACCGGCGTAAGTGGGGCGGATGGGATGGAGGTGCCAGTAAATTTGCGACCCGATCTCAAGGCAACCGGTTTAACGGATGCACAGCTGCACTTACCATGACACGCGGTACGGTACTGGTTGTTGTAATTTTTGTTCGTTTGATTGGCTGCTAAATAAAAGCAGGAAAGTTTTGCAGACACCCAATGGGGATCAAAGCGGATGCAGCTGGATTCAGCAGTGCAGTCGAAAGTCGACCTTTCGTTTCATGCACCGGGGGGATGAAGTTTATAACCCTCTTATAGATAAGCTTCTTAATCGAAGGAGTAAATACAGTAAATACTGTAAAGAGTTTAGCTTTACTAAGAATACTGTTCCACTCAGGCAGAGAGGGATAGAGAGCAAGAGAGAGTGACGTTACCGACTAGTTTGGACTAATTACCATAACGGTCACAAAGTAGCTCACAAATCGATGTTTGCAATAAGAGCACGATACAAATCAAACGCAAATACGCATGCGGCTCATAATGTTGGGCTCATTGCAGACAGGGAAGTCGGCTTAACTCAGATATATAGTACACACACTAGCGCTAGCAAAGGAAAACCCAAAGACTGGAATTTTAATGTCATATGAGTCGAGATAAATTAAATTGAAGAAGAAATTTGATATTATTTAGAAAAACCCTTAACGATCGTCCACTACGATCTTCTAAGTTTTTTTATAGAGCCCAAGAGCTCTCCGTTAAGCGAGACTGGTATAGAATTTATTCGTTTCGGATACTGAGGAACTCGTCCAAACAACGAGTCACGAGACGCGGGACTTGTTATGCACCATGAATATATATAATATAATATAATAGTATAAATGTACCTGCTACAATAAAAATACAAAATAAGATCTCTTTGATCTGGTATTTCCAAAAAGTATAAGACAGGATGACTGGGTTTTTAGTCTTTTCAACTTGAAGTAACGTATCTGAAGGTAGATATGGATTTATTCCAATTTCCTCAAGCTATGGCAAGATTAAATCGGTACTGTAAAAAAAACCTTCACAACTCAAGCATTGACAAAGCTTTCAGACGGTAAAAACTGTATCATTTGTGAAATATTCATAATTTAATCCTTGTCCAATACAACACCCAGAAAAACTGGAACAAAATAAAGGAAAGAAAAACCTCTTCATTTTCCACTTGAACTTTATGAAAGTCAGCGGAAGTAACGCTAAGAAAAAGAACAGAAAAAAGACTACATCGACAGCTTAATACGCTACGTTGAAGGAACTCTCATTTGGGAATAATTTGCATCATCATTTTGTCAAATTTCCACCCTCCATCTTAAGCATCTTCGGCGGAGGATTATCGCCTATTAGCTTACACTCGTTTGACATGCAGGCGCGTGGAATGAATTTGCAACAGCACCGACACTGTTTGCTTACTGTTCGCCACACCAAACAAACCAAGCACCGTTTCGAATGAAAGTAACACACATCATTCACACCTTCATACCTGGCAATGACACAAGCACTGAGGGCTGAGATTATGCAACACGTAGCGATTATCGTACAGCGCCGGGAAGAAATGGTTCCCGTGCACGTCGCTCGGGCTCCATTGGGGCACGTTTAACGGTCTAGCAAATAAAAAATAAATAAACAGGAAAAGAAACCAGCATTCAGTGGGGCAGTAGCATCCCTTAGAAACGTTCGCCATGAAGATGATCGTAAAGTGTTTTTCGATCGTTCGCTAGGCTGTGAAGATGGCTGGCTGCGAAGTGGCCCATCTACGGTGGCGTAGGGCACGCGAACACGATGGTCATAGAAAATGCGGAAAATTGGTCAGCACAACATGGAAAGCAAACGCAAACAGCCGAGGGTAGATGACTGCACACCCTACAGACCTTCGCGGTGCTGGCCGGCAAGTGATTAGCCTGCAAATGGGAGAAAGATTTAAGCGTGCCAGGAAGTTTCATCGCTGCAAATCGCGCGTAATCGCCATCGAACCGTTTGTTTTGGCACGTTCGTTTGCGGTCGATCAATTGATTTTTCAAAGCGCGAGTTATGTAAAACAACCAAAATGGCTGGTGTTCAAGCACCTGAAACGGGTCAATAAGGACGATTATCGCACCCTGCTCATCACTTACACCGGCGTGAGTGTAACAATTGAACGATAAATAGATCGCTCGTAACAAAAGTGTTGCTAATTTCAAGGATTAAAACACGTGGCTAAAGCGTGTCATAATTTCGAACAAAAGTGTATCCCATGGCGGCAAATGTGAGCGCTGCATGTGCATCTCCGGATGCTGTGCTTGTTTTGTTGCCGCATTCGTCGGTCCAATGCAAAATGGCGATGCATTTCCGTACGCCGGATGAAGATATCGCGACAGCTCGGATTGTGTTCTCTCTCTCTCTTTTTTTTTCTCTCTCTCTCTCTCTCTTTCTCTGTCTTTTCCGCTGGTGTGGTGGAGCTATGATTTGCTGCAATTGTTTTTTACCTTTGGCTGTGTAGTGATGATGGCTCTTAGTTAGACAGCATTCCCCGGAAGCGGAAGCGCTCGAAAAACCCCCGAACCAAACAACACACACACACACACACGGGAAGCACACACTCCCACTTATTGTGAGTAGAAGAAGACGAAGAAAAAAACTAGGGAAATGGTAAAACAGACACAAAACAATACAACAAAAATGCCACTTCCACAACGCGTATGCAGGTTTTTGCTGCATTGTCATGAAATGCATTGCTTTCTGCTGGAATGGGGAATATGCATTGTCCAAACGCACATGCATCTCTAATGTTGTGTGCTCAGATGTGGCAGGGAAGCATAATACCACGTTTACCTCACTATGTGGCGCGCTACCTCATCAAATCAAGCAACGCACGTGGGAGAAAAGTCATAATGAGTGCACGCGTGGGTACGTCTGTCTAACCAAAGCTCCCTGCGAAAGTGCGTGAGTTGTTTCGAGAGAAAATTATTTCAGCCGACAAATGCTTCCTACGGTTATTGTTGTTTGCGAAACAGGAAAATATGTGGTGTTAAATTCCCGGATATTTTATATTTAGCCAGTAAACCGTTTGCATAATGTTGAACGTCCTAGTACGACGCTAGAAATGGCTTTGACAGCATCACATCAGTCATTTGTCAAACCGCATCTCACAACAAGACAAACAAAAGCGCACATCAAATAAGGCAACCCGAAGGCACAACGACCACAGACACACAGACAGAAGGTGTCGGAAACGATTTAGGCACAACATGACCCCATTTTCATTCAGGAAAATGGTCTCTCTTATGTCCCCACAATCGTGAAGAACTCACAGCAAGCGGGGGAAACCACACCGTGAAGATGACATACTAAGCTCCGTGCTGTTACGATGGTAACCGTAACGATGATGATCAACCGAAAAGGGATTTTAACCAGCGCACTCCTGTGATGTACAATGTGTCCTGTGGTGAGAGGGTTTAAGCACGTGTGAAATCCTCGAAAAAAAACGGGACATTCATTCAACCCAATTTTGTTTTCGGCCGTTCGTTTCCGGCACCGTCGGTTCGCGAACGGAAGAGTCTTTTTTGGGATGGGAACAACAAGCATCCGGGTTGGTGGGTAAGTCTATCATTATTATTTCTATCCTTACCCTGCGCAGGGGCTCGCTGCTAGGAGATGGAGTCTCTTCTGCTCCCCATCCACCCAAAAAACCCCAACTGTCATCCACGCGACCACTGAAATCAGACCGCCCGAAAGCTCCCCATTACTAAACCGTGTGGAATGGAAACCCCATCCACCGTGTCACTCCCGTGCTCGGTGTCCTATTTTGGCCGACTTCTTACCCAGGCCTTCTTATCAGTGCCTGGCCATACAGCTGACAAAGTACCCGAGAACTCCACGGCCCGAGAATCTGCAGTCGTGGTTTTGTGCCAAGGCCCGCAGTCGTTAAAATTTCATTACACACCTAAATTCTACTCATTCGAGGCCACACACCACACACATGCGGGTTTCTCTCCTGTTCCGCCCCAAAGCGGAACATATCATTGCAGCGGTACAGTGGTTGTGTTTGCTAGTATCTTCCCGGGGCGTGCGGTCGCATACAGCTATTTTAATCGCTTACGTGGAAAAATGAGCTAAACGTGTGGCCATACGTGGTACTGTCCCCCGGCTGGGCAAACGTGGGCCGGCACAAGAAAGGGTACATCCATCCCGTGCCTGTCGACATGGAGATGTGTAGCAGCGCACCTTACCACATGCCGGTTTGGGCGGTTGGTGAAAAACCGGTGCCGGCAACACAAATCAGGGCGCACACAAACGCAAACAGAAACACGGCACGGCCATGTCCTTCCGAACGAGAGCACAACTTCGTTTACTGACCACGAAAATGACGCACCCCGGGTTGAGATAGCACGTGACGTACGGAGAACGGTC
Organism: Anopheles moucheti; assembly: GCF_943734755.1. Lineage (NCBI taxonomy): Eukaryota > Metazoa > Arthropoda > Insecta > Diptera > Culicidae > Anopheles > Anopheles moucheti. The sequence continues at coordinate 45,724,039 of NC_069140.1, forward strand.
TACGGGAAGGTCTTTTCGGGGTCTTTCGTCAGCTCATTAATTGCATTAACACGTCGTCAATGTTTGCTTTCATGGTATTAAAACATTCCCAACATTAATTATCTCGCTCTGCGATCGTCAGCGATTGGGCATCATAAAAAATTCTAACGGTAAAGATGGTATGGGCATTGGACATTTTTTCGTACAAATTCTGAGAAACCCTTAAAGTTTGTTTATTAGAGTTTAAGGTGGCTTTAGAAGCTTTTTATCTTCGTGAGACTCATGCAACTGATGGAACTGATTAACTGGACGAACTTCAACTTTCAACAACACTTTGAGCAAGAAATATTACACAGCCAATAAATATATTTCGGAAACCCCCCATGCTGTAACAAAACCACCGTATCATCTTCGCTCCGGATGATTTAACACACACACACGTGTGGTGAGTACTGGAACCTAACGATGCGAAAGGTAAAGGAAAAACAAACCCTACAGACGGAAAACCGTTTGCCCACCCATTTGGTTTCATCGTTGGCGTTTTCACTTTCAATCGACGGGTTGGCTGGTACGCCTTCGCTGTGGTCGTGTAGCCTCCATTGCCGTAATTGTTTTCCATGGCGTGAGTGGCATTTTCTCCATTTTTCCCCACGGGGAAAGGGAGATCGTTACATAACCCGGGGAACGGGAACATTCCAATACGCGGTGTGTCGACCTGTTCCGGAGCCAATCATCTGCTTGAGTTTGCAGGAATCTGTTAAAGTTTACATTTGCGAATCAAAATATTGAAAATATGTTCAAAACAGGTTCCAGTTCCAAATAATCAATCAATTGCGCAAAAGTTCCAAACTGCTATCCCTAATGGTACGGCTATACCAATAAAGCTAGCGATGAGTTACATTGAAATGAAGGCAAAATATTGCCAACCTTTCACCCCCTTTCGAGGAAAATCGCCTGTTAGCTATTCCCGTACGAAGGATGCAATAATAAATCTATTACTCTTCGTTTTGGGAATAACAGCATGTACACGCCTTGGGTACTGCTGGCAGCAAACGAAACGAGTTACCACACGAGTTCGGTGATCGGTGGCTGAGTTCTTGCAGCATCTCCATTGCCACATGTTTTATTCGAGTACGGACGGGTATGGGACGCATATACCTTCCGGGGACAGTTCATACATTCAATTAACCTGTATCACTAATTCCTACGGATGGGGTTTATGGATTTTTCATCGCCCGGTTGGCAAATAAAATTAAAAAAAAGATTGATCCAGAGCGAATGAGGGATAACAATTATCCCGCCGTGCCCTGCGCGTGGAGGGCTGATGCGCTGAAACCGGAAGGCTGCACGTCGGAACGTAAAAACACAGCAGAAACATAAACTTTCAGCTGTACAGTGAAATAATCAATACAGACAAGAGTGATTTTTATTCTCGCTTCCCTTTTTGTCTTTAACCAGATCCGATGTAAAAGTGTCTGGAATGAATGCACAAGTGAACCTTGAAAAACACCTAATAAATCTTAATTCTTTTGTGCCAGGAAACATAAACAGTCCAACAGAATTGCCACCAGGTTAATTGTTTGCACTACTATTCCTTACTTACATCTTGTTCAATAAACGCTTCATTCTTGTGCGCTTTTGCTGAAGAGAGATCCTTGGAAAAAGATAGTTGTTCTTCCATCCGTTTCGCTGCCAATTTACAATTGTCCCTCGCTTGCTGTCCACACCGCAGCCATTCCATGCCGCAGCATCTCCAGTCGAACCCGTTTGTCCAAATTTAGAACACCGAGCGTGAATCGGGGGACGACGACACCGGTGGACGTTTTATAATTTGAATAATTGATTTATCTCGGATTTTCTCAGTAAAATTTCTAATTTGTTAACTTTTCACTTTTCCCAACGCCACAACCCTGCGACAGCTGAAGTTGCCCAAACCCGGAATGCCCACGAATTCGTGCTGAAATTCAGTAAACCCGTATGCTAAAGCGGAGAATTCTGGGTTAGGTTAGTGAACGTTTTCAAGCTCCATTTTGGTTTTGAGCTTTTGTGTTTCTTCCGGCGTAGTACAGGAAACATTCAACACACAAATACTCTCAGCATTTCATTTGACTAGCTAAACAGATTCACTTAGCATCTTTCGGATTCGGCCAACTAGATGTCAATCCCGAATAAATAATGGCAGTGGAGGATCAATCCCCTTGGAGGCCCAGGGCGGAATTATAGTTGGGGCCTCTAATTTCAAAAACGATGGAGGGAGGGAAGGGGAACATTGAGGGGACTTGAAATGAGACAAGTCGAAAAACGCAGTAAAAAGGGGCCTACTCCGCCTACCGTTTGATCCGCCGCTGGGTCACCCCAAATCACCATCTTCGAATACAATAACGGAACCGGCTATATCACCACCAACTCCAGTTACCACTGTACCTGCACTCTTCTAAATGGAGCTACAACCATACGTGCGCCAACTTCGAGAAGCTGCACGTGGTGGAATTTACAACTACAGCATCCAAGGAGCACTTTGCCATCGAATTGGTTTGCTCGCTGTTCTTCCGGGATATTCGTCATGCGACACTCACTTATACTTCTTCGATCCTAACTTAACTTTACAAAACATTCAAGCACCAGTAGTTGGTAGTAGACATAATCGATATTGTCTGTCCTGCAGCGAGTATTTATCACTCGCAATCTCCTAACTCGGATGTTTAGTCATACATATGAACGCATGTCTTTTCGCGATGAGCTGCGCCTTTGTCTCCTTTCACGTATACCAGGTATTGACCAGTGTCGGAACAATGCACCGACTGCAGGTGAGATAGGTCATGTGCAGTGGAGGATCAATCCCCTTGGAGGCCCAGGGCGGAATTTTTCAAGGGGGGCCCATAATTTTGCTACGGCATTATCGGTGTTAGGGAGATGTACTTCAAACATGATGTAACAACACCAGCAAAGTCTCGGAAAGAAAGCTCCCTTGCGTACATCTCAGAGTTCTGTTGCGTAGCCCTGTAAACGGGCCTAGTAAGCTAGTCTCTATATATAAACGTTTGTATGCGCTAAGGAGAACGATAACGCCACTACTTGGATCACATTTTCTACGATTTACGTACATTTACGATTCCTGATTAGTCCAACGCCTTCTACAATTTTTCGCCCAAGGTACAGTTTTCAATCGGTTTACTTTACGGTAACAATCAGAGAAACCTGGTTCGCTCATGTTGATGTTTTAGGCGATGAACAACACGATTGTTTTCAGATTTGCGAAACCAGGAAAGCATGTATTTCAAGAGGTGACACCTGCAGTGTGGAATAAATTTGCCCATCACTATTGCATTGCATACTATCAAACCCGTGAGAGCGATCGCTAGTGCAAGTGAGTTGGATGAAACGGAAAGCATCCTTAATCTCGCTCAAACTTTCCGTCGGCTGGTACGAAATTCCATACTAAACCAGCTGTTTTCAGATTGCCGACACCAGGAGAGCATCCAAGGAAGAGCAAGGTGCTACACCTTGTACAGCAATTTTGCTCAAAAACCGCCGAAAGGTATGCAATGTTTAAACACTAACCTTCTCGTTGGTCGAGCAAAATTTTGCATCAATTTTGCTCGAAAACCGCCGAAAGGTATGCAATTTTTAAACACTAACTTTCCCGTTGGTCGTGAACAATTTATTCGAAAACTACCAGTTTTTGAATGTATAGTACCAGGAGAGCATCCACGGAAGAGGTAGCTCCTGGTACTGCACCGTAAGGTATGCAATGTGTATACACTAACTTTGCAACCAATTTTCCGCCGTAAGGTATGCAATGTTTAAACACTAACTTTGCAACCAATTTTCCGCCGTAAGGTATGCAATCTTTATACACTAACTTTTCATACAAACCAGCTGTTTTCAGATTTCCGATACCAGGAGAGCATGTTGTTCAAGAGGTAACATCTTCCATCCCCCTCCCCCCCTTCCCCCTCCAACATGGCGGACACAAGATGGCGGACACAAGATGGCGGCCAACATGGCGGACACAAGATGGCGCCCAACTTCGTACTTGCTGCAAAAAACTTGCATGCAAACTTGCAAGTTTGCATGCAAGCTTGCATGCAAGTACGAAGTTGGGCGCCATCTTGCTGCAAGTTTCTTGCATGCACCAAACTTGCATTGCAAGTTGGTTGCAAGGTTAGTGTATAAACATTGCATACCTTACGGCGCATTGCGTTGCAAGTTGGTTGCAAAGTTAGTGTATAAACATTGCATACCTTACGGCGCAGTACCAGGAGCTACCTCTTCCGTGCATGCTCTCCTGGTACTATACATTCAAAAACTGGTAGTTTTCGAAGAAATTTTTCACGAAAAACGGGAAAGTTAGTGTTTAAACATTGCATACCTTACGGCGGTTTTCGAGCAAAATCGCTGTACTAGGTGCTACCTCTTCCGTGGATGCTCTCCTGGTATTACACATTCGGAAACAGGTAGTTTTCGAAGAAATTTTTCTCGACCAACGGGAAAATTAGTGTCCTGGTCCTGGTGCAATTTCGTTTATACTTTAAAGTCACAAAGTCGATATTCTTCTCTGCATTTAATTTATCACATAGAAAAAATTGTTTTATATAACCAAGGAAGATATTTTTGATCAATTTTCTACCTTGTAAATTAATTTTGTTTTGCTATAATTTAACTTTGTTTTAAAATTTTCAAAAATCGCACAATAGGCACAAATTTATTGGGGCCCCCAACACGGCGAGGCCCTAGGCGACCGCCTACTCCGCCTACCGTTTGATCCGCCGCTGAATAATGGACAGACCATGACCATGACCAGCTGCGTTGTGCGGGAGTGTCCTTTATTTATTTGAATGTGTGTATAGAGAATTGTGGCTTTAATTTAGCTAAAAAACATTCAATTTAATTAGCACAATAAAGCCATCATTTGTTTTGTGCTAGAAATAGCAAGAAGAGGAGAAAAATATCAACCGTGGCTGCGTGTTCGTTGCTATGGTTTCCGACATGCATGCTCTGAACCGTACGTGATAATAGTAGTAGGTGCCACAAAATGCCACAAATCACCTCCTCGCTGTCAAACATATCATTTGTGCAACGACTGAACACAGGGAAACAGTGCTTCCGTTATGATTTTGCGTACAAATTTTACGCCTTTCAGCAAACCGTTTTTTTTTTATTTTAACGTTGTTGCTGATACGATAGTCTCATTTCACTCATGAAAACAAACAAAGGAGGGTGCAAAAAATGTATTTCCCACCAAACCAAAATTAATGCCAGCTAGCAGCAGCAGCAGCTTTGCCCTGCTTCCTAACCTCTCGGTTGCGCCTATATTATGACCGCTCTATGACCACCCTGTGTGGGGGTTGGAAATGGTAGGTGGCACAAAACTACCGATAAGCCTCTGATACGGCCAATGATTTTCACACAGCTTTGTTTTTTTTTTCTCTCTCTCTATCTTTCCACACTTACACACATTTCCAATTTCAACTCGGAATATTTTTTCAATTTGCGGCTGCCACCCTGTTGTTTTTTTTTTTTTGGTAAAAAAAGAGCTTTTGATGAGCTCTTTTTTCCACGGAATTTGTTCCATGATTATGCCGCCCAAACCGGGCGGAACCAACTGCACCAAATCAACACAAATTATCGGGCACGGGTTCGGCCTGATAAAAGACACATTCATTTTCCATTGCGACCCGTTCGGAAGGGTGGCTCCTGGGTCTACTGCCGTGTTTGGGTGGGTCATTTTTCTCGGCAATTAAATAAATTAATGTTGGAAAATAAAAGCTCCCGGTTTTTTTTGCCCGCCAGCCGTATGAATGGGTGGGTGCGCGGAATTTGATATTGAAGCGCGCGCTAGTGACCGTTCGGAAGCCAATTTCAATCAGGCGTGTTCTCTTAACTAATTTGTAAATGGTTTCGATCAAGGGAAGTTTTTTTTTTCAGACAGCGTGAAACGATTTGAAACTGTTATGGAATTTTCAAACTGGTTCTAGTATTGCAATGTATTCGTAGCAAACAAAATTCTAAAATATTTCGTTGCTGGCTTTAAGGATTAAGGGTTTAAAATTAACCAAAAATTTAAAATTTCAAGCAATGACATTCAGGAGCATATTAAACTATTTGTGGCAGTAATATCGGCAATGGGGAACATAAATAGAAATCGATCGAGAATCAAAAGCTCTCACCAGTAAGTATCAGTAAATACGGTAAGTAACTTTATTTATTTCTTTTAGTGATAAACGTTGCCGACCAACTTGCGGAAATCATTCCAGATTTTCCATAAATCAGCACTGATAACAACAAACCGGACTTCAATAGCTCGTATCACTTGTTCGACTACAATGTCCCTGTGCCCCACTTTCGTTCTCGCCTACGCGAGTCCGCGTTCTCCCAAATTCTTTAGCGTTTTGTTTGTTTAACCTGCTAACTTCCTATTGTTTGTTTGTTTCTTTTTTTTCCTTTCCTTGCTTCTCAATATCCCTCAGTTAATAAGTCATATATATTTGTAAAACCCCTGCGGCATACAAATTAGTTAAATTAAATAAAAAATTAAATAAAACATGGCTGATACACCCTAGGGTTAGGACTCTACCATACCCAATACATCAATGTGAATTACGACTCCGCGCGTGCTCGAGTGGGCTGGTCATGTTATGAGCATGACACCGGACGATCTAGAACGTATAAAATTGAGATGAAGTGATGGCATTGATGCGATTGAGAGACGACCGGGCACGATCGTTGGCGGTTTAGAGGAATGCTACAGCAGTGTTTGGCATTTGGTCCGGATGGGATTTTGTACCGCATTAGGTTGCTCAGTGTCATTCTCATTCCGTCCACTAAAGGTTAACAAGGGGAGCTCATAGAGCTTCTATATGGTTGAAACGCTTTATGTCTTCTTTGCACATGTACAGTACCAGACGTAATCTACATGCAACCCCTTCTTCTGTTCGTGAACATTATGAGTTGTTAGATTTAATGTCATTCTCATGACGTATCCTGTATTCCAGACTTCGATTTGCTCCATAAAAACAATCAAAAATACGCAGTGCTTTTTTAATTTCGTTTAGTTTTTTTCTTAAAAATTTTGGAATTTTAACCTTAATTTTAATTAAAGCCGTAGCTAAAGTTTATCATGTTAATATAAATACACCAGACAACCCCAGTGAAAGCAACACCGGGACACTAAACCTCCCTGCAGGGTGACAACTTCCCGTGGAAATTGCAAAACAAATTCCTCCTGCTTGCCCACGGGCCAAAAGCGGTGGCCGTGTGCCATATGTACATTACCTAACGCGGTGGGAAATGAGTGCCTGAAATAGTGCACAATAAAACGTACCTTCTCCCAGCTGCACCAAAACGGAAAACAACCATCCCCCCCGAACTGGTTGATATAATAACCATTTTTGGCAGCATGATCATCCGCAATCCAAAACTCAGTCAGCCCGAAGAAGAAAAAGTGTGCGCTCTCACTCTTTCTTGGCTTTTACTGCAATCACAAATGAAAACGAAATCCCGCCGGTAACGCGTTGGCATGCCCAAAGGGCACCAAAACCCCGGGCTTGTGCCATTTTGTGCCTTTCATTCACTTGCGACTTTGAAGCGATTTCTTTCGGATTCCGTTAACTTACTCCTCCTCCCGGGGGGGTTGCATGTCAACTTCCGGTGACCAGCCTGAGGGGGGTTGAGACCGCCAAAAGGGGGAAACGTTGGACACCTGACACCCGATGTCACGCGAAGTCGAAACGGGGGCCGCCGGATTGTTTCACCAGCATTAGAGATTTCCTCTCCCGTCGCATTCACGGCCAATGACCTTCGATCGTTCGAATGGTAGACACGGGGCGGCCACTTGCTCTCGATCTCGTTTTGCTGCTTTATTATAGGCTCGGTGTTGGCAGGTTGGTTTTTTTTATTATGATTTCTTCGCATTTCCTTTTCTTTGGCTTCCCTCATCGTGATGGCATGGTGGCAACGTCTTGTGGCCGTGTGCGGTAGACGAATTTCTCGGCCAAGATATCATGCGCTGTTAGCGATGGGAGGAGGAGCGTGTTTGCTACGAGCAAGGTTGCGGCTGTGGATGCTGGCAGGTTTGCTGTCCGATAATTGGGCCATAATGTGGAGTAAAGTTGGCAAGCACTGGCGGATATTCAAATGGATTAATTATTGTGGATGGACAACCCGCTTATGAAGGGGCAATAAAAGTGTTATCATCATTAAAGAGCCCGATTTCCATTAGACAAAAATTTTTAAATCACTAGTCTACCTCACTGTAGACCATATGAATGATTTAATAGAGCTAGTTGGGTTGATCGTTCGGTGACATTCTCAGGCCATGACATGCGAATTAATCGTGATTTTGTGATAATGAAAATCTGAAAATCAGCTTAACACCTTTCTGTCAAATCAAGCACACTTGAATAAACTTGAACAGGATATAAGACAGGTTTGCTCGGTGTCGAAGTCTTCCTTTTGGCGCTACCTTCTCTAGTCTGTCATTTAAACCCCGTTTCATGTACAGAGAGATCACGACTTGGTCGTATGTGATCAAGATTTATTGATTAGTTTAAAGGAGCTACTCATGTTGGGTGGCCTAGAGTTGTAGGATAGACTGGTCGCCATTTTTTCATGACGACCCGTGAAAGTTCCAGCACCTACACAGGCCTGTCTATCCGAATGCGTGTAAATAAACACAAAGAATCTCAGAAATGGTTCCAGCAGGCTCAGTGTTTGTGGGAAAAATGTGGCGGTCTGGTGGTGTATTGATAGCGGTGCCGATCTTCACACGATAAGATCGGTCAAAAATCCCATCCGGATCAATCCCCCGTAGCTAGGACTGACTATCCGGCTACGTGGTAAAAATGAGTCTAGTAAGCCAGAAATAGCAAGCATGACCTAAAGACTTAGAGTAAGAGACTTTAATATACTTAAAGTACCAATGTTCCCGGAGGAGATAAACACTCAAACTTAACTTGCATAACTGAAGTTCAACACCTTATAAAACATCCTTTAGGCGATTAGGCGATTCCTTTCACAAATTTAGACTCGGCACTCGTATTATCCGTACCATGGGCAAACGATGCATTAAAGAGTGACTTGAAGAACAAACAAAAAAGACTTAAATAATACTGCACACGAAGCAAGTCCACTTCACGCAGTGCGTAATCATGACAGGGAACGATCACGAGCAGAGCAACACATGTCTAATTACAAGCTAGTTTTTGTGCTATGTTTCCTAAAATCCAACCCAAATTACTTCATTAGTTTCATAATACTGTGCAGTGTTCCATTAATTATGATGATTATGATGACCCATCCGCAATCGTTGTCCCCAAATGATTCGTCGCCGCTTTTATTAGAGAATAATAATTTGGAGGCAAACTTTAGAAAAAAAAAACTTGTGAAGATGATTCTTGCAGATGATTCTTTGAACCATTTTTTAAAACGTGGAAATTTCTCGAACGCTAATAATCGGCAGTGATACTATTACGATCACTATTTTCCATTACGATCTTACATCATTGTTAAGCCGGCACTGCACCAATAAACTGCAGCACACTCCATTTTGCAATAAAAACCCAATCCCAAAACCCTCTTGGCTCAATTGCACAACTTTGGATTGCGGGTTTTCGGAATCGGAATCGGAAGGAAGCAAAAGGCCTGCAAAGAGATAAATTAATAACTCCATTAGTACGAAACGGCCACCAAACTGAAAGTCTCCCGCTGATCGATCAATCGCAACCTAGTGGATCTCCTCCCCCCCCCCCCCTCAGAGATGCACGAGGTGCATAATTCGGTTATTACCGCTGTTACGCTCCTAATAAATCACGCCTAATTTCCCCCGGCTAAGCTTTTTGGTTTTGTTTTGTTTTGCTAGTGAAACTGAATTTTGTGTTTTATTTTCAGCTTTTGAACTATACCAACCGAAAGAAATAGATCCCGCTGAATGGGGGTGTAGTGTACCACCGTCCCGCAACGTAATTACTAATCAGTCCCTCGGCCAAAGGAGAAGATCCGTGGATGGTGGTCGCGTTTCGAACGCGAAATGCTTCCATCAGTTAGTGTGGTTTGTTTTTAATCGATCGTGTGGCTCTGCTCCCTTACCTCATTTCCAAAATGGTACGAAATTATTGGCCTTGTTTGAAAGCAACCCGGACCCAGCAAACAAAAGGCCACCGTTTGTTGCGCCCCGCCGGATCATCAAACCATCGCGTACTCATAATGTGCCCCAATGAAAGTGAAACTTTTGTTTTCCGTCGTTGCTGTGTGTTGATTGACTCTCGGTGCTTTTTTCCCCCCACGGTTGTCGCAAGTGGCGCATTATGGGGCATAAATTAGGGGGTACACAAAAACAGATGCCACAGAGATAGATACGTCAACAACAAAAAAAATCCCTTTCTTGCTATAATAATAATTGAACCTCGGATCGTAAAAATCCGAACGCTGGCTCTGGATCTCCCCGGGAAATTAAAAGACCCGCTGGCCGCTAATTTAAAAAAAAACGCACACACTTTTGCAAATTTGGCAAACGGCGATAAAGTCTTTTCGAAAAGCTCCGTTCGTTGCGGGGGGACGAAACAAAAAAAAAGAGCCACTAACAAACAATGGTTCCCATAATCGACACTTTCACGCATAATTTTGGCTTATTTGCTTCGTTGTTGTAGGGCGAGTAATCGGGTAAGAGCGAGAAAGGAAATGGAACGTAAAACCGCTGAGGCAACCGGATTAGCTGGCGGTTCTTTATGCTGCTTATAATTTATGTTTACAGATAACCACTTCATTTTTATTACGCTTGTGGCGGTAGCGGCTACTTTCAGAAATTAAGGGGGACAGCGGGGGAAGACAGTGCTTTGGCGTAGTGGGGGATTCGCGTTTTTTTCGTGTTGTATTAAAGCTTCATCCGATTTTGGTATTCTTTTTATAAATTCGGCGAATAATGATACAAAAAAGAACAGTTTCTTCATCCGTAATTATGATTAGTTTGTATATTATTATACACGAGACGTCGAATTCTTATAAAATCATCCTGAAACTTGTCTTACCATGCTATAAAGTCACATCTACCAACTCTCTGCCAGCCTGTTGTATGAATATGCTCTTAAATGAAATACGCGTCTTTCGCCCGCTTCAGAACCGTGCCAGTTGGGAAGGAGAGACCCCAGACACACCCTACGTATCGCTCTTCCAAAGTTTTATCGTCTTATCGTTCTCGAGCGCAGCCGACGCAATAATGTTCTCCGTCGGATGGCAAGCCGTGCACAGTACCGTATCCGTGTGGCCCTGCAGCGTTTGTACGATTTCTTTGCTTTGCAGATTCCAAATGTACACCATATGGTCCTCGCTGCCCGACACAATCCACTTGCCGCCGGTGACGGAAAAGTTGGCAAAGATGCAGTACTTCTCGTTGCGATGCCCCGTGTACGTCTTCAGACATTTGCCCTTCGAATAGTCCCACAGCTTGAGCGTGTTGTCGAGTGTGGCCGCCAGGATGTACTTGCCATTTGGGGAGAACTTTACGAACGAAACCGGCGGATTGTCATCGTCGATCAGCGTCTTCAAACACTGACCGCTCGCCGTGTCCCAGATACGGCACAACCCATCGTAACTGGACGAAACGATTAGTGAACCGTCCCGGTTGAAGTGTACCGCCGATACCGGATCGGAGTGGGCGGGTAACGTCTTCAGACACTTCCCAGTTCGCACGTCCCAGATGCGCACCGACTCGTCAAAGCTACCCGACACGATCAGATTGCTTTGCGGGTTGAAGTTGCAGCAGAACACATAGTTGGTGTGACCTTTCAGCGTCTTCAGACACTTGCCCGAGCTGAGTTCCCAGATTTTGAGCGTCTTGTCATCGCTGGCCGTTACCAGCAGACGACTATCGCTTGACCACGCCACATCACTGATCCCTAGCTTGTGTCCGGAGATTGTTTTCTCGAACTTGCCATCATATGCGCCCCATATTTTGATCAGTTTATCAGCAGCTGTAAATTGAGGATGGGAAATGTTAGTCCGGTGTCAGCTGCGTGCGGTAGCAACCGGGTAAAGCCTACTTACAGGAACTTGCAAGCCATTCACCGTTTGGGCTAAATTTTACCGCCGACACCGCCTTCGTGTGGCCGGCTAGCGTAAACTTGAGCGTATAGTTTGGTTTCTGAAAAGAAGCATACAAAAATTTAGAAGAATTCCCCCTCTTGGGTTAATTGAAGCGAAGTTCAGCGGGGTATACATACAACCGAGAGCGACTGCCGGTTCTGACTAGACGGCGTATGCTGACTCTGCGACGGTGGAGGAGCATTCTGTATCGGAGTTGGTATGTGAATCGGATGTCCTCCGTGTCCTACCGGTCCTCCAATCGGTACCATGGCGCAGGATAGTGTCCTTACAAAACACAAGCCAACAGTCGTGTGAACCTCTGATGCTTCTTTCCCTCTCCTATGCGTTACAACGTACTCAAATACTATCGACTAATGGTTAAACTGCACGTCTAACTGCCAATCTAACTAACAGTGAACGTTTTGTAAGCTTTTAATCGTAAATAGTCCACTTTTTAGTGAAAATTTAACTTCTACAGCAATAATGCGAAACCCAAACAATCAATCTTTGCAAGTTCGCGTCTTTTATGCTGTCAAAGCGGAAATTTTATGCTCGACTTTTTCGAGTATTTCAAATGTCACCTTTGGGATGCAGTTTTTTAGTACACGGTTTAGAACACACACTCGCCGGCATACCATTGTGCTAAAATTGCGTTTCTTTTGATTATCTTTTCATTCGTTCAAGTGCGTAATTGAATTATTAAATGGTACATTTGCGAACTAGGCTTTGTAATTTGTTTTTATTTACATAGCGCACATAACAACTGTTTGCAATCTACGTTGTTGTATTGACCAGAACTAGGGGGCTGCTATGGAACCGCAGCTCCACTCACCAACAGTGAAAATTGTTTAGCTGTTTGTTTTCACGGGATGTTCGCAATGTTTCTATTTAGATGCAGCACACGAATCCGACGAATTCCATGCTATTGTTCCAATCTATCAGCCGTTGTTCTACTTCTTGTCGAACGTGTAGTGAGCCTTCCCTTCGTAGGGGTACTGCTTGGCAAGCACTGGTCGGAACATTTTGTAGTTTTCAAGCCAGTAGTACAAAGCGAAACAACCGGTCATAACGCCAACAAACGCTAACCAGTAAGTCTTCATCGGGTAGCGCATAGGTTCCGCTGAACCGAAACGATCCTCCGACCAGAAATCGGTTTCTGCATGGAGCTAAAATCAAAACAAACCGCAATTAATAACGCACATCTCACTTTATCGCGTCGTGGCGTCTGAAAACTTACTGTATCATGAAGATTTCTCTTCAATTCCGGAAAATCATATGGATAGTAAGGATCGCGCGCTTCCACTGGAACGTCCGGCAGTTTAGGATAGTCACCATAACCCAAACCATCATCCGGATAGGGCTGATACTCTGCCGTAGTTAATCCATACTTTTTGGCCGCCAATTCACGTTCCTTGTCCGATTCGGGGAATTTACTGGGCTTGTAGTCTTTGTTCCAGCCATCTACAAGCAGCAAATTATAGTGCATACAATTTAGTTGCCTCCAAGTTAAAACGTAAACAAACCCAGTTCTGCTATGCGACAGTCTGGGCTCTTGTCACGAAAGTTACGTAAATTCAACACATCACATATCTTGCTCAAATACTACGCCCCGCAGTAAACTATCCATGGAATTGATTCGTCGCCGCAAATACTTACGGTTTCTTACGCTCGTGTACAGTATTGCCGGGTTTCGGTTCGAGATTTGGGCCGCAAATTTGATTCCCTTGATCAATGCTGCCATTTTCAAGAGGTGTTTTTTCGTCGTATTTTCCGCGAGCAGAACTGTTTGACAGCTCCCGTGAAGTGTTGGATTTTCGATTTCGAAAACCCAGCCGACATTATGATGTTTGACATTTCGTTGCATATTTTCGTATTTTTGAATTTAGGGGAAAATGTTTTCAAATCAACTCCAATTATTAAACTTTAAATACAATTGTCATGCATCTTTTACTGCTGTAGCAATCTTTCAACACTCTGTAACTCTTGATCAACATTTCACTTCTTCGCGTTTTTTTCATTTCTGAAGCACAAGTAAGCTCTTACTACGCATGAAAAAATGAAATTGCTTTATGTAATATAGTGAATATCATAATATAGAAACAGTATTAAATTTTTGGATTTAAATTATTTGCCGCACCACTTTTCACTGGCAGCGAAGACCTTTGCGAGACATTTTACAACTCTCTTGGTTTCGCTCTCTCGCTTGCTTGAATGCATGTGTGCAAGCCGCCTAATGTCAAACGCATCCCGGAGAGCGCACGCACAGCAACGGACGTCTCGCATAATTGCAGCAGCAATAGAGAAGGGTGAACCTCCGCTCAGGGCGAACGGACGCTTCGTCTACAGCGTTTTGCATAAAACAGAACGGAAATCCAAATAAACAAAGAATTTAGCTAGCAGGCACATTCAAACGGCATCGGCCAACGATACGGCATGCCAGTACCGTGCTGGGTTTACATATTGTGCAGAATTAAGGTGACACCTTGCCGCAAGGACATTCACCGACAAGGATACATGCTGGGAGCGTAGTGCAGTGTAATCAATACAGTGAGGAGTTTTCAGTACAGAGTGTGTGTAAGGCAGGAAAAACAAATCTTGTTTTTTTCGTAAACACAGGGCAGAGCAGTGCGATATTGTGATCATGTGCAAGCGCACTGTGTTGAAGTGAAGATTGGTCCGTTTGAAGCCGTGCATATTGAGTGGCAAACGATAACAAACGGCTCCCGTGTTCGTGAAAAAGCGGTAAACAGCACAACCTGCACTTCAAAGAAAACGTCGGGAAAATTATTCGCGGCAGACGCTCCCAGATTTTCTCTTTTCGTAACCTTTCTCCAATCGGGAGCACCACAAATAAAACGAAGTGAACAAGTAAAACAGAAAACCATCGCCCAACATGATATCGAATTATGCGGAGCTGTTTCTCATCTGTGCCATCATTCTGATGCCAATATTCTACGAAACGTCGAGTCGATTTCGGTACTACTTTAAATTTGTCGTCTACTACGGTGTCGTCATACTGAATTCCTTTATCCTGATACCCGTCTTCCTGTTCCGGCCGTGCGATGTGCGGAATCTGATGTAAGTTGGGCAATTGGGAACGGGGGTTCGGGAATATTTTCTCACATGTTCTAGCAACACTTTTCCCACGTGCGTCCCTCCCGGATGAACGAAGCAAAGGAAGAGAGCGAAAAACAGATAGCGAGCGATAAAGAGCACTGTGCGTGCAATATGCGTGAAAACTCATGGAAAAAAACCGACACACCAGCAACGTGTCGGAATAATCGATAATTTGTCGTGGCGACCAGCACCAGGGACCCGGGACCCGGACTGGAAAATTGGTCTCTTCTTTCCACTCCAGCTGACGGTTCACACTTCCAGACAGCTTGGACGGGAAAGTGCTTTAAAAGGATCAATACGAACAGCCTGCTACGCGCACGTTAGCCAGCCTACTTTAATTTGTTTTTTAGCCTGTTTCGTCTAAACAAGAATTTCTAATGACTTGTGACACTCAATCAGCTGGATGCGTACGCGTCGTTTGTGAACGTGTCGGTGTGACGCGGGCAGATGTATCGATTTAATATCAGGCTTTACCGTAGCGTGGAAAACTCCTTCAAGGACGTTTTGGGAATAATTACATTTAGACACTGCCTTCTGTTCTGCACGTACGGTGTGTTATTAGTAAGGGGGGAATGGAGTTTCTGGTGTTTTAACGATCAAGAACAACACGATCGACACAGGCTTGCAAGAAAAAATAATAGTTTGTTTATTATACCTTGCGTCCAAGATATTTTAAGTACCTCTACACAGTTGTTTAATCTCGCAATACGCTAGTATCATGTGGTTAATTTAATCCTTTAATTCAAGAGGCTCCTTCAGTCTACGAACACCAGCAAGCATAATAATGAGTTCGCTGTTTAAACAAAACCGTCCAAAATCAGACTTTCCCACATCTTCCATTCTTACTTCATCAAAACATGTGGCACGAGGTACCTGTTCCGGTATATTATTACATACAAACTAACCATCTTATCATCTCGTCGCGCAGACAATGAATCAGCTTATTGATAGGTGAGAACAGCGAGCCGTGGCCCTTTCACGTTTCATCTTCTCTGCTCTACCTACACGGGCCGATCTTGGACCACTTCGGTGCGATACGATACCATTCTATACGGTACTTATCAAATTCCTACCTTACCGGGGCAAGATAGGGACCCCAGGCGAGAGCATGTCTGTATACGCACCCAATACATGTACGGGGTTTCCCGGACCATTCCAAACAATCCGCTTACAAATGTCTCCAATGGGGGACACGGGTGTGTTTGTTGAGTACTTTATCGAACTCAACCACCATCAGGGGTTTTCTTTGCCGGCAGCTGCTGACCTGCACTACCGCCAACCTGCGTTCTAAAAGTTGTAGATGATGTGATGGGACATATTCAGTGTTTACATTTCCCGCAGCACTTTAGTTAGTTTGTAACGATACAATGTTTTCTGGAAGATTTGTCCGTTTCAAGGTTTTTTGTTTCCGAAGCCCCAGATGTTTGCATGCGCGCGTCATGCCTCAGTCGGCGCAAAGGAAATTAAACATCTGGCTGTGATTCGATCGTTTAAAACATTTTAAAGGGGTTATTTTATATTTATTTACACATTAACACAAGACATTTATTTACCATTACTATATTATTTAACTTATAATGATTTTATGTCAATATGCGCCAAAACGAACTACCAACATGACCGGCTAACATGCGCGTCAACACCCGTTTTGTCTGTTCAGCATTCAGTTGTAAACCGTTTGGGGGCACGTTGCAGGCAGCATTGTCGACTGAATCACATTTCATCTTCCTCCAGCATGGCCCTCACCCGGTTGCATTTCGTCTAAATCCTCGTACTTCCACGCTCGAACCAACACTCAAACAAACCAACTGTCTGAACGTTTCCGCCCCCACCGTTTCAGAACGAAGTGATGGCGGGATGGCGGATTAGGGGATGATCTTGGGGTGCTCATCATCCCCCGTGCACTTGATATGCTCCAGATCTAGTCACGAGGGAAAGAGCAAATCTGCGATCCGTGTGGTAACTGAGAATGTTATGGTGTGTGTGTATGTTGGTATGTTTACTCAATTCGGTTCAATTAGCTTCAAGTGCCCGAGGAGGGTTTCTGCGATCGTGCTGCCGGGTACTGATAAAACAGCACATTGCGTTCTTTCTGTCGCGGTTCGTGTGTAACGTAGGTAGTGATGCGAAAGGCAGAAGGCATGCGAAAAGGGAAGTAAATAACGGAAGGGACTCGTATACTCGTTTTAGGCACGAGACGTTCTCCGCGCTCTCCGCAGCCGTTAATGATGATGCTTTACATTAAGAGGATCTTGGGATTTCAGGGCAATGGAGTGTTTGGCAGAATATGTCCAACTTCACAGAAGGAAGGACTGGAAGGATCTCTTATTTATCATGCCTGGTTGGGTGTTACAGTACAGACCTAACCGAGGTAGTAATCTTCAAAGAATTGATACCCCAAGTATCAAAAGTAGAGGATATTATTTCGCTGGTTAAAATTTGTAGGTCATGATCAACCTCACAAGCTGACAAACGACGTGTTTCAGGATTAGTATGAAATGGAACCAGAGATGGAGGAGGTACATGTTAGACTTTCGGAGATCTTAGAAAGTTGCAGAGTTCAAGGATTAAAATATTGGAAGAATCTTGTAAAAACTGCAACGCATAATCGCAATATCTTGAATGGCAGGACTAACCTAGAGGTATCTTGAGGCAGCACTGTACTTACACCTGCACGTAGTTTACGATTCATTTAGCATCTTACCTTAACATCATTAAGTGGATGCAAAAAGCAATGCTAACCGTACGTAAAGCCAATGCCATAATTCATTAGCAGAGGTAATGAACAAGCAAGGTAATACTTTTTGTAACTGTAACTAGTCCGTAAGCGAAAGCTTTACGATCAGTATATCAACGATCGTAACTGTCTTGTCGTGCCGTGTTTGCTAACCTTTATTGGAAGCTAATGAGATTTGAGCTCCTGAAATTTGGCGGGAAAAAATGCAAACGCAGCCTTGAAGCATGGTACCGCCAGCCATGGTTTACTTAAACCCCTCCGCTCTGTGCCCAACGACTACGGGCGCCTAAAGGCCAGACGTACGCCCCGGCATGTACACGTGTGGCCTTGGAAAGGTGTACGTAGTAAGTAGCAGCATGCACCAAAAACACACACTCCCATACTGCGGTACTACTTTTTTAATTGTTTTTACTCGCTTTTTTTCAAATCCGAACTGACGCGCGACATTTGCTCAAGGCCAATCGCAGCGTCACCAACCGGCATATATGTGCGGAGAAATTGGACGGCGTACCTTTTTTGTTTTGTTTTTCTTTTTCTCTCTCTCTCCCTCTGAGCAAGCAAAACATTTGCGATAAGCGTTTTTGTTTTCAAAGCGTACACACGCATCTCGGGAGAGAGAGAAAAAAAAATTATGCAGTTTATGCAATGCTGGCCGCATAAAAGAAAGTATTGCAAAAATAAGCTGTACCATGGGTTAACATTTTTCTCCGTCAAGGTTCTTTGGTTTATGATTTTGCGTGTTTTTTTTTTTTTTGAGGCATTTTGCTGGAGCACATGGCACAAACGATTAGACATTTGTTATACGCAATGTATGCATATTCGCTCGGTAGGAGAATTGTTCTCGGTGCAGGACAAATAATGTAAAATAGAATGTGAAAGTTGGTGCGGTTCGGTGGTGTACTGGTAGTGGCGCCGTTCTTCACACGACAGGAACGAGGCATAATCCCATCCGGACAATCCGGAGTGCATCGTCTTCTAACGTAACACGTAACACGGGCAATAAGCAAAGGATACCAAAAAGCATTAAATTAAGCTGTCCCGTTGATAAAAATCATTCTTATCGCATGTAGAATTTAAAATAATCACAGCAAACACCATCCAAATGCAACTCCCCACCAACTTACGTCAATTGTGGATGCATTACATGTGTTTTAGGCGATATCTCTTCCAAGCCTCCCAGCAACGGGTTCAACTGAATCGATGCATTATATCTCTGCCCCGCTCCTTCCGCAAATGCACCTTTTTCCATACGGATTTACGGGCACGCCTGCAACGTTCGGCCGCAAAAGGTCATACTGGCAGCTGGGTGCAAAAATCTATAAAATTGGCGTCAGAAGAAGTCGTCCCCGACACCGTGCACTGCACGGTGGTAATCCACAAGCATCGGTAATAATAAAATGTGGCACTGATAAGAGAACCAAGCACGCACGACGATTGCTATCGGTTGGTGATAGCGGTTTGCCTTAAAAAACGAACGTCCACGGGAGAACAGCTCCGAGTACAGCTTCATCCTACGGTTACATTTCGTTTATCGGAGGCCGGCCCGTTGCCCCGCCTCTGTGCAATCGATTTCTAATCGTTATTTTGGGACCACTTCTATCGCTCGGCAACCCGACGAATCGGTACATTTATCCTGCTTTTCCGTTCTTTTTGGCTGGTCAAAGGTTAGACATGGTTTGACTGATGTACTGGATTAGGTTAGGATTAGCGAGAGTGAAGAGTGGTCCCAAAGGAAGGAATAGTGCAATGTTATAGCTTGTTCTTACATCAAACTGTACACATGTTGAGCAAACTATTGAAGAGCGCAATGACCCGCAAATTTACCGAACTTTGAATACGATTTCCACACCTCACACGCTTATCAAGGGCGCATTGTTTAGCCGGAAGAGCTAAAGCCACGCAACATAATGTCTAAACGTCAGGCTCAGGAGATTCTCGAAACCATGCACGCGGCCACAAGTGATAAGCGGTCACAAACTGGGAACATACCCGTTCGCGCACGCGTCATCCTCTAAACGTGATCGTTTCGGCTCTAAAGCTTTGGTGAGTAGCGGGATCACCCGCACCATGTGCACTTTGGACCGGTAACGCCACTATCGTGTTTAAATGTGAATTAAATCACCCACCAGGCTTAAACAGTAAGTCGCCGCACCCTGCCTAAGTTCGATGCGATCATCAAAGAAGCGAACGACGCGGTCAAGGTAAATCCTGTAATAGATTAAGCTATCTTTGGAGGTGCTTTTATGTGGAAGGTGAATATAATGGCGGTAGCGATATAGATATGAAGCTGCAGTACGATAAACCTCCGATGGAGTGGGTTTGATAGGGTAATTAATTGTATTAGCGGGCCCAATATTTTGCGGAACGGACGGACAAATAGTGAGACATGTCCCGTTTTGATACAAAGCATTGAAAGGTTCTTCTGATTGGATTGAACCCATGGCTTTGCACGTACCATCTTCAGTGATAATAGTCTAAAGTGACTATTTACTTTTCATTCTAATAAGTAGAACACAGCACGATGATGTTATTTCTTAATTACTACTCACCTATTACTACCTCACCTCACAGACTCTAAAACCGCTTCACGGCACGAAATTCCTTACAAACCAGCTGCCTTTAGATTTCCGATACCAGGAGAGCATGTTTTTCAAGAGGTGGCACCTAGTACCAGCCGAGCAAGCCCAACTCACGCGCTTTCCGGTAGATGGCGCGCAACTTCGTATGCAATGTTGAGCATCGCTCAAGCGATCTTTTGGTCGTAGTTGTGTATTCATTTGATGGTAGTAGAGCCTCACCTATGGCGACATTACTGTTCTTCAGTGAGTCCGTGTTGATGCGAACTTGCGTTTGTACTTCGGTCCCCTAATCAATATGGAAATAATCTCTCAAAACAGATTATTGACAATAAACTGATGTACCCACTGATAGCAAAGCGAACATAATAATTAAATATTCCAATCAACGTTCCCCAGAAGACAACAACAAGCAGCGTACAAAAGGTGTTGCATTGACCTATCGTTTACACCAACAAGTAATTAGCAGTTAGTGTTACTGAGCGATAAGGATTATCCGCACTCCGCCACCACCGACCGCCAGTAAATCAAAAAGCACCAATGGAAGAGTGAGAGGGGGGTACGTTCTGCTTGACCCGCTTTTTACAATGTAACCCCCACCACCCCCTATTAAGTGCAGTCCTGAGAAGGGAATGGGGGGGGGATTTACTGCCGCAGCGCCCGATGCGATGCGTTGCATGTTTCTACCAGCATAGATCCCTAGGTCAAGGCAAGTGTGGTTAGAACCGTCTAGAAAGAGGTGAGATGATGGTGATCGTCTAGTGATTTTGGAGACGCAGCAAAGGCGCTTTTCGTGACATTCTAACACAGAACAGTAGTGGACCTATTATTATTGCCATGTAGAGTGCCCACTGTATCAAGCCTCCCGATCACCCGTGTCGCGTGGACACATGCTTCGCACGGTGCGTGTACAACCTGTTCTACCGGTGTTATTAAAATGCTGACCCACGTCCCAAGAGATGACCCTGGCCTCTTGGCCATATGTCAACGAGTAAATGTATCGCTGTGCGCACGGTGCGATCAATTGCAGCGCGTGTGTCGGTTGATGTTATTGATCTCCAGACGAGCAGGCAGCTTATCGGATATGTTCAGAATTCATTAAAATATTTATAGCGATATATATATTATGTTTCATTGAAATGTGTGATTTTGTGCAACTTACGCTTAATATTTATTATTATGCTTTTTATTTTCCACCTTTCGTCTGCAGATTAGCAAGCAAACTATGCCGGCTAGCATCGCCAATCATCAGCATGAAATGGGAAGTGCGTGGTGCGGAGCATATGAGTGCCGATCGGGCAATGGTGATGGTGGCGAATCATCAAAGCTCGCTCGATATTTTAGGTAACGTTTCGAAGAATGTTGGTCGTATCCCTTAATTCACAATTCACTTTTCTATACCGTAGGTATGTTTGACTTCTGGCACATTATGGACAAATGTACGGTGATCGCGAAGCGGGAACTATTCTTTGCCTGGCCCTTCGGTTTGGCCGCCTGGCTGTCGGGGCTGATCTTCATCGATCGGCGGCATGCACAGCGCGCTCAAACGGCCATGAACGAGTCGGCCAAGATGCTCATCAAGAAGCGCACCAAGCTGTGGGTGTTTCCCGAAGGTACACGCCGTACAACGAACGAGATACACCCATTCAAGAAGGGTGCCTTTCACGTAGCGGTCCGCGCACAGCTACCGATCCTTCCAATCGTCTACAGCTCCTACCACACGTTCCTGGACGATCGGAACAAGGTGATGAATCCGGGGCACGTGATCGTGACCGCGCTGCCACCAATCGAAACGAAGGGCCTCACGAACGACGACATACCGGAGCTGATCGAGCGTACGCGGAACGCGATGATTGAAACGTTCAAAGCGACAACGAAGGAGGTTGAAAATCGGTTCAACTTGAGCGGACACGGGATGACACCGGCCAAAGGCACAACCACGGTGATCTCCCGCATTGCCGCCGCAATGCCCAGTTCGGTACGGTCCGCCGGTACCACTGCACCCCTGATTGAACCCGAGACGAGAAAAATCGGTTCGCTGATCGGTGGCGATGCGTCACCGATTAAGGAACCGACCGCCTACCGGCGCAAGGATGTACAACGAGATTAGTTCTTGGCCGTTCTGCTGCACCGGTACGCGTGCCATGATTATAGTAGAACAGTAAGGCACGGACGTGCAGTAGTTTGCTTTAAATTGTTTTTAGGATGAAAGCATTTTTGTTGCCACAATTGGACGGAAACAACGAGATACAGGAGCTGCGGTTTTATCCATTTCCAAGTGTTTTCCTCTTTCAGCACCGAATCAGGCTGATATTTTAGTAGCAGGTTAAATAGTTACGGTCTCTCGTAGAGAGTGTTTAGGGTATTACGGAGCACACAGTCACGGAAACTTTTTTATTAATGAACCAAAAATGTCCCGCAAATGTAGGAAAGGAAGAGAATGGATTGAAAACAAAAAACGCTTACTGCTAGCAAAACCATGGCAACGCGGGTGTGAAGTGAATAGTCGAATTACGAGTGAAAATAATTTTTTTGCTGAGGCAAGTGAGAAATTTGTGAGAAAGAGATTTTAATTTGATTAACCAAAACAAACCAAACAATACGGAAACAGTGTCACTTCAGATAAAAAAGGATGGCACGTAAAAAAGAAAATTTTCCAAAGACTACCTACTGTAACTCTTTTGCCCTCCCCTCAATTCCCACAAGCTTTCCGTTTTCATCTTCTCAACATTTCAATCAATGTACCAAACAAACAAACAAACAAATCATCGCGTAAAGGCTTTAAGAAATCACTCGTGTGAAACCGATAAATAGGCGAAACTGTGTATTAAATTATCGTATTATTTTTTTATTTGGTAGAACCCTGTAGCGACAGGAACAAGCGGATGAACCGCGTAGAATGTGAGGAGTTAGGTAAAGTCGATAAATACCTGCCGAATGGAAAGGTTGGATTAGAATGTTTTATTTCTCTTTCGTTTGTTTCGTTTTACACTCTGATCTCGTTGCAGTTGTTTGTATATTTGACTGGCAATAAACAAGTTATCTATACGCATGAAAAACACACGATGAAAAGGACACATCAAAATGCCCTGAAAAGTATCGGGAAGGAATGAACGATGTGCTCGGGGTTTTCGCGTCCATTCCTAGCCCTTATGTTATGTAGAGCTGGCACGTTTCATCATGCCTTTTGTGATAGGAGACATGCACGAGTTTTGTACAGCTTCCATCCACAGCCACTGTAACCCCCCCGGAGGCCGATGTTGCTAGGGCAATAATGTCCATTTGATGGTAATGAGAGCGAAGGATGGAAGATAGACAGACAGCATATAGTAACGTGAGAAAGATATGTGCCGTATTAATGATATTCATTCCACATTCTGTAATAATGATTTTGTATAGTTTGTTCATAATTCATGTAATCAAAAGATGGCCTGGGATATATAATTAATGATAATAAATCTGTATTCGCAATAACATTTGATGGGTGTTGTGTTGTTTGGTTTCATGGGTCTAACAAAACATTTGGATTTGATTGTGGATTAGCGGATTGTGGATCGTACAGCGGATTAGACCCACCGAACTCCTCAGTCCATAACATCCTTTAAAGTCGTCCACATGGACAGAGTAGTCGTGGTGGTCCCAAATTGGGATGGAGTGATGGAGTTGATGCATCTGCCACAATGGTCAGCATAACGGATTGTCTGACGACGGTGCTTGACCGGTTTGCAGAGCACCTGAAACCTGCCAAGATCATCTGTTAATAGTTTTAACATAATGTTGCGGTACATTGGCGCCTATTCAATTTCCCAATCAAACAGTGAAATCAGTTAATCCGTTTTAAGCATGTTGAAGCTCTATTACATCCCGAGATTTGAATTCGAATGTTGATGCTATAGATTGACATTATGGGACAGAGTGCTATAAAAATTCCAGGGGTGAGAAACCTTTACCTACTTGAGCACCCATGTTCGGTGTGTTTATTTTTCTCATCTCAAGAAAACGACATGAAATAATAATAGCACCAACGATTGACTTAACTTTTTCCAAATCGAGTGATAACTCAAAAAAACTGCAAAACAACTTTTCGATACTTCTTATGGAAAATCTGTGCATGACTCGGTGATTGCTGCGCGAAGATATCGAGACCGCAAAATCTAGAAGAACAAAATTTAACGATATCGAAAAAAACTATTCATTGCAAGGGTAGATAAACAAATGATTACTTTTCCAAAATCGACAAAACATTTTCGGCGTCAGATCATTCCTCATTGTCCCGTAGTGCCGTTCGTATCATTTGACAGCTATTCGCAGGGATTTGCTCTCCCTATTCGTTAAATTGAGGTGCGAAGGGCAGCCGAACGTCAAACGTAAACCGGAGAGCGAACGCACAACACGGTTTTCTCGCGAAGTCGCCACAAGCAACAGAGAAAAAGAATTCCCTTTGCTGAAGACGTACCCTACGACGCGTGGTTTAGTGAAATTCGAAAAAAACAAAACGGATATCCAAGTAAACAACATTTACGGCAGCAATCGAAATCGGTTTCTGAAACGTGCGGGAGTGTTGTGTGGATAACACGAAATCAACAGAGCTCCTTCCGCATACGGGGAAGTGAAAGTTTCGAATGCGTTTTGGTTGAATCGCATACCGCGGTGGAAAAGAAACAGCAAAAGTGACTCTCGCTGCATTAGTTTTCCCTTTAGTTTCGGTGGTCTTACTCTAGCGTACGCGCTACAAAACCGAAACCGAACTGGTGCGACACAGCAATAACAACAGCAAGAAAAATACACCCGCTCGTACGTAAAATAATAACGCGGAGTACGGAATATTGATTTTTTCATCAGTGTGTGAAAAGCGTGGAAAAGCATAGCAGAAAAAGGGAAAGAAAAAAGAAAAAAAACGTCCCTATTTGAGTACGTGACTGCGAGCACACGGCACGAGTTTTCCGTTTGACATAAACCACGAATTTGTGCTGTTTGGTGTAGTTGTACGCGCGCGTGTGTTTGACTGGTTTTACGAGAACGAATTTGCTGCAACAGCACATTTGTTTGCGGAAATTTGTTAAAAGCAACGAATTCAACTCACCTTTGAACGTGTCCAGTTTCTCGCCAATCTCGCCAAGATGGCTTTCATGATGCCGGTGATGAAGAACGAGTTCGATATCTACAAAGGGCGCCAGCGGCGGATATCGGAATGTTCGAACCAAAGCAACTGCCGGTCGCGCAAGGTGTCGGAAAGTTCCCGGTCGGACTGTCCCAGCCTATCCACCTCGCCCGGCAACGAAGGTTTCATGTCGGGCTCGCCGGCACACCGTAGCCACCCGATGTACATGTCCCATCTTGCCTCCCGGTCACAGTTCTCGCGCAACTCGTCCCGCACGTCGCAAAGCTCGCTGATCGCTTCGAGCCCTTCGAAGGCCAGCTCGGGCAGCAGTCCGCCGAAGGGTGCAACGGGACAGGCAGTACCGGCTGCAGCCGCCGGAAGCCAGAGCAGCTTGAACAAGTTCCACACCCGGCTGGTCGACAAGTTGCGAAAGTCGCTTCGCAAAAGCAAGTCGACCGATGGCCGGTCATGAGAGGGGAGCGGGTGTGCTGACGCCGAAGAGGACGACGATCCCGATCCGGATCCGGACGAGGACGACCACGACGACGATACGCCCGGTGACGGGACGCATCGGCGTGGCAGTCGGTTTGGTAGGCGGCAGCTGGAACAGGACGAGGTTCGGGAAGCCAGTTCGGACAGTGTCCTGCATGTGCATCACCGGAAACCACCGCTACCAAGAACGACGACGCGAGCATCGGCGACGACAGCAGTGACGGCGGGAAAGGTCCGTTCCAGACGGGGCACCTACAGTGCACCACGGTAACTTGTGCCGGGTGTCGTTTTGTACGCGTGTTCCCAACCGCAGCCTGTCCAGATAGTCTGATCCAGATCCGGTTGAGGGGGTGTGTTGAACCGATTTCATCCATTCGTAGAGAGAGAGAGCGCAACGAGAGACACATAAAATGAGTATGGATTATAAATAACGTAATATTAAACTACTTATAGTATACTATAGACAAAAGCAGCAGCAGCAGCAGCAGCAATAGCATTAGAAGAAGGAAGAGAGAGGCATTGCAAACAAAACAAAACAAACGGGTGCGCAGCATTAAACAAGGCAAACACAAACATATACACCACAATATAGTTGTTACATGTGGGCTAGGCTAATATAAACATCTATCATCATCCTGCCCATTATATCATATACATTTGAAGGTGCCTCCTTCGCTTTCTACACAATGTGTGGAGCTTGGCATACGAACACGAATCAAAACTATTGATTTTGTTTACGTTTTACGTGTGGAGTGGACTGGGAAATGAATGATTTTCCGCTTTTAGTAGATTAAGATTTAAGCCAGAAGAAATATTTATAAACGTATGATACGCTTGAATGCGTCCTTCCTGATATCCCGTTTCCTTCCTTTCACTCTATCTTATTGTTCCTTTAGCTTTAGTTTCCCGTAGGATTTTGGGTTGACAGTGTTCTCTATGGCTGATGGGCATTGATATCAATTTGACGGAATTAAATATTGATTTACAGTAAAGGTTGAAGTTTCGATTCGATTCAATTAAACCATTAATACATGGTGCACTCACTCACATAATAGGAAAACCCATGCCCACAGACCTGTGATACACGTTTCTTCGGTACACATCGAAAAGCCTTTAACTGGAACAAAACCGACACTGAGTGCAGCAGAAGGCCATTATGTATCGCACAGCAAGGAAACGGGGCAGAAGTAGTAGAAAAATGCATATATCGAGGGGGGTAGAAAGTTTGTCACCAACATAGAAAATAACATCAATACACAAACCCTTTGCACATTAGGTGGAGGCGTTTCAAACACTGCAAAGCTCCCGATATCTGATCGTATTAGTTGAGTGGAATCACAACGACGAGGATGAATAGCAAATCCAATAATGCAATTGCATCCATTTAGAAAATTGTTGCTTTAGCGTCAGTGCTTTTTTGTAACATTTCTCTGTTTAACGCTTCCGTGTCCAAACATCCGAGAAAGTTTTATGTTTCTCCCGTTTAGAAAAAAAATGCAGTTGTTGTTTTCTAATGTAAAAGTTTTGCTTTTTATACACAAAACATAAAACTGTGATTCAGATGGGCGGTGAAACATTGTGTTAATATCGAATTGTGAATGCTTTTTAAAGGTAGATTGGTAAAAGCAAAGCAAGACTTGCAGCTTCATGCTATGAGCACATATAGCATATATTTTATAAAAATCGAAACAAAAACTCAAGGTAGAAAAATTATTAAGGCCCGATTGGTTTTGTTAAGAAGAATTGGAATTTACAAAACCGAAAAGACACATTATTTATAGCGCTTATTGAACATGTTGTACTTATGACATTGGGAAGATATTCGTTCAATATTTTTGGACTACTAATGCCCCGCAGGAAGGAAAAACACACAGAGAGAAAGGGCAGTGAAAAATAAAGAATTCTAAAAAATTACTTAGATGGAGGTGAGATAACAGTTTGGAAACAAAAGAAGCCTAAACTTATACAGATATACATTACACACACACAAAAAAACAACATAACGAAGTAAACGATTCTACGCTTATCATGAATGACAACTAAACATAGGTATAACAGTACGAGCCATAAATCGCAGATTTGCAAATAAGGGATATTTAACGTACGCACCACAGTGCGCATTAGGAACTTAGGTTCTTTCTTTGCCTATTTGCCACTCCGCTGATAACGACGGTGGCTGTGACAGTAAAGGCAACAACTTATTTCGGCCGGCGCATTTCCTATTGACCTGCAGGGTCATCTCCCAACTAAGCGATTGTACGTACATGTCTGATTTGGACTACAACGTTGAACTTCATGTTGCAACGCCCAAAGCTGTTGTGGACGCTTTCATTTACAGGAATACTATCCGGCTACCTCGAACTGATTCGAGCGATGCTGAAAGTGATCCATTCACTCCGTGAGAACCTATTGGATATCCTTCCCCTTGGTGGGGTGAGATCATTGATATTCCTAATAACACGCTACAAAAGGAATATCTCCCCGAATCCGACTTTTTTATTTCATCGTAGAATCTAAATTAAACAAAAACACACATCATACACAGCGGTGTGTGGAGGGGGTTGGTTAGATACATGAGTAACACACGCTTTACATCCACTCATTTTCGATCGTAAAAGACTGCTGCTGACTTTTAACATCTTCAATATCCTCGTTATAGCTCTCACTTTTGTTAAATGCTTTAGCGTTTCCCCATCGGGACGACCAAGACAACACGTAGGTATAAGGTTAGAGGAATCACTGATAAGGCAGCGGTTTAGTAGCATTGGTCTTGGAACCTCTTCGTTAAATGTCATCGCATTCTGAAGATGATTACCAGGTTGAATATTTAGATCCATACGTGGTTGGTATTCAGTCACATTGGCCATTGGCACCCGAATACCGGGACACTTAATTGAGTGTGATCGGTAAATTAATGATGTATGAAAACGTGGCAACCGGAGTGAGGCAAACCAGGTGCACAGGACTAGAAACAAAAACAGGAATAAAACCCGAATCTTACCCGGCCTTTAGTTATATAAAATGGAAAAAAACTAGAGAAAAAACACACACGATAGACACATTCCATTTTTGCTAAATTCTAAGTCACACACGTGTGCAGCGGACAGGCAAATATAATTTGGCATAGCGTCACGAAACCATCCGGATGGTGGGATAAATTACACCGGTAACCTATATCTGATATATTGCTCCCGCGTTGGCGTAAACCTTATCTACCTTACTATCTACCCTATCTACATTATCCCAACCAAAAAAAAAGGTAAAATATTCGAATAATATGCCGTGAAGATGGCAAACACACTATGAACAAAAAATCAACATAATCAACCGAATCGCGTACCATTGTAAAAGCCATATACTTAAATATATATATATATACATACTAAGCCAATAAAAATGGAACCATAGTTCCGCCATTTGTAAACCAAAACAAAGAATCTAGCCGCCGCGTTGGTGGCAAATGTTTCTCCATTATCGGTTTTTTGAAAGAAAATATGGAAACGTTCGCTTTCTGCTTTCTTCACATCATCTTGGGGAAGATTTTTGTTTTTTTTTCAAATCGTTGAAACGTTAAATTCTTTACCGTGTACGTCAATTGGTTTATATTTAGTAACATCGGTAAAAAACTACGGGCAAACTGTGCCGGCGGTGGGGGAAAAGAGGGGGTCGGAGCCAGTTGTGGTCGGAGGTTTGTTTGTGCGAAAAAATCCCGATTTCGTACGTTCGGCATTGCAAATATCTGTCCCACACGGGCAACCCCGGGTGTGTGGTGGCGTTGTTCGCTCGATGCTGGTGTTTGTTGTGTGTTGGTCAGAAGATTGGTCTGCCCGGTAGTCACCTGCATCTCGCGACTCAGTGCACGATTCTTTCCTTTCACATTCTCTCTGCTTAACTAGAAAGACCAAGCATGTGCAGATCGTAAATCACGGTTGCAAATTCCTGTGCTGCTGCTACAGCACCGTCCCCACCCGGACACCTCCCAATTCCTCGTAGGAAAATAATTCGATCGGCCAGAAGCGTGTTCAGTAATTCGTCTCTTGTCGAGCGCAGTGGACGAAGTTCGGCGAGGAATGGAAAGGATGTGGTCATCAAAACCATTCGCGCCGTAACATTCAAATGCAAACCCCTTCACCATCAACAGGGCTGAGTTTGGGTTGCGTTTTTTTTAATGCTTATTTTTAGACCATGTTTTTCTGCACCGAACGGACCATTGAATCCACGTTTCGGGTCCTCCCGCCATCATAGACAAGCCCCCGTAACTGCGATAGTGCACATTAGTCCTACTTCCGCCCAGTGTTGCCAGTCTCTTTTAACTGCAAATGTTGATCGTTTGCTAGAGGAGGTAAATATTTTGCTCATTAAACCTAAACTACAAAGTAATGGAATTTTAATTAGATCGCTTACATTTCGCGCGACATTCAATGGTTGTGAGATCTCTAGGTTTGCACAGAGCGTCAAAGATTTGTGTTGGTGAAATTGTCATTCAAATATGGTGGATATTATACTGTTCACGTTCCAGACGCTCTGTTGGTGTAAATGATTTCGGATTCTATTCTCCACCGCTAACGTCAATCGGGTGACCTCACTTTGGATGTGGTGCACCAATGAGAATAGACAGTGTGCTGTACAGACTTGTCAATATGCAGATGCATGCCCTCATTTACTATTCTACTGACAATACACTCAGACAAACTCTCAGACATTGGACATCTTCAGCATATAGCTGTGATAATAAGAATTTCTTAAACCTTCGCGCCAAGATGGCGACATGTGTATCCAAAGGCTGTGGAAGAAAGAGAAATATTAGAACAGGATTTGCTGTACAAAACCAGACGAGCCCCTCTTTAACGGCTGCTTGCAAACGAAGGTAGTCGCCCGGTCGAACATACGAACCGGTTTTTGCTTGGGACGGTTGAAGTTGAATGGCCGAAGACGGACAAGAAGTGAAGTTTCCATGCGTATGTAGGTTGAAGCTACGACCAGCCAGCAACAAAATAAAAACGCAACAACACTGCAACAGCATTGGAGCGAATAAATAAATTAAAGATGCAAAATAGTTGCTGATTATTAAAAACCTTGCCACAGATGGAGCTGGAATTCGGCGCGGAATGGAAAGGATGACTATCCTTTTCCGGTTACGTGTCTACACTGACATTTGCAAACGGTTTAACGCTCGCCTACTGCCACCGTCTTTGGGAAGAAGACCGTTGCTGTCGTCTCTCGATATAGACGATTCACTATTGCAATGGGTTTTGAACATCATCACAGTAGCGAGTGAATGCAACAGGTGGAAAATTATGCGTACACAGTGTGTGTCAACAGCTTTCGAGCTGGAGCACTTTGAAAGCGGCTGGAAGGGATAATACAGTTTGAGGGCAAATATTTATAGATCGTCGTTTTAATGAGACTTTTTTGCCCCTGTCTATTAAGACATGTAGCTTACTCTGTTTTGCGGCTAATTATCATATGTGTTTGATTGTTCTTCGTTTTGTGTTATATCTGTTTGTTTGTTTTAACAAATCTTCCGCGTGATGTGAATCACTGAAAACATTAAATTATCACTTGGGGTAAGAAATTAGCCACACTCTCCAGCTTTTACCACAAATAAACAATTCATACATAACATCATTCACACCTATTCCAATCCCATCGCATCTGTTTTCAGCACGTGCACCGGTTGTTTACAAAGTGTGACCACTTTGTGCGATTGCCACGGGAAGATACAATTTGCGCTGTTCTAGAAAGAAATGTGCATCAGAATGTTGTTGTTGATATTTTTAGGTTATATTATTATTAGAATACCTATCTTCAAAGTTTAAAAAAACAGCGGAAAACAAGTTTTTGTATGGGTGAGAGAAGCAGAAGTCACAATAATAATCCATCCGATGTCAGCGCACTGTCACTCGGCTTTTGACCGGCAAATGTAACAGACAGGTGTGTTGTTTCGTACTAATTATAGCCTGTGCTAAACATGATTGGCACTACAGCACGCATTCTTGATTGATGGATGTACTAATACATCCACCGAGGCACACTAGCCGGCGTTGTGTAGTAGCCGAGCTATCTCGCTATCAGGTTATTTATCGTTACAGTGCGAGTGCACGTAAGCAAAACCGAAACCGATCACTCTCACACCACGTGCACCGGTTGGTCCCACGAAATAGAATGACCCAGAGTTTAAACTGGGACCTACGAATGTAAACGCCGCAAGGGAAACACGGTATGGAATATGCAGCTGGGAATCATTTGGGAAGCTTCCCCAAGCAGGTGGTGAATAGACGGACATTTTGTACACCGGTGTTTTACCAGCAACTTCAGGTCAATTCGCACGTAGCACACGACGTATTTTTAAAATGAGCTAAAAAGAAGATACACGGTGTGCGGGCGAGTAAATGTGGAGGGTCGTAGTAGTAGCCTCAAGTACGAACACGGCATTTGGAGCTTCGGTGGAAAATTCCACGGAGTATGGATCATGCCGCTGGGGATGCAAAATATTCCACAAGCAACGTGAAAGATTTGCTTGTTAATTCTCGCGGAGCTATGTATTGTTTACTGTAATTCCGTTAACTTTCAGGCATCTCCTTCCGTTCGGGATAGAACAATTCTTATCATTTATCGAATTCTATTTAAAGATTTATGAACCAATGAGCGCATGCTTACGTTGAGTGGGGAAACAATGTGGCCCCATAAATTAAATGTGCCACCACCTGGTGGCCACCTACTTAGGCGCACTTAGGTGGATAGTGTGTGGGCTTTGTTTTTCCTCATTACAAACGCTCGCACTAAACCCAGCAGCACCTAGTACACACACTCATAATGAACTCGCCCCGAAGGCGGGCAACGGTGGTAATGGCGCCACTAGCAACGGGGCAGGGCATGTGGCCAGTGGTGTCTGCATGACATTGCATCGCTTGCAACGTATGCAACACACTTTGTTGCTATTTTTAGCAGCCAGAAAACCCCAAGAAAACCCCACACCAATCACCAACCTTCTCGGTTCTGGGTAGCGGTTTCTGCCGTACGGAAGATGATGAACGGGCGCGGCGAGATGGCGGGTTGGTGTAGCGGTCAAGACGTCGCCACCCATAACCGATCCGACCGACCTCGAACGTGGATCATCTGGAGGCGCAACAAAACGCAATGCTCGGCTTTACGTACGTTGCTGTGCAGCAATCAAAAATCGTTAGCACGCACGTCGAATATACCGCCAGCGTGGCGTTTGCGGATGTGTGTCAGTGGGTTGGAAAACGGAATTGGAAAGATGACCCTGGATCTGATGGAACGTGACTTTCTACGCAGTACGGCTAGCGTTAGATCGGAAGGCTGTTCTGCCGACAGTACCGTTGTCATTTGAATCCACGAAATGATATGCCTGTCGTGATAGATAATACACATTAGCTATGACACTATATCTCGTATCAGACAGACGGTTACTTGATTCGTTTCGTAGCACGGAGGGTTTCAAGGCTAAAGGGGACAACTTAAAAAAATCCCTTTTCCTTACTTACACAAAAGCGACACTGATAACGATCAAACATGACTCTAAATGATACATTTAAAGTGGTTGTACCATAGAGTAAACACATCTGTTGTTGAATGGTTAGTGTTTACAGTAACGGCGAACATATCACGACGATAAAACCAGTATCACACAGCAGTTCACCGAATTTCGTGAGGCATCCAGTGTTGTCAAACGATTTTTTCGACTTCTATTGGACGGGGTGAGATATTTGAGTTCATTACAATAGTATGACCACCTTATCGAAGTCTGATCGTACCCATTTCAAAGATCTTATCATTATAAATACATTTCCATAGTCCTTCCTTCACGATTCAAAACGATTTTTCTTAGCTTTAGAGGTTGTACTTTTCCAAGAGGCATTCAGCATTTGAATCGATTCGTTCATCCGGGTAGCTATCAGAAGTCTTCCTCAATGGTTCTATATGTCCATGCCTATGTCTCATATTCTTATTCTGTCCAATGATCGTCGTGAAGAGGCACAAGCACACAACCAAGCTCAGACGGATTGGGCACTCGGGGGACACCTCGGGGGTACGAAACCTTAATCCAAATGGCATTAAACTTTGTAGTACTTCCAGAAATAAACCAAAATGCAGGACGAATTCATATGAAGTTTCATACACTTGAAAATAATGGATTAACGGAGTTTGTAGCATTTATAAAAAGGCAACGTAACAAAAGCTGGACATAAATTTGTCTGCCGCTCTATAGAGGTGATGTTTTTGTAACGCATACATCGGTATATCGATCCGACGTTCATTTGGTTGTTTTTGGAGATGATTTAGTATCTACAAAAGAACACTCAGAAGATTTACCAGTTTAGTTCCGTCATGCCGATGGGTTAGGTTAATATAATAATTCCCGATATCCAAGCTAAGTGAAGTATAGAGACATGTTAGGAGCATCCGGGTAATTTGGGAAAATCTGACAATAGGAGAAAGTTTGACATCTCTGGCTGAACGTTAAATGTGAATTAAACAAGTAAACAAGTAAGTAAACACTACGAAAAGAAAAAAGGGGAAGGAATGCTCTGATCCACCATCGATCGAGCTTTGATCTGTGATAACACTTTCAATTTACAAGTTCCATCCGAAGTGTGCCTTGTGTACACCCGGTGCATAACCGACCATTGTCAACAAATCCCACCAACAAGGCCAGTAAAACTTACGATACCCCCCTAATTTTTGTTCCGATAACATCGACACCAAGATAGGGAACCCGGGACATACGGTAGGAATGTCGCACTTCCAACGTATCCAGCAGTTCGACCTTCACCACCAACGGAATTCGGCAACTGTTTACAGTTTTATTTTTAACAACTTCATCCCCATGAATGGAACATTCCGTGGAACACGTCTTATCTTCCAGCTCTGCCCGTACCAAGTTGTTTACATTCTGGCAGCATGAGCATATGGGCCGGCACGACCTAGAATTGAGCCTTCAATGTACCTTCGCACGTGATGTACCGTGAGTTTGTTTACTTGCGGCAACGTAATGGCAGCATCGTACCGAACCGATGCGGAATCGATGAATCAACCGGATTGATGCACCCGTACGAACGTTCTAGACGGCTGCTTAGAAGTCCCGGTCCCAAAGACCCGCATATGGATGGAAAGATTTCCGAATGACGCGCGGACGAGGGCACGTCTTGCGATGTTTTGCGTATCATTTTCCATTCCATTCGTGGGGTCAGCTCAATTGATCACAATTGATATCGTTTATGTTGCCATTTTCGCTGGAAGCAAACAGCGGCCGAGATGGCGTTGTAGCCGTTTCCGTCCATCCGTCCACATAATCCAAGCTCCGGAACGTTCGGCACGGACTACGCGTCAGGCGCGGGAGGGCATGGTTCACTTTAATTTGTGGCCATTTGCGTCCCGTGACATCTAGCATGATGCGCGCTGGCACGCATTGTGTCCGGCCCCGGGGGTTGACGTGGTTCTGTTTTTGGTTTTGTTCGTTGTTCGGGGTTTTTTTGCCGTTGTTGTTGTTATTTGCAATCACAATTAGTAGCGGGCCGTATGGAGGATCGTTTCGCTTCAATTAAACCCGCGCGCAGTTGCGTATAGATCAATCGATGAAGAAACGATCGATCGCGGCGTCCTGGCGTCAATTGCTGTGTCGCCACCCATTCTTCTGATTGAAACTGGTTTTGGCGAAAGTAGTCAACCGTTACTGGGCGCGTTTGCCATTGAGCTTGAAATGGTCTGCTCCGGGCTGCTACACAGTATAGAATGCACCTCGGCAGAGGGGAGATCAGACAGTTTACTGCGTTTGCAGTGTATTGCGTAGTACGCCAGCGGATGTGCAAATCAATGACGATGTTGGTCCATTAATAAAAGCACTGGAGGAACGATTTGTTGATTCACGAATTGTCGGAACTGTCGTTAGAGTAGTATAAATCAACGCGTGCTGAAGTGTGGCTCTTATCAGTACAGCCGAACCATATACAGTCTAATAAATCATAAGCCGCGGTTCAAAGGGTTTATCCGAAGCTTATTGCAGTGCCTTATCATAATGCCCATCGAGCGATGCGAAGAAATAGCCTCAAGATTAGCTGTGTTGAAATACGACATCAAACGCTAAGCCATCAAATCCTTGTGTCCACCATTTTTCTTGGTAATCTTTTATTTATTGGCATTGCCCAACAGGCGAATCCCATTCTCGTAAAAGGTATTTCAGCTGCTATTCCCGCTACTGATGCACTTTCACGGGAACTCCTGTGCAGTTCCGTACATTTCCATACATCTTCTGCCATTCCCGGAACTCCCAGCACGACGTCATCCGTTCCGACATTGGAACTTACTGGCCCCACAGTTTTTATCAACGCTTATCGCCATAATTACAGCAGATTGCATCATTGCTTGTGTATTGTTTTGCGAGTATGTCATCCAAGATGACAAACTGGAGATGTTCTTTGTGGGAGCGTTTTACTTGACATGCGTTGTTTGATTTGTGGAC
Source organism: Anopheles moucheti (assembly GCF_943734755.1). Classification (NCBI taxonomy): domain Eukaryota; kingdom Metazoa; phylum Arthropoda; class Insecta; order Diptera; family Culicidae; genus Anopheles; species Anopheles moucheti. The sequence goes on from NC_069140.1 coordinate 45,760,602, forward strand.
GCAAGGTTTTACGGCCCGGAGGTAAACTTGAAATCTGGTGCTTGTCGCATCCCTTGTGATTCATTGCGCGCTTGTCTGATTGTGTCTACACAATCTATTTGTTTTAAATGAGTCTTATTGTCATTCTACTCGTAACGATGCATCCCAGCACAAAGCGCACTGATTCATGCGAGCACTCGACGTTTGATACAAATTCGTATCCACTTCGTAGCTTGATTTTATCGCTGGTTATTTTCCATCTACCTGCGGTACTAAAACATAAAGGCAATATCGTTAGGCCACAAAACGGCGTCATGCGAGTCTGCGAGTCGAACGAAATCCAGAAAAATCCGGTACGGGTCGCGCACCGCCGTAGTACACCTTTTCTCGCATCCAGCGCTCGAATGCCGGCCAATTAATTCCCTCTTCCGAAATGGAAAACGGCAGGGCAGGGTGGTGAGTGTGGTGCAAATAAACCGCGCGACCCGAGCAAACCCGTGCAAAGCAAAACCTCAGATTACACAGATCGTGTGTAATGTTATGAAATATTTCCACACCCACAAGGGGACGCCAGAAAGTCGCTCCCTGGCCACCACCGTCACACACGAGCGTCATACACGTGTCTACCGTGAGCGAGCACGGGATGGACGGATCGACACGGTTTGGCACGAGCGTCCGATATCGAGGGGCCAACGGAGAATTCACCGCACCCGGGAACTGCAAGCTGAAGTTGCATTTCGCGTTTTCCTCGCCTTCCTCTTTGTCACCGTTGCCCCACACCTTCCCCCGCGAGAGAGATCAAGTGACGGGCAGCAAACAGTTTCGCTTGTGGTTTTTTTTTTTGTACTGAACCGGTTCGATGGGCAAAGTGTTTGCTAAGCACTCACCGGCACCGGAATATTGCACCCGTTGTAAAATGGTGGAACAACGCACCCGATAAGGCTGATCGTTAAGGTTAGGTGGCACGGTGTTGCTGGATCGCGGTTTTTTTTTCCTAGTTCTGTGGGACACGTACACACGGTTTTTGTTGCCCTCGATGTGTCGCCAAATGGGAGCGAAGGTGGGGTTATGGAAAATTTCCACTATTACGGTAAAAGTGAACCGTTTGCCGTAGTTAAACACTGAAGAACATTTGTGTTCTCGTTCGCCGAAACATTCTTAAACCTATACATTATAAACGCATCACACTGTCATTGTTTTAAGTAGTGCAACATTTGTAAGGCTCGCCAAAGCCTTATAAAGGCTCACAATAAGCGGAGTGGCTTACTTTAGCTCTGCTTATCTTACGCAACAAAACAGCCGTTAAAATCGTGTGATTCGGTTAGTATTTAATGCCACTGCACTTACGTCAGTCACATATTTGCTTCCTGCTTTAACCCCGTCCACCATTTCCTTGCTATGACTTGCATACTGCCGGACCAGCAGTAGTGCAAGAGTATTCACAGATCGATGACTGGTCGGCATACAAATGCACTACTGACCGGTGTTGCAAAAAAGCAAAAACCGGTTCTAGCCGGTAAAGCGAACTCCATCACGGGGAGGGACGCTTTGATAGCGTTCTTCTCCAATACGGAAACGGGAGAATTCTTCACGAATTGCATGGAATTCCCCTGTACACGATGATGCCGCGGCCCCTTTTCCGTGGGTGTTTAGCAAATCGCGAACCGGTTTAGCAGATACTGCAAATATCATGGAATTACGGGATGACGTGTCGTTGGGCAAAGAAGATACTCAAAAACATCCAGTTGGAACCGGTTCGACGGTAGGACGCCTTCTCGATGGGATTAGGTTTTAGTGTACCGCACTAATAGCCACCCATCGCTGTAAGTCGATCTGCCATGTGGAGATAATGGTTTCCGAGTGTCCTTAAGATCACCCATTCCGACCAGCGCGATTGCAGGAAAATGTTTCTACTGCTGCAAACTATTGTGCAATCGTTCGTGGAACGGTTTGAACGCCTCTACGGAGCGGACGCAAACACGATTAGGGCAAATAAAGTGCAGTGTCAACAGGGTTCAGTGCAAACAGAGGGCTGAGGAAAGTAAGGGACAAAAAAAGAAGATGACGCGCAATAGAAACCGTCCCGGCACGTTGCGCAATCGTGCTGATGGTCACTTCACTTTTGTGCAGGTATTCGAGGAGTTTAGGCAGCTGATGCAAAACCACATGCCCTGTTGCGTCACGCTTGTCAAAGGCTGGAGAGTTGAGGCAGGATTCCCGACCATATTGGAAGCACACACCGATGATCTAAACCACCCCCTTTCCACACCTTTCCAATGGAAGGTTCCAGGATGTGTCCAGCACCGTTCCTTTTGCTGACCGGTAATGCGTCGGAAAAACGGAAGTGCGCCCTGTCAGGAGCCAGGAAGAACGTAATAAATATCGCTGGAAAGACAACGAATAAGAGTTGGCGGAAGAAAAACCTTCGCTATGGAATGAGGAATTCCCACCACGGTCTTGCTTTCGCTTAAAACCCTCACCTCACCGGTTGGTTGTCGCCTTGAAAGGAAAGGCGCGCGGTGCGCGAAAGGTTTCATCTCGTGCTCGCATAAACTTCCGCCATTTCATAAATATTTACACCGATCCGGTGACACGTTGAGGAGACATTTTAATTGCACCCATTCGGTGCGGCTTCACGTGGGCGGCCACAGTTAGTCTTTCCGCTTCATCGGTAGCGGTTTGAAGCAGCGAAACGAGTAGTGCAGGGGTGGGGGAGGTTTGGCTGGTGGACCCCGTCGAATCTACCCAAGTGCCGGGTTGTCGTCCTTGACTCGTGAGAATTTTACATGCACACTCTCGCATACACGCGGTGGATGGTCACCAACCAGTGAGTGTATCGAAGCGCGGCTTTACTCGACTGGCGCCGGCTCGATCGAGACTGTGACGGACAATGCCGATAGTGCACTGGCTATGGAGTGGTGGTGGGCGGCGGGACGACGAAGGAAGGCTGTCTCGGGGTTTTTTTTTTGGTTTCTCGATCATATTCAAGCGCATGGTTGGGTGTGTTCTGCAATCACCGCGGTACCACAGTCGCGGCGCTCCGAGCCGATCCGAATGCATGATCACGTACGTACGGTACGATCATTCGATCATCCACGCTCTGTTGGTAACGTACTGGATTGTGCAGTACGGAAAGTTCGTTTATTTCGGGAATATTAATCTTTTACAGCTGTGAGATCTTCATAGTATCAGAGTATGTGCATCTATATTTAGATGTCTGAGAATGTTCTTGTTGTGCCCCGATAGTTTTGTAACCATTCGTTCATTAATTCTTCTTCTAAGGTAGCAGTTCGAACTCATCATTTTAGAGTCATATTGAACTGATCTCGTCAGGGTTCAGGTCTCATAAAAAGTATAACACGATGGGTGTTATACTAAGAGAGTCTTTTAAAATAATTCAAGTATTCGTTTTAATTTAGAATAAACTTAAGTAAGGCAGTTTCCTTTGTAGTTCTTTATACATACATCCACTTATCGATACACCCAACTTAAGAGCAGGTCAGCTTGTTTCGATCACCACTCCCCCCACCATAAGATAGACATCTCGTGCTGACGCCAATCAATGATCGTCATACTGCTGCCTAATGATTAATCCAACGATTTTTAACGAGAGCTTTTTGCGCAAATGCGGAACAATTACGCGCGCCCAACCATCGACCCGAAGAATACGATTAAAACCCGCAACAAGTTTCATGTGGCGTACTGCTGACTGCTGACTTAATTTAACACCTCTTTTTTCCCACGGGGTGTGACCAACGGTTACGTTATCACGCAGATTGTACCCGTCGGGACCATAAGCTCTCCAATTGTTTGACCACCGTACCTCTGCTCCGCCCGTAACCCGCTGATGGTACTGCTGTTGTTAAACATGGCTAAAAATATCCCACCTAAACCATTTTTGCTGGCCACTAATGTCAGCCATCAATTACTGTGTCGTGTGTTTGGCGTGATGAAGAAGGTGAGGTGGTTCGGGTCCGGTGTCCGGTGAGGTATGTGTGCTTTGCCTTTTTTTGCGCATCTCTCGTGAGACATTTCCGCGGATGTGTGTGTGTGTGTGTGTGTGTGTGTGTGTGTGTGTGTGTGTGTGTGTGCCAAGGGACAGGACGTGCCGTATGTAAAAATAAGCACCAGCTTGCCCGATGGTACGGACACCGTGGCGACACAGGATCCTCAGCTTTAAAGCATTCTCGGACACGGAGGACGACGGACGTGAGGCGATCTTTCGATGGGTTTGTTGACTTTACGGGCACAATGGACACGGCAAAGGAACTGTCCGAAGGAAGAATGGATCTTGTCGTGTTACGGATTGACGTCGCTGCAGCAGGAATGTGTCTGCCGCTGTGATCTGCGAACGGTGGGATGTTTTGTTATGAGCTGTAGTATAATTTACATCGTAAAACCAATTCTTGTTTTAGTCGGCTGCTTTAACGATCGTTCTAAAGGGACAATGCCTAAGAGTGCCGTAAGGGTCAGGGAGTCAGGTAGTACACTACAAGTGCGATCAAACAAACAAAAAACATACTAACAAGAAAACGCAAGGTTAGTACATGGACATCCATAAAAGTTAAGTCGATCATTCTCTGGAGATCATTTTGCATTGTTTACTACCGCTAGCCGCATTCCTTACTAGCTAGAGTAGTATATGAAACGACTCTTGTTTTCCCCTTACCTATCACATTTAGGTCAATGAAAAGGCAATGCATCTGGATAGAAGCAGTTGTTCCGTGGTCGTTATTCCAATGTCAGGGTTTTTTTTGCACCTTGTTTTGTCCATTATTCTCAGCCGCTTCCTCTGAGACCGGAAAAATGTGTAAATAACGGAGCCCTGGCGTCGTGCTAAGAAAAAAAGAACCGAGCTAGGATATGAAGGCAATGCGTGTGTGTATCTCGTCTCATGTGATATAACAACGGTCACACGAGAAGCTGTCGTGCAAGCACGCACGAGCCGCACCGTATGTTTTACTGCAAACATAGCAAAGATCATGTGCAAACCAAACCCCCGCTGCTAGAACAGTTTGTTCTCATCTCTGGTATGTATTTGTAGCACGGTTAACTTGACATTGGAACCAGGCAAAATCCCGGCTAAGTAAAATAGCTTTGTTTACAGCGAAATACCACACATCTTCCCACGCTTCGGACACTCCCGCATCGGCAACCGTGGTGCCCACCCGGGGGTTTAAAAATACATCCTTCGGCGAACTCACGCACGATCGTCCGACTGCAGGCCATGTTGTTTGGTGTTGGCGATCTAAATGTCGTCGCTGATCGTTGGAATCACGTTTCGCGGTGAGTAGAGTACACCGTTGGCATAACCAGATAGAGTCGGATTTTACCAGACATCAGAAAGGGATCGTACTTTGTGGGATGCTGCGCCAACTGTTTCAAGATTCCGCGTCAATACTCACCCACATGTGTACGAGAGTCTTCGAGCAGGGCACAAACGAATATAGAAATAAATATGTATCGTGGGTGTGCGGCGTTAGTCAGCGTTCATCCTAGTTCTTTGAATACGTTTAAGGTAATCGCGCATCAGCGGAAAAAGGGTTTAGCACACATTCAAGGAACTCTCCTGTCGTCGCAGCCTAACATGCCGAAAGGTAGCGAAATATGAGTTCTTCCCATTTTTCGTCTGTTCAAAATTTCCTTTCCAACAAAACCAGACATTCTTTTCTACACTCGGTTGACGTTAACCCGGCACTGTTAATTTCTGCGTCGTGCGTCAATGCATACGCCAATTGGCTGTTGGAATTCAATCGCATCCAAATAAGGTCTGAAAAACCGTTATTCCCAAATAATCCCAAATAACCAAATTGAACTCTTAAGCTGCTAGGTGCTCTTAAGGTGCGTTGCATTTATGTGAGCCTCGCATGTTCCAAAATACAATTTAGTTACTGTTATTGCTGGTTGATCTTATCTCATCGATCCGAATAGGAACGAATTTCAGATGATACAAAAGATGCATTTAATACTTTAGCGTGTCGAGTATTCTGAAATTAAATCTTAACCTGATATGCAACAGGAACGAATTTTAGTGAAAATTGCTTTGATTTTCATACTTCAATTGCAGATTATAAATAGGAAAAGTTTGGGAAGGAAATTGAAGATAACAGAATGTCATCATTATGAAGATTAATGATGTCAGCCTGCGAAATCCTTTTGTTCCTCGAAAAGTAATTTTCGTAATCGTGTTTAGCGTCCAATTTAAATAATTACCCTATGTCGATTTTGTTCGGGATATCGCATGTCGACTTCAATTCACACGTCGATATAAACACCTTGCAATTGTTCAACTGACATTCGAGACGTCACAATCAAATTTTCGTGTGACGTTTGGGTGGCTTGCGTTTCGGGTCGAATTTACTAAAAACGTGTTTTAAAAGCCCTTTCTCTCGCTGTTCCACTCAAATAAATCCGTCGTGAAAAGAGTGTTTCGTTTACTAACAAACCAGGATGGAGTAGGGTAAAGAAAAAAGTAATAGAAACAGCGAGCCCCTCGATTTTCTCCGTGCTGCAAATGTCGCGTGGTTGAAGCTGTGTTTGCGCAAAAAGGGAAGAGAGGATAAAAGGACCACAGGGCAAGAAAATGGGCGCGAATTTGCTGATGCTGGTGGGCACGATCATAGTGCCATTGGTTATAATATGTTTCGTTTCTGTAGTTACGTGCGTTAATCTGTACTTGAATATTCGGTAGGGGAGCCATATGTTAGCTTTGCCGTCAAAACAAGCCATTGTTTACATTTGGTGTAATTTCCCCGTAGGAGACGTTTCCCGGCGAAGGTGAACTGCTGGTTTTGTAATCATGATACAAGCGTTCCGTACGATCAGTCGAATTCATTCGTCTGTCCGGCTTGTAAGCAGTACAATGGGTTTACCGCGGACGGAGACTACAATCGGGAGATACCGGAACAGTACCAGCAGCGGTTGAACAACTATTACTATCACCATCCATCAAACGTCACGGATGACGATAAGTGGGACAGTTCTACGATTCGTTCGTCAATCGGTGGTAATGGGCGATTCCTGAGCAACAACGGTCTGTGTTTTGGATGCAATCGGAACCAGGAGTTGAAAATACATCAGCTAGCATCGTTCGTGCCGGAAGATGAAGATAATTACGATGTGGAGGTGGAAGAATACCGGTAAGCACAGTATCGCCCACCCTTCCGTGACTTCCCGTGGTGTTTTTGAGAGTTAATAAAGTTCTGTATTTTTTTGCATTTTAGCAAACAACTGGAACAAGCGTACAAGCTGTGTGGAAGATGTGAACGCGTCCTCAAGCGCACACTGAACGATGTGAAACGCAACATACTTGGCTCGAAGCTGGTCCAGATTGGTAGCAAAAGTATGGATATTTTGGATATGCACATACGAGCTTCAGGCAAGCAACTAGCTTACCTGAAGCGGCAACGTTGGGCGAAGGTGTGCGTATGGGCCATAACTGGGTTGCTGCTAGTGAAGCTACAACAAAACTTTGCTGACTCTGAATGGACCGTGTCCGAGCTGTTGTTGCTATGTCCACCGCCTCTGCTTTCTGGTATTACTATGGTGTTTTCATACACTCTTGCCATGCGCGAGTTGTTACTCCAACAGTTCGATAAGCTGCTGTCGGAACCGAGCGTGCAACAAACGACGGATCGTATTGAGACGATAGGGTACGAAATATTTCTTCAATATGTGCCGAATTCGGTGGTAACAACGTCTGCACGCTACTACGAAACCATATCGGCACAAGTACCAAACGAAAGGAGTTCTTCATTGCTGTTGAACGTTGCGATAGTAGCACTGGCGGCATTGCTAGCTTCTCTCGGCAGTCAACGGACAATCGTGAAGCAGATGCTTGTCGTGGCACTTTGCTTCGTGGATAGTTCGCTAAAGTACGCCCAGGTGCAGGATTCATCGATAGTATGCTTCCTGCTTACCACCGTGGCCCTTGTCATATCGCTCAGCAGCATCGGACAACGATTAATACGCAGTGATGTGCCTGCCAGTAATCTTAACTCAAGCTTTCACAAAATCTACTCCCAACAGTGCAAGGAAAGCGATTATTCCGATGCCGACACCAGTAACGATGTTTCAGAGCAAAAATCATTTAGAGCGGATCAAAATGCGTTGTACAATAAAAGTCCGCCTGTGTCAGGCCGTCCCACTATGAGGTATGTTAGTGGTGACGTTAGTGGGAAATCGCTCGATACAACGAAATCGGGCAGTCCATCCATTTTTTCAATTTCCCCAACGAATCCTTTTCTGACAGTAGATGCGTCTCCTCCGCTTCGGTTCAGCAAAATTAGTGACTCTTTATTCAATGTCGCGGCTGGTGAAGATCAAACTAGCGGAACCGTTGATAAAGGGTCTGCATTTGATGGGAAAAACATCACACCCAATCTCTCTGCCCATTCGCTACTGAAAACACCTTCATTTTCGGTGGATAACTTTCAAACTCTGTCGCATAGACAAAACACACGTCGATCTGGACCAACAACAATGCTCTCCGGTCGTCAGCGGAATTTCAATCAGTTTCGCTATTCAATGAACACCATAAATCAGGAGGAAGATAGTCCATTCCGCGAACAAGACGATCAACTAATCGAAGACGATATCGATCGGCTTTCGATCAGTGCACGCGTTTCGTTGAACGCCTCTGGAATGCTCGGTTCTCGTACATCGCTTGCAGGCGCCACAAATCCATTTGCGAAAAAGTTCAACCCCGATACGGAGTATGAAGAGCTTACGATGGGGCCCACCTCACTACATCACCGCGCACGGGTCTTCCGAGCTCCCGAGCCGTCTAAAGCCTTTACAAAAGACACACTGTGGACGAACGGTAGCTTTGGTGGGCAACTAACGCACATGTCGCGCACTTCATCACAAAGTTCGGGGTTTGAATCGCAAACCGGTACCACACGCCGCAACACACCAACGGAAGTGGACGCCTGTTCCAACGGTGAAACACGGTTGGATGGATCGCAACACGCATCCGGACCACCTCCGCGAAGCGAACAACCCTCGCCTGTTCCATCGTCTGCGTCCGTGTTCGAATGGAACAGTAAGGCTCGCGATGGATCGTTCGCTAATGGTGCTAATACCTCGCAACGGCGATCGCTGTTCAGTGAGCAAAATCTCTTTAACAGTGCCCTACAGCAAGCGACGAACCCATTAAATGTAAAAACGGGAACAGTACCACCTAGCTTTACTACCGAAGGAACTGGACTCTTTTTCCCGAAACTTACCCGCACATCTACCGTCGGTGGTGGTGGTGCCGGTGGATCTAATTCAACCGGGTCCACTCTAACCGCTCGCCACATTTTTCCGCCACAGCAATCACAAACACCATCATACCATCACCAGTTTAGCCATACACCTGCAGGGATGGGTACTCCGTTTGGGTCCACCACTGCCAGCTTTGCCAGCAAAGCACCATCAATAGCGTCACTTGCCGGAACCAGCTTCTATACCTCAAACAAACCGACTGCCAGCGGCCGTACAAGTCTGCTAAATGTTAGCAAATTCGCATCTGAGCAACTTGGTAACGGGACACTGCCTACTGCCTGAACACAGGCGCGTGTTACATAGAACGTCAAGTTAATATACTAAGTAGATAGGTCAAAATATCAGTGCTGCCAGTAGAAAGAGTTCTTCCACTGCGCACCACCGATGGTGTGATTGTAAAGTTATACGTTTTGCTTTTCTTTTTTGTATTGCAATTTTACATGGAAATAATACTCACTACTGTGAACATTTTGGAATGTGTACTGTTTAGAGATTGGACTAGAGTAATGAATGTTCCGAACTGGTGAGAGATTTTGCAGGATCTGAAGAATTTGAGAAACTATTCGAATAAGACAGAACCACAAAGCGATTGCAGCAGTGCGTACTACTAAGCTGTTAGATTGTTCTACTCGGCTACTCTGGTCAGCGGCGGTACAAACGGTAGGCAGAGTAGGCGATCGCCTAGGGCCTCGCCTTGTTGGTGGCCCCAAAAAATTTGTGCCGATTTTGCACCAGCACCAGCAAAATCTATCAACCCCGCGTACATTTTGCTTCGAAGCTGTGCCTAACGTTCTCGCATATATTTCAGACGCTGCATTGCAACCACCTTGCTGTACTGGTCGACACAGTTCTGCTGGAACAGTCACCCGGCACATTGCATCAGAGAATGAGCGATATTCCGCCAGGATATGCAATATGCGGCATATTCACGTGGAGTAATTTGATTTGATGAATTTTACTGCGTTTTACGCTTTCTTTCATTTCAATAGCCTCAAGATCCCCCCCCCCCTCCTTCATAGTTTTTAAAATTATAGGCCCCAACTATAATTCCGCCCTGGGCCTCCAAGGGGATTTATCCTCCACTGACTCTGGTGCTACAATCGCAACAGATTCTACTCCTCGTGTGTATACGGCATTATAAAAGAATTCCCCCAAGATATATCTCTCAACTATACATCCTGTAGTTATTTACGGATATGTAAGACTGGAATTGTATCCTAGTCAATACTCATTGTTTGATAATTGCCTAATTTTTATTTTTCCTGCGCACAATGCCATATAATAATTATACCTGGATAAATGTTGCGTCCTTTTTGTTCCTATTCGAATAAGTGTTTTTGTATGCAAAAGTGGATTTCAAGTGTATCGCTATTTTAATGTAAATCGTTTGCAGTTTTGCGGCTTTGTGTGTGTTTGTTTATTGTTGTGTATTGCGTTGTTTCCTAACCTACAAATGTTACAAACTCTTCCAGTGGGGAGCGGAGATTGGGGGCAATTGGATTAATTTCATTTTATAGTTCGATACGATAGGAAACAGTCCCGGTTTTAGTTCAGATTCTTTTGCTCTCCCTTATGTCCTGCTCTACCCTATCTTTAAACCTACTTCCCTAGTGCTGAAGAATGGGAAATAATAATAATACAAGTGTGTTGTACCGAAACGAAAGAGTGACCATAACTAAGGGAGCTCTCGCGCATAGGGACACAGAGTACATCGAACGTACATAAGTTTATACTTTGTTGCATATGCTACGGTAGAGCATAAAATATCAGTATAATCGTACAGTGCATGGTGGAGTGCCACTAACTACCGTAACTCAAACTCTGGGCACAATGGAATAGCGAATGCAGTGCAATACGTTCAATTGTATATGTTCAACGCTAGAGTATTTTCATTGACGTCCTAACACGAGCATGCGGATGTTGGAAAGCATGCGTAAAATACAGCCTTCACACCTGCTGCTCGACTGCAAAGATCTGCAGGTATTCTATTTTCCTGCACATTTATCCTTACCGATCGTTCTTCTTTAAGTCTAATATATTCACTGAGAAAAGCGCCCGCCCGATTTATGTGATGTTTGTCTTAATATGATTACTTTCGAACGAGCGCCTTCTGCAAAAGATATTACATGGAATTTACATTACTTAAAGCATTCTTGTGTGTTGAGGAATAGAAAATAGATAGAAAGCTAACACAAAGCTAGATAGCTAATGGAAAAAATGAAACACCGACCAATAACAGGAATGACGTTCAGTCCTTTAGGAAATACTAAAAGTTTAGTACAAAAAAGAACGAATGTTAGCCGGAAGTTAAGAAAACCCATGCATGTATAGAACTAGTTTGGACAAACAAAAGCCGGGGCGCGTGCACCGACGGACCGGCCAGGGGTTTGCACTAAAGAAGGAAGGCACCATACCCATTACTACAAAAAGGCTATTCTTAATCAACTTCTCTCGCTTATTCCTGCCAAAAACGGGACTAACAACGGTCTTGAAATCTCCTAGCCTGGTACTTATCAACATTATCATCTTACTCCACCCGAACTAACCTTGGCTCCGGTACAGTCCTCAACGATGCGTTTCATTTGTCTGGTCTGGTTTGGAAATAAAACTCACATAATCACCTCCGAAAGCAAAGCAATTGGACATTGGAAATTCGTACCGGGTGTACAAACATAATCTAAGGGTGCCTAACGTTTTCCCGTACTACATTTTCTCACACGTTGATGTTCGATGATCACGAAGACGTGGACGGTGTATGCCCGGATGTTCTCGCCAGTATTATTAGCTTGTGGTAACTTCTGCTTATCAGTTCAATCGTTTCTTCTTCAGCGACCAAAGTGGTTACACAGTACTGGCATTTCTAGTAGAAAAAAAACCGATACTATCCGGTTGTGCCACCGGAGGAAGAGTTAGCAGACTTGCCGCTTCCGAACGGGATCGGTGACATAACGCCCGACACGTTTGGTGGTGTAGGTGTTTTCACCGTCCGTATGCCGTCGCCTTCGCAGATGTATTTTCCTGAAAGTAGGACAAAAACACAATCGCATGAGTACACTCCGGTGCTTACGCCACAATCATATCTGAACGTACCAGATACAAAACGGCGCTTTACAAGCGACAGCCGATAGCCAGAACCGGCTAGCTCGAACTCGATTCCAGACAGTGTCGTTCCTTCGCAGTTGAACTGAGTTGAAATAATGGCCGGTGTCGACGGTCCCGTGCCAACCTCGAGTCTTGCCCGGAGCGTATCAACACCACCACTCTCGGAGTGTTGCGATATATCCGTAAAGTTCCACACCAATCGGTTCGATTCTCCTTGCCTGTAATGGAAGCAAAAAAAACACTCTTTTATTGAGCGCTGCACTCTACACACGCAAAATTTCATTCATGTACTAACCATGCGGAATGCGGTTTCGATTGTACATTCTTTACGCCACCGTCGACCGGTACCGAGATGGAAACGTTCAGCAACGGGGACGGTTGTGCCATCGCGTGGCAGTTATACTTGTAGTCGATCTTGATGTCCGTGTGCCGTTGTTCACACTTCCAGTAGGACACGAGCTGGAACGGGCAGGACGAGGCACCCGGTTTTGCCTTAATTTGATACTTCAGGATGTCGACGTTGATGTGCGGTGCGTTAGGGTTCTGTTCGGACTGACGCCGCAGGGTCGCCGTTAATACTGGCATATTGAACTCGAGCGTCGTGCTGAAGCTGGTCGACTGTAGGCGATCGATCGTGACGAGTTGCTTGTTGGGCAGCACGTTGTCGAGATGTTGGAGATTCTTGATGCGGAAGCCCAGCTTGGCCGGGTTGGGATTGTTAGTCAGCACGTTCACAATACCCGCCGGGAACGATATCATCATGTCGCCCGACATTTTCACCTGACATCGGGACTCGTCAGCCCCTCTGAAGATAAACAAATTAAACATAAATTAGTGTTTTGTTTATTGCATGACTATACTATAACTGAAACCGTATCTTACTTGAAGTACGCATGAATAATTTCGTGGAATGCAACAGCCAATGGAATCGTATCGGACATGCCGATTGTCAACGGGGATGGACCGCGAGAGGATCCAATACCAACGCTCGGGCTTCGAAACTCCAAACTCCCGACACTGTCAGCACGTGCGATCTGTGATGCAGGACTTACTCGATCCCGTGCCACTAAGAAATGAACCAGATGAATACGCATTATGTAAATCCCGACATATTATCAATCTGAAATTGAACCAGTGCCTTACCAGCCGCTTCCGATCGTCTGGATGGAGGTCTCGGTATAGCAATACTGCTACCACCGGCGGATGTCGGTGTTGGGATTTGTCGTTGTGTAAGCTTCGTTAGGTTCGCGGACGCCGGTGCCGAGATGCTTATATCGCCCACCTCCGAAAATATATCCCCAAGGTCAGCATAACGATTGCTGCAAATCGATTGACACGTTTAGCAAGCGTACTGTAGAGATCATTCTCCCCACACAACACTTTACTCACTTCGAGCTCGTTGACATCGACAGGGTTGGGCTTTGGAGTGGTGCATACGGATGCACTGTGGTCGGCGTGGACGCATTCGAGGCATTCGGACTAGTGAGGTGCGTGGCGTTACTGTTGTTCAAAAGCGACGCGTTCCCGACCGACATCTGATGGTGCAACGCATGTGCCTGTGAGGATTGTTGTTGTTGTTGTTGTTGCTGCTGCTGCTGTAGCTGATGGTGCTGATGCTGTTGATGGTGCTGTTGTTGCTGTTGCTGTTGGAAAATAGAATGGTTTAATGACAGCAGATCATGACTCGGTTTGCACCCGTTGCCATTATCGCCGAGCTGCTGCGAAACGGATTTGGACCGCTTCATACGCAACAGCCGGTCCTGGTGCTGCGGATCGAAGCTCGAACCGCGCCTTGCCTGATTTGTTTTCAATTGCGTTATGGAGCGAATGAGGGGGCGATTTTTTAAAGTACCGGCCACCACCAAGATGAACCCCCCCAGGAACAGATAGGTACAGGTTAATGACAGTGCGTGAATGAGATGGCGTTTCCAATCGGCCGGGTTTGATTTCGTTGTTCCACAAACACAAACATTTTGTTAGTGATGATGATGGTTTTGGATGATGGAATAGGCATGGATGAACATCAAATCGACCCACGATCAATTCAACAGCACAACACAGTGGACAGACAGTAGATAGTAGTAGTAGTAGTAGTAGTGCGTAGATGAGTGTTATGTGTACAAATGGATGAAAGGAAAAAAGGCATTCAAAGAATTAGGTTAGAAATCTGATAAAAATCATATATGCACGTGTAAGGGAAATGTAAGCTATATTGCTTATATAACGAAAATAAACAAACAGGATACATCACGCAGTATAGCATAAAAAAAACTTACAGCATGATGTTACTCAATGTCTAACACGAAGGATTGAACAGTATCGTTCAATAATTGTAAATGTTAGAGTTTACTATTCTATTATGCTTTCGCGAAAATTTAACTTCAAATAGACGAATAGATCTAAAGGTAAAAGGCACACATACAGTATAATACCGAAATAAACAAAATTATAGCATATAACATGAAAAGGAGACAAGATAAACAAAACTACATACATTTCATAAAATAGAAACCTTTGCTTTAAATCTAGTTTGCTTATTGCGCTTGAGTTTAAAAAAAATAATATCCTGCATACAATATAGGTAAAACTGAAAAAAAACTAACACTATACAGCGAAGCGCATAAAGAGTTGATTATAGTAAACAATGCTACCATTAAAATCAAGATGCAAGAAGTAATTAAATCACAAAGCACCACTACTTGTCCGACGATGAGCTACGGCACACGTTAAGTTAAAACCCGTTGATGATTTGTTACAACTTCGCCGATACGTACCGATGTTAAAATACCGATAGGTGATAATGACAGATTTTCCACCGTTGCACGCAGCTCATCAACACTCGCCGAAATAGGTGCGGCACCATTGTTCAGCGGTTTAATTTCGACGTGAATTTTTTTCTCCTCTCGTTCATCCTCGCTGTCACTATCAGAGCTTGAGTAGAAGTTATCTAAAAGCAGGCATGGGACGGATGGAAAATTAGCTTCATTCGAGCGCGACATTTCGATGATTAATTCAGGGGTAAGCGATCCTTACTGCTCTTTTCCGTGATCGTCGCACTATCCCACGTCGTTTCGCGCGGCTGTATACTGTAACCGTCCTCATCGACTTCGGGTGTTGCCGTCGGTGCTACGTTCGATGCACTGATCGCGGAGGTGGTTTGCAGATTCGTAGCACTGTCCGCATTTGCTGATTCGCCCTTGCTATCACTGCAAACAGAAATCGAAAACGATGAAGTTATTATCAAATGGAAACGAAACGCATCTCAGCCAACAAACGTACCCGTCCAAAATATTTTCCTCTTTGGCACTGGAATTTTCCGTGGAATCTTTCTTCTTTTTGGCTTTCTTCGATTTGGCCTTCTCGCGTCGGCTGCGCAGAAACCCGGAGACTGCTTCGGTGACGGGGGTTCGTGCGTCGAACAAATCGGAAAAGCGACGGAAGAATGCAAAGAGAAGCAATTGTAGGGCGGTAGGAAGATGACAAAGAAAAGAGAGACAGCGCTGTTATTTCATTTAGCTCTATGGATAAAGTTTTCATGAACAAAAAGCCGAAAATACGGAAGGTTACCTAAAAGAGTGACGATATTTTGTGAAGGTAAATCAACCGAAGTAGGTTAGAAGGTACATTTAAATTTAGAGAAGAACAAAATGCCAAAAGAGAATCTAACACAAAAATGAGATGTGTGTGAAAGAGAAAATGCCAAAAGCCAAAATGGAAACTTTAATTTGGTAGTGACTATCAGAGGAAAATTTTATTGCAATTGCAAAGCAACTGTATCCTTCTACCATTTGTTGAAAACAATTGTAAAGGTTCTCACAGACATTAAAATCAAAATACACAAAAAAACGTTGCAAAACAAAATTGTTAAATGAATCACAATTTGTCTATGTCAGTCAACAACATAATGTGACTATTAGATGAGTGTGTGGTTGTGTGTGGATGATCATACGACCGCAAGAAATGATACACGAATAAAGGGAACAAGGGTAAGGAATTGATAGGAACAGGCACTTTAAGGTATGAAATGAAATGGAAATAATATCGTTAAATTGTAACAATGGAAAACAACAGAAACAACAATTCTTGCCACTAGAGAAACAAAATAATGAAACAGCCAACAAATCAGCATTAAATAAAAGCACGCACTAATGGAACAATCGAACTCTAAAGAGCTGTACTGAAGAGCTGACAAAGTTAGCATAACACTACCATTCGCTTCTATAATACGCTAGTGATTAATTAAAAGCCACATCACAAACATCGCTACGAGCAGATAGTATCCTAATTTGCTGCCATTGTCCGGTATTTAACGGATCATTTTTCGTTCTTGAGTGGGCAGTACAGTACTTGTCCATTGTGGTTCTTCCTGCCGGTCATCCTCCTGTTCAGGGCTATACGTTGGTCTGTGAAAACGACACCATGCCGTTAAGTAACCCATACACACACGCGCACAAAAAGACATACCGTTCAACGCTGGCGTGCGTTAAGGCTAGTGTATTAACAAGCTATCAAATTTAACTTACCGCATAATATAAGTTCCTATCACGCTCACTGCTAACGTCTCGCATTTTAACCCCTAATCTAATAACCTTTCAGTATAACGCATTCAACTATCACTCCAGGAACATGCGGTTTTAAAATAACTGGGACCCGCGCGTTTTGATTAACCACTTTTCATGAATGGAAATAATGCGTGTGATGTTAGAACACCTCTGACTGACGCGTGAACGTGACCAAAGCAATCTTCTTTGCAGCAGAAGTTGCGTGCCCGATTTGGTGCACGGTTCAAACATAATTAGTATGATATTGAGTCTTTGCTTTCGCTTCGTCCAAACCCTAACCCCATCGTCGTATGGTGATAACAAAAACAACTTCTTCCCGCCCACTGCTGAGTATAAGGTTAGAAAAAAGGTCATAGTTAAAAGGTGGTTAGAACATAAAAACGGAATGGAACGGATAATTAACGGTTGAGCGGTATAGGTAAAGCAGTTTAAAGTAGCACTTTGCTGAAAACAGAGGTTAGACAAGAAAGCGACATTAGGAAAGCAAGCAATTTCACGCAAAACTACTCTACGATTTAAATTAAGCGCTTTAAATAAAATCACGTAAGTAAGCTAGAATAGTATTAAGATATAATTATGTTAAACGTCATATTCTAATAAAACAAGCTACAAATAACACAATATATTCGCAATTCCTTAGAATCACTCAGGCGCAGTTGAGAGAACAACGAACTTTAACCTAATCGTATGCAATATGCAAACACTACTTCACTATTGGTTTCGAGAAGTATCGCAGGTGAACAGCTGAACGAGCTAATGGGAACCAAGAACCAAGAAATATTAGAACTAAAACAATCGACACAATCGTTTGCAATATTCAGGAGCAGAAGAGCAAATAACCAAAATCCAAACCCAAGTGCAAGTAAATAATATCCAAAATGTATAGTCAATCAGCTCGGAAAAGATCAACAGTCGATCCACCGTTGCTCGGGTGGAACCAAAGTAACACAAAAGGATAGAATAGATCATCCAACATAAGCACCAAAAAAACCTAAACAAGGGAAAGGAAGAGACAGAGAATAAGAGAAAGAGGGGAAAACTCAACACCACGCATGTACG
Source organism: Anopheles moucheti (assembly GCF_943734755.1). Taxonomy (NCBI): domain Eukaryota; kingdom Metazoa; phylum Arthropoda; class Insecta; order Diptera; family Culicidae; genus Anopheles; species Anopheles moucheti. The sequence goes on from NC_069140.1 coordinate 45,778,571, forward strand.
AGATGAAGTTGTATGATTTACATTTCGAGCCCCGCAACAAGGGATTCCGTCCGATAAAGGAATTGCCGCCGCCTGCCGGTTGCTGCTGCGACTGTTGATCGATGGTTCCACCACCGGCCCCACCGCTACTACCAGTATCCGGATCGTTCGGGCTGGTCGGTGCCGACACGGTAGCTGCACCGGTCGAGGAGACGGAATTTCGACCAGCTTCCGATGCCGCATGGCCACTTCCGATGATATGCCGACGGCCACCAACACTGCCTCCGGCGCTAGTGGTCGACTCCCGACTCTCACGACTATCGCGGCTTCCTGTTTTCCTCATTTTGTGACAATAAGGAACCACCATACACCGACCGCCCACCAGGCGAAGCAATTATATGTACGCATGTGAAATGGATGGATGGTACGTTTGGCGTGTGTAGGTAGGAGTGAGGTGTTGTTTTGTACAAACATGGGTTTGGGGCGCGCGCGCACGGGTTTGAAATGGGAAGAGACAAAAAAAAGTCATAAGAAAATTTGGTTTTGATACGATTTGTGTTTTTTTTTATCGGTCAAGAGTTGAAAGGTTGACCAGAGTAACATCAGTAAAGCCAATAACAATACCATACCATACCAAAGGAGAGAAAGAGAGAAGATGGTGGAGTCGGAAAGAGGGTTGTGAATCATAGAATTGTCAAAATTATAACGAAAACAGATCACCAAAGAACGAACTTATCGTTTAACTACGGTATGTGCCGAATATTTCATCTAAACATCATAAAGAAATAATAGAGAATCCTGTACTATATCCTGCTGAACAATGTTGAACACTATCATTGTGCTAAGGTATTTTTTAACCCGCAAATTATGCAAAACGCAGCAAAACGCAGCAAAAAGCGTCCTTAATCAACAAAAATATCCATTACTTTTAGGTGTATTTGTTATTCAAAGCTTCTCAGGCTTCTTTTTTTACATTAAACGTTTGGAAAATATATAAACTACGCTAGAGAGAATGATTAACACAACTGGTAAACAATAATAACCAATAATAATTCTAACAGGTGTTAGAAGAAAAACTGGTTAACTAAACTTCGCCGACTAACACTTTGCTAGACACCGCCAGGTATATGTCGTAGCCACCACAGTACAAGAAAGGAATCGGTAATGTTGGAAACATTACTTCCAGTGGTTCTCGTATCCTTCGCTGAAACATCATCCAGATGGTGGTACAAAAATAGTGCAAATGACATCTTTTACGATCCTCCCCCCTGTTGAAATTACGCGAGCTAATAGGAGTGGGTGGTAGGCTACTTCAACCGGCACACAGAGGCGTTTGGGTAGATATAGCAATTACGGTAAGAAGGCGTCATTTCCTCCCGGCTAATAGCACTTTGCTAATAGCACGTTTATACACTTCTGCAGGCAGCCGTTACACCGTAGGAAAGAATGTGCTATTCCGCTTCAACGCTTAGCTTAACACACTGTTTATCATTGACGATAAAACTATGGTAAATATTTTCTAAAAGTTTAAGGAGCTTTTCTTGATTTAGCTGGATCTAGAAATCTTCATCAAACAAACGAGTTTCTTCCTCTTACCGAAACTTATCCGAAATTACTTTAAAAATAGCCCTAATTAAAAGACATGAAAAGTAGCTGAAACCAAAAGAAAAGTGCTACGATAAGAATGTGTAAGTGAGAGAAGAATACCAAAGCCAGAAAGCAGTATATTAAAACAATGAAATCAAACCCAACAAGTGAAAATAGGCAAAGAGGAAATATTAATAGCATCAAAGAGATAACACAAATTCGGCACGTGTAATACGAATGTGAAACGAGACAAATAATAACTAACTCTACCAACGGTACAAATAGAGGAACGGTATATGAGAGAAAGTGTGGAAATACAGGAAAACTAATCTAATAGAAAAATCACCACGAATGAAAAACTATACTATATCAAATCAAAAGGAAAAGATTCAAAATAAAAAAAAAAGTTCCATACCATAAGTAAAAACAGAAAGGACAGAAAAGAATATACTAAGTAGAGCAATAAGGGTCGTAGTAGGAAAAAAGTGTATGTGTTAAGAGAGTGTGTTTTCTTGGTTTCGGTGTAGATAGATAGATAGAAAGTGTTCGCAAGTGGCGAAATGTGAAAATCAAGAAGATAAAATTACCCTGGGAGTTAGACATGAAGAGATTGAGAAGGGAAGTAGTGCGGCGGGAAGATTTTTGTTGTTGTTGTTGTTGCGGTTGCTGCGGCGACGCAGTTGGCTGATCTTGCTGTGGATGCTGTAAAGATTCTTGCTGTTGCTGTTCCTGCTGTTTCATTAGCGGCGATTGTTGTTTGCCGCTGCCACCATTGTGGTGGCCGTTAGTGGCTAGGTTGGGCGGGTGGTGGTATGGCTGATTGTGATTAGTGGAGGGATTGGTACTATGATGCTTGAAGGAAAACAGATCGCCATAGAATGGTTTACTTGAGTGTTTGCTCGTACTTTGTGCGGATCCGGAAACGCTACTACTTTCGTTCAGCCCCGATGGCACCGGCGACATGGCGCGTAAGGACATTGGATGATGCGGAGTGGAAAGATCCGATGCGCCGTGTCCATCGTACCGCAGCCCACCACCACCGCCTACCGAGGTGGCTGTGGGTGATGTGGACAGATTGACCGGTGAGTTCGTTGGGACGGCCGCGGTCGAGCTCGAGCTAAACCACGATCGAAGATGGCTGCTTTCCTTCTTGCTGGACGACGTCGGGCCAATGTTGATCGGTTGTGAGGAGCTGGTAGCTGACAGGGTCGGTGATTCAAGCAAACCGCCTGCCAAAGAGGATGCTGCGGGCGACGTACTACCACCCGGTACCGAGGCTGACGTGTTTACTAGCAGCTGGTGACTACTATTGCCACCACCCGCACCGGAAGCATTTGCGGTGCCACTTTCAAAATCAAGCTCAATTAGCTCTAGGGAAAGAAGAAGAGTTTTAATGGTGTATAATGCACATGATGAACGCCAAAACACCCGCTACCATACCGCGCAAAACGGGAGGAAAAGGTGAGAAAGTGAAAGGGATATATCGCATGAACAAGACAAAAAACATACGACAACACTGTATTGCGCACACACACACACGAGAAAAACGGTAAGGATCGTACACCAGAGGACGCATTATTGCGTGGATATAAGGAAAACTCGGAAAAAGACGGCGATAAACGCTTTTCAAAACACTACTAAACTTGACATTTTAAATTGCGCATAAAATCCAATACGAATAGACAACACGAACGATCGCACATACACCTATGACTCCGCGAGGAATAAATAAAAATCAATTGACATGCAAGCACTATTTTTTACATTACATAAAAAATTTTCGAAATTTTAGAAAATATTTTACCAGCTTGTGACGCATAGTGTGTTCACCGAATGCATCGTTCCTACCGAATGCATCGTATCGGTTGTAATAAAACTTAGCAACAAAACTAAATCTCCTGAGTATCATATTAACTTTTACTAGGCAAATTAAATGTAAGCACAAATCACGCAAACACTAAGCCTTTTTGCGTATCGTATTAGTGTCACAAATCTACAAAATCACTCACAAAATACGTCAAAAAAGAATACATAAAACCTAAAACAAAACACCAAATCATAAAAAAAAACATTAAATCTTTATATTACTCTTCAAAAACAAAGTAAAAACATGCAGCAAAAAATCATCAAGAAAAAACACATGAATCATGCTCGAAACACGACACATAAAAACGTGAGCGGCAGGATAACGTTAAAAGAAAGACAATTAAAATAAAATAGTTCCAAAACAAACATAACAACCAACGGGGAATCAATTCCTAATTGAACGCGTTTGCTTTTGGTACTAAGGACTGTCTAATAATTTACGGCTACACGTCTGTCTAGCACTCTCGTGTAATGTGTAAAATGCGAGTGTCCACGACCCACTGTTGCGACTGTTTCGCACCGATGGGGGAAATAATGCACGACGAGTCGTTCGTGCCGTACTTACCTGGCTTCTCCAAACCGGTGTACTTGTTGAGCACGAACTGTTCCAGAAGTTTGTCCACGGTTAACTCTAAAAATTGACGCTTCAAATCAGAATGGACCTGCGGAGGAGCAGGGGAGTAATGTTACTCATCGTTTCTAACACCCCACAGCGCAGCCATTTGTGTCTATCTACCTGTCCAACCAGATCGAAATTGTTCTGCACGATGTCCATGTACGACGAGAGGAACTCTTTCATCTGCTTCAGATGTGCTTCTTCCATTTCTTGAAAACGCTACAGTAAATAATGGAGCAAGAAATTCGATTAAAGGTTAAACTGCTGTTGTCTCAGCCGGAAGGGCGTACGGAATGACTCATAACGCATGTTTTCCATATTACTCACCCTACACGTTATTGTCATTTTCTTTTCAAACTCCTGCTTGATTATGTTGTGTTTCTCCACCAGCGCCTTGTAGTCATCCTGATGCTTGCGTAGCTTTGCCTCGGACTTTTCGATCTCCTTGGTCGAATTGTCCTTCCGTGCCTTTTCCACCTCCTGTAGCCGTGCATTGTGGATATCCTTTGCTTTCGCTACGGCCGTTGTCGATTCTTTCATCGCCTGTGCAGATCCAGATAGGACGTAGTTATACTTTCCTCGTCGCAAATGTTCGCCATATGATTACCCACCTGTACCGCATCCTGCGTGCCCGATTCTTCCTCCTTGACCGATTTGTGCTTCTTGTGCAGATCCTCCGCGTACTTGGTGACGTTCTTGACCAGCTCCGTCAGCTTCTGCACCTTCTGTGCGTGCAGCTCCGACAGCCGCTCGGTCGTGGACTTGAGGATGATCCAGAGCGGTGAAAATGTGCCACCACCGCTCGAACCCGCCTTGTTGGCAAGCTTCGTCAGCAGCTTCGAGTTGTACTCTTCGAGATTCGAGCGTTCGCGGAAGTACTCCGCCAGCTCTTTCGTTGCCGCCAGGCCATACTTCATGTTTTGGTACAGCACCTCGTAGCCATTGTTTTTATCGCCCTGCAGGAAGATGAAGAAGAGCATAAACAATAAGATATAAAATTTTAATATTTGTCATTTTCATCGTATTGATAAATAATAGAAAACTTAAAGGCCTAATTATTGCTCAAAATCTTACGGCAGCATCATTAGATCTAATTAGAATATCGCTTTTCTTGGACAAATTCTTGACCAAAGCCATTGAGATGCAATGAGGTCCCAATCAACTTAAAGATATTCCAGACTTCGACTTCAAAAGAATCCAGAAATCTATTGGTAGTTTAATGATTTACTTAACCTTTGTTATTCACTAATAACCAGGACAGTTCAGGTCTTTATTAGAAAAGATGAGATTCGTTATGCGATTTTCGGTGTGTTAAACCAAACTACAAAGCCCAACGCCTACGAAAATGGTTCCATAACTAAGGTGTTTTAAATCGAATAAATCAAACAAGGCTTTCGAGTTCAAGTGACAAAGAATGGAGCCATTTCAGAGTTGGGTATATTTCGGAACTAGAAACTGTTGAGATAGATCAAGAATATTTTGTGTTTTCGGGAACTTTTACAAAAGTAATTCAGTTCAATCGGCTAATTTGCGGAAGAGTACACCCGGGATAAGGTGACCTTCCGCTGTTCACTGAGAAGGAAATGTCATAAAACGAATGTGAATTGTATGTTATATTAAGTTATCTTTAGTTATAAGCAAACCGGCCTGACCGTTCTTCTTCAATAAAAAACGGCCAATTTGAGAAATGTTATAGATCATATTTTACGAATTTTGCTAAAGAATTTTTCGCTAAAAAGCAAATAATAAAAATTACGAAATATCTCTATGTGTGGCAAATTTAGACAAATATGTATGCCACATGTGTTGTTCTCATGAAGGAAATTCTCATGAAAAAACAAAAGAAACCCAATCCGCAACCCAACCTCTTCCCACTGTGTGAATCGTGGTTCTTGTTTTATCAACAAAGAAAAAGAAAAACGAACTCGTAAAAAAAGTCTTCTCAAGTGTTGGAATGGAAAATGTTCCATTCCCGCTTACTGTCCCGAGCCAAGTATATAAGCGCTCAAATTGACGCTGTCCAGAAATAATTTTTCCAGCAATGGAACCCCAAAACAGGGTAAAACAATTTATCTTTTTGGCCAACAAGCCGCCAACGCCAGCCAACCAACGTACTTAAACAATTAATGAACATGATATTTTAAAAACATGCGCCACCAACCATCCCCCCATCGGAATTGGGTACCAAATTGGGGAGGAAAATAAAACCATAAACCCTTACACTTTAAACCAACAAAGAACAGGTTTAATGTTACGAAGATCAACAAAATCTATAAAATAAGTGACAAAAAACGACAACCTGCCCAAGATGTTAGATGCACTTATTGCCTTGTGTTCTTATGAACTTTCCCCCGTCGAGTATAAGCTTCAATTGAGTTAAATCAAATTATTTTGATCTTCGGTTCCACCGTTGACCACGGCAATTGAAACCCCCTACCCCGGTGTGTTTCCCATGAAACACACACTCGAAAGTGGCGCTCCTTCTGGGGACATAACGTAAGAGTGGGGACTGAAAGTCACTGACATTGCAACTCCCTTCTGCGCTGGGGATCGCAACCACCTCCACCCAACTCCATCGGTCAGGTGTGATACTGCAAATGATGGTGCATTCGCTGGAACCGGTTCCGCCACTAACTTTGCAAACACGAGCATGATTTATTATGAGAAAAGCATCGATGAAAACGACCTCCATCATGGTGGTTCGGTAACACGGGTGTTTCCCACGAACTGGCCAGGGAAACTGAGTTGCTTCCGCCTAGAGGCTGTGAACCAACAGCTAGAGGTGTATCTCGAGGTGCCTTATCGAATAGTGATACAGCCACGTTTCTTGTGTCATGTTCGTCTGTTTCGTTTAGCGCCCCATCGCACAAATGGCCATTTTTATGGCTTTCTGCATGGGTGGGGGGAATGGGGGGGAGGGTAAGAAAATAAAAACAACACCGGTCACCACGGGCGCTAACATCTTTGGAGAAAATGTAGGCAAGTAGATGATTGTATATCGACTCCTACGCACAGAGGGGTTGTTTGTTTCGCCACTCGCCACCAATGCAATGTCCCGCAGGGCGAAGGTCCGTGTTGCTGGACCTGCCATCCTGCCAAAGACCGGGCGCGCCAGATATTTTTAGCTTCTCATCGGATGTAATAAACCGAACGTCATCAGATCCGTTAATGAACGGCAGTGCAGAAAGCGATGGCCAATGAACAGAGGGCCAAAATTAATGATTACTGTTCGTTAACGATTGATGTTTGTGTTTTCAGCAAACAACGGGAGAAGTGATGATGTTAGTGGGCCCCATCGTTTAAGAAGCAATGAAATTAATTACGAGAACTACGCGTAAAGTTTCTTTCACTTATGAATAACCTCCCTGTGTACCGGTCGGAACCGGCTAAACATCTAGCTACATTAATTTCATTTATCGCCACTCAAACTCCCCACACGGAATAGTTTGTGCTGCAACACACTTAATAGATCCATCATTCGCGATAGAGCAACTCTCATTTACAACCGATTTGCGCGTCACGTCGAAATACAAATGGATACATTTATGATGTGCACCCAGCATGACGACGGGGAGTGGTGGATCTCCTGGTGGATCTCCTACCATTTACCCCATTGACACCTTCCTCTGTGATCTCCACGGAAGAGTGTCAGGTCAGGGAGCATGTTATCCGGAAAGGGCTACATCCCAACCTCCTCAATTGGGCGTCGTAATGGTTCGAAGCGGTGTTGAAATTAGTTTTTACTTGTCTCTTCACTGCCCAACGGTACATGGAACAATGTTTTGAATTAATTTACCGTGTGTGTGTGTGTGTGTGTGTGTGAGATAGTGGAAATGAATGAACAATTAATTATCTAAACGGACCCTAACCGATGCAAGTATTGTGGATTGAGCAGTAACCGATTAAATAATCCGAATCATAAATCAATAGCAATAATTGTTTGAGTTTAACGTTCACAGCATTGAATCGATCTACCTTCACTTGAGTACATTTAATCTTATTTTGTACTGTTACCGACTTTGTCTCTTTACTTTCGCTGTGATAACCTTTGGACGAAGAATATAATTGAAATGTTGTGTTTAAATTGCGTTAAACTCTTTAGTCATTACGATGCAGATGAGCAGCTCAAATGCCGAAAGTGGGAAAACGCTTGTGACTCATCGGAAAAATTTTTCTGTTTCGCTTCTACAAGCGCACACAACAAGAAAGAAAATCCCTTCTCGGTAGAACGTACGGCAAACCCGGAAGAATGGTTTGATGTGTCTCTCTGTCTGCTGCCTTGGGCCTTCAACGGTATGATCAATTTCCCTGTTTTTCATCAGACTCAGCAGAAAACCGTTTTGCTTCACAACAAACACCAACGATCCGGAACATCGTAACGGGTGCGTGTACGTACACACACAGCACACACGTCAGCTGATTTTCTGACGAAAGGTTTACAACCTCTCTTACAATGGCAAAATGTAGAGAGAAAAAGCGAAACATGGATCAATGCGCTTGTAATGTCTATACTCTCTCTCTCTCTAAGTTGCAAGGACACTCTATTGTTGAGATTTGAACGCAGCCCGTGCCGTGTAGTTGTGCAGCACATTATTGGCCTTACTATTGTTACTATCACTTATGCTTTGACAATAGAACAACCATTTGGATAAGGGCAAGGAATATGCTTGTACATTTTATATTCCATTTAAATGATGTCAATAACATTGTACCGTTATTTCTTAACATTGAATTAAATTTAATTTAGTGCAATCTAAATGTAATACTAATCTACATTTAATCAATTGTTTAATAATAATACTCTATACTAGCTTCTTGGTATTGGAAAAACTTTAACATTAATTCTCAAATAAAACAAGCCTACAAATTCTGGTTTTCTTTAATTGCATAGTCATATAGTCTTACGTATGATGGATTGATCCGAATGAAATTTTGGGATATGGGAGACTACCAGAAGAATCGCTATCAGTGAGTTTGAATATTAACCCACTACATCTCAGAGCGTTTCAAATTTAACAGTGCCTTTAATGCCAGGAACACCTCCTACGTTAATTTACCTCCTAGGTTTAATTAATGATCATTTAAAATGATCATCTAAAAACCCGAATATTTGTAATTAAACTTATTTTAACTTGATTAATTTTGTGGTAAACTGGTTTATAATAAATACTATACTCTTATACTCTTCCAAATTTATTCGAGCGATTGTCGGACTTCTCTTACTTTAGGAATGGTTTAATAATACATTCAAAACCATCCATCCAACCAAACCTCATCAAAACACCATGGGCGCCACCATGGCTATCCGGACTGACTAAAAAAATAGGTTGACGCGATCAGGCCTTATTAACAAAAAAACACACAAATTCTGTGCACCTCCTCTCAATCTCAACCTATGATCATTTTGCCATATAATGCCATACAGAAGATGCATACTTAGCATTACCCTAAAATACATTTTGTCGAAAATTCTTTCGCATTGAATCGCGCATGGGGCAATTTGTAACGCAAAAACACCAAAAGACCGATCTTGCTACAATAAGTGTTCACTATTTATTATTTTGCGAATCCCTTATTTCATGAACGCTGCGATGCGTTAAGCTTGGAATTTTTAAACAATATACCCACTCGCTTTACAAATGTTACTGTGTTTGCATCCCAAATCGACCTTCACCACTCCAAGCATGACAGCTCCGTGAAATCGTGGCCTAAAACGCAATGGCCCCCCTCTGGAAGAGGAAGAGAAACGGCGGGAACTTAAGCAATTTTATCTGTCTCCCCCAACGGGATACTATACCGAGTAAGCTCGCAACACAACACACATCATTCGAAACAAGCGGCGCGCAAGATAATTCCATTCAGCATCAGCTGAGCTTCTTACGATGCGGCGGCGGGACACAACAATGGCGAAAGGTTGTGGGGAGTCACTCCAGGGGCTAAGTGTCGTGTATCTGATTGTCTTATGGATGTGTGAGCGAAAAAAAAAATAAACAATAAAAAACAACAGCAAAAGCACAACATTCCCAAGTCAACACCAAACACCGGAACGTAATGTGAGTATGGGCGTCGACCGTCCCGCATCATGATCGTATGTTGCGTCATCGTTATGCGGTACTGTTGGAATCGTATTTACACACTAGGACACATTGTAATACGTAAATTATCATTCACGGTCGCAAAATTCGCCAAAAATACATCATATTTTAAATATTAAAAATATGCCACTCACGATATCTTCTTAAACCATACAAGCCCACCAGTTCTAGTTCTTATCATTCACTAGCAACAATAATAAACCCTCTCAAACATGGTTCAAAATGCGCTACAAAAAAAAACTGATAACAATTTCACTGCGGCAGGAAATGCGTGAGAAACAACGACGCCGGCGAATGTCGAGGGAGTTCAAGTTCGACGGTCAGATAAACCACTCCCGTACAGCTCAATACCGTTGCGTGGCCATGGGCTGTGTGACTGTTTATTAGGAAAGTAGCACAAACGTTATCAGCGACGAAAAAGGAAATCTTAAATCTTGTTTTTTTTTATAAGTTTCCTTTGAGTCTTCAAGATGGTGATAAACCATATGCAATTCCAGACATTTTTAGCCGCACGAAATGAAGCATCTTGAAGCGGTCATAAAGAAAAGCAGGAAATTTAAAAGAGTTGACATAATTGCGCGGCCAATTGGCTGCAGACAGGCGGTTCGTCAAACATAACCCAGGGGACTTTCCTTAAATCATGATCTTAATTAAATATTAGGATATGTCCATTTAAACGTACTGTGCAGGCAATGAAATGGAAGCGAATAAAGAGAACTCTAATTGTACCATTCTTCCGTCTCGGATCCAATTGTCGACAAACGCCACACACTAAAAATACATCTTTCTACTCTAGTACACTTACCCAAAAATAGTCGTTGAAATCGACGGTCATCTTGATGATTGGAGTTCTAATATTTGTCCTCAAAAAAACAGACGAATTATCCTTGATCGCGTACGTAATGCAACTTTCCTCTGCCTTCCACAGTGTCGTCGGATTCTTTTTTATCTGTGGTTCACTCTCCCACTCACACGCATTCACTTTTTCCGGGGGTTCTTTTCGCGTGTGTTTTTCGCTAAACACTTGCACCGGTTCCGCTGCTATTACCACTGCGTCTGCCACTACTACCGTAACATGATGAGGCGCATCTTTGCTGTATCACCGCGGCCGGTTCCGATTGACGTGTGCCAGAACTTGGCCTCATTACACCTGTCTGCCACCCTTACAGGCTCGAACGAGCACGTTGGCACTGGGCCAGTGTCGCCGCATTCACAGACAGGAAGTGCCACACAAAGTGGTAACCCCGTGGAGAGCAAACGAACGAGCGTGGGGGAGGATATGGTTTGGAAAACTAGCGCTGCAGGATTTTATTTTTCCGGTACGTCTCGTGACCATACGCTACATACACTTGCACACATACACTACAATCACTCACAGCTCAACACACAGAATCTGTTTGGCCACGGTTGGCGGGAATGTTCAGATTAATTTCCGGCACTCATTTCATATTGCTTGCCATAAATCTTTGCGCAGTATGAGGAGGGACATTTTCCTGTCGAACGCGTTTAAAATTGTTTCCTTTGATTTTAGATGCAACTACTATTCATGGCTGAAAATGGAGCAATTTTATGGCATTATTAATTAGCAGTGTTCCGTTTAATACTACCGGATATTCTGTACTTTAACGTACATTAAGTGGATGTTTAAGAAATAATATTTATAGATTTTTTAAAATACCCGAAAGAATAGATTGGCTTGAAAAATGGTTCTTTTTACAAGTTAATCGAAAAATCCTACGATGAGAGGAATATTCAGGATATTCGAGGAAAAATATCGATTTTGTTCTACCCCAAAAGGGTCGACCTCTAAGATATTCTCCGATTCGATTACTGTCAATAATGTCATATGTTGAACCCCCTCTGATCATGGCCCAAGCAATTGCGTCTCAGTAATGGAAAAATCTTTCTCACATTGTAAGCATTCCATTTGCATAAAGTAAATAGCATTCTTAATTTGTATAAAAGACAAAAAAGCCCGCTTCATATCCATCGTTTGCAAAAATATATAACAAAAATAATGACGCTAAAGAAATACAAATAAAATCCGTATCATATTGAAAAGGGTGCAAAAACTTTACCCCCGTCAAGATCCAAAGCGGTAAAAAGAGGATTTATCTATCGGCGGTTAGCGGCGCATCATGTTGGGACGTGTGTGTGCATATCAATCTGTCGGCGCTGTTATCCACGTGTCTTGAGCGGACGCCTTTAAAAAATAGACCACAGCACCTTTAAAATAAAAGCAAAAAAATGCGCTCCCCCCAAGGAAGGCCAAAATTGTCCAAACACATTACCTCCACCGACTAAAACCCGGTAGTGGTTTGATAGGAAAATACCATCAGGTAGTAAGAGCTCCACAAGAGCTTGGGCCAGGCCTCACTAACGATGCGTGCCGTATCACCAGTCGGCGGGAATTTGGTGTCCACAGCGAGACCATCGTACACGGCAGAGAGGCCAGAAGTATAAAACTACCCTGGTGTTGCACCGTTCAGTACCAGTAGCTTGAGCAACTCATTCCAGGATATTTCGGTGCACCGCAGCCAGTTTTCGACACAGAATAGTTTAAAATGATTAAAACGAGCGTGTGCCTCGTGGTGGTCGCCAGTGTTTTGGTGGCCAATGTTAGTGCTTTCCAAGTGCCGTTACATCCCCATTCGCCCAAGTGCGGTCATAAGGTGTATCCGGTACAGCAACATCATCCGGTCGTGCCGCTAGTGCATCACGAACCGGTAGCCGTCCCGGTGGAGGTGGTGAAACATACCAGCGCTAGCTTCCGACCCGCTTCCTTCCTCGAGGTGCTCGAGATCGTGCTCGACTGTTTCAACACGTTGCGCATACCGCTGCAGCGGTTCCCCTCCTACATGTCCGGCATCTTCCCGGAGGATCCGGAAACAAAGTGCTTCCTGCGCTGCGTAGCTATCAAGCTCGGTGTGTACTGTGACGAGGCGGGAGCAGATCTCGATCGGCACTGCGTCCAGTTTGGGCTGGGCGAATGTTGCGAGAACTTTGCCAACCGGCATCTTGTCTGCCTGCAGCAGAATTCGCTGCCGTGCCCGGATCGGTGCACCGCTGCGTACAAGCAAGAGCTGTGCTTCCAGGAACCGGTCGCCAAATATCTGGACTACCACTTCCACGAGCTGGTGGGACTGTTGCATCAAGCCAAGTGCAGCCACGATCTGAAAATGCTGCACCCCTAAAATCGTTTCGTGAGGGATACACATTTGGAGGAATTCTGGTGTGGCAAGCGTAGTCAAGCGTTGCCAGCTTTTACCCAAAGCTAATAAAAATCAATAGCACAAAAATATCGTTCCATTATTCGTTGTTCTCCGCTCACACGGTGCATGGAACCACACTTTTCCATTCGTCTTCATCTCTCCTCTACGTGCTTGCTTGGATCACTTTCCATGCTTTGGCTTAGCGCAGCATTGCAAAAACACCGCTATGGCTTCGCCTCGACATTTTCCAACCTATTAGGTGTATATTGGGGCTGAAAAAAGTATAAAAAGGCGTTTATTCTTGAACTGATGACACAACAACAAAACATAAACAAACCTATACACATTTGATGTTTGGCGGTTGGTGAGACGACAAAACAGTTGGAAACGGCAATGGTAAATGAATGGCAAATACAACAGCAAATGCGTAAAAAAAACATCCGGAAGGAGTACATTAGCTAAAGGAAAACATTTTGCACCATTGTTTGTGGTGAAATTGGTTAGGTTTGGGTTACACAAGTGCTAAATAATAACCTAAATTAAACAAATTATGTAAAATACATAACAAATATAAATTGTGTTGGTGTCAAAGCTCGACTGAGAAGGATTTCAGTAATTACTGCTAACAAAAGCCTACTATACAAGACCGTTGAACGATAAAAGGTTGTTGAAGAAAAGATTGATGGTAACTTGGCCACACACACCCACAGGAAGTCGCTTTGATAATTTTTTTTTTAACTTTAGTCTAGAGGTTGTTTTTTTGCTCATTTTCTTGCACCACCAAAGCTATCACGATTTCCACCCATTTTCACGAACACACATACGCGATACACACATGATTACTGATTTTCCAATAAATTGGGCATTCATATTTTTAAACCATATACACACACACACACACCAATAGTCATATTACACAACCTGCCGCGCACTTCTGTCGCGTTCCTTCGCGTACAACCTTGCACTTTTTTACAGCAGCTTGGAACTGATGGGGTGACGAGCTAGTTCCGCCCCATTACGATTATTGTGCAGCTCGCTTGTTGCAACGCTCACTACCCGTCACTACACAACCAACCAACCTACCGGATAATGGGGTCGAGCGCCGAATCAATAAAGCATCGAGCGAATTCGTCCGTAGCCGTCGATCGTTGAACTTTTTTGTTGGTTCTTCCCGACATGTAATATCGGCCGGTGCCTACCCACAAACCCGGGTACGCACTCACACAAGCAAGAGGTGTGTATGATTTGAGGTTTTTCGCGAGCTGGAAGCTATTTAGCACGTCTTGTACAACGGTTTACGGCAGCACTACCGATGACATCCGTGAATGCCGGAAAGTGCATTACCCCGATAGGGCACCCCACAATTTCACACGCATGTAAGACCCTTTTTCCAAGCGTTTCCCTTGAAAACACAAGAATTTCCTACGCTTTGCTACGTCCCCGAGTAGCATTCTTGCCCCGGGGTGGGTCCACTGATGCATGAGAGAAAAACACTTTGCCTGCTCGTGCATTTTCGGTCGCCATTTGCTATCACAGTTTGCTTCCAGCGATCCAAAATCGAGACCTACCGCTGCACTGAAAACATGTGGGCGTATCATTGGGTTTCACCGTACAAAAAGACTTATACTTGCCTCCCCCGACATTAACCACTTGGTTATCCGAGAGGCCGATTTGTTCAGACGGGGAACGTCGGAAGAATGCTAATCACTCGTAGGGAACAACGCTGGGTGAGGCGTTTGACTCTGAAAGTCGTTTTCCCTACAGCACCGCAACAGCACCCGGAAAGGAACAATGTATTTGCACTGGGCGTTATCACTACTCTCACCGGAAGGTATATTTGAAAGATTTTACCAACTTGGTTGTCCTGTTTTCGTGCGACAACAGCGAACAGAAACAAACGAAAAAACCAAACGGGATCAGAATACGATGACGGAATGAAGGAATTCGATGTCATAATCTTCGTCTTCTTGTTTTGCAAAAGTTTTCATTGGGAACCCTACAACAGCTGAGTTGTCGCAAGTGTCAAAATTACGTTGGACTAATTTTAAATTTTATTTCTTCGAAAAAAACGTTAAAAATATGCATCAAGATACAACGCAAGCAAGAATGTACCACGAATTAATTAACTAGATTAGCTTTTACTTATTGAAAAATAAAAACAGGCAAATTTCGTTTGATTTATGGTGTTTGTACAATAATGTTACCTACATATTTCTCAATTTCATCCAATGTTATAGCTGTCTCTGTCTCTTCAAAGCGCTTATCCTTTATTAAATTTCCATTAATCGCTCATTTCTCAGGAAATAAACTTCTAATTCGGTTATTTATTCCAACATTTGTGAAAATGATAATGAAATGGCCTAGTAAACATGGTACAGAATGAGAACATGGCCTACGTACCAGTTATCTCCCACCTTTCCCTATGTGGTAGTTTTCTCACTGGGAATTTTCAAAACAATCTACTGTCATGTGAGGTTCCAAATCGGCAAGAAACAACTCACAAAAAGATCTTTCCCGTAGACGACTCGCAATTTTCATCAAACTTCAATGAAATAGTGCAATTTTAGTTCGTAATTACAGGTACGTCAATCGGCCGTCCCTTCTTCCATTATTCCTACAGCACGCATTTCTTCTCCGTCTTATAGGCGATGGCTCCTTCCGCCGCTGGAGTTACCCCAATCCGTGCGACGCCCACGGTAGTACCGGAACCACCTGCACCGACCTGGGTTCGGGAGAGCAATCTGCACTGGTACCATCGGTGGATAATCCGGGTGCTACAGGCCGGTCCGATACCGACGCACGTCGCGTTCATCATGGACGGTAACCGACGGTTCGCGCGGAAAACAAACATTGCCAAAGCGGAGGGTCATTCGGCCGGGTTCGAGAAACTGTCTGAAACGCTGCAGTGGTGCCTGGAGGTGGGCATCAGCGAGGTGACGGTGTACGCATTCAGTATCGAAAACTTCAAGCGTACACAGGAAGAGGTGGACACGTTGATGAATCTTGCTCGGGAGAAATTCCAACGGCTGCTGGCGGAACGGGACAAGCTGCACGAGCGAGGCATATGCATTCGGATCATCGGTAACTGGGATCTGCTGGAACCGGACATACGACGTAGCATCGCGGAAGCGGTACTGCTCACACGCCACAACCGTAACGCCATCCTGAATGTGGCGTTCGCGTACACGTCTCGGGACGAGATAACACATTCCATCCGTACCGTCGCGCAGGCAGTTGGGGATAGGCAGCTCGAACCGGACGACGTCACCGAGGAGCTGCTCACCCGCTGCCTGTACACAAAGTATTCGGCTGAGCCGGATCTGTTGGTACGCACGTCCGGTGAGGTGCGTCTAAGTGATTTCCTGCTCTGGCAGTCGGCCACCACCGTGATGTACTTTACCGAAACGCTGTGGCCCGAGTTTACCATCTGGCATCTGCTCGGTGCGGTGTTCTACTATCAACGGGTACGTTGGCAAATGTTGGACGTGCGAAAAGCGTTGGACCAATACACACACGACGGTGGTGTAGAATTCTGCGGCAAGCGAAACGAACGTATCGACCGGTTTTTGGAGTATGTGGAGCGGCAGGAGGAGCATCAGCTGGTGCGACTGGTACGGGGGACGGGTATAAAATAAAGTCGATCAGGAAGTTAGTGTAAAGGTGCGGAATTATATGTTAAAACGATTGTTTTCCTTTTCCACTAGGGTGTTATGTTATATAAATCGGAACAAAATGCTAGAACAATGCCAATCGCACCCCAAAACATACTACAAGTCGTTGAGAGTTTTATTTTAGCGTACTTTCATATATCCTCTCTTTCGATTTCCCTTCTAGTGTTATTATAAATTCCGTGTTCTCGATGATGCTTTTTTGTGTGGCTGAAATCAGTATTTACAATCAGTGTTTAACGCCTCCGTCATGAGATGAGCGTGAATTCTTCTGTTTGTATATTTATTGTTTGCCTGTTGTAATCTCATTTTAAAGGACGTTCGTAGTTTTTCTACTGCAAGCTCAACTCTTGCACATTTTCTTTTGACACCGCCGTTCGCTTACTACACACAAATCCGAACACACACAAAACGCAAAGAAAATGAGTATGAAAGGAACTAGGGGGATCGATCAAGATCCTTTTTGGGCGCTACGCATGCTTCTATTAGAAAGTCGCGTACCGAGCATGCCGTACGGGTCTGATCGTACGATAAACGCTGTCGCCCTTGTGCGAGTTCGCATTGGACGTGGGAAACACGTGGACGTCCCGTGTATGTCCAGCCATACATTCATGATTTTTGTTTTAATTTATTTCGTCTTTTCTTTCGATGTTATTCTACAGTGACGTACACTGCATTCGTTACGCGAGTTAATATATTTCGGATTGAAGGTAACAAGTTCACACGTAGAATTCCAAACTGTAACTGGTTTCTTATTTATTATTCTGTCTGTTGTTAGTACAAAAGGTTTATGATAATCCGTATAAATCAAAACGTCATCCGACGACAGTATGTTTTTGAATTTTTGAAAACATTAGTTTTCTCATTTGGACAAGGTAATTTTCTTTTTCGATAACTTGTTTTCATCGCCCCGCAAAATTTTTGTCAGAGGTTTGGCTATTCTTGTGAAGTTTTTTTTTACAAACCTGCGAAAGTATCCCACCATTTTAAAAAAGCTACTGAAAGTTACTGTTATGCACACGCTGACCGCTGCGCAACATGTCGTTGGGGTCGCTCGCAACGCGCAACATCCCTTGGATAACCGGTGTCAGCTGTACCGCGTATTAACCAAGATCCGAACCGGTCCGAAGTTTAACGTATTTCAGTGCTGTAGTAAGCTGATAAGCTTAGTTTAAATGGCATACATTATCCACGCATAAAGGAGTGTAATGCTTGCTTTAAAATTGCGTATGTATTGGGGGTATGTATATTGTTTGCAAGTGTGTTATAATAAGAGCAAGTATCTCGTTTATTCTTGCGTAATATGAGAGTAGTTCTTTCACTCTTTTCTTTTCGCATTGCAGTAAGCTCTAAAGCTAACGTGAATAAATCCCTTTTATCGCCGCAATGCAAAAGTAGGGGTTCTTTAATTTCATTCCAAACTCAAAAATGTTTGCTACGTTGGTTTCGGTAGTCAATGCTCCTCTTTTCCTACTTACCACGTGTCCGGATTGATGTTCTGTTTCTTCGGGACAGCAGCTGAGCAGCTTGAAGAGGCTTGTCCGTTGAGGTATTCGGGGTCTCAGCAAACAATCGGATGCAGTGAGCAGTGTCCCCGCTTTGTGCTAATATTTAGTTGCTCCTTCGACTACTGGAGAGATAATTTTTTGTATCTTTCCGTTTATGATTTTTTTCTAATATCGCATTTACTATTATTCCTATCTTATTATTCCCGTTGATAACATCTACCTATTCGGGTGCTATTTCGTATTGAATCTAACAAGTTCACACGCAGAGTTCCAAATTCTAACTGATTTCTAATTTATTTTTCTACACTAAGCTAACCTGGCTGTAATCTTAACTTATGTATACATGGGTAATAGTGGACATGATCACAAAGATGTGTGTGGCGCAACTCACACATACAGTTTTTCCTTGATTCACACAATTTTTTTACACTTATTACGTATTATTTTCTACCTACTCACCAAACTGGACGAAGACTGTGTGCATGTTTTATGTTCTACATTTACTTCTTCCTTTGTCTTTTGTTCGTTTTGGTGTTTGATCCAAAATTGTGCGCAGATTATTCGGATTGGCTTGTTTAACACCAACACATCAATGAAAGTGCTCACCTTGGCACTCGAATTGCCACAATCACTGAATTTTAGTGAAAGGAAACGATGGAATAGCGACAAGTCCATATAAAAGCATCGGGTTTTGCCACTTGAGGTTCCAAATCGTCAAGAAACAACTCACGAAAAGGTCTTTCCCGTAAACGATTCGCAATTTTCATCAAACTTCAATGAAATAGTGCAATTTTAGTTCGTAATTACAGGTACGTCAATCGGCCGTCCCTTCTTCCATCATTCCTACGGCACGCATTTCTTCTCCGTCTTATAGGCGATGGCTCCTTCCGCCGCTGGAGTTACCCCAATCCGTGCGACGCCCACGGTAGTAGCGGAACCACCTGCACCGACCTGGGTTCGGGAGAGCAATCTGCACTGGTACCATCGGTGGATAATCCGGGTACTACAGGCCGGTCCGATACCGACGCACGTCGCGTTCATCATGGACGGTAACCGAAGGTTTGCGCGGAAAACAAACATTGCCAAAGCGGAGGGTCATTCGGCCGGGTTCGAGAAACTGCCCGAAACGCTGCAGTGGTGCCTGGAGGTGGGCATCAGCGAGATTACGGTGTACGCATTCAGCATCGAAAACTTCAGGCGTACACAGGAAGAGGTGGACACGTTGATGAATCTTGCTCGGGAGAAATTCCAACGGCTGCTGGCGGAACGGGACAAGCTGCACGAGCGAGGCATATGCATTCGGAACATCGGTAACTGGGATCTGCTGGAACCGGACATACGACGTAGCATCGCGGAAGCGGTACTGCTCACACGCCACAACCGTAACGCCATCCTGAATGTGGCGTTCGCGTACACGTCTCGGGACGAGATAACACATTCCATCCGTACCGTCGCGCAGGCAGTTGGCGATAGGCAGCTCGAACCGGACGACGTCACCGAGGAGCTGCTCACCCGCTGCCTGTACACAAAGTATTCGGCTGAGCCGGATCTGTTGGTACGCACGTCCGGTGAGGTGCGTCTAAGTGATTTCCTGCTCTGGCAGTCGGCCACCACCGTGATGTACTTTACCGAAACGCTGTGGCCCGAGTTTACCATCTGGCATCTGCTCGGTGCGGTGTTCTACTATCAACGGGTACGTTGGCAAATGTTGGACGTGCGAAAAGCGTTGGACCAATACACACACGACGGTGGTGTAGAATTCTGCGGCAAGCGAAACGAACGTATCGACCGGTTTTTGGAGTATGTGGAGCGGCAGGAGGAGCATCAGCTGGTGCGACTGGTACGGGGGACGGGTATAAAATAAAGTCGATCAGAAAGTTAGTGTAAAGGTGCGGAATTATATGTTAAAACGATTGTTTTCCTTTTCCACTAGGGTGTTATGTTATATAAATCGGAACAAAATGCTAGAACAATGCCAATCGCACCCCAAAACATACTACAAGTCGTTGAGAGTTTTATTTTAGCGTACTTTCATATATCCTCTCTTTGGATTTCCCTTCTAGTGTTATTGTAAATTCCGTGTTCTCGATGATGCTTTTTTGTTTGGCTGAATTCAGTATTTACAATCAGTGTTTAACGCCTCCGTCATGAGATGAGCGTGAATTCTTCTGTTTGTATATTTATTGTTTGCCTGTTGTAATCTCATTTTAAAGGACGTTCGTAGTTTTTCTACTGTAAGCTAAACTCTTGCACATTTTCTTTTGACACCGCCGTTCGCTTACTACACACAAATCCGCAAAGAAAATGAGTATGAAAGGAACTAGGGGGATCGATCCAAGATCCTTTTTGGGGGCTACGCATGCTTCTATTAGAAAGTCGCGTACCGAGCATACCGTACCGGTCTGATCGTACGATAAACGCTGTCGCTCTTGTGCGAGTCCGCATTGGACGTGGGAAACACGTGGACGTCCCGTGTGTCCCCAGCCATACATTCATGATTTTTGTTTTAATTTATTTCGTCTTTTCTTTCGATGTTATTCTACAGTGACGTACACTGCATTCGTTACGCGAGTTAATATATTTCGGATTGAAGGTAACAAGTTCACACGTAGAATTCCAAACTGTAACTGATTTCTTATTTATTATTCTATACCAAGCTAACCTCTCTTAAATCTTAAATCTTAAAACTCTTAATAATCTTAAATTATGCATGTATGGATAATAGTGGACATGATCAGAAAGATGTTGTGGCGCAATTCACTTAAATGGTGATTAACTACTCGTGGGTTACAAAGAAATAGACGTGGAGACCGTTAGACTTTTTTCTTCACCTGCCACAACGGACATACATGACTTAATTTACCTCGTTGTAGGATAGTCAGTCCGTACAACGGGAGAACGGTCCAGATGAGATCTGATATCGGTCCTGTCCTTTGACAGGCCGGCGCCGCTACACTACCATCGGCCGTTCGAAACACCTTCCACGGGTGATTTTTGATTTCGCCATGCTGACGTATGAATCGTTCATACTGATTACCAAAGATGTTATATCTTACCTCCACAAATATTCACTATGTATTTACTATAGTATCCCGTTTCATGAAATGCCATCATTTATCTTAATTTCAATATCTACACACTATCACCCTACTGCTACCTTCCTAGTAGCAGTTAATCTCTAATATTCTTCAATGTATTTTATAAAATAAGAAAACG
The DNA here is from genome assembly GCF_943734755.1 of Anopheles moucheti. Taxonomy (NCBI): domain Eukaryota; kingdom Metazoa; phylum Arthropoda; class Insecta; order Diptera; family Culicidae; genus Anopheles; species Anopheles moucheti. The sequence goes on from NC_069140.1 coordinate 45,800,318, forward strand.
GACGGTTCTACATTTTTCGTAATTTTCGTTATGAATCCATTGCTTATAATAAAAAAAAATCAAAACTAATATTTTTCGTTGAATACTGAACGCAAAACATGTAAAACGTATCACATATAATACACATAAATTAAATATTCATTCATCAAATTGATTTAATTTAATGTAATTCCTGTACAGTTTGTGTACATAGATTTCATATGATTTTCAAATCGTTTTTCTACCCTCTAATACCACTGTACTTTTGTTGATGTTAATATGTTTTTCTTTTTACACTTTAGCTTATGCTTTAGTCTTGCTCGTATGTTTTTTAAGCATCATTAAGTGAGCCTATTTCTACCGATTTCTTGGTTTTGTTATGAAACACATAAAAAACATAAAGTCTTGGGTCTGTTTTGTTAACAGATTTTTTTGTACTTGATTTATGATATCTGATGATCTAACTGAAGGAAAAATTACCTCTATAAAAGTACGTTTAGTTGTTGAATAATTTGAATGTATTTTGGAACAGCAAGCTCTACAAGGTCTGCTAAGAAAAAGGATGATTTTTTTTCGTTATTCTATAAATGTCTTATAAAATGTTTTATTTCTTTTAACAATTGATGGGTCTGTTTGGGGACACCATACTACACTGCTAAAATCGAGAACAGAGTGTACTAAACAGACATACAAAAATTTTAAACATAGACGATCTCTGAATTCTACAGATTGTCGAGTTAAAAAAAAAAATAAAAAAAATAAGTACCTTTTGCAGCTTATAGCAGTCTCCGTTATTCCGTATTGTTGAAAATATTCTAACGTCGTCAGTGTTACATCCTTGTGTGGGGAACGGTTTCGGACGCTTTTACACTCGCACACACAGGACGTAAACTCAGCGGCGGATCAAACGGTAGGCGGAATAGGCGGTCGCCTAGGGCCTCGCCGTGTTGGGGGCCCCAAAAAATTTGTGTCGATTGTGCGATTTTTGAAAATTTTACAACAAAGTTAATTTATAGCAAAAAAAATTAATTTACAAGGTAGAAAATTGATCAAAAATATCTTCCTTGGTTATATAAAACATTTGTTTCTATGTGATAAATTAAATGCAGAGAAGAATATCGTCTTTGTGACTTTAAAGTATAAACGAAATTGCACCAGTACCAGGACACTAATTTTCCCGTTGGTCGAGAAAAATTTCTTCGAAAACTACCAGTTTCCGAATTTAAAGTACCAGGGGAGCATGCATGGAAGAGGTAGCTCCTGGTACTGCGCCGTAAGGTATGCAATGTGTATACACTAGGTATGCGCCGTCAGGTATGCAATGTTTATACACTAACCTTGCAACCAACTTGCAATGCACGTTTGGTGCAAGCAAGAAACTTGCAGCAAGATGGCGCGCAAGATGGCGCCCAACTTCGTACTTGCATGCAACAAACTTGCATGCAAACTTGCATGCAAACTTGCATACAAACTTGCATGCAAACTTGCATGCAAACTTGCATACAAACTTGCATGCAAACTTGCATGCAAATTTGCATGCAAGAATTTGCTTGCAAGAACTTGCATGCAAGTTTGCATGCAAGCTTGCATGCAAGTTTGTTGCATCCAAGTACGAAGTTGGGCGCCATCTTGCGCGCCATCTTGCTGCAAGTTTCTTGCTTGCACCAAACTTGCATTGCAAGTTGGTTGCAAGGTTAGTGTATAAACATTGCATACCTTACGGCGCAGTACCAGGAGCTACCTCTTCCGTGGATGCTCTCCTGGTACTATACATTCGAAAACTGGTAGTTTTCGAAGAAATTTTTCACGACCAACGGGAAAGTTAGTATTTAAACATTGCATACCTTTCGGCGGTTTTCGACCAAAATTGCTGTACTAGGTGCTACCTCTTCCGTGGATGCTCTCCTGGTATCGGCAATCTGAAAACAGCTGGTTTTGTATGGAATTTCGTACCAGCTAATGGCGATCCAAGTAGTGGCGTTATGGTTCTTCTTAGCGCATACAAACGTTTATATATAGAGACTAGCTTACTAGGCCCGTTTACAGGGCTACGCAACAGAACTCTGAGATGTACGCAAGGGAGCTTTCTTTCCGAGACTTTGCTGGTGTTGTTACATCATGTTTGAAGTACATCTCCCTAACACCGATAATGCCGTAGCAAAATTATGGGCCCCCCTTGAAAAATTCCGCCCTGGGCCTCCAAGGGGATTGATCCTCCACTGCGTAAACTGTTCACATTTTAAAACTTATACTAGGATTTATTATAAATTTACTATAGCGCGAAACAGGTACGTGCTCGTACCTGGATGGTAACAAACCGACTCTCTGGGGAGCGTCACCGGGACCATCCTGTGACGATGACCCTGCTGCTTCGGCAGCCTTCGTCGGCGGCGTACGTCACCGCCGACACGATCACATCCACAGGCTATCGCATGAAGCGACAGCCAGGCGTGTCGAAGTCGTGCTACGCAGCCTGCGTACGCAACAGTCAGCATAAAATAATTATGAGCCGACAATAGAGGACCAAGATTACTACCCTGTGGTACGCCTGATTGACTGTGCGTCCGCAAAGATACGACCTGAGCCAGGAGATAAGCGGAGGTGAAAGACTTAATTTCGTATGGAAACTTTCGATGAGCCCATTCATTTCGCTTCGACCTGTTGCCGATGCATATGTTTCAATATTGTACGATTTTTAGAAAATGAGTAACTATCAATAAGATTTTTTCCATCCATCATGTTGGTTATGCAAGCAAGCAATGGTACAATAATATATAAAAGTGGGACCAGGAGCAATGTAGGTTGATTTTTGTTCATGCTTTAGAAGAAATAAATTAATGTCTGAAACCATATGGACACAAGAATTGGCGACGAGAATTTAAGGAACGAGAAGCTACCGGAGGAATTCACCAAGATGCAGGAACAAAACGATTCGAAGCAAGCAATCCTCATGATGACGGAGCTTGGGCAGAAAATGGCGCAACCAACACCACCACCCAGCAAACCGGAATAAAACATTAGAGGTATTAGCTTCTAGCATTACTGTATATTCCGTTGATCCAGATAATGGAATCGTATTCCCGTATTCGTATTCAGCCGTTACGAATAATTATTCAAAGTAGATGCTAGATGAATCTAGATGATGCTAGATGGACGATAATACACAAGTTCACCTACTACAGATAAATTTGGACATGCAATCAAGTCGTTACATCAACTATATCCTGCTGAAGCTAGCGAAAGATTTCAACTTTAAAGAAACTGTCGAAACCCTTGAAATTTTTTTGAGAAATCAATCATCTACCTTCACAAACGATATCAGTGCTTCCAGGTAAGCAAACCTGTGTTATATTTGCTTAAACGCTGTTTTTTAAGTATTTTCATGAGAGTGAACTTTATTTCATTGTATTAGTAATTGTAGTTTTGTTTGTTCTAATCGCACGCGATGTTAGCTGTACGAGTTCACCAATGAGACTGGTCCCAACTCGCTTGCGCTGCTCTCTTTAGGCTGCTTAGCGGCGATCGATCGCCAGGTCTCGCATCGCTCCTACACATCCCATTTCGCGCTAATTGTTTACCTCGTGTTTGTCGTGTACCTTTCTTTTATTTTTCGCGGAAACAAACGCCTTCATTGACCGGATTGTGCTATGCTATAATTTACACGGTGGCTCGCACCACACCTGAATCAGAAGATGGGATCACCTACGGCAGAAGATTGAATCGATTATGTGAAGATTTCGATTTCAAAAACATGAATCTGGACCAGTACAAATGTCTAGTGTTTTTGTGTGGTCTAAAAGTGCAGTGCTATAACGACATTCGAACCAAAATGCTCTCTCGGATCGAAGATAAGTCAAATGTAGGGAACATTAGTATTTAGTGTCTCATCGACGAATACCAACCATGAATTTGAAGTTGGATACATTGGTTTTCGGAACACAACCTACTACGAAACAATCGTTTTGAGCTGTTCATGAAAATCAGGGAAGGAAAAAGAAGATTTCGAAACCGGAAATCACCTCATAAGAGAAGAAGTCGAAGCAGCCCAAATAGCCAGATTTGCTTAAGCAGCCAATTTGGCAACGCTAAAGATCGATCTTTAAGTAGGTCGTTTGCAGTAGATAATCAGCCTTGAAGTTCCGCGAACTTTTAAGCAACCTTTAAGCAGCCCTCGGCCAAAACGTCAAAAAATATGAATGCCTGACTACACACACGGTGGAACTGTTCATATTTATGGCTTTATGTTTCTTTTTTCTTATTTATTATTTTATTTATCATTTTATGAGAATCGAACCTAGGGGTTTTCAGAGACAGCAGAACAACTACTTTACTAATTCGGCCATTTAGTTTTATTACGTCACACCCTACAAAATACATATATAAATGATACCATTCTAAATGGAACAAGTTAACATTTTCGTGTACACAATAACACAAAACAAACGAATGCCACTTATTACCACTTTCAATCGGCGGGTGCTACGAACTTTGCCGTAGTTTGTGAGCCTTAATCACAGAAGAGTATGCGCTACGAACTATGTTGCAGGAGCAGATAACCTCGCGATCGCAAGGACATGATGACTGGAGTACATAAGGAGGACCCTCATCCTTAATCGTACGCATGAATCAGATGCGAATTGGAATCCAGCACGTTGATTTAATACACCTTTACGCGGACTAAAACCATTTTATTTTCACTTACAACTTCCCGAAACGGATGGCGTCGTTTGCGGAGCCGTCATTTGACAGTAGAGCTATCATATTGTAAACAAAGTTCCAACGAGTACCGTGTGCTTCCAAAAGAACCGCATAGTTCCGTCGGGAACCTTTAACCGACTACTTTGGAACTCAATAGTTCCATCGTGCGCTACGTGCGGTTTAAGCAACCCCAAGGTTCACACACGGTTCGCTTTTTCACTAAGCAGCCCTCTAGCAGCGTTATGGTTCGATTTCAAACGTTTCAGGCTACTTGGGAGAAGCCACCATCAAAAGCAAAATCACGTGGCATCAACGTCGTGAACCACATCGCTCTTCTTTCCAGCAAACGTAAGTTTGTGCCTACACTCAACAACAGCGTTGCAATTCAACCGCAATTGAACCGCAAGCGACATCACAGTAATTTCGAAACAAACCTGTAGGTTAGTAGGCAATTTTTCAATTGTTCCACCACCGATTGTAGCCACGAACGCATCGAGGAAACCTCTTCATCTTTTGTGCGAATTCCAGGGCAGTGTCATCGTCAAAGGAAAAAAAAGAACCCATGGAAGATGTCTCGTAACAACGGCTGGCAAACTCAACATATTAGGCATCGATTGGATCGAACTATTCGAGCTTTGGTCAGTATTGGATTTCCACCCAACACACCCCTTCATAGTTTTGTAACCGCTGTGTGTCATAAAACCGTAAGCAGCTCTCGGTTTTTGGCATTTAAATAATTATCTGTGAGCTAAAACCGTCCTTGCGGGCTTTAATGTAAAAAGCCACTGGGCTAGTGTTGGTAGTAAGGGTTGAAAAATGACTGATAGAAAATTTAAAAAATAAAGATAGAAAGACTGGCGTATTGAGCATGAAGCTATAAAATCAAATAACTTTGATTTGGAAACTGCGGCCAGCTGACCGCATTTAGTGATCGATTGCGGTGATGGTTGACTTATGGGACAATTATTTTGTAAGCAGGCGCATATGCACCGATGGAGGCGCCTGGTGTTTTGTAAAATTTGCATCGAATTGATAGCAAACTTTAACATTTGTTCAATGAGTTAGCCTTTATGACCTGATACTGAAAAGGGGAAAACCATCGCTTTGATTCCTACTCCATCCAACCTTTCTGAACTACGCTCGTATTTGGGTGCGATCAATTTTTATGCCGAAGAGATTCGATCAATCCAAGTCTGCACTTCAGTCAAATTTACTCCTTATGCATTATGATCCGAAGCCACCGATCATTGTGGGCTTCAAGGACTCTTGCACCAGCGGAGCGAAACTATGGACAATCTGGAAAGGACGCCGAAGTTCCACAAATAATTGCTTGGACGTCATTTCACGCTGCTGACTGATCAAACCCTTACTTTCCATCTTCGGTTCAAAGAAAGATATTCAGCTCCACATCACAAATCGTTTACAACGTTTTGCATTAATCACGATTACGAAATTCAATACATGTCCATGGACGATATCGGCTGCGCAGATCTACTATCTCGGTTGATCAACAGTACCGTACTAAGGAAGAGTACGTTATTGCCGCACCTAGCCTGGAAGAAGATATATCCAGTATTCTTACTGACACAACGTAAAAGGTTCCAATCTCTATCGAAGCACTGTGAAAGGCAACATTATCAAACACCATTCTTCAAACCATTTCCAAGTTCGAATACGCGAAGGATGGCCAACATGGTCAAAAAACCTTTCCGTAAATTTTTTTATCCTACTACCACAGGTGACATACGCTAACCACAGTCGAAGGATCCATGTTTGGTGATAGAGTCATTGTCCCAGATATGTTTCGAAGACGAATCCTGCAGAAGTTCCATCGAGGATATCCTGGAATGGGCCGAACATTAACAAGAAGTTTGTATACTGGCCGGGTATCGATAACGAAATTGAAGATTTCGTTAGGCGCTGCACAGCATGTGCAACTGCAGGAAAACACCTATCAAGACAAGATTGAAATCATGGCTTCCAAACCATGGTCAAGAATACACTTCGTTTACGCAGGACCGGTGGTTGATTTCTACTTTCTAGTATTTGCTGATCCTTGTTAGGAAAGCAAACCCTGCACTACTTGACAGTCCAACAAAGGACTCTACTGTAACTATTTTTATAAACGTTTGGCTACACTGAAATAAATCATGCCGAAGTTTATAGCAAAGCGGCAAACACGTGTGTTAGAAAACCACTGGTTTGCTAACGAAAATGAAGAGAACAAGACTTTTTTGCCGAACACGTTTCTATCGTGTGTGCCAAAAAATTGGTCTTTATTCCTTTCTGGTCGTATGAAAAAGAGGTCGCAGGATGGTTTTATCCTTTTTTCCTTCTTCCTCCTCTAAGTCGCTTTTCACTTTCCCTAGCGCTCTGACAGGTCGTTGGGAACTTTTCACCCACTGTTGTAGTGTTCCCAACAACGTGTTATACATTTTCCATTGAATAGCTTTAATCCTTGTACAAAAAGTTTTCCAAGGAATTTCAAACCTTCTGCACCAGCTAAGGTGTTGGAGTTTGAAGAGATTTAAACGGTCAATGTTGCTTTGCAACCACAGAGATGATGTACATTAACGCCGAAAAATCAGGTAACCCAAATGTAGTGGTGGAGAGGAGTTCTGGAGAATAAAAATGGAAAAAAGTTGTAAGGATTGAAGAACAGGGAATGAACGCACGAAACACGTAAGAAACAGAAATGTGTACAAAAAAAAAACAAAAAAACAAATAAGACTCACAGCGAAAATAACGTTCATTATTACTAAATTTAAAATAGGGCGAAATATGGAGAGAAGGAGAGAGCGGAAGAGTGAGATAGGATTGCTATACGCGGGCGAAATGGAAATCAGGAGCCAATGATTCGAACAGCGAAGACAGACCGTCAGTCTTATGGTTAAACTTAAGGAGTAAAGTACCAAGGGAAGCTACAGAAGAAAATAAAAATGATGAACGATCACGACAATGGCGCAAGTCGGTAAGAAGACAGATATCTCTCAACTGTGTTTTATATTAAGTGGAACGGTGTATTGCTGGTATGGTGAAGAAAGTTCTTGCGTGCAGTCTATAGTGCTTTAGTTGGTTAAACGTTCTAAAGGTGGCAAAATTTCCTAAGAGAGGTGAGGCATATATATGTATGTATAGGAAGCATGGTATCGTATGCATAAAACAGAGTCTGCTGTGAGGGTGCATGCAAAAAAGGCCCATAGCGGATATATGTATAAAAAAGAGTCCCCTGGGAGGGTTAATACATAAATAAAGGAATTCCGTGGAAGCATATACATAAAAAAGAGTCCCCTGAGAGGGTTCATGTATAAAAAGCCCATAGTGGGCATATGTATAAAAAAGAGTCCCCTGGGAGGGTTAATACATGTAAAGGAATTCCACGGAAGCATATACATAAAAAAGAGTCCCCTGAGAGGGTTCATGTATAAAAAGCCCATAGTGGGCATATGTATAAAAAAGAGTCCCCTGAGAGGGTTAATACATATAAAGGAATTCCACGGAAGCATATACATAAAAAAGAGTCCCCTGGGAGGGTTCATGTATAAAAAACACCATAGCGGGTATATGTATAAAAAAGAGTCCCCTGGGAGGGTTAATACATGTAAAGAGGGGCCCATGCAAGCATATATCTATAGAATGAATCCTCTAACTTCACGGAAAGATGCCCCTTTAGTATCGTCGGTTGGAGAATGGTTGTTAAAATAACCCTTTCTAGCGCATTCAAATAAATGGTGGACCAGTATACGGATTACTTTCTTAACTTGCCACGGCATGTGATTGTTCGGTTAGTGACGAAAATGTTTGATTCGAAATGATTGGTTAAAAGAAGGAGGTCCCAGTATAGGCGATACTTGAGGGACGGTAAGCGTGTTGAGACATGATGCCGAGCATGTGTGGTACAGCGTACGTACAGCAATACTTAGAAGGCGCAAGGAATTTCAGGAAACGACAAGATCCGAGTAAAAGTTTTGTTTAGGCGTATATAAGTGAGACTGGTGTAAGGCGGTTTCCGAAAATGCGAAAAACGAAGGACGGTAAGCGTGTTGAAACGTGATTCAGAGCGTGTGTAGTGCGCATGTGTAAGTGCTGCGTATGTACATCAATACTGAGAAGGCTAACAAAATTCAGGAAACGACAAGATCCGAGTAAAAGTTTGGTTGGGCGTGTATAAGCGAGGCTGCTGTAAGACGGTTTCTGGAAATGCGAAAAACGAAGGACGGTAAGCGTGTTGAAACGTGATTCAGAGCGTGTGTAGTGCGCATGTGTAAGTGCTGCGTATGTACATCAATACTGAGAAGGCTAACAAAATTCAGGAAACGACAAGATCCGAGTAAAAGTTTGGTTGGGCGTGTATAAGCGAGGCTGCTGTAAGACGGTTTCTGGAAATGCGGAAAACGAAGGACGGTAAGCGTGTTGAGACGTGATTCAGAGCGTGTGTAGTGCGCATGTGTAAGTGCTGCGTACGTACATCAATACTTAGGAGGCGCAAGGAATTTCAGGAAACGACAAGAATGGGACCAACGGAGGACGTACGGAACGTGTAGAGACATGATGCCGAGCATGTGTGGTACAGCATACGTACAGTAATACTGGAAAGGTTAACAAAATTCAGTAAATGACAAGATTGAGAATATTTATAGTATTTATCAAACAAATTAGAAGGAATAATAATCCTCGAAAATCGGCATTTCTCGTCAAGCCAACCAGTATATGTCAGCATTATATTCACGCTCCCATGTTTTATGTTTTTCAGAGATAGTGGTATGGAGATTTCTGACAGAAATGATTTGTTAAAGGCCTTGCAAGCGGAGAAAGACAAAAATCGGCGACTTAAAAAACGACTTGAGGAGACACGTAAAGGTTCTAACCAGCAAAACAATTGGGTCGAGGAACCTTCCGAGGCACAATTTATGGAAGGCATCCAGCACAGTTCGTCGACTATGCGTCAAGCTAGCACGATAACCGGCAATGAATTTTCAACGATGACCTCGATGTCTTTCGCGACTCTCCAAATTATTGGTTGCAAACCAAAAGAGGGGGAGCACGAAATCGACAGAAATACTTTTGAGCGTTGGAAGGATCAGTTTGAAGCAGCGATGGAATTCGCGGGAATTACGAATGAGGGAACAAAAATGAATGCTTTCAAAATGAAGGCGGGTAATATTCTGCTGGACATGCTGCAGACGACCTCGCCAAACAATACAGTAGCAAATGCGACATTATGCCCTTATACTAATGCAATAGAGAGGTTGGAAAAATATTATAGCTCCCACAACTATTGCTACTTACAAAGACAAAAATTGAGAACAATGACGCAACTTAAGAACGAAACAGATTCAGCATATGTAAAAAGGGTAATTGAGTCCGCTAAGCTCTGCGATTATAAGGAAGAGCAACTTATCGAAACTGTGGTAGATGTAGTTCAATCGCATGCGTCAAATGTAAAGGTTCGTGCAGCGGGTAGAAAGGTCCTTAAAAAGCGTGGGTCTTTGGTAGATCTCTTAGACAAGGTGCGAACATGTGAAATAGAAAGCCTAAACGAAGAAAATTTCCAAAATCACCACCAAAGTCGTGAAAAAGACCAGATAGCGGCTGTTTCGTACGGAACTTCACCAGTGAGCACATATCGCCAAGGAATAGCCCAACGTAGTTCAAATTTTCCCCAGAAGTATGGGCAAAGACTGGCAAACACCAGTTGGATCAAAGGAGAACCATCGCAACCCATAGCTGGTCGATTTTCTACATCTAACCGCGAACAATGCTGGAGATGCTCTGGCAACTATCATTCCCCGAACAATTGCTTCGCAGTTAGTAAAAGGTGTCGTAACTGCGATGTGGTGGGCCATATCGCAAGAGCGTGTCGGAAAAATGTACAAAACAGCATTAAACGGCGTTCTACGGAGGTTGAATCATCACATGCAACAAAAACTAGGAAAATTGCAGCCTTAATGGCCACTAACGAACCAGAGGAGCCCAAGCCAGAGGAACAAGCAGTGAGTGATTACCCATTGTCCGAGGTCAACTAAGTTTATGCTTTCATTTGCTATTTTTTTAATCCTTTTTGCGGGTTTAATGGACGAAAAATTGTGTTTTCAATTTTTCTCATTTATTATTAATTCAAACCGCTCATTCATTAAAGAATTTATGTAATAAATAGAATTTCAAAGTTTACCTGTTCATTTAAATAATTATTGAATCTTACAGTAATTTAAACGATACACGTTGATTAATTGACAGACTAAGCAGATGGTGTGCGATGTCATGTTTATCTTAGTACCTTACATCAAGTGTATTTCGATTTAAATTTCCTATTTTTAGATAATGTTATCCTCTGCGATTGCAACCAGTACCGTGCAATCAACTAACACTTGGGAGAGAGGCGACTCATTATGCAATGTCGATCAAGGAACATTTGACAAAGGATGGATTATCGGATACGTAGCAGGTGTACCGGTTAATTTTATGATCGACTCAGGGGCTGATGTTAACACAATTAGTGACGACAACTTCGACCACTTGATAAAGAATAATTCTGTGAACAATCAAATTTTCAGTATCAAGAACGGGACAGATAAGCCACTTAAAGCATATGGCGTACAGGATCAAATTCCAGTATTGGCATCATTCGTTGCGGAATTATATATTTCAGAGGAGCGACCCCGTCTGCTGGAAAAGTTCTATGTTATCCCAAAAGCGAGAGCATTACTGAGCAGAGGCACAGCCATAAGATATAGCGTATTGCAGTTGGGTATAGACGTTCCTGTAAGAGATCATGTGGGCGTTAATTCCGTTCGCTTACTGCCAGGAGAGATCTTTGCTTTGTTAACAGTAGGCGAATTTCCCAAATTTAAAGTTGCTCCTGTGATGCTCAGATATGACAAACATTTACCTCCATCACGTAATGTCTTCACTAGCATACCACCAGCGTTTAGAGATGAAACAAGGAAACGGCTAAATGACTTGTTGTCTACAGGTATTATAGAGCGGGTTACGGACCAGATGGACAGAACATTTTGCTCTTCTCTTCTCGTAGTCCCGAAAGGTAAATCTGATATCCGGTTAGTTGTCGACCTTAGAGGTCCAAACAAAAACATAATAAGAAATCCATTCAAAATGCCTACGTTGGAAGCAATACTGGCAAAGCTGAATGGATCTTCATGGTTTTCGACGATAGACCTAACAAGCGCGTTTTTTCACGTAGAGCTTCACGAGGATTGCCGCCACTTAACAAATTTTTTTGCCGGAGAAGGAACATATAGATTCAAGCGTCTTCCATTTGGCCTTTGCAACTCCCCAGATATCTTTCAGGAAATTCTCCAAACCGTTGTTTTAGAGGGATGTTCCGGAACTTTAAATTATCTAGATGATATTTTAGTATACGGAAGCTCGAAAGAAGAACATGATAAACACCTACAGACAGTTCTTCAGCGTTTAGAAGATCATAATGTTAAGTTGAATAACGCAAAATGCAATTTTGGGGCAAGATCTGTCACATTCTTGGGATTCAAACTGTCCGGGGACGGTTGGAGGGTCGAAGACGACAAAAGGAAAGCGATAGAAAACGCACGCAGACCCGAAACAGTCTCAGAGGTAAAGAGTTTTCTCGGGTTAATGAATTTTACCGAGCGTTTTATCCCAAACCGAGCAGATAAAACTGAAAGATTAAGATCTCTGGCAAAAGCAAACAGCTTTTACTGGGCGGAAAGAGAAGAAGAAGAATTTAATTTTCTTAAAAGAGAGGCACTTAAGTATATCAAGAGGCTAGGCTATTTCGATTATAACGACAAGACAGAACTATTCGTAGATGCTTCTCCAATAGGCCTTGGTGCAGTCCTTATCCAATTTAGTAAAGCCGGTAAACCCAGAATTATTGCTTGTGCATCCAAGGCGCTTACAACTGCAGAGCAAAGATACCCTCAGACCCAGAAAGAAGCTCTAGCAATCGTGTGGAGTGTTGAAAGGTTCTCGTATTACCTTATAAACAAGTTCTTCACAATCAGAACAGACTCTGAGGCAAATGAATTTATTTTTGGCGGAACGCATCGCACCGGTAAACGGGCAATTACTCGAGCAGAAGCTTGGTCACTGCGTTTACTTCCATACCACTTTAAAATAGACCGAGTTCCTGGACATCTAAATGTTGCTGATGCATTGTCCAGACTGATACACGGGTCACAGGCAGACGAACCATTTGATGAAGACAACGAAAAACATATTCTCTATTCCTTGGATGCAGGTAATATGTCAATATCATGGGCAGAGATTCAGACAGCATCAGAACAAGATGAAGAACTAGCTAGAGTAAGATCAGGAATTCACCTTGGTAAATGGTCTAGAGATCTTAAGCGATTCGAATCTGAAGCTAATAATTTGAGGTCCTTGGGTCCGCTTGTATTCAAAAATGACTTGATTGTGCTACCCGGTACACTCCGTAGAACTGCTCTCAAAGTGGCTCATCGGGGTCATATAGGATGCGGAGCGACTAAAAGAATATTGAGAGAGTTCTTTTGGTGGCCTAATATGGCCAAGGAAGCAGCAACCTATGTCAGTAGATGCGAAACATGCATCACGATATCGAGGAAGAACCCGCCGATCCCGCTATCCAGTCGGAAGCTACCAGATGGACCCTGGGAAATATTACAAATCGATTTCCTGTCGTTACAAGGATGTGGAACTGGAGAATTTTTGATATGCGTTGATACGTATTCTCGTTATCTTCATATTTCCGAGATAAGAGTAACGGACGCGAAAAATACCAATTCCGCTCTTTGCAAAATCTTTTCAATTTGGGGTTTACCTTTGATTATACAAAGCGACAATGGTCCTCCGTTTCAAGGCACAGAATTTGTAGACTTTTGGGAGGCAAAGGGAGTAAGAATTCGCAAATCCATCCCTCTTTGTCCGCAGTCGAATGGAGCGGTAGAAAGACAAAATCAAGGGATAATTAAGGCAATGGCGGCAGCAAAACAAGAAGAAAGAAATTGGAGATCTGCTATGGATGAATATATTCATATCCATAACACACAAAAGTATCATTCAAGGCTAGGTGTTACTCCATTTGAACTTCTTGTTGGTTTTCGTTATAGAGGAACCTTCCCTTGTTTATGGGACACCAAACACACTCTGGATCGTGAGAATGTACGTGAGGACGACGCAGCAGCGAAGTTAGTTAGCAAACAATTCGCCGATAAACACCGAGGGGCACGGGAGAACAACATCAGCGTGGGCGATAAAGTGGTCATGGCCATCCCACAAAGAACAAAGACAGACCCAACTTTTAGTAACGAAGAATATATAGTAATTAGCAGAGAGGGTGCAAAAGTGGTTATTATAAGTACTACCGGGGTGAAGGTAACAAGAAACGTAAAAGACGTTAAACGAAAACAAATTCAAGAATATCGCTCTAATGACGAGGATGAAGAAGAACAAACCACAATAACAGGTAAAACTAGCAACAAAATGGAACTGCCAAATAGGCCTACAAGAAGCGTACGGATGCCAGACAGATTTAAGGATTCTCTAATGTACCACGTCATCGAAACCGATACAGATATGCAGGAATTATTACTTAATTAAAAAACAGTAGTAAACACACATTTTATGCAAATTGAAAATAACATTTTATATAGTTGAGGGTAGAAGAGGGGAAATATGTAGTGGTGGAGAGGAGTTCTGGAGAATAAAAATGGAAAAAAGTTGTAAGGATTGAAGAACAGGGAATGAACGCACGAAACACGTAAGAAACAGAAATGTGTACAAAAAAAAAACAAAAAAACAAATAAGACTCACAGCGAAAATAACGTTCATTATTACTAAATTTAAAATAGGGCGAAATATGGAGAGAAGGAGAGAGCGGAAGAGTGAGATAGGATAGCTATACGCGGGCGAAATGGAAATCAGGAGCCAATGATTCGAACAGCGAAGACAGACCGTCAGTCTTATGGTTAAACTTAAGGAGTAAAGTACCAAGGGAAGCTACAGAAGAAAATAAAAATGATGAACGATCACGACACCAAAAAGACACCGACACCGGTTTCCGGTTTATAAATATTTGTTTCTCCTCGCGTTCGGTGCACAAAGCTCGCCCGATCCAAGTTGACAGTTGACAGCTGTCAATGTTCGCCGCCCGATGGAGGCGGCGGAGTCGTCCTTCGTGGCGGTCAGGTCCGGGTTGTCAAAGCTGCTTAAGCAACGCTCTTTCGCAGTACACAACCCGTGGTACGCGTGTATTTACTAAATTAATAAATAAAGCAGTTTCTGTCGTGTAACGTGGTTCGGTTGTCTTCATATCGTGGTTGTGGTTTCCCGTGGCCTTCGTACATACAGCATCCAGCAGTGCTATCCTTACCGAAGAACATTCGAAGATGCCGTTCATGGTTTGTACAGTTACCGATCGTACTTGCCCATCTGCCGCTTTTCTCACCCCGATTATCCATCCCTTCAGCCAGCTATTTCGCGGAAGCTGTTCGTCGGCAATAACAACGATGTCATCCACTTCCAGCCGTTTAATAGGTGTGTTCCATTTCGATCGTCGAGTAATCTGTGGGAGATAATCATGAACCTACCTTTTCCAGAACAAATCGGTTAACGCCTGAGATGCTACCCAGTTGCTCTTTACAGCGCATGAGCTGTCATTTAAGGGAATCCAAGATCTAACAGCGTTACTGGATCCAACCAGAAAATGATTGGGTGTTAACACTGGTGATTCGTGCTCATCTAAGGGTACTGCTGTTTTCTATTTCCACAAGGGTATGTTCAATGTCTCGTGGCTTGGCCGTTTCTCTTTTATAACTACTGCGAGGTTCTTCTTCGCGCTTTGGATCAGTCGGTCCCATGCGCCATGCATGTGAGGCGCAGATATAGTATAAAAGTGCCATGTAATACCCGATGTAGTGAGGCCTGCTGCTATGCTCGTGTGATATGGGTCATGTTCGAATTCATGCACGATTTTGCTAGCGCCCTGGAACTTAGTACCCCGGTTGCTATAAGTCGCCCTTCTTGCCCATATATTCCGTATTGCCATAATGCATGAGTCGGTGCATAGCGACATTGCCACCTCTATGTGGATTACTCGGGTGGTGAGGTATGTGTATGTGAACGTTGATTTTGGGTAAAGTTTCCTCAAAACGTAAGGAAAATGAAATACCCAAGAAAGAAGAGCAAAGTTGTGATTGGAAAGGTCAAAGAAGCCTGAAGGTAGGGAATGTTCTTGCAAATGAGCATATTTTAGTGTTTCGTCAAATGATGAGTAATAACTCATCACCGGTTCTATGTGGGTCGAGGAAGCAACCTGATTACTCCCCGGGTCATGCTTCGCCTGGCTGTCTGTTTCAATTCGTTGATTTGCCAAATTGTATGCTTGATGTTAGTAGCGATACTCTGTCAAATTAGAATACTTGTTTGGATTGTCGCTGAGCGTATTGTGGGATGTGTTGAAACTCAAATTTAGCGATGGTGCTCCACAAGTCCCAAGATCACAAGATTAGTGGTGGCATAATTGCTTTTCCAGGCAGGCTTCTAATGCTCTTCTTTTTTATCTTTCTTGCTCTTTCGAATGTAGAAGCGAACATATTTTCACCAGCTAATATTGTCATCTGGTTGGATTTGGTCGTTATTGTGCTCGCACCGAATATACCGCTGGAACTAGAGAGCTTTTTTGGAACGAATGAGGTGCAGTTGCCAAACTTAAATGGTATCTTTAGTTGTAGTGTTGAGAGATTGTTGCTTACTAAGCGATCCTCAGAAGGAACTTTGTAGCTGTTCGATGCTAATGACTTTGGTGATTTTCCGACGGTAGCATTTGCATCGGTGCTGTTACAGATCAGATCAGATCTTCTTTCGTCCTAGCCTCCGAGATGGATGCCATCTCGTCGGCCGTCAGGATGCCGTCCCTCGTGGAATCCGCGGTGCTTCCATTGGATGCAGACTCGAGTAGACTTCTCGGGTCGGCTTCCGCTCGTCGCCTTTCACGAAAGAGACGGACTCTCTCTCGTCCACTTTCGAGTCCTCTCGCTGTCCGCGGGGTTGGTGGTGGTGAAGGAAGCCGGCTATGCCGGCGTTGTTGTGTCGCCAACTTCCGGGCCGCGTTACGTCGCTCGTTTCGCGAAGCGACCACCAGTTCGTGGCTCGTTCGACCGACGGGCTCCGTCAGGCTCCCACGTTCCGCGTTCCACGCTTCCTGTAACTCTGACGTGTCTTTTTCGCCATCTCAGCGATCCTATTCCGCTCTGCCTGTCCCTTCAGAAGATGGGACAGCAGGTTGTCTGGAGACACAGGATCGGAGCCGTCCTCGTGCAGAAGTCGCAGGCATGCATCCGCGAACCTAGGGCATTCGAATATCGCATGCTTCACCGTCTCAGGGACGCCGGGAGATCTCAGGCAATCCGGGGACTCCGTGAACTTCATAACGTGCAGGTATTCACGAAAAAATCCGTGTCCGGACAACACCTGCGTCAGAAGTCGACGACTCCATGTTTCCGTGACTGCCACGCCACGAGTCCCACGAGCTTTGCCACGTTGTGAGCGTAGCCAACCGCTCCTCATTGCGGAGTTACGAGGTGGTGAGGGTCCTTGCGCCCTCCTGCTGCCGTTGATAACACCGCGCGTCTTTTTTTACCAGCAAGCATATAGGAACTATGCCCGCCAGTACTACCGCCGTCTTGTATCTGGTGGTACGGAGGCCGCATGATGCTCGTATCGCTGTCATCCTTTGAACTCGATCCAGTAGATCAGATCAGATCTGTATCAGCTTCCTGTCCTTCGATCGTATCGGCCTGATAATAGGGTTGCAACGGCATTTAATTTATCAGTGGTGAAACCGGTGGATATGTTTTTTCATCGTCTATAGCCCATACGGCAGGCGTTCTTGCAATATCTCTTGACTTAATGCTGACAGGATGTGACGTTTGAAAATTTCCATCAACTCATCATTAATTTCTTGATTGGTCATATGAGGCAATTTGTTGACAACTTTTTGTTCGTCGTATTCTATCATTAGTTCCTTCGTACGCCGTGCTAGGTAAGACAGGGTGGGCGGATTTGAAACTTCATCCAACCCTCGCTTTGAGGAAAAGATAAAACACCGTCTGCAACGAGTTGCCTATTTACAGATTTTACTTTATTACAACTCTCAAAGAAAAGGATCAAACACGTTGTAACAACTTCCGCTGAAGTGTCACACGGAACAAGAAACGTTAGCTACAAACTTCATAGCCACTGTGGGATAACCGCACAGTGGTCATGCTGCAGATATTGATCCTCAATACTCCTGCTCAATCTCTTTGAACCTAAAGATCCTAAAGCTTCACGCAAATGTACAAATACACTGGGCGGCAAACCTTTCGTCATCAAATCCGCTAGCTGATTCCTCGTTGGAATGTACATAATTTTAATCTTCGCTTCTTCTACCAACTCCCGTATGAAGTTATACTTTATGTCAACATGTTTTAGTCGTCGACTATCTTTCGGCTCTTCTGAAGGTAGGGAATGTTCTTGCAAATGAGCATATTTTAGTGTCTAGTGAAGTCTGAAGGTAGGGAATGTTCTTGCAAATGAGCATATTTTATTGTTTCGTCAAATGATGAGTAATAACTCATCACCGGTTCTATGTGGGTCGTGGAAGCAACCTGATTACTCCCCGGGTCATGCTTCGCCTGGCTGTCTGTTTCAATTTGTTGATTTGCCAAATTGTATGCTTGATGTTAGTAGCGATACTCTGTCAAATTAGAATACTTGTTTGGATTGTCGCTGAGCGTATTGTGGGATGTGTTGAAACTCAAATTTAGCGATGGTGCTCCACAAGTCCCAAGATCACAAGATTAGTGGTGGCATAATTGCTTTTCCAGGCAGGCTTCTAATGCTCTTCTTTTTTATCTTTCTTGCTCTTTCGAATGTAGAAGCGAACATATT
Source organism: Anopheles moucheti (assembly GCF_943734755.1). Classification (NCBI taxonomy): domain Eukaryota; kingdom Metazoa; phylum Arthropoda; class Insecta; order Diptera; family Culicidae; genus Anopheles; species Anopheles moucheti. The sequence continues at coordinate 45,818,903 of NC_069140.1, forward strand.
TTCACCAGCTAATATTGTCATCTGGTTGGATTTGGTCGTTATTGTGCTCGCACCGAATATACCGCTGGAACTAGAGAGCTTTTTTGGAACGAATGAGGTGCAGTTGCCAAACTTAAATGGTATCTTTAGTTGTAGTGTTGAGAGATTGTTGCTTACTAAGCGATCCTCAGAAGGAACTTTGTAGCTGTTCGATGCTAATGACTTTGGTGATTTTCCGACGGTAGCATTTGCATCGGTGCTGTTACAGATCAGATCAGATCTTCTTTCGTCCTAGCCTCCGAGATGGATGCCATCTCGTCGGCCGTCAGGATGCCGTCCCTCGTGGAATCCGCGGTGCTTCCATTGGATGCAGACTCGGGTAGACTTCTCGGGTCGGCTTCCGCTCGTCGCCTTTCACGAAAGAGACGGACTCTCTCTCGTCCACTTTCGAGTCCTCTCGCTGTCCGCGGGGTTGGTGGTGGTGAAGGAAGCCGGCTATGCCGGCGTTGTTGTGTCGCCAACTTCCGGGCCGCGTTACGTCGCTCGTTTCGCGAAGCGACCACCAGTTCGTGGCTCGTTCGACCGACGGGCTCCGTCAGGCTCCCACGTTCCGCGTTCCACGCTTCCTGTAACTCTGACGTGTCTTTTTCGCCATCTCAGCGATCCTATTCCGCTCTGCCTGTCCCTTCAGAAGATGGGACAGCAGGTTGTCTGGAGACACAGGATCGGAGCCGTCCTCGTGCAGAAGTCGCAGGTATGCATCCGCGAACCTAGGGCATTCGAATATCGCATGCTTCACCGTCTCAGGGACGCCGGGAGATCTCAGGCAATCCGGGGACTCCGTGAACTTCATAACGTGCAGGTATTCACGAAAAAATCCGTGTCCGGACAACACCTGCGTCAGAAGTCGACGACTCCATGTTTCCGTGACTGCCACGCCACGAGTCCCACGAGCTTTGCCACATTGTGAGCGTAGCCAACCGCTCCTCATTGCGGAGTTACGAGGTGGTGAGGGTCCTTGCGCCCTCCTGCTGCCGTTGATAACACCGCGCGTCTTTTTTTACCAGCAAGCATATAGGAACTATGCCCGCCAGTACTACCGCCGTCTTGTATCTGGTGGTACGGAGGCCGCATGATGCTCGTATCGCTGTCATCCTTTGAACTCGATCCAGCAGATCAGATCAGATCTGTATCAGCTTCCTGTCCTTCGATCGTATCGGCCTGATAATAGGGTTGCAATGGCATTTAATTTATTAGAGGTGAAACCGGTGGATATGTCTTTTCATCGTCTATCGCTCATACGGCAGGCGTTCTTGCAATATCTCTTGACTTAATGCTGACAGGTTGTGACGTTTGAAAATTTCCATCAACTCATCATTAATTTCTTGATTGGTCATATGAGGCAATTTGTTGACAACTTTTTGTTCGTCGTATTCTATCATTAGTTCCTTCGTACGCCGTGCTAGGTAAGACAGGGTGGGCGGATTTGAAACTTCATCCAACCCTCGCTTTGAGGAAAAGATAAAACACCGTCTGCAACGAGTTGCCTATTTACAGATTTTACTTTATTACAACTCTCAAAGAAAAGGATCAAACACGTTGTAACAACTTCCGCTGAAGTGTCACACGGAACAAGAAACGTTAGCTACAAACTTCATAGCCACTGTGGGATAACCGCACAGTGGTCATGCTGCAGATATTGATCCTCAATACTCCTGCTCAATCTCTTTGAACCTAAAGCTCCTAAAGCTTCACGCAAATGTACAAATACACTGGGCGGCAAACCTTTCGTCATCAAATCCGCTAGCTGATTCCTCGTTGGAATGTACATAATTTTAATCTTCGCTTCTTCTACCAACTCCCGTATGAAGTTATACTTTATGTCAACATGTTTTAGTCGTCGACTATCTTTCGGCTCTTCTGCTACACGAATGCATGACTGGTTGTCTTCGTAGTACGTTACAGCTCCTATTATTTCGATTCCCAAATCGATCAACAATCTACGCAACCAAATTCCATCGCAAACCGTTGTACATAACGCCATGAATTCAGCTTCAGCTTGTGTTGTAAATGCGTTTGTTTTGATAACGCTTACGCCCTACAACAGCCGTCTGCTGTTGTAGAGCTTCGAGAGCAGAAACAACGGTGGGACAGTGCCCACCATTATTATAGCGGCGGTTGCGATGGCGCCCTGGGAAAAAAGGGATAAATAGAGCCGAAGGACGCGCCCTCGGTCTCTTTTAACCGCGACTGTTTGCTGAAATAAAACACTAATTTTGTGATTCTTCTGTAAACTAAGATATCGTACAGAATTAATTTTGGACTTTCGCGGCATTCTCAACAGCTTGCTTGATGACAACGCAACGGATTGTTGCTTCCTAGTCAGCCATATTACAGTACCTCCGAATACTCGCAAAATACCACCAGAAATAGATCGTCTGTCATTCACATCATTGCCCCAATCCGCATCAGAATAAGCAATCATCGCCTTCGCTTGTTCTCCACCTCGAAACTCTAAACCGATGTCAAGTATTCCCTTGATGTAACGAAGGACTCGCTTCAAGTAAACCCAATGCTGCTCAGTAGGACAACTTTGATGTTGACTCAGCAGATTAACTGCTGCACATAAATCTGCTCGGGAGCTTTGAGCCACATAGGCTAGACAGCCAATCAATTCTTGGTATGGTTGATTCGTAACTCGTAACAACTTCCGCTGAAGTGTCACACGGAACAAGAAACGTCAGCTACAAACTTCATAGCCACTGTGGGATAACCGCACAGTGGTCATGCTGCAGATATTGATCCTCAATACTCCTGCTCAATCTCTTTGAACCTAAAGCTCCTAAAGCTTCACGCAAATGTACAAATACACTGGGCGGCAAACCTTTCGTCATCAAATCCGCTAGCTGATTCCTCGTTGGAATGTACATAATTTTAATCTTCACTTCTTCTACCAACTCCCGTATGAAGTTATACTTTATGTCAACATGTTTTAGTCGTCGACTATCTTTCGGCTCTTCTGAAGGTAGGGAATGTTCTTGCAAATGAGCATATTTTAGTGTCTAGTGAAGTCTGAAGGTAGGGAATGTTCTTGCAAATGAGCATATTTTAGTGTTTCGTCAAATGATGAGTAATAACTCATCACCGGTTCTATGTGGGTCGTGGAAGCAACCTGATTACTCCCCGGGTCATGCTTCGCCTGGCTGTCTGTTTCAATTCGTTGATTTGCCAAATTGTATGCTTGATGTTAGTAGCGATACTCTGTCAAATTAGAATACTTGTTTGGATTGTCGCTGAGCGTATTGTGGGATGTGTTGAAACTCAAATTTAGCGATGGTGCTCCACAAGTCCCAAGATCACAAGATTAGTGGTGGCATAATTGCTTTTCCAGGCAGGCTTCTAATGCTCTTCTTTTTTATCTTTCTTGCTCTTTCGAATGTAGAAGCGAACATATTTTCACCAGCTAATATTGTCATCTGGTTGGATTTGGTCGTTATTGTGCTCGCACCGAATATACCGCTGGAACTAGAGAGCTTTTTTGGAACGAATGAGGTGCAGTTGCCAAACTTAAATGGTATCTTTAGTTGTAGTGTTGAGAGATTGTTGCTTACTAAGCGATCCTCAGAAGGAACTTTGTAGCTGTTCGATGCTAATGACTTTGGTGATTTTCCGACGGTAGCATTTGCATCGGTGCTGTTACAGATCAGATCAGATCTTCTTTCGTCCTAGCCTCCGAGATGGATGCCATCTCGTCGGCCGTCAGGATGCCGTCCCTCGTGGAATCCGCGGTGCTTCCATTGGATGCAGACTCGAGTAGACTTCTCGGGTCGGCTTCCGCTCGTCGCCTTTCACGAAAGAGACGGACTCTCTCTCGTCCACTTTCGAGTCCTCTCGCTGTCCGCGGGGTTGGTGGTGGTGAAGGAAGCCGGCTATGCCGGCGTTGTTGTGTCGCCAACTTCCGGGCCGCGTTACGTCGCTCGTTTCGCAAAGCGACCACCAGTTCGTGGCTCGTTCGACCGACGGGCTCCGTCAGGCTCCCACGTTCCGCGTTCCACGCTTCCTGTAACTCTGACGTGTCTTTTTCGCCATCTCAGCGATCCTATTCCGCTCTGCCTGTCCCTTCAGAAGATGGGACAGCAGGTTGTCTGGAGACACAGGATCGGAGCCGTCCTCGTGCAGAAGTCGCAGGCATGCATCCGCGAACCTAGGGCATTCGAATATCGCATGCTTCACCGTCTCAGGGACGCCGGGAGATCTCAGGCAATCCGGGGACTCCGTGAACTTCATAACGTGCAGGTATTCACGGAAAAATCCGTGTCCGGACAACACCTGCGTCAGAAGTCGACGACTCCATGTTTCCGTGACTGCCACGCCACGAGTCCCACGAGCTTTGCCACATTGTGAGCGTAGCCAACCGCTCCTCATTGCGGAGTTACGAGGTGGTGAGGGTCCTTGCGCCCTACTGCTGCCGTTGATAACACCGCGCGTCTTTTTTTACCAGCAAGCATATAGGAACTATGCCCGCCAGTATTACCGCCGTCTTGTATCTGGTGGTACGGAGGCCGCATGATGCTCGTATCGCTGTCATCCTTTGAACTCGATCCAGCAGATCAGATCAGATCTGTATCAGCTTCCTGTCCTTCGATCGTATCGGCCTGATAATAGGGTTGCAATGGCATTTAATTTATTAGAGGTGAAACCGGTGGATATGTCTTTTCATCGTCTATCGCTCATACGGCAGGCGTTCTTGCAATATCTCTTGACTTAATGCTGACAGGTTGTGACGTTTGAAAATTTCCATCAACTCATCATTAATTTCTTGATTGGTCATATGAGGCAATTTGTTGACAACTTTTTGTTCGTCGTATTCTATCATTAGTTCCTTCGTACGCCGTGCTAGGTAAGACAGGGTGGGCGGATTTGAAACTTCATCCAACCCTCGCTTTGAGGAAAAGATAAAACACCGTCTGCAACGAGTTGCCTATTTACAGATTTTACTTTATTACAACTCTCAAAGAAAAGGATCAAACACGTTGTAACAACTTCCGCTGAAGTGTCACACGGAACAAGAAACGTCAGCTACAAACTTCATAGCCACTGTGGGATAACCGCACAGTGGTCATGCTGCAGATATTGATCCTCAAATTGATCGCAATCCATTCTTTCTTTTGGACTGTCAGAGGAGAGAATCATAGAGAACCCACATCCTTAGCCAAGGAAGTCTGCTCGAACAGGAATCACCATAATAAGGGAACTGCCCGATTCGCCGGAGCGCCTACGGACTAACAACTCCTCAAGCCTCAGAAACCTATGCCGGATGGCCCGTTAAGACATTTACGTCAGTATAGGCCCTCTGGGTACATTTGTCCAGGCGTTTGAATCCAAACAGGAGTCATGCAACTACCTGTGCGTCAGCTTACTCTCCTCGCGATCGGAAAAGCACGGTCTGCGTATAGACTACAGGATGGAGAGGCTGCTCCTCCATTTTTTCCTCATAGTCACCCTTCGCGCACTCTACCTCACGAGTCTGCTGCTGCAGTGGCGGGTTTGCCCACGTGGCGCACCCCTACAGCGGCGCATACCACGATGTCTACGAACCGAAAACCCCCCGCAAGGAGAATGAAGACGGCCTCAAGCGTTCAACTGACGTAGACACTGATTTGTACACTTGCCACAAAGTACACCTGTCAACTACCACAGTTGACTTTCATGTTCAAAGCCGGTTGGTGTACCTGCGACCACCCAGTTTGTGTGCGGGGAGCTAACTAGTGAGGACTAAGCAATTAGAGGGATACCTATTCTCGATTCAGAATCCCTCCCTACTCGGGGTTGATACCATTCGTCTCACGTTTGTTAGCAATGGCCAAGACACCAATGACCTTAAACCCTCACCTTTACACTTCGCTTCATGCAGATCAAGGTCGTAGTTGTGTGAGCGAGACTCCGGATAACTAGTCCATGAGGAGAACTTGACCAAGGAATTACCTGTGCTTGCTTGAATTTCTACACGTGTGCACCGTGTGTATCTCCACTTCCAGTTCCTACATCGACGACGATGACGATGACCACGAATCACCAGTGTTAACACCCAATCATTTTCTGGTTGGATCCAGTAACGCTGTTAGATCTTGGATTCCCTTAAATGACAGCTCATGCGCTGTAAAGAGAAACTGGGTAGCATCTCAGGCGTTAACCGATTTGTTCTGGAAAAGGTAGGTTCATGATTATCTCCCACAGATTACTCGACGATCGAAATGGAACACACCTATTAAACGGCTGGAAGTGGATGACATCGTTGTTATTGCCGACGAACAGCTTCCGCGAAATAGCTGGCTGAAGGGATGGATAATCGGGGTGAGAAAAGCGGCAGATGGGCAAGTACGATCGGTAACTGTACAAACCATGAACGGCATCTTCGAATGTTCTTCGGTAAGGATAGCACTGCTGGATGCTGTATGTACGAAGGCCACGGGAAACCACAACCGCGATATGAAGACAACCGAACCACGTTACACGACAGAAACTGCTTTATTTATTAATTTAGTAAATACACGCGTACCACGGGTTGTGTACTGCGAAAGAGCGTTGCTTAAGCAGCTTTGACAACCCGGACCTGACCGCCACCAAAATCATCATTGAAGACGTTGGGAGCTTTTCTGGATACCGATGATCTACTCCGAGTTGGTAGTCGCTTGAACCGCGCTAGATATATGGTACAGCAGAAATTATAGCATCCTTTAGCTATATCAAGCAACTCTCGTCTGTCGAGGTTGATATCGGATTATTACCATCGTACAACATTACACGGCGGCCCAATAATGACACTTAGTGCGATGCGTCGAGAGTTCTGGACCATTCCAGGACCTTCTTTGGTGAACGGCGTGTGTCGGAGTTAGTTCAACAACCACCTGGAGAGTTGCCGATTTCGCGTGTGACGCCAGCACGACCGTTCTCAATCGTAGGCATTGTTTTTTTATGATCCCATCTATTTGAAACCTGTTCATTGGTCTGTTTGCTGTAATTTGTATTTTTGTCTGTTTTGTTGTAGGTCTTTGGGAGATCAGAGTTAAGGCTACAAAACGAGTGCTCCTGACGGTGGTAGGCATTCGTCAATTGGCATATGGTGAGATGGCGACGATGTTGGCGCAGGTGGAGGCTCAGCTGAATAGTCGACCGTTGACACATTTAATGGATAACCCTGAGGAGGTGAACGTTTTAACTCCGAGTCACTTTCTGATTGGAGCACCGATCAATGCGTTACCGGAACCTGATTTGGTTGAAATACCAGCCAATGGGATGCGTGGGTATGAAACGATTAGGCAGATGATTCAGAATGGAATCATACTATCATATTACGAGTACTGGAAACGTTGGCGAACTGAGTATAAAAAAAATAATAAATAATAAAAATAATAATAAAAATCAGCGTAGAAAGCCAGGAATTAAGTTAAAGGTTGGCCAAATGGTTTTGTTAAAGGAGGATGCGAAAACTCCACACTATTGGACAGAGCGTGTAGCGGATATTTTTCCGGGACACGATTGGATTGTTCGGGTAGTTAACGTACTAACTAAGGGAGAAGTTTATGAAAGACTCTTTAGTTTTTAGTTCAGTTTAATATTTTTTTGTCAAACCACTGGAGGACAAAATAAACATGAATTGAATTGAATTGAACGTATCGACCTTTTTTTTTAGTATGTGGAATATGCTACAGGAGGAGCCTCAGCTGGTAAGGGAGACGGGTATGAAATAATAGTCGATCTGGAAGTTAGTGTGAAGGTGCATGAAAGAATTGTATGTTAAAACGATTGTTTCCGTTTTCCACTAAGGTGTTATGTTATATAAATCGGAATAAAATGCTAGAAAAATGCCAATCGCTCCCCAACATTTACTACAAGTCGTCGAGAGTTTTATTTTCGGGTACTCACATATATCCTCTCTTTCGGTTTCCGAAACGCGCAATCGTTTGTAATCATGTTTCACTGCTAGTGTTTCACTTTATTGTAAATTCCGTGTTCTCGATGATGGTTGTTTGTTTTGCTGAATTCAGTAGTTACAATCAGAGTTTTACGCCTCGGTCATGAGATGAGTTCTTCTGTGTGTGTATTTTTTGTTTGCCTGTTCACAACTCCTTTTGAAGGACGTTGATAGTTATTCTAGTGCAAGCTGAACTCTTGCACATTTTCTATTACTATTTCCGTTCAACTAAAGTACGTCGCTTAAAGTGCCTTTTCATTTACTCATTTGTTCACTTACTACACACATCACGTTACACATACACATCCGCACACGCACGGATTGTGTTTACTTTGAATGTTATTTATTCCTAATCCGCTACATAACTACCCATTTTGGGTTTATAACGCCGCTCTAGCACTACTAACCACAGATGGGAGCCAATGGACGATGGCGCCCGCTTAGAGGGATCTAATTCCGGGGTTTGGATCGGACGACGCAACACAAAAGAAGCTCTACTTATGATCGTGAGTAATCGGAGATACTGCTACTGGTCTACTGGTTTGGGGCCTAGCTCTTCTGCACCGCTTCGCACGTTTAGTGCGTTGCGAATTAAAAATAAGAACCACTGCTTGGAAGATGAACGTTGAGTTGAGTGTAATATGACACTAACAACGCGTTGCACTTGACGTTGTCTACTCATGTGCTTTTTTCAACAAATCAACACTCAAAATCACATTTACATTGGTATTGCGTATTTTCCCTATCTTGCCAACCACACAAAACTGAATGTTTCATCTTTCCATGACACTCACCACCTTGCGCCTGATCAATACAGACCTTTTTTCCTGCTCAGCACTACTCATCAGTTCCGGTTAGTAAAATGAAAACATACGAATACGAATAATATGCGAATGACTATATACTTGTAAAAGGTAATAAGGTAAATTAGATCAACAGAAAGCGACGATTGCCAGGTTGATGTTGATGATAGCCGCAAGGCTAAACTAAGGCAATGCAATACACAGTATGCCGGGGGCTTAAGGGGCACCTAGCAAAAGAAAGTTCACAATCGGAAGTTTGTTAATTTTAACTCATTCGAGAGTCTCATATCTTGCAGCGGAGCAAGTCACGTACAAGATAATCGACCAGGGTTGATATAGTGGTTGTATTGCGCATTAGCTCTTGCGTTACACGGCATCGTCGGGAACGTTCCAAATCTTAAAAAAAAAACAAAATCCTTGCTCTTTTTTCCTTTTCTTGCTGTTATGCTTACATATATATGTACTCTATATCACGTGTGTAAGCGACATCAATATGGTCGCACATTATGCTGGCTCTGATGATAAATGATAGGTGTATCGGTAGTGCTCTTTTTTAGTTCTTCCGCGTGTACAGCGGGTAATTCACACTCCAATTTGCTATCCTGTTTAAAATTATCCTAAAACACACATCGCCTTTCGTAGCCCCCACCACGGCTACACTACACACACGCACCTTCTGCTTTTTTCCACGCATTTAACCGTTTATCTACACAATGTGGCTATTGTTGCCATTCGTGTCGTGCCACCGTTGCCGACGCGAACGCCTCGGGACGCGTCTATTGCTATCACCGGATGCAGGTTCGGTTGGTGGTGGTGATGGTGTTGGTGCTGCTGTCGCTGCTGCTACCCCGCCGACCGGGTTAAAATTCACGTTCGGCAATGCGATCACACCGATACGGGCTCCGACGCTGGTCGAGGGCATGTCCGGTGCTGAGCGGAACTGACGATGCTTTGTCCTGTCGCGGCGCATTGCATCGAGCAGCTCGTCATCGGTCGTATCCTCCGAACCGTGGAACGAACCGGACAGATGCGCATTGAGGATGTTGTTACCGGTACCTAACGGTGAGGTGGGATTTCCCGGCGAAGACGATGGTGGCTGGTTGGGCGGTGGCTCCTGTTGAATGTCGGCTACGTTTTCGGCCTGCGTCGAAGATCTTGTGAAAAATCTATCAAATCGAAGAGATATACTATTAATGAACTGTAGCATTTCGTTTCTTTTCCCCTATCTCTTGTTCAATTTTACCTTTGGAAAAACCTCCAACGGGGGAAGGAAACCACATTGTCACCAATCGGACTATAAGGTGATTCGTTTAATGGTTGCTGTTGCTGCTGTTGTTGGGAGGAAGTACGGCCACGCAACAACCAACGTGCACTTGGTACATTTCGATCATCCAACAGCTCGTCGTCATCGTCCGATGGTGGCACTTCCATCACATGGCTGCTGGGAACAGCATTCTGCTGGAGTTGTTGCTGTTCCCTTTGCGGTGAAGCACCTTGCGCCGTTGCACCACCTGCGTCCCTTGATGGTGGGACCGTATTGCCGGGAGTGACTGGTGTGGAAGACGATGTCGCAGGAGGCGCGGTTACTACTGCTGCTGCAGCAGCACCACCACCGCTACTCGCTCCACTGTTATCCGACGAGTTTAGCAGTGGTGTCGATTCGTCCGCATTCGTAGAGGACATGCTGTCGCTGGAGTAGCGTCGTTGACGTGCTTCCCCGCGTATAATTACCTTCCGTTTACAAATAGGACAAACGCGGCGATTCTTTGTCAACCAAGGATCGATGCAGATCGCGTGATATGCTGAAAACAGTTGAAAAGATCGCATTATAGCACGGCCGCAAGCGAATATGGCACTCCAGTGGCTTACCATGCCGACAGGGCAACACCCGCAATCGCTCGTTTTCAACAAAATCTTCCAGACAGATGGCACAAACGTCGAAATTCATGCCTTTGGCAAACTTTACAATTCCGATCCGTCGGAGCACACGGGCAGGCAACCGATGCCGCATCCGTCGACGGCGTTCACGAATGCAACGGATAATCATGAACAGCACCTGCAAGACACGCTACCAAAAATCAGCGGGAAAAACACACGTACAGTTGGCCACAGGATAAATCGGACACCTACTCGGTTTTCGTTAGACCTACACACGCAGTGCTGTGTACAATGTGCCGTACTATTCAATTATTATTACATGTTCTCTAAGCATTAACTTGTAAACTTAACATTAGGCAAATGAGTGAAGTTTGTGAGAAACTGACCGCACCAGCAAGTGTCCGACTGTTACCGAATGGCCCATTAATGTGAAAGCATGCGCAAATGCGGTTAACAAAATCCACCTTCATTCGTGGATCATTGTCGTCTATTCGCGGTACTTACCATAATGATAAAGCACAACCCAACTACAATGGCGAACGGAATAATCAGATTGTTGCTAATGTTGAACGGGATGTCATCGGTGATGACAAGTGCGTAACCTCGATCGTACAGGTACATCTCGATGATGCTGCGTCCGCTGCTTTCGCCCACAAACACCGACGGGATGAGCAGATCCTGCGGATGGTTGGCAGACATATGCTCTGTGAACAAGAAACAAAGAAGTTTATTTTATTTAGAAACGAATCAAGCATTGCAGGAAATCTTCGCTTTATTTGATCCCAAACCTACCCAAATCGTTACTGCCCACGTTGTGTACAATGACCATGGCATATCCAGCCTGTTGGGCATTTCGTACCTTCACCTCGAACGAACAGTTGTAGCTATTGGAAAAAAATGAAACGTAAACTTATGAGATTAACATCTCCCACAGCACAAAGTGTAAACTTTAGAGGAAGAAATTTTACCGAGAAATCACTACCGCAAATTTGCTCGTCGAATTCGGTGCGGCGCTCATTTCCATACAACCATCCGGTGGATCGGCTTTGTCGGCCAGAACCTTCAGCCCGGAATCAGGAATGTCACCCCCAAAGGTGGCCGGAAGGTCGCGAAATTCTTCGATGATCTACGAAGAAACCAAAAACAAAAAAAAAACGGGGAGGCATTAATGGACAGAAATAATACTAATGTTCAAACACAGGGCCGTATAAGCTTATTGGCGTACGAAGAGGAGACAAGTCATAATCGCGTGGACACAATTGTTTGCTATTTGAACCGTAACCGACATCGTAAAGCATTTTTTTCTTTCCGTCATCCAAATTGTGCGATGCTTGCATTATCATAAAACTGTTAATAACAGTAAAATCACTCGCAACGGACTGCTGATATGGCGCAAACGTGTGTCATACTATCTGTCAGAGCTATCAAAACCAACGAATGAAGAAAGAGTACATCAGTAGAGATGATAGGGAAAGAGCGCAAAAGCAGGCACAGAAAGACAGGAATTATTCCTACTGCTGAAGGAATCCGTCCCGGTGTTGGTCTTTCACACGACGGGATCGGTAGCAAATCCCATTCCCGTAAAAATTATGTGGTCGTATTTAGTTTTGACCCGCAAACGCCCTGTAATCTCATTTTCAACTAGTGGTGGCATGTTGTAACACGTTGCACAGCTAGTCGGTATGTTCCGAGTGACCTTAGACATTGCTTTCGCATTAGACAGAATTGGGGCAGATTTGTTATTGCTACTGCACGATTACGTACGTTATCATTGCGTTCACAATAACCGCAAACGGACATTTGATAGTAAATAAATGTTTTTAAATGTTCAAAAAGAATTGTATCAGTTCATATTTTCAAATGTTGCGCTTAGCAACATCTCCAAACGGCTTACTACTGTTTCATTGCAAAGTAATCGATCACGAACTACGTGCAAGTTAAATTTAGTCGGCTGTCACAACAAAACTTCCAAAGTGTTTACGGTTTGTTTAACCACTCGCTTAACACCAATTGAAAGTACACTTTGCAAGGTAACCAGACAAATAATAATAACATTAAAAAAATCCCACACAGCTGGACAGCTGGAACACAAATTGTACAAATTCGCAACAAATACAACATCTTTCTCTTGCCCGTCCCGATTCCAGACTATGTCCTCGGATCGATGCAAAGACGATAACCTTTATCCAGAGATAAGCAAAGGTGCCTTCTTCCTCTGCTGATAACAGCCCGAATGAACAAAGCGGGTTAGTTGGCCTCATTCTGTATAACATTTAGCTTTTAGTTTATTCTTGGCGCACCATCGCAGATAATAACATGTCTGTGTCCTTCGAAGATACCCCAATGGTACTGAACCTTGCTAAAGCAATATTCTCTGTGTCTCCGAAAAGCTATTAGTTTTCGGTTCATGATCGCGTTTCACACCTTACCTGATCGTTCTGCATCTGATAGACAAGAATGTCCGCTTGGGCGCATGGTATCAGCTGCAGCATCATCAGGACCATTGCGACCAACAGCATCACTCGATGATGACGCGAGGATTGGCGATGATTAGCGAGGGTTTTGTTCCGTTGTCGATGGTACCGGTTTTGATGCTGGCCATTCGGTATACGCTCCGAACCGTCCGGCATTATCACCAACTCTGGCGGCATGCTTATTCCGATTATGCTTCGCTATAGGGCGAACACCCTTACGCTGATAATCGGCTGTACTATATATAAGTTCTTGGACTTCTCTGCTGACCGCCTATTTCACTCCTGGAGTCCGTGTTTCTGATACCCTTTTAGCAAGCCGTTCTCTCTTTTTCACGTCTCGCCTAATTCTTCTTTGCTCCTCGTAGTATACACGACTAAAGAATGAAATTCACAACTCTCTAGCGCCTGTCCGGCTCTAGGAGAGTGATGATGATGGTATTGATCATGTCTAACACACCACACTCAGCTGGCCGGCATTGGTAGTTGGACAAAATGAGGCTAGACTAATGCATCAGGTACGGGTGCGTATTACGATTGTCTTCACATAACCAGAACTGAAAATACGTTGCTCTTGCACACCAGAAATGAATGGAATGCAAAATAATACCACTAATCGTGGATCAGTTTCTTCTCTTGTGTTTCTGTTTAATTATAGTTTCTGAAATCCTTCCACAAGGATGCACACAGTATCCTAAAATGAGAAAGACAAATACATATAATTATTAATCAAAGAAATATTACGCACAAATAGTTCTAAACCGACACAAATAAACACGAAAACAAATACTAGAAAACTAATTATTGCTGCCAAACCCTCGATTGAATGTTCTAGCACAATTAACTCAGCCGGAAATAGTAAGCAACCGATGCTGAGACTAATCCACATGGAAGAAACACGCGCGAGCGCGTGAACACATACGCACCTGTCCCAAAACATTATTCACAGCAGGGAAGAGAAGTTCACGTACGTTCGCGTTCGCAAACACGGCCCACTATGTGAAGGTTCAAGGATGTTGTGACTTTGTTTCATTTCCTTGCCTGCTATCGCAAGCAATCGTTCGAATCAGGTTCACAACGCGTTGTGCACATTGCACAAACACTTGTAACATTTCTAACGTGTTAGAGCATGTTTTGCGCAATGGAAAAGATTGTAATACGTCTGAAATAAGCTGCTACAGTATAGGGATGGCAAGGTAAGTGTAATAGAATCAGGTTTAGAGAATATACACCCTCTCCTGGTCCCGTTGTAAATGGGCACTGAGCAGGAACCACCGTTGTGTGCGATACGTTATGATGCAAATATGCATCGGACGGCCGCTGTCCAAAACGCTTACTGACGAATCGTTGATTACAAGCTTGACTGATAGCACCCAAATAGCGATGAGTTAAGAGAGCAACCCTCTGTGGCCATAAGTCGCCACGTCGTTGCATGCCGTTTGGTAGCAAATAGGTATGTCGTTTATGTTTTTTCTTTTCTTCAATTAGTCTCAATCATATGTTTCTAGTGATGCTTGCGTCGTACGCTTGGTCACAAAAACGCACACACGTCCGTCAGTTGTAAACAAGTGTTCGGTGCGTTGCGTTGTAAGCTTGTTGATAGACTCAGCAGATCGCACGGAGATGGATGGGAGGAATTATTTAGGTGGGGCACATAATATCATCATTTTCTCCCCGCAGAATACGTCATATGCGTTATGGTGTACGAAGAGACGTTCTACAATGACTGTAGGGGAGGATTTGTGTGTGTGTTTTGCTGCATGATCATAAAACCGATCACAGTCACGATCACAATGGAAATAGAAACATATCCACACATACGCACGTCTAATCCAAACGCTCGGTCCAAGGGAGGCATTGCGTTTTCTTGTTATTTCTTCCATGAACTTCCACCAATGCATTCTGGTTGCCATAGTAAGTTAAATTTCAGGAAGCTCGTTGCATGGTAGGTACACGGGAACATTTTCCTATATGCTATAAGTGGAAAGCTTAAATATGTCAACGCGACGGTTTAAACCATTTCAGCAAACATTTTTCGATGTTCATAATGGCACTATGGCGTCGTTTTGAAAATTGAATTATTTTGTTTTCAATTGTTGGACACATATGAGATAGGCCGGGCACATTACCTATGGGCAGAGAAAACCTTTCCTCAAGTTTGCTAGTTCTGCTTATTCTAATGTATTATACTTTGAGTTGATTTGTTGCTCTTTATCATCGGGTGGTCCAAGTGCGCGTAAGTGATACTGAGTCATTCTAATCCGCGTAGAGAAGGGCACGTACTTGAAGTTGTTGCTCACATTGTATTTGACTGTGTGCTCCATAACAACACCACACAACTGGGCAGCTTTAACTAATCGATTCCGTCTGCTGACTTTGATCTTCTTGTTCTGTTTATTCTAGCTGCTTGGAATACTGCCGAATCTGATACTGCTGGGACAAACCGTATCCCAGACGATGGAGTTATTGCTTGGACGCGGCTGACCTTGAAGGTGATTGCTTGCGTGTTTGTTGGTGCGATGCGGTGCACGAAGGGATTTGTGTGAGCGAAACATCCCATCGCGAGTTTTATGTTTCCATGTTGTTCGTAGAAAAACGGCAAACTATTCATAACATCAACCGTGTATCATGTTGAACAGTTGAATAGCTGTGTGCCTCATCAGTTACGAGTCAACACAGAGAGAAAATGAACCATACGATTGCACGGAGAGCTTCTTTTTCCACTATCACACAATTCTGTTTATAGTTGGCATACAGTACGGAGCCAGCCCTTAAAATAGCTCACCCAAAACAAATAAGATTGGTTATTTATCATGACAAGAGAAGACATGTTCTTACCTACACGAATTACATCCACTAATAAGCATCAGCTGCTGGGTTGTTGTATACCTTCCGGGGGAAGAAAAAAGATCTTTGCAATGATTTTCCGCTTTTCCACTCGACGCGTTGCACACACTTTTACACCGTAGTAAACACCGACAGCTTCATACAGACGACAACTGATCGCAAAATGGAACGAAAAAACAAAGAGTCAAAACAAATCCGTTTCCTTTGCCCGTAATTATTGACAGGAATGAATCATTTCCTGCTCGCTTTCCATCGGAAGCAACACTGAATCCCTGCGTACATGGACGCAACGAATGAAAGTGTACACTTCACTACTGCGGACCGTGGATCGCGAGGACGTAATCACTAAGCAGCCGTCGCCATGATTGTCTTGGCGATTGAAAACATTGCAATCGTTCCCCGCATACACACACATGCACATCCGAATCCACACAGTACCTTTTCACGCAAGGGTTTGGACGAGAATGAAAGAGAGTAGAATTCTATAGGGAACAATAGTGAGCTAGTGGAAAAACTGCGTTTTAACTATGCTAACCAGCAGTGGCACACATCACTTGCACTTTTTGCACCAAGAAAATACTTCACCGACTTCTGCACAGACAAAAACAAAGGTGCTACGCACTGGAAAATCACTCTGTTCTACTGCGCGATTACACTTCACGGTTTTCTGCTACGGAAACCGAAAAACGGAAACTAGCATGGATGCAAGAGACCCGATTTACAATGCTACAAGTTGTTTGAATTTACGTTTCCACATATTCTCGGGAACACACTGCTTTCTTTCACATAACAGCAATATTTTATCGCTGTATAAATAATCGACCCTGCTCAGGCCAGCGCCAGTCAGGAATAAAGTGAAATGCTGTCGGTGCTGTCAGTTCACAGCTCGAATGTCAACAACGTTTGTGTTAGGCCGTGTTTACACTCCTTTCCTAAAACTGCGAGCGGAATCTTTTGATTACGTTGAATTTGAATGGAAGATCTTTATATTAAACAGTATTCGCCTTTTTAAGTACACGCCTTTTTTTGAACATTAAACTCGCAATGTTCTTTCGGGTTTAATTCCTTTTTACAGTTCGTTCGCGATTCTTCATTTGCTCGCGTTTGAACATTTCGAGCAGCACTGCTTTTACCTTCGAGCAGCGCTGCTTTGACCGTGTGGGCCCGAACGAGCGAACACATTCGTTTTCCGAGCTCAGCGTTAAGTAATGGCGGATGTGTTCGTTCGGTGCTGCGTCAGAAAAATGAAATTTTCAACCTGTGCTGAATGAGTGTGGTGAACGAACTAGTGCAAAAATGGAAGAACAAAGCTTGGTGAGAGAAAACAGTTACATACCAGGTAAGTGCCGTGCCGTGACACGCGTTGCAAGGCGTCGGAAATGTACGAAGCCATACGCCGAGACATGGGTGATGAAGAAGTGAGCTCTAGCCCAGCGCACCCGTGCCTATGTGTGCGTGCATGTGTATGCGATGTGTGGAAAAAGAGACACGGAAGGAGCGAACCAAAAAACATACGCCTGGAATGTTGCTTTATTGTGATTAAATGGTGCACTTTGTAATTGTCCTTTTTTGTGCTTCCCCACAGAATTATATTTCTTGATTTCCAAATTCCTGGCCAATGGACCGCTGCGTGAAACAGCCAAGGTAAGTGACGCGCTCAATCGACGGAATCCGTAAAACCTGGTTAAACTATTGGCTGTTTGACGTTTTGGTTGTGTTTTGACCCGTCGTTTCTTTATTTACAGGTTTTGGTACAGGAGTTGGAACATTTAGACGTAAGTTTAGACGCTGTTTTGTTGTCATTTCTCGATCTGTCTGCCCCTTGCCTGATTCCATTGCTTCCCGTCTCTCCGACGATCCTGCTCAAGCTTTGTAATACGGCAAAACCCTACGAACAGCGTTTCTCCTGCTCCCTCATAAGCCACCTAGCCGCAGGAGAGAAATAGACGACGAATGATGAATGTTTCATTGCAGACGTGTTTTGTAGCTGTGTGCGTGTATAGGTGGAGCGATGTAAAAATGTTTAACGAAACAACGCAGCGGTGGTGTTCGATTAGCGGAAAAATATCTAACCACGATCATATTTTATGATAATTGGTATCTTTTGAGAAATATCTCTTAAATGAATGTTACTATTGCTTATGTAATGCAACTTCCAAAGCATAACTAAACAATAACTATTTTTGAACTAAGCTTTTCAACAAACTACATTGCACCGTTTAAAACGGTAGCATCGTTAGTAATCATCGAGCACGTGTATTACCCACCCGGCACCTCTTGCCTCTCTTTCCACTACCCGGTTGGATTTACCGGCAAACAGGGTCGCTGCCTGCTGCCGCCGTTACCGTCTTACTGCCCCCTTCCCGCCAGGGGGAAAGCGTGCAAGGGAATTCCCAAAGTCTTTGGCGTCTAGGCTAGAGCATATACGTCAAACGATGATTTTGAATCACCAGGGAATCTCCCTGTTGGTACATTCGGCCTTGACCTTGTCCTAGTTTAGAGACGTTTTTTTTGCACAGTGATTGTGTTACTTCAAGAGCCATGCATAATATACCGTTTTATAGCTTTGGCTGGAACTTGGATGCTAAAAATGATGGCCATTGGACAACCTATCTCCATTTCTCTCACCCTTTCTCCCATCCACCGCACCATCGATGACTCATCGGTCCTCATCCCTCCCCCGTACCAACCCGCCCCCTGCCATGCTCTTCCCATCCATATGTTAGGACAGTTCAATGACATTTAATGTTGTATTTTTGTTTTGATCTTGTCTCCCTCTCACTGTCACTGGGCATTTCCTGCGTCGCCTTTCCGCTCTCTCACACACCGGATCGGAACTGGACAAATGTCTACGGATGCAGCTTTTACCACGTCGTCTCGACTGGACCGGTCAGGAACATCATCAATCGTTGGAAGAATTGGTAAGTAAAGCTTTAGTTATGTCCGAGTTCACTTTTAACCTGATAATGCTATTTCCGTGGGTACCGGATGGTCGTTGGGATGGTTTGTCCATTAAAAGGGGTCATTTACGAACACACAAGCACGCGCCGCGCACTTCGTCGTGCTCGAATCGTGTGAACGTGTCAATGGCATCCGTGTGCCGCAGGGGCTGCAATGCGTATGTGTTAGTGCGCGGTGTCGCCTAGATGTCCGGACCGTTTGAAGGTCGCCGAACCGCAATCGGATTTTGATCCGGTGATGTTCCGGTGCTACTTCCGGAATATTGCCAATTCATTGCTATATATTTAGGTATTATTTTTTTTGGAAACAAACTTGAAAGTCTCAATTTCGTTAATGTCGCATATTTTGGAGTTTGACCGTTTGGCGCAAGGATTTTTGCCCATGCCAGAATCCGGAACATGTAACATCCGGAACCGGAAACGTTTGTTACTCTTTCCAAATAAATTCCGGTGTTATACGTTGGTCGCCATGTTGGTTTTGCTTGTATTTCGTCTTTGCAAAAAGTGGTGAAATTAGTCCCGAAAAACGGTTTTGGTAACCAACCCTCTGCTGGTGGCCATTTCATCAACCTAGCAGACGGAAGTGTTCGTACCCCACCATTCCTCCCTCTCTCTTTCTGCCGTCGATAAGTGATTTCAAACGGAACAGCGCCTGCTTCGCTTTGTGCGCTTTGTGGGGTGATGTGTGAATGTATAGGTAATACTAACACGCAGCTGCTGCTACGCTGCGTTGAAAGTACTCGACAGTACTTTCGGGGATAGAATTTAATTTTTTATTTAATAATTACTTTCATATAAAAAGTGTAAAGTGCTTGCATAAAACAATAGAATATTGTGATTGGAATGAAAACGGTGTGCTTGTGGCAAGTTACGGTGTTTGAACGCAACGATGTGTGTATGTGTGTCCCAATAGTTGCGACGTTTGTAAAAGTGCGTTAAATATAGTAAACTACAGCAAATATTGTAAAATAATGCTTATGCGTCGCCATTTTAACAAGAAATATAAAGAGCAGTTGTGTGTTTTTCCTCTTCTGCGATACTCTTTGTGTGCAACATAAATGGGAGGTGAGTGTTGCAAATGTGTATTTTTACGAGCGAGACACTACCACCAACATACTGTGTGGTGGTATTGAACGTTCGTACGCTGAAGCATCGACTGCTCGAATCAGGGCGAACGTAGCCAACACAGCAACCCCCGAGTTGTGTTCTTTGTGTGTATTGTATGGTAGTGGGGATGAGAGTGTATGAGTAGGGTAGTTTAATTTTGCGCTTGAAGGGGTGCTCCTGCTTTTCATGTTGTTTTTTGCCTTTTTTCAAGACTTCAACCCAACGAGGCTTGAGCCGCAACGGATTCATCCGCGGAATGGAAATGCATCAAAACAAATGGATGAGATTCTGAAAGCATTTGTTTACAACGTTTCACTGTTGATTTGCATGAAAATCATGAATTAAAAATGACGCTGGTATGAATTTTATCACACATTTGGAAATCTGTGTTTTTATGGCCCTGAGATGCTGGTCTTTAAATTGTGTTCAATTTGGTAGTTTTTATGAAAATTTAGTAGTTTCCAAAGTTGGTTTTTATCTCGCGTCGAAAAATCTGATTACGAGCGGAGCAGATTTCGTCATGCTACGTATTTCGGTTGTGTGTGTGACGATACAGCACTAACACAAGCAAACGTTGTGAATATGATGGATTTCGAGCAGCCGCGTTGTTGGATGCTCGAAACTGATGGAACACAGAGGGTAAATGATATTTGATTATAATGCTCCGTGTGATTATAATTAATAAATTTTACACATTTCAGTTAATTAGTCTTCATAAGCTAAAAATACATAATTTTAAATGATTCCATAGTGGACAAATTGTAATTAATTTTCCGTTCGTTTAATTTTTTTTTATATTTTCAGGAAAGAAAGTATCCTCATGTTGGACCAGAGCATTTACTGGAAATATGCTGTCGCATCGGACCACTGTTGGACAAGGCGCTGCCTCCGGCCGTACCCGGTGTCATGTCTATACTTGGAGCCGGACGGCAGAGTTTATTACGTACGAAAGAAAGCGTAACCCGGCCACGGCAGCTGATCGATTACTACACCCGCAAGCATGATCGACCACTGAGTGATGTAGTGAATCGTAACAACACACACAATCTCCTGAAGGTGCTGTACGGGCGGGAAAGTGCGGGGCCACTAATACGCCGGCAAGCAATCCCGGCCTCATTCTACTCGAAGCAAACTCTACAAAGGCGTACCCTTGGTCACCTGTCCGCGGTGTACTGTGTGCTGTTCGATCGTACAGGAAAGTACATTATTACCGCGGCGGACGACTTCCTCGTCAAGCTATGGTCAGCCATCGACGGACGACTGCTGGCCACGTTCCGTGGTGCATCGGCCGAAATAACTGACATAGCAATCAACCTTGATAACACGATGCTGGCGGCCGGTTCGCTAGATCGCATACTACGCGTTTGGGATTTACAGTTCGGTGGCCCAATCGCCGTATTGTCCGGTCATACGGGTATGATAACGTCGGTCAACTTTTGCCCTTCGCCGAAGTCGGATCTACGCTTTCTGGTAACCACGAGCACGGATGGTTCGGTAGCATTCTGGGAGTATACTACTCGGAACGGCAAGACCACTTTCTCGTCAAAGCCTACTTCCTACCATGAGAAATTGCGCCCAGGTCAAGCACAGATGATTTGCGCATCGTTTTCACCCGGTGGTATCTTTATGGCGGCTGGTTCAGCAGATCATCATGTCCGTGTGTACCTGATGTCGGAAGATGGTCCCAAACGTATCCTAGAAACGGAATCGCATTTGGACACGGTCGATTCGATACAGTGGGCCCACAATGGACTGTGCTTTATCTCAGGTAGCAAGGACGGTACGGCGTTAGTGTGGCATTTCGAATCGCAACAGTGGAAATCGATTCGGTTAAACATGGGCGACCGACTGCCGAGCTGTCCGCCCGTAAACCCGGAAGATAATGTTAAGTTAAAAGTGACGATGGTGTCATGGGACAATACAGACAACTGGGTCATCACAGCGGTGAATGATTTTACGATCAAGGTGTGGAATGCGCACACGGGCAAGCTGCATCGAGTGTTACGCGGGCACACAAACGAAATCTATGTGCTCGAGTCGCATCAGAAGGATTCCGGCGTGTTACTTTCGGCCGGACACGACGGTCAGCTGTTTATCTGGGACATCGTGGAGGGCGTGTCGATGGCGAACTTTGTCAATAAGATCGACGATCACTGCGAGGGTGGCATTTATGATGCAAAGTGGTCCCCGGATGGTATGATGATCGCGGCAACTGATTCGCACGGTCATATCCTAATGTTCGGGTATGGGTCCGGGCACGAGAAGCTAAAACAACTGCCACAGGAGTTGTTCTTTCACACTGACTACCGACCGCTGATAAGGGATTCGGCTCTGCATGTGATGGACGAACAGACACAAACGATGCCCCATTTGATGCCACCACCGTTTCTGGTAGATATTGACGGTAATCCGTACCCACCGGCATTGCAGCGATTAGTGCCCGGGCGTGAAAATTGTCCCACGGATCAGCTGATACCGAACATCAGCGTGGGAGGTGAAGGAGGAGCTGATATACAGCAACCGGTAGCTGCTCAGCCAGGTCCGCAGGAGGTCGCGGGTGGTGCGTATTCTAATATTGATCGCATGATTGAAGCCCTTGCGAATCGACGACAGGTCGAGGGTGGAGCTGATAGGGGCGCCCCAGGGGAGGACCATCAAGCGCCCGACTCAAACAATGATCGTGCGCGTGGAGATGAAGCTGGTGGAGCTTTTCAGCCTGGAAATGCACGGCCGGCTAACAATCCCAATCAGGCTGGTGGAAGGAATGCACAGCGTGGTTTTGGATCTGCTGGAAATTGGCACCGCACCGAGGAAGGCTTTAAGTTCCACCGGCGTCAGTACGTGCGTCCAATGAGCTATTCTGCTATGTTGAATCTGAAACAACGCGTTTACTCAGCCGGCATACAAGAGCAAGAAGTGTATCGGCGTGAGATGCGCCGTCGTCCAGTGATGATCAACACTGCCAACAGTGCGTCTTCTTCCGGCGGACCGTCATCCCTCGGTGGAAATCGACGAGCGGCCCGTGCTGGTGGAGGCGCCAATCGTTCGCTACGCCGTGCCAACGGTGAGGGCGGTGCGAACGGAGCAAGACCTGCGTACCGTACACGGGCTGTACGCGAAAACGAACCAGCACCCGAACCGGATGAAGATGATGGCCACGAAGAACAGAACGAATCGTCATCGTCAGAGTCGAGTAACAGTGATTATTCTACCGCCATCGAAGAGAAGTTGGATTTGTCCGGTAGCAGCTCGAGCGATACGGCAAGTTCCGACTATTCGGACTGGGTGTCACACGAACCGGGTCGCAATTTGGAACCACCGAAGCGGTCGAAACGTAAACATGTCCAGCGACGTGCGTACTCGCCACCAGATCCCGACCAACCAGGGCCGAGTCATGCGACGTCAGGTACTAGCGGTGCAGCAGGTGGCCGACGTCGTTCGACCAAAGTACGTAAGATACCGTTGACGCGTGATGGTGAAATTCCTGAACAGTTCCGACCGCCCGAGTGGTTATCGGAAGTGATCCCAAGAAAAGCGCCATATTACCCACAGATGGGCGATGAGGTCGTGTATTTCCGGCAGGGTCATCAGCGTTACCTAGAGGCGGTGCGAACGAAAACAGTGTACAACCTAGGTAACCGCTGTGAACCCTGGGCAACGATGGATATTCAGGCACATGAACTATGCAAAGTGATCGGTATAAAGTACGAGATTCGACCGCCACGATTGTGTTGCCTGAAATTGGCGATAATTACGGAGGATGGTGAATTAACTGGCCGGTCGTTTGCGATAAAGTATCACGATATGCCGGACGTGCTGGACTTCCTAGTGCTGAAGCAAACGTTCGATACATCGGTTGGACGAAGTTGGGGTCCAGGAGATCGGTTCCGCTGCATGATCGAGGACGTATGGTGGACTGGTCAGATCGAATCTCACAATCAGCTGTCGCCAGACTTCCCCGACTCACTGTTCATGTGTTTCCGAGTGCGCTGGGACAATGGAGAGTACGAGCTGATGAGCCCGTGGGATCTCGAGCCAGTGGACGAAGCACGTCAGCCGGAAGAAGTTGGCGGTGCGGTACCGGTGTTGGCAGAAGAACTGCAAGCGACGTTATATCAACCAAAGCCGGAAGAATGGCCGCGGGGTGATCGTGATGCGTCGTGCCGGCGTATTATCGCAGGATTGGAGCAAGTAATGGGACTTGCGATTGCGGATCTCTTTCTTGCGCCGGTCGATCTCAATATCTATCCGGAGTATGCTTTTGTGGTGGAGTATCCAATCGATTTGAACACAATCAAGTCGCGCTTCGAAAATCATTTCTATCGGCGTATAACGTCAGCACAGTTTGACGTTCGTTATTTGGCGACGAATGCAGAGAAGTTCAACGAATCGCACAGCACTATCGTGCGGAACGCGCGCATCATCACTGATCTGTGTCTGCGCATACTGAGGTAAGTTGTTGAGAAGGTTAATCAATATAACAAATAGCAAAAATACATTAATGAAATTCCATTTACAGTGATCTCAATGAAATCGATGTACCGGCCGTTTATCATCAACTGGTTGATACATACCTGTCGTCCGATTCAGAGACTGAAAGGCATCGGCCTGGCCCATCGACAAGCTCTGCTGCAGGTGCTGGTCCATCCGGAAGCGGTATCTCAAGCAATCGACGAACGGGTTCGCGAAGGTGATTTGTAAAAAATTGTAGAATTTTTAGTATAACCAATTGCACTCAGATATTTTGGTATTGTTATAAATACCGTACAGTAGTTACCAACGAGGCAAATGGAAAACAAAACTGTATCACCATTCATCTAACGTTTCCCGCCATTATTTATCTCATAGATCGAGACGGTTGGTACCAGAGGGCGATTGGCGAGTTGATTGTCGGGAGCTGTTGGAAATGATTTGGCAGTGTGATGATTCGGAGCCATTCCGTGAACCTGTCGACACGATAGAACACCCCGACTATCTACAGATTATCGATACGCCAATGGATCTGCGCACTATTAAAGAGGATTTGTTGGGTGGAAATTACGATACGCCGTACGATTTCTGCAAAGACATGCGTCTCATCTTTCAAAACTCTCGCAATTACAATACAAACAAACGATCGAGGGTGAGTATCGGGAAAGCGTGCCAACAAACTAGTTAAAACAATATGTACATGAAAAGCACATCACTAAGCATATTTTGGTCTTGTTTTAGATTTACTCGATGACTCTTCGACTGAGCACCTTGTTTGAGGCACACATAAAGGCTGTAATCTATAACTGGAAGTCTGCTCGTAGGCGTAATCGGAGTAATGGAGCTGGCAATCATGATCTTTCCACAGCTGGAGGAAGTAATGGTTTAGCATCTTCGTCCAAAAGGCGTCGCCGAGATCAGCGGGATGGGGCAGGACCTAGCAGCAGTCGAAGAGGTGGTGCAACGTTAAATAGCAGCTCAGGAAGTGGAATGAACACGAGTGGGAGTTCTTCGCGTACCACTGCCAGCCACAATACGGCACAGTCTGATGAGGACGATGACGATGACGACGACGAGGAGGAAGATCGTCGTATGGCGAAAAATCGATCCGGCAAGCGTACACGCAACGGTGGAATGTTAACGTCGTCCAAATCTCGACGCGGTCAATCAACGTCAACCATGGGCGGCTCGAACGGTGTATCGTCATCGTCGACAGGAGGAATAGGTAACAGCAACAATGTGATAGATCCGCTAGCAATGCCGGGTCCCGGTAGTAGCCGCACCAGTCGAGCAGCAGCAACCAGTGGTGCACGCATGCTAACGCGTCGTGGTCGCAGGTCGCAGGACGAAGACGAAGAGGAAGAAGAGGCAGCGAGCAGTGATGAGTCTGAAGTGAGCACTAGCGATTCGAGTAGTGAATCTGACAGCGATGATGACGATGATGATGATAGCACTGGTGTGCCGGTTTCGCATCGCGCCGATTACGATTCAGGTGAAATGTACGATCCTTACAGACAAAGAAGCAAACAGAAGAAGAAGCAAAAGAAAAGGAATAAGGTTCATCGAAAAGCGGGCAAGCATACAGTGGTCAGTTCGACAACCAAACGGAAACGTCCCGGTGTGCTGGATGACACAATGGTGGCAGGCAGTAGCAGCGGACGACGCGTTTCGGCGGCAGTGCGTGCTGTTAGACAGGATCTCTTTGGAACCTCCGCACAAGCGGGAGTTGTTGCTGGTGAAATAAGTGGAACACGATCGCTTCGTAATGGTGGGGCCGTAGCTAGCATTGCCCCATCCAGGGTAGTAGCCGATGGTGGAGACGAAGAAGCTGGTCCGTCGAGACAAAACGATAACAGCAAGCCAAAGACTGCGCTGGGCAGCAAGCGGCCGCGCAGAAGTACCCGACATCAAATGGATGATACGTCCAATGAAGATGATGATGACGATGATAGTGAAGATGATGCGCGAGGGGAAGGAAGAAACACAGTGGAGAGCGGTGAAGGTCGATCTATTCGTGGACCGGCAATGAAACGTAGTCGTAACCGTTATGAATCCGATCATAGCTACCACAAGGAACGTCCAAAAACGGCACGGATCGTTTCCGATTCGGACAACGACAACATCGGCGAACCGTCTCGATCGACCAGAGGCAGCGTACGGCGAGCACAAGCCGAATGGGGCAAGAGCGAGGACAGTTTGGAGGACCGGAACAATGAGGACGACGATGAAGATGATGACGACGATGATGTTGACGACGTGGTGCGCAACACCAGACATGCTGGTACTAGCAAACTCCGCTCAGAAAATGATGATGAAGATGATGATATTCGTGTAGGGCGCAATACACGCCAGACGGCACCATCTTCGTCTTCGAGTGCGACGCCCGCTCGACGCATGAGAGCTCGCAAGCTCCCGTCAGATCTCGACCAGAGTCCGGAAGAAACCAGCAACATTAGCAAGCGTAGTTCGGCAACGCAACGTGTGCAGCGCACAGCTGCGGGACAAAGTCATTCAAACACGAGACAAACTGCTTCGTCCAGTGGCACCCGCAACAATTGGTATGCCAGTGAGAGCGATAATGATGTTAACCACTCGGCAGGAACCGCAAGTCCTGCAGTTGCTTCGACCAGTTTCCATTCTGTGCGCTCTTCTCGCCGTTCGATTGTTGAAACCTCCTCCAGTGCGGTAGTTACCGCTAATGGTTCTGCCAGTGGGTCGTCAATGGTGCGGCGAACGATATCCAGCACCACAGTGGCATCAAGTCGGCGATTGCGTGGCATGGAAGTGAGCGCATCTAGTGGTACTGCTACTCCACCACCACATACCGTAGATCATAATTACGGTGAGCCAGGTCCATCGTCTGCTGCCTCATCGAGCGGTACGGGTGGGATATCTGGTACGTCCACCAGTGCTCATGCATCCAATGTTGCAACGGTTAGTGGTGTTAGCGCCATACGACGAACACGAACACGTAGTATGGTGCTATCCCGCCATCAACGAAACCCTGACGAGCTTGATCAGAGCGTTACGTTGCAGGAAGCTCGCCAAGACGTGAACGATGCGGTCGGAACAGATGGCAGTGATGAGGATGATAATCAACCCTTAAGGATGGCAACGGGCTTGAGATCATCACGTTCCAACACGGCAAGGCAATTACGATCGCGCACAAGCGGTGAAGGTTGTACACCTTTGAAGAGGAAATCCACCCGTATTTCCTCTTCCCACGAAGAGGATCTGCAGGAAGAGGGTGTCGATGCTAGTGATGACAGCGATGATTCAGATGACGATAATACGCCTCTACACATGATGGCGGGATCATCGTCAAGGACGCGTAGTGGCCGCTCCCAAGCTTCGTCAATTGCTGGAACACCGAAAAAGACCGATAGCACATCGTTCGGTAGCCGCATGGCGGCGCATCGAACCAGGCGAAAAGAACGGTATACATCAGATGAAGAATATGAGGTGAGAATGTATGAAAATACGAAACGCTTATGATTTAAATGTCACGATTTCTGGAGATGATTTATGTTTTATTTACTCTCATTTCCTTCCTCATGCTTTAGTTACATATGAACGTCTTACTGTACCAAATACTTTCCCTTTTCATTATCGTTTGGCGTATTTTTGCATACATAATCCTTTATTTTATTTTTTTTATCTTCGCTATTGTAGTGTCATTGGTTATGCTAGATAATGATTTATTATAATAATTCGTAATATTTGATTCTTCAGGCTCCCGGACCATCGAGTGGACGATCGACGCGAAAGTTGAAACGTCCTCGCTACAACGAAGAATCGGAAGAGGAAGATGAGGACGTTCGCCGGAATGACAACAATCATCATAGTCGAGCGCAACGGAACACTACACGCCAGCGTCCACGAGTGATGAGGCGGGACGACAACGAGGACGATGAGGACAACGACGACGAAGAGGACGATATTGCGCGAGCGCTTGCAAATATTCGGCAACGGTCCCGTCGCCAGATAGCCTCCTCGTCCTCGGCGCAACACGACGGTGATGCATCGAACACAACAGCGGCCAACAATGGTAGTACCAATAGTCATAGTAATAGGGTGGTGGACAACCATCATCATCACAACACAACACAACAGCAACCGTATCATCATGCTCCTCCTCCTTCTCGCCATCAGTCAGCAACCGGCAACCATCAGCAACGACGCGATATCGACGAAGCTGAGCACAGCAGGCTGCGGCACCAGCAACATCACCCTCCTCATCGCAGCAATGGTGGTCGTCTGCCGCGTAACGCCAACAGCCATCTGGAACATCCACTTGGTGTGGATGATAATGTAGCAGCGACAGCGGGACCTTCGTCAAGATATTCAAGAGGACGAGACGGACACCATCGAGGCAGCGATGAGGATGATGACGGACTACAGGATGACGATCGACTGGAGAATGATACCGATGGCGCCACATTAGTTACCAGTGTCAGTAGTCGTGGTCGTATACGTCGGATTAATCCACGGGTGCGGAAAATTTTCGGCGAATAGTACTACGCCCCGGACGATTCTGCCTGGGAGGAAACCAATAGCAGCACCAGTGATGAAGAACTTGCAGCATTGCATTGCACGGACACGATATTGCATCATCCGTTCGATCAGTGTGTGGAAGAGCTATTGCTGCACGATGCGACTACTACTACCACCACGGTGAGCAGCCTCGATGTACAGGTAGACGATGTGGTGTATGACATCGGTGAGGTGATGATGTTTTCCACAAGTCCATCTGGTGCTACCATTGAGGAACTGGAGTTCATCCTAGGTACTTAAGGTGCACTATTTAAACCTGATTTGTATCTACAAAAGAGAACAGAAAACAAACAAAAAATGTCCTACACAGTCTCACCTCATTTCCGTCGATGAACGTTATCGCGTAAAAACGTGTAAGACTGATCATTAGAGCGAAACGTTCCTGAACCGTGCGGGCCGATGGCATTCCGCTCTTGCTTTTGTGGTCGGATTATATTAGTTCGGTCGGTTTCTTTTTGTCATAAATTC
This sequence comes from Anopheles moucheti, assembly GCF_943734755.1. NCBI lineage: Eukaryota > Metazoa > Arthropoda > Insecta > Diptera > Culicidae > Anopheles > Anopheles moucheti. The sequence goes on from NC_069140.1 coordinate 45,848,415, forward strand.
CTACCTATCTCATCGGCTGCCAGAATCGGTCACGTTCTTTCCTGTATTGATAGACCGTCGTAAACTACTACTTTGAGCTTCACAGCCGTGTGAACAAAGCAAATTAAAAACTTAAGCGTACAACTGTAAAAATATTAACGGGAGAATAATTTCGCCATCTTTTGTACAATATACATAGTTTACGGTTATTTTCCTTACATAGCAACGTAATTACAACAAATAGTAGAACTTCGCCCCCTCCCCCTAATCACTGCAAAGAGTATGTAAAACGAAAATGTAAATCTAAAATTAGTGCAGCGTCAAAACGAACCGATCGTCGCACGTTGTATTCGTTGCTGCGTAGTGAAAGAAGGGAATAGCGCGCGTGTTCGAAGACGCAATGTGTGGTTTTCTACTATATTCCTGGATGTAAACACAGTGCAGTACGAACTAATGCCTATTAATGGTACCCTCTCGTTAAACAATAAGAGTAAAAAGCATATTAAGAGTGTCTCTGTGTCGCGTATTTGAGGAAACAAAAGTAACTAATAGATTCGAAGCGGAAAAGTGTAATAAAGAGAAGTAATAAATCGTGGAAAAATATGAAATCAACGATTTGCATGCAGTTTCTAAATGAATTTTTATGTTAAAAAAATACACTTTAAGTGATCGAAGTTCCCTGGAAGTATGCTACTAAAGTAAGTTGAATATCTATAGAATTTTGTGTAAAATTAAAACGGAAAGTAAGTTAAAAGAGAAGAGTGGTCCCATACAAGCAGCAAAAAAAACGCATTTCTTTCTCCCCGACGGGGAATCGAACCCCGGTCTCCCGCGTGACAGGCGGGGATACTGACCACTATACTATCGAGGACCTTGCGGAGGGGTGAGTTAAATGCGTATCTGAAACACATGTAGTTACCCTCTAGTCACGATCACCCATATTCCGCTTGATCAATCCCTTTTGATAAATACGCGCTATATGTAGTTAATTTTATTGAAAGGTTTTGTTATTATTATCGTCTACTATATTCTAACGTAGAATACGAACAAATGCTTACATGCACTGTTACCTAATGCTGCGTGGTGTATATAACCATACGCGCGCACGTACGCATATACACTCTGATCCGCCGGATTTCGACGGACGGTGTTCCTTGCTCAGTCGAACGATTTATGCTACTCGCGATCACTGCACAGACCACACATCTGACCCTTGTGTACGGTCGGTAGCAGCAGATTGACAATACCCGCCGGTCCGTACTGTACGACGGCTCCATTGAGCTGGTTTTCAACCACGAGTACACCCTCCCGATCGATGTACACCCGGAAGTCGTAGAATTCGTCATCGGGTGGATACTGATATACGATATTGCGGAGATCGATCAGCTGCTCATCGTTAATGTTCACAGTCATGGTAGGTGAGAAGGACGTGCCGTTACTGTGGACAGCACCCGCACCAGAACTCGGTTCGTAGATCAAATAGTTACCGCCGGTGTAGATCTGTACGCCCTTCTGGTCATCCAGCACTAAGACGGCCATTTTGGGTGTAAGCGAACAGTCGGCGGTTAGCAGAAAGCTATCGCGCACCCGATACTCGTCCCGGATCTCGTTCGTCAGCTGCAGGATGCGATCGTTGAAAGTCGTCAACTTGTTGTGGATCAAGCTGCAGACACCTGGGAAGTGGAGAATACAAACAAAAACCCAAACACAAGCAATTACTGATAAAGTTCCCTCACGCAAGGACCCATCTCATTGGAGCTTACTGAGAAACCCGTACTCGATCCGTGACGTGTAGGAATGTTGCATTTTGACATTGTGATAGAACCGCGAAGGGAACCATATGGTGCCACCGTTGATCTGGATTTCCGTATCGTTCGACCACTGGAGAACGCGGGCTTGCACATCGATATGGTCGGTCATGTTGAGCGTATGCACACGTCCAGGCACAACTGCCGAAACAGCGTGGTCCAACCGGTGCAACAACATATCGATCCAGGAAGGCAGCTATAAAGACAGGCATAATTAAAAAATCGTAACGGAATCCGTGGTGTGGCCATACCTTCGTGAACGTAAACCGTCCATCGAGCCCAGTAACCGTTGTCAGTGGACTAAATCGATCTGCCCGGCAGTCGCCTGAAAATGGTGGTGGTGTAAGGCGTAGAATTTCCTTCGGGCAGCTACGGTCCTTCGTGTCGAGGGCGCGATAGATTCGCTCGACATAATCCGGCAGATGGTACGACACGTTGAACGCAATCCGGGGCTCTTTGGGGCACTGTTTCGGTACCTTCGTCTCGCCGAACACGACCTCGCCCGTAAGCTGGAAGGGACGCTGCAGGAACACTAGCGGCCGATAATCCGCCGAAAAGCACATCTACAATGACAATCAAAAAACATATTTCCATGTAGCGAGGTGTAATATTTTTGTTTTTTTTTCGCGTTTAAACGCGTTTATCCTTTGGAAAGCAACCAGTATGTATCGCCATGGCAACAGAACTGTTTGGTTGCTGCCTGTTGGTACCACACTGCTTAGCATATTGCACCATTCCCGTGCCATGGAATTTTCGTGTTTCCTTTTGCTCACGTGCACCAACTTTCGCTAGAAGCTCAGTAGTCATTGAAGTGCGCTGACATCGTCATTCAAGGCAAAACCATCGAGCGAGCAGGTTGCAATCCGTAGTAGGATCTAAATTAGCAGTGAATTTCAAAGCAGGCTTCTGACAAAATCCCGATACCTGAGAAAGGAGCAGTACGTGTGTGAGTTAAAAACAGTGAGCAGTGTCTTATTTCGTCGCATCGGAAGTGCGCCACTTGAAAAAGCCCTACAAGGTCGGCTGAAGTGTACAGAGGCTATTCAACCAACCACAATGGCTTCGGTAAGTGGAATCGGTAAAGAATCGACTTTGTAGCATTGAGGTGCACTATTCATCCCTCCCTTATCTGTTAGCTGGATCAAAAGCGTGAGGCATTCCGGAAGTATCTCGAATCTGCGGGTGCCATCGATTGTCTAAGCAAGGCGCTGATTCGACTGTACCAGGAAGACCACAAACCAGAAGATGCCTGCAAGTTCATCCGGCAGGTACTGTGTGAAAACTGTCCCACGGATGAGCAGGTCGCGGAAAGTATGGATGAGTTGGCCGCAGCCCGCAAACGGATCCAGCAACTTGAGCGCGAAAATCGTGGACTTGCGCTTAATGTTCGTCGAACAGCTAGCGAAACCAATCTGGCACTCGATACCGGTCTGCAGGAGCTGGCAGAGGACGAAGGATGCCAATCGCTGTTGAAAACACATCTCACCCAAGAGCTGCTCGAGCAGTTGAGGGTGGTGAAAACCCCGACCCTCAAATCGACCCTGCTAGATTGCGTCCAGTCGGGGTTGAAGAATCGGGATTCGCACGTTGGGCTGTATGCGGCCGACCCGGAGGCATACAGCGTGTTTGCCGAACTGTTTGACCCACTGATCGTGGAGTATCATGGGGGGTTCGGTGCGGAGGATAAACAGCCGGCACTCAGCTGGGGAGACCCGACGGAGCTGGAAAATCCTGATCCCGAGGGACAGTATGTCGTTTCGACGCGTGTCCGCTGTGCCCGGTCCGTGGAAGAATTCCCGTACCATCCGCGTATGCAGGAGGATCAGTACGAAGCAATCTACCAACAGGTGCAGGACGCAGTACAGAACCTGCCGGATGAATTGCAGGGAGAGCTTCATCTGTTGGAAACGCTCGATGCGGACAAAAAGTTGGAGTTGACCGAAGGACACTATCTGTTCAAGGAGTGTGACCGTTTTCTGGCTGAAGCACAAGCCAATCGGTTCTTCCCGGCTGGACGAGCCATCCTTCTGAATGAGGCGAAAACGTTCGTAATGTGGGTGAATGAGGAGGACCACTTGCGTATTATCTCCATGCAGGATGGTGCCGATGTCGGTGAGTAGTGGTATGTCAGTTGATTTCGACGTTTAGCCTCACATTGATGCTTACTATTTGCAGCGCAAGTGTACCAACGGTTCATCACCGCGATGGAAACGCTGGAGAAACATATTACCTTCCAACGCGACGAACGTCTCGGATATCTTACCTTCTGTCCGACCAATCTCGGCACGGCAATTCGTGCCTCGGTACACATTCGCCTGCCGAAACTAAGCAGTGACAAGGCCCGAATGGAGGAGGCAGCGGATACTCACAAACTGCAGATACGCGGTGTGCACGGTGAGCACACGGGCACCGACGATGGCGTACTAGATGTGTCGAACAAACGACGTCTTGGGCTGACGGAGTTTGAGGCGGTCAAGGAAATGGTGGACGGTGTGAAGGCATTGATTGCGTTGGAAAAGGAGTTGGAAGCCGGTGGTACTGAAGCCGCCGGTGAGGCTGAGCCCGCAGCCGAATAAGCTACTTTCGTGAAGGGAAACGAAGGGGATCGACGTATATGGACACACAATCTTACTTGTTGCTATTTGGAATATTCGCCTTTCAAGCAAAATTGCTTCAGCTAGTCGTTCTGCTAGTACAATCAATGTCGGGGATACCATTATGTTCATGTTACTCTGACTCTAGCTTCAGTTGCGCATCCAAAATAAATCAATTCTCATAACTATAAAGCCATGGGACTTGCAAAGCTCCACACTACAGGGTGGTCAATAAGTTCGAATAGAAATTTGCATCGTCAAGTACGCGTCATTATGATTGCGCCATGTTCATTATCTGTTTCTGATATCGTTGTCAGTTTTAACTACGCATATTCACTTTAAAATTTACACTTCCCAAACGCATCGTTCGTGCTAATTAGGAGACAATCCCCGCTTGGTATCGATTGAAAACCAAGGCCAAATTTAACGCGACGTACCTTTACATTTAGTTTCTCGTGCATGTAGTTGCCTCCAGTCTCCGAAACTTCTACGGAGATAAGCACTTCGTGTTCCAGCAGGACGGTGTACCAGAACATACAGGAATTTGGTGTAAACCTAGATTCTGAATGATTAACGTTTCTGTTTCGAGCAATATGTGAAGCTTGTGAAGTAATACGAAGTACGTATTTTTTTCTAAATATGCATGTTTTAAACGTTGGATAGAAAAACCCAGAAACAAAAAAAAAACATTTCTAGTTCTTTTATGGTATTTTAAAAGTGTATTCGATCTTATTGAACACCCTGTAGTTCTCGTTATGTTTTCTCCATTTTTTAGCACATACAAAAAAAAAAAACAAAGACGCCAAGATCCAGCGCTCCCTGGGTGGTATGCACATTTGCACAGATATGGCTGGAACAATTAAAAACAATTCGATTGTCCACTGCGGAGAAATGCAATCACCCAATCCCGGCCATGCTGATGTTGCTCGGGGTGCGCAAAAAATTGACCCCACTCTGATTGAGTTTAATTCAATTGAAAAACGAACGCGCGAGCCAGCACACGCGTGCGCCAAGATGGATCCCGGCCGGTAACATGGAGTCGAACAAGATCCCAACTCACCAACCCACCCCACGGTTACCTTCCCACCCCCGCCGTGGTAACTTACCTTCCAGTTGGAACTGTTCCATTCGTGGCGTGTAAGCGAGAAGAATATCCGTGCTGCACGGTCACACTTGAAGTTGGTGTACTGTGACACGATGTCCCACTTGTGCAGTACCTTCACCTCGTCCCGGCTGCCTTCCGGTTTGGGAATGGTGTGGGCAAGGATCAGATTTACCCGCAGCACTTCGTTTTCCGGCACGGCCGGCTGTTTGGAGTAGTTCTGGGTGTCCCATTTGAGCGTACCCTGCAGGAGCGTTTTCTGATCGTTCGCAATCAGCAGCGTCAGGTGTTTGTCACGTCCGATGTGGATCGTGTTCAGCTGTATCAGGCTGACGATGCGCAGCAGGTTGTTGACCAGCGAGAACGGGGCTTTCGTGAGAACCTTCGCATTGTCCAGTATGTCCGTTTCGAGCATGAACATCACATTGTCCTTGGTGTAGTCTTGGTGCACCCTAGCGAGCAGCTGAATGCCCAGATCATCGATCCGGTACCCATACTTGGCAATGTCTTCCTCCTTCGGCTCGAGAGTTTCCGCTGCAGTAGAACTGTTTGCCGGTGTGTTGCGTGTGCGGCTCTTCAGCGCGATGCCGCTGGTCATGTTCTCTGGGCGGTAGAAGCTGTAGCTAATCGATTTTCCCGCAATGTCCCACACGATCTCGTTGTTCACCGGTATGTAGACCAGGAAGCCTTGCTCACGTATGGTGGAATATTCTACATCGTTGATGGGGTTGTAGCTGCGAATCTTTACCACTGCGTAGGAAGAGTAACGGACGTCCACCTGGTTGCTGCGCGCCACCTTGTCCATCAGCATCGTCTGCTGCGTGGTGTTGCCACGAACCGTCGCCAGCACGGTGTTCTCGATAAGGATATCAGCCGGCGTGCCGAGCAGCGTCGGAAGCGCGTACTTGATCATGAACGGTCGTCGCACGATCTGCATATTAACGTGGCTATCCCGCAGCAGATTAATCCGTTTGATGACTGAAAGTGATGAGAAACTGCGTGCAAGCAACATATTCTCCAGTTCCTACTTCAGCAGCTTATACTTACTGTTTCCGTCGGTTAGATTGTGGAACGTCGTTTGATTGAGATGGTAACATAGGACGGCTTTACCCTCAAACTGGACGATAAACTCGAAATGTAATGGCGTGGGACTAATGGTGGATAGCTTCATCGATTTCAGTATGCTGCTCAATCGATCCAACCGCAGATGGCTCGAGTTGAACGTCGTCAGCCGGTTGATGACAGCGTCACTCAATCCGCGCGCTTTAATGTACAGCTGCGGATGGTACACAAACGTGTGTTAGTTCTCCAAACCTGACAAAGGGCCGATTGGGTCGATTAGACACATACCCCCAGCTGGCCCGTAAACCTGCCAAGAGCTTCCGTATCGAACTTGAATGAAGCGATCATTGGTAGATCCGTTTGGTGGCTACCGATCAGCATGGTCTGCAGCATCGAACCGATGTGGAACTTACGGTCGCGGTAGTCAAACAGATAGTTGCCAGTGACCCAATACTTGGGCGCAGGTGCATCCGGTAGTTGGCGGGTCATGTATGCGAGAAGCAACTTGCTAGAAGCGAAGAATTGAAAGCAAAGCCCCAATTGAATCTTACTTACTTACTTATCCGATGCTACAACGGTTTCACGGTCTTTGCCTCGGAGCCTACCACGGCTCCTCTGTCCATTTGGACAACCTAAAAGGACTCTACAAACAAGGATATGACCAGTCCACCGGACCCTGGCGAGGCGAGTCGTAGAGCTCGTCATTAAAGCTGCACCTCCATTGTCCTTCCACGCCTACTCAGAGACAGAGTCCATGCCCCAGAAGCGTATGTGAGTACTGGAACTATATAATTTCTTTATAGATCCAGCTTCGTTCGTCACGACAGGTATTTCTCTAGAGAAGTTGTAGTCAGACTGTCAGACTTGTCGGACTGTTGAAAGACCGGCTTACAAACAAACACTCTAGCACCTATCTCAACATCAATTATGTTGTTGTCGGTGTTGACATTTGACCTTTGATTAGTATTTGATTGCAAGATCGCTGAGAGTATTACCATCAGCTTGGGTTTTATCCTCGTTAATCTTCAACCCAAGGCCGCCTGCTCAATCCTTTGGTAAGCATCGGCTACTTAGGAGAGCCGTAAACGATTGTTGTCTACATCATCAACGTATGCCATGATCGGGATTGACTTAAAGAAGATGGTTCGCGAAGATTCCACCTCCGAGACGCGGATCGCCCCCCTCTAGGTTGAAGAGTACACAAGCAAGCCCATCTCCCACACCCAATTCCAAACTTCGCCCAAACTCTCGTACTTACAGATGCTGGTAGCAAGGGTAGGTCGTTTCGGAGATGCTCAGGACGGTCGTGCGATAAAAGTTGATCATATGCGGATCGTTCTCCGTCTTAATCACACTGTACAGCCCCAGTAACCGGCCCGGCGTTGGATTGGAGAACAGCAGCATCGTAAATGCGGCCACCCGCAGCTGCAACGGGCTGGTGCGCGAGTGAAAGATTGGCCAGTACGTTTCGTACACCTGGTTCGGGCGCAAATGGGCCGTCGGCAGCAGGGCCAACATGGCGAGAAAGCGTATGTCGGTGTTTTGCGGATAGTCTGCGCGAATAATTGGATCCAAATATTCGGCCACGTTTTCCAGCTGCAGATTGCCCAACCCCTCCAGGTAGAGCATCTGCTGCTCGTACTCGAAGCTATCTGTTGGAAGAAAGGACAAAATGCACAGTCGAGCGGTTGTTCGCGAGAAAAGAGATTAGCGAAATGCAAACTTACTCAGGAACAGATCGAAGTACATCTTGACGTACTTTTCGAACGTGTCCGCAGTCAATTTACCCGCCACGAACGTGTTGTAGATCATGGTGGCGTAACTGAGCACCGCCGCATGCTTTATGTCCGGCCGATCCGCACCAACTTCCAGGAATACCTCACACTCCTTTACCAACTCTTGCGACGGTTCCGCCATGTAGAATGGTAGCGAGATCAGCAGCTGTACCGCCGTCATCGGGTTAACCTGCTTGTTCATGATGAGATCGCGCGTGAGCAGTATGGTGGAGGTCGTCCCCGTACGCGGCACTATCTCGAGAAAGATGTTTCGGGCCGTTTCCTGCCGATACGATGTACCGAGATCGATCTCCTCGTACAGCTGCTTCAGCGTTTCCAAATCCATCGTGCCCATCAGCCGGATGATTTCCGACACCGTCTCGTCGTACGGTTCCTTCAGCTTGTTGTCCACCGTCTCCAGATTGTCCGCCATTGCGTTCAGCAAGCTGGCGGTACGGTTTATTAGCTTCTCTTTCGATTTTGGACTGCGGCCACCGGTCGCCTCGAGATCGGGGCTCTCGAACAGGATGGGACTGAACAGATACGCCATGCCGTTGACGATGTCCACCACCGGTCGACCGGGCGTATCGTCCAGGACCTGGTGCTGCTCGTACCGCAAAACCACACGCGAGTACAGGAACTGGGGGTAGTAGGATTCCAGCGTCCGAATGTTCGTGCGCATGGTGCCATCGAGCTCGGTCAGCATGTAGCGGTACGACTCGATCTTACGCAGCTTGTAGTTCGCGATACGGGACGTGATCGCCTGCGGTTGCTTGTTCGGGATGCAGTGATTCTGCGGTATATTGCTGCGCGTCAGATAGATCGCACCGCGATAGATCGTACACCGGTCCATGCCGTACGTTTTCGAAATCTCGAACACGTTCGATTTGTTCACGACGAAGTACTCGGTCGGGCAGCTGCCGAAGATGCCCTGCTCATCGACAACATACGCCCCGGGACCGTCACCGTGCGCTTGCAGCAGTGAGGCCAGCGCACGCTTGATGTTCGCCGACCAGATCGGTTCATTCTGCTTGAGCTGGATGCTGAGGATCGTATCGTTTGCGATCGCTATACGGAAAGGTTCCAGCAGTGCGGACACATCACCCTCGCTCTGTGGGATGTGATGGCGATCGAGCTCGATCTATCGCGTGCAAGGAACGGGCTAGTGTGAGCAAAACTCTTCTCTCTTTTTCGGCTACATTAGGAGTGTAACTTACCTGTGCGGCAAGATTTTTCGCATCGTAACGATGGACTCGCAGGTAACCGTTCAGGTACCACATGTAGTTATCGGTCGCGTGCACATCCGGCACGAGAGTCACATCCGTTTCCAGCCGGTACCGGATATCGTAGTTTGGTGGAAAGATATCGAACGCATTGCTGCGATCAATGAGTAGCGGCAGTATGATCACAGCTGCAATAGCACGATAGCATGATACACAGTGAGTCGTAGTAAAATTAACTCTGCTAATAATGTTGGGCTAATAATTGTTAGAATATTATGGGGAGGCACGGTGGTGTATTGGTAGCGATTGCCGGACACGACAGCGACCGGTACAAAATCCCATTCGGACCCAGTCTCCCTACGCTTAACGGGGTAAATAAAGTCAGAAGAGATAGCCGGGGATAGCCAGAAGAAATAAGCAGGCCTTTTTTTGCGATCCCTTGAGGTTGTTGTGTCAATAAAGAAGGGTAGGTACTGTTAAAAAGACAGACATTTAAAAAACAGCCAGCAAATGTGTGTGTTGAATTGTTTAGATTTTATGGAAAAGTTATTAGAAATATTTTGAAAGCTACTCTCACAGCTGTGTAAGCTGATAAGACACGGAGGGTAAATCCGGTGCAAAGCAAACCATTTCTAATGTAGGAAAATTCCACGCCAGATCATGTCAAGTCAAAACCGGAATATCGAAGTCAAAATTCTTCAAGAACCTCTCCCAATAAGATCCTTTCGCTTGGCCACAAGACGACACATCAATGCATGAGGCATCTAACGATAGCTTCAGTGCCTTTCCTTTCGTTAATGAACGCATTTCCTCGTGCGTAGAGTTCCAGTTGCTTCCAGCAGCATGTCCGACTCCGTCTCGCCTAGCCTGGACAAGCAATTAAAACGCTGTCAAAAGGTCAACGTTGGATCGGATCACGAGACTGCCGGCAAAAGATGGGCGAGCAAAAACGCGTGGCACTCTTCATCTCCTCTTTCCTGCGCGGGCTTCGATCAGCTTGAGGACACTGCTGTGGAATGTTGTGCAAATGCATTCTACGATGCCACGCATTCCAGTCCACCGTAAGCGATAAGCCACTATCACCAGCCGGCGGTATACAAACGCACACACACACACACACAGAGGAAGCGGGTTACGGCCCCGGAGTTTTGGTGACTTTGTGTTGCGGGGCTTTCGGCAGGAAGCTTTGTTATCTTCGGAGTGTGCTGGTGAAATGTTGAGAAGCGACCATTACAGGGGCCAGAATTTCGGAAACAGCTACTAACCCCACACTAGCACCGGAAGTCGTCGATTGGCTGGAATGGTGGAACCCATCCTGACAGCGATAGTGTCACAACTTATCACACACTGTTTGTTGTTTTCTTCTTCAAACGCACTGATCACTATGATGGAGAACACGGTACAGACACTCAATGGGGGTGGACACCGTTAATCAAACGGAAATGCAACTCAAATCATCTTGCAGATGTTCACACATAACACAACGCATCACCAACGCTTCAGGTTCAATTGCTCTCGGGACTTCACTTTCTCCTGCGATTGAGATCACTCCGAACTGGACGATAGTCGCGACATAACTGACGAGCAGCATCGATCGTCTTGGTTTTATCCAGCCCACGGCTGCTGGGACATCCCCTAGCAGGGATGGGTTGGAGGCGCCTGTCAATTGACCAATCACTGGTCGTCGATGCCTTGGCAAAGGCACTTAACCGCACTTCTGATCGGTGACGTCGTGACCCCGGAGGTTATTCATTCCCAGGGAGAGGAAGCTCGACGTACACTACAACCAACCACGACGGGACGACGTTCCCGTTCCGTTCAGACAACCGGCCGCAACCGTCTGCGTTCTCGCGATCGGACGGCACACAACTGACTCTGGTTGTATGGTTTGCTTGCCAGCAGAAGTGCCGCCGGGGTTCTGCACTGAAAGCGAGGAAAGCAGAACGACCAAATCGTAAGATCGTTCGGGGATGGCATGGAATCGTGCGGGAGGAGTTTGAAATGAGTAAATACCAAGAAATGCTGATAAGGCTTTTTTTTCGTCTGACGAGTATCAAACGTGGTCCTTCGGTTCCGGCCTAGCACAATCGCGCAAAACTGTTGACCCACAGCGGTGACGAATGATGCAACTGCCGTTCATGGGCGAAAAAAATGAATGACAGGGCGCGTTGAAACAAATGGAAGGAAGTAGATTTGATTAAAGGAAAAACTGCCGGTGGGTCAATGCAATAGCGCACTCTTTGGGGGTATCTCGTGATTCCATTAGTCCACCCGCGGTCAATAAAAAGATGCTATTTTTGGGATGCGCCTTTCGTCAATGTTTTGCAAGGACGACGAACGGGAAAGCACTAAGGAACGGTGCCAGTTGATGCCTGCATGACATCATCATCGTTCGCTACATTCCGGGCATTGCAGTTGATTGAAATCAGTTAACAGATTTGGCCCTTGTTTTGGGAAAGAATTTTGCCTCTTCTTTGACTTGTTTATAGTTGAGCGATATGGCCAGGATTCTCAATCGTTCGCCACCAAATTGTTCCTTTCCTCTAGAGCTATACCCGTTCTTCGATAGGTATTAGAGTGCGAGGACTCTTTGGATGTCCTTCGACGACGTTGTAGCTCGAATTTAATGGTCTACTGATTATCAGTCTCTAGCATTGATCACCGGTACCGGTACCGATCACCGGATAGTAGCATCCATCTCCTCATCATGAGCTCAATCAGATTCGAACGTCGTGTTGTGCAGTCCGCAGTTAATTTGCGCTGCATTCTCCGCATTCCTGAAGGATCCTCGACCTATCGGAAGAACAGTTTGCGATCTGTTGCTTTCTCAACATTTTCCAGTATTTCTCTTTTTGCCGAACCTTGATTCTGCCACTGCTCGGATTTACTCTTGTAGCAGCTTGATCCTCCAGCATTCTCTATTCATCCATTTTTTAAATTTATTTCCGTTCATTCAAAACGATTGGGGCAAACTTTATTTGCTTGCTTTTTCTATTATATTAGAAACATTGATCGAAAATCGACTGTTGGGTACCGGGGTATATGTATCAATAAAGCGTTCTTCTTTATAACGTTACTTCGATACCGCAGAAGACGTTGAAACCACGTGCAAACTGGTTAGAATTTTGCGTATCTGTTCGGCAAGTTCTCTGTTAAAAGTAAATAAAGAAAGCTTCTTTTGTAGTATGCTTGTCTTATGCATCTTAGATCGCACCAAACAACAACTTACCCGTTTTGTGGAAGGGCAGGGTCTAGTTGAGATTGCAAATGCTGTAGCATGTTGACGAACTGATCCATGCTCTGCACGACGGTTGCACCCGAGTTAAGCCAGACGCGTGGCAATGTGTACACAATGGTTGAAGCTTTCGCGATCGCATCCACTGGCGAGCAAACGCGCATTCCATTCAGCAGGTATCGATTCAGCAGCGATCCGATCGCGAGCTCTTTCAGTGCTGCATCGGCCAGAATGCCTTGCCAGCTGGTGATGTTGCGCAGTAGCTTTAAACCGCTACAGAACTGGCGTTGAAAGAAAGACGATTTTGCCTCTTGCGCTCTACAATGGAAGGAAGTACATGGAAGGATAATTTTCAGGAAAATTACAGGAAACAATCCGCGGACTTGAATACCTACTGTTTGGGAAAGATTGGAATAAACACATCGTTGTCGATCGACTGTTTTAGCTTATCGAGAATGGCTTGGAAGAGCACTCGGAGAGGTTTGCACGTGATCTTTAGCGATGGATAGTCGCGCACGAATCGCTTCAGTAATCGCACCAATCGGAACGTTTGCGTCGTCGACAGCGGATCCCAGTACTGTTCGACCAGTGCCGTCAGCTTTGGCAGGAATATTTTCTCCACCAGCGTCGGTATAAGGCGAACGTCTGGATCCGCTGCTAGTGACGCCTCCGTTGTGGCCGAGCAACCATACTGAGCGACCGTGCGGTACCATTTCTCATTCTCCACCTCAACCAAGGCTTCCATCGTTAGTGGGTTCCAGCAGACGTGGTCGATCCGGATCAATGGTGCCAAGATCTTGGGCAGACAAAGGCTCACATAAGCGTCACTGTACGCGGGCATATCGTGCTGGCGCCACTGCTCAAACCGCTCCAAGATGCCGGCCACCTCACCGTACTCTTCCGCCGCGTCTACAAACACCTCTCTCGTTTCCAGCTCTATCGCCTGCAGCGTGGAACGATAGCGGGCTGCTTCCATGTCTGGGATTTCGTCATCACTAGACATGCCATCGAAGTGACTCTCAGCCGTTTCATTCTTTTCGCGATCCCGCCGACGGCGTGTGCGACGTCCCTCCCGTTCAGCTGCTCGCCGTACGCGTTCCTGCTCTTCGGGACCAACTCGTTTGATGCCTTCTACAAATGAAACAGAATAAGAAAAAAGGTGGATTAACATTAGATCCTGCGGTCCTCGTTGCGCAGCTACATGCCAATACTTACTGTTTGCATCAGAAACTTCCTTCACCTGGTCGCGCATGTCCTGCCGGCGTCGTTCAATAAGCATTCCCGAATGTTTCCCCATCAAGGTAAGCGCTTTTTGCTCGAGGGCCATCACCAATGGCACCTTTTCATTTAAGCACTCGATCAAATCCGAAACATAGCAGCGAAACTCTTGATAAAATCGGTACTTGGCCGCAGCAACAGGAGCTTTTTGTTCGCACGATAGGTGGTCCATCTGGAGCAGTTTGATTTCTTGCGTAATTTGTTTGATATCTTCGTCGTGCTTCCGATTTAACTCTGCCGTCGTTCGTTGTCGTTCTGTCAGCTGTGCAAGAATCTGCTGTGGCATCCGGGGCCCGGTTGGTTTCGTGTCCGTTGCTTTAGTCATTCCAACACTGCCGCTGCTTGCTGCATTCGATCGCTTGCTACTACTACTACTACTACCAGCCAGCCGGATACCACTGGACGCTGCATAAGCTTTCTCAAGCAGGGCAGCCGTTGAAAGACCACGCAGCTCATTGGCCCCATCGCCGACCCGTTGATCATCCATCAGGAGGGCTGATTTGTTCTGGAACGTTTGACTGAAGCTGCTGCCGATTAAGTACTGTGAAATTACGGACTCTTGCTGAGCTGAAACTAGCTGAGCACCGGTAACGCCCTTGCGTATTTGTTGATTTTCCCATTCCTTCGTTTCCACATCGGAATCTTCCGCATCGGAATCTGTGTGATGAGGAGGAAATTCAATATTGAATTAATGTGTGTCTCACGGTAATGCAAAACCAGATTGCAGTACCTTCGCGCTGTACGGCATAAAACTGTTCCCGTCGTTCTTCACGCTCTTTGGCACCGGTTATAGCCGACATATCGATCCGATCGTCGTCCTCATCCGATCCGTCACCGTCTCCGTCTTCTTGCACGGTTCGTTTTTTATTCTTTTCTTCCTTCGGTTCCTCGACAGGAATAAACTCACCTAAAATGCAGAGCAAAACAAATGGAATTTGAAAACGCATGTAAGTTTGGTAATATACCGCCGTTGACTTACCTTGCTCGCGAGCTTTCTGGCGTCGCTTGCGCGCTGCATGAATCATGGCCGCATCCGGTATAACACCGTTCTCGAGACACATCTTGAAGTTGTCCTGCGGTTTCGCAAACCGATGGTGATGCTGCATCCGACCATCGGATTCATCTCCCTCGTTCGTTTCATCCTCCGAGGACATATCGTTCCGTCCGGCGCACAGGGCAGCCCGACCGTTCAGAATCATATTCTCAGGGTCCGACTTTTTGACCACCAGCTGCGCACAACCCGTGTCGAAGATTGAATGCGATTTCATGGGAAGCAAGAGCCATGTATGCAAAATAAAAGCAGAAAGACACGTATTAGCGTAAATCTTATAATGGACATCGTTTTGCGCTGATTCTAACACAGTGAAGAAGAAATGCGCGGCGCAGAGTATTAGAGAGACGAAAAAGCGGTGCAAATTATCCTTTCGGCTGCTTGTAGATGCGTTTTGCATTTTGCTCTTCTTACTGTGATCCTCGAAATCAAGCATCAACCACCGCGATCGGTTGTTTAAGGATTGAGCGTGGAACTATGGTTTGATGCGCCATGGTGCATTTGATAGGGGAAAGGTTTCTAAGTAAATGGGTACAATATAATACACAGAGAAACGGTATGTATAGCCCATTGGGTACTCGACTCATTGAACGATCATTCGCCAATACCTGAGATCAATTAACCCAAATGATCGCGATTTTAAAATACTCAATTTCTAAGCAAATCAACAATCGTTCACCAATCGAAACTAACTCGACGATTTCCTTCTCCCAAGAGCTCACAACTGGGATTAAAGCAAAGAACAAGGGACGCACTGCCGTCTGTGTAACATCCAACATAAAGTTTTTGGGCGAAAAGAACCAATACGAAGCATTGCTTGTTCTCGCTTAACCTTCTTCTTCATCATCTTCTATGTTTCGATCGTGGTTTTTTGTGATGTTTTTGATCAAAGTAAATGTAGTTTAAATACAACTTAAAGGAAAAAAGAGTAGTAGAAAATTGAATAATAATAACCTTACCACAAAGTCGTCTGTGCGTATTTCTGTTTGGATATTAGAGCTAGAATTTTCACACTTTTCTCTTTTTATCTTATCATTACTGTCGTTGCCGTACGACCCCGTGCCTGAAGGCGGTGATGATGACGAAAGGTACTGCTGCTTGCGGGAGGCGTTCGGTTTGCTGCCCTGCTCCATGCCATACCCGGTCTGGGCCGTGGTCGACTGTGTGCCATTGCTCTTTTCCATGTGTCGTTTCCGGCGCCGTTCCTTGTCGAGCGTTTTCATCACCTTCTTGCTGTGGGAGGACTTTTTCACTTGGAAAATTTCGCCCTCCTCTGCACAGAACAAGGAACGGTTAACGGGACGATGACCCAATCGCGATGGGAATTGGAAATAAAGAGAAAGAAGAAGAAGAAAAGAAAAACGAACGGGAAAAGGTGCCATTAAATGAGTTCCTGAGTAGACACGGTGATGGGTAGCGCGCTGGACGGTACGATGATCGTGCACAAAAAGGGGAGGGGAGAAATTTTCCCTACAGCGAGTAACGTTTCGCGTCACGGTCACTGTACAATTGACGCACGGGGGATTCACTGAATAATTTCGATTTCTTCATTTAACCCTATAAGGCCGGACGAATCCCACATTCCGTCAGTGTGCGTTTTAGCAATCTTCTCCGGGCACTGTGCAATTTGCCAGAAACGCTTTTCTTTTCTTCTGCAATTGAATTCACGGTCGTCGACTAGCGATCACTTTGCCACATGACGACGATGGGCATATTGCGTTTTTTCTCGCTTCGTGTACTTTTTCTGTTTTGTTATGTTCAAGGGCTAAAATAGATGTTTTTTGTTACCTTCGTCGTCGAAACTAAGCAAAGAGGGTTTGGTGCTCGGAATCGCTTTCAACGAGCCCTTAGAGGAAGATTCCGCACGGTGTTCTTTTCGCTTGCGGTGTTCGGACCCGGTCGGTACAACCGCTACCGCCGGACCTTCCGGTGTGGGATCGGTATCCATCGGCACGGGTCGATTGGTGTCGCTCCCATTATCACCTCCATTGCTGATGCAGTGTGAGCCGGAATCCTTGCCGGATGCATTGTGGTTCTCTTCATCCTCATCATCGTACCCGCTGAAAACGCGTCGTTGGATTGGTTTTTTTGGTTTCCGGAAAAGCGACATCGCTCATTAAGCCCGTTCCTGCTGCTGCCCTGTGTGTGCGTGTGTATGTGTGTTGTTGTTTTGCCCGCTGTGTTTGGCTCGTTTAAAAGCTGCTACTGTTGCTGCATCACATCACTTTCAGGTATCACACAACGCAAAAGAAAGATTCTGATGTAAAATACACTTTTCACTGGATTGGATGGACAATTAGGTAGGAAAATTGAATCAAAACACGCCAGACGGAAAAGCGCTATCGCTCCGCATTGAGAGAAAATTTTCCTTTGCTTTTTTCTTTCTCTTTTGACAGATGTACTTTGACGCATTGCCGACGGGGGGAGCGAGAAAGAAGAATCAACGCACGCGAGGGACAGAGATGCCAGATGCCGTGATAGAGCGAATGTGTATAGCTCGTAGTTGAGAGCTTCACATTCCCGGTGAAAAGAGGTATCATACATTAGCGCAAAAAACACCGGCCAATTTCGCAACTATATACAACAAATATATATTTCGACTCACATTTTAGCTTATACTAATTCCTGAGGAGCATCACATTCATGACAAATATTTGTCCACCCCCTTACCGACAGCATCCTGCACGCTGGCGTACCCGTTGGCTTCCAGCATGCGTTCTAGTTCGCGTTTAATTTTCGGCACTACCGGCGGTCCGTGGAAAATGAAGGACGTGTACAGCTGCACCGCACTGGCCCCAGCTTCAATTTTTTCAAACGCATCCTCACCCGTAAAAATTCCACCCACGCCAATGATCGGTATCTTTCCCTCCGTCAGCTTGTACACCTTGGCGATCATCGCAGTCGAACGGTGCTTTAATGGTGGTCCACTCAAACCACCAAGCTGCCCGGCATTATTACTTCTCAGCGTAGATGGTCGATCAATGGTTGTGTTTGAAACGATCAGTCCATCCACTGCGCAAGATTTGGCCTGAATAACATCCACTATCTCACGCAGATCTTCCTCCGATAGGTCCGGGGCGAGTTTAAGCAATATCGGCCTTTGCTCATGGGCCGGCAGTGTTGCACGTGCCTTAAGCACCTCTGTTAGCAACGTTTGTAGGGTGCTTTTGCTCTGCAAACTGCGCAATCCAGGCGTATTCGGACTGCTCACATTGATCACCAGATAATCGGCCAAACTGCCAAATCGCTTCACACCCTGCACGTAGTCTGTGACCGCATCAAGGGATAGCTTGTTTTTGCCCAAATTTATACCAAGCGTTACCCTTTCCTCTGGATGTTCCTGTTCACGAGATTGCCGCAAACGATCGTATACTACGTCGTGCCCTTCACTGTTGAACCCGTACCGGTTAACGATGGCTTTGTCCTCGTTCAGGCGAAAGATGCGTGGCCTCGCATTGCCCGGCTGTGGTTCGGGAGTTACCGATCCGATCTCAACGAAACCAAAACCGATCAGCTGCAAGCCCTGGACCGCCTCGCCGTGCTTATCGAAACCGGCCGCTATACCGATTGGATTGCTGAACGTCATGCCGAGTAAATTTGTTCGCAGCCGGTCCGTGTCTTGGTGGGCTGGACGGAACAGTTTCCACCTGACACCGAGCACCGCAAGATCGTGTGCCGTTTCCGGTGGTATGAGTCGAACGATCGGCATGAACACGTTGTTGTAAAACTTCTCATCTCCCCGCCACACGCTGTATGCGCTAAATACGCCAGCGCCTAGCCCGGTTACCTTAAGCAAAGAGCGGATTTTGTTCTACAAAACAACACGAAATGGAATCATTAATTTTAGGCTTATCAGTGATCAGTGGAACTCCCAGCAGTATCAGCGAGTCAAGGAATCTTTTCGTTTACCGGTGTTCTAACGCGGCATGCAGACATGGCTGGAGGTTTTAAAAATTTAAACACAAATCAAAACCGAGACTTGTGGAGTCAAAAGTTTCACTTGATAAAAGAAATCTTCCACCGAATATATTACCGAACTGGATGATACGTTTTTTTTTACTTTTGGATTATTATTTGTGGCTGAGAAAGCGAAAGTTTCCGCGGTGTGCGTGCGAGAAAATGTGCGGTTGTTTATGTTTTGGTATAAGAACACGCTGCCAAAGGTGCGATAACACTCTGTTCAGACGAGAGATATTTAACACTACGCGAGAGTTTTTAGTACAAAATAGATCCGGTCCAGAGTAGCTGTCATTCTCCGCCGCGTAGTTTGTCAGAAGAGACAAAGGTTGGAGAAGGAATTTGAATGGATAACCATAGTTGTTATTGAATTATACAGTTATTTATATAGATTCTTGTAAAAAATAATTTTAGAAATTATGTTTCTCCTTGACCTTGGTTGTAGTTCTGTTGGCTGTGCAGTAGCGATGCCCCAGTGATACGGGAGTAGATGCAAAACCTTTAGAAGGATAACATAGGCTCTCAATTCCTCGCCCAACCTCTTAGGAGAATAGTTGATATGGCTAAAATGGAGGATGACGAGGTGTCATCGTCTGTTCTCCATGTCAGTGCGGCCGGCTCTCCCTTCTGTTGTATTCCCACGCGATTTTAAACAACTGGAAAGCGTAGGCCCTTCGACGAGACAGGGGGTTAGGGGAGAGACCTTGCCACAAACCCCTAATAACATTGCACCGGAAGGTCATATAATGAGTTTCAAGGTAGACCAATCCTCTCGTGGCCGATCCTACCACTGGAGGATCCCGTATCCGGTTTGTTCCCGCAGCAACAACAATGATTATAATTTTCTATTCAAATTTCTCGCCCAAAGGATCAGCTGTCAAACTACGCAGCGGAGAATGACAGCTACGCCGATCCAGACCTATCTTGTACTAAAAACTCTCGTATGTTATCATATTCGGCACGTGTGAACACAATGTAAAATTCAAGCTGTAGGTTTATAGCTGTCTAGCCAAAGAATCAATAGTGGACAGAAAACCAGCAAACCATTGGGAAATTTGTTCAAAAGTTGTGATGCATTCAATGATTATAATGCACACGTGTTTGTTGAATATGAGCAAGAAAATTGTTGGAATCAACTGATAATTCGAAACGTCGGCAAACCTTTGTTGTTTGCAACCCATCGCACCAACACTACCGCAGCGAAGTGTCAGTGGCGAGATAGAGCAAAAAAGTCGCAGGAGCAGTGCGTGTGAATCAGCGAAGAAAAACAGAAGCTCCGAAAAACGTGAAAATAACCTGCTTATCATCGCTGATACGCTGCCGCACAGCACGACACGTATTTGCCACTTTGTGGCGCAGTGCATTCCAGAAGCAGTGATTGAAAATCTAACTATTGCTGCCCAGGAAGAGCCTGTCAACTTGCGAACCCAAATCTCTGCGGGCATGGAGTGCATCGTACGCTAGCAAATGTGAATGTTTTGTGTTCTTTGAAGTGTTGTTTAGAAAGTGAATTGATTAGAAGTGTGTCTTTAGTGTGTTAATTCGACGAACGTCTCTCTGTAGTCGATCGTTTGTACTTGTGCATGTACGTTATTCGGTGTGAATCGTCTTCATTTTCCACAATTTTGCACTAGCAACGAAGTGGTGCGTTCTTTGTTTACAAAATTGCCAGCACCCCATCGGGGGGCCAGGTCAACCGCTGCGAATTTGTCATCCAAAAAAGTAAAAAAAAAAGATTCGCCCCTACATCTCTGTGCAGCTGTGTGCACCTGTGTGGATAACATTGAACGAGAGCTCGTTAACCGGAAGCGAAGCGAAGGATTTCCGTTTGAACTGTTGCGTAGTAGAAATATCAAACCCCTTCCTTTTCACACACGCACGGAGGCGGAACTCTGCTACTCTTTTTGGCACGCTGTCCATCTAATACGTGTGCGAGCGCTCTCTGTCGCTCGGGCGTGAGAGCTCAAAAGAGCAGAACGAGCAGTAGGAGCAGCCTCTTGACCAGCCAAGGTCACGAAGCGTCACACTCCGCGGATAGGCAGACAAGGCAGGCCGAACCCTTTGCATGTTTACGTTCACACGACGTGCTGTGTCGGATGGAAGAGAGGAAGCCTTCTGGCTACCAGTAAAGAGTGTGTGCTTCTGTCGCTAAAATAAACCCCCTTGTCGATAAGCGTGTAACGAAGGCTCTACCAAGGCCACAGCAGCCACAAAACACTGGTGAGCGGTTCCTGGCTGTACAATCATCCAGTGGAGAAAGCTGCTACAAGAGCCAACCGGACCTAATTACACTGCCTTTCTTCGCATCGTACATCGTTGATGGTTTGAAAACTGGAGACATCTTACGAACGACAGTGCAACAACCATGATGCAAGCGGAGGACACCGAAAGTCTTTCGTGGATCAGCGATAAGGTAACCGCAAGCAATGGGAACACACATTTTGATAAATGTTTTTCGATATTTCACAGGCGAAACAGTTTCTTCAAATGCGTCTTGGCCTACTTAGAGTGCCTAACTTCTCCACCATGCCACCGTGTGTGTGGGTGTGTGGGCAGCGATCGGTGTGGGTGTGCGTGGATGTAGCCCTTCGTCAGATTTGGGGCAAATGTTTTGTTTACATTTTGTTGATAGCACACGGTTAAAGTGGCTGCCCATATGACATTTCCCGAAGTTTGCGTTCGGTTTTTGCTGTACGGACACGAAATTTAGCGCGTTTGCGCTTGTGTTGGTGTCGAATTTACCGTATCGAGCAATACGAATCTGTTTTTTTTACTCAATTTTGTCAATGTGTAGTGGCAATTGCAACCGCGATCGGAAAAGATCGAGAGTGAAAGAAGAACACACTCATGCACACAGTCCGTGAGGCCGTCGGTAAATGTTGTGCTCAGCTGTGGTGAAGCAGCTTGCAAGATGGACGCTTGTAAGTCGGCCGTGGAGCAGTGAAATATTAGTGCATCATGTTGCATATGGTAAGATAAAGTGTAAGATAATGTTTGGGACCTTTTCTAATATCATTTTTTTTCTGGTTCCTTGCGTTTCAGACGACGATTCCAGGAGCGAACGACGGCGTCATTGGAAGCGTCATCCACACAGTCATGTGCACTGCGAGGGAAGGCTGCTTTCGTACAGCCGTAATAGTGAAAATAGTGAATAGTGTTGTTCGTTCATTTCTTGATATTAGTTGTTCAAAGTGCAGTGAACATAGTTTGAAAGTGATGTAACAAATATTTTTATAATAAAAATAAAGTTAATTATTTCGTGTTGCAAGTGTATCGTACTGTGTTTCCTTCGTCGCCGAAAGAACGAAAGAAATGGAAGGGAAAACTAACACTAACACATGGAAAGAAATATGTCTCGATACCCGAAGAGGACACGAACGCCGGAGGGATACGAACACGCACACATGTTCAAAACCTTCTCAATAACGACGCCTTTCGCGAAGGTATTGAGAAATTATTGAGAAGGTTTTGTATATGTATGGGTGGGATTTTGCCAGGTGGGTGGCGTTAGAACGCGATGCGAAAATTGCGCCTGACCACACACGATAAAGAAACCACCATAACACGAGAAAAACCAACCGCACCAAAAACAGTTTTGTTGCGGCTTGTTGTGGAACAGCGTTGCGTATCGCACGCACGCATTCAAAAGCCGTCCACAATCCCTTCTCTGACCGCGGCACAGCTCTGCCACAGTGAATGTTCAAGGACTTTCGACCAATCGGTGGGGCAGCGGCGGCGATCGTAGTGTGCCGATTAGCCATTACCAGGTGATGGAATTAATATTCTACGCATGACATTGATCCTCAACTTTGGTTCTAAAACACGTCTTGCCTGCGTTATGCAAAAGGCACGACCTGGCCACCACAGCGCTTCCGTTGAACGCAATCAAATGAACAAACAGACGAGCGAATCGATCGCTTAAATAAGTAATCAAATTCATAAATCGTTCAAGATGGGTTTTTCCTGATCATGCAAAAAATCACCATCGTGATGTTGCAATCAACAACAATTGGCGGCCAACAACGACCTACTTAGATGAAAAAGTTTAGAAATATTCGATGAAGCAAAAGGGTGTAAACAAATCGAACTGCCATTATTTTGCTACATGGGCAAATTGACAGCGATAGCAAATTCTATTATGGAAAAACATATTCCAGCACTAGTAAGCTGCTCTGCCGGAAGAGATGATCGTGTTACACTGATTTGGCCGTCGTCGATTAATACATCCGGTCGTGTGAATCGTGCTGCATCGGAATTAAAGGGGGTTAAACGAACGAGCAAAAATTGTTTGGTGTAACAAATTTTTACCACGTTTCGCGTTATCGCGCAATCGAGCCTTACGCGATCTGTGTTCGCTGCGCAATCTGGTGGCCTATCGATCCCACGAAGAGTATCGGGTGGTAATCGTTTCCATTTCTTTGTACATCGCGGGCACGTCAAGTCTGCGCGTAACATCGTACGATGGTAGAGGAGCCTGACTGTAACGGAAAGCACGGTATTGATAAGAATAGCTCGAAACATTTAAATACCACTATAGCAGCGTCGTCGAGATGCAAGTGTTGATGACGCATGAGATTTATGGTGATAGTGTATGATTAGTGCGATGAGCATTTGCGTCGAGTTCATTAGAAGCGGTGGGCTCGTTCAAGATGGTAGGAAAGCGAATAGGAAGTAGCACCAAATAGGGGGTTGCATTAATAGTGTGGCACTAAATTTAGGAATGCTTGAAGTAAAATTTGCAAATAAGTTAATGTTTTTTTTCCTTTGTTCTTCCTTTTAGCCACCAACGACCGATGGAACGCTCGCAACACAGCCACCGGATGTGGTATCCGGTCCGTTTACATCACTTCCACTCGATATGACCGATACCGACGATATAGACGATCGACGATCACCGGCAATGAATGGTCCCATCGGCACTGGCAGCAAGAAGGAACGTAGCTTCCTGCTGATGGACGAACAGGAACGGATATGTGTCCGGTCGGCCGAACAGTTTTGTAAGCGGCTAACCGTATCACCCGATGCGAAGCTAAAGGTCGTCTCCATTTTCGGTAACACGGGCGATGGGAAATCGCACACAATGAATCACGCACTGTTCGGTGGTCGAGATGTCTTTAAAACTTCCTCGGAACAGGCGTCCTGCACGATGGGCATCTGGGCCGCTTATCAACGACAGAAGAACGTGCTCGCGCTCGATACCGAAGGTTTGCTCGGCGAGACGGTGAACGAAAATCGACAGATGCGCATGTTGCTCAAAGTGTTGGCCATATCGGACATTATCATCTATCGCACGCGGGCCGAACGTTTGCGCACGGATATGTACAAATTTCTCGGCACGGCTTCGAAAGCTTTTACGAAGTACTTTTCCGGTGCACTGCAAGCACTCGATTTGCCCGGCCCGCCACAAGCCCTGGGACCGGCGGTAATTATCTTTCACGAAACGCACAATACGGAGGTATTGAAGGAGGATGACGATGGTAAAAAGGAGGAAGATATTCTGCGCGAACGGTTTGCCAAACTGCGGCTGGAGCTGAGTGCGTTCAGCTCACTACGGTACGTTGGCGTCCGGACGTCCAAACCACCGACCAACTATGAGCTGCTGCGCATGGTCTGGGAGAAGGAGATCCGCAATACGGCCGTCCGTTCGCCACGGTTGCCGCGGGTCGTGTTCGAGGCACTGCTGGCACTGAACAATAAGTTCAACGGTGACCTTAGCCCGCTGCCGTTCAATGCCTTCCCGGAGCAGTACTTTACCTGTACGACCTACTGCAAGTCGTGCGATGCCCGCTGTCAGCTGTCGATGGGCCATCTCGAGCTGAAGGAGGATCATCGTTGCGGTACCAGCTGCAAGTATCAGCATCAGCACGAGAACAAGGTGTACCTGTGCAACCGGTGCTACGTGAACGGTCGCCAGGTGGTGGTCAGTATTCAGACACAAAAGTCAACCGATTCGTCATGGATGGGGTTGGCACTGTACGCGTGGAGCGGGTCCGTTATCGAGTGTTCGCATTGCGGGGAAATTTATCGTTCGCGTCAACATTGGTACGGCAACAAATCGCCTGAGCAGAATGCAGTACGGTACGCAATCGGTTCAACGCTTTGACTAAGCGCTTCTGCTATCCACCGAGAGATGGCGCTAGAGTTGCAAACGGGATTTTATAATAGTGTTTTGTTTTTGCTTGTGGGGTTTCAGGACGGAAATTGTTCATGTTTGGAACGATGGCGGTCTACAGCTGCATGGACCAACACATTCTGCCCAGCTCGTTCTGGACGGTGTGGCTTACATTACGGATGCTATGGCAAGCGTTGGCTCACAACCAACGAAACTCGTCAAATCGTGGGTAACGGACAAAATACGACCTGCTTACTGGCGACCGGATAGTGAGATCATTGTAAGTAGCTGTCGCGTGATAGTAAAATAAGGCAGGATCATATATCTAGTTTCTCGTGTTTTTTTTTCTAAAATTAATAGCATTGCAAAGGTTGTATCAGTAACTTTGAGCGGCTCGGTTTAAAGAAGCATCACTGCCGCAGCTGTGGGGAAGGATTTTGCAACCACTGCTCCAAGCATGAGATGCCTGTGCCCAGTCGTGGCTGGAACTATCCGGTCCGAGTATGCAACAGCTGCTGGAACGATGGGCGGAACGGTGGCACATTGGGTGCTGATGGTACACCAGCTGCAAATGGAATCGCATCGAACGGGAACCACCAACAAGAGCAATCGCACCGGAATTCAGGTATGTGCATGTGGTTTAGGTTTTCCCAATTACAGTTTACCAATGCGTCTTTCAAAATTCGCTGCTGCCCTATTTCCGTCTACTTCTCGATCCGCTGTGCTGTGGCGTGATGATGATGATGATGATGTCTTCACCCATCTGTCCATCCCGTCCGCGCACAGATCGTGTAATTGATGAGCAAGACCTTACTGATGATGCTGACCTCCTCGTGACGTCTTCTTCTGCAGGCAATGGTATCGATGAAGCAAACAACGTACTAGTACGGCGGTACGGTGAGGCCGTTATCAACACGATCAGCAACATTGGGGCCGTGCTGGAGTATCCGAAAGGTAAGGACGACCATCGAGTGTAGCTTTTTACAAACAGGCTCAAACTAACAATTCTATTTCCCATCAATAGACTTTATCAAGGAATCCGCCCGTCCTTCGTACTGGGTACCGGATGCCGAGGCACCGAACTGCTTTATCTGCGAGCTTGAGTTTGGCTCACCAGAAGAATTGAACACAATTGCAGCACTTGGTAAGGCAGCGGCACCACTATCATCCGGTGGATCGACACCGTCTGCATCGCCGGCAAAACGTGCCGAGAATGGAAGCGATACCCGTCCGATTGATGGAGTAACGCGGGCTACTCAGAGCACTAAGACTGCTGGTGGTGGCGTTTCAGCAACGCAGCGATCTGGTTCGTCATACCGAACCGTCGATCGGCGAAGGCATCACTGTCGGGCGTGTGGGAATGCGGTATGTGCCGGCTGCTCACAGAACCGTCGTCCCGTGCCGAAACGGGGCTGGCTGAGCGATGTGCGCGTTTGCAACAGTTGCTACACGGCAGAAGATTAAACCCCGAGTTCCTTCCTTCTTCCACAGCTGGTTCGCAATTTCCTGTCCACCTTTTGCACGGTTAGCAAATTATTGAAGGTAGCTGGATTTATTTTTTCGTTTAATGCCTTGCATGTGTGGCACATCGTTCAAATATCCTTTACGAGCATTTCCTTTCAAAAGAAGCGAATACTCATGTTCCGCCCTTCTTCCCAGTTTGCATTTCCATGCGTAATGCACGGAAGTGTGTAGCCAAAAATACAAACGAACGATTGAACCGTACGCACCTATAATTTGGCGCAGCACGGGTTTGACAAGCCGGCTGTGTCGAACCACCAAAAATGTGATGATATTTACTCCCTCTTTTTATGATATCCCTTTTATTAGCGTTTAGAATCGGGACTGCGGATAGGTTTTTATTATTCAAATCAGTTCGGCTGCGAGTCGTGACTTTGGTGTGAAACCAATAAAGACTAGTATTTTGTTTATGAATTATGTAAGTGAAATAGTATACAGCCTAGCTTTAAAACGTTCTTATGATTTTGATTCATTAGATGCGTGTTTTTTTTTCTGTTACACAATTCTTATGAAAATTGTACTGTGTTAGTGCGTTTCAAACGAAGCGTCTCGTTGAATGCACACTTTTGCATGTACTGGATTGTCGCCATGTCGTCTGTAGGGCAAACCTGAAATGGTTTTAAAAATCTACACGCACGGCGAAAGTCGTGCGAGAATCAAATAGAAGCAAGACACCCCAACCATGTATGAGGTCCGTTAAAATGGACATTTCAAACTGGTTATGCTGCCATCAGATCTTTATATACCAGAGGTATCGCAATGTATCGCATCCTCCTCTCAATTGAATTTATCACCAAACTCTGTACCATTCGTGTTCTGAGCACGGGCAATGGAAGGATGGCTACGGCTACGGATAGAAGCTTTCGTGTCGTGTAAATGCAAAAAAAGAAAAACAAGAGTAAGCACACAGTGTAAACATAGTTTATATGCGATGTTTCGTAGTTAAACTAATTATTGAACTATCCAACAGCAGAGCTCCTGTCGCTAGTGGCATCTAACCTATGTATGGACATGTCAAAGCATATACATAAAGATACAAGTATATATATTTCGATAATTCTTCAGAAGAACTCTTCGAATGGCACAGATTTAGTAGAAACTGTTTGTATATGTTTCTCTTTGTTAGTTTGAAAGAAAGTCGGTGTTGGCGTAAGATCGCTATTGCAGTAAAATTCGTTGGAGTTTCATAATAATTAGTGGACAACAAGCGCAAACGATGCAACGAATGGGTAAAATCCAAAAATCTGTATGCAAAGTGTTATGAAGCGATGAGCTTTAATGCAACCAAATAACCTATTCTTCCGTGCAGGACCAGCCGATATGGAAACGTCGATCGCAATTCTCGAAGATAGTTGGATGAAGACATTTGAATTGGACGAATGTGATGTGAGTACCCCGCTAGTGATAATTAAACATTGTTTAAGTGTTTCTCAAGCCACATCAAAACTGTTGCCGTGCATCGCAACACGGTCGCTTTCAATGTTCACATTGATAGAGACGTTGTTAACATTCATGCCAACAGTTATGAGTTGGGTTGAGATACACTGTATTAAATATTTTTCCAATAACCGCAACGGATCTGTGGGGAGCTCTTTAACAGGTTTCTAAAATTTCTTTGGTTTCAATTCTACCTTAAAGTTAATGTTTATTGCATTAACAAAAAAGATCTCAATCTTTATTGTTCTTGATCACGATCGTATGAAATCGATATCTGCATTTCACAGTGGATTAAATGCTGAGCTTCTCCATAGCTCAGTCAGCATTATTCTCCGATGGTAAAATACAAAGTATTCACACGTGTGGCGAAACAAGCTTGCGCGATTTGAATCGATAGATCCACGACTGATACGATCGATCGCCACCATCACAGGTGGGTCTAAAAATAGGGCCAAACATGATTCCTCCTCCCACTCGTGTGCAAGACGACATAAGCAATTAGTGCATTAAAATGAATACAATCTCATGCACGTCACATGTGTCTATTTAAAGCAGTGGCAAACTTTTTGTTTTATTTGTAAACATTGTTGTTCGTAAATTACTTATCCTAGAAGCACTTTATTCAATGACTATCCTTGCTACGCTAACTTCATTTCGGTATGCCAATGGCCAAGGAACACACGATCTTTCTACTATGTACATTTTGCATTTCTTCTATGTTGGTCTGCTGAACGAACGCCTCACTTTAGGTACATCTGCAACCCAACAGGTACTTCGAAATTGTTTGCCTCCAGCAGATCGGACAGCTTGCGGGCAAATTCGGTCGTAACCTTTAGCTCGTCCCCTTCGTCCAGCAATCGCTGGAACAGCTGTACGGCCGCCTCACAGTTGTTCTGCCGCACGTACTGCCCTAACGCAAGCAGCAGAAAGTCGGACTCACGCACATTGGCCAGCCCTTTGCTGCATTTGGCTAACCGTAGCACGGGTTCAAGCTTGCCACTGCCAACGAGGAACTCACACTGCGTCAAAATGTACTCGTGGTTGATGCGTACCTCCGGGTTGATAAGCATACGACGTAGCTGGGCCTCGGTACCGGCCACCGCCAGTGCTACTATCAGTGTGTTGTTCGTGTTAACCGGTCCGTGGATTTGTGACACGATTTGGATCGTTTCACTCAGCAGCGTTTTTGCCTCGGCTGGTGCGATGTCCGCATTATCCTGCCCGTTTGTAAGCTCCACCAGTAGGGTAATGATTTCCAGCTGCAAAGGTGTACGACGTTTCTCCTTCGCGATGCGTTGAAACTCTGCTATTGCGGTACGTTTGTCACCGGCGAGCAGATATTCTCGTAGCACCGGACCTAGCAATGTGTTATCGTAATTACAGTACCCAAGTTCGACGAGAAAATCAAGCAACTGTTGGGTGGTGTTGTTGGGTGCAGAAGCCTTCCGACCGGATGTCACCGCCCATTGGGCTGTGCTGGTGAGCAAATTCCACACATTTTTACTGGTCGATCCATCGTCCGTGCCACGAAGTTTCCCACCGGCTGTGGCGCGTTCGCGTAGGATCTTTCGAGCACCGTCGAGCTGTCCGCGTTCTACCAGCAGCGCAGCGTAATCGATGATCTTATGCTCATCCACGATAAAGCCGGGAAATTGTTTTCGCAACTGTTCCAGCGTACGACCGGCCTGTTGCGGATCGCCTACCTTCGTGTACAGTTCGATGATCGACGCGAGCATGCCGGAGCTTTGGTCCACTTTGGCTTGATCGCACTTTTGCTTTAGCTCGAGCGCTCGCTTGTATCGTCCTTCGCGTACGCTAAGCTGCAGCAGCCTCCTTAACACGCCGCGAGTGTTTAGCTTTTTCTGCTCCAGCTCTACCAAATGGCATTCCAGCTCGTCGTAGGTCATGTCCCGCGGATGTACTCCGATCGTTTCGAACAGTTCCTTCGAAAGGATCGTTAACTGATCGTCGGTTACCTTCTTCAGCAACGTATCGATGGCTTCTCCCGTACCGGTAGCATCTTTCTGTGCTCGCCCGAAATGATTCTTCAGCACACCGGCGGCCATTCGTGAGATCTTGATCTCGAATCGGTCGTATTCGTTGAGCAACGCGCGCAAACTGTTTGCATCGTGCTTGCTTTTCTTGTTGCTAATTAGCTCCAGAAGCAACTGGCCGCCCAGATCGTGCCGTTCGTCTGCCGATCGGTCCTTGATGGCGCAGATAACCTCGCACATTTTTCGCTGATGGGCACTTGAACGGTTAACGTTCGCCTGGAGTAGCAATGGCCACAGTAACGCTTCCGTGTCGAGCTTGGTCGTATAACGACGGGCGATAGCGAGCACATCATCGAAGCGGTTCTGATAGAGCAGGTGGGAAATATACGGTGTCATCAGGGCACCCATCCGTACACCACAATCTTCTAGAATTTTCAATGCCGTCCGGGAATCCTTTAGGGTAAGCGTAAGCTTCGGCAGTACGTACTGTGTGAGAGTTTCTTGATCGGGTTCCACCTTAAGTTTCTTCATCGTTTGCAGTACCGACAGTACACCGACCTCTCCCTCCGCTTTCGAGCGCTGTAGAAACAGTGGCCAAAAGTAGTGTGGACGAAGATCCTCGAGTGGTGCGAGGGCCGCTAGCAGCCGAGAAAAATAAGGATGAGCAGCTTTAGCGGCACACTCACAAGCGACATGATACGCACGCGGATTCCGTTCGGTTTTAATCAGCATGGCAAGGAATATTTTGAACCTCTCGAGCGGGACATCATTACGGAGCATCTCCACCATGAGGAAGGATGCGTAACTGTCGGTATTTTCGTTGGCACGAAACTGTGGCGCTGGAAGTTCCTCGAGCAGTGCCATCATGCCGTCGAAATGACCGGAACGAATCAACCCGCTAAGCACGTTCCGGAGAACCGGATGAATACGACCGTCCGTAGTTATTTGTTCCGGAAGCAGTTTAAAAAGGGCGCGTACCAACTCTGGCTGAATTTTCCCAGCCAATGCAAGGCACAGCAGTTCAAGGATGTGTTTTTCCTCCAGTTGGGCCCCTTTTTCGCGTACCATTTTATTCACCCGCTCGGTCATACCGTCCTCCAGGAAGGCAATCATTAGCTCGCCGTACGTTTGCCCATTAGCGGACACATTGCTAGCGCTCATCGTTTCCAGCACCATCTGGACACCGTCCAGATCTCCGGCACGTCCATAGCCACGGATCATTAGGTTAATCACTTCGACCGTAAGTGGAATATTGCGCTCCTTCATCATCTCGCCGACGAGTTTCATCTCAGCGATATCTCCCTTCTCAGCCAGCACACCCATCAGCCCCCGGTACAGCTCAGCATCCTTCTCAATGCCTTCGCCTATCCCAGCGAGAAACGCCGGTACATCCGTGATGGAACGTTCATTTTCTCGGTACACCTGTAGCAATACCTTCCAGTGTTTCTGTTGCGGTTCACCCAAATAGAACCAAAACTGTTCGAATATCTTCATACGGGTTTCAAGCGTTTCGGCACACAGTAGCGATCCACAGCACTGTAGCAAAAAGTCATAAGCATCCGCGGGAATTTCAAATGGTTTCGCGAGAAGTTGATTCAGCTTCTCCAGCTGTACACGCCGGTAGACGGTCGCATCGGACCGCAGCACTTCCACCAGACGAGCACTGTCCGGTTGTACCGTCTTCTTCCCGGCGGAAGCTTCCTGAGTTTGCGTTGCGAACGGTTCTTGCTGCTTGGCGGAAGGGACCGTCTGGCAGTGGCGTACCGATTGTGAAAGCAGCCTAGTAAACGGTATGGACGGTTGCTGCAGAACGACCGTATAGCACGAACCGGAAACACACTGTACCGCAGCACGACGACACAACCGCTGCTGTCTGATGAGCGCCACTCGGAGATGATTCATTTCTGCGGAAGAAAAAGCCCTCTAACAACGCCGTACCGTTTGCAACGAAACGAGTCTAGTGATTACATGAGCGAAAACGTCGTTCGGGGGTTTGTTTTGAAAAAAGTGCCCACACGTTCCGCGTTTGACAGCAAGAAACGTCAGTGTCAGCTGCCGGGCGACGGATTTTAGTTGCAGGTGTGTGCGTGAGATGTTGCGTCCCGGTCCTTTCTCGCAGAGCACGTGGTGATGTAAACAAACCGATTGTTTTGTGAAAAAAGGGCATGTGTGCTTTTTGGTTAATTTGTGAGCAAACAGTTTGTAGAATAGCTTTTTGTTTGCTGAACCTTTGCGATGGTGGTAAGAGAAAGCAAGTATGTATAGGAAGTGTTTTTAACAATGACAAATGTAATATTCATTAAACAGTTCGTTCGTAGGAAGTAATGCACGGAAAAGGTTAGTTTTTGTACGCATAAACTAATGTTCAGCAGTTTGTATAATATCTGCCCAAACCCGAAACATAGCAGCACAGGTGCAATTGGCAATTTGGTAAAGAGCAAGTAAAGTGGAATGAAACGTTCCATTCAAAAAGTTCTTAATTTAACAAACAAACAAAAAAAGAAAAACAAAATAGCCATCCATCGTGAATGACATTACTGAGCTGAGCTGGTGTATGTGCGCGCGTTCCGTTGGTTTCGTACACAGATAGCTCATTTTATTTACCGCTCGGCACAAACGCCACCCGGATCGGTCTTCGAGTAGTACGGCTGGTTTTTCTTGGTCCTCCCCCCCCCAGCCACAGAAAAAACGGAAACGAAACGCAACGTGGGTTCACAGTCAAAACCGTGCATTGTAATTATCACTTTGATAAGTGTGGAAAACCTCATTGGTGAAGAACTGCGATATTTGCTTGTGTGTCAACACAATTGTGTGCAGCGAAAGTGAAATTGTTGCTTAGCGAAGAAGCCACTGGTCGCTGATTAAGGTTGTAAATGGATTGATTGGCGTGCAAGGGCTTCGTGGACTCAAAGCCGTGCGTGTGAGCCTGTGTGTGTGTGTGTTTGTGTGCTTGGTTATGTTGTGTTTCTAGGTCATCCGTGGCCAATGGTTTGCCGCGTGGTTTCCAACAAACTTGTTCGTGGAACAGAAACGGTAGCATTATAATTACTGTACACACTGTGTGTGGCTGGTGTGTGGTTGCCTGCTTAGACACCGGGTATTATAGCAAAGGTATGTACGCAAAACTTTCCCCTTCCCTCTCGGCTCAGTGCAGCATCTAATTAAAACCCCTGACGGCAGTATCCTTATCAAATAAGGTTAAATGGTTCCCCTCGTGCAAAACTTCCCATCTTCCCTACCCTTACAAATGATGAACCGATGCGTTTTCACCGATCGGCTGTGTCTCTTGGTGCGTTGTTATGAGTACACTCATACCCTCTCGCCAGCTCGTTGCTACCCAGGGCAACCGAAACCGTTTCTCACCCCCTCGCGGGGGGTTGATTGGTTGCCGTTTGGACCACTACCAGCGGAAACGCACCGTAGTAGCCGTGCATTGCCGTGAACGTTGGCAAGCAACCACATTTAATTGACTACGCGAGATGCACTCCGCTATCATCACGGCGGATTGATACTCCGAGTATCGTCGCCCCACGCGGTAATGTGTGTGTCTCTGCGGCGAGCATACCGAGCATGTGATTCGCGTACGCGTTGGCACCATCTTCCCTTTGACTGGCACAAAACGACCAAGTGTGAGGTTAGATAAAAAAATATAAACGACCCATTTGATCGTGGTGTTGTATTGTTTTTTTTTTGGGGTGTACAATCGAAGGGCACACGGAGTAGGCTGTGGCTTTTTGGGGTTACAGCATATACACCCCGTGCGCACACGGGGTGGACTGGTGTATGTATGTGTCCTTGCCGCAAATCATGGCAATCTATTTGTTGAAACATAAACGCGGTGTTCGTTTGCGTAGAAGATACGCGCACCTTTTACCCCAACGGGAAGCCAATTTGTGTATGCGTGCTGGTTTTTTTTTACAGTGCGGTACAGTGGTGGAAATTACATTTTTCCTACCTGGGGTATATTAAATTAAATACTGACATACTGTGCTGTACTGCCTTCAGGGTCTTAATCAGTTGAAAAAGTAAAAAATTAAAAAAATTTTTTTTTTGTATTTGCTTATAAGACTGCTATTTAACACTTCCTTAATAAATGATTGAACTACAAATTTTAATTGAATTTAAAATTACGTCCTTTAGTATTTTTGGTGCTAGATTAAGATCGGAATCAGCTAACAGGCGACCATGATCATCTATCGGTCATTTAAAACAGCTCCTAAGCAGCATTTGCAATGTATTATAATAAAACAAACTCTAATCTTTATTCAATTTAGAATAATGCCAACGCTTATTATATGATTCCACTGAAATACTTTAGTAAGATCAAATTTGATAAGGTATGGCCGTTTTTCTGATAATAAAAAAGGCTAAATTTATATTATTGCTGTACCATAATAATTCTAAAGATGATAACGTAAGGAAATGAGCAGTTTTTTGCAATAGTTGCTTTAGATACTTCTTCTACTTGGCATGATGATGACCTACTAAAACATATTTATGCTTGGGAATTATTCCTTACTAGCCTTCGTTTATCACGTAGCTGGATAGTCAGTCCTTGCTACGGGGGATTAGTCTGGATGGAATTTTAGACTGGTCCTGTCGTGTGAAGATCGGCGCCGCTACCAATACACCACCGGGTCGTTCCGCTTTAGACGCCTAAATACGATATAAGAGCATTGAAGACGCTTACAGAACCACTAAACAGCGTTCCAACGACACAAGAGAGTTCTGTTCATCTAATGCTAGATCTCATCTCATCTGCTTCATAATAATGCTAGATTTGGTAATGCTTAATGCTAGACCGGCAATACAATGTTTAGGAGTAGTCTAATGCTTACAGTTTACAACCCTTTTCTTTCGAACTTTAATTGATCATTGGTGATCGTGAGTTTTCATCGTGATCGGGATCGATACTTTTGTAACTCAAAGTGGCAGACATAATAAAACGGGTTTCAGGCTGACGAGGAAGCGAACAACAATTTATTTTAAACTATAATTTGTCGAAATTTGGGAAATCGATTAATCCAGTGTGTGATAAAGCAACATATTGTGCTTTGGTTCTTGAATACCATCACTCACCATCACTAGAGGCACTCTTCTAACACTCTTAATCAGCATATTCTTTCGTTTGGTGTTTCACATTACAACAAACAAAACCCCATACGCCAGGATTAGATTTTAGAGTCTGGGACATTAAGAACGGCGAAGGGAAATTGGCGAAGTTGTTGTTGTCGTGTTGTGTAGGGGGAGCCCCCCACCATCCCACACTTCCCCGTACTGCAGCATTCATGGACATGGACGCATCCATTCCGGGGCCCAGTCACACTGTCTCCCACTGCCCCGCCTGGATGTAAGGGTATGTGTACTGCACCCGAAATTGATTCAACCATGCGGTGTGTGGCCTCGATCAGCGCAGTCCACGCGGACCTGTTGGGAGGTTTTTTCGTTGCTAGCCATACCGGGGGAGGATTGAGAAAGTAACAGATCGTGTTGTTGGGGCAGCACAGACACGCACACGCAGTGACAGTGTGCGTTTGTTTTTTGTAGTTCCGTTGCCGGTGTCGTTGTTGTGGGGACCTTCCTGCACCAATGCTGCTGCTGAGTGCGAGGTGATGCCGCATGCCACCACCGGACTGTGCGCCACAGTTGTAGTGTGTCGATTGTTCGCAATAATCGGTTCTATTCGGTTATTTTCCGAGTGTGAAGCAAAGCTAGACTAGAGATTGTGTGTGAAAGTGCGTGCGCAATAGAGGGGTGTGAAGATATTGACCAAAAAGTTCTTTAATTCATGCTATAACACCAGCAGATACAGAGCACACAGCAAACGGCAGGTAAGAAAAGATCGAAGAGGATCTATTTATTTCGATTGGTCGCTTCCAAATCTGATCGAAAAAAGAAGAACAACCCTTCGAGCACGGCTCTTACGTCATCGTACTGACTACATACAGTCACGTTACATTACGTCGTGGGCAGTACGAGTTTGTTGTTGTTGTTGTTGTTGAGGGTTTTGGTGACGAAAGACGAGCTGGAAATTCATCATGATCACTGCCAGAATTATCTGTCACTGTTTTGGCGTGGGAGCTTGCCCCCGTTTCTCCCCGTTCACTCGTACTCCGACCAAAATGGTAATGACGACAACTCAGCAACAATCGCCGTGTAATCGAGCGTCGGACCCATTTGACGTTTGTTTCGTGCACGTGCTGCGTCGTCAGCGTTGCTAGCGTAAAAGCAACGCACACTAATGGCCGTAGTGTAGCGGCTTGGTGACGTATGAGAGTGTTCTAAGCGCGGCATACTAGATGGCGCTTGAATTTGACACTTTCGCTAATCGATCGCCCGATAAAGATGGTGCGTTCGAATGTGCTGCGGCTCAATTGCCACCGGAAGACGTACTTTCCGAACGGGTTACGATTGGGCGTGTCGTACTGTTTATTTTATTTTTGATTAGCCAACATTTTGCTATGTTATCATGCTTATGGAATTTCTGCAGATTGATAGACAACCGTAAAGGTGGTGTTGTGGTGGTGACCTTTATTTGATCTGGCACATTGTCGCATGAAGCGAATTTTACACTA
This sequence comes from Anopheles moucheti, assembly GCF_943734755.1. Lineage (NCBI taxonomy): Eukaryota > Metazoa > Arthropoda > Insecta > Diptera > Culicidae > Anopheles > Anopheles moucheti. The sequence goes on from NC_069140.1 coordinate 45,885,118, forward strand.
AGGGTTTTTATTAATGTGGTGGGATCAACTAGAGATTGTATATTGTGAGCTATTGCAAGTCGGATTGAATTCGGAGTCGCTTTACTGATAGTAGGGGGTGTTTCAAGATCATCTTATTATTCGTTTATTAAATCTTAATTCTTCATTTGTGTTCGACAATAGCAGGAGACATTCGTCTACAATTCGCATAACTTTGTTTTACGTAGTGTGATGATCAGATGGTAGTTGCATGAAGGTAAGTCTAATAAGACCAAAAAACTGGAACAGTCCCGTTGAAGGCGTTAATGATCTGCTTGCCATTACCTAGACAACAGATTGCTTTAATGTTGATTTGACCGTTCTATCGACCATTTCAATACCGAGTTTTCTGGAATGATCCATACCGTCTGGGCTTTTGCATGCCAGTCGTGCACTTATCCCCTCTTTTCCTTTCGATGCTTCCTTCCTCCACAGCCCGCATCTAGGTGTGGTGGTTATTTACGATTTGCAAAACAGTACGTCCGGCCGTACACACGGACACGGAGGGCACATGGTACACAGGTGCAAAACGTCTTTGGTGCAGCGTGTTGCATTTCCGCCCCGTTCGGTTTGTTTTTTTCACTCAAGCGATCATATGCGAACGACGGGTGGGTGTTGCTTTTTTTTGTTCGCTCTTTCCCAGCACCCAAAACCAGCTATAGACCAGCCAGGGAGGGAAGCGGGACCTAGGCGAAGTTCACGAGACGGCAACTTTTGCATGATGCATCGCGTCTGTGCGCAACAGGATGTGCATCGTGTTTTACAGCAGCCCACGGTCAACGATGTTCGGATGTTTTCCCGGACGGCTTTGCGGTGGTGTACCGGGTTCGGTAAGAAGAATTATGTCTGCTCTGGCCGGAGCGGCGTAAGTCGCGTCTCTAGCACCGGCGATAGAAGGTTGTGTGAGGTTCGCCGTGTTTCCGATGTTTGGTTTGCGTGATCGTTTACACGATTCAATTGTTCGCGGTCTTGATGCCGCCACTTCCACAGCATGTGCTTATGTGTGTGTGTTTCATAACGTCGGTGTGGCGTAATGTATGATAATGCATAAAAAAGTGTGCCACTCGCATTACCGATCATGTGAGATCACCGGATAGCTGATGTGGCAATTAAGTTCTTTTCCATGAATGAATTTGACAGGTTTACGGTGGCTTTCTGTATGAAACTCATTAGTTTTATTACTTTTCAATGGAAATAGAGGCGCACAAAAAGAATTTGAGGATCGTCAAGCTAAATTACAGTAATAAGTTTTGTTCATACCATATACAGGAAGATGTTGAAATTGGACAATTATTTGAGCTAGGCATGAACGAAAGGATCACGACCACCTACAGCCCAACCTCTTTAGGGATTGTTTATCGTTCAACTTCCCCTTGTAGCCTTGAAGTATTCCTTATCACCGACCAACGATCTTGCGCCAGTCCTGCTATCCTGCTATTCTGCTAACCGAGCTCGATTCTTTCACATCCTTTTCCCTATCCTTTGCCGGTCGACCTTTGCCGGAACTGTTGTTTTGAACCCGGAACAACACATATACCATTCGTTGTTTTTTTTTCACTTACTTGTTTCCCATCATCTTCACCATGTAACACACCATGCGACCCGTTGTAACACACGCACACCGACCCTTTTCGTGGTGCGCTTGTGGTGGAAAAGTCGGTGCCCCCCCCCCCCCCTGGTCGGTGCGTACGTGCAATGGCAATGGGCCCCCGGTGCGTTAATTTAACGCTTCCTGCAATTCTTCACTTTATCTAACTTCCCGTGGTATTACGATCGTCACCGTATGGACGTGAGCCCGGGTTAGCGTATCTCGGGGCCATCGGACAGCACTATCAGCGTCAACACCGTCGCATACGATCATCGCGCATCACAAAACGCATTATGAACCATTCGTTTAACATTCCACCAATTTCATCTTTCTTTCTCTCTCTCTCCTTCGTTCTTGTCACCCATCCGATACGGTGGTTCTTCCTTTCGTGTCGGCTGGTGGGTTTTTTGTATTGCTGCCCCAGCGTATCATCAGCCACATTTGCCGCATTGTTGTAACAAGTGTTGCATTTTCGGGTTTTCGGTTTAAGAGAACAAAAAACAGATCCGTGCGATTCGTACCAATTGTTGGTTTGTGAACGGGTTTTTCGTTCGCCGCCATACATTCAACACGTGATGCGTAAAGGAAGGAAGCATTTGCTGACCACGTGGTTCGTCTTAACCTTACGTAGGTGCGGTGGTCAGTGTTGCTGCGTAGATGTGCTGGAATGAATGAATTCTTTGTCTGGGGCTGAGGGTAGAGCGAGGTAAAAAAGAATGCTAAATTTAATTCCTTATTGATAGAGATAATCAATAAATTATTTATTTGCAATACATGTTGAAACAAATAATTGGTTCAGAAAAAAAGGTTATTTGATAAAGTTTAGCAAAAAGTGAATAAAATTGTTTAACGTTTCGTATCCAAAATTGATGCCTCTTACAGGGTAGCTTCACTAATACATTTCAATTACAGAGCAAGTAACACACCAACATAGCTTAAGTAAATAGTAAAATAACGATAAACAATTCATAACAATTCATTCGAAAAACCGCGATGAAATTCGGTGACTTCCTGTATTTTGAATGAAAGAAAAGATGCAAATTAACTTTAAAATGTGTGGAATTTTGAACAAACCGACTAACGAGTGGTAACAAAAACAAACAAGTTCCCGTTCGGCATATGATCGCCAACCGCCGAAACCGGCAATCCGATCGGATACAACAGAGGGACCTAGAGGGGGGTGGGAGCAGGAGATGAGGGTAAGCTACAATCGATAGACACATTCAAGCGGATGTGGCGGAACGTACGACGGAACAGACCGATGGTCTAGCGCTGCTGAGGGGTCTAGCGGGCAGCCGGCCGACGTCCACTTCTCCTTGAACTCTGCCGATGTGCGGCCGGTCCGCAGGCTTATCAGATATGATTTTTGGTCGCTGCGTAAAAAAGTGGACCGACCGCTAAACGGAATCGCACCACCAATACACACCAACAAGACGGCGCAGCGTAAGACAGTCGAAGGTTACGCGGGCCAACGCCACCGGGGCGCATTGGCGTTTGCGCTGCAAAGTTAAAAAGGCATCAAATCAATTTAAGACGCCGCAACCAACAATAAAACCCCCGACCCGGTTTTGTGTCCCTGTGTGTGTGGTTATGGTGGCGCAATACAAAAAAAAAACACTCATATCACCTTCCTTCCTATCTCTGCGGTGCTGGGCGGTACGCTATTTAGACCGTTTGTTTATAAACGATCTTTTGCTTCACCTGTTCTTCTGGTCACCGCTCTCCGCTTGGTTGGTTTTCTTTCCCGTTTTGCCGTCGAGTTTATCCCCCGGATAACGTGTCATACCTTTTTTGCGGGATGGCTTTCAAGCCCGGACGTCGGGGCACACCCGGCGACTTCTAATCCGAAGAATGCCTCCCCCTATAGAGCGCTGCGTGCAAACACCCGGTGCACCCGCATATCATATCGCAACGCACTGGACACGACTCGCTGGCAAGTGCGATCGTTTCTAACCTGCGCCAAATCGTTTCGAAACGAATCGAAACGCCCATCTCCGTCCAAAAACCCTCGCCTCACATTCAAGGTTGTTTGGTTTGAGATTGTTGTTGTGGCCATTTGTTGCTCTTCTTGTTCTCGCCCTATCGGGGAGGGGAGGGAACAAGATTATGCAACCTGTTGGCTATATTTCTTATCACTCGCTCACAGGCGCCAATATTTTGTTTTTTTTAATAGCGTCTCTGGAACGGGGACGCTTAAATCGCAAAACGAAATAATATAAGCCCACTTTTGCATCGCCGAAGCTGTCCGTGGTGAATGCCGTTTCAAATGTTTGCACTCGTGCGAAAATGTCGGCAAATTTGAGTTTGTTTGCGAATTTTGCAAACGATTCAATCAAGGATATCACACCGATTACGATTGGTATGGCTCGTCTAGTTGGTTGCCTTATGAAAGTGTCACGAGTTCTTATGTGCTTTCAAGCTGTATTTCGGCTGTTTGCTGCTAATATGGTTCTCTATTATACCTTTTATTAGATTTTTTATGAAGAAATTTGACTTTTAAACTTTTTAACACTACCAGTTGTCCTTATACACTGGCAAGTCGACTGGGAACAAGAACAATAGAATCAGTTCGAATGTCAACCTCGACGAATGTCAACACAGAGCATTTTTCCTGCTTGTTCCTATTTGTTCGCGCGCTTGGGAAACATAAGTAAACATTATATTAGTAATTGTAAACAAGCGTTTTCTAACCTTTTGCTTTACTTTTTTACACTTTTGATCAAATATTACCTTGAAAAACAGAGGATTATTTTGTAGACACATGTGATCCACTCCAGTGATCGTGAAATCCTGTCTGTGATTATGATCCTTGTGGCATTTTGAAAAATTGTTGATATTGATGATTGAAGTAAAAATAAATTGGACAACTTTTATGATAAATATAGCAGATTTAAAACCTAATCGTTCTTGCGCTAATATATAGCAAAATGGCATTTTGAAAAATTGTTGATATTGATGATTGAAGTAAAAATAAATTGGACAACTTTTATGATAAATATAGCAGATTTAAAACCTAATCGTTCTTGCGCTAATATATAGCAAAATGATCAATGAAGTTTATTGTTTTATGTAATAATAAGTCTTTTTTTTGTTTTAATTAAATGAAGAATAATCTTTTGAATGGGTAAATACAGTTATTCTATTAAAGAATAATTACGGAATAGTCGGCCGATTACATCCGGGATAAGGTGCCCTTTCACTGTTCGGAGAAGGAAGCGAAAAAGGAAAGTAATGTGAAGGAACCAAATTGAGACTAAGCAAAATGTGCTTCATTGCTTGTGACACTTCTTTAACAAAGTGTTCCAAATAGGTCGTTAAGCATTGCAATAGATCATAAATGTTAATCTGAACCAAATTATTTAACAAACTATTTGTGCATTTGTGCAACCTGGTATCAATTCACTGACCGTTATTTGCTTGATCGTTTGATAGAATACCGTCTGAAGACTTAAGTTTTTCAGCTTAAGCTATGATCGACCCCATTATTTTATGGACCGCGAAATTAAATCTATTTTAATGATGCATTACTAAAAAAAAAGGTGCCGGAGAGTGGGGGAGGGGGGTGTTAATTTTTTTTGTTCATTATTTATGTTTATACCAAGTGTCAACATATGGTGGTTTGATTGAACTCGACAAACACTCTCACCGACCATTTGTTTCATTAATGTTTCATTGAAATTATTTGTGTCGTGTTGTGGGGAACTATTTTCCTCTTAATATTTGTCATTTTCGATGTGAGTGCCTGCAGTAAATTAAACTACATCCCGGTCCCTAGCGTGGGGGAAGGGGCGGAGTGTTCTCCCCGGGGTTGGCAATGATCAGGTGCGTCCTGTGCCGATTGATTTATGTTGCATTGGTCACCGATGCGTAGCAAAAGCGATGTTTTACCTCTACAATCTATGTATGTGTGTCTTGTAGGTAAACTGAAGCGTCATTGCCAAAAATTCGCACCCGATCAGTGCTTTGCGCGACCGCCGAGATGGGTTTTTTTGTGACGAGTGTATAAAAAAATGGAATGGAAAATAAACTAAAACACCAAACCGGAGAAACGGGAAATTACCTGACATTAATTAGATAATTAATTAAGTCCAGTTTTGAGGGTGTAGAAGATGACTTTTTTGTGGTTGTTGTTGTTGTTGATGTATGCATGTATGGAATGCGTTCCAAATTTAGCTAATGAGATATTAGAATATTTCATTAAAGCAGTTGCTAGTGAAAGTGAAATAGATTTTTGGCTGATACCCCGTGAAAGCATTCGCACGGGAGCACCTTTTTTTTGCGAAACAAATGCCAATGCGAAAAGGAGGACCCTTTGGCCCCGGTCAAACCCCTTAATGTGGACGCAATGGGGGTGAAAGTGGGGGTGCTGTGCGCGAGCGGGGCCTCGTGTGTTTGCTGAAGTTTACGTGTAGCATGTATGTTGCACTGGGCTGTGTGGTTTAAAAATAGCTCACTACTGACCACCACCACCACCACCACCACCACCGCCCCGTGTGCTTTGGGGTGGGTTAACGCGGCGATCGAGCCGAAGGAGGAACTCGGGAAGAAGAATTGGCACAGAAATGTGCACAGAAACGCCGGCCACGGTTCGGTGGGCCTCTGTGGCCTGGTAGCGTCTTCTCACCCCCGGTGGCCGGTTTGGCTGGCTGTGAGTTGTAACGGGGCTTAACCACATTCACCTCGAGGGGTGCCGTGGTGCTGCAGCAAGTGCACACGCACACGCACACCGGGTGGTGGTGGGCCGGGTTTTACCGCCCAAATCCCCCTACTGCGCCCTGTGTGGTTCCGCAAACCACACATGCCGGTTCGCGCGCGAGATGTGTTTGTTTCGGTGGCGAAGCTTTCGGTGATCGATCGGATTATTATTCGAGAATTTTCTCAACTACTGTCACTGAAATCGACTATGGTTTATTGTTTCCGCAGTTCAGGCCGCCCAAGAACGCCTGCAAGTTAAAAGCGTCATTTAAGGCTTGATTTCCTTCGACCATATTTTTTAACGCATCGGTGTGCTTTTGTTTTTGGTTCTACACCTTGCCAAAGGAGAAGCTTCTTTCTGCACCATTAAGAAGTTGCTTTTTGGAAGATTTCTGTTATGGTTAGGGGTGCATTTTTTGTTTTAATTTTTTGCACAACGCGACGCCATCATCGATGACTTGTCCGAAGGAGAATGACTAGCTGGATGGGTATGTGTGTGTGCGTAACGAAGCCAAAATATTGTCGAAAAAGAGAGAGAGAGAGAGGGAGAGAGAGAGAAAGAAAGAGAGGGAAAATCCCGAGATCCCCAACCCCCAACAGTAAGCGGGGGGTTGAATGTTGGAAATGTGCTTTTCATTATTAATCTTTATTATCCACATCACTGTGCGTTCGGTAGCGGAAAAAGGTTGATTATGATACGGTTCAACAGCTCGCACACACACACACGTGTTCCGCAAACTCGAAGCGGAAGTGGTGTTGTACCGGCGTCTGCATGTGCCGCGCAACTTGGATATTCATCGCCTTTGCGGTCTTGAACAGTAGGCGAGAAAGAGGGGAAACACATCTTTGCTTGCACAGGGCCTGTGGTGGTGGTGGTGGTGGTCGCACACAGCGAGCAAAGGAGGCTGCGGAAGGCATACCTCCCTCTAATCTACCTACTGTGCCTGTACTGTGGCTGGTCGTGGTATTTAGGCCGGCAAATCCATTTTTGGCCATCGGGTAGGTCGGCTGTGTGTTTTAATTGCAGGTCCGCCTGCCCGCTTATGCTGCCGTTCGCTTGCTAAAGACACCGTTGACCGAAGAGAAAGGCAGGAAAAGGGAAAGGGGGAAGGGATGGATGGAGGGTGGTACACCCCTCCTTCCCACTCTATTACCCTCATCACCCACCCCGCCCTGCGGGAGGGAAGCTTATCAATTAGCCAGTGTCTCAATCAGGTGTTGTTTGACGCACAGTTAGCGTGTGATCGCGTGTACGTATATAAAGTTTCTCATTCTCTTTATAACACCATGCTTCTCTCTCTCTCTCTCCCTTCTCTCTCGCTTTCTGTGGCATCGTTAGTACAACAAAATTGGGACGCACAGGCGTCATAGTGACGGAAATTTTGATGACCAACATACAGCGAAAGAAAAAACATTAAAAACAACTAACAACAAACAAACATCTATTTGATGACGCAACAATGTCATCCCTGGGGCACAGTGTGTGAGAAAAGCTGTGAAAAACAAGCTTTATAAATCGTTTGGTTTTTGTATTCAATCCCAATTCAATCGCTTAATAAGAATGAAATTGAACTGGTGAAATGCTATTCCGGTGACGTATCGCGCCTGTTAGCTTTTGCTTTCTTTTGCAAGTCTTTTTTTTTGCTTTCAAACTCCCCCCGGCGTGCGCGGTCTTATAGTGCGGTTTTTACCGACAGTCGGTGTTTTATGTGTATGTGTGTGTGTGTGCGTGTGGCAGGGTGGGAGGGTTGATGAGAACGCGCTTTTCCTTCGCGTCACTCACACACCGATACTGCTCGACTCGTACAACGCCGGGTGGGGAGCATCAGTTGTCGGTTGTCATGGCAACCGCGCGGTTCACCATCGTGCTTTCAGTGCGCGATGGGGGTTGGTGATGGAAGGGGGCGTAGATCGGGTGGAAAAGCAATGGGGAAGAAACGATGATCGTGAGCCAACGCAATAAATACGCCAAGCGTACGCACGCACACTTGGGATTATTGTATAATTTCGCTAAAGACGCTTCGATTAGATGAAAACGCGCGAGAGAAAAAGAGAGAGCAAGCTAGAGACTGTATGTGTGTGTGTGTGTGTGCCCCCCAAACGGTTGTTTTCCGATCGAGCAAGGGTGAGTTGTAGAGGACTCAACGAGCCACGTGAGATCGCAAATGAGAAGCAAATACTTGCAAATAGCACAATATGATGCAGCTACAGACGCCGATTGCTGTGTGTATTTGTGTATTAGAATTTCAATCGTTAATAGCGCGTTTATTCGTTGCCGATATTTGCTCTGTTTGCCCCCGGAACGGACACATGTGGGCATGAGATCGCGAAGCGGTTCCGTTGTGTTTATTTACGCCAAACGCTTTTACGCACACAGCCCCACGCGCGCTCTTACCAACACAAATCTTACCGGTTAAACCCCCAGCACCGTCGTTTAGGGGTGAACAAGAGACAGAGAGAAAGATAGGGAGAGAAAGAGAGATCGTCCCAAAACGCACCAACCTGCGGATAGAAAATCGAAAACCGGTGCGTCGATTTTTTTTTTCGCTTACTGCATCGCGTGGCCTCGCAGTTTCTCTATTCCACCCCCCACCCTTCCTTTTTGGTAGTTGTGTGACCAACGGTGGCCGAAACACACAAAATGGCATCGTGATTCGGTAATTAGATCACATGTACCACAAACTCATGTGCCGTCACCCCCCCGCCACCCAGTCAGCGCCACCACCACCAGTGTGTGGGCCGGCGTGTCTTCGTCCTTCGTTCGGTGGCGGTGGCGGTGGATGACAAACCACCACGACAACGCCGTTGGTTGTCGACGCCGAAACCGGTCGAATGATTTGCATTCTCGGCTCCTAGCTTCACAGCTTTTTCCCCGTTTTTGGGGCCACCTGTCCGTCCACTTCTGGCTAGGCTATTCTTGGCACTGCGCGATATGATAGGTGCAGGCCCTCATGGCACTTCCCTTACATTGTATGGCGTCTCTCACATGCATCGTAAAAGGTCCACCAAACCAAGATGCTGATTCGTGAGAGTACCCACGAGAACGCCCCAACAGTCCCCCAACGGTGCGTTATCTGATGCTTATCATCGTGTCCTCAATTTTTCTAGCTCTTGTTCGCTTCGTTCGCTCTTGTTGGCTCTCGTCGCGTCTTAGGCTAGTTTAGGGAAGTAGAAAAGCGGTGGACAATTCACTGAGGGTGGGTTTTTTTCATTGGAAAACCCATTTGTTGAGGGCTTGGCGCTAACAATCGTTAATGCGTTTAGAATTGTGAGATAATTTATTGCAACTCAATATCCAAGGCGATGGCGAATAATTGGAACCATTTTACAGCTGGAGAAGTTTTGGTCGTTATACTTATCAGCACGTTTTGTTCGATTCGAGGCAGTATTTTAGACAAACGAAGCAGTTGATATAGCAAAACGGTGCACGTAAATGTTTCGCTCTTAAAGTTGAATGTCTTTGCTTGATTTATTTTTATATTCAGTTTGGTTTTTTTAGTTTTATCCACAATTTTGTTCTAATTAATTAAAGTGACTTAAACATTAATAGATGATATAGCAAGCGTTCAGCTGAATTTCATTGGTATAAACAACGCACTGTAGTGAAATCAGCTTTTTCTCTCTTTTCCCATATGCGAGCATATTGTTTACACATCTGAGATGAAAGGTCGTGTCCAGCGTCTTCATTTTGTGCTGTGGTCTAAACAAGAATGCCTACTTCCTTCCTTCCCAAGAGTTGGGAAAAAAAAGGAAGCAACAATCTTCCGAGTGAGATCGTAGATGTGTGTAGATCCAAACCGTTCCAAACCTCAACCATCATGCAATACGTGTGGTAATTACAAAATATGCAAGCAGCATCCGAACTACCCTGCCCTGCTTCGCTTCGGTTTGGTCCGTAACGCACAGTTACGGCACAACCTTCGGTCGGCCCTTGACTGTTGGCAACGGGGCGCGTGTTAGCGCTTTTTTTTTTGCTCGTTCCATTTGCTCAATTTGATTGTACTGCCTGGCTGGGATTGGCCGGTCTGGTCCGGAGATTGGTGTACGGACGCGCGTCTGACAATAACGGACGATCGTACATTCTTTCGACAAACGCATGCGAAAGTCTGATCGCGTGTGTATGTGCTCCAAAGGTGGTGCTTCTAATTGAGGTTAGAATTGAGCGTTCGGAGAGTTCGCGTATGCTGTAGTCGTACTCGCAGTACAGCGCCAGGGAACGCGTTTGCGCCGTTCGTCGATCGTCGATCGTCGACGAACGATGAACGAGATGGTGTTGCACGGTGTTGCGGTAGAACTCGGATGTACACACGGTGGGGTTTCCAAGCGTCTGTTCCAAGGCAAAGCCGCCCGTACTGCTTAAGTTGTAATCGTATGCAAATGCGCTATTGCAATGAACCTGTTGAGAGAATTAGAAGAAGAAGATAAAAAAAACGCAACAACCGGAGGGTGAGTGGGGAAAGAAAGCAGAAAAAAGGAGGTCACATATGCTACTCCTCCAGCCGTTGGCCGATAGTTCAAAATGAATCGAGAGCCTCACCCATGAGAGCATCCTGCTTTTGCTTGGCCGAGCAGCTGCGGATGATGTAGATGAAATTAGCGATCGGCGATTCCTGCGCGCATGCCAGAAATTCCTCTTGTGTGCACCTGTGCATCCCCCGGCGCCATTCGGTGGAATGTTTGGCACGGGAACGAACGATGAATATTTTGCCCATTTAGTTATGCTTTAGGGTTGCCGTCGTAGTGCGGTTTGCAATATTCATTCTAATGAGTACTACGTGCTTTGCATAGTAATATGATGTGGGTTTTTTTGTTTTGCATAAGAACTATTGATGGTTCTGTTGTACGGTTGGGAATGGAAGTTGCAATATATTCGCCGACATCTTCGATTTGGATATCTGGATACTCTAGGGAATTTATTCTATCATTACACGAAGTTCTATGGCATTGTTTAGATAACGATAAGCAGATATATTGGGATAAGCAGATTGGATAAGCAGCTTAACTAGACTAAGGTGGAATTAAAGAATGGGTAATGTGTACGAAAAAAGCGTAGAAGTACCATTAATATTGCATGTTTATTTGCTCTCTGTGCTTCATCTTTGTGAACTGTGCCTGATCGCAGCCAAATTATTGGAACCAAAAAAAAAAACAATGATAAAAGACATCTGAAGCACTTGAAATTAGACGTTTATTAACTGTCTCTACCTCTAATCACGATTATCACGACTTCCATATTTTTCAAAACTATAATTATTCAAGAGACCTATTTATAAATGTTTCGTCAATGTTTGCAGCATGTAAATTCAGGGGATCTAATGCAGGGATCGACACACCTTGCACGAATAGTGCCAGACAGTAGAAGCAATTCGGAAGCTGCGAGCCAGGCACTCCAAATCCCGGTTTTAGTTACATGAAATAGGTAAATAACTAGTGTTGTGCGTAATGAATCTTTTGCCTTTCTTATGAATCTTAATCTCTAAAGGAGTCATTTATAAGAGGAATCGACTCCCAATAGGATTCATAGCAATGGTGGAACAAGTCTTTGTAGTCTTGAGTGTTTGGGATGGGATGAACAAGCTCCATGAAGGTCATGAAGGTTGGATGATCAATGGATTTTTGGGGATTCATATACCTTCGCGATCACATCGACCTTTAAGGACACATTTTATGACGATCATGATTGACATATATAAATTGTTAGCATTTATTTATTATCGGTAGAACGGCCAGGCCATATGTCTTATGAACTGCTGTTAATATCTAGTAGTTCAACAATTAATTAATTGCTAAGGGGTGGGAGAGTTCCCAGTGAACTCGGTAGCAGTACTTGCATCCTTTTAGAGTATCTCAATCAAATCCTTTTAATTTCGTTTGAAGCCAGCATCGTCAACTGGTGGTGCTGGATCGTCTTGTAAAACGATAGTCCTTACTGTTTGAAATCAGAGCTTTTAAGTATATTTGATTAAAGAACTGAAGTTGGTTGACAGATGGTTTTGTGAAGGGAAATATGATCGGATTGTGGCGATCGGATCTGGCAACACTGCCGTCGTGGTTTTGAGTTGAGCTACCCTCAGCTCGACATTCTGCGCGTCCTATCGTTGCAAAACTGCATTTAATGGTTTGCAGAAGCAACATTTACAGCATTTTGTGTATACCTTTGCGCTGTTTATTTGTCACTCATCGCGCGGGCGCTGGGAATCGGGACAGGCGGAAAAATGACCGTAACGATTACAGCATGAAATCGCGTGTGCTACGGCTATCTGATTAGCGTAATGTTGATGCCAAAACACACACACACACATCGGGTGGAAAAGTGTTAGTGGCCAAATAGCGGCACCACGCGTCGTCGCTCGAGAGAACAATCACCGATCGACCGTTGTGATGGCGGACTGCAGGAATGAGCTTCGGAGCTTCGCGAGAAAAAAAGAGAACCCCATCCTGAGAATGGCCTCTGGAGATATCGACCTGACAGTTGAATTCAGAAGCACAGCAACGCATTCGCCACTAATCGCAGCGCACTAATGACAACTGGGGAAATCATTTTTTTTTTACGAAAGGCCACGAACAAACAAAACAAAACAGGTGGCCAGTATTGTTTTGTAAACAGGCCAAACACACCTCGGTTCCGGTTTGGGGTCGTTTGGGGCCACTCGAACGGAATAGTTGCGATTTTGACCAAAACGGCAGCCCGCCCTTGTGTGTGGGTGTTTGTTTTATCATGCCCCTCCGCTTCGCGCCACCCAGCCACAACGCCCAGCACTCACAGAGGAGGTTGCGGGGTGTGTGTGTGGCTGTGTGGACATTGTTTACGTTCCCGTCCTTGGTCGGTGCGGCGAGCAAATGTACGAAACAATGACGCCGCATCGGCCGCACTGATAAACAAGCGCAGAGTTTGACGGGGGCGCCTGGTACTGGATGATGATGATGTTGCTGTTTTGGGACAGGGTGCTGGGCAGCGAACCGCGGCTGTCAAACACGCAGTTGCAGACACGTCCGACAGTAGTGACACGAATGACAGATGAGTAGATCAGAGAGAGAGAGAGAGCGAAAGCGTACCGCTGTAAACAAGCGCTAGTAACGAACCGTTTTGTTTTTGTCAGTGCCCTCGATCAACAACGATCTACAATCTAGTGTGTAGCAATGGCGATGGCGATGAGGGAAAATGGCGCCCCTTTGGGATGCCAATACCTGTAAAGCATCTACCGTAGTTGTTTAATTAAAAAAGCATTATAATTTAATATCATCAGCAGGGTGTGATAACAGGGTGTGAACAATATACCTATCCGCCCAACACATCGTTTGGCTGCGTACGCATCAAAAGCGGAACCAATTTATCAGCTCGCGCGTAATGGTGCTGCGCTAGATCACTTCGCTGGCTAAATAGGGGGCTAAAAATGCGATGATATTGTGTAATGCATCCGCGCCTGTACCAAACCATATGGCGTCCGGGTTGTATACAGCAGACACACACACGCAAACATCCACACAACGCTGTGGCACGTGGATGGGCGAGGAAGAGATGACATCCATCATTCACAAAATGGTTCCATCCAACATCCATTGGCACACAATCTGGGTTGTATGTGCGTGTGTTGTTTTTTTGCATAGAAGAAGCATCCCGAAACCAGTTCACTAGTGGAGTGTTGCCTCCCGGTGTTGCCTCGTGCTGGCCACATTCTATGTACACGTTTTGTTTGTTTGTTCGCACAGTTTGTTTGGCATCCCGTGCTTCGTGTCCGCTGTCCCCGGAGCTGGAGCTTGAACCGGGCAGCGTTTCAATCAATTGATGCTACAAATTAGCATGCCATTGCTTCCATCCTGCCACCACCCCCCCTCATCATTTCAGGTCTCCACAAACACACACACACACACTACTTCAGTCACGTTGAGGTTCTCGCTGCATCCGCGAACTCACCGCGAAGCGAATGGAGTCGGAAATCATTTAACCGAACCGATCCGAGCAATAGAGCGGCATCTCGGAACGGTTGCACCGATGTCTGTGTTGACATCGTTTCATAAAGCACTGACAACACGATCATCGAAACCGGTGCCCCTGGGACGGCCATGTTTAGAATCGGTTGGGTCCATTACCAATACTGCTGCAATTATGGTACGGGGACGCAATGTGACGCTCTCTCACCCTCCTTACCGTAATTGGCTGTGATTGAGCTGTGACGTAATGGCCACAACGGGACAGCGGATGGTCGTGGGGGGAGGGGGGAGGGGTGGCCATACATGTAACGGGCGATGTACAGGGTGCATCTATCTCTGTTTTGCATTCCACCTCGCATCCCCCAGCGGGAATCATCCCCCTTTTGTTAGAAGCAAGATCGAGTTGTGGTTTTTTGCGGTGCTCGAGGGACAAATTTGAATGCTCACTTTTTCATTTCTTCTTATCGTTGTATCGATTGTACTAAGCACGTGAATTAGTTCTCCATTGTGCTTGCTTTCGGTGCTGATCAAGGCCACCCATCCCAATGTGTCTACCTTTGTAATCTTCTCTTTTTTTTTGGCTTTGGTTCTGTATCGATATGATTTGACGCACTTCTGTGGGTAATAAAGACCACGGCGGTGATACTATAGTGGCCATGTTTTGGGCGCCATCTTGCTATGGTGCTTTCCTGTACTTTGTTTTCATTCTGCATCCGCATAGTGGCGATAAGCGGGCGGCACCACCGTGACGGAGAAGTGAACCACATTGCAACAGATACGCTAATACGCTCGATCAACAACGCTGGACGGGGAACGATGCTGCTTCAATTGTGTTCCGGGACCCTTTCGTGTCTGTTTGCTATTGTAAATATAAAGTTACGAACAAAACTAGCCTAATATTGTCCCAATAGCAATTAATGCTACACAATGTTCTTTGATGGCTTGTCGTGAAGTTATGGTACCGTGTTTACATCATCGTTAAGCTACAGGAACATGCAGAGGTTGTGTTTTCTAGTAGTTATAGATGGCCATGATTTCTTTCTTTCAACCCAAGCACAGGTTTCGATTCAAGGTTTTAAAGATGTGAAATAAACGCCTCCGCCTGCGCTCTCTTTGCCGTATTCCGCCCCAGGTTCCCAACAAAACTAATCCGTATCCGGATGGTACGGGGCTCACACCGTGTGTACGTGCGTGTCACAATTTCTTCCCATTCTAATGTGAATCTATTTGGCGACAGGGAAAATAAAAGACAATCGAGCTCTCCGTGCGCCCTCGGTGGTGGTACCCGCAAAAATGGACGCTCGCTCTGACGGGACGACGACGCCTGTCGAAGTGGTGTCGATCGTCGCAAAGCGTAACTTACCCCCTCCCCCCCCCCCCCCCCCCGTACACTTTTCTTCATCCCTCCCTCCTTCCCTCCCTTCCTGTCCACCATCTTCTCTAAAAATAAAGCCACAACCGTTGTTGTGGGGAGCCGGTGGAGTTTCTGTGTTGCAGGGATGGATATGGATGGGGGCGGTTCAGGATGGTTTCGGGTAAGTGTCACTTAGATTCCTTCCCTTTTTGCGTCCGTTTGTGACGGTCGGTGGCGTGGCTCGTGCAGCAAAACCGAATGAAAATAAAACTAAAAAACACACACACGCACGCACACATTCGTTGTTTGGTTTGGGAATTGGGGTCTTGATGAGGAAAAAAAAAGACACACTCAAACGAACACACACACACACAAAACAAAACGGATCGCTTCGTTTCGGTTAACGCAGTCAAACCCCCGATACCGATATATGCTGCAGCCGACTGCACAGAAGACGCACGGGGGCAAACTGCTGTTGGGTGTTTGCCCCTTGCTTGCACCCGTACATTGGCATCCTTTCTTCGATCGAACCGTTCCTAAAATATCCGTAAAATGGATGCCATCGCCGCTAGGTAGGCGCCCGCCGTGACCACCCGTCCCGCAGATTGGGTAGTTAACGCTGCGTCCCAAAACCCCAACCCGGCGGCTAGAGCATTTTTCTGGGGTCCTTTCCATTTGGTACCACCGTCCGGTGTTTTTGTTTTATTAGAAACAGCGCCAGAAAAAAAGTATTACCGCAGCATAAACTGTCGTTAAACAGCGCAAACACACACACACACGGAACGGGGAGGGAAGGAGCGTATAATATTGATCGTGGACCATTAAAGGGCCCTCCACTGGCGAGGATGGACGGTGCGTTTCGTGGCTTGAATGTGTCTATTTGACATGCGAAGGAAATGATCCAATTCGTTTTCCCAGCATTGTCGAGGGTTGGGCGTTTCATACAGCGTGAGCATACAATGGTTGTTAGTTGAAGCTGGTGAGATTTGTTGCTTTATATCGTTTATATTTCTTGTGTTTGATATCATCTGTGGGAGGACACAATGAAGCGTAGTAAGGACGATACGTCCAGCATATTTTAGCGGCCATGGTATCGTGACCTGTTCTCTCATTATAAAAGCTAGACTATCATGGCACATCCGATCATTTGAGTATACTGATATGTCGTAGTAGTTTTCCAGGATTTTATTATCTTCTTTACGTCCAAAAATACCATGTTTCCACGAATTCTTGCAGCCAGATCAAAATAGTTTATAAATGTATGTGATTATTTTCATATAAATAATTTTTTTGTCGGTTCATGAATGTATCCGGTTTATTCGATCGTGTTTTGTACGATCATGAAAAGATTAAAATTTCAAAATATACGGCATAATAGCAAAGTTGTATTAACTTTGAAGAAATGTGCTTTACTTTTAATTGTTTGTTTAGATTACGATTATTTTATTTTATATTGTTTTAACCAAGCGTGATTATTTGAACCATTTCATGTAGCACATTTACTGAAGCTGACAAAACAGGGCAGCATTTATAGGTGATTTTTCATTACTTCGGTTGGTTGCTCAAATGGCCTAAATGATAGAGCTCTCTTGCTAACAACACACGCGAGCAGGGTTCAAATCTCGAGTAGATCATCGTTGTTTCAATAGAGTTAAGAAACAGCTTTATTCTTCTTCACAATGCTAATGACACGTTACGCTCATACGTGAAAAGGAATAGCTTGTATTGGTGAGAGAGGAGAGCGAGCAAATTAAGCGAGTAACTTTTATAACAAAAAGACATATTTCCTATCTGTTTATCTTGCGCGAACACGCGCGCATTTGTTGTTCCTTTTTGACCACCATTGCATCGTGCGATAATAAATGATTTCCAGCAGGAAAACGATCATCCCAAAGCATGCGCCAACTGGCAGAATTATAAAGAGTCTAATAATTTCATCAAATTTAATCACATTCGCGGCGAATGTTGGGTATATTTTCGGTATCGGTATCTTTTGCAGTATAAAGTTATCCCAGTACTGGTACAGGTTGGCTTGATACGTTAGTGCAACATACCGTTCCAGTACCTCCTGTAGGATCGATTCCTTGTGCAACAGGTACACGATGTAGTGCGAAACCAAGGGTTCACCAACAAGCGCATAAAGTTTCGGCGAATGCTGTACCGCCAACTGTGCGTAACTGCAGGTGCTCACTGAAGCGTAAGCTTTCGCGTGTGGCTGAGCACCTATGTTTAAGTTTTGCTGTCCAAGTCGCAACACCTGCAGATGCGTTTCGGAGCCCAAAATCGGGGTCTGGTTGTCGATCAAGTCCTGCACTGTTTTGAGACCTCTGCCGTAGCGTGTGATGGACAGGTTGGAGGTGACGGTCGATATGTACACGGTTACGATGTTGAATACGGCCAGAACGTAGCAGAACATTAGCAGCTGTTGTACGCTGCGTATGTGCTTGAGTGTCGGTGGTGCTAGGACGCAACATTGCAGCATCGTAAAATGAAGTCCGGCATACTCGCGGAACCAGGCGAGCGCGGTTCGACGAGTCGCTGATGAGTCTGCCCACTGCACGAATAACCACGCCATTGCCGTTAGTTCACTGCATACGAACCACAAGATCCATATGTAGACATCGAACGGATCGACAAAATCATCGATTATCGTTGAAATGTTAGCTGCTGGCGTTAATGCACAGAGACCCTCCATGTCGTTGGTGTAGATGCGCCGAAAATCTCCCAACGTATGCCCAAAGGTAGCGACGATACTGTTGTGCTTGAGACGATATTTAAAATCGTATTGAAAATGAGCATTTAGCTGGCCTTCGCGTTCCACCATCGATGCATTCAGCCGATCGGCCAGCATGGTGATGAAGTGAGCCTCCCTGTTGAAGACCTTCATCTTGCCGTAGATAACAAAGTGAAATGGATAAATTTCGGAATCGACCACATCGTCCAGATGATAACGATGCATCTGGCGAAACTTGTCCTGGAACAGCGCGTTCACGGCCGCCTCCATACAGTCGTGCCGACGAATCGCACTATTTAACACATTATACGTTACCAGCTGCTGATCGTTGATCGCAAACAGATTGTTGTACAGACGCTGCCCGGTAAGAACGGTGGCAATGGCCGTAAAGTTGTCGAGCTGATTGGCGCCCAGTGCGGGTAGATAGAACAGAAACTTTGCACTCCAGTCATAGTTCGCCGACTGTTTCACGTACATCCCCAACTGTTCCACCTGTGATTGGAATGCAGGTTGGAAAGCAGCAAGAGGTGGATTATCGGTAATAGAATGTTTTCCCTCTAGATAGCGAACTTAACACATGCCTTGGTTCCGGTGAGATCCGTAGCGTACACAAGATTAAGTCTGCTTTTGCGGAAATGCGCTCCAAATGTGGCCACATTGCTGAATATCCGCTGCAGTACGATCGCACTAGCGCAATGTTCGGTGTGATTGCTGCGTATCACGCTGTACACATCCAGTGGTTCATCGAACAACACTCGAAGATCGATAATTCCGGGCGTCTTACATTCCTGGCGTAGCGTCAAGGAAAGTAGCCGCGGTAGTGTAATTTCCTTAGAGCTTACTACTGCATCTGAAGCTACGTTAAGGTATAGCAGAAGGTACAACACCATCGGGAACATGCTAATATCAACTGACGCCTGGCCACTGTGCAAGACACCTTTTGAAGAATTCACCGGCATACGAATAATTGTTCGAGTAATTGTTTTGAAATGCAATTTCCATTTGAACGTGCCCTATTTGTGGCGAGATTAAACGTTTAATTTAATTAAATTTCTCCCCTTTGTCTAGGGAGAAATATAATGCTTCATAGTGAAAGTAATTAGTGTTTTAGAAAATACAATTTTAAAACACTGATTTATCTATCCTATTGGCAATGACTTTATTAAATTTATTAAATTAAAAGATATAGATTAATTTTGTTTTCTCCATATTCGTTTACCGGTCGTTAGTTGAATTGTAAAACAAATTAATCTAGAATCAAATTTCACTATTCAGACTTTGTACTCTTTTGGGCTTATGTCACCACATGGAGTTTGTCGTCGGTTTTTTGTTACTGATTACTAATTAAGGTTAAGATGAAAATTTTGTTGCATGTTTTCAATTGCAACCTTTGCAGTTGGATGTGATGGGAAACGAGTTCACGGTAGGCATGACCAATCGGTCGTTTAGTGAACAGTCGTGTGAGTAATTCCTCCGCGTCTCCGTGGCAAATCAAGTATTACAACCATAAACAACAGACGATCGTCTAACGTATTTATTGTTTTGTATTTAATTAGGCAAATAGCATATCGAACTAACATAAAGCGTCCATAGCGCCGATTATTTTAAAAAAAGCATTGTGTAAGGTAGCAGAATTAACTTAAGTTTAAGTTTTAAGCAAAACAGCTTAACATAAGATATGATACACAATTCCGTAACAATATTACTGTAAATGCATACAAATCACGGAATTAAAGAACTCTGCGTTTAAAAAGAACACATTGGAAAATAATTCTCTGTTAATTAAGTACGCTAAAGTTAATTAATTGGAGTATGATAAAATTGCAAAATACCTGGTGCGGGTTCAAATCTGAGATCCTCGGATCCTCGGTGCATAAGGCATATCAGAATGTTTTAAATAGAACTGTAATAACCTTCTATTTGATGATGGAGCTATATCATTTTGTTAGCAGAATAATAAGCTTCGTTTTAAGTAATTCCAACAAGTTTATATTCATACTATTGCAGTAACTTATTATGTTCTTATTGTTATTTAGTTGTTATTAAAAAAAGATAACTTCAGTTTACTTCGGCAGTTGATTTATCCAAACAATGGGATTCAAGAGGTGACTACAACTGACACCAATGTGAAGGAACTAGGATATAATAGGGGCTATAGGGTAAAGAAATGGAGTACTTTATAAAAACATATATTAGAGAGGTTAACTACTACTTCGTCTCCTTCCAACCCTTCTTTGGGTTGTGAGGTGGAACCATAATTTTCTTCTAAAGTAGTACTATAAAGTAAATACTATTTATCACATATCTAATATTGTTCGCCAAGTAGTGTCTGCAGCAAACTGATACAATTTATGTATGTATGCAAAGCTGCTACTTAGTGCCGGTTTGATAAGCGCTTTCCGATTGCCGCCGTGGGGTTTCAACTCGTAACATTGTGCTACTTGACGTTGACGTATGTCAACCTACCGTACCGTTGCGCAGCGTCCGTGAGACATGCCACAATTGCTACAGGGAAGCAACAGCCTAAGTTAAGCCGTACGAGATAAAAATACCCTTTCCAACGGGAGCCGGTTCGGTTGCGTTGGTCCAATTTTTCCCGAGTTTGAAGGTCAAACCCAAGGCACTGTTTGCATAGATAAACCATCGGTGTGGTACCGATGCATCCGCGAAGGGTGTTTTGTTTCGTTTTTCCTCCCCCCTGCCCCTCATCCCTCCTCGCCGTCTTTCAAATGTATGTGCACGCTCACTTAGCAGACAGACGACATTTGTCCCCAAAACCTCAATGTCCAGCGTGGTCCCCCCGGTATGTCGGTGCGGGTGTCACTAGTTTGGTGTAGCAATTTTTATCGCAATGCTAATGGTGTGTGAAGCTGGCAATGGTGTTTGCTTCTTATCCACCGTTCTGTCCGGTCTGGATGCGCCCGGCTCTCCTTGAAGGCCACCGGTTCCCCCCCGGTAGGTTTCGTACGTATCAATAGGCAGTGCCACGGTGGTGCACCGCATCAACCTTAAAAAGACGCTGTTTAATGAATCAATTTCGGTACGGGGCGCCACCGTGCGGTGTAGGCTCTAATTGGCCAACGGCTACCAACTGGGGGCTGCTGGCTCAGAAGCGGACAGCTTCTGACGCAGATTCTACGATACCCTGGGCTGGTGTGTACCGTCCGGACCGACGCATTGCGTCACCCGGACCCGTGCGGTTGTCTGCGCACCGGTGTGCAAGAAATCGGCCTGGCCTTTTTTTTGCCGCCGTGCTTCTCGGGCATTGGTTTGGGGCGTAATTATCAAGCAAGGTGTTCGCACAGCACCGTTTATCGGTGTCACCAAGGCGTAGAAGGGTCGCTTCTTTCCTCCCTTTTTGTTGCCACCACTGCCGACAGTGGCGTTCGATCGCACCGGTGATATTGCATAATCGCGTCACCGTGGATCGTGTGCTGTTAGGAAGACGAAATTTAGCAGGCCTGTGTTGCATTGAAGTTGCACGCTCGATGAGGTGCATCACGGTTCAAGCAGCTTACTTTTGATTCGTCATCTTCATCATTTAACCGGTGCAAGGTTATTCGATGCGCAAAATTTCTAGAAGACCGTAGAAGTACTCCTCATTGTCCTCATCACAAACAACATAAGCGAGCGAAAGGAACGGCATCTTCCAGTGATAAGATAAGAGCATAATTTACCTGCAATGTCGAGCCTTCACTCATACACAGCTTCCATAGCTAGGTTTAAAGTTTTGCGGTATCGCCATTACGCCGATCGTAATCGCCGAGCGTCGAAGTTGGCACCAACACACCAACCTGCCACGCGGTAAAGTTTGATCAGCTTGATTTGCTCTCGAAAGACGTTTGGTGGTGCGTACAGTGCGGCGCGAGGCGTCTGAAGGAACGCAGCAGGGCGGGCGAGAGCTGGGCGGAAAGGAAAACTAATCGGCGACAGGGGCGACAAACCGCTCGAATCGTACCACCGTGTGTGTGTGTTGCGTCAGGGACGAAATGACGCATGGAGTCGTCGAACACGATCGGACGCTGGTTGGCAATGGCTTGGTTGGGTAGCAGAATTGGAACCGTGCTGGGACGGTGTGCGTGCATGTGGAGCTATTTGTTTAATGGGTGATTTATTGATTTGATAAGTGTGTTACCAGGAAGGCAATTTTCTGTGGCGATGGTGTACGCTCGTTGTTTCAGTTTTCTTCGAAAGTGTCTGAGCTGTGGTGAATGTGATTTCCCCCCCCCGTTTGTACTTTGATTAGGTAAATTCAAAAAAAGAAGGAACAATTAATTATTTTACACAACATCAATCATGTTGAAACGTGTCTGATGAAATAAAGCTACCAAGCTTTTAGTCCATTATAGGTGTTAAGCGGCTTGATGGTTTAATGGCGTCGGTCTTCGCACGATACGATCAGTACCAAATCCCATGTGATACCGTATCTAGAAGAAGCTACATGAAAGTCTAGGATGGCAACCTCTCAGAACTCCTTTAATATATATCCTTCACTCCTTCAAGCTTCAGGAACAGGCCTCAAGACCCAATTAGGTAATACTGACTGTAACTCCATATAATTCCTGAAGTTGGAAGTGTCTAAATCCAGGGACAGGTACATGCAAGTCTAACATGCCTAGAATTGGAAGCCTCTCAGAACTCCTTTAATCTTTATCCTCAAGAATAAAGGAGGACTCCTTCAAGCTTCAGGAACAGGCCTCAAGGCCCAATTAGGTTATACAGACTGTAACTCCATATAACTCCTGAAGTTGGAAGTATCTAAATCCATGAACAGGTACATGCAATTCTAACATGGCTAGAATTGAAAGCCTCTCAGAACTCCTTTAATCTTTATCCTCAAGAATAAAGGAGGACTCCTTCAAGCTTCAGGAACAGGCCTCAAGGCCCAATTAGGTTATACAGACTGTAACTCCATATAACTCCTGAAGTTGGAAGTATCTAAATCCATGAACAGGTACATGCAAGTCTAACATGGCTAGAATTGAAAGCCTCTCAGAACTCCTTTAATCTTTATCCTCAAGAATAAAGGAGGACTCCTTCAAGCTCCAGGAACAGACCTCAAGGCCCAATTAGGTAATACAGACTGTAACTCCATATAATTCCTGAAGTTGGAAGTATCTAAATCCATGAACAAGTACATGAAAGCCAAGGATGGCTTGAATTGGCAGCCTCCAAGAACTCCTTTATTCTTTATCCTCAAGAATAAAGGAGGACTCCTTCAAGCTTCAGGAACAGGCCTCAAGGCCCAATTAGGTAATACTGACTGTAACTCCATATAACTCCTGAAGTTGGAAGTATCTAAATCCATGAACAGGTACATGCAATTCTAACATGGCTAGAATTGAAAGCCTCTCAGAACTCCTTTAATCTTTATCCTCAAGAATAAAGGAGGACTCCTTCAAGCTCCAGGAACAGACCTCAAGGCCCAATTAGGTAATACAGACTGTAACTCCATATAATTCCTGAAGTTGGAAGTGTCTAAATCCAGGGACAGGTACATGCAAGTCTAACATGCCTAGAATTGGAAGCCTCTCAGAACTCCTTTAATCTTTATGCTTCAGTCCTTCAAACTCCAGGAATGGGCCTCAAGGCCCAGTTAGGATATACAGACTGTAACTCCATATAACTCCTGAAGTTAGAAGTGTCTAAATCCAGGGACAGGTACATGCAAGTCTAACATGCCTAGAATTGGAAGCCTCTCAGAACTCTTTTATTCTTTATGCTTCAGTCCTTCAAGCTCCAGGAATGGGCCTCAAGGCCCAATTAGGATATGCATATAACAGACTGTAACTCCATATTACTCCTGAAGTTGGAAGTGTCTAAATCCATGAACAGTTGCTTGTAAGAATCATATTCAAATATTATTTCTTCTGTTCGATCTCTACCAACTCAATCAACTAACCGATCCATCATCCCGATCGGGGAAAATCTGCCAGACATTACCACGGAGCGCGCGGTACATAGAATTGTATGTACGCCCACCCATTTGGGGGTTGCAATTTTCCCCACAGCGTGATGGTCCAGCCGGGCGAAACTAATTGGACCGCTGCACGTCGACACGGTCCGGTCCATCAGTCGGGTGTGCGTGTCCTTTCTCTCCCTCTCCCACTCTCCCCCCCCCCCAAACACCCACGTAACACCCTGGTCGTGTGTCCCCGTGTCCGTCTCCTGCAGTTACGTGCAGCAGGAAAGCGAAAATGTCATGCAGGATCGTGGGCGAGAGCAGTGAAGGAAAATGTTTAATTTTCCACGGCGTCATGTAAGGCGGGAGCGGGAGCAAACCCCCGACCCGGCAACGTCGGGAAGCGGTGCGGTGGTGCGGTGTTAGCAACAATTTGACTGGGATTTTTGTCGCATTTGTCGCTCTAGCCGGGCTGTACGCCAGAGACAACCGAATGGGTGGGATGAACAACCGGGCCCGTTGTTGCTTTTTACCACCGAGCAGACGGACAGGGACAGGGTGTGAGCGAAAAGCGACCAAGAAAAAACAAAAACAAAAAAAACACTCGGAAAATGGGAAGAAAAATCATTCGGTGAATGGATGGCTTTTCTTTTGGGTCCGGTTCGTGGGGGGACGCAACAGTTGGAACCCGGCAGTGGCAGGGAGTAACACCGACGCGACGGTTGCGTCGGTGGATGTTTGGCTAAAATTAAACAAATTTCTATCGCCCGCGAGACAAATTCGGTCATCGGTGGTTCGTGGAGGGTGGGGAGAGGGGATGGGGAGAGACACGGGAGGCACACTGCATAACTGCAGACGATGGATGGCATACGGGCGGGATGGGTGGGGATGGCGGTGGACCGAAGGTGTAGAAAAAGGGAATTGTTGGCGGCGGCCGGTTAGTTTGCCGGTCTAACGCAACCGGCATTCTAAGGTATGGCGGCACGGATCAGCTTGGCGCGGTAAATGACTTCATAGTTAATGATCAGGAATGTTGCCACCGGTGCGGATTGATAAGTCACGGGCACAACGGCCGCCAGTAAGATGTGTTGGGCTGTCCTTAATAAGCTGTTCTTGATAAGCTTCATAGCGAGCCTGGTACGCCCTTCGTAGCGATGTTTTATGTTGACAGATGTCAAAACAACATTGACATCTTGCAAATGTTGCAAGCGTTTTACTAAATACTTTGTGGTACGTTATTCACGTCTGTAGAAAGGACACAAACTTTTGAAAAAAAAGGATAGGAATTATTTAAAATTAGTTCATTAAGAATCTGCCAAACAACATAAACTTCCTCCTACTTTGCATCTACCCGTCACTTCTCAACTCCTTTCCTTTACGATCACCCTGCAAAGCGATAGTAATATCTAAACCATGATTTTAACGCATCTCGACTGCCAATTATTCGCTCGATTGAAGGTAAAAGTCGTAACTGCGGTATCATGCAAATTGGCAGACGAAGACGCACACGCTGCTCGAATGCTGCTGCTGATGAGTCGATGGCAGCAAGTTGGTAGCGTTTCTTTAAAGTTTGCTCAGCGCACTGGAAGGTTTTGTCGGCATGTACCTGTGTGCATCGAATCTTGCATTCATTAGCGAGTAGATATTATCACCTTATCAGTCAATTATATCAAATCACATCCGCCATTTGGCGTATCCGTTTCGTGTTCACATTCGCGTACAGTCTGCGTGCAATGGAGACGACGCTGCAGAGCCCAGACGCAACTGCAGGATCCATTACGGCACGGAAAAGCAAACACATTGCAACTGCGGATCATCGGATCGAGTTGTCGGGGGGGGTGGCACTATTTTCCACGGTACGATCGGGGCAGCGTGCAGACAAGCCGTTCGATTGAAGTGCCAAACCGTCAGCACCACGCTGTGAACGATCAATCATTTCTAGCCACCGGTGCGGTTTGTGCTGGCACCGGGCCAACATCACGTGGCCAGCGACAGACCCGCGACGGGCTTACCCGACACGAAAGGTGCCTTTGAACGACCGGCTTTAGCCGGTACGCCGGCTGGACAAGGGTGCGAGCGGTCAGCAGCGGTGTGTGTTGCAGTGATGGGTGGACGATCCTGTCCGGTCTCGCCCGAGTCCCGCGGTAGGAAATGCTCTCTTTTTTTTTGTTTTGGGCGGAAAAACATACTTCTTACACACTGGCGAGCATATTTTCATTGGCATTCGCGGTGGTTCGAACACCATTACAAGTGGCTGGATCGCTGAATCCATGGGCCGGAGAACCGCATCGCTGTGTGTCGGATAGTCGGGCTGTTTTTCTTTTTACTGACCGTGTTGGAATGTGCCGACAGGCGGCGATCAAAGGGCGCGTCAGAATTTTGCACACTCGAGGGCTGCCTGTCGAGAATTCTTGGGAGGTATTTGAAGTTCCACAATAATGTGACACGTGTTTCTAGATGGGGTACATTAGCGTGCTGGGCATGGAAAGAGAAGTTTTCGTGTATGGAGATCACGTCTGATGTCAGATATGAACTCTTTCAGGTAAAACGCTTTTCAGACAAGTATTGAGGTTGATGTTTCTAGTTGATCTTTATTGGCTCTCCTATTGCTACCATTTTAAGTGTTCTAGGTCTAGGATTAGATTATTCTCTTCCTGAAGAGGGTTTTCAACGGCTTCGAAGCTGATCCTCAACTTTACTCACAACGTCTCTCGCTATTCCCAAGGCATTATTTGATTTCACGCTTCAGTGAGAGAGTCTCATGTTAAGGTTGCGTCCCAATGGCGAGTGGTACAACCAAGCGTACGTTGAACCTCGAAATCCCATAAGATTCCTCGCTCTGTACACAAGAAATGTGAGGCATCTGTACAAATTTTGGGCGTTGTACTAAGGGGCCGCAAAACGCAACAGCAACAAAACAAAAGGACGCCAACAGTTACGAGATCGCGCATCATCAGGAATGCTGCGAAACATGGGCCTAAGGTAGCACCAGATCGAAAATGAGTTTGCACGAGCAGCAAATGGGAGCGTTCTAGGAAGTCTAGGAAGTGGCCAACGTATCGAGTGCGTCGAGTTCACGTTTGTTTGTCTGCTATAATTATCCACACGCTCTGCGGGGACGAAATGGAGTTGGGACGCGCCCGTCCGCTCGGTAGCACTGATCGTGTGACAGTCCGCTTGGTGGAATCTAATCTCAAACCCTTGGATGCTTATGCAGTCGTCAAAATTGTTTCTTATGTTGAGTTTGCATGCATGATGGATCATCCATTTTTCTGCAGCAATAAAAGATTCTTTTTGATAGAGTTTATCGTAAAGCAGCTCTGTCCCTTGCACATCAGCAGGTGGGTATGCACCGAAGGGTTTACCTCCGCAGTGTAACAAAGTATCTTGTCGCGAGTGGTTAAGAAATTTGAAGATGTTCCGCAAGATCGTTTACCACGTTACCATGGCGACAGCACTCTGATGTACTCGATTACCGGGGATCGGTTTTTGGTGTGGGCAAAAAGGCAGACGCCACCACCAACTGTCAGGGCGCGTTGCGTTGGTAATCTTTTTCACCCTCCTGCCGCGCGCACCACCCGAGATATATCACCCCGCAGTTCCCGCGACCAACTTCTCGTGCGAGATTACTCACAACAACAGCCAACACGCAGCAAAGATTTAAATTTTCCTCCTTCCCAGCGCTTTGACAAGTGTTCCTTGACAACTTTGTTCGGTTGCTCGGTTCGGTGCCGTGTTTTTTTGGGTGCCCCGAAAAATGTGTGCTCCGTTTTGCGTTGTCGTCAGCTCTGCTGCTGCCCCCGTACATCCCGGAAACGTTGGCCCAAAAAGGGCAATCGGGCGCGTGACGAGAGACGGCTGCTCCGAGGTTCGCTTACCTGATGGATGCATTGGGTAGTAATGGCCGCTGCTGATTCACTCCACGTTCGAGATGGGGTTGCTCTTGGACTGTGTCCAGGTGCATTAGGATTGCGTTACACAAACATCAGGCGACCTCCCAGCAAGCGTGTGACTCACCTGCGGTGGGGGTGATCCCTGCGGAAGAGGCACGGTACTGGGAACAATATTTTAAACCATGATGGATTGCATACATTTCTATTCCTTTATTATCTGTCATTTTGTTTTTGTGGGGTATGTTTCTGGTGTTGGGGTTGTTAGGAGCAAACACTAACAGATGCTTAGTTTTTCGTTATTTTTGTAACCCTCTTGTTTTTGGTTTTTCTTCCGCCAGGTTCCAGTTCCACGAGCACCGAAATTTCGCCCATAAATCTGCAGGTAGGTGGACATTATTTTGATTCCGAGCACGATCGCTCGCTGCACGGATTACTATTAGCATGTTGCCGAAAACCTATCACGGGACGGATCAGGGATAATGATTTACGTGACGGGTTGTTCGGTACACGGTAGGTGGATGCACAAACCATACTATCCGATGGACGCCTACGCCTCCACCGTGTTTGCGCTGCATGCCTACAGGTTGCGGGCAAATTTCCCTTTTGGACCGAATGGACATTATTAAAACACATCATTCTGCCGTGCGTATTATTTATTGGCCACCGGGTGTAATAATGCTACTGACACTGCAAGACACGGCATTACACGACAAGGCAGCTACAAGTGCAACAAACGTCATCCCGACGGCACTGGCGGTATCTCAAGGCGCCTGTCAAAACATTCCAACCACCAACGTCCGTTGATCTACGCAGCCGTTTGCCAAATGGAGGAAAGGCCATATACACAAGCCAACAACAACAACAACGAAAAACAAAAAAAAAATGGCTTCAGTGCTTGGTGAAAGATGTTTTTCGATTAATGTGTATTTTCCCACCATCGTTTCCCCTTTCGGTGCTGCACAGTGCGCTGCGCAAGTGCAGCGTCGCTGCGGGTTTGTTGTTTGAAGATGTCATTAATGTAACGACGCAACGCCGCACAGGATTGAAATACAACTGTCACCGCTAAGTGACCGTTTATGATCGTCAAAACAAAGGATAATGTTTCAACGGTGGGGTATTGAAATTGACTTCGGGCTGTAAACATGATCAAATTACACACACGTGCAGCGGAGTGCGCACGGACCGATTTGTGAGTTAATAAAATGTGGCGAATTTTGAGGGATTTTGAGAAATATTTCATTCCTTTGCAAATCAAATTTCTCTATTGCGATGTCATTTATTTCAAGGAATATGACTCAATAAATTGTTATAAGGAACAATTGTGTTTTGATTGTGATGTAAAGAATTTTCCAACGTGTTATTGGAAGAAGAAACACGTTCGACATCGTAATAACGACTTAAATTAACTCTATACCAATCCGCATCGAAAAAACTGCAAAACTAAAGCAAAACTCCTCTAAAAGCTGTCCATTGCTGGGATGAGTAAGACGTACAAAGTGGCGAATAATACAAGCCGAGAAAAGCAGAGCGAAGTTACCCTTAATTCTCCCACTCAACGGACAACTTGCGAGCTGCCGTTGCACCAATGCCCGACGACGACGTAATGCGCGCGCGGAGGACGAAGATTTACGATGGCGAAAAATAAAACATCATAAAACATGCTCACCGCACAGCACCTCCTTCGTCGTCTAGCTACCCCCAACATTTACATAGCTGCATCCGTTGGTCCATCTGCCAGCCCTTGCCAGCCTGGTTGGGGTCCGTTGGGATGTGCGGAATTGCTCGAAATAGTAATGACCCAATGAGGCTTCTTTCAACGCTCGATCACGGCCGTGTACGGCGTTGGTTCAGCTTACCCATAAACGATCGTACCACGGTCATCAAGCCGTATCATATGTGTATTAATTAGAGAAAATTGTGCCTGTCCCAGAGCAGGCGAGTATCATCGGTGGAAAATTCACTCGTAAGGTGTGAATCGAGTGATGTTCCTATCGTTTTCGGTTTTGAAGTTTAGCTCGAGAACCGAAACAGCATAAGTGACGCGCGTACCGCCCACCAGTTTCGTGCCCAGTTCCCAATTTATGTTGCTGTCGATTGGGTTCACCGTTCAAAGCAGCCGAACGATGTGTTTCCGTCAACCCCCGGGGTCTCAGGGCGTTGGAAAATTTATCGTCCGTAACCAAATCCACATGCTGTGGCCCGGGATCGCCGAAGATCGACAGGAACAAAAAAGGTTTTTCCCCGGGATTTTTAGGCGTAAAATGGCTAGATGCACACGATTTACCGGCAGCTCATCGGCACCTCTGCTAGCGATCGTGAGCTTCGAGGTGATGATCCCGGGAAGCGTGCCGATGTCCGCGCCGAAAATTGTCCGCCCCAACCACCGAACAGATGATCATTATCTTTCCTTCAAAGTCGATGACATCGTTAACTGGGATGAAAATAAAAACACACACACCCCGGAGCGCACTTTCGACGAGGCGAATTGTTTTATGAACAATCGTAACTGGGCGTCGATACTTTGAAAATGACGCACAACGAATGTGTCTGCGTTGTGTTTGTGCCGATCCTCGCAACGGAGTGCATTTTAATTTCACCTTTTAATCATCGACAGATGTTCGACCGATGCTTCAATCCAAACCGGCCCGATAATTAAATCTAAAGCGATCGTTAACGCTACTTTTACCGAGTGTGTGATTGCATTTTTCGGCGTGACCTACTTAGATGTGACGGGGTTTGGTGAAAATAGGATGATATCATCACCATTAGCAACACTGGTTGGCTTTGTTTGTTGTTTTGTTGCTTTGCAAGATGAAATGAGAACGCGCATTGATTACGTCAATGTTTGATTCTTTCGCCTGTGAAGGACGGTTGAATTTTGAGATATGTTAAAACTGCAAAAAATCAAAATTCTATATCAGAATGGGTTTGCTACCGTTGCCGCTAGCAAGGTCTCTCTAGATAAAATGTAGTTTGTCGATTACATTAAGGACATCCAGCGCAAAGAAAATTATGGTGTTGTAAAAGTTTCAATTATTTCCATGCGAATACTCCTTAGAATGCTATTTAAAAACCTATTTGTGATACGAGCTTCACAAATATGGGTCTATAGAATCCTAGCATATTTCTTTATCAATGGTTTTATTGGGCTAAGTCATGGTCTAATAGCATCGATCCAAATAGGAAAGTCGAAAATGTACAGAGTTCATAACACTTACAACCTGGGTTCAAAGCTCATACTCTCCTTCGTTGTTTCAGCTATGGGAATTTTAAATCAACAGATATCTAGGAATAGCATTGGTGATTGGGTTTTATTGAGAATATTAATGTAATATATTAATAATAATTAACAATAAAATTATTAATTAATAATTAAAATAATTTATTAATAATAAGTGTAACCAAAGAGGCATTAAATATATTTATCTTTACTTGTTTTTTTTCCAGTGTTTTGTTCATGGCATAAAGTTATTTTTCAATGTAAAGAATCTGGTAAAGCGAGGAAGTTCATCAGGAGTAATAACAGATTGAGTATAGGGTCTTAATTGGTTTTGCTCAATTATTCACTATTTGCTTTGGTCATTTTTTTAGTTTTACATAAACTATTTATATAGTCGGGATAAATTTTGTATTAGTAGCGGTTCTGGTCTGCACACGACAGGACCGAGACAAAATTTCAATCCGGACAAATATCTCGTACGCAGGTCTGACTATCCAGCTATGGACACATAAAGTCAAAGATGGTCAGAAATGGTAAGCCTAGACCTCTTGAGGTTGTTGTGATGATAAAGAAGAAGAATCATGATCATTACTATGAAATAGTAATTTGTGAGAACGATTTCTTTCAATAACCCTGAAAGTTGTTACCGGTCTTTTACAAAACAACTGATGTCCAAGACTTTAAAGATACGGTGAAGACAAAACTTATCGACATGAAGATACACATAAGATTAGTTTAGAAAACACAACAATGTAAGCATGCACACACACACACACACACGTACAACGTATGTGGACCATTTGTCAGCCCATATCCCCCAAAATACCCCACCGCCCATTCAGCCTCATTCTTGCTCTCAGTTAAAATTAGCTAACCGCTTCTTGTTGTTGCCCGTTCCTTTTTGGCACATTTTCTTCTATGCGTCATCTTTGTTGGGTGAAAAATGCGCTAAAATATTGCAACCATTTCCATCGTGAGGAGTGGTGTAGAGTGGTGTTATATATATAAAAAAAGGGAAGTAAAACTACATAAAATCCTATCCGTCGGTCCAGGTCGAAGCTGTTGTCCGGGTTCCATTTTTGTTGTTGGGTTTTTTTGTTTGGGACTGTTGCAGAACGACGGACGCATTTTACCCGGCGAGCCGTTTGTGTGCAGAAATTTACGATCACGCTGACACGGGACGCCTGTTCGATGCGGTTTGCTTCGTTACCTTCGCCAGCCAAGATGCGCTCCAGTGCGGGTGAATTATAATTCCATTAGCCTCTCAAAACCCATCCTGTGCGCATCGCGCAAGGTGAGCCGGTTGGGAAAGATGAGGTTAAACTGTCTGCTGCACATGCACACACACACACACACACACGGGTGTCCTCACGATCGTCACTCCCGTGGGGGGACATCACTTCATTAGCTGCTGGATTGCTTCTAGGCAATCCATGCCCCGTCCACACCGGGCGCGATCGTTCGTTCGGTTGAGTTAATTATTTATCATCTGCGCGCGATCGTCTGCAGCAGTGCGACACTTGCAAATGTTGCGCCTGTTTCATGGCGCTTCACCGCGCGTTGCGTGGGTTGCTCTCCCCTTGTTGGAGAAACCGGCTCCGGTCCGGTGATTGTTTATTTACTGCTGGCAGGAACAAAAATAAAACATAACCTCACGGGTGTGCTGTGTGTGCCGCTTGGAGCGCTGTAGGAAAATGGAAGAAAACTGCAGTAAGGTGTGGGAAAATGCGATGGAAATTCCTGTGAGTGCGTAGGTAAGGACACCACATTTCGCGGGACATTCTCGCGTTTGGTGATGCCTTCTGGGTACCGGTGGGGGGTGGTGATGATTGTTTATTATCATTTTTGAATCAAAACCAGCAAATGCAGCAAGCCGAACGGTGTGTGGTGAAAAACACGTGCAGCCAGTGCAGATTCGAAAGGATGTTTATTGAGTGTCTGGCTTTCCCGTCTGGCGGCATCCGATGACGTCATGGTTCCCGGTTTAGATTTTCATTTTCGGTTTTCCCTCGTCTTAGTTAGCTTTTACAAAATGAAAATAAATATTATTTTTGCTTCAAATTAACCCTGTCTACGGTCAGCGATATATGGCATAATTTCTAATACCGAAAACAAGAAAAAAAAACCAGATATAATCCTCATCGTCAACAACCACCCCGTCCGAGGTTCTTCGGTATGCTCTCGGTGAGTTGTCATTTTTCATCCCATGATTAATGTCTTCCCACAATTGGTGGGTGCGCTTAAATGCTCGTCCGTCGTAAGAAAAGATAGAGAAACAACCTTCCTCCCACCACCTTGTGTTTGCTGCAACACATGCGATCCGGAATGCGTGAACCCATGCGCCCAGTGGTTCGAAATCATTAACCACAAATCGTTCGAAACTCGCACACACCGGCACGTGATTTTACGGCCGCTGACATACGGCAACTGGCCTGGCTGCAACGCTCGTCCCGTGGGCGATAATGTGTACCATGTTGTGTTGTCGCTCTATTCTTCGTCCATTGCTTCCGACATTTTAGGTATATATTTTTACTCTCTCGCTTTCGCCTGTTTTCACTCCACTCCAAATGTCTACCGGTGGGTTGTTTTTCGTGTGTGTGTGTGTGTGTGTGGCTTGTGTTCCATCGAAACATAACACACCGTGGCGACATCGACATGTTTGGCATTCTGTGTCGGTTAGAAGCGATTAAAAACTACGACTTCGGTTGCTTTCCTTTCTAATGTAGCGTTACAAACCGCAGAAAGGAATAACACAAGTTACTACCACCGATCATCACTGGTGCACAAGGAAAATGGGGATGGAAATTATTTTGCAACCTTATACCATTGCTATTTGCTTGTCTATATGTTTTGGCGTTCGATTAGCTGTGTCCTACAAATGACAGATGTCAAATCCTCTGTTATGAAGCAGCTACCAGGATGCCGTGGCACACTGGTCGGCCTTAGCTGCAATCTCACCGAAAGACATCTCATTTAGAATGGACATCCCAAGCGATCGTAGACTTTTCAAACAAAATACTAAACTCGAACCGTTGATAGACGATCTTTAAATTCGCAATCCATCGCAACTCGTATTTAAAAATTCTTCACGCGATTTGTCTTTTTAAAATGTCTTTACCGTTCAAGATCTTCAGTATAGGGTCCAGTATAGGGTGCAAGGTATCAACTTAAGGGGCTTGGAATCCTTAGAAAGACGGAGCGTCATTACCCAATCTTCTTGTCCTTTGACTTGTCAAACATTCTCAATGTGGTCAACTCACTAAGTCCTCCTCTTCGTTTTCATGTCTAGACCGCGAACTTCCAAGCGGGCATTAACGTCCTGGCTGTTGGAGTGGTGAAACATTTTAATTCTGAGTCCTATTTGCTTGATATCCTCGAAAAAAATCCTAGAGAAACCGTTCTCGTTACCTGTGATAAGTTATTTAGTTGTGTAGATAACCCTGAGGGAAAATTTATCGTTTGAAGTTTAAAATCATTTGCTTTCCTCGGAAAATGGCGTTCAAAATGCAGACAATGTGTTGTTCTCAGACTCGCTCTGGCAGATGATTAAATCCAGCTTGATCCAGCCATTAGCGCCGTGGGTGGTTCGATCAAAACAATGCTTCCGTTTGGCATTCACGCTTGGCTGTACGCTGTGCGTGAATTTAATCGTCCAACGACAGATTTAGCACACACGATGGGATCAACTTCCTTCAACGTTCGATCAGAATCAGGGTGGTCCACAGCAGGAATCCTTCTCCCACTGGTACGGATAGTAAAGAACAAACCGCAACCCAGTAAAGAATGGCGGCACATTGCACTTTCCGCGAGTTCCGATGTGCGAATTGTTTACCGCACGATAAAAACGATGGAACTCCACGGACACGGTACACGGTGGTTACAGATTTTTAGTTTGCTTCCTTCCCTCTTCCGTCTTACGATCACTTCGCTGTACCTTTGGTGCGCCTAAATCATCTTTGCCTTTGGTGGTTTTCCCACTGTCGAACGCTTCCGTTTATGGGTGCAGTTCCCGTTCCCGTTGGTGCTTTTGACGGCCATCGGCTCATCGTGGTAATTACGGTGACGCGAACGTCTTCTTTGCTGATGCCGATTTGGGTTAAATATACTTTATGATCACGCATTGCAACCATCGCCCAGCGTAAGGAACGCGGTTGTTTATGGTAATTCTTCGTGTTTTGTGTATGTGTTTGTATGTGTGTGTGTGGGGGACGAATGGGATTTTATTACAAACCTTCACGTCGCGCATTAGTGTGTTTGCGCGCGTCCGCCGTTTCGTGGACGCAATTTTATGAGCATCTCGGCTCCGGGTTTGGCTGGAAAATGAAACCAGCGTACGAACATATATTCGCCGCACACCAAACAAAAATAACCCCAACGGGTGCGCATTTCGTAATTTGGCGTTTGTTTGTTTTGTTGAGTATTGCATTGTTTATGCAGGTATTGGCTTAGTATATTAGTGGGGAGTTGTTGTGTGCGAGTTGTCTTGTTCCATTTGTTTGAAAGAGATCACGTTGAATTGGGATTAAAGTTGTTTGTCTTTGGTTTTTTGTTATGTTTATGTTTTGCGTCTTTTTTGCCGCACTGTCCAACTGTCCAACTTTTTTATCGTTTTTCTAATTACTTGTTAATAGTTTAATTTGTTTTGGTTATTTTTTGTTGTTATGTTTTGTTGTGATCATTGTTTTCATTTTGAATTTAAATTTTTAATAGTTTTGATCCTATTTTCTTCTTTCATATTTTTTATATGTGATTTTGTACATTGAAGTTGTATGCGTTAAACTTTTAATGCAAAATATTTTAATGTTAATTTGTTTTTAAATATATATCCCTTCACTACTTGTGAATTATCTCTTTCTTAAGTCCTCTGTTTTGCAATGGGTAGAGTATTTTCCATATTGCCCATATCTACACACTGCTGCCCACACGCATGCAACCACTCGCCATATGAATCATCCAACATGGGAAAAAAAGCAAACACCGTGAACTATTAAAACCACCACCAAAAGAACAATCGTAAAAACACGCTCGCACGGCGGTATGGCATGATTTAAACTGCACCGACAAAGAACGACCAACCGACCGACGGATCGCCACCGGTGGCAAAAAGATGCGCTCCCGAAGGCCACAGACGATCGCACGATCATGCATGGAATGGCAACAAGTCGCTGCCGTTTCGCTGTACCAAAACCCCGCTGTTTGCGCCAAGTGATGGAGTGCAATCGCAGGATTCGAATAAAAACGAAACAAACATTTGTCCTCCCTGGTAAATTGGGATGAATTTCCATTTCTACCGGAACGACACACTTTACGACCCATGCCCAAGAACACATTTCCAAACCTAATTGTCGCAGCGCAATCTGTGTACAGTTCTGTGTTTCTGTGCTTCCATTTCCTGTGTTTTTTTTTTTGGGTTTCCCTTTTTTCACCGGATGCGAGTATTGCCGTGTGTACAAGTGGCGCAAAGATGTGTGATTTTGTTTGCTTTTATTTGTTAAGAAGATGTTCAACTTTACATGAAAACATATGTCAGTTCGCTTGCTATAAAATTCGGTTGAATTGAAGCTTTTCGTGCATCGCAAACTGCACTCGAACTGCATTTTGTGTCTCGAGGTAGACAGAAGCGGAGACAATAATTTACGACCAAAATGGTTGGTGGATTACGCGGCGTCTCCCACACGAACGCCGAACGCGGGACACAAGGTCTGCGTCCACACACAGGGTCCCGGCACGGGCCGGCAGATATGGGGTGTCGGCGAAAGAGACTGTCGGTGGCCATTTGTCTGCCCCAAACTTACGGCAGTTTGGGTTGCTTTCTTTACGTGGCAACAAGAACTCGCCGAAATCGAAAGCAACGGTGGTGGCACGGGAGAAGAATTTATTGCATTGCCGTACAGTTTTAAAGGAAAAAAAACAAAAACCATCCACCGGGCTGACCGGGAACTTATTTTGACAATCCTTTAAAATACGATCTGTACTGTAATCCGATTAGTTTTGTCGCACATTGCATCAGCAGCTGGGTAGGGATTAAAAGGTGATAAAATGATTGCTTTTTTGTTCAATAAAAAACACATTCACGCGCGTTTTGTTCGGCTTGGCGCTGGGTTTGGCGCATCGATGGAGGCGCCTGGTAGTGGACGATCGGTTGTTCGAAATTATCATCATAGCGCTGCGGCAAGAGGAAACCCATCTTGCAATGGTTTTCGCTGTTCCGCGTTCAACAGCACCGGGGATGATGCCGGGATGATGAACATATTATGCAACTGGCCGATAAACAACGCTTGCTTATTTCCGTCACACGGGCGGTGCGACCCCCCGGGCTAAGCCACCCAATCCCCGTCGCTAACCTTGTTCCGTTTTGTTGTTTTGTTTCGTCCCAATCCGTGTCCATCCTCGGGCGCTCGGCTGTACGAATCTTCACACAACCGGTGTAAATGGTGCAAACAAAACCATTCGTTGGATGAATAAAACCTGATCGGACACACGGTGACGCTGATCGTCATTGTTTGAATGATTTGGAAATTGATCTGAAGGGAAGGTTTTTCTTCCCTGTTTTGTGGTTGTGTTTAAAGAATGCTAAAGGAAATCAACCTGTATTTCGTTGCTAACAATGGGAAAAAATAATAAAACGTGAGATTAGTCATTTTATAGCGCTTCTAACAGTGATCGCATGTAGAAAAAAAGATTAATATTATGTAATTGTTATTTTAATATTTTTTTCAAATTGTTAGGATTTAATATCTTATCTTACAGAAAAAAGAAAAAAAAACCCTACAATAAGTTTAATCCGTCTGAAAAATTATTGATTATAACAGTAACATTTAAATTAGAATATTTTAACGTTTTTTTTTAATGTAATTTGACCTAAACAATGTTCTAAATTTGTTTATATTAAACTTTGCTACTCTTTCTGACGATCATGAGGATGATGATGGTGATGATAGTAAAGAATAGAAATAACCCACAAATAATGAGAAAGAAGATGTTTAAGCTGCCCTCTCGTCTGTTACCTTGACTACATTTGTCTTTGGGTCTCTTTGGAGCAAACAAACACGCGAAGTGAGCGATAAAATGTCACCCAATCTCACCGGGCGACCGGGATTCGGTTCGAACCGACACGATGCAATCAAGTCGCAAGTCACACTTCGTTAGCGGACGAAGTTAATTGCTCAAGAAATGCACTCACCGTACCGCACCACATCATGACGGGGGAAAACTCGCGTTTGCGTTGCGGAAAATGACCCATGGACGTTCCGGACCTTGCGGGGGAGAAGGTGAAGGTGAAGATACTCGCGAGAACCATCACAACCCCCTCCTCCTCAGCCCCCAAACGAAACATGTACCTTTTTAAGAAAAATGTAGGCCATCCTGGCCTAATCATCATCACGCCCCTGTGCTTGCGTTACGATGCGGAAAAGAAAAGCGAGCACACACGGGCGTGTGTGTGTGTGTGTGTGGAGAAAAATGAGACACAAATGACCACCGGCCGAAGGAGTGGTGTCCTGTGGGACAAATGTGCTGGGAGCGTATTTAGCGGCACATCTTACTGTCGATTGATGGTTTGCCCTGGTAGCATCGCCGCGTCGTGTGGTTTTGTCTATCTCGTTACCCGTCGAGATGTCAATCATGGTGGCTACACTGCCGCTGCCGGTCAAATATGGTCGCCCTGCCAGGAAAACCCTCCCCGTGTAGGACACATTTTCTAACCGTAAGTCACAGTTGTCAGTGGCAGTATTTTTTTTTGTCTTCTTTTTTTGGTTTTTCCGATGATGTCCAGTCCCCGTTTTGATGGGTTTGACATTTGCCTTCCGGGGTGATCGTACAAAAAAAAACGGGATCTACGTTTTTAAATCTGTGAGTAATAAGGGATAAGAGGATCCAAAAGCAAGGAAGGAAAAGGAGTTATTTTAAGTTGCCATTTTCGTGACTAATGCTAGGCAATTGAATAATGTTAATGTAATATAACTAAATAAATTACATTAAGATGAACAACCAGCTGCTGCTGCTGCTGCAACCCCAAACCTTTAGTCATTCAATTTCTCTCCCGTGCGACGTCACTCGACGGCTACAGCGATAGTGAGGGATTATTTTTAAAATGGTTGCGCCTCCAACAGCGATTTGTACCCGTTCAGTTTACCCATTGCTGTACACAGAGCGGTGGGGTGGCAGCGGGGAGCATCGCAAGGTGAGGTTAGTGTCCGATCGCTTGTTCGGTGATTCGGAAGCGATAGCGCACTTTCCGTTGATGAAAAGTTGCGATTCCACCACCATCATCAACCCTTCAACGGTATCAACGGTTGAGAGGGGAAAGGGAAGGGGGGACTTGGAACTTGAGGAGGGTTGGTGGTTGTGTAAACAACGTGATGTTATCAAACGGAACGAGCGCGCGTCTGGTCGAGACCGTCCGTTTCTGCTTCCCAAGGCGCGCTTGCTATCGGCCGAAACTACCAACACCAAAGCAACAAGTGGTGAATAAATTTCGTTCCGTACGTATCTCTCTCTCTTTCTCTCTCTCTCTCTCTCTCTCTCTCTCTCTCTGTTTTGTTTCCCGAAACACTTACACACATGTAATCCCTGATGCTGTTGCCCGGTGGTGTTCGTACGTATCGCGATGGGGTTACTTTGTTGGATGGATGTACGCCACCATGGCGGCGAGGACGCCATGATTTAGCGTTTGGGGTAGTGCTGTGGGTTGTGCTGGTATCACGCCGATCGCCATTTATAATCGGTACATTAGCACCGGGGAAACAAAGGGGGGCCCCGGACCCAGATTGTTGATGAAACTGCAAATCGATAATATTTGCATTAACTTCTCTTTTTGAACTATTTTAACAATAATTCTATAACAACTACAGTCCACTGAGCACCAGTCATTGTTTTGTTCACTGTAAAAGAAGATAGGCAGTCAATACCTTCAAAACCATCGGAAAAATTATTTGAAGGTTACAATAAAGTTTAAGGTTAAGGGTTGATGCAATAACATAATATAAAAAAATAATACTAAAGTTAAAGTCCAATTAGTATTAGTGTTATAAAAACCATACAATAATGTCATAAAAAACCCAACTTTCCATTGTTAAACATATAATTTTGTTTAAACATTGTTTAAACAACAAATCGATACCTAATTGGAATTTAAAATTTTCACCAGATTTTACAGATCTTACAATTTTTGTCTTTGTTTTAAAAGTCAAAGATCAACAAATTGTTAGTGAAAAGACACTTTTCCTACGTTATACGTCGCTACCGCTTTATGAGTGGGAAAATGGGGAAACTTTTTAAAATATGCTGGAACAATCAGTGAGTTTAAGTAATTTTTAAGTAATTTTTATTTTCTAAAAACTCAGTTTTTTCATAGAACCTTGGAAAAAATGGATTTGATAAAAAAAATTAAACATTACGTGTTAAAACGTTAATGTTTTCTGTGTTTTAATTTCACTTTATTTGGTATCGGTACTCTTGAATGAATAATCTTCCAAATGGGAATACTTTACATCCAATACATGATATTGTTTTTCTTTTAATAAACTCTTCTCGAATGAAAAAAATAATCGCAGAATCGATCTTTTGTTTAATCTTCTGCGTGTATCTCCATCTTAGGAAACATAAATAAACAAAAAAGTTTTTTTTCTTCTTTATTTTAGAAACCTTCTCCACAAAATGATTCTGAACAAATGATCTTGAATCTCTTGCGGAATTCTATCGCAACACGGTCCTAGGGGCTCTTCACTCTTTAAGGCAATTTGGGCTGTTTGGCATTATTAATGAGATGTAAAAAAAGTCACAAATTTAGTCCACGCCAGCAATAAACCGTTTAACACCCGTTAGGAAGTCTTGTGGCAATGTCGGAGAAACGGCGACAAAACAGAGGGCAATCAGAATAAAAAAAATATTGCATTAGGTAATTTATTAAGCTTAAAATTGAGCGATAAAAACGGCTGCGTGTGTGTGTGTGTTGCGTGTTTTATATACAAAAAGAAGAACAATGTTTGTTTCGTTTCACTTTCATGCACACCTCCAAGGTATTTCCTACCCGGCTCAAGGCGTTCCTTTTTTTTTTGGTTGGCAAATGAGTGTCACCATTCCTTCCCCCCCCAAAAAAAAGGGGAAGAAAAATGCTTGACATCTTACTTGACCGGGCCCCGAACTCTTCGAAAGCAAGCGACGACGCACTCGACGTATGTCGAACGGTGTGGTACCAACGCGTCGACGACCTCTCTTGCGTGGTTTGCCTTTTCCACCGGGTACACAGCCGCTTTTCCTCGGCGAGTATGACTTTTTTGTTGTGTTTGTTGTTACCCAACCCCCCCGGTTTTTGGAGGGTTGGGGGTGCGCGTGGTCGCACCGGTAAGCGCGTCACATACAAACCGCGACGACGCGTCGGCACACAGCCAAGGACGATCCGATCGGTGCTAGGGGTAGAGTGGGTGGTGGGGGTGGGAGAGGGATGAGCCAAAGGGTGAGGGACACACACGGTTGTGTCATGAGCGATTAAACCGAAGGCGCAAGGCGCGTCGTTTAGCCAACGTATGCACGTAAGGCACGAGCTAGAGCGGGAGAGCGAGCGATACAGTTCGGGACGTTCGGTGGTGACCTGGGAAGAAAATCTGTACCGCGTATCTGAGGTAAAAGGAAAGTGGAGAGGGAAGTGCAGAGTAGATCCGACCCCGCAGGCTTAAGATGGTACGACGGTATATACACACAAATATATAAACGCCACGGTACGATAGCGAAGCGTCGATGAAATTAGCGGCGTGCTATTTATAAGTATTGAGAACAAATATATAAATAACAACAAAACCGAAACGAAAACAAAGAAGCAAACGCTTCTAGTCGGTCTAGTTGAAGAAGCAAACGTAGCAGCAGCAGCAGCAGCAGCAGCAACAACAAAAAAGGAGCATAACAACAAGAGTCAACGCCAAACTAGTGCTAGAAAATCAACAACGCGCGATCGCTAACTGCAAACAAATACACGACAGTGGATAAAAAAGCATAGAAAAAGATGAAAAAGTAAAGCGATGCTACAATATGCGCGCGATGCTTACTGTTCGCTCTGCCTGCTGTTGTGGTTTGTTCTTTTGTCATTCTCTTTTTGTGTGTGTGTGTGTGTGCTTCTTGTTCTTTTTTTGTCGTACTCGTCCTATGTTTCCAAGATATTTAAAGGTTTGAAGTTATTTTGTTTTACGTGTGGAAAGAATACTTTCTTGTTTTATTGTACTCTTAGTTGGCTAGTTTTTTGGTTCGTTTTTTGTAACTTTGTTTTGTACAATGCAAGATGATAAGTTAAACAAAAAGAACTTTTGCGGATTTTTTTTTTGCATTGAATTTTTTGCTTTTCAATTCAATTTATTTCTCTTACTGCTTAATGTTTTCCAATTTTTTTTATCATTCCTTTTTTATCTTTCGATGGAGTTGAGTATTTTACCTAATTTTTTCGTGTTTTAAGAAGTTTCGTCACTGTACCAAGTTTCATATTTGTTATCTATCTGTTTTGTTTTTATTTAAGAGATCAAAGTTTTTAAAATTAAAATAGTAAGCTTTGCTTTAAATGTTTTTTTTCTATCTTCTGTCTAGACATGTTCTTTTAT
Organism: Anopheles moucheti; assembly: GCF_943734755.1. NCBI lineage: Eukaryota > Metazoa > Arthropoda > Insecta > Diptera > Culicidae > Anopheles > Anopheles moucheti. The sequence goes on from NC_069140.1 coordinate 45,928,039, forward strand.
TTGTTGTTTGTTTTCCATTTTTTTCTTTTGATAGCATTGAGTTTGGTGCAAAGAATTTTATAGTTTCATTTTAATAGTTTTTAGTATAATTTAGTTTTTCTTTTAATATACTTTTTCTATGATTTGTATATTGATTTAAATTTTTCCGCAGATTTACTTTTTTATTTGTTTGCTTATTATGTGGTGTTGGTGTTTAATGTTTAAAAGAGTTTTTGATGGCTTTTTCGACAGAATTCACATTTTTTTCAATTATGTGTTATTTTTTATACTTTTTCCTGTATTTTACTTTACTTAACTAATTTCACAAATCTTTAAGCAAGTTTTGAAAGGTTTTATATATCCGTATTAAACACTATCGACGAGGAAACTGTTTGAAATACACCATTTCCCTAAACGCTTTAAACCGTTCGTTAATTGGTGCGTCTCTTTCCATTCGGCAGGGGGGCCATTCGCTACATTTGCACCGGTGGCCACAATGTCTAATGCTGATCATTTTTCTTCGCACGTCCCATCGCCATCGCTTTATATGCGTTTCACTGTTCACTGTTCGGTGGATAGGACCGAAACGCACCTCGCAGCCGTTTCGGTATCGGACGGTAGGAACCGCGAAAGGTGACGATGTTTAACGACGCCCAAAATTTGCTTTTTACCCGGCTGCTATCTTCCGCGGTTGTAGGGTGTGGATTAATTAAATTAAACGTACCGGGTCTGCCCGAGCGCATTCAACTTTTGTCCGAATTCTGTACCGTACATCGCCGTCGCCTAGCTTTGGTCGACACACGTCCCGCTCCCGATACCCTTGTTCCGTCTGGCGAACTCCTCCGCCGAATCCACAGGCCCCGGTGTCCCTTTCGGTGGGGTGGCTTTGTATTATGTTGGTGTGACGATTGGGAGCAGCAGAGGATAAACCGATGCGGAAATTTACCCAAAGTGACAATGTTAAACATTACACAGACGCGGGCTTCGGCAAGCTTAAGACGAAGTACAAATGAGGTACTGCTTGTTCTGAGGGGATTTTTTTTAGTGGGAAAGTGTGAATGTCTGTGGAAAGATTATTTTTTAATTTGATAGTTGCTGGGTTGGGTATAAATGTTGGCTTTCTTATCTATATAAAGTGCGTTTCGACTGAATTATCAGGCTGCAATGTTTATAGAATATCATTTTACACAATAACGCTTAAGATCGTTAACTCAATCGGCTCGACAGATCGACTTTAATTGCTCTTCCTACATTTATTCCTCTTTTTTAATGCGCAAGTGTGTGTCACTTTCTAAAAATGATACTTACTCATTTAAATTTATGTTCAACCTTGAAATCTCGCGTAAATAAATCCTGATCCTTTTCCCCTATTTCCTTGCCACCCAGTATCTCCCTCCCGATCAATGTTTGTCTGTGTATCAACAACTTTTGCATTCGATTATTTTTATCACCGTCGCGTTCCTTCGTGCCATAATAACGGAGGAAGAAAAAGAGTTCGCCCCAAATACTAACACTCCGATCCGATGTTCCAACTGTGGCGGTTGGGGCTTTCATACATCTGCAAAAGTATAAACAAAATGTTCGCCTCCTTTCGTCCTAGACGAAGCAACGCCACCATCCCAGCATGACGTGCGGGTCGGTTTGCGATTTGTCACTCAGGAAATAAATTAGAACAATTCAAATGAGCCACGCAGCATCAGACGGACATCATCGGTTCACTTAGTATCGCACGTAAGCGAACGATCACGGTGCGATCGTTGTGATCCAATGCGTGGAAAAGGAAGACCGATTAGCACGCATCACGCCACGGGACGTTGTTCGAGAACAATCCACCTCAGTGTCGAACGATTTCGGCCGGGGGAACGCACAACGTTTGGCACTGCACCGAGCGGGGCCTAGTGCTCGGTGGTACACGTACCGGAAACACGTACTAGCAAACGCAAAGGCTACGGGTGCAAAGTCGCAATGCGAACGGCCCTATAGAAGCGACGCTATAAACAGCATCTTTTTTTTCATTTTGCTGCTGCGTGATAAAGCGGCATGGCCAAATGGGAAAGGAAAAACAAAACTGCGTTGGAACAACGATACAGACGCGTGAAACGCGTTTGTGATATGCTGTGGGGCGGTTTGGTTTTGTTTTGTGTGTTACTGTCATCTCCTCCCTTTTAGGTGGTTTGATAAGCGAGCGTCAATGTTTCGGTTGGGGAGATTGCGTGTGCTAATGCTTTCGGTGACATTGAAATTCTTTCGCCCTGTCGTGGTGGAGCACGGGACATAAGAAACACGCTAGATTTGTGTACGACTTCTCCGCAATGGGGAGGACACACTTTTTGACACCGTCCCACGTGTGTTTGTGTTCTGCTGCGCTAAACGAAGTGCGGGGGGAGCATTTTTTTATCGCAGATTAATCCCACATCCCCGCACGATGGTTGCTCGATATAGCGGGATACATATTTAGATCGGAACGATCGTGTGTTCTGCGTTAATTGCTAAGGAAAGAGAAATAAATCTAATGTCGTAATCGAAAGTGCGTCTACATAGTGTTCTTGTTGCGAAAATTTTACCCGTTGTAATGGGTTTGGGTTGGAGATTGTTGTTGAAGTTGTTGGTTGTCTTAAGATGGCAAATTTTTCTAAGATAGAAACTCCTAGAGTTTAGGAAAACTTGACTGTATTTGGTGGGATCTATTCGAGGTTATTCGTTGTAAGCTATTGTAGCAACACGAGGCTCGTCGTTTGGAAAGTCAAGACAGCATGCTAAGAGCTAAGTAAAGTTCCAAATGCTGGGTGTTTCAGAGATGTGTTGAATGTTCCCCTATAGGATAGTTTAAAATTAAAATAGATACGCCATACAAATCGCCATACAATCCGCCATAAAGTCGCTGGTAGCAAAGATGTTCAATAATGAAATAGAAAAATAAACACTAAAGTAAGAACTCACCAGCCAAGAATAAACGAATTTAGACAAATTTCTCAACAGAATGCTATAATATAATAAATATGATGTAAATATTGAACATTATGAAAGTGAAAAATTTAGACAGATATAAACGAAGCATCAACAAGAGTTGCTAATGCCTCTCTGAGTGTTCGTTATGCGTAATGACAGCTCTTACACACGTTTGTTTGTTGTTTTTGACAAGGCGGCTGCAATAAGCTGTAGCGCGCGATGACGTTTTATGTGCCGCGAATGTTGTGATTTTTCCAGTTCGTCCAGACAGTTCGTTCGTGTGTTACTCCGCAAAGAACGCTACCGTTCTTTGGTAATTACATTGTTTCTGCCCCCCAAAAAAAAAACAAACGCACAGTGTAAAGGGAAGAAAGTGACCGGAAAGATCTCTTTATCCGTGCGTAAACCCCTGGTTTTCTCCACCATCCATACGCCGTATTGTACGTCGATTGCAAAGCAATTATTACACCTACGCGCATGCAGAACCGATTGCCTTAAACCCTTTACCGGTTTCGGTAACCACTTAAAGCGCACATTTTCACCTGTCAAAAGGGTGTACCGATCGCATGTGGCGCGAGTTTGTGTGTGTGTGTGTGTGGGAGATTGTGTATTTGTTGAATGTAGGAGGTTCCAGGTGGATCCGGTCGCGGTTGGTACCATTAATGTACCGTGGCATTCAATGAACCGGTATCGAGGTGGTTACCCATCAGCCTGCTTTGGGTGAGAGGACGTCAGAAAGGGGTGTCCGAACATTGCGCGTCTGCTGTGTGTTGCATACACGCGCCCGAGAGAAAATGGATCGATTTCCGCTTTCGGAGCAGAATTGTTTCAGGGAGTTTTAGGGCAAAAGAAGCCAATTGTTCATGCCTTTCAAAGTCCAAGGTGAGTAATTCCAGAAAGCATCTGGATAGAAAATTGGGGAAAAGCACGTCAGGGGCACTCCGAAAGATGAAGAGATCTCCGGTTGTTAGGTGTGCTGTTTTGTTTTGTCTAGCATCAACAATTGGGCGATGCGTCGTAATGTCAGACACAGGACGCGGAAGAAGGAAGAAGATGTTTCTTCGATCGCAGCAACCATTGCAGCAGCTATTCGAAACTCCATAGACAACTCGGGGGATTTTGTTTTTGCCAACGCGCGATTATTACATGCGTGTCTCGGTATGGCTGTGTTGGTGTTGTGCGTTCTTCTCTTCCAACTCACATTACATTCGAGGTTTACTTGTGTCTTTTTTTTTATTATTGACGTTGGGTAGCTGGTTTTGAACGTTACCAAAAACGTCGCGAGAACATTACAAAAAAAATCATTGCCATTGAACGTTAGGGTAAGAAAGAGCGTGTGTACTTTAGAAGGCGGCACATTGGAAGCGCTGGATGGTGACAGAGTACTGAAGAAGAAGAAATAAACATACTTTGCACAACACGCGTCTCGCACTGCAGGGGCTTGGAATTTGTGCAAAGAACAGCCAACAAACCAAACATTACATTGATGTCGCGTCTCGTGGCGGGTGGGTTTGAGGCGCGGATTAAAATTCAGGTCGATGCGAGACGGTGCGTTAGTGTGTGCGTGGCTGGTGGCGGAATGCACACGATGCGGTACACGTTGCAACACAGGGCGTCCCGTACACACCGTGTGGCTGTGTGATAAGTGCTATCGCTCCTTGATTACAAGCGCCAACAGCCAAACGTACACACGTGCACGAACGCCGTGGTTTGATTGCGTTGGAGCAAATCGAAAGTGAGAGCAATATGAGTGTGCGAGCGTGAAATGCGAATGCGTTCTCTCTCGCCTCACACACACACACTCACACCTAGCCATAGCACCGGAGAGGGGTATATGTTCGCGCACACACAATTCACGCTAACGGGGTGGTTTGTTTGTGCCGGGATGGACTGTTGGAATGTGTTCGATTTCCCGTTTCCCTCACGCGATGAAAAATAAGAGAGAAAGAGAAAAGATAGCCGGTTAAGGGTAAATCGGATTAACTCACACTGGCACGCAATTACGCACCTTGGGTTGCGTGTGGTGTTTTTTTTTGCATTCGTGTTGCACACCGTTCTCGCAACAAGCGGTTTGTTTACACTTGACACTGTGCCGCGTGCGTTCGAATGAGAAGGTAATACATGTACGCAAGCTTTCGCTCGCGCGCGCAACATCAACCGAGCTCGCCTGTGTTGTCTCGCTCTATCGACCGGTTTCTCGTTTTGGTGTGGTGTGTGTGCGCAGTGCTGCTGCGACGGTAACTATAGCAACAGCTGATCGCGACGTAGTGCGTTTCGCTTGAATTTTCGCGGATGGAATTGTGTGTGTGTGTGCGGGGGAAAGAATGCTCTTTTTCTCTCACACTATGCTATCGGCACCGATGCGCCGGTGAGCGAGAAGAGAAGAGATTTTCGGTCGGATTTGTTTGGTGCTCGCAGCTACCCAACATTGGCAACGGCAAACACGGTCGCGTGCGCGCTAGTGTGCGTTCGGGCATAGCATCACTTTTTCCACCCGTGCACGGCGAACAGTTTCATTTCAGTTTGAACCGTCGTAACGCGCGCGCCTGTGGTGCCCGGAGTCTCTGGTTCTCGACTTCCGGCGACGTTTTTCACCGACTGGGTGGTGTGTGACGGTACTGTAACCCCCGTTGCCTCCCATCCTTTCATCCCCAATTACGTGCACATACACACACACACACAAATATATATATATTGTTACTGCAGCAACGGACGCGCGCGCACAGACGCACACGCACCCCGAGGATTGACAGTTGACGCGTTCTTATGGGGTTGATTTCTGTTGCGCGACCGCGAGTGTGGCACACGATGCGGATTGGAAGGAACGCGTACGCTGTGTTTTGTTTGTCGTTAGTGAAATTGTGTCATTTTGTCCCAATTTGTTAAAGCAGCTGCGCGAGCGTGCCTGTGTGTGTGGCTGTTGTTCGTGTGCGCCACTGTACACGCAACGCCCCGTGTGTGTCTGGTTTACCTGGTTAGATTGTGGCAGCAGTTGTAGAAAGGAACCTGTGCCTGGGCGCGTGCTTGTGTGTGCATATGTGGTGTGTGAGCTGTGTTGAGAAATAAAAACGGAAAACGTGGCGAGCAACAGTAACAACAGCCCACCAGGGAAGGGCACGCACATTACGGCCGTATCAGTCACAGTCTGTCAGCGCCAGCCAGTGCCACCAGCCTCCCCCCCACCCGTTTCCCCATAACAGCATCATTGGTTTCAACTTTATTGGGGCTACATAAAATATCGGTAAGTAAAAATTGCACACCGGAGCAGCAGGGCAAACACATTAGCGGTGCATCCTTTACCTCATGTGTGTATGTGTGATATGTGTGCGTGTGTGATGGCCAGTTTTGCGAAAAATGTGTGTATGCGTAAATCGATGCGATTCGATCAGCTAAGTGGACAGTCCACGTCCGGGGAAATATGAAGGTGACGGTACACGGCGAGGCAAGGAAAGGAAAACCCCATTTATATAAAAATTGTAGTTTGATCCGGTGTCGCGGTAGAAAGGAAGAAAAGAAAAGGGCAAACAGAAAGAGATGCAAGGGTAGCAACAGAGAAAGCAGAGCAGCGTGTGCCGTGTACCTACTGCGAAGTGGTTAAGAGAGCACAGGGACATAACTTTTTCTTTTCGTGTAATTAAACAAAAAAAAAAGTAGCACCACCGCATTCTGAAAGAATTGCTTTCATACGTAAAATTGTAAAAGCACGGAAAGGAAAGAATGCGTGCGTTGCGTGTTATTTTGATTTTTTTCTTTTCTAATTTGCACCGATAGTGACGTCACTCTCTCAGTTGACAGTTCTCTAGGTTGCTCATAATTTGCTACGTTTCGGTTTGGTAAATGAAACAAATATGTTAATAAAACAATAAAAATCGAAAAGCCATAGCAAATGACCAATATGAGAGGAAGAGCGAGAATTTCACGGAAAAAATCACACCTCTTTTGCCCATCTAGTACGGTTGAAAACTGATAAATTGCGTTGCGTCGTTATGGCTCGTTCCGTGTATTCCATCACACACGCGCTTGCTCTTTCATTCGGCCGTCATGACGACAACCGCTCCCGCACGTTGGGTTTTGCGTGATTGCTTTGATTTGACAAAAATGGAAACGGGAAAGAAAACCGCAACGACGATCCTTCCTTGCTTTTGGTATCCTGCTTTTTCTGGTATCGCAAACGCGTACCAAATCACAGCACACGCATACACTGATGCACCGCTAAAACAGAAGCAGGCTTACGGATGTGACGTTTTTTTTTTGTGCCACACGATATTCTCGTTGCATGATTCGTCGCCTTTTGGGGCGTTAATTCTCAACTAACAAACAACAACTCAGCCCAGGTGAAATTGCCGAAAACTTTCCCGATTGTTCCTCATCAAAATTCTGTCCCCATCCTCTGTGTTACTTCTGTGTGCGTAATGTAATGCGTAATGCGCCACCCCGAAAGGTTGATCCGAATAGTTAAAAACCGGTGGTGGTGGTAATGGTGTGTGTGTGTGTGTGCGTTTTGTAGTTGATTGCTGATTACCATCATCATCATCATCGTACGTTTTAGTGCAATTTTATTCGAACAATCTCGTTTTGCATTAGCGCGAATAAACAGAGCGCTCGAGAGTGAGACAGAAAAGAGAGAAAAGCATAGTTAGTATTGTTGCCCTATATGGCATTGTACAGGGGATGATGTGCGGCATGTGTCTGCTGTGTGCTGGTTGGAAAAACCGGAAACAAACGTCTAAGTGACCGCCTCCCCAATCCCCAACTACCCTCTTGTATGTATGAAATAAAACGATCAACCCAAACACACGCCTCAACAGAAAGTCATTGATGAACGCAAAGGAAAATTGAGATGTATTCTCCCGGGGAGAGACAGAGAGAGAGAGAGAAAGAGAGAGTTAGATGTTTATCGGAATGTTGTGTTGGTGATGGTATGCCAAAAGTGTTGGAAAATGCAAAAGAATTTAAATTAAAAGTTGAAAAGTTTGACACATTTCTATTGCCCATCCATTGGTTTTTTTGTTTGGCTCCAAAACTTTGCGCGTGACAGATGTATGATGGGTACAGAAATGTGTTTGTGTGCGTGGTGCTTTGGCTAATGTGCGTTGGGAATGCAGATAGATGCGCGACAACAATAACGAACCTTGTTGATGGAGAGATTTATTGTGTGTTTTCCTCGGCTCGGAACGAAGAAAACAACAGAAACAAAACTGCCCAATATTCTCCGCCCAGTTCTGGGCAGTAAACGGTTCGATTCTTTGCGATTGTTTCGCTCCTTTTGCGTCATCCGATTGGTTGCGTTGTGTGCATGACGCGACGGTTGCGGACGAACATATTTGGCAGTTCCTCTTCCGGTGTCGCGCACCAGAAATCCCAACCCTTCTTCCCCAAGAGGGGTCTGTGTATGTGTGAGTGCGTGGTTGTGTCATTTTCGCGTTGCTCTTCATGCACACCACAAACACAGCATATCGAAAGGATGCAGAAGTTCCACACACAAGCAGGCGATGACGTGGGAGCTTGTTTTACTGCTTTTGGTTAGGCGGTGGTCTAAACAAGTTTGCTCCGGGCTGATATGATTTTACGATGTGTGGCACACGGAGCCAATTGTGCCTTCCAATTCCTCTCGAACGTGGCTTGCTTTGATTGTTTTTCGTTTTGTAAAAAGTTTCCTTTCACCGGACATTTTGACGGATATGTCAAAAGTTTGTGGCCTTTTTTTGTTGCCTGGTATCTGTGTATGTGTGCTTGCGTGTGAATATAAAATTCGACGAAAAGCGGCATGTGTTGCGTCTCTAATCGCGTCGTGCACACCACCAAAACAGACGTTCATGGAGATGTGACGGAATTCGCAGTCTCTCGAGCGACGTATATCGCGACGTGCGTAAGTGTGTAACAGAAGCGCATTCCTGCCGGGCTGGAAATACCGGGGGTGGCATTGAGTTATGTGGTTAATTCGAAGATTATTTGCTACTTATTTGCTGTCTGTTTCATTACATTGCGTCACACAATGTTGTGAGCGTGTAAACAGTAACAGATACGGGTTTTCCAACCCCCACCCCCCTCATACCACCCAACCTCCTACCTGTGCTACCAATTTTCCGAATTCGGCACGCTATATTTGCTCTCCATCCGGTGTGTCAGCATTGGCGTCGTGGCAGTACGGGGGGTAAAGGAAAACCCTCCCCCAAGCCAACCCCTTCTCTGTGGAAGGGAAGAAGTGACAAGAAAGGCTGAAGGGAAGGGCGTTGGTAAACAAATTGTGTCGTTTCGATTTAGTGGTCGAGAGCTCTCTCTCATTCTCTCTCTAACCATTGATATGAAAATGTGCTTGTGTGTGTGTGACCCCTCGCACACAAGATCAATTTGATGAGAAGAATGCGGCGTCGTCGCTGCATCCTAATTTCCATCCAACACGTTTAGTCGTTTGTTGCGATGGTGCGGTTGATGGAAAAATATGTGTGCGAGAGAAGATCTTGTGACAGAGCGTGGCTGTGGCGTGAAATGGAAATTAATTCGCAATTCGCTCGAAGGCAGCGCGAATGCGAATGACGTTGTAAAGTGACCGATGATTCGCCATTGGTAGCGAAATACGTCATCGCGTTTGAAGTTAATCGTGCTTCGGATTGCGGGTTTGTGTGTATTTTGCGAATAGTTTTTCAGCCAAATCATTGAGAGAGAAAGAGAGGGAGAAGGACAGCATAAACACGCGAATTTTCCACATTTGTGCCGCGACTTTGATTGGATGTGTTACTTCCAGTATTTTTTTTGTGTACACTATTTAGATGTGGATGTCACAAGAGTTAGAGCATTGTTATTTGCCCAACCTGCTGTCGTGAACGATCGAGACGGTTCTGTCGCCCGACGAGTAGTGTTGAAGATGCGTGCGATTTTGGACGTGCGTGTCTGATATGTGGTGCGTTTTTCGGTACAAAAATAGAGCAGAAAGGGGTGAACTTACTGAAGGTAGTTGAGCCACTTCGTCTGTCCGAGGAATTTCTACCCTTTCCCGCACTATTACCCTTCGACGCGCCTCACGCACGTCAAACAGCGCCAGGTTTGATCCGACTACTTCTTCCACTGTTTGCACTGAGGATCGTGGTAGGCGAGGTTCTGTAGGAGACCGGGGATGCAAACAGCCCAGCGCATACGAACACAAACGCGAACCAGCAGTCGCTGGCTTGGTGACGGCTACGATATAGCTGTCAAAAATGATAACACAAGTAGGCCCCGAAGGGTAAACTTTGTTGTTGGGGTGTCTCGTTGGCGATGCGTCACATAGCGCGTGTGTGTTGGTCGAATGCGATAAACGACGTTGTTCCAACCCCCGGTGTGTTGGGCCTGTCGTGGCGCGGGGTGTGCTGTATCATGCCAGCTAAGATGGGGTGGGATTAGTAGGGTAAGCAACGAATGGGCGTCTTGCATACACAAACATGGTGTTGGTGTATGTGATGCTATAATTCTTGGCCTAAAAGGGTGGTCCTCATGATCCATTACCCCCCCAGACAAGTGGATGGGTGTATTCTATCTAGAAGCATTCTGGCTAATCCCACGGTAAAAAACCACAAATCCACAAACCGTCATTTCATCATTGTTGGAAGAGGAGCGGTAAGACTTGGGTGAAAGTTGGGCAATATAAATAAGCGTTTAACGATAAATTTGAATTATAATAAGGAGAAAACGCAATCAAAATTATCAAATTTAAACCAAAAAAAAATATAGGCAATTCTCGATACACAACTTTTACCTAAAAAGGGCAGATAAATAGATCATGAAAAAAACTCGAGAAACTGTTTGTAATTCATAGCCAGACTTCAATACAGTCTTGCACAACATGAATCAGTCCAGGCCATGGTTTGATTCCAGGGTGATCATATTGCTGACACGACCATTATTAGCTGCATCATGTAACCGACGATCTACACGACGCGCGTTTAGGCGCTTTAACGCGATCGCCCTTTTATTTTGACAGCTTTTGCACAACGAGAAATGATGATGGTCATAATTTATTTCGATGTTTATACTACATAATTGAAAAAACGCTATGGCAGGAAACACTTAACCGTTGTGTCAATAACCAAATCTACACCTTAATCTCTACGACCGGCATACCCGGGTATCCCATACATTTTGTATGGGGAACCAAAATTTTTCGTCTTGAAACTTAAATAACTTTTTTTGTATTGGAAATTAAAATTTCAAATTTGGAACACAAAAGCGGGCATTAGTATTCTATACAATCGTTAAAAAAAAAACAGAATTTTAAAATTCATTTAGAATTTTTTAATGGTGTTTTTGTGTATGAAAACCCAACTTTTTGACATGTAGCATTCAATAACTTACTGTGATATATGAACTTTGCCCAGTAAAATTCTGTAATAAATCAATTTGTCAGCATATAATATTAACAAAAATGCATATTTCAAGCATATAATTTTGATGTTGAAGATTGTGAAGGTTTATTGTACTTGTATGATATTTATTTGATATTATGCATGGAATTTAGAGTTCAACAACTGTTAAATTTGGGCATGTTTGTTGAATGTTGAGCACATACGGTTTTCTTGCTTTGAACGCCTGATCCTTTGTATTGTTTTATATACAATATATATGCTATTGTATGTATACTATTCTATATATGTATTATATACAATATATATACAAATTATATGCTTTTTTGTTAATATTATATGCTGACAAATTGATTTACTACAGAATTTTACTAGGCAAAGTTCATATATCACAGTAAGCTATTGAATGCTACATGTCAAAAAGTTGGGTTTTCATACACAAAAACACCATTAAAAATTTCTAAATAAACATTATAATTCCGGTTTTTTCACGATTGTATAGAATACTAATGCCCGCTTTTGTGTTTCAAATTTGAAATTTTAATTTCCAATACAAAAAAAGTTATTTAAGTTTAAAGACGAAAACTTTGCTTTCCCCATACAAAATGTATGGGATACCCGGGTGTGCCGGTCGTAGAGATGAGGGGTATAAAAAGAAATTTGTGAAAAAATAATGTTTCCAGTTATCCAAATGCCACATATTGGATATTTTCTGAAAGAGAACTAAATTTCCTAAAGATACAGTAAAAAAAATCAGGTAGCTATCATATTTCAATAAAAAGTTATTTAAGTTTGAAAACGAAAATCATACCCGGGTATCCGGTCGTAGAGTTGACGGTTAATACCAAAAATGGATAGGAGAAACTTCTGTTATAAGTAATGCAAGTTTAATTAACATTTACATCCTTTTAAATTATTATGTAATATTTCATAATCTCATTCTGGTCATACTGGTAGCACACTGAACTGTACAGTTGCAGCAGAAAGCGCATCGTGCAGAACCCCGGTAACATTCAATACTTGAATTAGCAAGCTTTTTCTAAAGCGTACCTTATTAAACATTACTTAACAAACAAGTTGGAAAAGCTGTGTTTTGTGTTAATGATTTTCTTATAGCTTGTTTTGTAGAACAAATGCCAAATCCCAGACAACAAATATCATGAAACGAAATGAAATTCTTAACCCTATAAATGAATCTAAATCCCCCGTAAAAAGATCTTTCGAATCTCGAAAGTTTTTTTTATGGTTTTATGGATTATCATACAATTCTTCATATAATTCATGTTCAATAATTTAGAGTTATTAATTATTATACCATAATTCATAATTCATATTTACAATTCCATCGGGAATTAACTTATTGACCGATGATTATGATTATGACTTATTATGATCTTGTTGGGAATCTCCTCTTGGATATTCAGAGATTCGTGAATCTTTTGAGAATCACGACTGGGGTGGCCCGGTGGTGTATTGGGAACGGTGCCGGTCCTCACACGACAGGACCGCTACAAAATTCCATTCAGACCAATATCTCTTATGCAAGATTTGATTATCTGACTATGTGATAAAAAAGTGTAGTATGCCAGAAACGGCAGGCCTAATGACAGAAGTTTCTAATGATTTTTTCTGAATGGTTCGGTAGTGCTAGTGTTGAATGATAGCCGCCAACAGTCCAAGGTTAATTATTGCTAGAACACAATTATTTAAAACCCTACAATTCCTGCCATTTCCGCTCCATAAACTCGCGCTTCCTTCTCAAATTATCCAGAACGTTCATTAGAAGCTTCTATTGTTTGTTGTCCACAACGTACGTTTAAAGAAATAGCGAAGAATTCGAAGTCGTGGTTCTGAAGATGTGCTCCAGAGTTCGCTGCACAAATCCGGGACAGAAGGATGGAACACTCCTTCGCCTGGCTGCTAATTGTTTGCAACTCGTTCCGTTTCCGTGTGGCGACATATTTCCATCTTCCTGCTGTTCTTCAAAGTAAGCTTGTGTGCTTGGGACAAACACTTCATGGCGTTGGTGCGTACTTGAGATAGTCTTAAAAGCGCTTCTTCAGCTGAAAGCGGGAACCTCGGAGGGGGCTCGGCCGGTAACTTGAAACCATTCCCGTGAGGCATGAGGCTGACGTCTAACGATGCGGAGGGACGAGATGGTAAGAAACAGAAGCACCACGTGCAGTTGTGGTAGTGATGGAGGCACCATTTTGGGGCTTGCTTCGCGGTCAGGTCCTGATGCCATGCATGTGTCAGGTGGCTCTTCTCCAATTAGCGCAAATGTGTGGCCGTCGTACCTTTGCCTATGGGAGACCTTCTCGGTGTAAATTCTTTTGCTCCCTTTCGGGATCGTAGGTTTTGTGTGCGCATATTGTGGAACGAAACCCGGTTTTTACTGCCCTGCTTCACACACACACACACACACACACACACACACACACACACACACACACACACACACACACACCGGCGAACTATACCTTGCGCGTGTCAAAGCAATCACGCGGCGGCTCGCGGTTGTTGCGCTGCGCCGATCTATATATTAGTTGTTTTGCATCGTGTGCACACAAAACTGTATCGCATCGTTTATCGCCTGCCGGGGACACACCGTGATCATTCGCAGCCGGACACCGCCACCGATCCTCCTCCCCAGTGTCATCCGATGACCTAGATAAGGGACGCGCCGCACGCAGTCACGACGAGTAGAAGGAGGTTTATGTTTGTGTGTGTTCAGTCTTCGGTAGGTGGGGATGATGACGGAGGACGTCCCTGGGGACAGTTTGTAACAAGACGTCGCCTTTCTAAGACGACATCTTTCTCGCTACCCCCAATGAGCAACGTTTGGGGTCATGCCTAAGGGTGACTAGACGAAGTGACAAAATATGTATGAGAAAAAGGGAACCGAACCTTGGGCAGTCTATTCTCGTGGCAGAGAACGAACGATACGAAGCGTTATGAACGGTTTGTTGCTGCGTACTGTTTGCGGTATGTAAATTCAGTACTGATTTGTGTGTCCATGAGTAATGGGAGGTTATGTGTGTGTGTCCCTCTGTCTGTGGGCAGTGGGACTTCCTTGTGTCCTTTAGTGGCAGACAGAGCAATGTTTAACGCATGCAGGAAAAAAGGGAAGCAACCGTATATTGAAATGGAGTTTGTTAGAACTCGCGCTTCAACGCTGCTTCAATCTGTCCATTAGCAACACAACACTTTGAAGCTTCAGGTTGACAAGGTAGGCCGGTGTTTTACATCTTTTCGCATAGCAACCAGACATGCCGCCACATACACGCACACCAAAGCCCCAAACGTGATGGCAAGGCGAGAAAGTAAATCCACTTTGGGCGAAATCAAATCGAGGCCATTTTTCACCACCGAGCAGGAAAAAAAAAACAGGGACACAACACAAAATAGGCCTCTGCATTTGTTTTTTCGAGCCTGTGACAAACTGCCACCGATGGGGGATCGATCGACGACGAAACACGCGGATTCAACTGGGAGAGAAAAAAAAAAGATAGCGAGACCTGTCATCGAAGGCGTCGCGCGAACCAAAGAGGGGCCAACAACACAGACCTGTCACTTTCGCACAAACCGCGCGTTGTTGTGCGATGGCGCTGCGGAGATTCGTTTGTTTGCGTTTTGCGAATGATGATGATGATGTACGCTTGCTGTTATTCCATCCGGCTACTTTGTTGTGTGGTGGTTGTTTTCTGGTTTTTCTACATCTGTAAGGTGGTTGGAGAGGGGGGGTGACCGTATGTTGTTTGGCGTCTGTGCGCGCGCGCTCTCTTGCGTATGTGTGTGTGCGTGCGTGCAGGCGTATGTGTTTTGTTCGATGGTGACGTGACCAGGATTTCGTCTGCTTCGTTGAGCAGTTGAGGTGGTGGGATGTAAAACCGTGGGGGGTTCGATCGGTTTTCGGTAGGAAATTGGGCGTTCATCGACGAATCGCGTTTTGTTTTGTTTTGTTTCCTGTGTATACCAGTGTATACCAACCGAAGGTTTTCGTTCACTTCGGCGGCTCAAAGATGATGTAACTCTGTGTGTTCTGGGTGGCAAGTTGCCCGTGTGCTTTCCACGTTGATCCATGGAAAATCAATGCCTATTGCGATTCCTGTCCTAATTTCAGCGACTATGGACGTAAAACATCAAAAGCTTGCGTTGATGCAGTCTGTCATCGTGTGCCATATTGCATAAGTTTGTCTCCGCTGTCGCATCGGGTTAGCGGCACGTTTCGGTCCCCGATTAGTGGTGAGACGATATGGAAGATAACGTAAACCAGATAAAGAAGGTACAGTGAACGCTTAAAGCATTCGTCCAACCGTATATTTCACACAAAATGGCGATTTATGGACGTTTAAGGGTTAGTAAAAACTAATGATGGGATTTGATTTTCTTTCAATTTCAAGCAGCACGATAATAATAAATTCGACTATAATAACAGTACCCAAATTAAAAATTAAACTTGTTAATTTCACAAAAAGAGTAAAAAAAAAATGGGAGCGAAGAGATCAAAGTAGCGCTGAATTATGGCTACTTCTAGTCGCTGTGGCATCGAGTTTACTAAGATGGCCGTTACGCAGGGTGCGTTTGTCCATTACATTTTTATTAGAAAATGGCGTGTGTGTGTGTGTGTGTGAAATTGTTGAGTTTTCTCTGCAAATTCTTATTTCATTTCCATTAAGTTTAGAATGTGCTAGGTCTCGATACAGATAGAAAGGCAAGCGCTCTCTCCACCACCACCTCCACGACTCTACCGTTTGTTGTTGCACGCTTGTTTTTGAATGGTTATCATCACCTAGAGTGTGTGTGTGTGTGTTTGTGTGTTTAGAGACACTTGGAAAGCTATCAACCTGCAACCACCGTAAGCTTTCCGCTTCTCCTTTTTTATTTTCCAAACAAAAAAAAAGCAGTTCGAGCGAGCAGGGGGGGTTGGTACCCCTAACCGGGTGCAATAAACATCCGGACACGCGCACCGCTTCTTGAACATCCATCCAACGAGAGATAGAGAGATCGATGAGGAAACAGTTTTTATTGACCCACCCCGTGTAGAAAGTCAATTACACGAGGGCGAGAGAGTAGAAATGTGATGCAGCAATTGTTAAAAAAGTAACAAATTTATCATAAGTCACAAATCGGCGACTAAAAATTCCACCCTTTCTAGAACCGCAGAACGGAGGAACAGGATAAAGGAGATGACTTCGTTGAGAAAACAAGAAGCGCCACACAGGAGCGACATGTGAAGTCAGCAAACGTTCCCCGAAAATGTGTGTTTATTCGGACGAGAAACGTTTTGTGCGAAAGCGAAAATGCTGGGCAAAAATCTGTGCGTTTTTTTTTTGTGTGTGGATGCTGCCCTTTTTGCTTTTGTTTGTTGCTTGAACCACCTTTTAGCCCACCCTCCCCAGTTGTTGTAAGGCAGCGGTAGTGATGGCGTTGTTTATTTGGTTTATTTTATTTTGCTACTGCTGGGTTCGCCGCGTGTACGCTCTCCTCAGGGTTGACGAAGCAGAAAACGTACAAATGTTTGGGATGATATGAGAGCGCGCGGTGAGGGTGATGGGGTTGGGTTGTTGGGGAGGACGCCAAGCAGAAGCGTGTATGTAAACAAATGTCAAGCCGATAACAGGGCGAGGGGTGGGCTACCCCAAAGCTTTCATGCAGCATTAAACCTGCTACTACTACTACTACTACTACTACTACTACTGCTACTGCTGCTACTAATGCCATTGTTGGTTTGTTACTATGGGCTACTACTACACTGAACCATTTGCACAACATCCCCTCACACAACTACCACGAACGATGGCGAAGCGTTTAATGCCGCGTCGTATCCAGCAAACATGTCGAAACGAACGCCACGCGTGCGGACACCTCGAGGCGGGTTTTGAAGGACAGCAAATGCCGTTTGGGTTAAGTTTCGCCGACACACCACACCACACGCAAACCGGAATGGTGGAAAATGTCATGTATTATGGATCCTGTGAGGGAAGAGCAGGTGGAACACATTTTTCCTGCTCCAGTGGCGTATGGCTTCCTCTTCTACGCCTTCTATTTTCAGAAACAAGCGTTACATACCCGTCCATCTTTAGACGTTCCAGTTTGTGTCCGACTTACTTGTCCGTTTTTCTTTGCTCGAAAAAAAAAGCTCCACATTACGAGTTTTACGCTTGGCAAAGCTTTGCACACACAACAACGGTTCATGTCCCCGTGTGTGTGTGTGTGTGTGTGTGGTTTGAAGTTTTCTCCAAATTAATTCACCCTTGGATCACCAACACCAACCGTGTCTGATGACCCGTGTGCGTGTCGGTATAAATACGCTTCCCGGTGGGTTTCCCGTACCCCGGAACCACTTCTCGCAATGAGACGACGAACGGGACGCCAAAAATGCCAAGAAAGCGACCTCCCAACCTCCCCCTTCGGGGAGGGAAATTATTTATGACTCTGGCTCTGGTACACTTGGTACGCTATGGGTTCAGGGCGACACGCGCCATCACGCCCGTTCCTGTGTGGCTTCGACCACCTCAGTCCCACCATCACCAACTCTCAAAGAGCTGGACTGGGCTCCATATGCTTAACCTTTCTAAACCAAAAAAAAAACGTGTCCATGTCTTCGCTTCTGGGCTGCACACGTTTATCACCGTCCGCTGACCTTGAACATTAAGACACAAGTGGGAATGGGAATTGCGCAAATTAAAAAAAAAACCACTCACAGACCATACTCCGCTACATTCGGTAAAACATTGAGCTGATACTGGAGAAGTTCCCAATGGCCAATCCATCTTTAACGTCCAGGAGTTGTGTTATCAAAAGGGTGAGGGGATGGGGGGGGGGGGGGAGGACCTCCCCAGTAGTAGTTGGCCACCTTGTTAGGAGTCTTTTTTGTTTTGCTTTGGTGTGCAAGATTAGATGCGAGAGTCAAACCGGCAGCCGGATGAGATACGGAACGCCGTGACACGTTTATAGCGATACAACGCAGCTTGTGCCATTGATGATGTGTGTGTGTGTAGAGAAGGAATTACTTGTAACGCAACGCAAAATCAACGGATTGGCGCGTCGGGAAGCGCATGGAACGCGCGGACCAAACAAAAATGCGCCTTCCTTCGCCGCTGATGAGATGCTGCTGTGTTTGTGCGAGCGAGCTTTCGTGGAGCAAACACAAATAATGATGGTACTCGTGCTGCCGCATGGTATTGACGCCATTCGTACAATGTTTTGCGGCCAGTTGGAAATAAACGAAAGAAGTGTCTGGAAATGCAACACTGTCTGATCTTCAAAGGTTGGCGGCGTGCAAAGCGTAGTGTAATGCTTCGAGTACACAGTGTGTAGTGCATCTGTACGACTACCACCAGTGTTCAGGTGGATTGCGCGTGTCATCCTGCTCCGCCCGAGGTACATTAAGCCGGGGGCGCATGGTCCCCTATCGTCGGCTTGTACAGATAGAGAGACGCGAGGGTACGATCACAACAACACGCGCTACACTGCCGAGACGCCATCTTTTTTTCCGCCTCTTCCAGGGAGGTCTTCAAACGCGCTGCAGGGGAAGGGAGCGCCGTAAGGGGGTGTTAATTTTCAAGGTTAGATGGAGGGGTAACGATAGGGTTTTACCTATTTTTTCTCTCCCTCTTCTAACTGGTGCCGCCGTTGCGTGTGGCGTTATGTTTTTCTTTTCGTTGTTGTTTCGATGTTGTTATGATGCTACATTTCATGTTTCACGGCTGTCCAATGTCCGATGGGTGTCGGCTTGACCAAAATGTGCGTCTTCATCGGCTGAAAATGGGCGAGGTGATAATTTTCGATCGCGTCGTGCGAGATATGGCAGTTGCGGTACGGTTGATAAGTACGAGAGCGGTATCATTTCAAGCTTCAGCAAAAATCATTCAACTAATTAAATGCGTGTTAATACGGTGCGCAAATGATGTACGCTACAAGGGCATATCTGGTTTGTGTTTTTTTTTCTTTTGCCATGTGTTATCAGTCCCACCAGTTTAATAATGAAAGTTGGTTTAAATAAATCTTCTCATTTAATATGCTCTACTCTTCAAATTTCAAATTATCGTCCTGTCAAACTGACGGATAGTCACTGACAGGATTTCCCAAGCGAATGACACCTACTAGATTAGACATTTTAGTTACGCTTCTAAGGTGACGTTTAAGCGTTACGTTGGCGTTACGTTTGACGTGCACATAATGTACGCGAGTACACTCTTTGGGTGTCTGTCGTTTCTCGCCATGGCGTCATCAATCAGAAGGAAATGATGAATAAGAAGTAATGTTATAAAATCTTCTACGACATACAGCGTGTACAGCGTTACTCCCTATTTCCCGTGAGACGTTTGTAATGCGGCTCGAACGGGAATTCGTAACATACTTAGCTGTGTTATGCCGTTTGGATCAGGATCTTGCCCGTTCCGTTCTCGTGCACCGTGCCTCGATCTGCTCGTGTCAATAATTGCAGTTGTTTATAGCAAGTAGGTCACGAAGAAGGAACCATCAATTCGTGCTAAAATCTAGGTACCGACCAGACCATTCGCCTTGACGTTCACGCGTGACAAATGATGGACGCTGTACTGTTTTCTTTTTTTGGTATCCTCTGTTTAGTCTTCTGCCTTTTTTTCGTTTGTGATGCCTTCTACTATTGCAGAATGAGATAACGATGGTAGGAAAATAGAGCACGCTTGACAAGACGTCTGCTTGACTTATTCTTGGTCAGTTTTGTATCACGCTTGTATCGTAACGCTTGTGAAAAGTAAACGAACTATGATTTTCACACGAGTCTTGTGGTTTTCGTTCCCTCGCATGGAGTACTCTTGGCGAGTTCTGCTTATCACAGTACAGATTGAGTTGTTTTTGGTCACTTGGACGATGAACGTTGGGCAGTTTCGGTTTTGGTTCCCACCGTTCAGAACCAACGACGGTATGATATGTTTTCTCCATGACATGTTTGTTAGCAGTTGATTGCTTTTTTATGTTGCTTTGCCAAAAAGAACAATGCTTATCTTGCCTGTGTTGTGTAGTGTGACACTAGCGTTGCCTGATGGACCTGATCACCGCCAAATTCCCTTCAGCAGAAAAACATATTTAGACAAATATTTTTCTGCGCATAGATCATGATCTTGTTTGATCTTTAAATTTCACCCCCCTTTGGAACCATATGGAATCCGTTCCCTTCATCCAGTGTACTACCCTGATCCATCCCAATTCTTGCATCATCGTCCAGCGGGGGTAATGGAGATACATTCATCAGCAAACTCCTGGCCAAACTTCGGCACTTTTTCTCTACTCCATCGCTGATTTCACCTTCCACCGTATTGCTGGCAGAAAAGAAAATCAATTCTTGCGTTCACGGTGCGCCCGGTTGTTTTGGTTTTTCCTACCTACCCCATCGTTCCCAGGCATCGTTGGGTATTTGTTGCCGAGGCATTTTGTTTGTACGGCATATACACAATGGCAGCGCAGTGCGGCGGGATTGCGCGTTTACATACTGTGTTTGCGTTGTGCGCCAGTGTGTTGTGTCAGATTGTGACCGGGCGCAGAAGGCCCGGCTCGCTGCCTGTGTCTGATCTGATCCGCTCTGCGTCGGAATCGGTTGGATGGTGGGCTAGATCGTGTGCCGGGTAAGAGAGTTAGATCATCGGGCAAGATGTACACTTTTGCGTGTGTGTCTTCCTGAACCAGAGCAACATGAAGTTTTGCCAAGGGTAGTGACTTCTGGTGAAGATGATATACGTCAGTTGTTCCATAGGAGGTGGCTTTATACTGTTGTGTCAATCACGACCGGTAGTGGGCGAACAGTTTTCCTGCGATCTGGACCCCACAAAGCAGCAATAATATTGGTGCACACTTTGTGGGGGAAACCTATATTATTATTATTATTATTATTATTATTATTATTTTAATGCAATCCTACGTGACTGAATGTATCCTTTACATGGCGTGACATATGCACACGGGGCATGGTGGGCGTTTGAAGCTAGTCGCAAAGTGTGTGCTCCCAACACATGCCACCAAAACGATCGTGCATCAGGCGAACTAGATGAAAGAATCGAGATCATGTAATCCTTCTAAAGACTTACGCCCGCCCCAAAAGCGTCCGCATTAGCGCACACCTGTTTGCCATAAATATGCTGCGTTGTGCGTGCAGGCCACCCTTCCACACCCACTCGAACCTATTCCACAGCATTAAGCATGAATTTACAACAACAAAAATCATAACATCCCCAAAGAAAACAACACACACACACAAAAAACGACACAAATCAAACTGGGCCACACCTCCACCCGGTACGCATGTGCGCGCGCAGGGAGGAAATTGGCCGTTGTCGCGTTTCGTTGGCCGAATTCCGACGAAACGTGCATCTGTCGTGCCGCTTCAGCGAAGATCATGTTTCCCGGTTTCGTCTGTTGTGCTGCACCTACGCAAAACGTACAATAAGTAGTGATGTAGTACGCGCGATCGTTAGCGACCGCTCAAGAATACAACTGGAGCACAAGCGGGCGTTTGTAAAGAATGGTACGCTAGAAGATTGCTACTAATTTCACAAAAATGTCGCGTCAATCACGCGTGAACAGCTGGAAAGAAGTTTTGCGGTTTGTACGGGGGACGAAGTGGGAAGCGAATGGGAACGAAACAGTGTTTTGTTATTTGGGTGAGAATATAATAGTATATGCTGTTGTTCCCAGTAATGTGGAGAATTATATCAATTTTGTACAAGAGTGTATTAATTCGTTTCACATTGTTTGATCTTCGGTTATGGGGACGAGCTGCATTCATTGATATTGGATTTTAATCGGTTCATCGCATGACTGGATGAATAGCGTAATGAATGAGTTCATGATCTGATGCCATGCCCGTTGTGCGTTCAAATCTCCCTTACTTATTGAGAGCGAGCAATATTTTTCCCACCTCTATTCCTCAAAAAACTTTGTGTTTATAAGATCATTTACTAACAGAAAAGCAAAAGAAGATGTAGCTGCCCTGCAATCTAAACTTTCGTTAATAAAATACACCATACTTATAATACTACTTAGACTATTTTACATTGGCCTTGCGTTGCGTGTGCCTTTGGATGGGTTTCTTAACCTTTTACCCGATTCATTAATAAGGTGTATGAAAAAAAGTAAAAACAAGTAAAAAATAACGCTTTAGAGTACACCGTGGCAATTTATCAAACTCTTATACATTAAACGCTACGCAAATCACAAAAAAAATGAGAAATCCCCAGTCCGGGATGTCGTTTTAAAGGTGTTTCTAGCTTGCCCAAAGATAGGGTTCGTGGTTTTTTTTTGGTATGATTTGTCGAAATTTAAATTATTTATTCGGTCTCCCATTGGAGACGTGAAACCAATAACTTGATCATACCTGTGGTGGCAAAGGTTTCGTCTGGGGGTCATAAAAGTTGGTTGGTTTTTTTCGCCTCTAGCAAATCTACACAAGATATTGGAAATTTTTGTTGTATTCGAAGGCATTCGTCCCAATGACTGCTGCTGAGTCATCGTGTGTGTCATCGGGAATATGCTGTCGGTAGATCATACGACAACTACGGGCAGATGCTGTTTCTGTGCCCTTAGTCACACCGTCATTGTTGCGCAAATCTCGTTCAAATGAAACTTTTGGTCTGTTTAGTGTTTTATGCAGAAAATTCGACCCCATAACCACGATGTCCAGCAAACACCAAACAAAACCCGGCGGCCTTTTAAATGCGTGCGACTCTTCATTATTGGGCGCCACCGTTAGGCGAGTTCTCCTTCCTCCTTCCAGACACTTATCAATATGTATGGTGCTCGTCGGTGGTTTTTTTTCTTCGCGTTTTTTCATTTAATAATCGGAGTGTAGTAGCGTGCATAGTGCACTTTTTTAATGCAGTTTTATCAGCAATTGTTGTTTGCGTGTGTGTATTGTGCAGTGGTGTGCTTGCCAGCAGAGGCCAGCAACAACGTTAGCCTGCTAAAAGGCACTTGCATTTGTTCGGTGAAAGAAGGGGGGAGTTATAAACGTTTGCAGAACTTATTCTGTCAAATGCTGCTGCTTTTGTTTCATTCGCAATATCATAAACCGATGTTGGGCGGTTGTAACACGCTTTCATGACTGCAAGACATCATTCCGGACCGCTTCCTCATGGTAAGGAACCGAATGGAAACAACTGAAAATGAAATGCATTTTTTATGCGTTCCATCATGGCGGTACCGTCAAATGGATTGTGGCCGTTTTGGTTTTTTGTTTCTGGCTCACCAAACCCAAGGATACGCAAAGGGGTTTTATTTTGTTCGATTGCAAATTACACGCAAGCAAGTTCCACCGCCGGTTTTGGGAAGGTTTCGGAAGGTTCAAGTCCGGCAGGTCGATAGCTATATGGGGTGTGTGTGTGTTACTTTGAAGTCTTGTTTTTTTTTTGGTTTCCATGCCACACAGTCTCGGATGGGTGTGTGCATATTTTATAGCCTACCACCCATTCATAATGACGCGTATGAAGAGAATCGCGAACCTGGACACCCCACACTACATCTCCAGTTCGGCCGTAAGTTGAGCCCGACGATAAGGCTGTGTTGTCGTGTGCGGGATAGTGTTGGAAGCAACAACTCTCTACACCCGTTCGTTCACAAACACTTTTACTGGATAACGAGGAAGCATTTATGCTACGGACAATCATGCGTCTTATCTGTCCTGGCTAAGCTTGAATCTACTTCTGTGTGGATGGTTCTTCCTCTTTTTTTTTTTGGTTGCCACAACCCAGACGCCAAAAAGGCGTCGAGTCATCAAGCCGAGCTGTCACGCGCAGTAGCGAAGGACACGTGTTTGGGGTGTCACGCGCGCACAAGCGAAGGGAAGATCGACGGTTTGCCGTTTGCTGGCGAATGATTCCAAACAGCACACAGGTACATGGCAAAGGGTCATAGTCTGATGCGACGACTGTCACTTACCGAAGAAACCTTGAAAAAGGGCATCTCTTGGATGTTTGGTTTTGCAACTGAACAACAGTGTTTTACTCGAATGATCGTTATGTTTCTCCGGTCAGTGACAAGATCGGACAACAGATCGGTAGTTCAGGTTAATAGTTATGGGAACAAGTACTGGGTAACATTTCCGATCGATGAAAAACACATACGAAAATCAATTGCTGTTTTTTTTTAAATATTTTTTAATGTAGAAGAGAAGAAGAGCGGTGTTCACACGATAGGAACCGGGTCAAAAATCCTTCCGGACCGTTCCCCGGTGGCAAGAACTGACTATCCGGCTACGTGATAAAATTAGTCTAGTAAGTCAGAAATGGTAGGCATGATCTAGTAGGTCGTTACGCCAAGAAGAAGGCGTAGTGGAATGGGAATATTCGAATATTCCACTTCAATTTGAAATTATTGCTGAAGCTCGTGAACTTTTATAATTTAAACAGGGAACAGCGAAATGGCCATTCTGCAATTAACGAGGGGGGTTTGGATTATCCTGGTTGATAGGAAATGACAGTTCTAAAGCCATGTGACATAATAATAAACAGAAATTCAAACAAAACTAAACAGATTGATCAAGTAATAATTAATCAAAAAACAGCATACAACATTACTTGCAAATACGCTAAATAATTATTAGAGGAAGGTTAGAAGTACCTATTATTCGTGTTATCAGCTTATTCAGTCGAGGTCGAGTCTCCTCTCAACGAACACGTGGGTGGATGTGACGTTCTTCTGTTATATTCACTATAATTCACTAGGTAAAGCATTTTTACATTTATAGACTTATGACGATATATACACTAATGTTTTTATTATTTAAATAACAAATATTCCATCCATGCACAAGTTGCAAAATGTGGCAAATTATCTTTCATCGTTAGCAACAAAACAAATAAGAATAACTGGTATACGTGTTCTACGGCTAATCTGATCCGCTCAGCGCCTTTTTGTTGGGTTTAAACTTTTTCGCACGCACATTCAACCTTTTCACAGTGTGTGTGTGTATGCGTTGTTGTGCACCCGCAATAGAGCAATAATTTCAGCTGTCACCTGCAAAAGTGGCGTTGCCAGCGACGACCGTACAGCAAAAACAATGTCAAACACACAAAGCAAAACCAGGCCATACACAAAACGGCTATAATCAGGCCATCACCATCATCATCCGTGCGTCGTCAAACAAAAGAAAGGGGTCCAGAAGATGGCGTTTACATCGCACTTTGCCGTACAATGAAAAAAAAATGGCCCCCATTGCTGAAGGAGAACGGTGGTGGACGTTGATGCAACGAAAATAGAAAAAAAAACGCCTACTGTTAGTATACGATAAGCGAGTATGGAAACTATGGAAACTGAACGCAAAACTTCCAATCTCACTTTTCCCCTCGTTCAATGTTCAGCTGTGCATCACTACACACATTCCATCGCAGTGTCCTTTCGGGAACATTCACACCTTGCGAGCAGTGGTATTGGTGCGCTCTTGCGCCACTCGGAGTGTAACATAGGCGCGCTTTCCCTCTCCGTTTTCCAGCTGGCACACTGTGTGACCTTGACCTTTTTTTTTGGCGTTCTTCCGTTCTGTGTGTACACTGGCGCCCCAAACAATCCTGTGCCAGGCGCGCCTAGGACGAGTTGGGTTTTGTTGTGCACGCTTGCGAATGTGTGCGGGACGCGTTTGGCGTCTGATTGGTCCACACCCATACACGTACCGGACGTTCGCTATGGCGTGTGCGGGTGTGTGTTTTATCCATCCAGTTGTTGAAGCGCGAGTCGCCGCGTTGCTTTCAACGGTGTGTGAGTGAGGTGCGATGTGATACTGCGGTAAAAGTTGGTCCGTGTGTGTGTGCGTGAGTGGTGCTTTACGTTGTTTGACATTGCAAGGACTCGACTCAACACGCGGTTGTCATCACGACCGGCCCAAGCAGAAAGGCAAGAATGCGAGACAGGGACATAGAATGAGGTTAGCCCGATGATGGTTAGTATCTGATTGGTGGTATTGGTGTGGGATAAAAATACACTATTTGTTCGTCGGACGTTCCAAGGGTGCTGTGGGGTGTAAGTAGTAGCGCACCATGCCACCCCCAGCCAGCCCAGAAGAGGTGTACCTGCTTCCAATCGCAGTAACCAAGTGGTTTGAAATTTTGTTTACGTTGGCAACCAAACAACAAATCAATCCCCTCGTCTCGTGGCTCGTCCTTTTTTTCGCTTATCCGTGCAGAACACACTTTTCCTTATCCGAAAGAAAAAAAAATGCTACCGTAAGAAGGAAAATGGGTGTGTGACGTGACCTTTTCCGGTGGGTAAGGTAAGGGATATTCCTAGGGGGAAAGAAGGCAATTCCAAGAGGTGAATGTGTGCTGCAATTCGAAAGGATGTTTAACTGGCAGAAGACTAGCCTTTCCCAAACCAGATTCCTTAATCTTGTCAGCCCAACGTTAGCTTTTCTGTGGCACTTTATATAAGCCACCATGCATCCCCAAACTGCTGTCTTGGCAGGGCTTACTATCACACCAGCACAAAAACTCTCCGTTCGATCAAACTGGGTAGAACTTTCCACTCCCCACCGAAAAGCCCCAAAGGTGAATGAGCGAAACGTGGGGTTTTTGTTTTTGGTTTAATTTTCTGGATCACGACACTTCTTGCACTTCTTGGTTAGCATATGCGCCGCCCCATGCGTGCCCTTTCGGTGCGCGTTTTTTTTTGGAATGGACAATCAAAAACCAGCACGGCCGGTTACGATCGTCCGATATTCGTACGCGCGCCGGCGCGTGTTTGTGTGTGTGTGTGGGGTTGCGTTTGATGATGATGATGATGATGATGGGTATGTAAAAGAAGGTTCGCGATCATCATCGATCCCCTCCCCGAAAGCATTGGGGAGGTGTGTGCCTTTCTCTTTGTCGTCCGTTTTTTTTTGTGGGGGGACTTTTTGGACAGCATGAGATTGTTTTTTGTAGAAGTCGAGTGAACCGGGTTTGGGTGTTGGTCTTACTGCACCAAAACACATGCGATAATCTGAACAACATTTAGCGTGATTGCTTTCTTTTCGGAACGTTTCATTTGTTTCTCTACCGAATGTTGTTTTTTAATTCCACCTCCGAAACAAAAACCTGTCTCAAACTGATATGAACATAAAGATAATATACGGGGTTCGCTTCGCTTTGTTTTTTTTTTACATTATTTATCTACACTTTAGTATAGTTTAGTATGTGATGAATTGAAAGAAGCAAAGAAAACAATTCTATTAATGTCATACAATTTATACAAAACGCGTTTCATATTGTTAAATTTATTCGTCCTAATTCCCGCGTGCGCTCGTCTAAATGATGTGTGTAAACATTTGCATACCTTGCAGGCGCACTGCTCCAACTGCGCCCGAGTAGCAACCTTTGGTAGCGTGAAGATTTTTGCTGCTGTACCGTGGGATTGTATTTGGGTAGTGAAATTGCTGTTAGTGGTGGAAGGGCACAACGGTACCCGGCACTACGAAGTGCTGCGTTAGCAACACCCAGCAACCACTTCATTACACCTTGCTACACTAAGGTGTGTGTGTGTGGGGCATTACCACCCCCCGAAAACACGGCACCATTCCAAGGCCCGTACTAGTACTCCGCCAGTACTTCTCCAGTGTGACCTGTTTCTCGGCTTGCTACTGCCTCAAGGCACGGCTCTATACATGGGTGCTACTAACATACCCTGCTGTTGACCTCAGCATCGAGGAAAGAGAAAGGGGGGGGGGGGGGGGAGGGTGCTAGAGCCACTCCACGATCAGTCAGTTTGTTTGTGACTAGTTGTCGAAGTGTGGTTTCTTTGGTAACTGAATAATCACTTCACCTGTACTTCACTTCCCGCAAGGAAGCTTTCCTCTCCCTCAGTGTGTTGAGTTGTGTCCTTCAAAGAACGAGCAGGAAGTCCTTCTTGGGTCGCGTTTACCAACCGATTAGAACACATAACCGCTGTGACATAATGCAATCTGTCAATTAACGCGCTGTGTTTGCCTGGCGCGTACAGTCGTATCCTTTGGCTTGCAGGCAATTTAAAGCCCCCAAAGAATTGCCACCCGCTCCTAACCTTTAGGCCACATGGTCCTCCGTTTGGTTTTGGTTGCACTTTTTTGCTGCGTGGAATGTTTTAACCAGCAGGATGTTTAACGGAGCAGCGGAACAACCAATCAGCAGCAGCACATATCGCGTCGCCTTGGACGCGTTGAGTTCCTGGTCCCGTTCGGGCGAGTTACAAGTTGTCCGGCAACTTTTTCCTCACCGGACCGGACACCGCCGCCCGACTATTTGCTCGACAAAATTGATCCAATTTTGTGTGTAGTTTTATTGTGTGTTTTTGTTTGCTGTTGTTGCCTGGGAAAGGGCGCTGGCGTGTAAAAATTTCACAGTCCAAATTATCCACCTCAGTGGATGGCCCGGTGACCATGGGCCCGACAACGTGGCGTCGTTGTCGCGAGTTCGCCATAGGTCGTGGAGAAAATAAAAACCGACTATGGCAAGGATGTAAACTTTTTAAAGGGAAGCAACCCGGGGCGCAATTATGTCCACTTTGTCCATAGCGCTGGACGATATTGTAATGTAAATTTTGTTAGAAAACTATTTGAACATTTTACAGCCAACGAAGCGGAGGATCGTAAAAAAAGTTTACAAAACGCGTCGTCAACATGGAAGATAATCTCGTTACTGCTGTAATTGCGTTTGATCCGTTGCTTGAGATATGATAATTTTGTATTGATTTCCATTACATTGTTGCCCCATTGGCTAAGGAATAGGACCTATTTTGCCTTTGGATTGAGAGAGAGAGAGAGAGATAGCGAAAAAGAAAGAGAGCGAGAAAAGGAAAGAGCGAGTGAGAAAGAGAGAGAATGCGAGTAAAAGTTCCGCAAAGGAAACCTGCGAAGTTCCGTGGTGCAATGAGTACTCCGCAGGAGGATGCTTATTTTTAGCTCCACTTTAATCTTACCCTTAAGAAGCCATGAGGAGACCGTAAGGAATGGACCATAAATTGGACATGGTGGGAAAGAATGTCTCCTCCCGGCGAGAGGGAGACAATAGAACGAAGAAAGTTAATATTAATTTTTCCTTCTATTCCCACCGGGATATGATGGTACACGGAAGTGGGGGCCGCATTATTCCCCACGTGCTGGTCAAATTTTGATGAACCCTTACTCCCATGATGCCCATTATTATGCCCTTGCTTTCGACCCAACGGTGGTGGCCACCAGTCGTCAGCACGGATCCTTCAGGAACTGCCCTTTAGAGCCGATAGACAGCCAAGTAAAGAAAGCTTGTCCCGTTCATTCGATACCAAAACAAAACAAAAAAGACTGCAACAATTGGGTCAACACGAAGCTAAAGGACGCATCCCCATGGCTGCGGCTTCCGTGTACAAGGGACTGTCGAAGGACACAGCCCCAAACGGTTCGATTCGTGTGCCCTTTTGCTAAAGGGCCCCAATTTGACTCGCTAGCAACAGTGGTGATTGATATGCCTCTTGGGTACGGCGAGACGGGGTGCATTCACCGTGCACCGACGACGATGTGTGTAAGTTTGGGAACTTTAGACAACGATCGCCATAAATAGTGGGTAACTAATAAAACGGGTGTGCCCTACACGTTTATGCTTCTTTGGCGAGGTTTCCTACAAGGTGTGATGGGGTCGCCCTGGGATACGTCTTTTTGTTACAGCCACCATCTCCCCTGCACGCCACGATTCGACCACCATCAACAACCATCTTGGAAGTTTTGTTGCTACCGTGCAGTTGTCACGGCTTTTCGGGGCTTTCGGGATATGGACATCATGTGAGGGCGCGCACCACGTACAAAACGGATTATCCTTGTCTCCGATATCCATCCACTCCGTCTCTCTCCCATGCACTAAGACATGTTCCCGAGTTGAAGTTCCCGAGAGAAACACTTAATGCGAAACCTCGAATGGGTCTCGACGGCGTGCACTGGCGCAGCTCACGGTTTATTAAATCGATGGCGTCGGATTTACCCGCCCTAGAAATCCGTAGCGCGATGATCCCGTGTTTGCAAAACCAACCCTCGCTGTTGTGGCAAACGCGTTTGTGTGTGTGTGTGTGTTGTTGGGGGTCCGCATCCGTTTCTATGGGTTCCGGGACGGTAGTTTAATAAAAAAAAAAGAAAGGAAGAAACCAATGCGCGGACAACCCGAATCGCACAGCCGAAAGATGGTGCTGCTGTTGCGAACGTTCCATTGCAAAATGGGTTCTTTAGCTGGAACGTTTCATTTGGTTGTGCGGTGGCCATACGCTGGGTTGAGATACCTTCTTTGTAAGATACCTATATCGAGGGTGGGGGGGGGGACCACTGGGGTAAAGCTCTACTAAACAGCCTCACTACAATGTTCCTTCTTCTTGGTCTCTTCTTTTTGCAGAATGTCCCCGGAAAGGACACTTGATGAAGACAGCAGTGACGGTGCCAGTGATCATCTAATTGCGGACGAATCGATCGAGGAAGAGCTGCTAGAGGAAGAGGAAGACGCGGAGATCGGCCACAGTGGTACGGGTTTAGTGACCATCGTTGGAGATCACGTGACCGTTGAGACCACGTCACCGGTGCCCAGTCCGGGAGCAGAAACGACAATATCGTCCCATCTCGGGTGCGCTGCCGAGGGGGGTCCCACCAGAGTACCAACAACTTCAGGGACTGATTCTGTCCGGAACGGCTCCACCATGGTGCTGTCAACGATTCCACTCGAGCAGTCAATGATGCATCAACAGCTACTACACCTGCAGCCACAGCAGCAACACACCGTAAACCATACGATCAACAACAACAACACGAGCTTCAAAAACCACAATAGTGGCAGCGGTTCGGCTGGAGCAAAAAACATTCTTATCAGCAGCAACACGGGCAACTGCAACAGCAACACTAACAGTGGTACTAGCAGCAGCAGCAGCAGCAGCAGCAGCAGCAGCAACACGATTACGCATCAAATCGTGCATCAACATCATCCCCATACGTACACCATCAGTCTTGGCAATCATAGTGCGGCTGGTAACGGTACCCACTACCAAACGGTTGCCACGGCAACACCCAACAATGGTGCTGGTGGTAGCATTGTTGCACCAATCACAACCGGAAGCAGTAACGGCAACAACACCAGCAGCAATATGGCACCCGTCGGTACGGGTGCACTCGCACTAGTAACGGGAGGTTCCGCCACCGTCGTCAATACCGTGCCATCGTCGCCGTCTCCGGTAGTGTCATCGTTAGGTGCTGCCAGCACTGGTACGGCCGGTACCGGTATGTTGGTGGTGGCGGATCGGAATGGAACGGCCACTACCACGACCACGGGCAAGCTCGTACTGCTGCACCAGGGCCGCGCAGGTGAAGATTATATAAGTAAGTACGAGTGCGTTTGTGCTCTACTGGGGATGTACTTGTACTTCACTCCTACCCTTTTCTGGGCGGATTACATGATTATTATCACAGTTTAATTTATGAACAATGTATGAGTAGTGAAGATAAATGTTCTAATAACTTCCCATTCAATGTTCCAACAGCAACGACAGGCGAAACGATCAATGGGGGCAACATCGTACTGCTGGCAACGGAACAGATGGATATGGCCGAACACGACATTATCAACAATAATGTTATCATAAGCACCACTGCCACCGGTACCGGTGGTACGGCACGAACGGTCACACTCCCAGCGCATCAGTCGCATCTACTGCACGGTGGTACACCCGTCACAGCAGCCACCAACGGGCAACCACCGACGACGAACGGTGACGAGGAGCTGACATCGTTGTCTTGGTTGCAGGATAAGAATTTACTCAAAGGTAGGAAGCATAGGAAGGCGTGCGCGAAGGAAAAGGCGTTAGGGTACAAGTATGTCGGTATTTAGATCAGGCCAACGATCGGTTGTGTACGTTCGACCAGCCTTTTATTTGTTTGTATCGAGAGGGTTTTTTTTGGCACCCAACCGCGCTTACTTACCGCGAAGCTATAACCTCAATGACACAAGAGTATTGTTGTCTTACGAGGTTAGAGTGTGGCTATTGCTGCGGTTTGGGAGGACGCATCATACCAGTCGATATGTCGGTATGGTATGACATTTATTTACAATCTCGGGAATTTGCCTTCTTTTCCTTATTCTGATGGTTCAACAGTACGATAGTGTCACACAGGATTCCTATCGGTCACAACTGTTGGTACTGTGGTCAGGTCGTATCGGTAAATCAAACCTGCATGCAGAAGCTGCTCAGCGGATAGACAAGGTGTACGTGAGATTGATTAGCTTAGGAGTACGATTTTCTGCGTTGCTTCACGCGTAAAGTTGCGTCAGCATAGGGCGGCTATTCCTTCTCAGTGTGGATTAGATTTGCGTAATGCGTAGGACCGGCTAGTAAGTGAAATTACAGGATGCTGCGCTGTTACAAACAATGGATGTCGCTCAAGAATAAGCGACAATGTAGCGTTATCATTCTGTGTGTTAGGGTTATTGATGAATCGGATGGTCAGATTATGTTCGAAGAGTTTTAATTTAATTTAATTTTAAGAGAGTTTTTTTAATAGTAGCCTTTTTGTTTAGTGCATTATAACGATCAATCAATTATTCAGCACTAACGAATACTTTATTTCCTACCAGGTATCCATCTGCCTAAAGTGCCAGTTTCATCCCCGGATAGTCCCAGACAGATAAGCACGGTAGTGACCGGTGGTGGTGTGGCTGGTCGTATCTCACCGACCAGCGACTTTGTGGAAGATTCATCCAGCATTTCCGAGGATAACAACTCTTCAGCCAATTCGTCATCGGAGCAGAGTAGCACCGGCTGTGCATATTCAATCGATCCAGCCGTGACGATCGATCGACGGACGCCATCGCAGCATCTGTACCAGCAGCACGGTTCCAGCTCGAAGGCAATCACCACGCTTAACGGAGATACGATCATTGGTATACCGGTGATTGCGGTTAATCAGCATCACCATCCGCATCACACGCTCGCCGGCACCAATGGCACGATCCAGCAACAGGTAGTGCTGGACGGTGGTAAAACGATGAAGGTGTCCGTGATGACGAGCCCGGGTCCGGCCACAACGGCTACACCGTTCATTGTAACGGGGGGCAGCAGTACGGGCGTACCGATTTCTACATCGTACGGGATTGTGTCATCACCCGTCAGCTCGACAGTGGCGGCTCCGGTGGCAGCTTCGACACCGGTGAGCACACACTCAAATTCCAACAGCAGCACTGCTACAAGCACTCCGCATCAACACTTCCACAAAAAGTATCTTCGGGAGGAGCTTGTGAAGCAGCAACAGCAACAGCAGCAGCAACAGCAGCAACAACAGCAACATCAGCCATCGCAGCATCAACCAAACGCTAAAACCATGATCGGTGGAACAGTGACACTGATGTCCGCTAGTGGAACAAGCAACATCTTCGTTACACCCATGAAACAACAAACAAACAGGTGTGTATGAAGTGTGGCGAGCGTTCGAACGCGATGTTTGACTAATCTTACACTTTGAATTCTTCCCCCCATTACAGTGCTGTGAAGTACGATGATGGTACCGACAGCGTCGAGGATCGTCATTATCCTCCACCGGCAGCACCGATCAAGAACGGTAGTAGCAGCAGTTATGGTGGAAGTAGCACCATGAGTTCCCCGAATGTGAGTGGCGAGGAGTACAGCAACCACGTCGGCAACACCGTGACCGTGTACGGTGGCCTCAACATGATCAAGCAATCACCTGTGCCGTCGCCGACGATGCTGTCCCCAACCCACAACGGTAGCTCCAGCAACGGGTTGATCATTCAGCACCATTCGAATCATTACCAGCCACAGCAGCAACCGATTGCAACACCGCCTCCACAGCAACAACCGTTGCCACCGCCGCCATCCACCAGCTCGACTGCGTCGCTTTCTATGCCCGCATCGCCCCAAGGTTCCTCCGGTAGTTCCGTCAGTCCGTCGAAGTTAGCTCCGCCGAAAGCGAAGCATCCGACCAACGTGCCATACGATCCGCTGGTACACGTGAACAGTAAGCCTCCGTTCAGCTTCAGGTGAGTTCGAATGCACTAATGAAAAGAGGAAATATATTCAGCATACTTATTGTTCTTTCCTCATCGTAGCTCGCTCATCTTCATGGCCATTGAAAACTCCCAACAGAAGGCGTTACCGGTGAAAGAGATTTACGCCTGGATCGTGCATCAGTTCCCGTACTTTAAAACCGCCCCGACCGGGTGGAAGAACAGTGTGCGCCACAATCTATCGCTGAACAAGTGTTTCCAGAAGGTGGAAAAGGCTGCGGTAGGTTTACGATTTAGCTTGTACGCCAATTGCAAACGCTGGTTCTATCACACGTTCTCCTGCCTTTTTGTCTCGTTGGGTAACAGAATCTCGGTAAGGGCTCCCTGTGGATGGTGGAGCCTCAGTTCAGGCCAAACCTCGTGCAGGCTCTTTCGCGCTCACCGTTCCACGCCGGTTCCGGCATGGATAAGGCAACGTATAAGAGCATGCAGCAGCAACGTTCCACCAATGCCAGCCCAACTGGCAATGGGTCACACTATTCCAAGGTACGTCCAAGAAATTTTGCCTGGTTCAATGTGTACAAAAGCGCTAATCGGGGCCGTTTTCCTTTCCAGCAGGATAATTTTCCACAGCTCACAAGTCGTCTAGCACCGACGGATGCACAAAATGGTCTGCTGCATCATGATGATCTGGACGATATTAGTCGCTCCTCCACGCCGATCGATTACGATGGTGGAAGTGGCGATTTGGCATCCGGTTCACACCACAGCACCCAGTATCAGCCCCAGCATCATCACATACAGCACGAGCAGCACCAATTGCCTTCCGCCCATCACGCTCACCAGCAGTTGATTGCTGTGGCCGGCGGTGGTTACCATCACAATCGGCATGGTTCACCCGAACCGCCCGCAAATGGATCGGTAAATGCTACGTATCTATCGAGCGTTGACGGTACCACGATCGTGACGGGTCCGAGCGGCGTTGTGTACATGAACGGTGGTACAGTCGGTGCGGCTATATCGAAGGATATCGTTACCGGGCGAGAATGGAGTGCCGATACAATAGAGGATGTGAATGCCGCTACGGCAATGCTCGCCCTCAAGCACGGGCCTAAGATATTCACGGAAAGTTCGT
Organism: Anopheles moucheti; assembly: GCF_943734755.1. NCBI lineage: Eukaryota > Metazoa > Arthropoda > Insecta > Diptera > Culicidae > Anopheles > Anopheles moucheti. The sequence goes on from NC_069140.1 coordinate 45,963,381, forward strand.
TCCGCAATGGGTAAGGCATAGAGTGAGGAAGATTCTCCCGCATATAGCAGTGTGAATAATTTGTCCCGTTTTATTCTTTTTTGTTTAGCCAACCTCCTGTCATTACAACCTCACCGAGCGAAGACCATACATACTCTGCCGGTGGCGTCGGTGTGCAAGAGCTGACGAGCAATGGATTGACTACGAACGGGTCGACCACAGCGATAGGGAATGGGTACAGCTGCTGCTCGTCGTCCGATGAGCGATACGAACCACAGCACAACAGTCGGCACCCTCAGCATCACACGGTGGGCAGCCACCCTCATCATCACCAGCCACAGCAGCAACACCATTCGATTCGGCCAAGTGATACGGTCAGCAATGGCACGTCATCCGATGCTACGTACGAGAGCAGTGAGGAAAGGTAGGTGACAATGCTGTTGCAAACAGAAAATGCTCTTAATACTGTGTAATTTAATTCCCCTTTTGCTTGTAGCCATCCGCCGCACGTTGCGTCCGCCGAAGATGTGGAGGAACGTCGCCGTCAGGAAGGTGTGTTTGCACTGCTCAACCTCGCCCAAATGACCTACTCACCTTCGCCTTCCTCGTCTATGTCATCCTCGACGTCTACCCTATCATCGCCCGCATCCTCTACGGGTTCGCTGAAACGGGCTGCTCCGAATGATACGTCATACGCACCTGTACATGGAAACTATCGCCAACACGCCGGCTCACCTGATCGAGCACGGACAGCCTCGCCGCAAATAGCTCACCATCATCACCTGCACCATCTACAAGCGAATGGACTTTTGCATGCCGAATCGGGTGTTAACACCGGCGGCAACATCTTGCAAACGATCCCCAATGTTTCATACTACACTGGTGGTGGTGGTGGTGGTGGTGGTAGCAGTAGCAGCAGTAGTGGCGATCTTACCCGTCAATATGCATCGCCACCGCCGGCAAAGAAAACCAAACCACGCTCATCGCTCAAGAAGCTGAAGAAGAAATCGCTCGGCCGGTAATATTACACCGCTAGGTCAAAGGGTGAACTCTCCATCGGTGCAGTACCGTCCTTAGGTTGATCTGGTTGCGTTTTATAAAGGACGCATACAGGCATACTAACATTTGTATCTACACACCACACGACGACGACTACCGGTCGTTTATGACGCGCGACTGCTATACCCCGCTGCTGACCCATGTGGGGTGTGATGGTAGCCGACACTCTATCGTTACTATTGATGCCTCTAAGCACTGTTAAATTCCCTTTAATATTTTAAACGATTCACCGAGAGCGAGGACATGCGTAAACTGCGAAAGCGTTTTTGACGTCCGTTTCCTCGTTTAGATGTTCTTGTCGAATCTAACACTATTGCCTTATCGATGTATGCGTCAGGGAGGGGTGGTAGGAAGTGGGTTAAAAAAGTGCACTGTGGAGGAGGCTGAGGCTTTCCAACGCGCAATTAACACATGCGGATAATGTAAGGAGTAGGAATGTAAAAAAAACGTGTGATATGCTAGAACGGATAATGCACGGAACCGTTATCCGGGTGTGCATCCAGTTTCCAGTTCGAACGGTTTCGCCAGCTTCGCGAACATAAATTACCAAGAAAAAGGGACGCCACTATTCGATCGTGCCCGAAATTGCATAACAGCCAAAACTAGCATCACTATCTGTTTCCCCTGTTATAGCTATTCCATATCCTAGCGTCTAGTTTCTGTTTGAAGGGAAACGTTTCTGTTTTTCTGCTTTCCGATGCCTCAAATCGCAATTTGGCCATCCAAATCAGGAGACTAGGCAGAAGGTTAGGGTTAGTGTGTTGTTTTTATCACGTGAACACGCATCATTGATGTTTGTTTCGAACGCTCAGGAGTGTTAGGTTCGTTTGATCGTTTAGAGAGTGAGAAACGGAGAATGCAGCTTTGCTGGTTAAAATGATCGACTCGATTATGGTGGGATTTTCTCACCACCCTCCCTCCCCCCCGGGTGGTAGTTAAATGTTTCTTGTTACGATTGTTCTGTATTTTCTTCTCAAAGCACAAGCATAGCTTGTCGAGCTTTAATCGGTTTGACGATTTTTGTTTCGCACCGGCACGATCGTTCATCGATCGTGTTCGATGCAACCTGTTCTGTTTCTCGATGTTCCATCTACAATCAACCATTGGCTAATTGTTATGCGATTAGCTTAGCGTAGAGTACACTAGGCAGATAGGGGGTGTTTAGATGGTTTAGTGTGATTTTTTGCCGCATGGGATGTCGACGGACAGCAACAGCAACGGATTCGGTTCATGTTCGACGATCTTTGCTTTGCGCGTCCTTCACGTCCCATTCAAAATACAACTCGTTTGATCGTGTAGCATGTAACGCAAGTCAATCATAAAGTTTTAACATAAGCAACTACAACCTGTAAGAGTAGCAGAAGACAAAGAGAGCGGTAAGGAAGGAAGGAGGAAACGTAAAAATCGTAGTCAAATTGTCACCAAAATTGCATTTTTTTTGTTTTTATGATTGTTTAACAAGTTGCTTCGTTTTGATTTTAGTGCTCCGTGTTTACGTTTTTCTTTTTTTTTTATTTTTACTATCAACTAGCTGTAAGCAAGTATATTTAGTTGGGGGAGATAACCTTAACGAGACTAAATAGTGTTTTTTTTGTTTTGTTTTAATGCGTATACACGTATATCTAATGTGTACAGATAAAAATGGATGGTTTATGATAGAAAAACCTCCTCGGCCGAGAGACGGTTTCGGACACCGATCTGTATGGGTGTATTGAACGCACGGCATAATGTATTTTTTTTCTAAAGGAATTAAGCAAGCAAATCATCTCCAAGTAAATCACAATGTAGTGGAGAGACACATCCAGCAACAAAGCAAAGAGAAAAAGAGAAACACTGAACTTATCTACTCGCGCCTTCTAATATAGTTATGCACTTATCATAATAATACTGTCCTACTATGGTTTAAGATTTATAGTTCGATTTGTAGAGATCGCGCGTTGGGACCGGTGACCGGTGGTTTTGTGTAGGTAGAATAACCGCAAGCGCAACGTACGGTTCAGATTAAGAGTGGGTGTTTAGGCAGTAAATAGAAAGGGATTAAGGGTTATGTGTCACCCGGATTGGGGTGACGAAGGACGGAAGCTACGTTTAGTTACGTTACGTTATATGAAACATTTCACCTGTCCTACGCAACCGCACCTGGGACTGACGGAAGCTTCGGTTGACAAGGAAACAAAAGAAACCAAACGTGATGCTAAAGCCATTTTCCCGCAATCCGGGGAAGCCTCTATCAAAAGATTGTTTAACATTTAAGTCTATTTGACAGCGCACCTGCCCGTGTGCGTACGGTTGCCATGGAATGGGCCTCGCACCCGGTCCGAGGGTTCGGGTTTTTGTTGTTGCGGTATAATAGGACAACCCACACACACACACACACACACACATACACACACCGTCAGTCGCGTCAGTTAGTGCTGATTTGGTTACGAAAACGGATTTCAGTACGATTGAGTTGTTACTTATGTGGAAAGATGGTCCCGCTTTGTGGTGGACGCTGTGGTTTTTTACGCGTTCTTAGTGCTTTATCACATTTTCCCCCCTGTTTAAGTTTGATAGTTAGTTGTTCTTTCTCTAGTTCGTAATGTCACGTATTTTCTATGCCAATCAGCGAATAGCAAGTAAATGGAAATGGTGTTTGCAGGAGCATGAAAGTCATATGATGAATAAGCATAAGCAATCAAATTAAACTCGTTAAAGCTGTTGCTACACACTTGATCACCCCGGCCCAACGGTGGCACAGGGTGAAATGGCGCATACAAACAAACAAGAAAGCATCTAACCAGTAAGCAAACTACTACTATGCTACTATTAGTGAAGAAAGCTAGCAAAGCAGACAAAAACTAAGCATCATCAACCACCAACCCTCTCTTGAGTGGAGCGCAGCGGAACTTAATACAGTTTGCGTACCATTATCGAACGTTTATTAAACACCCTTTTCCTAGTATCTTAGCATCCCCTGGTTGATCATCACTGTTGATTGCCTATTTTCTAGTGATTACTTAGCTACAATTAGCACACAATACAACAAGCAAACAATAAAACACTACGATCACCTTGCGAAAACCAATGGGCGAATAGAGCAAAACGTAGCAAAGCGACAAAGAGACAACAAGAAAACACACATACAGAGGCAGCGGAGAGAAAAGTTGTTTGATTCGTGGCTAGTTTTAGTTGATTTGGTTCGCCCTTTGTTTGGTTGGCTTGTGAGGCTATTGAGGGTGGTAGTAGTAGTAGTAGTACTAGAAGTAATAGTAATACTGTTATTAAGTTTAGAATACTACACAAGTTAAGCTGTAAATGCGTTATGTGCGCTGAATGATATTTAATAGCAAAGATTGATTTCATAATAAGAATATTTTTCGTTGTTTTATTTCTTTTTTGTTTCGTTTCCGTTTCTGTTTGCTTCCGATTTAGCACTTTCACTTTCTGCTTTGATTTTATCCTTTTTTTTATGTTTATACATTCTTTTTCTGTTTCCTTTTTTGTTTTCCGCAGTACTCTTCGAGTTTAAGGTTTTTTTCTTTTTGCAAGTATGTTCTATATTTATGATTTATTTATTTTTAAGAAACGATCACACACACACACACATAGAGATGGGCCCAGCATACACTTAACGGCGCTGTACAATCATATTCATGTCGATGAAACGCATGCAAGCACTGTTTATTCTAAAGGTAAACAAACAATTACTTTACATATGGCGCATATTTAGATGAATTGAGGCATTATTTTAGCGCGCAAATGAGGCGAAGGATGCCGTAGTAGAATGTGGGAGGGGAGGGGGCGGGAAATAAATGGGGAGGAACGCACCGATAATCATGATTTGTAACGCTTCCTGCAGTGTGCGTAAAAAATCTGTACAGTGTATGTTGTCTGCTATCAATTTTGCGAATGTAGTAAAACCATTGTTTCACTTACAACAAACAAACAAAAAAAAACAAGGAAATGCGAGAAAAGAAACCAACACAACATCTCCCTATAGCGCCTTAATTTGTCGTAATGTTTTAATCGCTGCATACCGGTGCACTTGTGCCGGGTGGTGTCAATCGTAAGAGAAAGCCTTATAGAAGTAGCTGGTTGTTTTACTAAATGAAAACCCAAAAAAAAAAACCCCACGACCGAGGACGGGACAAAAACTGGCATTGGTTTGCTGGGTCACGGTGTACGATGTGCCAAAACCTGAGATATAAAAGTAATCACAACAGTAAGCAAAAGCATCTCACAACAACACTCTATTATATATCATGTACACAACTGAAATTCCATGCAATGAGGTCGGCACGAAACCAGCAAGCAAGCACACAGTTTCAAGCGGTTTAGGGTAGCTTGTATCTTCGATATATCCTTTGCCTGTTAAACAGTAGAGTCCCTATCGGTGTGGTTTTGTTTACCGCTCTCTGTTGATCGTTTCGTTTTATGAAGAAAAAGGTTATACTAAGATGAAACTAAGCTAGCGTTTAAGTGGCAGGAATGAGGATGCATTAGAGTGTATATCTAGCAGACAAAAACAAAACAGAAAACAGTACTTCACAGGTAGAGAGACACAAAAGGGGGGATGGGTCATCCCGAGATAAAGAAGGGATCCTCTTAGTCACCTAAATTAAGAGCCCCAGCAGCCAGGCTGACGGCAAACACTAGGGTGGGCGCCAGAGGAGAAAAATCATCTACTATAGTCTTCCAGATGTATATTTACACCTTTCTAATCGTACGGCCGATTTTTAAGTAGTGCAACACGCAGCAGTGACCGTTCTGTTCTTGTTTTTTTTGTTTTGTTCTGTTTTGGCGCTGTTTCTATTGCCTAGTACCTAACGTTACAGTATACTGCGTTACTCTTTGCATGTGTAGGATGCTTTTAGTTAAGAAAACGACTTCTTACTATACTGTACAGAACTTTCGAGAGAGGAACCGCATGGACTCGGAAATTTTTTTATCGGCTGGAGGTGACAAGGAAGGCCCGTTTTTAGCGAGACCAAGCAATTTCTAATGTTCAAATGAGCAGCCTAAAAAGGAGGAAAGGATGTGCATAGGTGGTTTGTTTTCTTATGATGATGCCTATCTTGACGTTGTTATCGACTGTCGACAGAGCTTTACAATTGGTTACAATTTCGCTCGAGTGCTCTCGAATGGTTTTCGCTTTTTATAGTAATGTTAATATTGATTTTCAACTAGAAAGCCGATTAAGCTCATAGTAAGACCAGCAACTGTCACACATACACAGTAAATCACTCGCACATATGATATTTATATTATATACATGCAAATATATATATATATATATATACAGTATACATATTGTTAAAAGGAACCCTTATCGTTTAACAAACGAAATAGACTGCACTCGGAAATAATACTTACACTCATACCAGTTAGCAAAACAAGCATTTAATATTAAATGGAAGCAAGATAACAAAACCAGAACATGCAACGCGGGTAGATTCTACGAGAGGGCGAAAGAAAAAGGGCCCCTCCCTATTCCAAAGAGATATCCTTTCGCAGCGTGTAGGTCAAGCTAATGTCCGATAGGATTGAATCGTTTACAAAGCAAAAAAAAAACGGCGAAGCAAAAATGAAAGAAACGATACAAAAACATACACAAACTACTGCATAACATAACAAAAGGAAAGCAATACACTTTTTCAATACTCTTACTCTTTACACACGGCTGCAAAATGCAAAGCAAAACGGCGAAACTTATAAGCGAGAGCAAAAGATGGAAGAATAAAAACAATGAAAAGTTAAGCAAAAAAAAACATACAAGAAGTGAAGATGAGATGTACCGTAGAACTAATAATAGTCCCCTTTAGTAGTCCATAATGCGACAATGCGACAAAATCCGAAACTTAGCAAGAAAGCCTGTAGTAAAAAAAAGTAAGTAATTGACTTACAAGAACAACAACAACAACAACAAAAAAGCAAATCTTTTTGTCTGCGCTAAACAAAAGAAGAATACAAAAAAAAGGAAACTAACAAAACTTCACTCAAACACCATGGTTTTTACACAAACGATACAAAACAAACATTATACAACAAGGACGAAACAAAAAATCGAGAAAGTAGCAAAACCAACCTGTTTATACAAGACATATATAAACGTACAACTGTACATCACCTGTATGGGAGGAAAAAACGAACGGCCAGCAAGTGAAAAAAAAACACAGCCTACTACAAACTGGTATCGCTATTAAACAAAAGCTTAGAACAAGCACTAAAAGCTCATACGAGTTAGGATTGATATATATATATAGGAACGGAACAACATAACAAAAAAAACGCATGGCAATCTCTGATTTGCCTGTAAATCGAGTACAATATTGCGCATCCTTCTTGCTGGGGGTAAATGGTAGGAGCGCAACCAAAACCAATGGCAACTGGTTAGGGTGTCCATCTCTTAAATCCTTACAACTGGGTCTGCACTAGAGACATAACCTTACAAAAACACAATAGAAATAGCACCCGTGCAAAGGGCTCTCCTTAGTCTGTAAGAAATATTTAGCATCTGACCACACATACAAACACACACACACACATACAATTTCTTTTTCCCACACAACCAAGCAAGCAAATATGTAGAACCAACAAATGGCACATAAACCGGTGATCGGGTAACGTCTCGGTGGGAAGAGAAGTTAATGGTAGGTGGGGTAGTGGGCTGCTCTTGCCAATGCTGTGGAAACCGAACACGAACGTTGAGTAATAAATAAAAATCTTCAAAACTACTTTTACGTGAATATTTATTGTGAAAGATTGATGACTTGAAGGTGTCCTATTGTTCTTATAGTAATAATATAAAACCAATATATATAAAATGTTTGAAATTCTTTGCGGCTGTTTGGAACCTCGTCATTGTCAGCGGCGGATTAAACGGAAGGCGGAGTAGCAACATACATTTAATACAGCTATTTATTTCTCGCATAATTGCATTAATCACGTCTGCCTGTCGGTGTCACATTCCTATCGAACGCATTAAGAGTGAAGGGGGAAAAGGCAAAACGGATCCTGCATCTCTTTCGTATTTTGCGCCGTTCCGTCCGTCGAAAATGCTTCAGAAGCGATGGAATTTTTGGTTTCTGACACCAAGAGAGCATGATCAACGAAGAGATAGCACAAATTTCCGTACCACGTGGTATCATTTCATATAGCTGTACCCTTCCCTCTAGTGATCATAGCGCTTGATCCGTCAACTGATCTTTCATCTTTTTTCGTTCGTCCAAACAGCACAGTGCGTACCATAAATATGCACACGTTTATTTTTATGGAAATAACAATGTGGAATATTTATGGAATATATTTACATATGGAATCCTTGTAAACCCCCGGACATTCCATGACGACTAAGGATATAAATATTGGAAAATAACCGAACGATAAACAATACATAATGTCTTCGGAAATAGTGGCACTCCATGTTTCCTACTCCTAATGATTAAAAAACTTACCTGCTGTACAGTTATGACACGCACTGTATGAACTGGATGGATGAAACGAGACGGAGGATTCTCCCCACAGTAGGTGAGCTATTTACTCTATCGATGGCTCTCCCTGGTTTGATATTATGTGTAACTAATAGCCAATAGCAGAAGATCTCTCATTCTGATAATTGATCAATACCATCAAAGCGAATGATAACGTGAGTATGCGATATCAATATGTTATGTACAAACATGGCGGATCCTTGTGCAGATCAGATTGATGTTATCTCCTTTCGTGGATGCTCTCTTGGTGTTAGAAATCACAAAACCGGTCGCTTTTTGGTGGCTCCGATCGCATGCGCGGAGAGACTTCGACGAAAGGAAAAGCGCTTCAAAATAATAGGCAATGACGACTGAGAGACCGTGCGCTCCTCTAGCTCTTGTAAGCTGGACACTAAACACTAACGGTGATTAACTCTTTCCATTGTGCTCTCTGTTGTCCCCCAACAAAGATTGTCATCAAGAAGAAGAATAAGCATGTGCGAATTCGCTACACTACCTTCACAAAACAGCAAAAATCAATCCACTTACTGTTACTGGAAGTTAACAGAATGGTCCGTTTGCTCCGTAACATGTTGTGGAGGCAAATAGTACCGCGAGTCAATCTGCTACCATCTTGGCAAGGGTGTAACCAAGGAGGAACTGTGCTTACGACACGCGTTTGGCAAACGACACGATCCGATCGTTCGCGACTGCAATGATGATCCGTGTCCGTTCATCTGGTGGGTTGGTCCGTGGCAGTTGTGTCCAGTTACATGCTGCAAACCGTTCCAGCGGGTTCCGATAAGAAATCGATCGGTTTAGTGTGTGGATTCCAATTCGAACGCCAGATCGGACGCAGCCTGCAGTAACAAACCACGTCCACATGACAATGAACCTTGTGCGGTGAAGAGTTACCGCTTTGCCAGGACATTCAACGAACCAGCCAGGAAACGGAGCGTCCCAAAACGGTGATGCCAATGGAGGAACTCACTCTGCCCGATCTACTCTCGACACAGGCAGAATATGAGGTAAACAACAGTATCTGAAACAACGGTTCGCACGATTCGCGAGTATCGCCCGGACAGCGATACTTAATGGACCCATTTGTTCATGAGCTAGTAGAGAGAAGGTTTGTGATATTAACATCTATTGTACTGCTCAGGGAGTAGGCGATCGCGTAGGGCCTCGCCGTGGGGCGCCAAACAATTCGGGTAGTAGTAAAAGGTGTATGCATTGGCCCTCTCTCCTTATGCTAGAGGGGGCCTCGAAGGGTACCACAAGAGGCCCCTGGCGAAATTTTACCGCGACCCCCCCCCCGACTATTGAATATATGCAAGAATTACCCGGGGGATGATTCAAAATGAGTTCAGGGGCCCCTTCTTACTGCCGTACTTCTATTCCGTCCTTTTTCTCCAAGGGGATTGATCCTTCACTGCACAGGGGTATAACTCCTCTATGCGAGCCTGCTAAAGCCTTCGAAATTGAGATGTAGCAACGTTTGCACGCTTCCTGTAGTCCGTGCCAACATGGATTCGTGCCAAAAAGGTTCGCTGGAGCTCACGTCGATGCTATTAACACGGATCTGAACACGGCTGTCTTCGACTCTCTACTACGATTATGCGATTCTTCTTGCCAAATTAGTCAAGCTAGTTCTTTCCTGTAGTAGCCCTTCTGCAGTAGTTGATAACCAATCTTATGAATCGCTTGTATGCTGTTCCTGCAGCTTTGGCGTGCCCCATGGTAGCTGACCTGTTCCACAATACCATCGTGTCGGCGTACCTTTTGTCCCGTTTTGATATCTACGCACTATTCCAGACGTCTTAGGACCAGAGTTTTCCTACGATTATCCCAGCCCAGTTCCAGTGCTGGTCAGTCCGGTCCGATGCATCGAATGTTTGCTGTATTCAATGCAATGTCTGATGCGTTTCATTGCATCACTTCAGAGATAGACTTCGTCTCCTGTCATGGCCATCATATCTCTACGGATTCGTCCTCGTATTAGTTTGGATTTTTTAACTTTCTTTCGTACAATCTTTTATCAAAAAGTATGTCTCATTTATAGGCCGCCCGTTAATAATAGTAATAATTACAATAATAAAAACGTCATTAGTATGGCACCGAACGGTCCTCTTGAAAGACAGTAAAGTCTTTTTAGGTCATCCACACTATCGTCTACAGAGGAGAAGACCCAAGCCGTGATAGTGATTGCTGCGTCCGTCCGAAGAGGATTAACTAAAGAAGGTTTAGAGAATTCCTGCAGAAGTCCCAAGTCGACGAAGCGGTTAGTAAGTAAGAAAGTACTGCTTCGTAATTTCTTATCAAGACACCCTGTCAGATCTTTCTGGTGAAAATGAAAAAAGAAACAGAACACTCTACCGTAATAATCCATACAGTGATCGGTATTTTATTTTACTACTACATAGTCCAAACAACAAATGCTACATGCACTGTACGTCACGTGACGCGTTAGTGCGTTTGTTTCTGCTGCCGTGTTAGCTAACGCCAAATATCCAAATGCAAACAGTATGTTGTATTCTCCAGTCCAGTCCAGTTCGGGTGCTCGGGGGTTCGAGGCCCTCCAGCACGCCTAAGCTTCTACCGCCCACCAAAGGGTGGTCAGCACAGTTAAACACTACGACAAAGCACAAAATGGAAAGATTCAACGAGGAAGCATGATCCACCTAAAGGGCGAGGGCCGGATCAATGGACGTCCAGGCGGTTAACACTAAAGTTGTTGGATGAGAATGGGCGGCTCTGGCAAGCACTAGAGCAACGGGGGACCGCATCAGGGCCAAATCACACAAACCATCCTCCAGTCTCCAACCCGGTCAGCCTGCAGCTTAAACCAGATAGTTGGCCTCATTGGCATCGAAGAGTATGTGCTTCAGTCCACCGTCGCTCAGGTGCATGTTTTCCTTCCGATAGTGGTACGGTGGTGCCGCCGCGGCCACTCCGGTCTTGCCCTTGCTCGAGGGACAGGTGGCCGTATCGGGTCCGGCGGTACCGGACACCGGTGCAGCAGGGCACGGAATCGCCACAATTGCTACCTCGCGCAGTTTCGTCATGTGCACCAGGTTTTTGTAGAACAAACGAATCACACCCCAAACGGTGGCGTTGAATACGAGCATAATCACGCAGAAACCCCCTGGTTGAAGTAAGGGAAGTGAGAGCGGTGGAAGTTTGCGGGTATGAGCAGCGAAATAAAAAGTTTTTACGACCATTACTACTTACAGTATTCCCATTTGGCCACGTACTGGAAGGTGGAATCATTACAGCCACAAGCCAACACGATCGAACCGATGGCCAGCGTGCCGAAGAAATCGACCACCATCCAGGGGATGAAGAACTCGTGCCGATTGCGCAGCGTACCGATCAGCAGACCCAGACAGCTCAGCACGTAGATGGTGGCCACCGTCGTACCGATGTACAGTATGCAGAGTGTCGCTGCAATCGAAAGACACACGCAAGGACATAAATTCCACTCGGAGCGGATGTTTTACGACCGCTCCAGCTCTGCATTATCCTTACCGGAAGCGAGCTTTTCCGCAGATCGGAAGCGCCATTCGTTGATGGATTCGCCTTGCTCGTTCGTCGTCCAGAAGTACTCACACTTCTGTTCCGCAATGCTCATCTGCAGGATGGTGCTCATCTCCTCGGCATGGGCCAACCCGAGCAGCATCACAAACAGGAAAACGTGTGCTGTAAGCTTTGGGACCGGAGTGGGTAGAAGCATCCGGAGGACACCGGCAAGATAGAACGGATGGGAACGTTAAAGTTTTATAATGTGCTTTACCGTCCCGCTCCCGGGGCGCGTTTGACGGTGGTGTTTCAAGGGCAAGGTTTATTGGATGGTCGTTGTTGAACTGACGAATGCAAGATGCATCGCACCGCGCACCGGATATTGGACTTTTGTCACTTACCACTTTATAGATTGCAATCAGGATGGCCGTGACGCGAAGATACTTCGGCGACAGTGGCATGTTGATGGCTTCGACAACTCGATTAAGGATGTACATTTTTGCTGTTGTGCTTATTATCTTCACTTCAGAATGGGGAGGAGGGCAATAGAACAATCCTTCTCGGCGGATGTAATCACTTTTTGAAACGAAACAAAGGATTTTTTTTCCAACACTGAGAACATGTAAAAAAATGTTGATTATTGAGTGTGTGTGTTTGTGTGTGTTTAAAAGTGTATTTTTGTTCTTATTATCACCAACCCTACAAATGGCGCAGTGAGGCCCCTTAAGCTATGGGGGTGTAAGTTTTGCTGTTTCTTTTTGGTGCAATGACTCGCTGCTATCGTGTTTTGTAATCACTAGGTCCACATTAACTACCTTTCCGTTGTTGCAGACCGTTTCCTGTTGTTGTTGTTGAAACGCCTGTACAAAACTATCACTCACTTGGTGCGGAACGTTGAACGCTGTGTTCCAGTGTTTCGTGCCGTCCTGGAAGCTACTTACATCGTGACTGACAGGAACGAAAATCGAATCGTCCTTCGGTTTTTGCGGCCGCTGCTGCTGCTGGATGCGGTCGTCGTTGGGGAGCTTTGGGGTGTAATGTTTTTATTCATAGAGCATGCGCATCGCACGGTGGATTCGCTTTCGTTGTTAAATGTAAACAATCGGCAAAGACGAGGTGTACGGGAAAGGGTTTACACATGGGCACAATAACAAATCGATTGGAATTTTACACTTTTACATACAACATAGGGTTAAAATAAGTGCACGAATTTTACACTGCTTTGGCTTACTTCTTTTGATGAAAATGGTACTACGTTGTACTACTTCCTGCAAATATACAAAATTGGGCTAATATGTCCTTACCGGTAAGGTAGTGCTCTACAAGACATGCGACAAGAACAAACTCGAACAAACCTACGGATGTGCTGCATTAGCCTGCATCGCACATGTCAGACAAATACAACATGGAACAAACCAGATTGGTACTATTTGGCATGCAAGTATCACATCTTGAAACTGTGGAAACCTTGAAATAAAACTTACTTACTAATCGGGCGCTGCAATCACCGCGTGGTCTATTTGAAAATTTGATCTTATGAAACTATTTTAAAAGTGATGCAAATATTTACTTATTTGATTTTAATTATTTGACGCGATCTGATAATTTGATGCAACGGTCTGCAGAGTTGATAGTATAAATCCCATCAAATCGTGTTTGGTTTATCGCGTTTTACACGTAGCTGATAGAGCGCTACCTAAGCTACAGTGTGCGGTGTGTTCTAATGCAGAGGATAGAAAGGTTCGTGTCTAGACTAAAACGGCAACAGAGTTGATTTTCTTTCGGAGCAACGATCTAGTGCACAACTGCATTAATAGTTTTAATAAATTTTTAAGGAAATATGCTTACATTGTACGATTACAATTGGTTTTATACGGAAATAGTTTGAAGTGTTTTCAGTCTTCCATTTAAAAATAATATGTTGTCCATATATTGCTCAAGTGTAACCCACCCTTTAGCGCATTTTTCTCTCACTTCTCTCACACTTTTCTCTCTCTTTCTCTGACTCACTGTGTTGTTTCCTTCGCTCTTTCTTTCGTTAGAGATGCGCGCTGCTCGATGAGATGTGAGAGAAAGCGAGAAGGAAGTTCCTCACGGAGATCATAATGAAACAGAAAGAGAGAGCGGTCTTTCGTTCTCTCTTTCTTTTATAGGTGAGTATTTTGTGTTCTCCAAGATGTCAGAGTGAGACCGTTGCTGCATGCTGTCCTTTAGTGCGTGTGGTTGGTTATGCTGCCATCGGGAACACGCGTACCACAAAAACTGCACGGTTCTCTCGCGGCTCTTTTTCTCGGTCGCTCTCTCGAGGCGTACGGACGTGTGTAAAATCGGTGCGCTCGTGCTATTTTGAAAGTGTATTTCCTCGCGTACGTTTTTCCGCCCGGTGGAAAACAGTGAATTCGGCCGCCGGGAAAAACGGGTGCGTAACGGCGTCAGGTGTAAAGTGATCGACGAATTTCGAACAAGTGTTGCTGCAAAGTGTGTGCGGTTTTTTTGGGGGGGAATGGTTCGAAGGTGAACTAGCTTTATTGGAGTTTATTTACCCTTACAGCAGTAGCATGGGGTTGGACTAAATCAATGGACCACGTTGCGATACCGGTGATGAAGATTTTGTAAGCACAGTGTGATCTTACCCGATCGTGTGCAAACCAACGTGCCTCAAATGTCTTGATTTGACTTGACGTACGAGATCACCAAGCGTTGGGCCAATGATCTTTGAACAAAAAATAAAAATACAGGCGTGTTTGTATTCTTAAAAAGAAACCCCCAAATGTGGCATTTATGGACCTTTCTTACGCTTCGAACAAACAATCAACAAACCTTCGGGTTCGCATAAAGGTTGTAGCCTTTTTCGCCGAGTTTTCACGGTAGTTTACTGTTTTTCGGGAGAAAAACCACCTTTTTCCCACACACACACACTTGTCAGCAGGCGCGCGGTGTGCATAGTTTCCAAGGCAACGAATCTCAACGGTGTGTTTGTTGTTTTTTTCGGTTGTGTTGTACCGTTTCCCCCAAATTTTGCACTGTTTTGTGGGAACGAATTAGGAATGTTATTTTCTTATGTTTTATTGTGATATTGTTGGTTGTTTGCATATTTGGTGATGGTGTGCGTGCGTATATTGCGAAGATTTTGTGCCTTTTCTGTTCTGCTTGGCGTTAGTGCGCACCGTTTCTCGCTCTTTTCTTGGATCATTTGCTGTTTGTGTTTCTCTCTCCTGCGCATGATATTTTTAACAAAGTTCCCGGCCAGTTTGGCGATGTTTCTTTCATTGCGGAGCTTGATCGTACAACAAACAGTGGTTCATGCAACAAAAAAGAAATAAATTTTGCGTTGTCAACAAGAATGATCTTCAGGATGATTGTGCGATCAAGAATTGCTTTGCTGACTTAAGGCCCCTTTTCCTGTAACAATGCTGTGAGAGAGTCCGCGATGTTTAGCGGAACAGCAAAAAACACACGAAACCAACACAAAAAAACCGGTCATGACTGCTGCTTGGGAGAAAGGGAGAAAGAAAACACACATACGAAATGTGCGATCGCACGTTCCACGATCATCTCGATGAGCTGCAATTGTGACGTTTGTTTAGTGAAGTTGATTCAATGTTCATTCAGCATTCTGGTGATCGATCGAAGTAGCGCACGCTAAATTGCTTCACCTTTTCTTTTACAGGGCGCACAGTGCGTGTTGCGTCGTTGGTGTAGGGGTACGCTAGAGTGTGCCAGTGTGTTTGTGTTTAGTGTCAGTGTCAATCACGCACGGTGACGAAATCGTGCATCGAGTGTTGTGTTGGTTTTTGCGGGGCGATGTTCTAAGCCCCTGTCAAATGACGTCGGTGCGATGAAATAAAAATACGGCAAGAATACATCATTGATCCCGGTGATTGCGGCTGTGTTGGAGAGTGCGTGTGTTGAGTGTGTGTGTGTGCGTAAGTTTCAACGTGTGTTTGTGTTTCGTGCGGTACACAAACATAGAAACAACGGTGTAGAACGACAAGTGGAACCAAAAAAAAAAAAACGAAAAAAGCAGCAGAGAAACAACACACCCGCATAAACAACGTTCATCGGCTTTAAAGGTAAGAATGGTTTGTTGTTCTATTGCTGATAAGCGTTTATTTTATTCACCCGCGTTCAAGGGGAATGTTTCAAACGGTGCTGTCAGTGGCAGTTTCGATTAGAGCGAAAACATCTCACTTCGTAAGCGCGATCATGCCCTTATTGTGATGGTATGCGTGATGCACACTGTTTCGTGCAGAGGAATGCATGAATGCGATCGTTGGGTCTGCAATCGTTTCGTAGCTCTGTCGTCGTGGTAGTTGTGATCGATTTTAGCGTCTCCCAGAGGGAATCATATGGACAGTGAGGAACAGAAACAGGCGAATGACAGAGACGGAAAAACGCTACACAGCCTCCGATTCGATCTTTTCCCGTGTCCACTTCTTTCACCCGCCCAGAGGGGCATGTGCGGTAGTGGGCGGAAGGAATCGGAAGAAAATTCTTTTCCTTTTCTTTAACTTCGCTTTACTCGCTTTTGCTTGTTTCGATCTTTCTTTTGGGCTTCGGCAAACGTATCGGTATAATGAGTTTTGGGATGCTGCGTTTTGTCGTTTGTGTGTGTGTGTGTGTGTGTGCGGTAAAAGTTAAGAGAGAAAAAAGGAATAAAATAAGGGCCAAGGGCCTTTCGGTCGATTGTGAAGGGAAGCAAAACAGCGATCGTAGATCGAGTACAATATCGACCGATGAAACGAATCGATCTATTGCTGGATTCGATCCGGTATGAATGGAAAGAAAACAGTGCGGGATGTTTGTGACGTTGGCGGTCTCTGTGATGCGACAACGTAGAGCGTAATGCCCTGAAAGTAACACAAAAGAGTAAAAAATAGAATGAAAGTGAAAAAATTAATATAGAAACCAATGTTTTACGATTTTTAATTGAAAACAGTTTTATAAAAAAAAACACTGACTTCCACAATGGATAGAATACAGCGTGCATACTTTACTGAATCCTGCAAACGTTTTCAGTCGTTTCATGCGATCTTGTATTGTCAAATATTTATTAAAGTAAACAACAAAAGCCGATCGTCCGGGTTTTTGCTTCGAGTGAATTTGTAACCACCGTGGAAAATGTAATGCACCGATTCGAATCGACTTTACAACCCTCAAGACCACACCCAGGAGGAAAATCTCCGCTCTAAGGGGACATTCCTTTTGGGAAAGGATGAACAGCGTTTTTTCATCCATTTAGCTATCGCTAGAACTTGCACGGGGCAAGTGGCTGTGAATATTGCACCACAAATGATATGCCGATATGCAACAGGTCCCTTTCGATATGGTGAAAAACAACAGTAACATAAAGAAAACGAAAAAAAAACACCCACCCAGCGGGGTATACCTTTCACCTTGGTCGGTAAACGATCGCGGTGTTCCTTTTAACGTTTGCGCACCGATCAACATCGATGACACGCTACATTTGGCATACGGATACGTTCGATCTCCCGTCATCAACCCCTGCTTGAGGGTGTGTGTGTGTGTGTTTGTGGCCATTTATTTTTCTATGTCGAAATTCATATCCCGAAAGACACCCCGAAGAGTGGTACGGAATGCCTTTTGATAGTGCCCGATGCCGGCAGTATGGGTGTACGGTGGGCCAAAACCGTTCGAAACCGATCGTTCGCAACAACAAAGCCCAGCATGATGACGACGGAGCCTCCGTGTACATGGTGTGCTGATGGTGATGATGTGATCCTTGTTCACTTGCTCACTGCCTGCCCGGTTCCTTCACCATTCGCCAACAAACCGGGCACACAAGACGGTGGTGTGCGGTTCGTCTGTCGGCTGCCCCCATAAAAATACCCCCAGGAAGAAGCTGCAAACAACGACGAAGAACAAAGCGACGAACCCTCCCGTGTTCGTGCCTGGAACCGTTCGTTGCATACGTGAAGCTTGTTACGGTGCACCACAACCCATTCCTTCTGGGCCTGGTTTCTCATCTCATGGCGTTGCCAATTGCAGGCCCGAACTCGAGACTCGAGACTCATCAACTGAGCGAGTTTCGCAATGGCTTTTCGTATGTTACGGCACGGGCGTTTTTTTTGTTGTTGTGTCCGCTTGCATCTGCTTCCTAGTACTCGCGGAAAAAGGAACACCTCACCCCGGGACGGACCGCTTTTGTTTGATTTTGTACCAGTGCCGGCCCGACTCGTCATTATCGGGTTCGTTTCCTGCTGCCAGGGTGTGTCTTTCGTTTGGCAGTTTTTTTCTCTTTCTCTCTCTCTCTCTCTCTCTCTCTCTCTCCTTCTTGCTTGATCTGGCCGATGGACGAAACGTTTGCTGCTGCAGTTTCCAGGATGTTTTGTCCGAATGCGAATAAGAAATGTTAGAATGCAACAGCAAAGATCAACCCTCCGAACGAGTGATCCTTTTTGCTGGTTCCATTTTGGGGAGTATTTCTGTTTGTTTTAAGCCACTTTCGAGCGGTGTGTTTCTCGAAATCTCCGAAACTGACTAGACTGGGACATGGCACATTCCCTTGCCTTGAGCCCCGCTTCCTCCTCTCTCATATATACACACACACACTCGCGGTGGCTTTAATTCGCAACCGGAATCAAATGAATGGAATCGAGCGCCGGGTGGCGCACGAGTAAAGATAAATACCGTGCAAAAGGATGTGATTCGGTAACAACCCGATAATTACCACACCCCAGCACACAACAGGGTTCGCTCGGCAGAGGCAGGGGCTGTTGGGAAGCTGAAACATTCGCATTCCTCCTGCGGCGTTTGCATCGGTTGAGGCAAATCGAACGGATCCGTTCTTTACGGGGAGGGATTTATTTCGCTGTTTTTTTTTTGGGACACACTTCCATTAGGTCAATGGCATGGATCACCATTTTATGTGTGTGTGTGTGTCTGTGTGTATTTTTTTCTGTTAAATTAATCGCTCCGAACGGAGTTTTAGTCGGTTTTCTGGGGAGGTAGATTGAAGCAAGCCTTTCCAGGAAGTCGAAGGAGTTGAAGCGATCGGTCTGGGGTGAAGATGAAGTATAGCCAGTAAGTAACAGTGGTTTATAGTGCAAATGGGACATCTTAATATTGTGTCCTTCATGAATTAACTCCTTCTTAGATTTATAGATATCGCATGATAGGTTTACAGAATTATATTTTCATAAATTATCTGTATAGAACACCAGCAACTCTTAAGACCTTGCACATATCCCCCTGCGCTGTTGTTGGTTGCTCTGTGTTTTTTTTGTCTTCTTTTCGTACCAAATTATAGCCCTTCCTTAGGGTCTCTTGGAACCTTTCTCGCAAAAAAAACAACAACAACATACACTCAAGACGGTCCTTTTCCGTGGCGTTTCTCCCCGTTATTGTTGCCATTTCGTCTCAGTTGGTGTATACATTTTGCGTGTGCCGACCGGCGGTACGACTGATTGACGGCTTGATTGGACCTTATCATCTTAAGCATTATCATTTCGTTGTATGTCCCGGAAAGGATGGTTACGTCTTTTTTTCTATGTGTGTGTGTGTGTGCTGTCTGTCACCTTGGAATGTATGGATGCCTGGTGCAGTTTGCATGATGTGTGCGGTCTCACAAAGCAGTTTCTTGTAGGGATCTCGCTTGAAATGTCCATCTCTGCCGAGTTGCTCTGTAACGGTTGAAAAACGTCTGCGCTGTCTTTTATATTTTGATCCCTGCACGCTTAATTGCACATCACACACATAAGCGAAACGAGAACGAGAAGTGGAAACAAGAGTCCTTCAGGCGGGAAGGACTTCTCTTCATACTCCAACACGTGACTTAACCGACACTTCATCATGAATGGAGGATGAAAGTGATTATGTTTAAACGTAAAATGGTGGAACCATTCCATTCAATGCTGGAATGGAATGGATTGAGATGGCGTTGACAGGTATTTACAATGGAAAAGCTTTTTGCGCACCACCAAATGGGGAATCTAGTGCAAAGATAACATTTGCGGTGTGTTTCGCTATCTGCGGCTTTTAGCACGATGGGAAATGCGCTCGGCAAACGAGACCACAAACTTTGTTTTTCCAACGAAAAGCATTGGAGCGGGTACGGGGCGAATGCAATCTCATCAATCGAAGTGTGGTTTCTTACCGTTGCAAGTCATTGGTTGGGTTTCTTCAATAAAGCTACGACCGAAAGGGGATCGATCACAGTGGGAAAAGCAGTGAGCGCTTGGAAAATGAATTGTTTAACAATATGATAAATGTATTGATTTTTTTCATATAATAAATACAAGTTGTGTACAATTTGCTAATAATTTGTGTGCATCCTCACTTTCGAAAAAACATTTAATAGCTTGTTTTTGAGAGATAGAAATTTTTGAAATTTTTCAATCCAAGTGTAAATTCTCACTGTGCCGAAAGTTGCCAACACTAGAAACGAAGATGTGAATCACCAGCGAGAATTGAGTGTGTGTTTGTATTAAGTTTTCCGTGGTGGAATCGGCTTACCATGCGGTGTCCGTATATCCTTCTATGAGTAGCGAAATATAATTTATTAGAATCGATCCCTCAATCGGTGCGATGTTCCTGCAGAAAGTTGGTTAAAGTTCGGTGAAGATTTGTTGAAAGTTGGACGAGATGAAATAATGAAGAAAAGTTTTCCACCATTCGGTGTATTCAATCGGGACAAAAGTTACCCCACGGAAGTTTTAACAGAATCAGGCTTATAAAGACTTTTTTGTTCGGTCATGATGGAATGGTTCATTTATCATAAACATATATTGAACGTTTCATTTTAATTGACGATGCAGAGAAACGCGAAAATTTATTAAAACTTGTTTATAAAAGCATTCGGTTTTTTTGTTGTGAGTGACCGAGTCACTTGATCACGTATCGATTTTGTCAACACTTAAAACACAAGTGGTTGCCGTGCTTTGTTTTCCATCCCGCTAAACAAACACATGTTGCCTGAGCACACAAGTTATCTTAAGCGCTGGAATATGAAGTTGCCGTGATTTGGTGTCGGCCGACGCAAGACTCTACAGGTTGTTGTAGTGTGTGGAGCCTCGGAAGTTGCGGACTGTTTGCGGGATCTATTTGGTGTTAATAATTGTGCTGGTGGGCGGTTTTAGGGCAAAATTCTAGATGTGTGAGCAGATTGTTTCGAGTGTTCCCGAACGGTGAGGAGCCACTTGATGTGAGGGGAGTGGGAGTTTAAGCCCCGTTCCGTGTGCACTCGCTCTCGAATGGATGACGGAAGCTCATTTACCGCTTTTGTATATCGCGATTACCTACCAACCTGCTTAAAGTACATTACTTATTTATTGGTCATGAAGATGAGAGATCAGTCTGCAATCATTTTGAATAAGTAGCAATTTTGGAAATTCATTTAAAGGAGTAGTAGACTCGGATAGTTAAATACAATTTCAAAGAACAAAGAGTTGGGGAAATCCTTAGTTTTAAAGGAATTAGAACGCAATGGTTCGTCTGTTTTGAACAACGGAAAAAAAGCTAAAGATTTTCGAGGATCGTTCTTTTGTCGCTCAACATTTGTCTCCTTCATATAGTTCGCTCAACCTGCTGTTTAGGTCGCTCACCAAACGTTCCTATATTCGGTAGGCAGTTCACTTCTAGGACCTTTCCTATATCGACCTGTCTGTATATCCGGTTGATTCTGGAGACTATTCGCGACCTGCAGCAGTATAATTGGAAGAACGATGTTCGTTCGCTCACTTAAATGAACTGATTTTAAAAAAGAACTGAACTAAAAGGAACATTTTTCTTTATCGGATTCATTTGGTTCTTTATTTTGGTTATACAATCAAACAATAAAGATCTACACCATTTTCAAAATACTTTCCCTCACACCCAACCAAGGGCCTTTTCCCGATAAGGACATGTCTTTCAGCTGTTTTGTTCCTTGTTCAGGAACCTATTCCTATTTCGCTTGAAATAGGAAACAGAAGGCTTGAAACAGAGGTAGAGTTTCCACCTCTTAGTCTTATATTTTCTTCCGGCGCTTCATAATCAGGCTTCCTATTTGTAATGTTTACATTAACGTCTCGAATGTATTTCCTCGGCGATTGAGTCCTGCTCTGCTGGCGACAATAAATCAACTTGTCCAGGAATCATGTTAACGCCAATTAGAGACCTGGTGTTGAAGAATACACTAGACTGAGGTTGCCGAGATCCTCTTTGTCGAAGGCCTCCAGAAGTCTTGCCTTCTTAGTCTATCGACCTCATTCCTTCGGAGGTGTCTTCGTACTGCTTCGACCTAGCTTCGACCGTAGCTGGTACCCGACAGTGACAGTGTTTTCCTTGTCGAACTGATGGAAGTGTTCCATCGCTCATGTGGCTTCTCCATACTCGCTGCATATAGTACCGACGCTCATGCCCCAACCTCAGCGTCATTGGGAATAGTGGTCTCTCCCCGTTGGTTCTGGGTATTGGAGGCGGCGCAGTTCCGACTCGCTCAGCTTCCACAGCGGCCTGGAATATCGCATCGTCCTGAGCAGCTTATGCTGCCACGACGACTGTTACCAGCCTCCCATTGGCCTTGCCGTTCGTCCTATTCCGTGTCCTCTGCTTCCTAGCCGAACAATTTCTGGTCACATAGCTCTTTTCTTCCCGTTGTGTCGCATCCATAGCAGCCTCTTAGATTGCCTCGGTAGAGGCTCTTTTTGTGCTATCGTTGGGCACAACCTCGTCCTCTCGCCACAGTTGCTGCAGGACGTTGGTGATCCTCTTGGCAGCTTCTAGAATGTTTTTTTCACCACTCGGGACTCTCCAGAAGTTTCATGCCAATGTTGTTAGCATGTACCGGATCGTATGTTCCGTGGCACAGTAGCTCTCGTCGAATGTCCTCCTAACACTCGAACTTCATGTGAGCTACTGAGACGACCACACATTCGAAGTTATGAATTTACACATGTGGAGGTAGTCACGGAAGAATCCAGAATTTTAAAGAAGAGGTTTAGTTCAGCCGAACCAATTCTTGTTCTGTGGGATACCTTCTACTTTTTTATCGGCACAACAACCTCAAGAGGTCGAAGACCTGCCATTTCTGGCTCTCTTTGATTATACCTAACCGTATGAGATTGGTCCGGATGTGGGTTTTGGCCTGTACCGTTCGTGAGAAGACCAGCGCCGCTATCATCATATCACCGTTCCTCCTGTTTGGGGTATCTACTTTATCATCAGCTTTATCCAAGGTTCATAAGCCACTAAATTAAATCCTTAAAAGACTTAAAATTTCTTGGCAGTATTTTGAGTACTAATTAGACATTACCAACAATCTTGCAAGCCTGAAAACAATGCTTGTAATTATTTATAACTTTAGTACTTTTCTGGCCAAAAACATCTACCCACCAACATCATGACATACACCCAAAAGCAACAGTTGGAAGATTTATAAGCAAAAAATGCATTTTATTGCACTCTATGCACTTCCACCCACCCATTGTTCTTCTGGCTCGGAAGGAAAGAATAAACCATCTGTCAAACGGTGCACGGCAGATGATAATTTAAATTGTCACCCACATTATTTTCCCATCCCGTGAGGCAACCCGCGAAAGTGCATTAAAATTGCATTAACGAGCAATTTATTTACTTGACCTTTACTTCGCACGGGATAAGGTGGGGGCTGTTTTTCGTAAGTACCACCATTGTTTGTTTTTTTTTTCGCCCCCGAATGGGAACACACAAGCGACCGATTCATATCCCAGCAGAAACGTAGATTGACATTGATCGTCGTTGAGCGATCAGGAAGGAATGGAATTTTGTGTTCGGTAAAAAGGTGTTTTTTTTTCGATCAAGATTTAGAAGCAAAGGAATTGCTGATAATACATCAACCGATATCGTTCGGCGTTGCTCGTGATACGCCATGTCGTGAGCGCCGAATGTAATGCGCTTCCGGTCAGAGCAAATATTACAAACCGTTGTTTGATTCAGCAGCTCAGCAACCCACCCAAAAACAGATCCAGGAATGCATTCCGATTGCATCCGTTCGTGTTTCGATTGGATTTTGGCTGCTGATGTCATTTTTTTGCAATTCCTTGCGGGAACGTTTGAAAGGCATTTCGGTCGGGACGCAACAGGGAGAGAGAGAGGGAGAGATGGAAGTGAATTCGCAAACGAAAAGGTCATTTGATGGATTTTTATTGGAGTTTGATGTTTGCAGTGTCTGAGGCAATTTGCGAAACGGAGGTAAATAATGTTTGCCTGCCCAACTCGCCCAACCCGCCAACTAGATTGGACGGTTGTATGGATTTAGCAAGATAGATTGGTTGAATACAGCAAAAAAAAAACAGTTGCTGTCCATTTGCGTGTATTGCGGGAATGCATTTTACGCTACAGCAAAAAAAAAATGGTTAAAAGCTGTTGCCTATTCGGTTTGTTTTTTATTATTTGTTAAATATAGTTAGCAAACCCTGTTCGCCGGGCGGATATTAATGGCGGTGGGTTTGTTAAAGGTGTATTATTAAATAAATAAATAAATAAGAAAAAAAAACATACAGCATGGCTACGTTTCGATATTTTTCGTCCAGGTTATTGACCGCCAAACCCGAGTAAACCAGGCAGACACTTGGCTCTTCCTCCCGTTATACCCGATGCCGATGTTCCCCTGATTGCGGACTGAGCATGAATCATTTTCGTTGTATTGCCGCTGGCATCGTTCGGCTGTCGGAAAAGTGCCTTGACGTCCTGGGGTATGCTCCCTTAGTATTGTGTTGTCTGTTGTAGCTATTTTTTTATGTTGTTGTTACTCATTCTCTCCTCATATTTTGACAATCTGCCTTCCTTGAGCTACCTCCATCCAAACGGAACAAAAAAAAAGTGTATCTTATACAGTCTCCCGAAACTGTGCACCGCAATGAACGAGACATGACGGGTGCCGGTGCAGTGCCTGGCAATGCAATAAAGATTGCAAATAGCGTTGGTGCATTGGATCTCTAGGATCTAGGGAGCTTGTTTCTTGTACCCGCATTTGCTGGTTTTGCGTTCCACCTCGCATCCATCGGTGGGATGCAAGCATAAACAGTCCTTGTTTACATTCGGTACCACAAATTTGGTACCAACGGGGGTCGTTCGGTGAAAAAGAATGCAACCCAACACACACACATACACTGGGGGAATTTGGGGAGGGGAACAAGGAACAGGAGAAGAGAGGGGATGTATTTTGTGGCCACAAAGCCGTCATTCCTTCACTTGTACCGCCCGTCCTTCGATTTTTCCTGAGCAGGCGGGGAGGCGGTGACCCTTTTTGAAGCGCACACGGAACGTGACGGATGGATGGGTAAATTTTAAAATTCGTGCCTCGAGTTGCGCATTTCGGGTGCTGGGTAAAAGACCCTTACCGGCACACCACATTGCCATCCATTGCACTCCATTGCTTTTGATCCCGATGCAGAGTTATTCTTTCGGGGTTTTTTTTTTTTGGTGTACTTCTTTGGAGTCACTTTAAACCGACATTGACGGCGACGAGAAGGAGCTGGTTGCTGATGATGCTAGGGTGTTTGGGTATGTGAACGATGCGCTTCGATTTGAACTTTTGCTGGACTAAAGTTTAGTGTCGATGATAACCCTTAAGAGGTTCGGCACCGAGCGTGTACCTCTGTGAGGTTTTGCTGTGTTACTGTGTTTATATGAAGACAATATTGCATTTATTGGTATAATGGGAGTAGCAAGTATGTTTGGTTTAATTTACTACATAATTATTTAAAGAATACTTTCATGAAAAAATTATCAATGATCGATTATCACAAAAACAATTCTTCGGTAATAGATGACAATGAAGCGTCGTACCACATGTCTCGCATTTGGGATTCGTAGATATTATAACGAGAAGTATTTCATAAACAATATCGAAAATTATTGAATAAACAAAAAAAATCTTTTTCTTTTCATCTTTGTAGTACCAGAAATGAAGAGAGATTATTTTAACTACGTACGATAAAATTCAAAAATAACTTTCTTGTTTTTTACAAAATACAATACTTATCGATAGAGGTATAAAATTAATGTCTTGTTGTTTTTTCTCCTAATTTTCGCTAAGTACCGAAAATGTACACACATATTTTTTTTCCTAAATGCACGAAAGCGTCACTCATAGGATAAAACGGCACCCAGAGATTAAATTGTTAAATCTTGAGTTTCAGGCCTACGGTGGGTGTAACAAAGGCGAATTGCTCTGTTTTGAGTTATTTTACGAAGCCCGAGTTCTTAAAAAAAGTGAAATGCACTGGCATAACTTTGCAAATTATAATCACTTTTCATGACGAGGGATAGTGAATGAATTACCTCTATAATTACAGATGTTGCTTTTTTCAATAAAAGCCTAATTTTTTTACTTTCTTTAAATTTATGTTATCAATATATTCTATAAAACTGAAAAAAGGTGACCAAAATACACAATCTTAAATGCAAACTTAGTAGCTGAGCTCGGTAGTTAAAAAGCAATAGTGAATTTCTGCGAGGGTTACAGGTAAGACGCTCATCTTCTATCTGAAATAGTGCTGGATTGATTGCTGGCCGTGATTTGTCATTTTCATTTATCAATCTATTATCTGGTTGTTTAATCATCCTTAAAACGTTTATAGCTTTAGGAGCTGTAAGATATCCACTAGAAACCACGACATCAGAGCATTGTTAGTGATATCATCTGGCGTCATTACCTTTATTCGTAATTCTCTTGTTATATTGATGTGATGATTTTGTCATGTCATCTGCGGTCATTTATGATAAATGGATAAATACAACTCCACTGTCACCGATTCAATGGCCGCAAATGCTTAATTAAATACACTCATTAATTGTGACTGTACGCAGGTATTGGTACCACCCCTGCACTTCATTAATCATCGGCATTTGATAACATTGTTACTGCTGGCGCCGAAACAACCCACCACCCATGTTAAGGGTTAACATTCAGCAAATGTGTATTTCAACTTGCCAACGACTATCGCTCGTGTCTCCACCACCCTGCTCAAGTAGCTGGCTTGGCTCGGTTGTGTTGTGCTACGTGCGCGAAGGCACGAGTTCCCCCGCAAGTTCTTGATGCCCCGTATCTTAACTCGCAACAAATGCCCGCATCAACAACGTCCCGTCCACACTGCAGTTCCGATGTGCGTTCGCGCTGCATTTGGTAGCAATTGAAGGCGACGCGACAGACGACAACTGATAAGACGGCGGACCGCAACTTGCACATTTACCGGTCGCGCCCCCCGGGCGAAGAGGGCGGCAGTGTGATCGAAGAGGAATTATTTGATTCTTATGCAGGCTTATGATGGCAAACGTTCGGTCTCCTCCGGTTGAGATTTCACAAATCATACTCCCCAAAAAACCGGGAGGATGTTTGTGGTGGAATGCTACGGATGCCCTCTGGAATCGCTTTTCAGCGACGAGGATCAAACGAAGCACCGGATTTTAAATGCATGCACAAATTTGGCCACTGAAGTAGCGGCAGGAACGTTCCGCTGGTGCTGGCGAAACCCGAAACGATCGGACGAAAGGGCACGTTTTCCGATGGTTCTTTTCTTTTCACACGGCAAACATCATTAGCCGCCGGAGCGTGACCCCGTGTGTATCTCGCAGAACTAGCACAGACGGGATGGGTGTTTTCTTTTTGTCTTTTGCACGAGCAGTGTTTGGATGATGAACACGAGCAAAAGAAATAAGCGAACGAGTCGAATAGCTCGAAATATATCTGCCCTGTAGCACTGTGTGTAGACGGCACGGCTGCGGACACTATTTGTTCGCCCTGATTGGAAGCGCGATGTTGACTAAGCGCGTAGGATTTTTTCGGTAATGAAACGCTGTCTCGGTTTCGATTGGCCGGGCACGGCCGTTGCTGTTCGGTGTCGGGAATCTGTTTTCAATTAGGTAGTGCTACACCTTTACCAACGTTAATTAATTTGAAAATATCCCCAAAGCTCGGCTTATTGTGCCGCTGCTGTTTGATCGTGAATGAAAAGACCAACCGTTGGCTGTCGGTTGAATTGTACTGCGAAAAAAGGTGGAATGCTTTGCATGGCAAGAGTTTGCTAGGTTAAGGTAATTGAGCTGTTTAGTTCGGTTCAATGAATATTTCGTGGTCCTTGGGTGATGTGAAGGCAATGGCGTAAATAAAGGGTTTCAGTTTATTATTTTTTTGTAAAGGGTGTTTTATAAAATCGTTTAACAATATTGATTTTTGTTAAGTGAGATAAGAAGCATCTTGCTTCACTTTTATTGCTTTTTATGTCATGAGAATTGATGCCTTATTGTAAAATGTTTTCTGTTTCTGCCATATCCTATTAAAAAGAATTGAAACTTTATTGGGTATACAAGTAAGTTTATGAATTTATTTTTTTCCCGTGTCTTGCCTCGTAACCTTCTTGGCCATTCTTTCATTATTGGATATTTCCCTTAATATTTACTTCCAATGAATAAGTTAGGTTTGGTTTGTGTATAATGATGGTTTGTCTATTGGGAAGTAGTTAGTAATATTTGACCTCATTTTGAAATATTGTGAATATTGCTCTTTTACGTTGACTGAGCTTAGCTTAATAGTAGTCGATTAAGCTTAAGTGCTCAGTCGTCCTATTCTTCATACGAAAGATTTGGGCTAAGATCTTGCCCTAATTTTACCCCAAAAATAAAGAGTGTGTGACTAAGAAAATAAGCAAATTAAGGTTACTGACAGATGTTCGACCAATAAATACGACACACCTGATTTGATATTTCTTATCGTAACTAAATTTTGACCCGTAACAACAACGGGTCGTTGTATCGTAACAACGCTGTAAACCCAAAAAAAAAAAACATTATTTGCCGAAGCTGGAGGATTTTTCTAACAAATTCAACATTCCTTTAGTAGATCAAACCATTTTGCTTGCATACAATCATAGACACCGTTCTTACAATATTGAAGCAAAAAAAAAAAATGTGTTCAATATCTTGCGCCACTCTTCAACTCTTACCTGCAACACGCTTCACTGAAGTGGAAGAAGGAAGTGTCAAATCATCATTTTGCTTCCACTTGTGACATGCTTTCTCGAAGCGTAACCATTCATCCGGCACATTACTTAACATCAATCGATTCCAGTTCACCGTGGAACCGTCCCGGGGTCGTCCTGATCCGCCTGGTTAAGTGGTGTTCCTAGCGACTAGGAATAGAAAGGTTGAAGAAAAAAAAAATAGGAATTTAGGCAAAATTGAGTCCTGTACAATCGCGAATGGTGCTGCAAGGGTCTATCGTCACTTTTTGCCACGTGGCCCCATGAAGTATGATGATGAATGATCATCGAACTACCATCGTACGGGGTTGCGTTATCGTCATGAGCGGAGACACGCACTCGAGCACCAAAATCAAAGGTGTGAGACTAGAGCGACTGTGCGGTGCAAGTTGGACCGAGGTGTTACACAACTTACTGCTACCGGGTTTCGCGTACGTAACGCACGCCGCTGACAGAGCACGCGGTGATGAACGGTGGATCATGCCGTAGGTTAACTGTGGCCGGTCTGGCGAAGGATTTATGTGGCAGCGTACGGCGGGCGGTACAAGCGGTACCGGCAAAAGGGTCGTAAGTGAGCCAAGGTTTCGATATTTACCCGGCAAAAATCTTGGCCCTCTTGTACGTGAATGAACCGAACTAGCCGGGCGGATGGGATTGGATTAAGTGGTTCGATTCGATGGCATCACGAGAAGGACATTAGTTTTGGGTGTTTGTATGGGAGTGGTTTTTTTTTTCTTGCTGCTTCATCATCTGCTGGTTCGAATACATCCTCACCCAAAAAAAAAACCATATGTGCTTCACCGTTGTGGCAGTGTGTTGCTGTTGGCAGAGATAATCTATTTTAGTGTCCGTCCGTGTCCATCTGCTGAGTGGCGTTGGCTTAACTTGATCGCGCGATGGCGTTTGATGTGTGACGGGTCGCTGAATGAGATTTAAAACAGAAAGAAGATCGAAGTGTGTCAAGATTGTTTGATAGAAGAAATGTGGGTAGGATTAAAATGAAAGACAATTCATCAATTTCAAAACAAGCGATGTGTAAATAAGCTAACCAATAATGAATGAATCCATAGATGATTAAACAAACAAATAAATAAATAAATAAATAAATAAATAAATAAATAAATAAATAAATAAATAAATAAATAAATAAATAAATAAATAAATAAATAAATAAATAAATAAATAAATAAATAAATAAACAAATAAATAAATAAATAAATAAATAAAAAAATAAATAAATAAATAAATAAGTGGATAACGAGCGACAGAAATAGTTTTAAAATATATAACATAGATATAAAGGTAGTTAATTCAAGAAAGGATAATGAGACAATAAGACAATAGACAATGATATTTTCATACTATTAAACATTTGAATAATTTTTTTTAAAGAATTCACTGATAAGATGGGAATAAATAATTAAGAAGATAAATTAAAGTATTTTTCAGATCACTGCTCGAAATAGAAAACTCATAATACAATTGTCATGTTTGATCTACTTTTATGTTTTGATCTATTATGATCTTTTGTAATATAACTTTTTGATTAGGAATGTGGTTTAACGTTATTTAGTGATGTATTTCAGTTTTCTTTTTATTTTATAAATACAAAATAATTCTCGAAAAATTAAATAATTATTTAATTAAATTGTATTTTCTGTACTTATATCTTACACTTTTACTTGTTTGTAAATAAATACAGCAGGATTGCTGCAGTAAACTCTTTTTACTGCTTGGAACTTACCAACATCGAGAATTGTGTCTATGTTAGTGCAATTTACGTTTTCATTGCCATTTTCAATTGTTTTCTGCCACTACGATAAAAAGGACACTCGTTAATGTGTATCGAATGTAATTTTACTGACATTACTGTTTCCAGAGTAAAAAATCTCCCCCAAACGATTTTTTTTTGTCTTGTTGGACATGTTTTATCTTTCGGTTGTATTTTGTTTCCCAAGTAATGATATTATTCCGCTGCTGTTAAATCGAATTTTCCTTCCCGTTTGCTGGGCGGTTCCAGTGGCCAACGAGGCGGATCCGAACAGCCAGTGCCAGGTTCGTGGGTTGCAAATGTACTGTAGGGTCCCGCCCGGCCCTCCAAAAGCCACATTCCGATTAAGGGCACGTTGTGGCTCAAAGATCAAAGCCCGAACGTTGAACGGTTGCTCCATTAGTGAAGACGACCGGGCCGTTACGTTAATGTGCATCCTCCCGTAGTAACCATAGCGACGGCAGCAGCCAAAGATGATGATGATGATGATGATGTTGGGGAATTGTAGGCGCACCTTCGGAGCATTACGCTGAATGATGCTGACGGTGCCGATGCCGAATTGAAAGCAATCGGATCAAGAACTTTCGATTCGATCGAGGGCCATTTTTAAAATGCTTTTTCGTACGGTCGATGCTTTATGCTGTCGGGGGTGAATAAAAACAAACCGTTCAGCGGTTTGCAGCATTAATGCGTGATGGTACTTGTGGGAACTAAAGAGAAAAAAAAATCACTACCACAAGCTCAAAATACAGTCCGATCGTTTCCTTTCCCGATGTAGTTTGCATCCGTTTTTTTTTTCTCTGTGGCGCATGAAAAAACCTCCCCCGATTTCTCACTGCACAAACCGAACGAGCGGAAATGGTGGGTGATGATTGAAATATTGTTTACTCGCCCCAATTACGTCGGGGCCCCCGTGTGTTGTGTTTGTCACTTTGTGAAAAGTTAACGCAATATTACCGGGCCGGGGTTCGAAGCATAAGTAAACACGCCACGAGATGAAGGTTGCTTTAGTGTGCGTATACCAGTACCAGGCACGCGTTTGATGCCGAGCATGAACGTCTCTGAGGAGGTGTTTTTTTTGTCGGGGGAAGGCGGCGACTGTGCCGCATAAAGATCAGCATATTTTTGTTTGCGGCTGAGCCTGTGGTGGTGACGGTTATTGCACCAGCGACATTTTGCAGACAGGAGAGATCGGTTGATTGATGTGTCTTAAGGTGGTAAAATTTACAGTTCCGCAGCCGGAAGTGAAACATTTTTTGGCTGAGTGCGATGGTGATGATATAATGGCTCGGTTAGCTAAAGGGGAAGATTTTGTGTGTGTGTGTGAATGATAGGATTATGAGTCGTGTGGGTGAAGCATGAGTTTTTTTTATTGAATAACTTGATGTAAATTTTTAGGCAACGATATTTAAGGACCTTTTTGATAAGTAAATTGTGTTATGTTTCAAAAATGTAGTAAAATGTTTAAACATCAGTGTTATGCACATTTTGTTCCAGCTGAACTTAAAGCTGTAAAGTGTAAAGCATTAAGTAACTTTAAATGGTTGGCGCCAGTAACCAGTAACATTTGTAGTGTTACTCAAACGAACTATCCCAAGTTAATTGATTTTATTTTATGCAACTGACTGTAAAACAATTAACACTTGTAGGGCTTTTAAATGAATATTTTTAGAGATGCATGATTACACAAATAAAATAATTAAATTTTGCATCTGGTGCCGTGACCAGGATTAAGAAGAAATTGACCAACCACTGTCTACTTTATCGTGATGTAACGATTAATATTTCAAAAATAATGCACAAATTATTCAATTTCATATAAATTTAGACAATCTACAGCTCTTTTGCCAGTTTTATTTTATTTTTCCATTATGACGGCCAAGGGCCGTATGATCGACATATTTTGTCGAAATTCCATGACTTTGGGCATTTCCTCCCAGTTATGAGCCTTATCCCGGGCTTGCTCGGTTAGCTCTTTTGCCAGTTATTTCCCATAAAAAACGATCTATGGTAGAAAAATATGCTTCACTAGTTGTTGTTTGGACATGTTTAGCACCGTGTTTTATCTCACCTGCGCGATTCCCACCAGTGGACAGAGATAACCGTAAATTGTCGGTTACGTATCCAGCCACCCTCTTTTCTCATTCAATAAATTTGAATGAATGCTGATGCAGCCTCCCCGGTTTCAAAGTTACACCCGAAACCAAGGCCGAAACCATTCA
The DNA here is from genome assembly GCF_943734755.1 of Anopheles moucheti. NCBI lineage: Eukaryota > Metazoa > Arthropoda > Insecta > Diptera > Culicidae > Anopheles > Anopheles moucheti. Next base: position 45,996,343 of record NC_069140.1, read on the forward strand.
TGAAACGCGAGCCACGACAAATACCTGGCGACAGCATCTCACTGAAACTTTCGGAGCGAACACCGCTGACACCGGCCATTGAAGAAACTTCCGGATCGAATTACGCCATAAAGCAGCATCGTCAGCAGCGGTGGCAGCACACACACACACACATACATTCCCTTCGGTGTACATGTGGGCAACGACAGCAGTTTGGAATTTGGATGTGAAGAGCAACGAAGGCGAAGCGAGCAGTTCCAATTGTCGCGTGAGCATACCACGTACCACGCGGGTTTTCCAGTTGTAGGAGTGTCACCTCGACCCGGCACCGGTAAAGCGAGTGTTCGATCGTTTGTTAGCAGGTTTTACGATGCCGAACTTGCTTGGTGACAAGCAAGCGGCATTTCCGGAGATCTCCCCGAAACCCGGACGGACGCTTCTAATGTTGGTCGCGCCCGCACGGGGAGCATATGTGTAGGGAAATTAGGAAAGATTTAAACCCTTGACGGCGACCCCGACCGACTTGACCGCGGTGGAATGTGTAGAAAGACGCGAAGCAATTAACAAGTCCTCACATGTCCGACAGCCCCGGGCGTTTCGGGTTCGGGTAATGGGTGGAACACAGCACACTGCCGTATGACCCTCCAGGGTCCGGTGATGTTTATTTAGAACTGGTTCATGTCGAACTGGCCGCAGTCGAGCAGTCACAATTGAAGGGGCCATGGCGAGCGGGCATGGCTGGAAGATGAAGAATACCCCCGAGAACTTGACCTTCGGGCGTCTAGGTTCTGCCCAATCGCTGTACGGCTCGGGAGGATGTGATCAAGCAAATGGCAGCGGACCTTGTTGGCAGAGGTTCTGTAATGGCCAGTGAGGTAGCATCAGTACCTTTTGCTGGTTCGCTTTTTATCGAACGTTCCCACCCGTTCGTACCGTGTTCCAGTTTGTATGCTCAGCTTCAGTCTGTCAGCTTAATGTTTGTTAGTTTCTGCTTTTGCTGACGACGGGCGGGGACCGGTTAATGGGAGCAACTTGTTTGGTCGTTGTGTGATGCTTCCGATGCTTAGTGCTGCTGTTCTCACACGAACGGTCGATGGCGTCCCAGAAGGACACCGAACAAACGAGACGTACCCGCATTAAAAACCGAAAGGATGGGAAATTAAAACACGGATAACACCTCGGCCGAACAAATGGCCGGCGACACGGCGGTATCGCTATCCACCGATTCCTGCCCGGAATATTAAAGACGGCGGGAGCGCGAGCCCGGGAATGGACATAAAGCAAGGTTTTACGACCAACGTGTCCCTGGCGGTCCCCCCCCGTAGCAGCCGGCTGCCACGAAAACAGTTGAAATGGAAAATCGGAAGGTATTTAAAACTGTTCAACCGGCTGAAATTGAAAATCTGTAGATAAATAACTCTCACCTTCCGTGTTGCCACGTTTCTTATTGAGGGCAGGGATTAACATCTTAACGAAATCCACGCGGACCTTCCGAAAGGAATGGGGTGGGAGTGTCCTCCAACCAAAACCAACCTTTTGGGGAGGAAAATTGATCAAAAAACGGCCAAGTCCCACACCGACCGATGGCCAGGTGTTGTAATCGCGGTCGTACCTTTAAACGTCCACACAGTTGTCTACAGCGAATGTCAAGTTCTGTAGTGTTCTGTTTAGACATCGGGAGGGTGTATATCAAGTTGTCGAGTTGCTATCGTATCGGCAAACATCTTGTACGATGAGAGCTTATGAAACATTCCTTTGCCGGCCGGAGTTGGAATGGCTGAGCCACATTTGTGTGTGTGTGCGTGTTCTTGTGGCAATCAAAACATAGTACAGACATAGTTTCGGCAGGTTTTTGAGGTTAGGTTACCGCTCCAACGTACAAACGGGTGAGAGTTATCGTTTCTTATCGCTGCACCGGGGGTAAACCGAACGGCCCAAAACTATTGGACCCCCCCCCCGTGGCTGACGGGGGCCCGAGAACGCCGGTCGGTCGGGGAAGATGGTAAAGATAAATAAAGAAATGATTGATGTTTCGAAGTTTCTTCCAGCAGCGCACTACGGTGGTGGAAGAAACCGTCGCGCGGGAATGTTGGTAAATGTTTGTTAGACAAACAGGTGCTTCTCGTTCTGTGGGATGGGTTTTTTTTTGTTCGTCGGCTGTGCGTGCGTGAAGCTTTTGGGGGCTTCTTCCATTTTAGATTTCCATGTTCGCCGCTGGTACGGTCGGCACGGCACAGGGCACCAAAACGCAAAACGTTACGATATTTGTCTCCACGCGCGACAATAAAGTAGACAATATTTTATCGACCTATCGTGCCCGCTGCCCACCGCCTAGATAAATCACTGGGTGGGTGAAATAACGATCAAACCGTTTGGTACACGCGGGCTGGCACTAAGTTCGCGATACATTATACATATTTGCAGACGAAAAGGGGGCAAAAAGGATGGTGTAGCAAAACTGCGGCCTCAAATCGTTTGATTAATGTTTCATTCTCCCATTACAACCGATTTTTTATTGTGAAGTTCATCAAATATTGACTCGTTTCTTACACTTGCCCCTCCCGGCTTTCTTCTCTCCCGCGCTCCACTCAGCCATTCCACCTCTTGTTCTGATCCAAACAACTATCTTTTGCAGGCAACACTCGAACGCAACTGCGGATGGAGACGGTTTGTGTCAAAACGTTCGTTTCGGGACGTTCGCCATAAATAATTCCGGCAGCAGACCAGGGAAGGACAATTGGCGCAACGGTCGCCAAGAAATTTGGTAGGGAGTCAGTTAATAAAAAAAAACAAAGAAAAACAAGACGATTGAACACCGAAGACAACAGCAAAAAGAAAGACAAGTGGTAAGTGTATTGATTTGCATAACTAACAAAACAAGTTGCTAGCTCGTGTTTCGCTAGAACCTCCCGCTTCGCTCATCAATGTAGAATTTAGTGCGTCAGCAGAACGCAAGGCACCCTCACTGAAGTAAGGGGGGGGGGGGGGGGGGGGGGGGGAGTAGTGTGATTTAAATAACACATGCGAATGAAGTCAGTTTTAGTCTTTGTTTTGGAAGTGGTTTGTTTTGTTTTGTTTTGCTTGGGAAGTTTGACCAAAAATGTGAACAGTAAAGGTTTAAAATTTTTAAGCTTATTATTGCGAACGTGTGAGCGAATTTTTTTTTATAAGAAGACGATTTATGTTTGTTGAAATACAGTGAAAAGAATCTGTGCATAGTTTCGAGTAAATAATTTACGAGATGTTTAACTTGCGTCAAAAGTGCACTAGAAATAGCATAAATTATGACGTAGTAAGGATGCTAAACAATTCGTGTTGGACGTACAACACTCTCGAGGGTTGAGTTTAATTTAGTGGAAGGAATTTCTCGCGTAATGTTTCTTCCGTGCCATCTCCTGCTGTTTGACGAATCAAAATTGACGTACGAAACGAACCCGTAAAACTTTCGGGTGTCTAGATGTGCACGTTGTCCATCAAACACCGTCTAACGTCTTACGTCTAAGTTTAAGCGTCTGATGAGTAACTGTGCTCTCGACACACGTCGATAGCAAAGGCAAAACGAGCTGGTGTGGTTTCTACGTGCTGTAGACGAGACACATAATGCTTAAAACTTGTCTTCAACAGCTAGGAAGGAGTGTATGCGGGTGTTTTGTTTCGAGAAAAAATTAGTTTACTTTTTGAAGTACACAGCATGAACGATGTTCTTTGGCGCGCACCTACCAGCAAGCTAGACGAAAGCTTGCCGGCTATCTTACTTTTCACGGGTAAGTGTGCTCTAAACCCACTTTTCACCACCGTTTCCGACGGGGCCCAGGAATGAAAAAGGTGTTTTCGGTTTTGCTCGCCGTAGGTGCAGCGTCCTCTTGTAGTAAGCCGTCTTAGCTGCGGTCGGACATGACGAGCGGTCGAAAGCACTTACGGGAGCCAAAACAAACATTTAATTAATGAGATTAGCGCGGATGAACGATCGCGTTCTGGCCGGTTCGTACGTACAGTACGAACGGTTTGCGTCTCGTGTTTGGTTTCGTGTGAAATTTCCTCCCATGCGCTTGCTGGTTTTGCTTTTCTTGAAAAAACCATCCCTTACCCGAACCTCGGTACCCCGGTTGAAGACGTTTCCACTAACTTTATTACCGATAATTTACCTACCGTCACACAACAATGCGTGGCGATGGTGTTGGCAAGAAGGTTAATGTGGTGGAAATTCCATTATGAAGGTAATATTTTTAATAACATCATCTGTGACACCGTTTGTTGCCGTTGGCAGGTTGGATGATAAAGTTTAGTGCAGTTTACTAATTACATTGGAGTTACAGCTGGTGGAAGATTGCACAAGAGTTGCTGCTAGTTTGTAACTGTTTTGGTTGAACAATGCAGCTGGTGTCGTAATTTTATTTTGTAATTATTATCCAGCAAAGTGTAGACTAAACATGTAAACATGCGCTGAAGCTGATCGTTATAGGCAATGAAATTACTCCCACATTACAGCGGCCTTTCATGTATTGGCAACACAAGGATTGTCGATCGTGAAAATGCTATAAACTACGACTTTATTGCCAGCAAACGATCGTGAATCTCACATATTATTGAGCACTATAAACCTTATTGAGGCTAGACGATGTGCAGTACACTGCACATTTTATGTACTACTTTATATGCAGATATTCGTATTATTGTATTTATTTGTTGTGCATTTTATTCATTTTGATGCTGGTATCTTGATCTTTATGAGAGCAATTTTAATAGCGATTGTTCTTTAATTTTTAAACAATGACGGATTGCTAATAATGATGTGGGTTTCTTTGAGTACCTGATGAAATGAGGACACATGAAGGAACTATCTATAGCACAATGCCAAGCACAAACCATCATAAAGTCCTATGGAAAATTCAGAGAATGCGTAAACCACTATAAGTATAAGCTTCATAATAAAATGTATTAAAATACAAGACCTAGCGTCAAATGATGGCTACTTACAAAGAGAATCATTGATTGATTTATTTCACATTGAAGATAAATCTGTAAAATTAGAATGTTGGGGAGTCCATGAAATGCTTGAGGAAAAACATATTTAGGAGTCTGTAGTGTATGGCTCATGATCTCCGCTTGTTATTCTGCATCCTGTTGAACCACTCCTCATCACCTGGATCCCAGTGGAGATCTAGTCTGCCGTGACATCTTATTCTTCTTCTTCTTTATTGGCACAACAACCTCAAGAGGTCTAGAGGTCTACCATTTCTGGCTTTATTTGACAATATTTACTCGCAACCGGTTCAGGTGAGATATTGAACCTGTCCTGTCATGTAAAGGTGCGTAATATGTGTAGCCATTCCTCCACATTTGAAGAGAACATCATAAGTTATAGTTGTCCTGAACTCATGAACTTTTCCAAGCCAACAGTATTTTTGGGCAGTTGGGCATTTGCCAGGACAGTTAATGTTAGTGAAAGGATTCACGAAAAAAGCTCCACAATAGTATAGTGTTACAGAAGAATATTGTACCAGATTATACAGTACTTTAGCTGTCACTCGATCAATCTCTCCGGGAAGAACAGAGACTGAAGGACATCAGCCGGGCTCGTTCTCTTTTGCTTCAACCATCGAACGACATATATCGTAGGATAAGGTATAACTTCTATTTTATAGCAAACCAATCGACAGAGACCTTTCTGGCTTTGTGATGAAGATCATCTTCGCCAATATCTTCATTCATCAACAGTGAAGGTTAGCGATCGAATCACATCCGGACTAGACTTTTCCCTGTCCTAGTGTTTGTGTGGGGTTATTTTGCTTCTATATACTTAGTCTACTTAAACATTCCCATCACTTGTACGGACGCATTAAATTTACTCCACATAAATGTCAGGTCATTAAACCTTGTCATTGTTTCTATATTATAGTTCCAAATGAAGTAGTCTGCTTACAATTGCGTGCTAAAAAAGTTTATGCGACTATTTCTAAAGTTGATAATTTATCATAAGAAAAGAAAACCCCGAAAATACTGGCACCACCCGCGCCATGTTTACAAAAGCATCGGACGCAGCGTATGATATTTGCGTGCCTAATGTGTTTATATTCTGCTCGCCGCTCTATCTCCACCTCACCCCCCAACCCAGAGGAAACCTTGCCCCCGCAAAAATTCAATCGGCATTTGTGCGTGTTTGAAGTTTTGGTCTTTTTTTATTGCACTCATAGTTGCAGCGATAAGCATGTTCGCACAAAATGTCATATCTATTAACAAGCTCTTCCCCTTTCGCATTTGTTCGGTGTTGGAGGGGACTGGCTTTTTTTTTGGTTGTGCCCCACAAAACCATATCTTACCCACCCACCCATGTTTTGCGAAGGTTTAGTGGAGCGGATTGGAATGGTTTTAGTGGCCTGTACCCCCTTGTGTCAGGTGTGGGGCGCAGTAGCAGTGTGGTGTTACTGTATGTTTTAGTAGAGGTTCGAGGTTTTCCACCCTCGGGTTTTTGGGTGGAAGTTTTTTGGGCCGGATCAGCATAAAATTGCGGCCGGTTTCTTATGATGAAGCACCGAAAAGGGGTTGTGTTTGGTGGTGGTGGTGGCGGTGGGCAAATGGGTGTTCCAAACTGGTTGTGATGCGAAATGTGTTTGTTTAATATTGTTGTGCTCTTTTTTCGTTGCGGAGTTGATAAGCATTGCCGATGGGAATATTGAACCCCCAAAACGGAGGATATTGACCTTGAACTCTGTTGAGTATGGGAACAGGTTATTTCAAAAGTAATCTTAGCTGTGAATATGCGTTATATTATTTATTTATTATATCCGTTTGTTAAATCGGTTCCAGGCTTTATAAAACATCGCACCATTCGCTTCATTAGCGCAATCGCTCATCAGTGTCTATCTGAAGGGAGACCCGATCTGAGACCATAGATATGAAGAAATAAATCCAAACACCGTCCGACATTACGATCCACCATTAAAGACACCTTTCAGATGCCTACCGGCGCGCTTATCCTGACAATCCGTAGCTGCCGGTTCTCTGACCGGTTCTGACAACTTTATCTTCCCCGGCACGATGGCTTCCGTTTTCGTCCTGCAGTGTGTCGGTGCCTCCCAGTGCACGTTCCCTGCTGTTGTGCGACTGCACCGGCACAATGGACATTCCGAGGGTCAACATTTTACGACCGGTTAGTAGGATGCAAACGCATGCCGAATATGTGCACCGTACGTTCCTCCCTTCAGAAGGGTCGCTTTGATTTATGACATCGCACTGCAGCAAACCGACCCCGTTGGTAGGATCTCGTAGGATCGCTCGTGCTGGGCGAACTACTCCGAGAACACAAAAAAGGAAAGGTACGATCGGCTCGAACACGGGGTAATATACCTTGGCGATAGTGGCTGGCAAAGGGACGATTGGTGTTAGAATCGTTTGCAGCTGTGAGATGTTGCGCGAGGTTGTCCAAGATCCTTTCGATCCTTTTTTCGAGCCTGAGCTGAGCGGTTGACGGTGCAGACGTTAGGCGCTGAAAACGATCGGAATGTTTCGGTACAAATGGTTCGCCTCGGTCGTTAAAATGGGAGCGATCGCGTGTGTTGGGAACCATGTTTTTTTTGCCGCTGTTTTGAGTTGATGAGTTTAAACTTTCAAGAATGCTTCAGAGCAACTCGAGTACCTGTTTTGGATGAAGTTTTCCCAAAGCCAAAGGAATGAAAGCAGTCATTCTTTACTGCAAACAAAAGATCCAACGTAGAATGAATGTTGACGGTCGTAGAGACTCTGACACTGTGCCACGGTGTTGACAGTTCCCAGTGACGTGCAGTGGACGCTGGCGGGTCAATCTTTTCTGCTTCAGAACGTGAGAACTTAAATCCAGCGATTAAGTTTCGAGGTTTCGCTTTTTCTCAAGCAAAATGGGATCGTCATCCTTTGCTCATCTCTCCTGGGATCCCCTCTACGTGGGATTGTCGCGTTTACACAGCAGGAGTGAAGATCTTCGGACATTCTCCCGGAATGCAGTACGATTAATCTCTGGTGGTGGTGCGATGCAAAGCTCGTTACCTGTGCCTTGGTTGCAATTCTTGGTTCTGCATGTTGTTTTACTTTTTTCCCCTCTTCAAACCGTGTGCTTCCCTGCCGGAATCTGGAAATGGTGCAACGGAATGGTAACGGACATCCAGTAGGTTGAAGTGTTTTGTTTAAGGCTCGATCGCGCCAGTCTCGGTCCGAATGATTCGTAAGAATTCTGAATGCTTCTTACGCGTTCTTCCATTCTCTCGTCTCGTCTGGCTTTTTGTGCAGTTTTGTGTATGCTTAAGCACGGCTTATAGATGTCCGGATAAGCAGCGGTTCGACCATGTCCCTGCTGTTGGCCATCCGGCCCTACCAAAGCTGCTGCTAATCCACGTACACGACGTTCTACTCGATCGCGCGGATCGTTCGAGTGAGCGAGAAACGATGGTACTGCTTCGTCCGAACGGTGGATTTGCATCTTCTTTTTGTGATATCCACCTCAAGTGTCGTGCCGTTCGGGGTGGGCGAACGGAAAAGCAACTTCTCGAAACGACATGTGATGTGGTCGATGATTTTATCTGTGCAAGCAAACCGATCGGATAATAGGGCTTGATGTAGCGTAATGGAGACTGACTGCCAGGGGAGACGGTTCGTATTGGTATCCTGTGATCAGATTTGTGTTTTGGTTGGAATTGCATCAACGTCAAGGGTAGGAAGGATTAGCCTAGAAATATTGGAGAACTGATCGATACGTTAAGAATGCAATGTTAAGAAGTTCAGTTAAGTGATATTGCAACTCCCAACTTGGAAGTAACGTATTAAAAGCGACGGAAGAAAAGGAAGCATCAAGGTATTACGAGCTAAGTAGCTTTACGATTCCAACCAGGATTGGGTATCAAATAAATTTCTTCCATCAAATAACTCACCTCGCCATGTGCTCCACGCAGTTCTCAAAAGTGAAACCAAACGAGTCTCCGATTATGGAGGATGAACTTAGGATTTGTGTTCAGCGTGGGCTACGGTAGATGAAGAAATCTGAATGAATGTTGATCAATTTTGATAGCAAAATAAAGTATCGACCACAACCTCACCTTACGTCATATCTCATATGCATGCATCCAAGGTTTGATGGTGCCTTATCGTATATCGGTCATATGTGAAAATTCTTTTGACAGTAGCATGAGACTTGCAACATTCGTCCACTATATTTGGGATATCTATCGGGCGGGTGCGTCTTGTCGGACGTAGTTTACAAGGTTTTGTTTCCTTGACGTTGACAGATAATTACCTAATCCAACACGTGGACGCACACAACCGGCGGGACAGATCCATCCACCCACCGTCTGGTTGAGTCTAGTCAGCGTGTGCTTAGAAGATGGTGTCGTCTCTCGGAAGACACCGTCCCCCATTCCACGCTTGTTTGGACGATCACATCCGATCCGTACGCGGTTAGACGAAGTTGGAGGAGTCTCGTTACCGGCCGTAACGATGTTTGTGCCCGTGTACGACACGCTCTTGTTGGCCAGCGTTTCTGCTTCTGTCTAACAGGTCGTTCCTTGTTGCGCGTGTCCGTCCATCGGTGGGATCGTGATGAATGAAACGAAACCAAGAATAAACTGTGCTTCTTGGAAAGGTGAGCGTGCGTATTATGAGAAGCAGTATATAGTGCAAACAAACACACCAACCATCCAGTGGAGATGTCGTCAGGCGACGGTTTGACATATACCGTCCGGGGTGGGTGTGACACTAATGGCATCTTCATCTTTGATAATGGATGAATCTTCTTCGCATGGGGTGGTAAGGAGCGTGGAACACTGCAGCTAGACGGATGGAAATAGGCTTACATCATGCCATCCTGGAGAAGCGTTATGGAGGACCGGCGAGAAATGAATGATCGCATGGTGAAAAGTTAAGAAGGAGCTAATCCCCACTGATGTGTGATTGTCGAGAGTAAAACAAGCAATATAGACAGTATTTCAACGAATAATGTCATGAAGAGGTTGATCTTTTAAAATCCTTACTCGTTCGGAATATGCACCAAATTTGAAACTTGAAGTTGATGTAAAAAAAGTAGATTCTTGCGACCTGTCTTGGACGTGTTCGAGAAGAAATAGTCCTCCAGTCTGTGGACTCTATTAACATAGTTATGCTTATAGTCATTTCGCAAAAAAATACAAAACTCGTACGATCAATTAATCACTGGTCGCATTTCACCTGTCGCCTTCGGGGAAGTGGTGGTCGCAGTGCCTCAGATAAGACTGCGGGCCAGGCTGAAACAGGTGAAGATTTCTGCATTCCACATAATTTGCTTACTTAACTGGGCGAGACGAGAGAGGCAAAATGTTAGCAAGAAAAGAAAGCTAGCAAAGCCCTGGATCAACCAGTTCTGCGGTTGTATAAATCGTAAATCAGGTTGAACAAGCCGAACGCAGCCGATATTTCTATATCTATTCCAGTTCGCGTAACCGGCAAAGTGATCGTGATCGCTTTCACGAGAAGCGATAGCTTAAACGCAACTTTCAAAAGGTGCCCCATTACAGCATGAAATGTTGCAAAGCTTTAGAATTTAAATGTGCCATTGTTCTGGCGTTCGAACTTCGCCCATCGATCTTCGCCCAATGGCCACGTCCAGGGATCGCGTGATGCATGGCGTGTCCACACTGTTACAGGCGCCATTTTATGTGTTGTTCGCAATGCTTCCGGCGGGGCGCATCATGCCTTCCATCGAACGGCATCTGTAATTATTTATTTCCCGTCAAGCATTCCTTCCCATGTTTTTCTGTGCCCCCAAACAACGCCGGGCCCATCTGGCTTGGATGGACAGTCAGTGGACAGCAGTTTTGGGACGTTTTTCATCAATCAGAGAACGGAAAGTAAACGAGCCTCGGAGAGGTGATGTCGATCGCGATATATTTTGTCGCAGAAGAGTATCAGCAAGGAAGAACACTCACACACATTTGTACACATAATTTCTTAACAAAAAAAATGGACGATGGTGTGACGCATACTTTCTCGTTTCTCGGAAATGAGCGGAAAATTTATGCTTCCCAAGGTAAGAACGGGGCAAACAGCAGCAGCCGCCGGTGGGAAACGATTTATGATGGCATCATGATCCCCTCGCGGTAATTTCGTGCCACTTTCCTTACCATCTTCGACCGTTTCGGCATTGCCCTGTTGTCTTGGGAAATGATTGAGTGGCGCAAGAGAGCAAGAGAGAGAGATGGAGCTAAAGGGAAAAAGGGCCAGACTAGACAGGGAGATTTGGTGAACCACAAGGAAGACTGCTAGAAGCAGAAAGAAACTAACGATCAACAGAAAAGCAGCACACAGCACTCATCTTAAGGATGGTCATCTTCACCTGTGCCTTGCGCCTCTGCGCCCGAGCCCTGAGAGCACGATTTAACGAGGTCCGGTCAATCGGACCCGATCATCGACGTCAGCCCTTTACCGGACACATATACACGCAGCGTTGAATACCCCGGCGGGGCCAAGAATTTTGAGCACCTCGCAACCCCGCGGTGGACACACAATCCACCTCCCCCCACACCCACCGTGTTTTCGAGGGTTGATGCGATGTGTGCGCTGTTTTTTTTTTGCGCTGCTCCACCTCTAGTTGGATTCCTTTCTTTTCGCATTCGCCACGCGATCGCACGGGGTGCAGTTTTGGAACGGCGGCATCCAGTACAGCAGCATCCAATCGCTCGTGGATGAAATCAAAGATACAACGAGAAAGAGAGAAACACACACACACAAGAGGAGCTGTTGCCGAATACCGTCCAAACATCGATCCGATCGCTCGCTCGGACGTAATAAAGCTCTGTGGTTACGGTTACGGAACGGAGGGAAAGCAGCGAGGAAATGAAACAGCACACAACAAGCCGAAAGAAGCAAACGCTTAAAATCCCGAAAATGATGCTGGTTCTCGGTTGGGGTTCTCATCGAAAGCTCATCATTGTTGGCCAAAAAGAACCGAAATGGTCCTGTCGTTTAATAAGTGTTTTTCTTGTTCTTCTTCGCACTTGGACTTGGAGCTGAGATGATTGCCAGGGTGGTAGAGGGAGGGCGGGGGGGGGGGCGAGGTGCTGGTGATGATTTTTTTCCCCCGTACCTCAACAGGGATGATTTTCCTAAATTGACTTCTATTGACCGCCCCCTACTGCATCGTTTAAAGCCTCTTGACGAAAGAACTCTCGAGGTGGTTAAAGATGTAATTCCCAGTGTCCGGGATAATGGTTCGAGTTTTCCATCCCATACCGGCTGGGGTTTAAGGTAAAAAGGGGCAGAAGCACTGATTTTTGCGTTTGTTTTCAAATAATTGCTTAATATTATTGATGAAAATAAATAAATAAATTTATTTTATGTGATTTTATTGGAATAGAACAATTGAATATTTGGATATTGGGAAGTTTATAATCTTTGGAGGTTAGAAAATGTTATTATAATGTTGTGTGTATCCGAGTATCTAGGTTGAAATGTCTTCCTTATCCCAGTCTTCCACACAAAGCTCTCTTTTGTTTCCCTGAAGGCAAACTAAATCTTTCGGAAAAATTAATTCAACTTTACAGTGAACTTATAGTAGGAACATCTTCGAATTCGCGGCATAACGACCAGACCGTTCATCAGGGTTAAGACATTAATGTAAGACTTACTGGTGGATTTCCCTATTTTTATGGCGTTTATTTTATCACGTACATTATGGGGTTCATAATTGATAATGGCCCTGTTTAGTATTTCATTCGAAAAGCAAACAAATACCAAAAATTATGTATTATAATGTGTTGTCTCATATGGGTAGTCATTATTTTTGCATTCTCTGTCGGTAACAACGTTCAGGGGTGGTTCTAGCTCCGTTTTCCCTTCGATGTGGAACCTTGCGCAACAGCCGAACACTAACTGGACTCTCAAGTAGGAATTTAACTCTTGAGCAAAGCTCGATGGGCAAAGCTTCAATGATCTTCAAAATAAGGCATGAAGAATCGTGTATGGCAGTATGATGAAAAGTGATTTTTTGTTCAAAAAAAGATGAAGTATTACAAAAAATCTCCACACACTGACGTGGATGCTACGATGTATGTGCCTTTGTTCGGCGTACTCAATGTTCTACTAATTCTTCGAAATCGCCCAAAAAGTGTAAAGGATTAAATTTACGTGTTTTTGTAAATATTATACTTATCACGCTGCCACCACCAGCCGTCGTGTTTGATTGCAGTCAACACGGGTTAAGGAACAGAGAAGATTTGTACGGTCGATATTTAATAAAGGATCCTATTAAATGGCGTCCGTTGCGTTGTGCGTGATTGATGAGCGGTTTACGGGTTTAATTGGCGCAAGTTTAGCTTCTGGTTCTGTGGCGGCACTCCGGCCATTCTGCGCGAGAACCGTAACGCGTCCTCACGCGTCCGCGAGAAACCACACTTTGCAGGAGAAAAGTATGAAAGAGGATCAAATTTAATGCCTGTTGTAAAGTTGGCCAGTTTTGAATTTGCTTTAACGGTCGCATACTAGAAATACGATGCGATTTTTTGCCACATTTGTGGTCAACCTTTTTGAGCTGGAAATGAATTCTTCGAAAAATTCCGCTGACCATTGTGAATGGGATTGCCGATGGCCCAGACAGCATCATTAGCCACGATCCGCACATTAGGCGTCTCATGTTACCACGGTTTCAACTGAGAGTGATTTTCTCTCCGCCGTACAGCCGTTCTGGGGATGACTTTGAACGCCAAACGTCATGTCGTTTTTTCCATATGAAGGTGAAGCCCATTGGGAATGGCTGTAACTAGCACGACGCAAGGTTTCACGCTCAGCCAGAAATTAATGCGTATTTTTAATAAATCCCTAAATAGCAATGAAACAGCAGGTAATTTTAAATTTTCCCGATGCTATCAGGTTCGTCAGGGCAGTAGTTTGCATTCGGCCGTCCGTTTATTTTCTAATATGAATCATCAGGCGTACGAATTTGGCGAATAAAAACCGGTCACGTTCCTGCAGCGGGCCCGTTTATCGCCAAGCGACAACTTGATCCTTCCAGCATCTAATCAGGTGGTGTCACCGTGTCCGCTCGGTGTTTGCAGCCGGGCGGCAGCGCGATGCGTAGTGAGACGTGGGTCGTAAAGTATACATGTTTATTGACATCTTCCCCTCCATCGAGAGCGACAAGGGCGACCAGGGCAAAAGCATGCAGTGTGCCGCTGGTCGCGTTGGCAAATTCTTATTCCCAAGGTTTTTTTTGTTTCTTATTCCGCTTCGTTTAGTGTTTTAGCATCGACTTAAGGCCTAACGGTGTGCGGTCCTGCCAATGAGATACCTGTGCACGTATTAATCTCGAACCGTGTGCTCCCTACCCGATGCGCCTATATCCTTTTATCGTAAATTATACAACTTTATGATCGACTGCGGTCCGTCCGGCAAAATGAACGTTTGCGGGAAAAAGGAAGGGATAGAGAAAGAGAGCGTCGGCATAATTCATCAACATCAACATTGTTGCGCATATTGTGTAAGGTGTGGATTATCCATCACGTTCAGTTGCAATTGCGGTAGCGGGCGCATCAGTTTCCACAGGAACGAATCCGAACGGCGCCCATACATGATCCTCGCCGACGGGGGAAATAATACCCCCGGTGGGGGAGTAAAAGAAAACTCTTCAATGTTTCTCCTGTTTGCTTTGTTTTTTTTTGTCGCTGTGATGTCAGCACAACCAGAAGGAGGCCGTAGAATGCAATCCGTTTCGGTTCGTAAACTCGGTTTCCGAACGTTTCCAGTTTACAGCTCTGGCCGGCATGATACACGGGATACGTAAACAACAACGTGCCTTGAACGGACGTGCCAAATGGATGGAATTCTAACGAAGCAAAGACGGCAATAAGAAACAAAAAAATAAAAAAAAACAAGCGACACCAGCGACTGGGTCCATAAAAATGACACTACTTTGCAAAATGTTAATCATTTTAATGACGGATTTCGTTACGGTGCGATGGTAGTTTGGGCAGTTCCGGCATGTTATATGCTCCGTGTTTTGCGTGAGGGCCGGATGAGAAGGAGTGACCGTTTTCATGGTTAGTTTGTGCTTGCGAACATTGAATTGAAAGTGTTTGTTAGTTTTTGGTTGGTTGAAACATCTATTTTTGGTCATTAAAGTTATGAGCTTCACGATCTTTTTCTTATCGTGTTGAAACAAATCCCAAAAAGATATTAAATATTGATTTGTGAAGACTGCTGTACAGGACATTAGAATCTGCTGGTTTCGGAGTTGCGTCATGAAGCTATTCTTAGACATCTGGACATAGTAACCTTGAGCATTGGTTGAATATCGACATTTTGACTTGATATTCCCACTAAATAGATCCGATCTTCAACTCCACAAAATACTCACTCTGATGATCGGTTTTTAGTCTGCTCGCTGGACGAAACTGTCCACTGCTGGACGAAATATTCATTAGCCTATTTTTTGGCCATGCTAGATCCTGTATTTCACCTTGAAGCTGATATGAAATTATTCAACCACAGTTACTATCTGTCAATCGTTATGAATAAGTTATGGCACCGATTGATACACCCAAAACCTAACCAAAAACAATTTACTTGATAATCAATGCATAATTTTTCCCCCCGCTGGCCCAAAGATCCCTATCGTCGATAATTGGTGCCATTGAATCGTGAATGCCAACATTCAGCATAATGAACCCCTCCCACCCCCCCATCAATATTCGGCACCCCGTTTGAGCGGGGTCGGTCTTTAGATAAACATCTACCGCAATCTACGGAACCCGGCGTTCGTGCCTGACTACGCCGGGCTGCGACATAAAGGCGGCTAATTAAAAATGCAACTCCAGCGCTAGTGGACGTGACTGCGGCGACAAGATAGCCCCGTCGGCCGGCAACACAGTCGGAACACCAGTCTGATTGGTGTTGCAGCTGTCGGGGTGAAGGTGGCACAGGTCACCTGGAACCGCGGGGTTAGAACCTTTTGAAGCTTTAATGAAGCGCCGAAAATCAACCGCGCGCCGAAGGGTGAAGAAAATCTCGCACTCTTATCCGCCCGGCGGATCTGTGGTTGGCAAAGTTTCTGCGGCACCACCGTACGAAAACGACCCGGTTGTACAGATAATACACATCCATATCAATTTACGGCGCCGTTTCGGCGATGAGATTTGGGAAGGTGTGAATGTGAGCTGGAACTATGGGTACGGTACGGTACGGTCGGATTGATTTATGATGCACCTGTTGTTGCTGTTGAGTTGGGGGTGTGTAATACAAATCGGGTGGTGGGTTCACTGTTTTTTTCTTCGTCTCCTTTGTTATGAGTCCCGCTGACCTTTTGCGTGAATGCCGGCGGGATTTGGCGGGAAGCGTGTGTGTGAAGATAAGGTGAAGTGCGTTACGCACCGTTGGAGCATTGCAGAGGTTCACACTTATTATGGCCCACCCCACACGAACCCGACAATGGCGCTTCGGTGGCGATAAACCTCCAGAATTCACCCCCCCCCCATCTCCCTTGATACACAATTTCTACTATCTTTCTTTCTCACTCGCTGGTGTTTTTTTTGCTCTTCTTTGCAGATAAGTGAACCACCAGCCACCAACCGGCACCGGTAGCATCCACGCGCGAAAAAGGTATGTACGCGCGTATCATTTTACTACCTTCGTTCGCTGTTGGGCGTTAGAAACAAACGGGGTGACATAACTTATGCGAAGTAATTCCGCCCGCGAACACTTATCACACCGAACCGGGCCGCGTGTGGAAGGATCGCTATATATGTCTCTCGGTAGTATCCTAATTACTGGTGCCTATTTGCTATCCGATTTATCTCATTAGCAAACTCGGAATCTGGCCGTTTGCGTGGCGTAAAAGGGTACGTTACGGTGGCTCGGTAGCGGCACTAGAATGACTAATTTTCTTTACATTTCATTAAGCCCCAGCGTATCCTGGGTACTGTTTGTCTGATGCTGGGCAAACACGGGCAAACCACAGGCAGAGACCGTTGTTTGAGACTTCTCGGCGGACGGTTGTTACATGGCAATACTTTGTTGCCGCTAGAACAAGTCCCCATAAATTAAGGTACTCGTGCGTTTTGGTTTCGCCTTGAAATTCCCTTGACTTCCTTCTGCTGGCTCCAGGCCAGGTAAGTCTTTCGAAAACCCAACCCCTCCCCCGTTTTATCCTGCCGGGTTTTGTACGATAAGTCGTAAACAGTGGAACACATCTCCGGGAAACATACGGGAAGAATCAATAAACTAACGCCACCTGTCTCTCGGTTCGGTGTTGTGTATCGTTTGGTGGGCACACACACACACTGGATAACTCCGGCCCAGAAGTTACCAGTTACCAGATATTTTCTCAATCGTATTATTGTTCAAACAAAAACGGTACGGTATGGTGGTCTTGCGCGCGAAGATAGCAGGTTTGTCCAAGTTCCCCGGTTGCATCACCAACCGTCAAGTTGCGCGCAGGTTCCAACGTAAACTCCCATATGTCTCCGCGCCGGGTGTCTAGTACTGGCAGTGTCGTTTGTTTGTTTCTTGTTAGCTATTCTGGTTAACACCGGAGAGATGATCTACCCGTTACTAATGTTGGGGGTTTGGTTGAGTTTTCTCTTTTGTTGTTCTTCTTTCCATTCGTGCACCACAAATCCCATCAACACGCAGAGACGGCAACTGACGCCCCTACGAATGTCCCACACGTCCCCGGGTGCGGACGTGGACCGTCGAGTTGTCCAGCGTAGCAGCTTCCAAAACGAAGAAAAAAAAAACCAGGGGTCAGGTTTCGTTGGTGTGTTCCGACTCCAATGCCGACTCGCACTAATTGACAGCGCGGTATAAGGTAGCGGGTAGTGTATGGAGGGATGGGGTATGGTGATGTTTATTTTAAAAATTGGTGGCGTACATAATATACATATATCAATCAGTAGTCACGTCAAGCGCGTCAGCATCCAGTGAAGAAGTTGGTCGCACCCAAACGCAACCAGTAAGTTTATGCTCATGACTTCCTCTGAAGTCGGCAGAGTCTTGCGCTCTGGGAATGTCTATATTGGCCGAGACTAGTTAGAGATACGATATCTTCGATCTTTAGTTTGTGGACATCGAGTGAGTGCGGGAGTACTCACTTCTCGAACTTCTTGAACTTCGAGAGGGCTGCTCAATAAATGAATTTTTATTACAACAACCTACGATACAAAAAGCTGAAAAAAACTCGCTCTTAATTAAGCAATGTTTGACATCCACGCGATTAAACAGTGTACATCGCAATAAGATCACCATACTTGGCATAGCATCGAGTGATCGAGAATTGGAATCGATCTCTTACATAAGCCCAAACTAGGTACATTAAGCGAACACGAACCATCACTTGGGGGCGAGAATGGGGCAATATTACCAAAAATGGGTCGTCACTTTCTATTTTTGTGTGTGAAGAATTTCGTCCCACAAAAAGCCAACAAAAAAAAAACGAAACCCCACTCCCAAAGCGCCGTGGGTGGTTGGAAGACATCTTGTGGTGAAGTTTCGTGAAAGTGTGTAATTGCTCCTGCGGTGCTCACCGTTGTGGTATTGGTAACAAATAAACAACCACCCCGAAAAACACTTGTCCACCGGGGACTGGCTGCTGTATGAGACCAAAATTCATCGTTTCCGGCTTCGGTTAGCATCCTCAAGTGGCGTCGCCGAATCCACGTGATGTTCGTGCGTATTTCGATTTCGACTTGTGTCACGCACATTTTTTTTCCTCTCCGCTTGCGCAACGTACCTGGGTGTTCTTGGCGCCCCCTCTGGTCTCCGTTTTGAATGCGTTAATTTGATGCGCACGCGTGTGTTCTTGCGGTACCAACGGTACGATGAGCACGTGCCCGTGGAACACACCGCTTCCGGTATGGATGAACGATCCTCATCGCTTCCGGTGGATGACATCTATTTTCCCTTTCACCAGAGAAATGTCTGTGACGCTGGGTAGCGCTGCCCGTCCCTCACAGGAAGTGTGCCGTGTCGTATAGTTGTGTATTTTTTCTGGGTGGTCTGGCGAGAGAAGAAAATTGATAGGTTTCGTTTTGGGCCAAAACCCGGTTCCTTCCAATTAGACCACTTGAGTCCACCCAGGGGGGGCACGACAAAGCTGGAAGCTGCTACGGAAGTGAGTTCTATTAATCAGCTAATAATCAAACCCCTTCATCCATTGTTCCCTCCGGTGGATGGGAGTTACTGTTGCTGGGAACACCTCAGTTCCAGTTCCAGTGGCGCCAGTCAATGACGAACGAGATATCATCCATCCAGCATAAAAGCGTCCGTACATCGAAGAATGCCGAAACACACATGTCTATCTGTCTGGATGCAGATAGAGAGAGGAACGAGTGCCACTGTACAACAGCAAGCATTACGAGCCCCACGTTGCACGATGCGATTAGCTCGAACCCCGAAACTGATAAGCGGCCGACGGTTTTTTAATTGAAACCACTGCCAATCAATTGTCGCAACACCGTTCAAGGCGCAGGTGACTTTCGGTTCTTCCGGCACAGGATTACAAGTGGGGCGCTACGCACTGTCGGACGTGTGTGTGTGTTTTGGCGTGTTCTCGTGTATCAAGCTTTGTCGATGTTCGAACCGGTTATCGCATTCGAGATGTACTGCTTCGTAACGTGTCGTTACTGCTGCCCGTTACCTTATCAGCAGTTCTCCCGCGTTTCGTGTTTCGGGTGACAAACGGGGACGCCATCGCTGGCACACCTAGCGATGCTGGATGCTCTGATTGATTTCTCGACCAACTCGGGCACCGCTCGCACCCGGGCACCGTTAAGTCCTGTGGCGTTTGAGATCCCGGTGCACTTATCCTTTTATGGAACGTTGCTCGTAACGACCGGTAATTAGCCTAACCCTTGGGTCGACGTTCGTCAGCTCGATGCGATCCGATGGCCACTCTACGGTCCGTACACTTTTCGCAATAAAAAGAAGCTTCGTTTTCGTTAGGAAACAGTTTCCTGTGCGAGACTCCATTTCGTTTGTTTGCTTCGGTAGCAAATCAGTGAACAATGAGCCGTTCCCATGGTGGAAGGTTTTTTTTGTTGCTCTCAGAATTTTCTGTTCCTGTCCGAGATAAACTTAGATTCGCATAAAACCCCCTCTTTTCTCGCCCTGCCGTATGTGTGGAATGTAATGAAACAACACGATAAATGGGGATCTCCTTCGGGCAGGGAACAGAACTACGGGGTTGGAATGGATGACACCGGGCGCCTCGTAAATGTCACGTAATTATCATTAACCCGGCGGACAAGAAATGGCACAATAAGAGGCAGCTTGTAATTGTCGCTTCCAGCAAAGAAGAAAAAAAAGCAACCGCCTGCAACAGTAGCGAAAAGAAGCGGAATCTCAACAAGCAGACAGTTGTAATGGAAAATGGAGTTGGAGCTCAAAGTTGTTCTGCTCTTTCCCGCTGCTGGAGTGGTCCTAAAGGGATGTATGGAGAGTTTTGAAGTATGCTCCACAGATTAACACGCATAAGATTGGGTTTTGTTGCTTTGCTTTTGCAAGACAATTTCTGGACCTGAACAACCTTCCCATTTCGGTGTCCGGGTTATGCTTAGCAAACGCACATTTGATCGTAACCGAATGCATTTAGACGACAGGTTCGCTGGAACCGGAATTGTCTGGGGTCCCAATCCCAAAGTAACAGAAGTCATTCATTCCACCAGCAATCACAAGCGTACGCATCGAAATGCTGCCGTATTCCGGTTGTGGAATTTTGGTGCAAAATCCCAAGGAAACCGACGAGAAAAAACAACACTATCTTCCTGTTGCGGAAAGCCTCCGTAAGCCATCCTCCTGCCGGGCTGGTAGGACACTTTGTATTCCAGAAGCATTTTCGGTCTGGAGCGGTGGTTTTTTTTTTATTTTCGTTGTTCGCTCCGCGTTCTTCGAAAACTGTTGACCATCCGACACCGGTGCCAACCGTTTCCAGTGATGGTGAGGTTGGTGACGTTTACTATTCAACTTCTTGTTCATTCTCAAATGCAGAATCAATGTTACCCGGCCTGGAAAAAGCCTTGGGAGAACGGGGGTATGTGAAGGGAGGAGCAGGATGGGCAACAAGTTCGTGAGAAAATTTCCAAAATTTCCAAAACCCTGGCTAAGGCCAAACGGGGAGAAGCAAAGTGTAAACAGTTTGTATGATGTTGGGGAGTTGTTTTTTTTTCGTCTGTGTGTTGGTTTCGTGCATGAAAACTCCATCGGTACGGCTGCATCCAGCATTTCACTCTGGTTGAACCCTGGCGGCAGTACAACGAATTTCCATCGATAAACGGGGAGCGATTGTTCGGGGTCCAGCTGGCAACCGGAGACGGTTCCAGCAAAGTTTACCCTTCCCCCCTCGTCTTCCACTTTCTGCTCCTTCTTCTTCTGCTGTCTCTCAAAAAAAAAAACGAAAACCAACGATGGAAAATAAAACACGAACCACTCGAAACGTGCTGCAATGGAAATGATGCATTTCGGCCCTGGCGCATCACCGTGTCCCCGAAATGTGTGCACGCTCATTATTGTACGGTTTGGCGGGACAAACTCCATTTTGGTGTTTTGTTTTTTGTTGTTGGTTCGTTTGGTTTTTCTTCAACTACGACTGATGATGGTAATTACTCGCAGTGAAAATGTCGGAAAATTGGGTATGAATTTTAATGCAATTTCATCGAACTTTGGCACGTTGGCTGAATACTAATACGCCCCCCCCCCCCCCACCCCCCCCCCCCTTGTCCGAAGGGATGCTGTTTCTGTTGTTGTTGTTTTGTTTGTTTTCGTTGGCCCAAAGTGTCCGTGACTTAAGATTACACATCCTCAGCCGAAAAGAAATCGCGATCGCGATGTATGATTGAATGGAATGTTATTTTCCTTTCGCGACACGATTACTGCGACGTGCGCTGAATGTCCAATCCAATGTTGTGCTTGAGGTAATGCGCGGCTACTGTACAGTATTTGCGTGATTTTTACACCTGAAGGTGCTTCATTTTTTTCTCCCCCATTTGGCCCATTCGGCCCAGACGGTCCCGGCTTTTCGTGCTCGTACACCTTCAGCTATGGGAGGGGACGGTTAGAAATGTCCCGGCCGCTGCGTCTGCTAGCTGCTAAAAATATAATTTATTGAACTGTCCCATTTTGACACACGCTTTCAAAACACGACCCATCACCCCGTTTCGTGTGCTCGTGTGAGTGTGCGAGTGTGTGTTGTTATTTCCATCGCCCTGCTGAGAGTGCATGTGGGGTAATTCTAACCCAAACCGAACTGCGGGACCGGCGATTCGGATTTGGTAGAAGGATTTGGCAGAAGGTAGGGTAGGGGAGGACATTAAGGGGTCCACCCTCAATAAAAAAAGGCCTACGCATCTCGAAAGTTGCCACCGGGCGGCGCGGTGGCAGATAGCAGAGCGCAACTAAATAAGATGTTTTGCTCTCGGACACCCCAAACAAGCGGAAGCGGTTCGTCCGGATCCGACTCCAGCTCGCTGCGGTGGAAATGATTAATTCTTGACCTGGATTTTAAAAAACCCACTCCCTGGCCGTCCGCATTGCCAGCTTTAACCGTGGGTTACCACCCGTTACCATCACTCGCACGTTGCATACGGTGCGGGTGGGATTAGATAAGGTGCAGCGTGCAGGGCCATCTTCAACTCATCCAACCTTAAAGCGGGCCACATTTGGGGCGCGCCGTTGGTAGGGGGCGGGAGGCAACCATCTTGCAAAACCGGGGTCTTACGTGCGCAACCACCCGGAATGACGGCGTCGGGGTTGACAAACCGGAATCAAACATTTGCATCCGTTGGGAAGGGTTTTCCCTCCAGCCGCTTTGTTTGTCATCGTCGTCATGCGGTGTCATTTCGTCAGCAGTTGCATGCGGTAGTGTTCGGGTTGCTGTTTTCTTTTCTGTTTTTTTTTTTTTTGGTGGGCGATATGGCGACCGGGACTCGGTGTGTGCTCGGTGTGGGGTAACATTTTCCTATCCACCTTTGTGGACAGTAGGAACGAAAGGAACAGAATTTTTTAGCTGAATTTTCTTACAGTTATTAACAAAAATCATGCTTTAGTCAAATTAAACAACCAAAACTGTAGTGCAGTTATTATTCCGGTGCGTTGGTTATACACCCCCCTAAAGGTATGCAATAAAAGACGCAATATGTTTAAGCTTACCTTTTAGACCCTTAATAAGCAAATTGCATACTTTTGGGCGTTTAGAGATCATTTGGCGGTGAAGTCACTATGCCACTATACAGTTGATTCTTTATAAGTTCATACCATCATCAAACAGCTGGCACATTATAGCTGTAACTCAAATGTTCAGCCGACCAATGCCGTTTTCCCCACAGTGCACTGGGTGGCCCAAGAACACCCACATCGGCAGTTGGTTGAAATCTTTTTTTTTTCGCTTTCACCCCTCTTCCCTTCGCTCCCTTCGCCTCTTCTATCACCTTCACCACCAACACACGCTTCGCTTCAGGTGAGCTAGAAAACGAAAGCAAACGACCGAATGGAAAGGTATCAGGGCGTCGTTGTACACCTTTGGCCCACGACGACAGACAGCCGTATGTGTGTGCCACCTGAAGATGCCAGAATCGAAGGCACGGGTATGGGCATTTTGAAAGAAGCAGCTATTTTTGTGACAGTATTTCTGCTCCCACCCACACCAAGCCATAACAGTCGCGGTGCAACTGCATATGCATCGCGGCGGGAACAGCAGTGCAAATGAAAATGAGTTGCACCTTCCGGGGACCGGATTTTCATTTCCATTTTGCAAATCCAAACAGGGGAAAATGATGCAGTCCTTCGTTACGTTCGTGTACTAGCGGGCTAGCGGGACGTATCTTTCGTGGCGCGGCTAAGGTGCATGGTAAGCGTGGTAAGAATTTAGAACGGCGCACTGATGGAACTGCATTCTCACTTTCGCCCGCTTCGCCGTTCCCAGTTTGTCGAGCAGAACTTTGTGGAGCATATATTTCACCACTGTCCTTCCCCGTACCGCTCTGCACCTTGCTAAATCCAACGTTCAAATACGACACGGTGTGCCTAATGTGTGCAGGTGGATACAGCAAAATATGACATTCATTTTCTGACGAATGTACGCCAACATTCGATACAAGGACTTCACCGTCCCGGCCGTGCTCGGGTTGGGTTCGGGGGATTGGCGAGTGACGGTAGTTTTTGTTTGTTTGTTTCCCCAGAATAAAAGGGAAAACGGAATGTAAATAGTGCTGAATGGAGTTTCCCCAGGTGAAAGAGTAATGGGATGAACCGGTCGGAGGACGTCCCAGTTTCGGAATTTTCAACAGTGAAATATGGAACACAGCTAGTCAGTGGCTTTAGGGAAATTGGAAAATACCACATCCTTTTGTTTTTTTTTTCTACTCTCGTGTAATGTTTTGCCTGCCCCTGTACTTACCTGTTGTCGCTAAGCTGGGCTTCGTTATTCAATCGTCCGACATGGTGTAACATTCGGTCGATAGAAGACCGCGACCGGGGGTAGGGTAGGTTATGTTAAATTTCGCACAACAAAACTATGCTAAGAAGCGGAACATTAGAATATTCCAAGCATCTGATCATGTAACAGCTGGCGAAGGGCGAAGGGACGTTTCTACCTTTTGATTCGGGGAATGAACGACATCTTATTGTTAGAAGCACAGCACGCGGTGCTACTGCAGGATGATGTAAACGGACAGGTATGGGTTGGTACAGTATGACACCGGCTTTTCCTGGCCTTCTGGGAAGATGATTAAGATGTACGGAAGTGATTCAGTTTACACGGGATGGTAAATAGTGCATGATTTCATCCAAATTCTAAGGAAGATTTACGGAAGATCACGTGCTGAGTAGAAAGCTATAAATATGGGTTATATTTTTGGGCGTGGGTTATATTTTTTGATATTCTTTTATGTTTTATATGGGAAACTCATGACGAATGGCCTGAATCTATCTAGTGTTACACAATTAATATTTATATTATCACAAAAGACAGTGTCTATGGTCCTTTCGTGACACTTTATTAATACGTGGAGTTGGTTTGATATTTTCTCAATTTTTCTAGCAGCAAAGAAGTCAAAAAAAGGAATTGATGACACCTGTGGTCACTTTTGTACCACTTAATTCTCGAACAATTAATTGTTGTGAAAATAATTTGTTACGATTCCATAATCGATTACAGCCACAGATGCCGTGCTCTTCTCTTACGAGCGAACCTTCCTCACGTGGGTGGTCGCCCACTTCCGCCTTCGCACCAAACGCATGACAAATGTCATCCGACGACCCTTGGGATGCCCTTTTCCGGCATCATCGGTTTCGATCGGTTACGGTAAATTCTGGTGCCGGTGCTGACGGTGGTAGATAATCTAATTAGATTTACCACTAATGACCATTTCCCTACTTTGGCGACCGTTCCAGATCAGCCGCTTTGGTGGTTCGCTCGCTCGTGCGACTGGTACGCGGAATGCGGACACGTGTGAAGATCTCGTTTTTGTTCCATTTTTACCAATACTCCAACAGGAATTAGAGGGGGAAAAAACACAACAAATCGAACGAGCTGATCACCGCAACAAGTGGTGCTAATTTACCATTCGAGTCGCTTTTCGATACGATTTGGATGCGAGAAATCGCTGCTGACATACGTCTGTCAAGACCTCCCAGGCGGCCACTCGCCCGAATTCGATTTGTTTTAACCCCCCCCCCCCCCCCCCCCCCCTCTTGCTGTGCTACTTGAGGGAGATAAAGTTTCGGCCGATGAAGCAACAGTGGCACGGCTGAGTAAACATTTATCCGGCGTTCCGACTGTGAAAAAAGTTGAACACAAAACATAAGAAAATGTTGATGACATAGTGTGCTGCAAAAATTGCACATTACCGCGCGATGAGCGCGCGTTGTGATCGTGCTCGATCGTGCGGTTTTGTTAACAACAACAACTCGCAACCAACGTGTCCAGAGTGTTCCGCAAACATTGCGTCCACCAACGTGGAGTGGGATTGCCGCCGTTCTTTAAGCTTCCACACTTGACACATATTTAATAGGCCGCATAAATCATACCAAATGGCGGTTTAGAGTCGACCACTTGTTTGGGGTTGTCGACGTGTTTAAATTGCGTCATCGTGTTCTAGAATGGGGAGGGACCCGGGGCCATGGGGCGGACTTGTATGGGAGATAATGCATCACCGCGTGCGGGAGCATCTTTCCCATTCGGAAGGGTGGGTCGTTAAAAGTCGACGATCCTCCCCCTCTCCCCCTGGCGGATCAGCACAGTTGAGAAAACATTTGTCGACTTTCGACAAAAAGTTAGCGCCACTAGGATGGAGAGAAATTTGCAACATGATTTGTTGTGATCCGACACTATTTATGGGACTTCTCAATTGGGCCACTTGTGCGTTACTCAAACTCCGTGGCAAATCGATGGCGGTGGGCGTTGTTTAGAATTGGTGGTCGAAACCGGTCGTCCTTGAGCTGTAAATCTGTACCAAATCAGAACGTTTATTTGCGATTATGAAGTGATGGTGCCCCCCCACCATGTCCGTACAGGGGAAGCCTCGCGCAAACGAGCGTTCCAGATGCGAACAGGTCTTTCCATTAAGGGTTCGCATTTGAGCGATGAATGCTCCCATCTGTTTGGGTGGTGCGAAGAGTGCGAACAACATCCGCGTCCGCGACAACTCGGTGTCATCATTGGAGCTCACTTGGGAATGCTAGTGAATTTGGCCGATTTTTTTTTCTGTGACATTGTTATGATCATTTTATTCATCATTTCTTATTCATGCCACCATCGCTTAGGTCTCCGAGCGACCAAACGGGCCAGCAGATTATTTGCAAACATTAACCAACGGAAATGAAATGTCTCTCGCTTGCGGTGTAGAATTTACCGCCCCATCCTCAGCAAACAAATGGCTTCATTACACGGCCACACGATAAACGGAGCGGGGCTGTTTGGGTGGAGTGGTGAAGCGTTTTATAGAATTATTGCTCTATGGCGCCCTGGTGTGTGTGCGCGGCCTCATTAACTTTTCGCTGGTGCGTAAAAAAAAATGCAAGATTGAAGCCCAGTCCGTTCCAGTCCATATTCCATTCATTACCTGAAGAAATGGCTTCCCGGTCCGACCGAACCGACCGCATTGCGGGGCAACCGGCCCGAAGGATGTTGGACGTAAAGATGACGATTAACGATGCCTTTTGAAAGCTTTCCCTCAAAAATGTCCTAAAGGGTGTGCTGCAAAAAAAAAACGGAAGAACCCAACACGAGAATTCGCTAAAGTTCCTCCACATCCGAATCCCCCAAAATTGGCACCGTTGGTTTCAGGTGGAGATTCAGGTGGGAATGATGATGTACTTTTTTTTTTGGTTCGGCTTGCGTTCTTTTGTGATTTTTATTGAGATGTTGGGTCAGTTTTGGGAGTGTTCCCGTAGTAAAAGGTACTTTAAGCTGCTGCGGAGGAGTATCGTTTTATAGACCACAAATTTTAATGAGGCCAGCTGGGTAGGAATGGAATGGTTTAATGGTACAGAGAGACCATACAGAGCAGAGAATTATGGAGTGGAGTGTAAAGGTTGCGATGGGGTTTAGATTGTGCTAAAAATGATATAATAATCATAATTTTTGTAATTTCAACAGTGTTCAGTGTTCAGGTGGAAGAAACAGTAACGGCCAGAAAAAGGTTCGCTAGGTGTGAGGGTTTTTTCACTAGTGTAGCGAAAATAAACTCATGAATCTGAATCTTTGAATCGAATGAATGAATCTGAATGTCTATTCAAAAGATTAATGAATTGTTCAAGATCTCTATTCAAAAGATTCATGAATCGTTCAAGATTATTGACGTCCAAGGAGCTTGTCTGATAAGAACCTGTCTGTGAGGATTCGTCAATCTTTTGAGAGTCGATTCCTGATTTGAGTGACTCCCCGCTATAGATTCATATGAAAGACTCTTCCTATAGGATTCATTGAGCATAACACTATTTTAGACTGGATGTTCATTTCTTTCTATCTTTATACTTACTTACTTATCCGGCGTTAAAAACGCTCCACAATCTTGACCTGCTGCAGAAGTCCGCTCATGGTCGAGCTCTGTCATCAGCCAATTGTTTATCCCGTTCAACGCCATTACCTTATCTCAAGTTTTTGGGTTGACGCTACGCCTCCTCTGTTCATACGTGCTGGATCCTCCGGTGTTGTTTTCATGACGTGACCAACCCACCGGGTGGTGGCGAGTCAAGTTCACTGTACGACAGCTCGTAGAGCTCGTCATTATAGGGGCTTCTTCATTGTCCTTCCACACATAAGAGACCAAAAATCCTTCTGAGCATCTTCCTATCGAAACTAAGAGGGTTTCGTCTGTTTTGGACAAATTCCGTGTCTCAGAGGCCAATGTAAATTCTATATACTCCCTAGTAGTTCTTTATACTCCCAGCCTTGTTTGTTGCGACAGGTGTTTTGAGTGGAGAAGTTTCCACATACTGTAGACAAGACCTTTCTATCTTCTGATTAAGGAAAAAAAGGTAATTTAGTAATGTTCGTAAGAAACGGAAAATTTCGGCTTTTGAATATTTTTATAATAATTCAACGGTTTTACCCTCGTTTGTTTACTCATCAATTTTAGAACTTCCGCATGTTTATGTGCAGGAAGAAAATGCAACTATTGTTGACCACCAACAACTTACTACTGCATGTAGCAACCGAAAACTTTAACGTCCACGTCGCTTATTTGGGCATTTTTTTCTAATCGGCACTGTAGAGCGGTACATTGTGCTGAAAGGATTTAGAGAAAGCATGTTGCAGCACTTTAGCACTTTTTGTTTGCCCTAACGAGAAGACCCCGTTTCAACCATTCGTAGCCATCAACTGCAACTAGCTCCCAAGTACAATGTCCGGTGCGGTCCGGCCAGCTTCGCCGCTCTTTCTTTTCGCGCGTCTTCTCACTTCCAATGTCAGTCTTTTCAACATAACGGTTATGATATTTCCGTGCCGTATGCTACTGATGCTGGTGCTGCTGCTGCTGCAGGCTGCCGGTGGCAACTTCGGATCGGTTGAAATTGAATTAAGAAGTGCAAGGCTCACTGCAATTTTACCGTGTTTGTCTTTCCTTGCGTTTCTGTTGCGATATGCACTCACCGGTGTTCTTTCGTGCCGAGAGCAGTGTGCACTAGCGGAAGCGAAGTTTATTTTACTGCTTTCCATTTATTCCATTTATCAATTGACTCGGGAGATGTGCGGGAGAAGCGCCCGGCCGTGTGTTGGTGTGTTGCACGTTCTTTGCCCGATGGTCCGAAGGGTTCGGGTTAGAGGAATTTAATTTTCCTAATGATTCGATTATAATCCGTTCGCGAGGAACCGCATGCATTTGGGGAAGAAAGCAATAATGGGAGGCTGTTGGACCTTACTGCTACCGCAGATGAGGCCTGTACCGGACAGAAGAGGCCTGTTGGTGTTAAGTGCGTTTTAGCGTGCATCAGGCAGACTCTAATCGTGGTGCTAACGTTGTGTGGAGCTCGGCGGGTCATCCAATAACGCTTAAGTGATTCTACACCGTGGCGGAAGAAGCACGGAAAAGGCAATGGGCATTATTTTTATTTATTTCGAAGTACCAAAGGATAGTCGTACCCCTTCGTAGCTATGCGATCGGTAAATAGTGTTTGAATTGCACTTTTTTTCTTCGCCTCGTCGCAACCGAAGCTGCATTTCAATCTTTATGCACGGATACTATCAGCGCGCGCAGTGGTGGTGGCTCTCATCTTCATTAATAAATTTTTATGGAGATGATAAAATTTTACGATCCACTCTCCATTCGCGCTTGCGGATGACGCGCTCAGCTGCACGTTTCGCTGCACTGGGCAGTGCACCGGACGTGTTACAGGTCAGTTGCCGCTATCGTGCACTATCGTGCGCTGTGCGTTTTATATAGCGCACGGTGGCGTTGGTTGTTTGCCGCAGAAGTAAGAATGCGCGCGAATTCCTGTTCATCCTTAATTGACTCTCATGTAGGTAAACATGTCATTGGCTTCTTGGTGGTATGATGAGATATCCGGATAAGATGCTCGCTCGGGTCGGGAGATTACAGCCAATTAGATTTCAAAATAAAAAGACAAGACAGAGAAAGTAGGAAGTCGGTCTGGAGACTCGATTTACTGAGCCTTTAATTTCGCCGCAGGCTCTGGCGCTCTCGGTGAGGTGCTAGTTGTCGGGAAGAATGCCTTGAATGGGTGTAAAATTTTCTTTACCAGTTTCGGTGGTTAGTGCGGTTTATTCCGTGCTTAGTTGCATCACCTTGTGCTTGTGAGTCTTCCACCTCCAACTCATCGCCCAGCCTGTCGCACGGAGATCTCTTCATGCGGCTGAGGCAGAGTTACGACTCCACTCCATCGATGGTGGTCTTTTGCGGTTTGGTGAAAGGAAGGATTTACAGCCTATCGGGACCTGCAACACCCCCCCCCAATAGCTCGTCAACGCGAGGATTCCAACATTCGCTGCCATGTTGATGGTTGGAGGGGTTAGTGTCAGTTTGCCAATAATGCCAATTCCCCACGTGCGGATATAACTGTGGTTCGGTTGTCGGTCCCTGTGGGCAGATCGATAAAACGGTAGGCAGCCGTAGCGGGTCATAATCGTCAATAAGTACAACCATTACAAAGTTCCCGCAGCAAACGCGGCATCGAACGGATTACCTGCCATCCTGGAAGGTCTGATACGTTGCCAATCGGCCAGCTGAATAGCTCTGCGGTTAGGTCCGGGCGCAACCAACTGACCCCCTGCGAGAGCACTTGGATCCATGCATTATTTATTTATATACATGTTCCAAACCAATTTAACGGTATCTGCTCGCTGTCCATGTGACCCTCGAGTTTCCCGGGATTGTGGTGGATAGTTCTCATCTTTGTGGATCAAGAGCCGGTCTCCGACCACGACCACTGAACCGTCTGCGCGCGGGCAATCGTCCATACGATTATCGTATTAACCCTTCCGAATATTTGATGCCCGTTTATTCGGTCTCTCACGATCGGCACAATCGTATCGGTCGCCCACCACACGATCTAACGGATGATGATCTTCGACCTCTTTTCCGCAATGTGTTGTGGAAGCCGGAACGGGCATCAAATAGCCGGGCCGAAGACTGTGGCAAAACACAGATTATGCCGATAATGATCATTCGACTCTTGTCGGCCCGATGTATTCGCCATGTTGAGGTGCCCGGGTGTGCCCATACTGCTGGAATGTAACGAGGTCACGCGGAAGGTTTTGGAAGGTTGGGGATTTAGGGTGAGCGTGTATGTGTGTTTGGTTTTTGTTTGCACGAACAATAATCTTCAGACATTTTCGGGGATGTGAAGCAACCAAACGTCCAAGCCACGTTGGGATAAGCTTTATTACCCGACAGATTATGGAGATATAGGTACCGGGGCCGGTTTGATTATCACCGTATCGATCGAGTTTCGAGAGCAACAGAGAGTTTTGTCGGCTTCTACCAAATGACACCACAGCTTTGAGGTCACGAAATTATCCTCCGATCTCGTCGACGCATGCAGTAAGCGCACACGATCAGCCGTGCCTGGCTCATCGGCTCTTTAAATGCCGCCATGTTTCTCCGGATGGACTTTTGGGATGGTCTGTGGGATGGAGCACCGCGCGACCACCGCCGTCCGGCCGGAATGTGGGTTTTACTTCGGGCTGCTTCGGGGCGATATCGTCCATCCAACGGGACTTCTGTGTGCCGTTCGCCTGATATCGAACTGATCTACATCCATAAAAGGGATCGGACTGGGTATGCTCCTGTATGCGCAATACGGGACGGGATGGGGGACCTCGGTGATTGATCCTTTTTTCCGATCGGACGCCGCGAATGTGCAATGAAAATTGGCCGTTCACCGGGTGGCGAAGAGCAGGTTTTTTTTGCTGCGGCGAATTAGGTTTATTGGGAGCAGGCGGGTGTAGAGGGCGCTGTAAAAGCTCTCGTTCGCGGCGGCAACACCGTACATGGAAATTGGGCGAACGAGCTGTAGCGATGTTATTCGGACCGGGTGTGGTGGCCCTTATCGAGGCGGCCCCTGACGTTGCGTTGCGTTCCAGTTGCGATTAATGGTGAGGTAGACCCCGTTGTCGGGTGCACAGTTTCAGGTGTTTCGATGGCGACCATGTTGTGTGACCAGGCCTGGATGATGCGTGTGTGCTCCCTGACGGTGGGATAACTGGGCCAAGAACATTCCGACATTGACAGGTCGCGGGGTGTTGGAGAGTAAGCGAGATGATGGTAAGAGTGGAGTGCTATTTATAAAAGAGAACGGTACTTCGTTTTGCAGAGCTGTGGCGTAGTTGGAGCGATCGAGGGCGAACTGTCGGTGATCGGTTTTTGGTGAGCACAGCTGTGCCGAACTGATGATGATGCTGATGTTAACTGCCCGAATATCGCTTCTCAAGACGCTGCCGGATTGAAATGTACACACCTGCAATACTGCTCTATCATGCTCCAATCGCAAGATTATCGCCACGATACAATGTTAGTGTCGCTTGGAGTTTGTTGGCACAGTTTAGGGTTGGATATCTGCCGACCTTCTCAAAATCTGCCCAACACCTGTTAGCGCGGACCACGCGCAGGAAATGTCATAATATTGCCCCGTTTCCTATGAGCTTCTCGTGCCTTGGTTTGACTCTCAGACACCTCGAAGACGCCTCTTCGAGCGTGTTGCCGCAGCTGCATAGGCGGGAATTTCGAGCGGCACGTGCAATAATCTGCCGTGTATATCCTACGTAATATGTGGAATAGGGTTTTTGGCATGCGACACCACCATCAGGTCAGGATATTGTCTCGCGTCAGCTGGGTTTTGCAAAAAGAAAACTGAAAGCATCTGAAGGTGCTCGCAATGCTGCAGTCGACAGTTATCGATCAGCACGGCACAGGAAATTGGTGGGTGTTTGCCGTAGTACGCAGTACGCCGCAGAGAATGCATTGAGCCGATGCTGAGTGGAGTGATCAAAAGGTCTGTGCTAAAACGGTGGTTAGGTTCGAAACTCCCACAGCTGAACGTCAGCTGATGTGTGTTGGCGAGGATTTGGGATTTGTGAGCCGTACTCAGCAAACCGTAGGACGGATTAGAGTCCGCAGAGTCGTCCGCACCGTGCTTGGAGAGACCCGATTCAATAGACATACCTCACCCACCATTTGAACCATCGTGCGCTTAGAGAGCTTAGATAGCTGGGGGGATTGTTTGTAATTTGCATGTTTATTTACGATTGTCTCGCAGGTTGATAACGTCAAATAATGTGCCTGACGAAAGAATACAAATAGAATGAATTTATTAACCAACTATGGCCAGCTGAGAAGGTAATCAAAATTGTTCACGGTTAGTAACAAAAAACAAAAACAAAAAACAAGATCCACATAAACAACAGCATTCCGATATGACCGTCCGAGAGAATGCTGGTTGTGCGAGGGGGCGAATAATCATCTCGCTGAGGATCGTTTTCGAAGATTTACAGCCGTTGCGTCGTGTTGCGCATCAAAGCGTTTCAAAGTCGGGAAGGCAAATTTCGGTAGCCGTCGAAAGCAGGAAAGGCTCATAAATTTCCAAACCGATCGTTGTGCCGTACCGGGCAGCGCTGTCTGTCGGTAACAAACCGTTTAGCTTCACAGCTTCAGCTCAGGAAGCTGGGACGCGCTTGATGGGGTGAGTCGACATAGTCGACGGACACAAACGCCGATGGGAACTTCACCTTTCATGGCTTACGGCGAGTATAGGGGCGGATTAAAATAAGACCCACCGACCGAGCAGACCCGGTGCGGTGGGATTTTAAATAAATAATGAACTACTTAAGCAGCTCATACGCTTACGATCGGGCACGATCTGTAGTGCGCCGGCAGATGGCGCCCGTGCAATCAGGGCCCGTCCCAATGGCGCGTGTGACATCGATGCGTTTCGCGCATCCGAATGGGTCATAACTGTCAATTCCCCATCAATACCACGTCCCGTGTGCCCGGCTGTCGGCTATTAGGCCCATGCCATTTCCTTCTTTGTTTGCTGGTGCAACCTGGAAGGGTTCCCCCGGGGTGGGAAGATTTATGACGGCAAAAACATAAAGCCGTTCCCGTTTGATGCCTTAAGCTGCTTGTAAAATTCGTCTTCGGTACGAACCGTTTACCCGCTAGTGGAGAGGCAAAAAGCGACTATCGATTACAAAAAAACCTAACCGCTTCTCTTTACCGAGTTTTTTTTCCAATGGATCCACGGTACGTCTGTCTGTTCCCAGCACAAAAGCCCTGCGGAAAATCTAGAAACGAGCCGCTTTCGCCGGGCTACTCCAAACCGAACCCGGCTAGAGGGCATTGTTTGTCTACCTTCTTGAATATGAGCAGGCGTCCGCATAGATTTCGTTTCTGCATCGGTTGGTAGGCAGAGAGGATCAAAAGAGCGATGTATTCCCTTGGAGCATCGTCTTCCCATTCCACCGGGCCAGCCTCTGCTGGGCTGAAGCACTGTGCGTTCCGCTTCCGGCGTATGTCGAGTGTGTGGGGTTTTCCGCCGGCGACACAAAATTGCGATAAAAAGCCCCTTTCGGGGGCGGGGAACGCTGGCGCGCTGGAACGCTGGGGGGCGGGAAAGACAGCGACAACAATAATCATAATCATCGTAAATGCATTTTCAATTGCAGTCTAAGCATTGTCGTGCACGAGTTCCCCAACTCCACGGTCCGGACATCTCCGCACACACTTCGGTATGTTTAACCGCTACTGCCCGGGTGGGGGGTTTGTTTTTGGGCGCTGGCAGGCGGACAAGAGTTAGGAACTGTTTCCGTGGAACAAAACAGAACATCTGCATCTTTGTGCGGAGGTCGATTGTCGGACGGTTGTCGGACGGTTTGTCGGAGAAACGGGGACGGCGCCCAGTGTAGGGTGCAGTTCGGGAATTGTGCGATTTTACCCGTGCGCCCGTGGTTTGTTATGCTTGATGCACTCGCCCCGCTTTGCATACATGGCCGAGTTCTGGCCGAGTGCTGTTGGAGTGTTTTGGGGGGAGCCGATGTTTTCTTTAGGTGCACCGGTGCGTCACAAAACACACGCGGTGTTGGACTTCATTTTTCCTCCCCGCATGGGGAGAATGGTTTTTGGGAAGCTCTCGTTTTTGATGCTCGTTTTATAATGGCCTGGGTTTGCCCAAAGGGGCAACGTGAGCTTGGATGTGTTGAACCATTTCCGACACTCTCGCAACACTTTCTGTGGCAATGTTTGTTTGGTCTAGACGTGCGTGGATGGCACTTAATGTCATGTCGGTTCAGTCTCGTTTTTGGAGAGTCCTCAGTTTTATGCATGCGTCAGTATTTTGCCGGATCAAATTTATGAACCGGCGCAGATTTGTTTGCAGTTCAATGATTATTTATCACCTTTCGGGATTGATTTCCTTTGATGACAAATTTTACGCCCCAGCACGTGTGGCTTAATAGAAATGTGATTTATCGTTCTCCTAACGTGCGCCAAAAT
Source organism: Anopheles moucheti (assembly GCF_943734755.1). Lineage (NCBI taxonomy): Eukaryota > Metazoa > Arthropoda > Insecta > Diptera > Culicidae > Anopheles > Anopheles moucheti. The sequence goes on from NC_069140.1 coordinate 46,031,742, forward strand.
TTCCTCTCCCAAGCGAGCGAGATTTTTTCGTCATCCTTTTTTGCTACGGGAAGGGCAATAATTCACAGGCGAAACGAGCCCGAAATTGTTCCGCTGTTCCGATAGCGGAGCGGGGTTGCTTTTTTTTACGATTGTCCAATTCGATGATGGTTCAGCATTTTACGACCCTCCCCCCCGGTTTGGTTCGGTTTCCGCGAGCGACTTATCGTGCGATCGTGCGTCGTACGGTCGGTTTCAATACCGGAATCGTTTATTTTAATACCGTGCAAATGTCGATCCCATTTCGGGATTAGATACGAGCGGTGTGCCGCCATCATCATGGGTTCGCTTGATTTGCGAAACACATTTTACGATCCGGCACGGGTCCGGACAGGGAGCCCGCAGAAAATCAGCATAATTCCAAATCCGATCAGAACAACGGACCGACTGCGCTCTCTCTCTCTGACTCACTGGGCCGCAGCGTCAAACGAAGCCGCCGGACAATGTATTCGCTGAGCGAGCGAGTAGATTTGTGGCCGCCGATGCCACACGATGGTTTGGCATAATTTAATTGATAATGCCTCCCGCGTGAACGAAGACCCAAAGTTTTGGACGAAGGAAGTCCTTAGGAGATGCAATCAAAATTGGAAAGACTTTCATGGTGCGCTTGAGGAGCGCAACAGTTGGCCAGTGGACAGTCGGCGATACAGACTGCCTCGAACTTGAAATATTGGCCATTTTATTGGCAAAGCAGACTGATTGGAGTGGCAATAAAACAGAAAAGCAGCTTCCTTTTAATTGCTACCCGTAGGCACCTACACGTCGATGCTGACGCAGGGCGCCCGGGAACGAAGGCTCCCATTCAATCCGTGCCATAAATCTTTGGAAGTAAAAGTCAAGCGTTTGAGGCGTCACTGCGAGTAATTGCGGTGTTTCCATCAATGCTTTCCAGCTACGAATGGATGTCCAGATCTGATGGATTGCAGTTCAACTTGGGGCTTTTTTGTGTGTGTATGTGCCCCCTCGGCATCTAGACATCATCCCGCCCCACCCGCAGAACGATGTGCCGATAGTGTAACGTGCACCGACAAACATTACACCAGGATCAGACAACAATCCTTCGGATTGGTGTGGCTTGTGCTGTGGATTGCTGGAAGCGAACTTCGATTCGGAAACCGGGTAGAGTTGAGTTGAGTAGCCCACGGGACATGCGAGTCCGCGAGTGCACGAGGTTTGCAAAATTAATTAACAATAGCGAACAGCGCCATCTTGCATCGGTGGCCACGGTGGCCTGCCAGGGCCAGAGGTGAATCCGTCCGGCAGGCGTACCATGGCTTGGGACTAATGTGTGGACCGCCCGTTAGTGCTGTAAATTATGACGCTAAATTTACGACGCCACTGAGTGAACTCTGGACTACGGTACAGTACGTAACTAATGACATGCTCATCTGTGGTCGAGCGTGTCCGACTACTGACGTAAGCGATTCGCTCGCGTACTAGCGATTACTTCTGAAGCGAAGAAGGCAACACGGGTGAGGAGACACTTTGCACCTGCAGTTGAAACTTGTACTAAACTTGTCGGAACTTATAGAATTTTGTTAAAATAATTTAAGAAAATCTTGATGTGACTTACACTGCGATAGTGGATGTTTAATTATCATAAAATATTTCTCCCAAAACAATACAATTTCTCAATATGTGAGTATGGCTTAACATTCCAAAATAACTCCTTCCTCACTAGCCAACGCCCGTTCGAGCCGTTACGCTTGCCGACGATTATCGCCTACGCTCAGGTTTAGGTTTTGTCCACCGCCGGTAACTGTCGGGATCCCTCTTCAAAATTAACGTTTCAATACAAACTGACACATCAAGAGACCGGGCGCGTCTGACACTCGGGGGGCCCCGGGTTTGCGCCTTTCCATACGGTCGACGACGGTGCTGCTTATGAACTAATTATAGTTACCCGCAAACGCATCGTCGGAAAGTGGACGATACTGATTCTGACATATCTAGATTTTTACCCACACACCAACCCAAGCGCCCAGCGCCTCGGTTCGGTCTAGTCGAATAGTTATCCGGTTTGGGTGTGGTGACCGTCGCTCATGTGGGTGCCATTTGCTGCTGGTGTGCTGGTGTGTCTTTCCAGCAGTTTTGAGCAATAAACTTCTGCTCGTAACGAAGCACTTGCAAAGTGGTCGTTTTCGTACACTTAGGAGGGTGGTATATGCTAGTTTTCGAACTGTGTCGAAAGTAGTTCACACCGCTCCACCGACAGCTCCCAGGTTGGGTTGACCTATTTGGTGAAGTAGCTCGTAAGCGTAAGATGCTTAAAATTAGAAACACTAGACCTCTGTCCAAACGTGAATGGTTTACTATTTTTTGCAATGAGATAAAAAACTCTTCAATACTCTCAAGTTTTCAGATATCGGTTGTGGTGCTTTACTTGTTATTGTTAAAGTAAAGAATGTTCTTTATACGATTGCTAATAAAGAGTAGGATTGGATTAAAAAATAATAAAATGGCCTTTCCCTTACGCCTCAAGGGGCCCGCTACATCCACGCAAGATAAAATTCCGTCGAGTCCTTGATAATAAACCTTTCTTGGTGTCTTTGGGTCTGTTCCAACTGTCAAACAGGCGTCGATTTTGAAGCAGTTGAGTGCATTATACTGCCAACCAGGAATCAGCAAGGCTAACACTGTATTCCCACCGTCTGTGATGGAAGTCTTCCCGCCGGCATCGGTCAATTGCTTCCTGCTGTAGTGGACTGTCAAACGTTCGTCTCGCAATGACTTTGGCCTCTATCGGTTGGGGGTTTGGCCTGGGGTAGATTAAGGTGGAAGCGCTGGTTGTACTAGATTTAAATTGCCTTTCCAACGCACACTCCCTCGACCGTTGACGCCAAATGTTACTAACTTAAAAATAGTGCTCCCAATAGGTCGGTGCAAGTGCGAGCAAGCGTGAAAGTGCGAGTTGCAGTTTTTTCGTAATCGCGACGAACCTTGAATGTTGCAGTGGCAGCTAAAGGTTGCTCGCTTACCGCCCCGCAGCGGCATATCGGCTTTAAAAGATGCAAACAAAATCGTGAGTTATTTAATATAGCGGTTTTAAAAGCATCATAACAGCATGTCATCACGCTATGCTCGTTAGTATGATGGCCTTGGCCATGTTTTGTTACCCTGGCTAGGGAATGACTCATAAAGTATACTTCCTTTTCCACACTTCCGAAACATCCCAGCGCGCAGTACATCTTCGGAAATTAATGAGACAATAATTTGGCTGGGGCCAAATTTCGGGGAGCACGCCAACATCGCAAGCGTATTTTTCTTTTTTTTTTGCTGGCGTAAAAATTTCATTCAAGACGTAGGAACGCGGACCATCGCGAAAGATGAGATGATCATTTTTTCACCCTTATATTACTTGTCCGATAAATAAAACAATAAATGCATCCTAAATAAATGCATCCCCTAACGGAACCGCTCGGTTGAGTTGGATCGAGTGCAAAGTGGTGCTATGGGTTGGGAAATCAAAGGAACAGCCAATTCGTAAACAGTCCGGTTCGGCGGAAGCGGGTCGTCACATTACCCGACATTTGCTGGCGTGTCTAGTAGAACTGATTCCGCAGAACGATCAGACGCGTAGACGATAAAAATAAATATTTTGCACAACTCACCCCAAAAATTGTCATCGCTCTCTCTCTCTCTCTCCCCACACCGTGTGAGTAATGGTTTTGTTTATTGTGTCCTTTTTTGTTGCTTCCTTTGTAAGTAAGTGAGTAAGTAAGTGGCTCTCCCCTTCAAGCCAACCATTTTTCCCGTTGGTTTGTTGTGACGGTCTCGAGCGGTGGTGTCGTGTGGTGCTGGTGACGAAAACAACATTTAAAGGGGAATCGTTGTTTTTTTGCTGCCATTTTGTTCCTTTTGCCCGCTGGCGAGACAGGTTGCAGTTTCACGATTGCATCAGTGTTGCATTTCGTGGAAAGTGCAAAGGGATCTTTTCCCCACCTTTCAAAGACCTGCTGATCGGGAGGAAATCGCGTGTGCGGTTTCAATGAATTTTTGATTCGGTTGGTTTGGGGTGGATTTTTTTTCTTTTCGGGGGTCTTTATAATTTTATTTTTCAAAATGAAATCGATACGTCGCACTGTGGTTCGCTTACACCGGAAGTTGAGCAATGTAGCAATGCACTATGGAGTTGTTGTGTAAGGGCAAGTTGCAATCGTCCAAGGAAGGTGAAGGAGTTGTAAACTGATCTGGCTGTGTGGCCTTTTTGGAAGGAAACGATTTTTCTGAGATGTTCTTTTATTTACTGTATTTAAAAATTAAGAAATGCTAACAAAATAAATTAATTGTTGTAAAATATCGTATTTTGTTTGCTATTTCAATTAAGTCTTCACCTTTTCGTTATGATAAGGATTTTATGCAAATTTACAATTTAAATATATCAGCTTTACCGATTTTTTTGCCATCAATAAATATATTTGTGCAAAACGAGTGAAGTTGATAGCTTTAGCTTGGCTTGGGGTGTCCCTCACCGTAGACGAGGGTTGATTGCACCGAACCCAATTCAGAGCTGCAGCTGGCAACGAGATTTTATGCTTATTTTCACAACCACTCACCACTGAACGCTTGTCCGGTCGTGGGATGCGGCCGTCCTACCCCTTTTCACCATTTGTGTCCACCAATGTTCCCACTCGGTGTGCATTTTCATCTCGCACTCTCCGGATTTATGTGCAATAGCGTGGGGGACACGGGTGGTTAATATGTGCTCGAGACCGATTTCTGAAAGCGTGCATAAGAAGTCTTTCGTAACCGTTTATCGTCGAGGCCAGAGACAATCACTCCGACCCCCAGAGCATTCGCCCCCAGAGCCTTTCGAAACCGGGACTCAGATCTGTCCGATCTGTCTGACTGTCTGAATCGAATCCATATCGTAGTGGACAGGTTACATCGTACGTGTGGAAAGCTTCTTGCCTTTGTTTTTTTTTTGTTTTTTTGCACGCAAAATGGCAATAAATCTCAAACAATCCACAATCCAATCGCATAAATTGCCCGCAGGTGCTGTGTGTGTGTGTGAGCAGCTCGCGTACGCGTTATGATTTTGTATTAAAGCATAAAAACATCCTTCTCCAACCTGTCAGAGGCGGGCCGTGAAGTGCGCCAGCATGCGTATGACAAGCTCAAGTGGGAATAGCCATTTCGCCAGAAACCATTTGTACACTTCATCATCCGGGCATCATCCGGGACAGAATTTTTAGGGCGTACACCCGGGTTGACATGCATAAATGCATCGTTTGCAGGAAATTAATCCGTCTGCCCCAAAGTGTCCGAAAAGATTACGTTCCCCGCTGGATTTGGGAAAGCCCCGGGATGGCTGGAGGAAAGAGCGGATGGAATTTTAATCGATTCCCGGCCGTCGACTTCAGGAATGCACAAATGAAATGCATATCATGGAAAGCGAGGGGAAACGCATCCGTTGCAACAAGAACACCTGAGGAAAGGATGGATGAAACAAATAAAAAAGAAAGAAAGCAAATCTGGTAGATAGACAGCATCACCTTTCACAGCGCTCGTTGCCGTCTCGGCCATGGAGCACAGATTTAGATTGCAAAAGTATTCGGCCTCCATCCTCCCCCCCTTTAACACGCTCTCAATTCGCAATTAACCAAGCACCAGGCAAAAAGTGGGCTGGATGAGAGCCACTTCTTTCGTGCTTTCCAGGTGGCTGACTCTTGGCTGCCGTGGGTCTCCTTCTGGGCATGTCTTACGCCATTTTTGTCACTTTCCACGTACGTGATGTTGTGATATTTCCATTTCATACGAATTTTCTGTATTTGCATTCCGCTTCGTACGGCAAGGAACCGAGACGCAACGGTAAGAATCGTCGAGCTTAAATTCATCGGATCGTCCGGTTCTTAATTGCTTTTGAAAGGTGCAATCGGGCTGAAGAATGGTACGAGCGTATGCATTTTTAATCACCATTCTTTTGGCTGAGTTGCGGTTGGTGGGGATTTGAGTGATGGTGGTGGTGGTGGAAAACTTTATTGCAATAACGAAAGCTTACATCCACGGCTACGGTCGAAGTGATTGGGTTTTGGTGTGTGTTTTCGTTTGATTAATTGTGCAATAGCGTTCGTTTCAGATGATATCGCAAAAACACCACCATTTATGGTAATCGAAGAAGATGATATCAAAGTAGCATAGGCTGAGAAATCTTGTTGTTTGAGGTTGCATAGTTGCATACCCTCGCGAAAATTTCGTCTTACGGAGCTTTTCATGCGATGTGTTGCAATTGTAATATCATCTGACGGCCTTATGATATCTTCTTTGCAAAGAATCCTTTTAGGTCCTGCACACTTTAAATGCATAAGATCGATCGTTTAAGGTACGAGACTAAGCCAGCGCCCCCGTAACTCGTGTCGTGGATCATTTGTTCTAGTGGAAAATCGTCTTTTGGTCGGGTTCTGTTTATTTATACCTCATGAAAGTTTTTGTTACCGTGTGTGTTTGGTCATGGTAATAACCATGATCTTTGAGTTTATACTGCTCAATGCAAGAGTTATGTTATCTAGTGCACTAATTAGACTCTACTGAGAGCAAATCACGCACTCTACTAAACAGTTACTAATGGGCAACTATTTTATGGTTGTTTTTCTTCCAGATGATTGGCTCTTAATGGACTAAGAGAGGACGAACAAACATTAACAGCGGGGCATCGATACCTTCACCCGTATTGACGCGCGATCTGCCCCCGAGCTAAGCTATTTCTTTTGCCATCTGTAGACACCAGCTACATTTTGTCGAAGCGAGCTCCGAGGATATAAAGCGAAAAACAAGGTAAGTAAGGTGCGGGATAATATTTATTGCCATCCGCACATCCCTCGCGTCTTCCTCTGTGCACCGTGCGCGGAAACAAATTCATCGTACTGATAATCCCATAAAACAAATCCACACAGTACCTGGGGTGGATTCTTTCACCACGGATAAGGGTCTTTCGAGGGTTTTTAAAACCGGGGGCTGGAATGTCTGCGACCGATGGAATCCTTTCTCCCATGTGGTACATAGTTCGAGTGGTGTGCTTCTTCTTTCGCAACTTTCTGCAATCACAAGATGCATGGCTTCATATCGATGAGAAAATTATTTTCGAATAAAAACCCTTTCAATGCGTACTGTTTTTGTGAGCAAGGAAAAAGTATCACAAACACTTATTTACAGTGGGACGGTGTGTATAACTAAAGAAAGGAAGAAAATAATAAAATCAGCGAACCTCGAGCGAAGGCGCTCTTAACGACAAAGTGAAGAAAAGTAAACATAAAATAATAATAAAAAATTATCCCCATTTTGCGTGGAATGCATGTTTCGCGCGACCACCCGATCGGTGGGATGCGGGCTGCTTCTTTATGTTTTTTTTTAAACACACACACACACACACACACACACACAGAACAAGATTGGAATGTGGCATGGGAGTTCGGTGAGTTCGGTGGTGTGCAGCTCTCCGTGTTGCTTGGTTCGTTGCCTTTTAATGGTGTTTTTTAGTACGCGCCCGGCAATGGATTCACGATCGCGCGCGCGCGCGCAAGCCCGCTCGCTCGCTCGCTGCACCGATCGATCGCGTTTCGGTTGTGCATGGTTGTGTGCCTCCGTGTTTGTCGTTCAAACGTTTCGGATGCTGTACACGGCGGTGACCTCACTCCCTGTTGGTAAGGACAACGTTTAGTGGTGGCTCATGATGTGGCATTGAAACGGCGTGCGCAGAAGAATATCTCGATATGTTTCGGGCTCTGCTTGTCTCATTGTGTACGAAAGGTAGAAAACTTTACCAGGGTCCCATGCATCGGCGTCCTTGGTGCAGTTCTAGCCGAGCGAGCTAAAGATCACTTGCCGGCGATCCGAACGGCCGATAAGGTGCGCTTGTCTTGATGTGGAGGGCACAGGAACCATTTGGCATTCGCGTTTAAGGACGGGTGGTAAATTGCAACGCGCAAGATCACGGACGATGCGCCAGCGGAGTGTGTTCGATTGCGTTCGATCGATGCATGCGAGTGCATGCGTAAATTGATTACGGTGTATTATTTATTTAGTGGTCGAGTTGGGCGACTAAAGGGCGCCCTTGTGCCGGGTGAAGCATTATCGTACCCATGGGACCACGGCAGCAGTGGATCGCAGATTGTTTGCTGATGGAATTTCCTAGAATTAGCAACAAACTGCAACAATTAGCATCACAAGCAAACAGACGAGCTTCCGATCGGCAATAAAACTATCAATTACAAGGTCAGCTCGAAAACACTAAAACTGCATGCTTTCAATTTTGTCGTTTATGTAAAATTGGTAATCAAATTTTTAACTAATTTATAGCAGCAAGTTATTCGCAATTTCTGAGTTTCTGATCTTCAAACTACAAGAGATATTCTAAAAGCATTTTTCAAGTTTTTTTTCTGAATAAATTTATTTCGAATATAATTCATAAAAAAGGATATTTTGTAATGAAAATAGCATACTTTAAGGCGCAAACAAAAATAACAAAATCAAATCAAGTGGCATCATCCCTACAGTAATATAAGATAACTGATAAGAAATGTTGAGGGTCGTAGTCCTTGCTTGATATGATGTATGATAATTCTTACCTATCAGCATGTCTCAAGAAAGTAATTTAGTACAACAACTTTTATGCTCTCGTACGTATAACAAATCCGTTTGGGATATTGGTTAAAGCGTTAGCGAGCATAACTTGCCTTCCGTTTGCCGCACAACATCCGGCCATCCGGTCATCCGGTGGCAAATAGTTTTCTTGGCACCCTGTACCAAAAACCATTCCCAGCCGTGCACACACCATATCTACGCGCCAGTCAAGTGACGTGAAGTGTTGACAAGGTACGCCGGTTGATTGCGATCCGTTTAAGGTGATGCAGAGTCACCACCTGCCGCCGACTGCCAGTGCGGGAATGCAACACCATGGAAAGTGTCAAGCCCTTAATAGACCGGCTTATAAGGTACGGTATGAAATTTGCACATTGGCACACGTGCCAGTTCGGGTCGTCAAATGGCTGGCGACCCGCGCCGGTTAGTGGGCAACTGCAACTGACACGTACACACACACATACAGGTTGTCAATCAGCTGGCGATCGAAGTTGATGAAGTGCTCGACGCGTTCCGCATTATTGAGCATTGGAAAAGCGGCGTCGAGTTAGAAGCGTCAATAACTCGGCGGCGAGTTTAGAAATAATTCACCGATATCTGATGGCACGTTCGTTTAGATTTTAGAGGTTTAACGTTCAGAGGTGGGTATCAAGCACTGGCAAAGTGTTTCGACAGCGAATTAATTTGCTCTAAAGAACGGAAGGGGAAGAAAAATTCACCTTTACGTTTTGGGTAAACTGTCACGAACGCGCCGGCACCAGACGTTCGACATTATCGTCCCACCAAGATCTGAAAGCTATTCATCTTGCGCGGAACCGTACCATGGGAGGTGTATCTTTCCAAACCAACCCAAGGACTGTTGTCGCGAACGGATAAATCACGCCAGAAGAATCAGAGAGAGAGGGAGCGAGAGAACCCCAAGAAGGTGTTCACTGTATGCAGGTTGCAACCGTAGCATTGTGCAGCACCGTTGCGAGGGTATATATCCGGGATGATTAAAACATTTTTGCATCGAGCTCGTTCTATCGGTGCTGCTGGAAGCCGTTGTCAAGATTTTGTGCAAACATTGCCCAACGCCGTGCCCAGCGACGGGTGGGTTTTGTTTCCAATGTCTGCCTGTGTTCTCGTTCATACGGTCCCATGCAACGGCCACAGCAAATGTGGACGAGATTTTGGTGACCAAGATTTCCTGGACAACTTCTGGGCCTCGTGTCGACTCGTGGGTTTTCTTAGCCGTGGAATGTGCACGGCTTTTCTCGTACGGCCGGCAGAAGTTCGTTCGTTTTATTCGTTTTCGCGTTTTTTTTCCTCGTTGAGATTCTTCCACACAAACCGGTTGTGGGACTTTCGAACGTTTTTCGAGGATCGGGTCAGGTCGGATTGATCTGACCGCGGGTCCGCTACTCGCAGATCTGCATTCTATCTCAGTCCTTCTCCTCGGCAGCCGGGAGCATTGGTGGAACACTAACATCGCAATGCTAACCTTGGAAGAGCCTGGGACACTTACCGATGACGATTGACATTCTTTCGTTGGTTCGGTTTTGGGTTGCTGAAACTGTAACCGCGAAAGGAACTGCTGGCCGGAGCTGCAAACTAAAGCTGGTGCCATTTATATTGCCCTTTCACGTGTCGTTTCTTGCCGCGCAGGAGTTGTGCATTCTTAGATAAGTTTTTATGTGTTTTAAATTGAGCTTGGGCAATACTTTTTTCCATTCACTTTGGAGAGTGATAGCAAAGTGTGGTGAAGATAGGAAACGTTTTATGGAAATCGGATCTTATGTTTAAGCACTGAGATATTGCGCGAGGATAAGCACGGTCTCGTCCGATGGCAAGATGCGGCAATTGTGGCAGAGAGTTTCACATTAATCGGTGTGGAGCGAATATGAACGACGGTGTCGAGGGCAGAAAGCGAGGCAGCAAATTTGGGAATTAATCTCGACCATAATTCTTCCTTCGTGCACTGATCGCAAATTCCAGATCGGATGCCAAGTTGACAGTTGCAGGAAGGGGGTAAACGGTTTCGATTGGAGGAGCACAGTTTGTTGATTGTCAATTTATTTTGATTTATCATGAAATTAAGCACTCGTTGGATGGTAAAAGTCAACTGTGGAGTGATTGTCCTGTTGCTGAGAAAAAAAAATACAGTCCAGTCTTCCGAAAAGGATGTCTTTGCTGTAACCCGGATGGAGTGAACGCATGATGCGCAACGGGTATTGGATGAAATCCTGCTCGTTAACTCGATCCCTCCCCAGTTGCTGTGTCGTTGTGAAGAAGTTTGAAGCTATCAAAATGAAATATATCTTAAGGAAATTAAAAGGAAGGGAGAGAGAAAAAAAATGGGGGAATTTGACATGCACCACCGTGGGAATTTGTCATCGGAGAAGTTTATCGGGCACACATTGAGGACATTCATCAGTACTCGCCCAACGGATGATGCGAATGAACGTCCAGGGAGGGAATTGCGAAGAATCACTGCCAAAGTGCTCCGGCCGCTAAACGATAATTCATTTCCGTCCGAACTCTGGAATGTTAATTTGCACGCGCGTTTCTACGAACTTTGAAAAGAAAGTTCCAGTTCGTGGGGAAAACTCCCTCCCATCCCACCTCCCACCCACCCCCCCCCCCCCCACTCCACCCGTGGGATCAAATGGAGCGGCAATGGGGTAAAAGTTTTTGGTATGAAACGAATGCCCCGTGGGTTTCCTTGAGGAGGCCCTCACCACTAGTGCGAATGAAATTGGATAAGAAGTGGCCCTTAAGGAACGGTCCACAAGTGTGTGTCTTCTGGCCTGGCCCGTCCTGTGCTTTGTAATGAAGATGGATGTGAAAATTGGTGCATGATATACGAACGCATCCACCAACCCCCGGTTTGTCGAAGGTCGGTGCAGGTTGGGGGATGAGTGTTAAAAATTTAGACCTTGCGCCTTGCACCTTGCACCGTGCGGTGCTTTGTTGCTGCGGCATAAATTTCCTCCCCACCGGAGGGGTGGTTCGATGGTTAGTAGAAATTCAATCTTTACAGCCCTGTAGGGTGAGATGAGACACGGCACACTGCAGTACCGCCTCTGGAACATCCCTCCTTGTCATTGCTAAAGCCCTTCACCTCGTTTGGACAAGTGTTTTAAAAAGGGCCGCAGAAGAAGATGAATCAAAACGACAAAAAAAAGGAAACTAAACCGGAAAGCAAAACAGCACTCCAGGTTAACGTCGCCGGTGTGTAGATGAAGCTGGTGTCGGGAAAACTGTAACTGACCCCATTGCCGCCGATGGGTTGCAGTGGGAAGCATGAGAAGGCATAAATCTGGTGCAGACGCGCTCTCGGACGTAATCGGTCGTTGTAACGCCTCGTGACCACGTCACGGGGGAGGATGTGTGTGTGTGTGTGTGTGAGGCATCCAATGTTGGTCGGTCGGCACTCGGTGTTGCTGTGCCTATCGGGTGCCCATTTTCCACATTTCGACGCCATGAATCAGCGAACTTTTGCCACCGAGATTAGACATGGCACACTGGAACGGGTTGGGTTGGGTGAACCGATTGAATCGGGTTTGCAGTCTGAGTTGCATCGAATGCGAATTCCATTATCTTTTTATTCCCTCTTTTTGTTGTTGATGTTGCACAAACTCTGGTGTCTATAAAACTAGCCACCCAGCAGTCAGCGGGAAGGAATGTGCTTCTCCACTCCAGCTGATGCTGTTGCTGCTACCGGTGTGTTGCGATCAAACCTTACCGTGCCGTTGAGTCATGGGCAAAATTCTGTACAGCAAACAGCGATAAAAAGTCGCCCTCGAACCATCGAAATGTGGTTGTGAGTTGGTGCTCCAAAAGCCTTAAAGTCAGTTGCAAAAAATACCTTTACCACAGACCAGCAAAAGGTGCGCGGCCGTTCGGTTGCGATTCGCCGATGGAAGTGGCATTGAAAAATCTCAATACCTGGGACCTGGGAGCGTAGTTGGCAGGGATGATGAGACAGAGTATGAGCAAATAAAAATTAACCATCCCAGCGCCAAACAAAGCGGAAGAGTAGGTGAACATGATGTCGCATTGCGCTTTACCGTGTGGCGCATAGACTGTTTTTCCAATGTTTGGAGGTTATGTTTTGCGCTGCTTCGGTATGTTTATTTTATTTAACAAAAGCATCTGATTCCAAGCGCATTGCATGAAGGAAATCATTTTGGTAGACGATTGTCAATTCTGGAACGGGTGCAGTCCACGCGAACTCGCGATGCTCGGGATATTGAAGGTGAAATCAAATTTGTGGTTTTCATTCTTTTCAGATTGTTTGATTTACTGTTTACTGGCTCTTACATTCATACCTCTGAGGTATAAATTCTGATCATAACTGACGAAACTCTCTCAGCCGTATGCTAGAGGAAGAGTTGTTGGGACTCGTATTTGTGGGCGGAAAAAAAGAAGGCTCTGAAATGAAGGCTCATATGAGAATATGATTAAGTATGATCATCTCCAGGTGTCCTGATGTTGGACATGTCATTAGAATGTTACCGAACAACAGAACTCTTTAAAATCTTTAAAATTATCCAATCGGTAGATTGGAACGAGATACACCCAGTGATCCGCCTAGCATTTTTTAAAGTAAAAATTAAACTAAATGCCCAAATTATCAAACAGATATGTTCGTTACCATGTTTAGAAATAACGTATTCGAATTTCATACATAAAATTTTATTTGTAGCATGTTTAATCATCTATTTTTATGCCGCGCAGCAAACTTGAGTGTAATCTCATAATATTTAAATTAACTCAAATATACTCTTTTTTCGCGGAATTTAACTTCTACTGTGAAGCAGGACGGTGTGTAATTAGAAATGCAGTTCGTCATGAAATTGTTGGCCAGGGTTGAAATAATTTTTATTATCGAAAAATTTAATAATTATTAAAGCGTTCTAATTTCTAGATAGACACTAATATCACATCTGTTCGTTTATTAACATTTTTCCAAGAAGTTGTTATATTTGAACTCTGTTGGATGGCTCATTTGGATGGCACTCTTGGTCCATATCACACAACCCCGAAAATTCTTGTTAATGTATTTATTTCTTTTGGAACTCATCAATAAATAGAAAAATAAGTGGAGTTTAAAAAAATGGATTTAAATTTGTTTTCACTTTGACTATATACAGGCAATTAAGCATTTAATTCTTTTGTGCTGGTTTATTTCTTAAGGAGTGCGTGGCTAATGCGTGAACTTCAACTAACAAAATTAAAAAATCTGAACGATTTAGGCGTCAAGCCGCGTCAGGTACAATTTGTTTAGAAGATTTGTTTCAAGTGTTAAATAGAACTCAAGGTTTACTCGTTTGTTTTCATTTAGTTATTTAATTTTGGTGTGTTATTGTCACAGCGACGGACCTAACCTATGTTTTTCATTAACGACCTCTTAGCAACAATGCAATGCCCTCCCAGCTGTTTCGTCATAGTTTAAAACTTTAACTTTGCATCTCGCCTTGGGTTCATCAGTCAAATGAACCCACAAAGGTGCTTAATTATTGTGTATTTCCTGATCAATTTCCCACCGGAATCTTATCATTGTTTCGTCCTTCATCACCTTCATCGCCAGGCATTGAATTCGGTAGATTGTTCCGCATCGATCGGCCAGGAACGTCGTCCTCAAGCGACTTTGTTAATTTGATTTTCGTTCTTGTTGCTTTATTATTCTCTGTCATTTATTGCACCACACCGTCTCCCTTCAGGGGAAGCCATGTCTGTTCTCTGTCTTTCGCCCTCCTGTCAGCCCGACAATATAATACACCGCGACAAGTTGTTCCGTTTTGTGTGTGTGTGTGTGTGTGTGTGAGAACTGAGGACGCCAGGATGTGAAACAAGGCGCGAGCGATGTGGTTCGGTGGGTTGATGCGCCATCGAATCGCGGCCCATAAAACATTCGCCCCGATCTGCCCCGATTCACGCTCTCGCGGAAGGGTAACTCCAACGAAATTTGACTGTCCCGAAACGCAAGGCACGCAGCAGAGAGGAACAAAATGTATAATCCTCACGCAAACAACTGGCCACAAGAGCAAGAGCGCCAGATCATTCTCGAGACCGACGGCGCAACAGCAGCGCACACATTCCGCAGCAACAGGTTGCGCTGTCTCGCGCGTTCGCATCGCGTCGTTCCATCGAAGCGTGATAGCTCCAAAGCAAAACAAAAAAAAAATGCTTTTCGGTCGGTCGGAAGGAATGGGAACGAAGAAGTTGCGTCCAATCGATTTGCATAAATAAATATTGTAATTTAAATTTTATCAATTTATTATTCGCCCCACCTCGCACGCCAGTTTTCAACCCCCAAACGAAAAAAAAAAAACACAAAAATAACACGACAAGGGGTGGAGGCAATATTCGATTCTTCTCGCTTTTGTCCACAAGAACAGACGCGGGACTAGGCATCATCGTCTAATATAGCATTTTTTGTTCATGATTTCGTCGCACACCCTCAAACATCCGGCCATCCCGGGTTGTGCGGTGCCAACCCCCGTGCCGAGTTGTCATTTGGGGGTTGTTTTTTTTTGGTTCTCTCGGAAAGCTCTTCAATTCGAGGACGCCTTAAACTGCTTTCGCGAGAGACTAATGTGTGCGTGTGTGTGTGTGTGCTGTTAGTGGTGACCATCTTCCCGTGCCTATTTTGAGCGGGGTTTCCAAATCCCCCCCCAAATGCCCCCAAAACGAGGGTTACCCATTATCGATTCCGTGGAGTGGAAAAAAGGCCACCTGAAACACGATTAGTCACACAAAAGTCAGATAGGCAGAGGTGGTTTGAGCCTCTTCTCACGCATCGTGTTGTCGCCCGGCTGAGTCACGGTTACGGATCTTATGATTCTCGCTATGATCTGTCTGCGTGTATGTGTGTGTGTGTGTGGTTACGTGTGTGCATGTATGTTTTGTGTCTTTCTTCTGCAGATCATTTGATGATCGCGCTGCACCTAAATTAGGCTCCTTTTGCGTGTGCCACGAGCTTGGTAAAGGGAGAATGTTATCGCTTGTTTTGCTTGGGCTTCTATCGGTTGCGGTTTTGAAATTTAAGCTAAAGTATGTATCGTATGGTTTGCTTTTTTGTGTGTGTCTGCTTTGTTCGCTGTCTTTCCGTTTCACTTTACCAATTCAGTTCCATCATCAAGTTTCGTTTTTGAAGGGAGCTTTCTTGCAGCTTTTTTTCTGCCTCTGTTGCCTGTGTGCCGGTTTGGTTACACTTGACGGGTTCTCTAACCAGCCTTTCCAACCCTGTGGAGCCTTGCCCGTTTAGCGATGCTGACGATAACTCTACTCATTTATTATCATGTTTTGCCAATCGCTGGTATGGATTTGGTTGCTGTTTTTGCTGCGAGTTGACGCCGATCCTTTATTTAGTTTGGTGAGAATATTTTGTGCCGCCAAAAACGGAAAAACAAAACAAAAAACAAAACACTACTCCCCCCCGCCTCCCAGGGTGAATCAGCATACGAACGATCAAGTGATCATTACTTTGGATACATTTTTTTTTCTTTCGTTGGATTGTTTTTGAGGAACTTGTTTTCTAGAACTCTGAGGAGTTGAGGATAAGATTTCTTTCTCCGCGTAATCGAGATGCTGGTCCGCCGAACGTGTCTCTGCCCCTGTGGACCAACATTCACCAAAGGACCATTCCCTAGCCAGACTCCACCCTCGCTCGCTGGCAGGTGTTCATGAACGAATACGAAGCGATAATAATAATCTGGCCTGTGGGGCTGTGGCTGTCGACTTTGAGGTTCGCGGCCCTGCTCCAGCAAACGAAACAGACCAAAATCAATTAACATTCCGTGAGAATGCCAATGAATTGCTGCTAATGATGGCCAAAGCTTTGGCTGGTTGCGGTGTGTAGACCTCGCGG
This sequence comes from Anopheles moucheti, assembly GCF_943734755.1. Classification (NCBI taxonomy): domain Eukaryota; kingdom Metazoa; phylum Arthropoda; class Insecta; order Diptera; family Culicidae; genus Anopheles; species Anopheles moucheti. The sequence continues at coordinate 46,048,216 of NC_069140.1, forward strand.
AGGGAGAGTTTATGTTTTTATGATTATTTCCACCTCACATTGCCCACCTCACATCGCCGGCTTATCCGCGCGTTATCGTGCTAAATTCGATCGAACCGAAAGGATACAGAATGGGGAAGGTGTGTTCATATATATGTTTTTTTTTCTTCTTCTGGAAGACTTGGACAGGAAAAAATGAACACGTTTCTGATTTTTCTCTCCTGCTCTCGCTGTCCCTGTGGCTACTGCGGTTCGGCGGTTTGGAAAACTTTGGGCGGACGAATTCTTGCCGGCTATTAAGCGTTGGAGGTCGCGAAGGTACAGACTATAATGTAAGCAAGTCGTATGGTTTCACCGTGTTGTCCTGTCCCACCTTTCCCACCAGTCACCCTTCCCTTCCCCTTTGGTTCGATTCCGGGCGGTCGATGAAATTTGTTGGACGAGTTGTCTTGAAATGAGGCTACCGAGGCGAGTTTGCAAGGGAGCGGCCTTTGTGTGTGTGTGTGTGTGTATATGTGTGTGTGTGTATATGTGCGCCGATCTGAAATCAGATTCCGGAGCTGCCGGTTTGATTAGATTGGCCCGTTTGTTTGGGATGATTAATTCGCGTCCTTAGCTAAGGGGAGGAAACGTCAAAATTAGATTGCGAACAGATTGGGGCCCGGGTGCTTGTGCACGGTGGAATTTGGAGGAGGTTTGTTCATTTTTCTTTGTTGTCGATCTGGAATCATTAATTCGATTGGGCTAATTTTTACAACACCAAATCTTCGCCCTCAAGCAACGCTTGCCTTTTATTCTACCTACACAGCAATTGGTTGTGTGGGTTTGTATTCCTTTTCTACTAAGCTATGTCTAGTAGTATGATGTATTACGGAATTAACATATTCAGAGAGAAGTATGTAATTTCATCTTTTACTGTACAATATAGGACCAAATAAGTACTATAATAATACAAATTATAGTATCATAGTCATTCTTGTTAGAGGACTACATGAAATTGCTAACTTTTATGGTCTAAATGTGTTTTTAACTTCATGTGGGTTATTAAAAATTGTGCTGGAGCATCGAGTTATTTCACTGCCAAGATGTAAGAGGATTAGTATTTAATATTTCTAGTGCTACATGAAACAGTAACAAAATCAATTTGTAGTAAACGCATTAGTTTTTATGCAGATTTCTATCACTATCATGGCGATTTTTATCACAGTCATCGTGAATCGTACGAGACAGACCGTTTATTGAGCTATGAAGTAGTAGTCACACATAATCTGCTCATTTTTATCTTTAGTATCGATTACGATATAGAAAATACGATTGTGAAATATTTCTTTCAATCGTCAAACTTAATTGCATTGCAATCCATTAGAGGCACAAATGAACTCTTCGCTCGTTCACAAGATCCAGCCTGTCGTCGGTTAAAAGTATTCGCAAAACATGCGTCACTTCACGACCGTAACGAGGACGATGATGAGGCTATGAACTCCATCCCCAGACTTTTCCACATTTTCTACTTCCCGAATGGTCGCACCAGTAAGGGAAGCGAAAATAAAAAAAACAACATAATTACCGGAGTACTTCGTTTTACGCCTCGATTATGAGGCGTAAAATGAAGTGAGCCGCAAATCGTGGCAGATTTGTCATCATTTCCACTTGATTCGGCCTCGGAAAGAAGAAGAAGATCAGTTCAAGTGAGCGGGCGAATGGTAATGCAACCTACTTAAGGTTCACAATTACGCTTGCGTCATTTATGCTTGTATGCTCAGCGATGCTGGGCACGGAATTCGAAATAGGAACGGGTGGAATGCCCCGTTAAGGGTACGATTTTTCATCATCCGACACCTCATTTAAACCGATCGTCCGGCCTCGGCGAGGCAACAGGAAAACGGTCCCTAAAAGATGTACCTTGTACGGGTTCTCCACCCCGCGGGTCAACTGCTGCGGCTCGGCTGCTTTTCATCTAATGATTCGTGTCTAATGTGATCGTTTAGGATGGTTCGTGTTTTTGTTGTTGTTGTGTGTCTACGATCGACTTGAAGTTCACGCGCGAGCATTTACGCCCCAAGTACGCAATTGTCGCAATTCGCGCCAACGTACTTTCCGGGTGTTTTCGATGTTTGAGAACACCGCCTAAACTGGAGTATGCGGCCAGGCCGAACGCCCACTGATGCTTGGGCCCAGGGCATCCCGAAGGCGGCACTCGATGATAAATTTAAAGAAGGTTAAAATGTGCAGTAATTAAACATTCGATACGGTGCCACGCAACGGTCCCGCGATACATCATTAAGATTGATTAAACCAGCCCCGGCGAATGGAGCGTGGTCCAGATCGTGCGGTGATCAATTTTATGGATGTTCTTTTTTAGGAAATTGGCAATCGCTCATCGATCCGTGCGCTGACAAAACACGCCGGACCGTTCGGTTCGGTTGAATTTGAGTGTGGATGGGACGAAACTATTTGTTGATTGATTTCCTAACCATTATCTTCAGTACCGTATTAACCTTACCGATGACTGTTAAGGTCGTCTTGGATGATGGTGGAGTGAAGAGTGCCCATCCTAACCCTCAACGATGTGTCTATGATGTGTTGGTGGCGATAAAATATGATCGAAAGGGTAGAATGTACCATTAAAAATTATTTAGGACACACAATTTAGGTTCCTGTTTCTGAGTTACATCACTGGTTCATCACCTGGTTCTGGCGTGTGTAAGAACCGCACCTGCTAACGACCAACCTAACGAAATCACTCACCAAACTAAGGTGGATTAAATTCAATTTCGGAGCATAATTTATGCGATGTTCCGCGCATTTTGTCGTGCAGCTGTGCTTGCTAATACGATACAGGTTTCGGGAACTCGTCCAGCACAGCAACTGCTTGTTGAAGTAGTATAGCAAGACAAATTAAACTCACTTTTTCACGGAACCTCGTTTTCACTTATCAATGCACGCGTGTAAACGATAACCTGAATAGCGATCGCCACATCGCAACCCACCGACCGGCAGTACGGTCTCGTTTACCGAAAGGGATCACCGTTTGGTCGTTAATCTAAAATTAAAATAATTCGAAACCCATTCCACATAGGGCAAGCCATAATGCTGCAGCGGACTAGCTGGCGGACGGGACAGACCAAAAGTTGACTTTTGGGTTTTCTAACGGTTGTGCGTGAAGGAACGCTAGCGTACACGCGGAACGAAAAAAAAGGAAGGTTATATTAAAGAACGCGGTGATATGTGTCATCGGAGTATCAGAACGAGGTGGAGATGAGAAACACGAGGAATCCTCGACAACACATCCGCCTCACTGACGAGATTGTGTGGTTTATGGTTTTCAAAACATTGTCGTAAAATTATGTTCTTACGAATTTTGCCGCCCTTGGGGGTGTGTTTTGTATTCCGCTTCTCCAATGTCCGAACTGTGGTATGGAGTTTGGAAGAGAAAAAAAAACAACAACAACAGTGTAATAGTTCTTCTGTTTTTTTTCTTCCTTATTTTTTTGTGTGGATCGATTTGTAATCCGTGGTTGGCACTTTTGATGAAACAAACGCTGAAAGGAACAGATTATGGCTTCGTAAAGAATAATAATCGTTCTTCCATAAATTTTACTGCCCCGACCGAACCATAAACGGGGCATTAAAAAAGGGAGGGAGGCGACGTCTATGGATGGCTTCCTTCATCGAAGCCGCACCGAGTGATATGATCGAATTTTTAATTACAAATTACCCCAAAAGGAAGCAGTAGAACGTCCGGAATGATTGATGGAACTGTCCATTTTTATCAATTTGCCATGATATCAGTGACCAACGGTTCTAACCTTAGTATGTTTTTTTTCTTCCTTCCAATAATACCCCATTTATTCTTGATACAAATTCCACCCCTAATTTAACAACGATACTCCCCTTTTTCTTGAGCATTGATACACCTGTTCGGACTCTGTTTTGATTCGTTTTTCCTGCCATCGGTCGCAATGTAAACGATTAAGTCATTCAATCAATCAAAATTCAATCATTCACGCACACAAATCACTACCGCACTACCGGGGATCGTCGTTGAATCGCAGCAATCTCGTACCGGCACGTAATTATCATTGCTTATTTGATTGTACGCACCACCAAACACAGCAAAGGAGCTGCAAGGCTGATAGTTTGGCCGGGAAAATCATTCATCGATCACAGTCAATTAAGCTGCGCGCGTTGCGTACGGTGGGTTCGAGTAATCAAACCATATTTCCTGCCGAGTGCGCGATAAACATTAGCATCGGGGTGTTTGTTTACTTAAGGCGAATGCGGCGAACGGTTTAAATATTGATCAAATAAACGTACACCAAGGATGGATGAGATGATCGGTGGAAAGGGAAGTGTAGCTTTAAAATTGCTTACTTTCTCACGCTGCAGGCAATTCCATTCCATCAGCAGTATGGTATATTTTTTTTTTGGGCCGTACTGAACCGGAAGGAAGAACCTGATCTAGTGCTTAATTTACGACGACGAGTTGTTCGAGAGTTCTCGTCTGAGTTGGAGAAGATAGGTTTGATGAAACGTGAAGAATGGTAATAGAGGCGGGGTGTTTTATTTAAGATAAATTATCTACGCCTAAACAAATGGCAAACGATCGAGCTGTTCGAGATAAGGTGCCCTTTTTCTGTGCGATAGGATCACGAATGAGATTTATGACATGCGTCAACATGCGTTCCATTCCCTTCTGGCATTCGTTTTTTCCCAGAATCGATCGTTTGGACTGGTGGAACAATTTGGTTCAGAAATTAACGAATCAACGCTGCATGAGGTTGGCAAGAAATGTTGTGTATATGATAACTCAACGCCTCAACCTCAGAATTCTGGGGTCTCGTGGCCGATCGTTGTTGGGCGATGTAAACCTGTAAGCGATTAAACACCCCGCCATAGCTATCTTCGTTTCGTGTTGTCTTCGGAGCCAAAATGTCGATCGAAAACAAATAAAGAAGTCTTCGGAAAGCGGAGCACAATCCGTACCGCGTGGAAGATTAATTGCCTTTTCCTAATCACACACAGCCTCGTAGCGCCTAGACACATGTCAGAGACATTAGATTTTGGCCAGTGGCAGTGGTTTTGGTTCGTTCTTTTTTAACCTCCTCTCTACTTCCAAAGTATCCCTTCGCTCACGGGTCTCATAGCTACGAAATCTAACAGCTCATCAACAGCTTACCACTGACGGGGGCACTAGACCAGGGGGGTATAAGGGTACATAAGGCGTCCAGCGTCTAGGCAACCCGTGACGATGTGATTAATCTATCATCAATCACGTCCCGAACCGACGTCAAGACGGAATCCATGCGTCCAGATTTCTGATCCATTTCTTCCGATGGACCCACGGATCGTCCGATAGGCTCATCGGTGAAGTTTTATAAACTGCAGCGTAATGGTGTTCATGGTAATGCAGCATCCCTTCCTTTGAGATGTACCGATTGTCTGGTGTTTAAGATATTGGGAGCATCTTGAAATGGGGGAACTTTAGAAAACGGCGTTCAATTGAACGGTTTCTAGCTGGATTAAGTGAACGAGATGGAGTTGAGTGTCTACATATGTTTTCGATCCTGAAGTCATCACAATCGTTCGTCAGAATTGAAAAAAAGTGTTTCCCTTACGAGTTTCATATTTAACGTGACTTGTTCCATATTTTATACCTCCGTGCAACTTTACGCTTGCTTCCCTCGTGGAAGGGAAAGTTTGCCATCAGTTTTGAGGTTACCTTACCGACCACAACTCTCGGTACATCAGAACCACGGTTGCTGTCATACGATCCCTGTTGGCGGAACTTCAGTCTATCGTTACCAATAAATATGGAAGCTATTGGAAACATTTTGAGGTTATGGTTTTAGACGGGCACGGGCAGGGTTATCATATGATAGTGTAGTTTATCGTCACGTACGCATCCTAATGAAACCTTTCATCTGTTTCCTTCTCTTCTTTCCAGTTGATATGCTCTAAAAACGGTTGAGACTTTCATAAAAAAAAACAAACAATGTGTTCCGCAAACGATCGACTCAGCGAGGCTACTCAACCACCATCACGTTTAACCGCCTGCACCATGCAAACGGAAGAAAGCAAACGTCACCTAATACACCGACATCCCGTAAGCAATCGGAGAACCTGCAGTATAGAGACGCACCTGCCGACGCACTGTTGGTGCAGTAGTGCTGGCCGACGGATATCGTACGGCGTGGTAGTGCTGTGTCTAGCACTGACCGTTTGCTTCCTTCCCACGGTGTCCGGTTCACCGCAGTCTTCACACTCTCATCATTCACATCACCCGCAAGGCCATCACGATCAGGCGGCCGGTCACGGTGGTTCCAGTGGCACCAGCTCCCATCACACTGGCAGTGGATCAGCTTCATCCTCGCATCAGTACGGTGGCCCATCGGCGAGATCCAGCGGAGGAAGCTCGACCAGCAGTGGTCTCGGTGTGTACATCATACGTGCACCGGAATCGACGATCGCACCGGCGGACGATGAGGTGCTGTTCGAGTGTGAGTTGAACCTGGTGCCGGAGCAGCTTGACTGGCGGTTTAGGGCACAGGGAACCACGGGACAGCGGAAAGACTACGTACTAATCCAGAACAGTGTAAGTATGGCGAGCGTGGCGAAGAAACCTTCCTGGGACTGAATTAGTTATTTTTTGTGTATTTTAGCATCATGGATACAACGCAAGCATCGTTGACGGTCGGTACAAGCTGCGCGTGTCTGTCAGCGAAGCCACGATCGGAGAGTACCAGTGTGTGGCATGGTTTGGAGCGTCGGCGATTGCATCAATACCGGCCCGCTTGACGCTGGCCTCGATCGGGCTCGAAGCGGAAACCGTTCCCGGCCGGCACGATCGTGTGCCTACGACGATGCGCCGCATACAGCCACAGCAGCATTTCAAGGTATTTCCCGGCAACAGTATTATTATCGACTGTGGTGATATCGTTTCCAAACCTCCTCCAATCTGGAGCTACTACAAGTGAGTATGGGGAAGATTGGGGCGCCGTATTTCGGTTCCGTGGCTAACGAAAGTTTTTTTGTTTCTGGCGACAGAGACGGCATGACGATCTATCCGAATGTGACACAACAGCAAACCGGTCGACGGCTCATATTGGCTTCGCTAACGCAGCGTGATACCGGCACGTACTGGTGCTCGGCGGTCAACTCCATCACCGGTAGCGAGGTCATTCTGCCTCAGCGCACCACCGTCACGGTGGAGTACGTACCACGATCGGCTCCACATGCCTTCACGCTGCCCCAGAACGTTTCGGTGCTGCCGGGCGATACCGCACTGCTCGAATGTCCCGGCGTGGGCAATCCGGTGCCCATACCCGCGTGGACGAGAGCCAACGGTATTCCGTTGAATGGTCGCGCCCGCATCCAAGACTACGGACTGCAGCTGTCCAACGTGCACCCGGAAGACGAGGGCCAGTATATGTGCCGGCTGCAGAACGGTATCGATCCTCCACTGTTGCATTCCGTGTGGTTAACCGTGCTAGCAGCACCGCGCATCGTTTCCCCGCCACGATCCACGCTCACCAACGAGAGTGACAGCTTGGAGCTGGAGTGCATCGCACGCGGATCACCCCATCCCGATATCTACTGGATGATAAACGGTGACTACGCCAAATGGGACAATCTGATCCGCACGAATGGGACGCGGCTCGTCATCCAATCGGTCGAAAAACGGCACGCCGGTATCGTGCAGTGCTTTGCCCGTAATACCGTCGGCGAAGCGAGCGAAGGCAATCTGTTGCAGGTCATCCCGAAACAGATACTCGGAAGCGTTGGTACGACACCGCTCGGTTCCGTACCGTCCAGCCCGAAGGCGGGCGGTGATCATTCGACCAAGCGCAAGGGTGGCAAGAAACACAAAAACCGTAAGTATGGTAAACGCATACCAAAGAGTCCTTCCGGCTTTGGTTTCGGTGGATTTATTACCGTCACAATCTGCTCGATCAGCTGCCGCCAGACGGTGTGGTCGGGGTCGAGCGAAGGGAACTTTTCCCGCCGTGGTGGTCCCCGGTTGATGCCGCTCCACAGCGATTGGCTCGGCAGACGACAGTTGCGGGCGATCGACACCTCGAAGCTCCCGTCGGGTGGTTCCAGCCGATCGAACTCGTTGAGAATGAGCTTGAAACGTAGATCGGGAAGGGTGTGAGTGATCTGCTCGTACATCCGTTCGGCCATTGTGCGGTAGATGGGGCACTTGAGACAGTGTTCGATTCGGATGATAGCGAGCGCTTCGTCGAAGTGTTTATCATCGCAGTAGATGAGATTCGGATCGATGGCTTTCTTTTTCGATTTACCTTTTTTACCTTTTGATTTGGACATTGTTGCTGATGAAGATTCAGGAATATGTGGAGTTTATGGAGATTTTGGTTGCTTTGATCAAATTGTTTGACAGTAATGTGATACTATCAAGAACTACTTGGATTTAGAGCAACGATTGCTTTGTTTCTATGCAGTGCTGCAACTACGACCATACCTCATTGAACTCTCTTTGTTGTTTACTATTTTCCTCCCTCAGTGGTCATGATACCTCCGTCGCGTCCAAACATCACCCGACTGACCGATGAATCGGTAATGGTGCGCTGGTCGGTACCGTCCAGCGACGGATTGCCGATACAGTTCTTCAAAGTGCAGTACCGCATGTTGGGCGATCCCTCGAAAAACATTGCCCGGACCCAGTGGATGACGGAGAACGAAGACATCGCACCGTACACACGCTCGTACGAGGTGAACGATCTTAAGTCGGACCATCTCTACCGGTTCCGGATACTTGCAGTGTACTCGAACAACGACAACAAGGAGGGGGCGGCATCCGGGAAGTTCCATCTCCAGCGGGGCTCTCAGCTCGGCCTCACCAAAAACCATCTGCTAGCGCCAACACTCACCCGCATCGAGCCCGTCTCTCAGCATGCGGTCGTGCTGCAGTGGCAATTCCCGCAACATCTGCCACATCCGATCGATGGGTTCTACGCGTACTATCGGCCCGCCACTACAGCCGGCGAGTATTCGAAGGCCACGGTGGACGGTAGCACCACGCGCCACTTCAAGATCGATCACCTAGAGCCGGGAACGGCCTATGAATTTAAGCTACAATCCTTTACCGCTTCGGCGGCATCCGATTTTAGTGCGATTTTGACGGGCAGAACGCTGAAACCACCGACTCCACCACCGACCGTACCGACGGTGATCGCGGCCGCTGAAGGTCCCGACGGCAGCCAAGTTGTGCCGGTCAACTACCTGCTCGTGATCGGCTGCGTGCTGATCGTGAGTGTGCTGATCGTGCTGTTTCTTTGCTGTTGCTTCAGTCGTCGCAAAAAGCGAGGTCATGGTGCTGGTAAGAATTGTGCATAACGTTTGCCTCTTACCGTTGAAAACAGAAAACGTTGTCTAATATGGGGGTTTTTCTTCACTATTTTTAGATGAAACAGAGGCCAAAGTACACATCCCGGTCGATCAGAACGGCTTTACCGGTGCTGTCAGCAATGGTGGTCCACGGGTAGCACATTACAAGACGCGAACGAATGGCATGAACGGACGGATGAACATCACACCCAACCCGTTGGCACAGGATGGCGACAAGGTAAAGGCAAGCTTTTAATGCTTCGTACCGCTAGTGTTATGCGTTCGGTTGACACATCCCACCTTCCCTTCATTCTTCCTGCACGTTGTTGGTTGCTTACAGTGTACCGTAGCATTCCTATCCTATGTTATAGAAGTCTTACCAACAAAATGTTGGCAACGCTCAGTGCATATTCGCCATAAAGTATGCAATGCGCCTGCCAAAAGCTCTTGTTGTAAGGCAAGGTTCTATCATGGGAAGGATCTTCTTTCAAGAGTAATTAACTCCCACTAATCAGTCATTAGAGATACAGTGCATGAGCGATTGTCTTATCCCTCCCAAACACTCTCCTTACCCCGGTAATACATTTTACTTCCCGTAAAACCTGTTACATTTCCTATCCCGCACGGCTTAGCGATCGTTTGTTATCAGTTGCGATGAATGTTTTGCTGTTTTTATTTATTTTCTCCTCTCTCATGTTTTGATGTTTGAGTTTTGTGTAATGAGTTTGTTACATTCTTTATTAATGTCGTAACGAAAGATTATTTGGATGTTTTCGAATCATTTGTTTCGTTTTGTTTGTATGAAATAAAATTTTCCTTCTGGTTAGTAATATTTTTGGCCGTGCATGTAGTACGATAGCGATCGTGGTTTTCCTTTTCGTGTAGCAAAACTGCATGCCTGAATCACAAAACAACCGACCGCTAGTGTACAGTAGATGAATTTAACGTGTAGTATTTTGTAAATGAAAACCGTTTACGAATCCAACCTCAGCCAAGCAAACAGAGAGCCGAATTTTCAGCATAAACAAAGTCGTTCGTCGCTCGGATATCGCCCTACCATCGCCTACCGTCTGCCGTGGTGAAGGAGACTGCTTAATTAATGTTTATTTCCTATCCTTGATCGCCTTCCTTCCTTACTCCATGTACTCCTATTTCATCTTTTTCTTCTCTCTTTCGCTGTTATCTGTTGATCTCCCCTTGGGGGCCAAAAGGGTTCTAACCACCATACTCCCTAACACGCACACCCACACAAACACACCCACACACACACACACAGTCACCTTAGTTGATCCGCAACGATCATGTACAAAACTATGTTTTCTCTTTCTCTTCTCTTTTCTCTACTGTTTCTTCTTTTATATACTTCTATCCCCGATTTTCTGTTACCACTATCGTGCTTTCGGATGCGTTACTTCACCCCATTGCAGCACTATCGCCGAAACTGAATCGCTCGAGCTGGTTTAGATTTTTCCCTTTGTTCTGGTCGCCTGGATGTAGGCAAACCGCTCGACCGTGGGAATGCTTTTCCTCCCTCCCCACACACAAAAACGCACACTCCCACACATACACACACAACGAAGTGTGTGCTTTCTTCTTGGAATCTTTTCTACGGGGCTTTTTGTATTCGCTCTCCAACTGGGGAAAATTCTGTCCACTGTTTGTCTTTACACACACACACACACGCTCCCTGTCCACAACACAACCGTACTTCTCCTCCTGCCCATCTCCATCCGTACTTTCATCTGTCCCCAAGTAGCCGTTTGCTGTGTAGATCGATTTGCGAAGACGCGTTTTATTCTAGCTCAGAAATCAGCGTGACTGTTCTAGAATCGCACCGTGATGGAGCTGCGCTTCCTGCCCAACACGCTGGTAGAGGGTGACCAGCAGCAGCAGCAGCAGCAGCAGCGCCCGGTTACCAATCCGATCGAGGGTGGATGGAGACGAAAGAAACGCAACGCGACTGTGGTGGACGTGCCGAAGAACGAAACCGGTGATGGAGGCGATGGTAGCGATGAAGGCGACGTTACGAACCCGACCCCAACGACAAACTCCAGAGAACTGCCTGCCACTAATAACAATCATCAATCGATTCCCAACCAACAGCAGCAACATCATCTTCAGCAGCAGCAACAACAGCAGCAGCAGCAGCCCCACATTGGCGGTGGACTTCCACCGCTACATCATCCAAGTGCCGCCACGGTGGCAATGAACAGCTGTGGTATTCCACAGCAGCAGCAGCAGCAACAACAACAGGAGCAGATGATGCTTGCCTCCATGCCTCATCGCCGTACGCTGGAACGGACTGCGGTGAGACCGATTCCAAACGGAGCCACCATTGCGTACGGTATTGATCCGAAGCTCATGCTCGATGGTCAGACGGTGCCCGACTGTAGGCAGTCCTCCATCAGGCGTACACGGCGCGGTTCGGGTTCCGTGCCCGGCAGTCCACGGATAGGCCGTGGACCGAGCAGCGAGTTCCTTCAGCAGCAGCAACAGCAGCCGGGCGTAACGGTGGCACGCTCACCGATGCCGTTGCGGGCAGCCGGCATGAAACGATCAGCTGCCGCTGCCACCCGGCTCGGACGGGCCGAGAACATGTCGTCGGGAAGTTTGAACAGTATTGAGGTATGAGAATGACCGTACAGCGCCGCACCGGACGGCGCCACCACCACCACCACCCTTTCCCGCACCTCGTCCCGCAAACGTCGTCGGCGCGCCTTCAAGCTGATGTACCTGGTGCGTCGGCAACGGAAGCGTGGTGCCGGGCTGCTCGATGGGCGCAGTAGCATGCCGCGGCAGGACAGTGAGCATCACTGTCACAAGCAGGCGTTCTACGAGCGGGCGAACGGATACCGGCTAATATCCTGAGTATCGCCCATCGAGCTGCTGCTCTCCGTACTACACGATCTTGTGGTGAGCGTTTAGTTAGTTAGCTGCGTATAAAATGGGTTTCCGTTTCCGTCATGCTTTTCGCACTTCATCATCCGTCCATTTTGGTTTTATGCTTTTAACGAGGGAACGAGAATCATTTCGTCGCGCACAAACCACCACAGACAGAGTCCTGTACACACTAACGTTAAGTTTATTTTTCTGGCTTAGAAGGAAGTTATTTTAATTAGGCTATGTATTAGGTTGTGCATTATTATGATTTACCCAAATGGAAAGGGTGAAAAAGACAGAGGGTCAGAGAGAATTCCCATGATCGGGGGGTGTATTAACAAAATCTTGCTGTACTTAATCTTTACCTTCATAAGGATGTTTTTAGTTTGAATGTACCTTTGTTCCCGGTCGGTACGCACCGTAGGGTCGATAAAATGTAAATAATGATAAAAAGTATGTCTTGACCGGAGGGTAGACGATAGAAGAAATCGTAGAGAAATTTGTTAGCAGCTAACAGACTGCTAGACTAGCAAGAGAAAGGGAGACAAAGATATAGGAGAACAAAAGACACAGTCAGGCTTATGGTGAAGGTGTGCTACTTAACCATTACTAAATAAAAAATACGCATACAACACGATCACAATATACACGAAAAAAACGCGAAAACTTATAGCAAATCATTCAGCGCGATGGTACTCGAATTTCCACTTTGAATCGGTTATGTTGGCGGATACATGAAAAAGCTCTGTTTCAGAGAGCTTTTATGTTCGGTTTTACCCTGTGCAACAGTCGGAAATTCGATTACTACAATAGCAGCTGTAAAAACACATGCAACTATTAAAACGTAAAACACACAGACGTATATAGTGAACGCAGCTAACAAAATGAAATCACGTGATTGTGAATGAAGCAAACAAAATACAGCAAATGAAATCGAATAATTAACCGATATCGAATGAAGTTTGATGGAGAGATGACGATGTTTACTGAGCTTTTACTGACTGACTGGGCACTGATTAATTATTAGCTAACTAGAACTAGAAAAATGAAGACGAATCGAATTGTTTATGATTACCCACTTATTACCACACCACTCGAGCGAAGGAAAGGGATCGTCTATAATACTACGTGTAAATTATTTATTTAACGCTAAACAACGCACATACACACACTCGCAGGCAAAGGCAATCAAGCGATAGTATTTTGTGTTAGCATGGGGTGGTAAAACACGAAAACAATATTCCAGACGGTGTAAGGATTTGCAAGCTTCAGCTCGAATGCACACGTTTTCGTTTGCTGTTTGTAGTTGTATTAGGGATGGGCTTGAGTCAACGTTTGATGCCATGGTGGTACTATAGCTGTGTTGTTGATGTTGTTATAATATTGTTTCAATAATGATACATATAACCTTCTCCTGCCCCCTCGAAATGCGGAATGTACATAGAAGATAATAGATGATAGAGAGAGAGAGAGAGAGGGAGAGAGAGAAAGAGCGAAAACTGGCCGTCTACTTATAGTCGTAACGCAAACTGTCTAGCAAAAGCAAATGCGAACAATGTCACGTGTGTAAGTGTTTCCGGAAAAAAGAGAAATATTATTCCAGCGATATTGTTTCAAAATATTTTTATGTAATTGCAAAAGCTCTACCAACCAGTTAGTGGTTGTTGGGGTTTCTGCATGGTGCAAAGGTTGCTTGCTATTGTAACAAATGGTAACGCTAATAGAACGCTGTCACGAAAGAGAAACATGTAAGAAGGTATCGTTTTCTTTTTATTAAAGAAAAAAACAATGCAAAATCCTACCGAATGATGTTTTATTTGGTGTGTGAAAAGGAGCATTTATGAATGTGATGACGAAAGGAATTGATATAAGTTAAGTTACTTCTAAAATATGTTTAATTTTAATAGATGATACATTTTTTAATAATATTAACGGAAGACCACACAACATATGGAAGAGTACCACTGTGAAAAATTGTACTCACCACATTGAGGTGAATGTATTGGGAAAAAGCTCATCAAGCAGGGTTCGTGCCTGTGCTAACGTACGAATACTTCGACGATTGGGAAAGCGAGGAACCTTTCCGATGTCTCCTTTTTGATCGTTTCTATTACATTTGACCGCAAACGAAGAGGATTATAAGTAATTAAAAAAGGAAATGTTACGAATTGCTTCTATATATCACCTTGATACGTAATGCATTCTTTCGCGTTTGACATGGTGTGATCTGCGGCGGATTAAACGGTAGGCAGAGTGGGCGGTCGCCTAGGGCCTCGCCGTGTTGGGGGCCCCAAGAAATGTATATAGTAGTTGTATACATAGGCCCAGTCTCCTATGGTCCCGAAAAGTACCACAAGAGGCCCCTGGCGAAATTTGAAGTTGGGACAAAATGCCCCGGAATCGGCCTGTTTTGTAACTTGTGATACCATTCAAACGCATTAGAGTGTTTTGTCATCTGCAACAGCGGTATTGATAAAGCCGATAATTTAAACAGCATAGCTTACAGCAAAATGCTTACAGCAATTGCAAGCGCGAGCCAAGCACTGCGATGGTCGATCAGTATCCCTAAAAGAAAACCAACTGGTGATCATCGAAGGAGACAACATGCATCCTACCTTGTGGACAATGGGGCATATTATTCCGGTTCATCCTGGCAAGGACGGAACAGTTCGCGTACAGCATCCGGTAAGCACGCCGTACGCGCAGCAAACCGGTTGGTAATGTTACCCAATCCAAATGTGCTCAGCAATTTGGATAAGAAGATTGACACTAGCACTGAATAGCATGCAACAACAAACCATGTTTACGTTTATTTACTTTCATAGTTGGCAGTGTTAAAAGGGCAACGCACATACCCATATATACCCATAAATTCAATTTCTTTGGTGACCGGAATGTGAGAATTAAGGTTTATAAAAGAACATTCCTTTCACATTCCTATCAACCGCATTAAGAGTGTGGGGGAAAAGGCAAAACGGATCCTGCATCTCTTTCGTATTTTGCGCCGTTCCGTCCGTCGAAAACGCTCAGAAGCGATGGAATTTTTGGTTTCTGACACCAAGAGAGCATGATCAACGAAGAGATAGCACAAATTTCCGTACCATGTGGTATCATTTCATATAGCTGTACCCTTCCCTCTAGTGATCATAGCGCTTGATCCGTCAACTGATCTTTCATCTCTTTCCGTTCGTCCAAACAGCACAGTGCGTACCATAAATATGCACACGTTTATTTTTATGGAAATAACAATGTGGAATATTTATGGAATATATTTATAAATGGAATCCTTGTAAACCACCGGACATTCCATGACGACAAGGGATATAAATATTGCGAAATAACCAAACAATAAACAATACATAATGTCTTCGGAAATAGTGGCACTCCATGTTTCCTACTCCTAATGATTAAAAAACTTACCTGCTGTACAATTATGACACGCACTGTAGGAACTGGATGGATAAAATGAGACGGAGGATTCTCCCCACAGTAGCTGAGCTATTTACTCTATCGATGGCTCTTCCTGGTTTGATATTATGTGTAACTAATAGCCAATAGCAGAAGATCTCTCATTCTGATCATTGATCAATACCATCAAAGCGAATGATAACGTGAGTATGCGATATCAATATGTTATGTACAAACATGGCGCATTCTTGTGCGGATCAGATTGATGCTATCTCCTTTCATGGATGCTCTCTTGGTGTCAGAAATCACAAAACCGGTCGCTTTTTGGTGTCTCCGATCGCATGCGCGGAGAGACTTCGACGAAAGGAAAAGCTCTTCAAAATAATATGCAATAACGACTGAGAGACCGTGCGCTCCTCTAGCTCTTGTAAGCTGGACACTAAACACTAACGGTGATTAATTCTTTCCATTTTGCTCTATGTTGTCCCCCAACAAAGATTGTCATCAAGAAGAAGCATAACCATGTGGGAATGTGGGAATGTGGGAGGCAAACAGTACCGCGAGTCAAACTGCTGATATATGTGATATGTGATATGTGATATGTGATATTAACATCTATTGCACTGCTCTTTATCCGTATTGTCGCATGCTGAGCGGTGTCCACGTCCTTCGGGCACCGGCACAGCTCAGCTCGTCGGTATATTCATGCAAACTATATACTCAGTACATAACCGCATGCAATTATGAGGCGCGATCAGCATCTGCTGGTGGCGACGCTTTCTCCTAAACGCTTTTACGCACATACGTGTTTATATGAAGTATTTTGTGGACAGTATTTTTGTGTGTTTAATAAAAGTTTATGTAATAGTTTGATCTTCGGATTCGTGGTTGAGTTGAGAAAAGGGATCAACGGTGGATCAATCGGTAGGCGGAGTAGGCGGTCGCCTAGGGCCTCGCCGTGTTGGGGGCCCCAAAAAATGTGTGTAGTAGTAAAAGGTGTATACATAGGCCCCCCCTCCAAAGATGATGATTCAAAGTGAGTTCAGGAGCCCCTTCTTACTTCGCCTTTAGCTTTGCCTCATTTCAAGGGCCTCAATGCCCCCCAATTCCTCGTTTTTAAAATTAGAGGCCCCATTTATAATTCCGCCCTGGGCCTCCAAGGGGATTGATCCTCCACTTGGTGTGATATTTAGAACAAACAGTGCAAAATCGCTAGTCGTTACACATGATCACTGAATAAAAGATACAATAAGCAAGTTTGTGTTTTTTTTTTAAATAGAATTTACATTACATATATTTCTTTTCTTTTTTTCTGGCATTTCCACAGTATTTTTTCTTCTGTTGTTGTTGTCGTTTGTTTTTTTTTGTATTGGTTTGCTTTTTTGCTGGTTTTATACACACATTTAGTTTAAAATATACATCGTTTCTCATCCAATTTTTTGCACGTTCGCCTCTTGCTACTAAACTCAATGCAATGTTTGTATTTTCTTATACTTCTCTTGTGTGTTCGTGTCTTGTGTTGGTTGGTTTCAATCACTCTTTTCCTGGGTCATACAATCGGTTCCCAGCAAAACGTACGGTTTCCTTAGTTTACCTCTTTTAACAAGATTCCTTTTTTTAGAGAGAGTTTTTCTCTGACACATGCTTTTACTATCGGTAACTTTTACTGAACGGCATACAGGTTACGGTTTTCGGGTTTCTTCATGTTTTTTCTTGATACTGCATTACATTTTGTGCTAGTGTTGTGCGCTGTTTATCCCGATTCGTTCTCTTGTATTTTCTGTTTTTTTAAAAATAGCACTGGCACTGGAATATTCAACTTGTTGCAATTCTCTTTTCTCATTGGTTACTAATGTGTTTTGGTATTTAATTCTCTGTCTGGTTTTTAATGCTGTCTTCTTTGTATTTTGAATCGTTTTTTTCTTTATCTACTTATCATCCCTCTCTTTTATACTGTATCTCTCCCTTTCTGTCTCCCTCGGATGTGTTTTCATGCAAGCACATTCATTTGATTTATGGACTGCTTTTTTACGAGTAAAACGTTTTCAAGTTGCATTACATAACCAGAATAAAATAAAAGCTAAAATAATTAAAAACAAAACCGACATCGAAGAGAGACAATGACAGTAAACCGCGACCGTTAACATACATTTATTAAAAAGATAATATTTCTCTATCTGTCTTTTTGATTTCGCTACGACTTCGAATGGCTACAGCTGCATTGGTAGAAACAAAGTGCTTAACTCCTGCTTTTTCGCTTCGGTTGATTTGATACATATTACCCAATCCCTCAGATTGATTCCTGAAGAAGGAAAGCAGGGTGAATTTCATTACAACGTGGAAATCACAGAATTTTGTTTTTTGTTTTCATGTTCGTTTAACGCTTCCGCCTTCCATTTGCTGCTAGCTTGTTTGTTCTATTTATTTTAACTTTCTTGGCCACAGTGCGGTTCTTTGTTTGTTTTTGTTAGTTTTTTGTTTTTTTTTCGCAAATTAAAACACAGTGAGCAACAAATAATATTCAGAGATGTGTTTTGTGACTGAGTGCATGTACCAGTTTTTTTTAGTACAACCATAATTCCTTAGTTGGAAGTAATATTTGATTATTACTTTCTTTTGCAGCCAGACGGGCAATAGCTGTGTAACACGTGGTTGAGTAGGCCTAGTAACGCTACGTGACGTTTGCACCGTTACGAGGATACTCGATGCTGTCAATTCGAAGGTAAATCGTTGCGTTGCGTGTTGAGTAGGCGTGCACAATAAAACAAAGCAGCCTTCTGCGTAGCTGCGATAAAAACACACCTCAGTTTCGTTGTTTTGCTGCTAGTGTGAGAAGCATTTGTATGGTGGTTTCTATCAGTGAGTCAATTAAAACAGGTTCCGCTTCGGGCATCCGTTCGCTGCTAAAATCTGGTTGCGTTATAATCGATGTAAGTGTTAAAAAGCTTCGATGTGTGGCGTGTGTTACCGTGCTGCATTTGCTTTCATCCTTTAGGATTGCTGTAGTTCGACCGTTGCTCACCGAATTGACACAAATTGATTTGTATTCCTTGTTTTTCTTCCTTTTTGATCTTCGCATTCACTAACCACAGAGTGAGTAGCGATGTAAACAGGTAGTTGTCTTTTGTTATAGAACTAAGTATAGTAACTGTACGAGAACGATAAAAACCAGAGCTGTGATAAAGAGGAAACTATAAGCGGTAACAATAGTGAACACTTTAAAGCAAAGAAAAATCAATAAGTGAACGAATTCATAAAAGTAGTCAAAACATATGGAAAAAGTTTTACAACAGCACACAATAGTAGACTGTTACAATAAAATCTAAACCAATACTTTAGTGTATTAGTGAAACAATTCGTCTGCAGTTGTGTTTTGTTTGGCTGTCATTTTTACTCTCTCTCTATCTTGTTTGTTTGCTGTTTTACTGCTGTTTGCTTTCTGCTTTTATTTCTTTTGTTTTTTTTTGTTGTACAACTTTTTCCTTTTTTGTTCATTTCATGAAGCAAAACGATAAATTTCCTCATACCGTTTTGTATACTAATCGACTTTCTGTGCGTTTCCTTTTGTTTGTAACAGTTCCGTCAACACTAACCTTTCCTTTCTCTCATCCCTTTGTCCGCCCTTGGCTTTAATGTCTTTCGTGCTTCTCTGTGGCAAAAGTGTATTGTTTCACCAGAACAATTCCTTTCCATTTCCTTACAATATAATCACATTAAAAACTAACAGTGAAAAACATTTATATTCTTTGTCGAGCTGGCTGGCAGAACGTTACATTTGTTTAGTATGAGTAGTGTGTTGAGTGAGTTTAGTGTGAGTGTATGTTGGTTGTGTATCTGTGTTGTGTAGCTGTTAATATTACATTTTTCCCCTCTCGCGTTCTCTCTCTCTCTCTCTTTCTCTCTCTCTCTCTCTCTGTACAGTTTGTTTGCAGATTAAAAAGAAATTTTCTTCTTTATACGATCAATGTTTTCCTTTCAGTTTCACTCTTATTTCTTTACGTCGGTTATTTCTTTCTTGTGTTTGTTTGTGTTTTCATCCTTTTCTTCTTCTTTTGCTTGCAATCAGTTAAAACTTGTGCACTTTTCTTGTTTGCTCTTCATTTTCTTAAGCACTGTTACACACATAACCGTTAGCATTAGCGTGGTTTGGCGCTTCGGGCGCATTAAATGTACGTTCCATTTATGGTTTTATGGTTTGCGTTCTGCACATACAATATAACGTTTGCTTAATAATGCATTAATAATTATAATAATTGTATAATATACACTTTCGATAATTCCATTTATAAATATATCCATACTATCGCAATACGATGCGCGCACGCACGCACACACAGATCACTAAAATCACACAATACACAATGCAGCGTAAGTGAGGAGCTTAAAAAGTCTGCCATAGACACTCGAATCCCCCTGGCCAGGGGTGGGGATCGTGTGCCCGTTGGCAACACGGTAAGAAACGAGCGAAAGCTGACCCTCGTGTCGGTTTGTGTGCGTGTTTTTGTGTGTTAGTGAGTACGTAAGTGAACGATTGAGTACTTAGTTTTAATGGTGAATCAACACAAAAAAATGAGGGAAAAAACATTTCCACTAACCTAATGCATAACACTGAACGATCAACGTAATTGACAAGTAAACGACTAGCTTTTAGTAGTGGAAAAAAAAAACAAAACCAGATAAAAAACAACTTACAAAACATGTATAAGTTTTGTGTGTGCAGTTGAAAACCAGTTTCAAACATTGCACCCAAGTCGCTTACAATTGTCTAATTAATTTACTAACAGCGAGTGGAGCTTTACAGCTGATTACGAGCTGCTTAAACGACTAAACGAAAACTTATCGTTGATCCGTCTCAAACGTCAACGTAAAAGGGAAAGAATGGTAGGCTTTGCTTGTACTGCTTTCCTAGTGGCTGGTAGAGTAGGCCATGTCTTTACAGTGTCTTACAAACAAATGCTTTTTTGTTTAGTTAAACTAACAAGCGTTTGTTAAGTAAGAGGAATAAAAATCACACACACAAACAAAATGTTTAATAGGAATTGTACCTCATTAAAGCGTTAAATAATGCTCATTATTGTAACTAGCCGTGTTTAAGTAAATATGAATCGATTGAAAAACGATTTAATGTGTGCGCGTGTGAGCCAAAAACGAGTAAAATGCATCTGCATCGAGAGAACTTACGCGCTAACTATTAATGGCGTGTTTTGCACACGAAACAAAGAATCTTCCACTATGTACCAACAAACAGCCAAAGAAGAGACAAAATTTTGTTTCATGTGCCATTGTTGTTTTCGTCTTTTCCTTTTTGCAAGAGTCCATTTCATTTTCGTTTCCATGTTTCTTTTTTATCTCTTGTTTGTGTAGGTGTTTGTTTGCTTTTTCATTGGATTGTCATTGAGTATTACTTTTTTAATATTATTTACCATTTCGCTTTCTGTGTTCGTTCGGTGGAAGGCTTGATTTCTTTATTTTTCTTGCACTTTCCCTCTTCATTGTTGCTCGTTCTCTCGCCTTCCATCGTTCTTGTTCCGTTCACACTGTTGCTTTTTCTGTGTTGTCATTATTCGGTTTGGCTGTTTACGTTGCTAAGATAAAATAGCATTTCGAAGACTTTTTGGAGTCACTCGCCTTCCCAGCGATAAAAACTAATTTGGCATCGTTTTGTTTCATATCTGTTTCTGTTCCATGACCAGCCAGACAAAATGGGGAACATAACCACTAAACGTACGTACACAGACACCGACACCGTCGTCCGGAAACAGGGCGGTCAACGTTCGTCAACGTTACATCGTACTATTTTGCGCATTTACTTTTTAAAGATATACAAGGTACACAACACGTTTTCGTAAGGTTGAATTTCCACCAAGCGTCACACATCGTACACTGTACACAACACTAGCCAGTACGGTTTATGCACCGTTTTGCTCGTGCATTGGTTTGTTTCGTTTCGAAGTTACGGTTTAAAAGTGTTTGTTTTCTTCTTCCTCAGCTACCCATTTCCTTTGCGGTGATTTACTGCGATCTTATAGACTGTTTTGCTGTTCACCTTGCTCCGTGCCTTTCGCATTTCGGTACGGATTTCTTAAGAGCCATGTGTTTGTTTGTTTGCCTTAAATACACTTGCAGTAAGGTTTTGTTTGTTTTTATCATAAATTTCTTCTAGAAAACTGATATGTATTAACTTCTATTATCTCAATTTCATTCGCTTCGTGCAGTTCAGTGTATGTCTTGTTTCGTTTTGCTTTGTTCTAATGTTTACCGTTTTCGTTCTGAGTTGTTTTGTGCTTTAGACCGATGGGATATTTGTATCTCCATTTTGACAAAATTAGGGCTTTTATTCCGCATTCCTTTACAGAGCATCATGTGTCTATAGGGTCACAACAGAGGATATAGTATAAAGAGGCGTTACCACACATCACACCACCGGGATGTTTTTGTACGAAATCTTAATCTGTATTTGTAAATGTTATACACGCACACACCCACACACCCACACACACACACACACACCTTAGAGTTAGAGTAAGAATGGTAGAAAAACCGAAACGAAACAATTTCCTTTCAGGAGGTAACTTCTAAACATGCCTTTAGCACCCGAAAAGTAAGTGTACGTGTAAACGAGCCTTATCCTTTCCACAATTCTCCATTAACATACGCGCCTTAACATCTCCGCCTTTAGACAGATATAGCTTAAAATTGTTCTAGAACCACACAAACAGCATAAAAACGAACGCATTCAGTATCCAGTAGCACAGCAAAGATTGAGTGTGTGTGTGTGTGTATGTATTGAGCATTCCTGCGGTTCGTTTCGTGGTTTCGTTTGCATTTTTGTGTTAATTCGTTTAAAAATCACAACGCAGAGTATTTGATTTTGCCATCGTTCGCTGTACACATACACCTTACCACAGCTTACACACATACACATACTCGCCACTAACAGTTTTTTGTTTTGTTTGATTTTTGTTTAATGCCTTTCGTTTGTCACTAAACGGCCACCATCTTGGAGCATCGGTGTGAGTGTATGGAACTAATCGTTCACACACGTACAAGGTATGTCCCTAAACGAATGCACCTATAGGATCGATCACTCAATTTCTCTTTAACATGTCATTTAAAAAATAAAATACAATTGAGCATATTTGAGCATTTGAGCAGATGGTAAAGTTCACCGGATTGATTGTCACATAAAAAGAAGAAATGTAAATTATAACTTTAAAAAACCCTAAAACAATTGCTATGGATTGTTGAGCAATGTGAGCTATCTTTTGGATCGTTTAGGCAAACGGCAAGTTGTTGAATATCACATTTTGTAAAAGTTGATCTAATACGAAAAAATAACGAATCGACAGTGCCTCACTGTAATCGTGACGATGAGCAATCAAGTTCAAGCCAAGGCTACACTAACACTACCGCAAGCCTTTTTAGTTTGGCATTTAATCTGTTCTAAACAAACAAAAACATATACTAATTTGAGCGTTTCGTTAAATTTGTGCCAGTTTTGTAGTGATCACTTTGTAGTTGTGGACATTCCGTAGTATCCCCCTGTTCAACTGTATAATGTCCTCATCGGTTCTTACACACGTGTATGTCGCGGGATTACTATTACCAAATGGGGCAGAGTGGTTTGTGTTGCTAGTTCGAAAATCTTTCGAAAGTTTACGAATAATGAAGGTTTGGAGATGGATGGATGTAGAAAAATAAATGTATTTAACACCAAAAAGGACACTGATCGCGATCATCCATCGTAAGTGAAAAATGTCAGACCACGACAGACAGGAGAGACACTAACTGGCAAGGGGAGCTAGTGAGTATCTTTGTGAGTAATGTATTTGTGGGCGCGTGTATGTGTGGGCATGAAGATAGAAGTTTTGTTTTTAGTCGACCCTGTTATCAATGCGTAAATCACGTATGTTACTTTCGTTTTGCCCTCCTTCTAGCACGCGTTTTCTGTCATGAATTATTTGTATATATAACAACGATCGAGTTAATCTCTCCTTGTGCTAGAAATGATCGGTGCTGTCTTGTGTGTGTGTGTTTTTTTTTGTTTGTTTCAGTAGTTTTTTAAGCACTTTTACTCGTCCATTTCGCTCTGTTCTGCTAATCTATTTTGCATCGTACCACATTGTTTTTACCATTATCCATTTACTTACAATTTAATCATTTATAGAATTAAGAACATTGATCAACACTTAAGTTCTAGATACAACCATGTTTCAAGTTTACGGTTTTCTGTTTTTTTTTTTATGTTTACCAACCACTTTCTACACACATCTGTTTTAGTAAAACTTAGTAATTTGTTAGGAAATAGATGCATCGCACAACTACTTTGTATTTGCTTACCTTATTTTTCTAGCGCACCGCTGCACCTTTCACTGCTATTTTCGAATTATGTCTTTTTTCCTTTTGTTTTGCTTTAACAAAGTGCTTCTTCGGGGTGCTTTTTTCCTGCTCCTCTGTCGTTTCGCGCTGCTTAACGATCTGCGCGTGAAAAGGAATCGTTTTATCGTGACAACAGCACACACGCGCGTGTAACAAATCCATTGGCAACGTTATTCTTATGATTGTGATTGTGACGTAGGAAGAGGGATTTTTTTCTCGCGTTTTGTTTTTGATAATACTGGGAAAACGTGTTGGCCACCGTTCTTCTTTGCCTATTTGCTGGAAACGTTGACGCTAGCAGCACTACAATTGCTTGGGCTAAGGGGTGCAGTTTGGGTGCCCGATAGAAGAAAAAATAAAAAACAGTGGGAATTTAAAGGGTCCGGTTCGATAACATAAATCGTTCACTGTCTTGTTGCTTCCATTCTTTTGCGTATCCTTTTACAGTGCTCGGTGTGCGGGAATAGGCAACAACAAAAAAAAAAACGATTAAATGTGTCTTTTCCTATAACGCTTGCTGGATAGCACTTAAGCCTATTAAAAACACTTGCTCGTTTTTACTTTGTGCTGTTTTGTGCGTGCCTGTGTGAATGCAACAATGAATGCACATTTGTGTGGCGGTTTGGTACAATGTTTCGAACAAAACACAGACCTATGTCTCTATGTACAATGAGCGACAGGAGGTGCGTGTGCGTGTGTCGGTGCAATCCTGTAAAAAGTTATGATCGTTTTTCTACAATTAAACATCGATACAAGCCGGCATTTTGTTTTGCAACCATTGGCCATTTTGCGACAACCTTACGATTTACATTACGTTAAGTGTGTGTGTGTGTGTGGGGGGGGGGGGGGGGGGGCTTTTGTGTTGAGCAGTTTTTTTTCTTCAAATTTACGACTAGAGTAGAAAGATTCAACAACGAAAAAACTCACTTGTGTACAAAAAACACACACGTACCTTACAACCTACCATCATCATGCTACCGATCGCCATCTTACACATTTTTGTCCGTTGTTGCTTAGTTGTAGCCTATTGTAGAGAGCTTAGCTAGTGTCACGGTGCTTTTGTTTTGTTTTGTTTTTTTTTTGTAAGAGAGATTTTAAAGTTCTTCACTTTCGATTCACACCGCTGGCACCGATTAGTGCCCATAAGGTTAGGTAAAGTCCCGCGGTTTAGGAGGACATTTGCTTGGAAGTTACATAATTTGACCTGGTATTTTCACAGTACTTACACAACTACAACGGGTGTTAGGCATTCGGGTGCCATCATCATCATCATCATCATCATTATCATCAATTTTTTACTCTCTTTCCTTAGAACAGCTTAGTGCAACGATTTTACTGCAGATTTATCTTGAGCTCTCTCTCCCTCTTTCTCTCTTTCTGAGTTATCTGCTTTGCTGCTTCCACATTATTGTGATTTGCTTCGGTAATTTGTAGCTTTAACAACCTTTCGTTAGTTAAGTTTAAAGTTTCTCAGTGTTGCTTTCTCCATTTTCTTTCCTCTAAACTCCTCCTTAACGTCCTTACAGTTTTCGCTTCACTTGCTTGAAACGGTGGTGGGAAACGGTGAGACGCGTTTCAGTGTGTTTTGGCTGTGGCGGGACACCTCACCCGTACTGGGGGGGCCATCACTTTTTCTTGTGTTACATGTTGTTTGTTTTTTTGTTTGGCAAAAAGATTGTCTAGCTGCGTGTTCTCCATTGTTTTTTGTTGTTGTGGGAGCTTCATGTCGTCACGGTTGCCATGGAGATGTGTTTGTTTGTTGGCTCACTTCGTCACTGTTAGCTGCAGTTGCGTGCTTTCCTCTGCGTGCATTTCTTGCTTTTCATTATCTTGCTGTTGGCGTTGTTGCTGCTGTTGCTGTTGCTGCTGCAACTGTTGCTGGTGCAGCTGTAGTTGGTGCTGCAGCTGATCGCTTGCATCCTGCGGCCGGTGTGATTTCATGTGAGCGCTTCGGCTTTTTACCTTATTGAATACCCTTTGGTTGGTGGAACGATGGGCATCAAAGGGTCGTCGACGGGAAGGAAAAGACATGGAATGATACAGATAGCAATTAATCGACGTTCAAGATGGTCAGGGCTGTGGAAGTTGTTGAGAGTGGATTCGTTCGGGTTTGTTGCTGTTAGTTGAGTGAAGTCGTTTGAGTTTGTTCACTACGGCTCTAGAAGCGGGACGCAAGACAGACACACACATTGACGTAAGAAGCAGATTCTTTCTAGTAGCTCGCCTGGTAAAATACAACACAGTATGAACACTAGGGGTTAGCAGTAAGATAAAGATGGCGATAGTAAGAGAATGTAGTGGTGAAAGTGGTAGTAGGCGTTAGTGAGTAGTATCTAGCAGATAGCAGCAGTTAATATAGGAGTTTATAGTGTAGTGTTGTGATTCATGAATCTGATTATCTGATTCATTGAACTGCATGAATACCGTTGAAACTGTAGATGCGAAGATTCATGATTCCTCAAACACTTATAAATCCTCAAAGGTCTATAAAAACTTGAAGGTTTTAGCATCCTCAAAATTTCATACATCTTCAAAGTTTCTTCAATCTTCAAGGAATTCATGAATCCTCACAGAATTGCTTTACTGCTCATTCGTATCGATGATTTTTTTTTCAAAAGATTCTTTACTCACAACACTAAGCAAGTGGGCTAGTAAGTAGGGGATGGTTTCGTTAGAAGCAGAATCTTCAGTTCGATCGTCTGTTTTCGTTATGGCACAGGTGAACAGCAAGCATTTGAAGAGGAAAGAGGGAATAGAATCAGAGGACGTTCCTCTGTGGGAAGTACTATGTAAGCGCTCAGGTGTTACCCAGAATGCTCGTTTTAAAGCACAGTATGGTTTGCTCGAGAACACAACAGACAGCACATAAACACATCTACACACACCCATACATTCTCTCTCTCTCTCTTATTCTCTCACACACGCTCACACACAACATATACGCATATTGCATTGACGAGAAGAAAATGGAAGCAAAGATTCAGTAGAAACCGTTGGAAATGGATTCCCGTAACAGCAGAAAATAGATAAGGGCGGATAGAACACTCATATAAGAGGGAGACACATCCTTAACATTCAATCATTGATAGTGTAGTGAAGCAGCTACTTCCACAGGAGAGAGTTACTTAGATTATGCTAAATTTAATTCTCATTACATCGTTTTACAAAACTGCCTCCAAACAGATCAGTAAGCTAGAGAAGAGTGATAGATAGTGATAGTACGATAAGCTAGATGTGACATACGCATACAGTCATGCGAGCAGCACACTCTAAACAGCTGAATGCCTTCTGTATGATTGCTTTCGCCCTCCAATTACTATGAGTACTATTGTTCTGTTGTTGTGCAGGTGCAGTTGAATACTGTGTGTCAATTTGTTAAACTGGACCCAAAACGCACACTCATACACACACATACGCGCGTACATACACATACATTCTAGTAGAAAACAGAGTTGAGCTGATGCAACTGATAAGAGATGGGCGCTTCCGCGGACAAACTTTTGCTGTCGGTGTTCTGGAGATGTTGGGCCAAAGAGCCGAGCGGACACCGACCGAATCCTTTCGTTAACTTACACGTTTAGAATTGGATTAAAAGATTTTACTACTTCCTGGCTTTCGTAAGAGGTGCACAAAACAAAAGGCGATAAAACCGAGGAAATTGAAAGGAAAGGTTAGGTATTTCTAGTTCTTGGAGAAATCCGGAAGGTATCTTCCGGTATCTAAGGTACGGTAATTAGATCGTTGTTGTCGTAAACTAGTAGCAAAGGAAAAAGGAAGCAACTAAACACTAAAAAGCACCAATAAAAATGTTAACTGGATTGGCCATATCCTCCAACCTCCACCAAAACACTTGAAGGGACCGGTTTGACCAGCGCGGAATTGTAGGGCGCCCTTTACTTGCACAACAACCTAAGATTTGCCAAACTGTTGTTTATCGTTGTGTTCTGTGCTGTTTGAATATTTTGTTCCGAGGGTTTTTTTTTATATTCTGTTGAGTTGAGTGAAGTTTGTTGGTTACGGTTTATTTCGTAAAACGAGCATTTATGGGGTGATCTTACTTGCCGCACACCTTGCAGGGATAGTCATCCTTTGTCGGTATGTGGTTAGGGTTAATGGGGTTACCGGCGGCACTCAAAAAATTACCATTTTGAACTGTGCTGTGGCTACGCCCGATGCAGTGTATGCGGATGTGACCGTGGAGGGCCGCTTTGGACGAGAAGCTCTGCAGAGAAGGAAGAGATGGGGGAGAGAGCGATAAGAGAGAGATAAGTACAGGGATGGGTAAATAAAAAAAATACCCGAGGATAATAAGGATCTTGTCAGTAGTTAATCTATTTTTGAGAGCTTGTAGATGAGATAATTCGCCAAAGAACTTAAACCGTTGTTAACCCTAGCCAATGACATTTTGTGTTAGTTATTTATTTATTTATTTATTTATATTTCCATGATGACGGCTTATTATCGACACCGTAGTGTCGAGTGGTGTACAATTTTACAAGGCATTACCTCCTTGCAATTTGCCTTATCCCGGGCATGCTCGATTGTGTTGGTTTTTGGCGTATGTCTATGATGTTTGTCGGTTTGTCTATCGTTGTTGTAAGTGTTATGTCTGTTCTATTGTTTAACTCAAAGGTTAAATGGTATAAAATTTGATCGTAGCACTACAAAGTACTAGGCGTCTCCATTATTTTGGGTATCTGCATTAACTACTGGGCGTCTCCATTAAATTTAATGTTTTCGTCAACTACTGGGCGTCTCCATTATTTAGTAAAATGTCGTTTCGACGAAAGAAATTCTTTTGGCTATCACAATTTGTTGTTTTAGACATTCAAGATATAATTTCCAAAATATTTGATGATGAGGAAAAATGATAACGATAATTAAAGGATTTTCTTTGTTGAAAACAGTCTGTTTGATCACACGTGTAATTGTACGTTTGTTAGTTAGATAAATATGAAAATATCTTCAGATGTAATGTAACTTTTAGTATTATGCAAGTTAGGAGTGAAATATATGCTAGAAAGATAATATCGTCTATGTTAGAGTGGTTAAAATCATCGATGAAAGAGAACGTACCGCTGAACAGTCAGGAACTTCGCAAACATGCGGTCGGACATCGCTGGGAGTGCTGACGGAGTGGCCATTTTGCTGAACCGACTGAACGGGCTGGTGTGATCTCGGC
The DNA here is from genome assembly GCF_943734755.1 of Anopheles moucheti. Lineage (NCBI taxonomy): Eukaryota > Metazoa > Arthropoda > Insecta > Diptera > Culicidae > Anopheles > Anopheles moucheti. The sequence continues at coordinate 46,077,392 of NC_069140.1, forward strand.
AGTGTCGTCACGGTGTTCGCATTGGCCGTATAGTCCAAATGATCCAGCAGTAGATCCTCGACCGGTGGCGGTGGAGCCGGCGGTGACGGAGTAGGCGATGGAGATCCATGCAACCCAGTGTACTTCGGTCCAGCAAGACTGGCCGTCGTGCCTTTGTAGTCGATTCCAAGCTTCTTCCAGAAGTAGTACATCTGCACACAATCAGCAGTCGATTTGCCGGGCAGCAGATCGCGTGCGATGCGGTAGAAGTCCTTGCCGTACTCCTCCAGGCCCTGTATGAGCTGCTCGATCTCGTCGGCCGTCCAGCGGCGATGTAGCGTGGCGGGTGGGCCCTGCAACATACCGAGTATGGCCTGGTGTATCTCGCCGTTCGCTTCGAGTAGCGCACGCAGCGCATTTTCCTCCGAGTGGCATCCCAACGGCGCGGCGGACGAACGGGCGAGCTCGATGAAGCGTTGCACTTGTCGCTCGTTCGGGGTTAACGCCGGATCCCAGAGCCGCTGGGCCTGTTGCGCAGCGTGAAACTGCTGCAGTCCACCGTAGACCGGACGAGTACATTCGGGTACGGTGGCTTGATAGTCCGGGCCGAGATTAATGCGCGGCCGTATCGGTAAGGGAGGCTCGGAAAAGATGTCACTCGTGCTGTCCATCGTGGAGTCAAGATCCACATCCGCAGCACCTGTTGAGCGAGCATGAGTTACGTTGGTGTACAGCCCGGTAGTTCCGATGCGCTCAGGGTTTAGCATCGGCGAAGGGGTATAGTGTAAGGCCGGCAGGAGCGAAGTGGTGGATCGACGCAGTTTGGACAGATAGATTGTGGGTTTGCGCTGGCCAATGGGATGGCTGGACACGCTTACCGAACCAGCGGACGATGTCTGGGAACGCTTGCGAGGCCACACTGGCCCTCCGGAGCTGGTACTGCCTAAGAGCGCGTGCTGCAGCTTGGGCGAAGCTACCGACGATAGCGACAGTGAGGATGACGACGAAGAAGAGGAACAGCTGTGTGAGGACAGACTGCTCGGACTGAGAAACACACTGTCCGCGTCCTTTGGCATGGGGTCGGTTTGTACCGTGAGGGGAACCTTATTCGCGTCACCTCCGAACGTGGCCGATTCGACGTCGGAGGGCTTCGATTTTTTGGCACTGGGAGGCATGCATTGATTGATTGCGCCAACAGCTGTTTGCTGCTGTTGTTGCAATAGTTGTTGCTGCTGCTGCTGCTGTTGTTGCTGCAATTGCTGCTGTTGCTGCTGGAGTTGTTGCTGATGTTGCTGCAGTTGCTGTTGCTGGGCGGCTTGGCTCTGTTCGAAGAGAAACTTCTGGTGCTGCCGGTGGGCAAAGTCTTTCGGCGAGGAGGACAGCAACGGATCGTCCGAGTTGGGCATCATTTGTGACTGCAGCGAGGAAAGGCCATTCAGGTAGTACAGATCGATGTCACCCTCCGACACGCCAATGTCATCGTCGTCATCGTTGGGTAGTACCTCTTCGAGCGCCTCCTTAACCTGCGCCGCCGACGACATGGTGGCGGAGAAGAAAGCATTCGACAGCGGCGAGGAAGCGTTGCGTGTCTCCTCGATAAACACCTGCGCGTCGTCGAGAAAGTCCAGATTCATCTTGGACGTCACGCCATCGACCGAGGTGGGCTTTGATTCGGCGAAAAAGCTATCCTCCGTCTTGAACAGCTCCGAACAGTGCTCATCCAGCAGGTGTTTGTTCGCTCGGAACAGGTCGTGGTTTTCATCGAGCAGCTCGTGCTTGAGCGCAAGTATCTTCTCGCGGTCGGACACCTTCGCCTCGTCGTCCTTCGGTTCGGTCTTGAAGAAGCCATCGTCGAGGAAACTTTGCGCCCCCCGCTTGTCATCGAAGAAGGAACCCGCGTCGGTGAAGTGGCGCGAGTCGTCCAGGAAAGGCGATGCCTGCGCTACCGCCTCGTGTGAAGCCGGCGGTGTTGGATAGGCCAGTGGTGAGGGAAGCGGTGACAGATGAGGACCGGACGGGGATGACTGTAGCAGATTGGTGGTGGAAGATGTCGTTCCGCCGTTCACTTCGCCGGACGTTGCTGTGCCACCGTACAGCACGCTGAAGTCCTTACCGTGCAGGGCCCCAAACTCGGCCAGTCCCTCCGGCAAAGGAGAGTCTAGGACGGCCTGTATTTGACGCGACGGTGCAAAGCCCTGATCGCTGATGGAGCCGTAATCGGAGAGAGCGATCTCGTCGAGCGGTTCGGTAGAGTTGGAGTCTTGCAACAGTTGAATCGGGTCGACGGCCTGCAGTAGCATGGCCGTATCGCTTACGCTGTACACATCACCATCGCCGAAGTCGGTGGAGTAGGCCAACGTGAACACATCGCCTGGTGCTGAGGATGGAGTTTGCGATATGGTGAGCGATAGGGGAGTGCCATCGTTGGTGGGATTCGCCATCAGACTCGTGCCGGCGATCGTGGGCGACATCTTTGGCGTGGTGGACAGTGTTGCACCGGGCAGCACGGTCACGGTCCGACAGTTGGCGGATGTGATCAGCTGGGCCGTGGTGTGGTTAGCAATCGCCGTGGAGGTGATCGTTGGATTGATCGCAGGTTGCGCGAGCGATAACACTGCGGAGGTGGTGTCCCCTGTGGAGGCCGCCCGTTTCACCGCCACCTTGGTGCCGCGCTTGAGCAGTTCGATTAAGGTGGCATCCTTCAGCTCGGTACCGGCCACCGTGGTAGTGCTGCCGGTGCCTGCTGCCAATCCATTGATCGTTATCGAAGGCGCGGACGAAGTGCTGATGGATTGTGGTGAGCTGGTAACATTGATTAGCGTCGCTTTGGAGTGCAGCGTGGCGGTGTTGATGATCTGCGTCGTACCGTTGGACGTGGAGACGATCGCTACCGTGCTCGGTTTCGGTGAGAGGAATGCTTCGTTGGCGTCGATCAGCCGACGGGCGGTTAGCGGTGGTGCCGGCACGACGAATGAGCCCTTCAATAAGAGATTCTATCATTACCAAAACGCGCGGTGGCACGAAACGGTACACCAAAGAAAGATACGACACATTAGGGCAACGGAACGGAAAAGAAACGAAACAATAAATGCATCACATCACATACAAACGGGAGGGATTGCTGCAGTAAGGTAAACGATTGCAAAACAGGGTTTTCAACGATTGTAGGATTGCAGGGTTTTATGGCATTTTATTCCCATCTTCAGCGCGATGCTATTATGTTTGGGTTTGCAATTGATTACAGTAGATGGTGTTGATAAGTTCAGCAGAACTATAGAGCATCCGTCGAATGATGTGGCTGGCAACACTGCTACCAACAAAATGTACGGCAAACAGCAATGTTGCTTCTGTCAAACCCATATAGTTCTGTTCAACGTGTTAACACCGTCTTCCTGTGCAATACGCGCTAAAAGAGTCAATTGCGTTAAACATTACAATAAAATCCTCGAAAACCCTGTAAGATACAGGTTTTATAACTTAAGGACACTCGAATAACGCCCAAAATTATGCAATATAAGTACAGTTTTTTCCCCGAGTTACGCGAATAATGCGTGCCAGAAAAATTCGCGTAACTAAGATTTTCGCTTAAGTCAAATTCCTTTTAAATTATCATTTATGTTTTGTATTCATGGGTCGATTTCTACTTTTAACGTTAGAAAACACATTAATAATTGATATTTTTACGTTTATTTCGTTAATTAGAGTAATTTGTTGCGAGAATTAATGTTATAATGTAAAGTATTTTTGAGAAATTTTGAAATTTGACACATAAAAATTCAATTCCACATACTAAATTGCACAAATTGTCAAAATTTTGAGATTCGCATTGCTCGAATTCGCGTTACTCGTGTGTCGCGTAACTTGGGAAAATGCTGTATACATTGAATTTCTTACAATCTGCTAAACTTATTTTCCAATAAGCATATTTTTTTGTGTTTGAAACCCGTCGAAACCTCTATTGCAACAATCTACCGGAAAGGAGCAAAAAAACAACACCAGTAATCACACAGATACATCTTGTTGCGCTTATTCCTACCTTCAAATCCTTGCTGCGCTTATTGATGATCTTCTCCTCGATCAGTGCCCGCACACCAACGCTCGCCGTCTGCAGAGGTGGCCCAGTGTTTTCCTTCTTATCACATTTCTTCGCCTCCGAATCCTTCTTGAAGTAACCCCCGTGCAATCGCATGTGTCCGTTGAGGGCGGGAATATTTTTGAACTTCCGATGGCACAGGTTACACTCGACCGGCTTCTGCTCGAGCTTGGTAGTGGCGGGTAGTTGGGGTCCAGCAGCCGGTTGGTGTCCATTCTGCGCCCCCTGTCCAGTGCCGGTAGTTAGTGTGGTGGTCGTCACAGTGGAGGCTGTCGTCGAAACCGCATTGACCGCACTGAGGGCGGACGCGCCGGCCGCCGTCGATGACACGGAGATGGTCGCTGTCCCGGAGAGTAGCCCATTAGGATCGGCACTTGCGCTGCCAGCATTTGTCGCCTTGCTGCTGATGATGTTGGTGGCGGTGGCGGCGGTGGTGGTGGTGCTGGTGGTGGTGATGGTACCGTTCGGGTGTGTGCTGATGATGGTGGGGTTGGCGCTCGTCGGTGTGACTGCCATCGAAGGCACTGGCACTGCACTGACCACCGTCGCCGTTGTCGACGCCGCCGCTGACGTTAGTGTCGTCGCCGTCGTTGCGGTCGTTGCGGACAGCTTGTTCTGGCTGAGCTGCAGCTGGAAAAGTAAGGCATTCAACGTACGGGTAAGTCGGTCATCTTGTGCGTTTTTTTTTGTGTACGTAAGAGCATTAAAACTAGACACCGTTTCTCACAAGGGTGGAACAAAGCGATACAAGGTGGCAGTAGAGTGTCGCGCAAAAGTGGTTGGGAATCTGCTTTTGACTTTTGGTCGTTCCGGTTCCACGTCCGGAGATCCCGGAGCGAGATGTAGCGAACGTGGCTAAGAGTTGGTCGGGTTTTGTTTTTTTTTTTGGGGCTGTTGTACTCCCCAGCTGGATTATTTCACCCCAAGGACAGAATGGTGAAGCAAACGAAGCACAATGTTAATTTACGGCAGTGTCAGTGTGTGTGTGTGTTGTGTTTTTTTTTGGCTGGATTGTGTCCTATTCTCTCATCTGCCATCTGCAGCCAGACTGTCCGAGAAATGAACAGCAGTCCCCAGCCCCCCTTCTGGGATAAAACCCCACCGGGAGGGTAAAACTATTATTATCTTTTAAAATGAAAATGTGCCCTTTGTCGACCGGTCTGCACTGCCATTCGTCTGTGCAGTCCACGGTCACGGTGGGTTGGTATCCGGTGCTGCCGGAACTACTAATGGGCGGTTTCGTCGACGTCCCTTTTTCGGTTGGTAGATTACGCGGTCCCCCCTCCCGGCTGTACGGTTACCGAGCTGTCTTAATCTTTCGCTCGGTAGGGCTGTGCGAAATTTATGGATTCACCAAGGGTCAAACTTTTGCGAGATCCGAGCCAGGGCGCACTGATGGGACATTTCTTGCATTTCCGCCCCAGGAGGTGCGCTTATCGGTGGACGACGGTCCGAGAAAGTGGACAGAGTGGTAGAGTGGTAGTACCGAGCACAACTAAAACCAAGCGAGAAAGCTTTTATCCACTGTGCAGACGAGTGCATTCGTAAGTTTTGGAGGGTGAATTTCCTTTTTTTGTTTTGCAAAAGAAGTGCAGTAAAGTTATGCAGAAATTGATGCAGCTTGTAAGAGTCACAGGTTTAAATAATGTTAGAAGATCATGCATATGACTGTAATACTTTTAGCTGTTTTGTGTTTTTTCTCATTCAACAGAGGTGAAACATTAGAAATAGGAAGTACCTTGTGATATCATAAAGTCAGGTTAGACCTCAATGCACACTAGAGGTACCCCGAAAAAGACTAATATGTCTTCACTAACCGTAATGGTTTCAAACATCTCGTTAAGAAATGTTTTATCCACCGCCAAACTTTTGTCTCCCGTACGCTGCCGTACGTATCGGTTTCATTTTTCACCGAACCCCTGAAACGTATGCAACACCGCAGAACATTGTGTTCATTGTGACACACCTACACACGCACACAGGAAAGAGCGACAGCAGCAGTACGCCCCCTGTTTGGCTGGCCAGGCCCCGAGGAAACTTGGTAACCACTTTCGACAAGTTGTTTGTTCTCGAGTTGTTGTAATCCCTAACCCGAAAGCTCGTTAGCTGCCCTTTTTGGGCGAAACCAGGAGTTGGATACGAATCGTCCCAGGCCCCGTACTGTCATGACCCCGGTCCATTTGTCCCACCACGCTATCCACATTGGCTACATTTGCGATGCGGTGCGAGACGATAAACCCATTTCGTCAAACACATTCACCTCGGGACAAGCCACCCAAAACGGACAGGCACTTTAGGCAAAGAAGTTCCAGGACAGACACTCACCGACCTCACCAGTGGAGCTGGGCGCTCGGGCACGTTTTTCATTGGCATTTCTCCCGAGGCACTCGACGGGGAGTCGCCGTTGTCACCCTTTGTGACAAGAGGCTGGTGACGCACAACAGCCGAAGCAACAGCGAACAGCGTTTGTCACCCGTTGCATCGGGAGGAACCGTCATGTCATCCCAGCATGCCGTCGTCTTCTAAGTCCGTAATTCAATTGAAACTTATCTATTCAATCAAATTTCGTTATTCAATCCGCCACCCCCCCAGGGGAGGGGTGTGCCTATTTGGTCGAGTTCCAACAGTCACCGGAAATGTGTGTGCTTGGTGTTCGGGGATGGATGGGCCCGAATGGCACGGACACACCGACAAGGATCAAACTTCGAAACCCATTAAATGAGATTTTCGGTTTTGTACCACGGCCATGTCGTGGCAAATGAGCTTACGGTTTAGCAAGCGTGTTAGCAGCGATATCTCATGTGTGTTTGTGGCAGGAAAATTACCGATCATGTATACGTTTACCGGGCCTTAGTTTTACAACACAGATTGCATACATTTTGGCGTTTATAGACAACCACTAGACTGTATTTTGTGTAAGGTATTATGTAACGCATTATAAAACTTCCAACATGAATATTTACCATGCTAAGAACAAGTCGTCAGTCGTAATAGAGTTACTCAAAAGATAGATTTCTTTTTTACCATAAAAGGAAATGTATCTCTGCTCGCTGCAAAAGGTCGCAAGTATCGAATGTTCCACAACCTCCACCGAGGCTAACGATAGACGTTGAATGCGAAGGACAATCTCCCATTCGTACGGTTCATGACCGAAGGGTGGCCCCGGGTTCGGTTTCGGTTATCTTTCATCACTTATCCTTGATGAAAAGTGACATATTCATTTTGGGAGAACGCAAAGCAAAGGGATGAGAATTGTGTGACGGACACGGAAAGCCACCACCAACCGAGTGGGCGGGTGGATGGGTGGGCGGAATCAAGGTTTCTTTGTAGCCATTTTCCTGCACACATCGTCACACATACACACTCACACACACACACACGTAGACCGGCGGTTTCGTTACCCGTAGACAAAGTTTGTGGTTGTCTGTTGGACCCCTAACGAGCAGTCCTTGCCTAGATCCGTCTCTCAATCACGCTCTGTCAACGCGAAACCGGGAAGAAATTAAGCCATCCCATCCGGGAGATTCATCGACTTTCCACGCACGCAAGATGTTGCTGGTCGCCCTTCGTCCTTCCCTGGGCTAACGTGGGACAGCATTTATTTACCTTGCGGCGGATGCGGTTCCCCATGTACGCGCGCCGCCTGTCAACGACACGTGGTAAAAGGCTTCGGGTGATGATTTGCATCGGAAATGTGTTCCACTTCACGGAACGGAAAGTTTTGATGTGCGTGTTCAATTATGATTTCACATCTCAATCCTTTACTGCTGCCATTACGATCGGGACATCTAAAATCAAAACACCCCTGCGAGCGATTTCGGCCGATACTGCCTCGTGCCGGTATTCCACAGGCAAATGACCCATCAATAATGGGATGGCCTCAAACCAGCTTCAATGATGATATCTCGGCAAAAAGGGATACCATATATCGGGGGTGGGCTATAAATTGCCCGTGAGTGCGGCATGGATGCCGAAAAGCAAGCGAACCCGCTCTCTATCTCAATTTTTTGTTTGCGCTCGCCAAACCCCAAATCATACATGACAGCAAACACTCACATTTTGGACGGTGAATGGTTCTGACAGGGTGGGCTATACTGTCGGAGTTCGTTCAGTCTGTTTTTTTTGTTTGGTTGTTTGCTCGTGTTTTCTAAAAGGCTGAAGTATGTTCATTAAAATCATCTCCCCGGCAAGGAACGGTAAGCTTAGGATCAGATCGTAAATATAGGCCGGCAAACGATCGGTTGAAAGCAGTCGTATATTAGTGTTCGGAAAACCCCATTTCCTCACCCCTTTGCTCCACGGTACTGGGCCGTGTTTCGGTGGGCCAGCGGTAAAACATCGAACATTTATGCCACTCTACCTTTCGAGGTTTCGACGGTTCGAACTCGGCGAAGGCTTTGATTTGGTGGCGCGTAAAAGCATGATGCTCGGAACGAATGGATGGTGCCGGATACGGATACCCAACAACCCCCCCAAAATGGTGAATGATTGTGCCCATCTATTCAACCGAATCCATTCACATTCTTCATAAGCGCCGTACGGAAACGTACGTCACTCGACGGGGATCTCCGATCGGGACGAATCGCATTACGCACCGTGACCGTTACCGGATTCTGGCCGAAGGAAACACTTTTTATAGCACTTCTCGAACGGGTAGAGGATGCCTTTTGGTGGAGGTTGTTTATCTGCAGTGCGAGCTGTTAGTGTGCATATGTAGCAAACGCTGTGTTCGTTCCATTTACGACATTCTTCACGTGCGTGGTATGAAGGTGGTTACCGGGGTGAACTTCGCGTTTTTCTGTTGCCGCGTCGAAGGTTGTAAAACGGAATGGATCAATTTTGGGAGATTTTACACGAATCGCAAATGGCTTGGCTGGTGCCATAAAGCTTACTTTAGAAAGTGAAATCCTGCGTGAAGTGCTGTACAATTTAAGGCAATGCTACAGCGCGGAAAGGTACTTGCTGATGTACGGAGAGCTAATGGATGGGACTGAGATGGACCATCGAACCGTTTACCAATATTGTTGTTCGTGGAAAAGGGAACTTTATTCTTTAACTTTAACCTTAACAAAGATTTTTTTTATATTGTATTTTATGTTTAAATATTATTCTTGTATTTTATGAGCTCTTTGACTTAAAACAAGGGGAAATTAGTTAATTTTTGCAATGCGTATTGCCTAACTTTAGGCGCTTTGTGATGTACGCTTTGCTTGCGTATAGAAAATCCAGAACACGCTAGCGTTGCTTTGTCAGTGATAGAAATGTGAAGAATCTTCACTGCGTCTTTCATTTTTGAAGATGGTTGTTTGGATATCGCGTTGGACTGGAGTAGTTAAGTTGAACACATTTTAGTAGTTCATATTATGAAGGAATGGGCAAAGGAAGGATGTATGGTCATCTTCGTTAGACCATGTTGCAGAATAATTTAAAGTATTTTCTATTCTACGTTCTTTAAAAATGTGCAGTAAATTGTAAAGAAATTCATCAAAACCTTCATCAACTTTTATCTGTCTGAATACTGATTTTAACTGCCATTGTCACTTCGCGACGGCGCGACTAATCTAGGGACGATCTGCTTGCGCCGCGGTAGTTACGCTAGCGACCAGCAGAGGGCGCTGGTTCGGACCTCATCGGCCAGGATGCGAACGTTGACGTCAACCGAGCCGATGCGACAACCGTCGAGCGCTAGAATCCTTCTTTTGGATCCTGACCGGCGAGGCAAGCGGACAAATTTTTAGCCTATCACTACCACCGAACACCATCGCCTAGATAAAAACGTGTAATAAAGTAAATGTTTTAAAAGAGCTAAAAAAGCCGTTTTGTCGTTCAGGGTTGCGTTAGCAACATTCTAAAAATTTCTCCACTGTTAAAAGTTAACTTTTATCGTAAATTTATTCGTTTTTCACCGCTTTGTGTAACCACGTGGTAACACGCAAAGGACTTGGACTTGGTAAGAGATACACACACAAGTACACACAGCCACATAAAGTATCCGAAACGTGTAGTGCGAAATGGAGAACGACAGTGCAACAGTTCCGTACGTTACGTGCGCGGTATGCGAAAAGTCCGACGCGGAACCGTCGATACAATGTGACTTTTGTGATAAGTGGTATCACCACAAGTGCGCGAACGTGGACAAAATAGCGGAAACGAGGGCATGGTGGTGCGCGGGCTGCGACGCGAAGTGCAAAGTAGCTAGCGTGTCGACGGAAGATGAATTGACGCGTCTAAAGAGGGACATGGAGGCTCTCAAAGCCACCACGGAAAACGCGGTTAGAATGGTGCGGGAAAAGGATGCGGAATTAGCTCGGCTTCGTATGAGCCACGAGCAAACCTCGTTCTCGTTGAGAGAACCGCTTCCAAGCTCGACGGCGAAACGGATTTCGGTTACCGATGACTGTGAACTGAGCCAGAGCCAAATAGCTGCCCGCCAAGCTGTTAAATCCGAACTCCCTACGTTTAATGGGGATCCCGAAGGATGGCCGTTATTTTTGTCTACCTTCAGAAGGTCAACCCGTACGTTTGGCTTCAGCGACGACGAAAATATCCTTCGGCTGCAATCGGCATTGCGAGGAAAGGCGTTACGCATGGTGCAAAGCCGCCTCCGCCACGCTGAACGCCTGGACGAAATAATCGACGCGCTAGAAAAGGCGTACGGGAGAGCGGACGTGCTCGTTAATACGTTACTTGATCAGATTCGCGAAGCGCCACCGATAAAGCCCGAGAGATTGGAAAGTTTCATCGAATACGGTGACCTCGTGGCAGAAATCTGCGCGACGGTAAAATCGAGCGGGAATGCTGAGCGGCTTTACGACGCAGCGCTGTTACAAGAGTTGGTGGACCGAATGCCGGCCTATCTTCGATGGAGCTGGGGCATGCGTACGCTGGAGTTAAAACGCGTTACGCTCACCGAGTTTAGCGCCTGGGTACAAACGGCGACAGATGGAGCGATGGCGGTAACTCCTCCGCAGCCGAAGAAGAAGAAGACGCCAACGCAGCAGGTTCACGCGCAACACGTGGAGAGCCACGAGGCTCAGAGCAATAAAAATCGTCCGTGCGCGATATGCAACACCGATTCATGTCGTTCCATAGCAGATTGTACTGCATTCAATAAACTGAGTGTTCCAGCTAGGTGGGAAAAGGTGCGCAGCCTAAAGTTATGCAAACGATGCCTAGGTAAGCACTACGGCTCGTGCTCCGTACGCGACGAATGCGGTACGCAAGGATGTGTTGCTAAGCATCACCGTAAGCTACACCGCGTGACAAGTGAAGAGCGGAAGGAAGAAGTGAACCATCAGAGAGCACGTGTAGATGGTACCCTGCTACGATACGTTCCGATAAAGCTATATGGAGAGAGTGGTGTTATCTACACATACGCGCTGCTGGACGAAGGGTCGACGGTGACGCTAATAGAGCAGGAGCTGGCCAGACAACTAGGCGTTCGAGGCGCTCCTGATCCGATGTGCCTTCAGTACAGTGCGGGACAGCAACGGGATGAACGTGATTCGGAACGAGTGACTGTGAAAGTGTCCAGTGTCGAAGCAGATGCGCCCGTATATCCGATGGCCGACGTGCGCACAGTCAGTCACCTATCACTACCTAGTCAATCGGTTAACGCGAACGAGCTCAAACGGAAATTTGAGCACCTTAAGTCGATTCCGGCGCTGTCTTACAAAAAGGTTTCACCACAACTTTTAATAGGTATCGATCAATACAGGTTAACGAGGCCGTTGAAGACGATAGAAGGGCAGCCAGGACAACCGACCGCAACGAAGACGCGACTGGGATGGCTCATCTTCGGTAAGTGCACAAATTGCAACGATGGAGCAAACAGAGTGCAGCCTGAGCCAAGCTACCACATCTGCGATTGCCAAGGAGCGACCTCAAGGGCAGATCGTATGATGGCAGCGTATTTCGAGGTCGAAGGTTATGGTCCTGCGAAACCGCTATTGTTATCGAAAGAGGATCAACGAGCGATGGCGATACTAAAAGGCAGCACTCGACACATCGATGGGCGATATACGTCGGGCTTGCTATGGCGAAGCGATAACGTTTTCATGCCGGAAAATCGCCACATGGCACTGTCCCGACTAAAATGCCTCGAAAGAAAAATGAAGGCGGATGAAAATCTCACTGAGAAAATCAACAGGATAATGCAAGATTATGTAACGAAAGGTTACGTGCGACAAGTGACGGACGATGAACTTAAAACGTTCTATCCTAGGAAGTGGTATCTGCCCGTGTTTCCCGTTACTAACCCGAACAAGCCGAATAAGATCCGATTGGTGTGGGATGCGGCTGCTGAAGTGAGGGGTGTCTCACTGAACAAGAAGCTGCTGACCGGACCTGATCTACTGACTTCGCTGCAAGCTGTGTTGTTTCGTTTTCGGGAGTATAAAATCGGAGTGGCGGCCGACATTACGGAGATGTACCACCAGGTACAAATCGACGGCGACGACATACACAGCCAGCGTTTCCTATGGCGATGGGGGAAAACTAATGTAGAACCACAGGAATACGTCATGTTAAGAATGACATTCGGTGCAGCGTGTTCTCCTTGTACAGCGCAATATGTGAAGAATGAGAATGCCGAAAAATATCTTTCACAGTATCCTCGAGCGGTACAATGCATTAAGGAGGAACATTATGTGGACGATATGTTGACGAGTGTGGAAACAGAAGAGGAAGCTACAGAACTAGCGCACCAGGTGAGCCAAATTCATACTAACGCCGGATTCTCTCTCCACAATTGGCTTTCAAATAGCAGCAAAGTAATGATGACGGTAAAAGGAAACCAGGAAGCCGGAAAGGAGATGGATTTCGAATCGTGCCTGAAACCCGAGAAGGTGCTGGGAATGTGGTGGGACACCACGACGGACAGCTTCAGCTTTAAGCTTTCCCGCGTAAGACACCTTGAGTTGGCACGTAAAGACAAACCGCTATCCAAAAGGCAAATGCTTAAAACCCTGATGTCCATATATGATCCGTTGGGCTTGATTGCTGGTGTGCTGTTCTATTTAAAAGTTCTTCTGCAGGAGGTATGGCGTTGCCAGCTGAGCTGGGACGATGAAGTCCCCGACGAAATACGGCGTAAATGGGATTTGTGGATGGAACGATTGCCGGAGCTAGAGAGTATCGTGATTCCTCGATGCTATCGACAGTTGGTTCCGCTACCTGAATTGTCCCTGCAGCTTCATGTGTTCGTTGACGCGGGTGCTGACGGATATGCGGCGGTCGCGTATTTCCGCTTCGAGTATGAAGGAAGGATTGAAGTAGTTCTGGTTGGATCAAAGGCAAGAGTAGCACCACTTAAATACTTATCCGTTCCTAAACTAGAATTGCAGGCCGCCGTCATGGGATGCAGACTAGCCACCGCGATAGCGGGCGCTCATCGACAGACCATTCATCGCTACTGCTTCTGGACGGATTCAACAGATGTTGTGGACTGGCTGAACGCAGATCATCGCAAGTACTCGGTTTTCGTAGCACACAGAATCGCAGAAGTGCTGGAAACGACTTCGACCGACGAATGGCGATGGGTCCCAACCACGATGAACGTAGCTGACGAAGCGACTAAGTGGGCCAATTTAAAATACAACCTTGCTTCCGAGCGCTGGTTTCATGGGCCCGAGTTCCTGCACCTACCGGAGACGGAATGGAATATACCGCAACGAGTGCCATCGGAGACCCGTGAGGAGAGACGCAAGAAAAAAGCAGCGAAGCTGGTTGGAGTTCACGCAGTGCGCCCGGAATTCGTCATCTACGAAAGATTCTCGCGTTGGACGCGTCTCGTTCGGACAATGGCCTACGTATGTCGGTATGTAAAAATCGTCATGAAATCCGATTCTCGATCTACAGGTCCACTCACCCGCGAAGAAGTACAAGCTGCTGAAAAGGCGATCATAAGGGATGTACAGAGGAGTGCGTTTCCTGACGAATACAAGCTTCTGCAAAAGCACAAGGAAAATCCTAACGCGACACCATGGAAGTGCCCGATAACTCGAAGCAGCTCCCTGTTTAAGCGAAATCCCTACATGGACGAGGAAGGCATCCTCAGGATAAGCGGAAGGATCGACCGCTGTCATTTCGTGGACCTGTCGACGAAGCGTCCTATCATTCTACCCGGTAAACACTACGTGACGGAGCTGATCGTCGACGATGTGCATCGCCACTACAAGCACGGCAGCCAGGAAACCGTGGTCAACGAAGTAAGGCAACGATACGACGTACCAGCGCTGAGATCGGTATGTAGACGCGTACGATTGCGTTGTAAAATGTGCACGTTATTATACGCACAACCAACAACGCCGCAAATGTGCGAACTGCCTGCTGCCCGAGTAGCCGCGTTTTCGAAGCCATTCTCGTATACGGGAATTGATTATTTTGGTCCGCTGTTGGTGGTGAATGGTCGAAAGACGGAAAAACGCTGGGGCGTTTTGTTTACGTGTTTGACGGTTCGAGCCGTCCATATCGAGGTAGTGCACTCGCTATCGACAAGCGATTGCCTGATGGCGGTGCGTAGCTTTATGTCGCGACGAGGGATCCCGATCGAAATAATCTCCGACCGGGGAACAAATTTTGTAGGCGCCGATCGAGAGCTGAAAGAGGCAGCAGAACGCGTAAATTCGGCGATCTTATGCGAATTCGGTCCCCCCGACCCAGCGTGGAAGTTTAACCCTCCGGCAGCACCTCACTTCGGCGGATCTTGGGAGCGGATGATCCAGTCGGTGAAGCGAATGCTAGGCCGTACCCTCACGGAGAGGCACCCCACGGATGCGATACTCACGGCGACATTAATCGAAGTTGAGAACATGCTCAATTCGCGGCCGCTCACACATGTCCCGGTTGATGGTGAGGACGAAGAACCCCTAACCCCAAATCATTTTCTGTTAGGCTCTTCCGCAGGATTGAAACCCCTAGTGAAATACGACGATTCATCCGCAACCCTGCAGCAAAATTGGAAGGCCGTGCAGGCTAGGACGAACGCGTACTGGAAGAAATGGATGAAGACATACCTTCCGACACTAACGCGGAGGACTAAGTGGTTTGAACCCAGCAAACCCGTCGAGCCCGGAGACGTTGTCCTGATCGTGGACGAGAACTGCCCTAGAAATTGTTGGCCGAAAGGACGGATTGAACGAGTGATACCATCAAGGGACGGAGGCATCCGGCGAGTGGTAGTAAAGACGGCGCGAGGGACGACATTGGAAAGACCCGTGGTAAAGATTGTTACGCTAAACGTCGCGCCAAGTAGTTCGTTTTAACTGCGTTAAAACGCTGGTGGACTGTCACTTCGCGACGGCGCGACTAATCTAGGGACGATCTGCTTGCGCCGCGGTAGTTACGCTAGCGACCAGCAGAGGGCGCTGGTTCGGACCTCATCGGCCAGGATGCGAACGTTGACGTCAACCGAGCCGATGCGACAACCGTCGAGCGCTAGAATCCTTCTTTTGGATCCTGACCGGCGAGGCAAGCGGACAAATTTTTAGCCTATCACTACCACCGAACACCATCGCCTAGATAAAAACGTGTAATAAAGTAAATGTTTTAAAAGAGCTAAAAAAGCCGTTTTGTCGTTCAGGGTTGCGTTAGCAACAGCCATATTTAAACCTTTCTTAAGTATTTCCACTTGTTTCCGAATCCGTACCGTTTTGCTTTTCTTCGCCTGGGTACGAGAATACTTTCAAAGGGTGCCCGTTTTGTACAGGTTCTTGGCCTTATCTTGGGAAAGCTGAAAGAAATGGGCCTGGTTTCGGAAATTCCTTCTTCGCCTCCTCTGGGGAACGCAATTCTCGAAGAAGCATATCACAAGACAACGACAAAAAAGGGGTTTGCTCAGAAGTTGTGCGAAAATTAATGGACCGTCCCGTATCTAAGGGCAATAATTCATAAGCCAAGAGAGGATTGCTGACACGGTCTGATTTGGGTTTCGTATGCCGGAAGTGTCGGAATGGCCGGAAAGGCCAATTCCCGACCGAGTGTGCCGGGAAACCACGGGGCATGTGGAAGGTAAATAGGTTGATTGCCGCAATGGGGGCAGCCTGGGAACGGAAAGTGTGTCCATGAAACGGGAGCAGAAATACAAACCGATGTGCTTAATTTTCATTTTCCGTTCACCCGTATTGTGTGCACGGTGTGCTCAAGATCGGTACCGCTGATGCTCATTACCCGTGAAACATTAGCGTGTTCCGGTTGAGAGACTTGACTTTAAAGGTGTTCGCGACAAGGCGTTCGCGTTCACCTGGCGCTCAAAGGATGTTTGGTCATGGACGAGTCTTTTGTTTTGGCGAAGTTAAATGGCCCGGCAAGCGAATGGCTTATCGATAAACCGGTGTGACTTTTCGGACAATAAGACGACCACCAAATGGATGTCTTTAATCAACGGAAAAATGGGTGATAGCATAAAGCACAGCATTCTTGATACGGAGCTGTATCTGTGCCTACTTGGATGGGCAATGAAAGTGTCATTTTGTTTAAACACCTTTACCATGAACAACATCCGTCCCTCCACGACTTAACCGTTTCAATATTGGATAAGGATAAAACTTGTTCCCCTGTTTCCATAAAGAAAAGAATTGTTTTGGCACTCGAAGTTGGTGCCAACGTCAACGATGGAACAGAATTGAAAAATCCCCTCATCGAAAGGGATCGAAAGATGTGAAAAATGGAAAAATAACACACCGAAACCACTCCACCTCGGCCTAACATCGGTCTCGGAATTGGGCAGCACACACACACACACACACCCACCGGGAGGGCGAAAGAAAAACTCGTTAGCGTTTATTTCGTGACACTTCTTGCGATGAAATAAAAAGCAAGCACTTGCCATATCGATTATCATAATGCGTACCAGGACTTGAGATTTTTGTTTTCTTTGCTGCTATTTTATTTTACTTTGCTCATTGCAAGGGGCTTGAAAAGCAGCTCGAAAGGGAATTTCATTTCGTGTTGGGTGGTTTTGGGGTGGATGTCACCGTCCCATCGTCGTAGGGCGCTTTCATTACACACATCGGGCGCGCGCAAGGTGTGTTGTTGGTCCCATGTTTGGCGTTTTTAAAAACAATCCCCACCGCTAGAACACTAAACCACGGAGGTACGAAAATGGAAGCACTTTTAATATTGGTACCCGTACAGAGTCAAAGGCACATTGAACTAACCGCACCGCAGGCACGAAAAAAAGCCAACGGGTGGTTGTGAATTCAAAATTATAAAGTACTATCAAAAGCACTAGAGTATGCCTTTCCCACCACTTTCGCCCTCTGTCTGTCGGGTTGTCCTTTCTCGTGGGAAAATAAACCGTTTTCACGTTGGGTGAATTCCATTCCGGTTATTTGTTGCTTTTTGTGCCTGTGTCCCTATTGGAGCGGACCTAGCGGCCTAGTGGAAAAAAAGGCAAACCACCGCGCTATTGGCAATATTCCAAGCTCGATCTAGTTTAATGACGGTGACGCCGCTGATAATGACAATAATAATAATGATAATAATAATAACACCTTGAGACCTTCGCTTACACTTACGCTCGACAAACGGTGCAAAATGAGAAAAAAACTCCGTCCTTACAAAAGGTCGCACCGGGGTAATGATGGAAACCCCGTCGCAAAATGGTCGAAAGACTTCATTTAATTTTGGGGTGCTGTTTTTGCTCTCTCCCTCTCTCTCTCGCTCTCTCTCTCCCTCTCTCTTTCTTTCTTAATTTTTAAACAGCAAACCAAACAGTGCAAGGTTGGGACACAAAAGATATAGCCATTTTTGAAAATTGAGTCCCCAACAGGTATCACTCCGTGGTACCCGGCCACACACAACAAGAAAGGGCAACGTTTTGTGTTGCGTGAGTGGTGCAAAGATGGTTTGCAATTTCACGAAATGGAAACCTACGCACACGCAGCAATTTCGTTGTCGAGGTGCTGTGCAATGCGTTTTGCTGTAGTTGGTTTTTTGTGTTGAGTGTCACTGCCTGTGTAGTATCCTTAACTAGGGTAATATCTTGGTTCCGAGAATTTTGTACCCGGTCCAGAGTGTACCGACCGGGATTCAGGTAGTGAATGAAGTTGTTAATAAAGATCGGTATGGGTGCAGATTGCTAAAGGGACATTTGGTTTGGACACGCGTCTATCTTCCCTACCAGGAATGGCTCGACACAGTGGACGTTTTTGTTGATTGTGTACATTGGATGCACGTTACAGGACACATCGTCATCGTTTCGAGCAGTGTTCGAAACTGTAAAATCACATCTTTGGCCCGAAAACACCAGAAAGGCTAGAAAGGGAAGCGGGAGAACATGGCAGCATTGTAGCACAAATAACTACGGGCGTTGTTATTGCTGCATCAAACGACAGTAATTAATGTCACTCGAATGGGGCACTTCCCCGGTAAAGCTGTAAGTCGTAGCTTGAATCTTCGTATGGTTTGGATAGGTTTACAGTCGGTTCATTACGTTTCACACTGGCAGACAACTGGTTGGTGACAGCATTTCGTACAATTGCGAGCTATGCTTTTGTTCGATAATCCAAGCTTGTGATATGGTTGAAGCTTTGCAGAATCTTGCTTTTGGTTTTATATTTCAATTCTTCTCATGCAAACAACCAAATGTTGGTTGAATGATGTGAAAATTCGCACAAAACCCGCAGCGCCATTGTTTGGCAGTTAGTAGAAGGTTAGTTTGAAAAAAGGGGAACGAAAATAACGCACAAAGAAGCTGCTTTTGCATTACGATTGCATACATTTAGGCGTGATGTCGAGATTCACAGATATGAAGCTTGGATTTGCGCATATTGAATGCGAACTTTCTCTACCTTTTTAAGGGTAGTGTATGAAAATTGCTGTCAGTATTATCATGACAATTGAAGGCAAATAAAAAAGAGTGTTAAAAAGATTTTGCCTGAAGATATGCAATTCACAATACAATATAGCTGGTCATAAAAAAAAAGAATCACACTGAACGTCATAGCGAGCTTTTAACAGGCTTTTAGCAGTACAATACAATTAAAATCGATACTTTCATTGTTTGTATTAAAGCATTCAGCGCACAGATTTTCTGAAGCTTTTCGGCGAACATAAGGTGCAAAATCAATAATCAGCGCTACTTGTACAATTGTCAACCCATTTTCAACAAGTGCCAAATGCATTACGCGTTCGAACACAGCTCTCCAGGCTGAAGAAATGCCATCAACAGCTATCGTTTGCCATCTTTTTGCTCACAGAAAACACACGCAGTGCCGGTGAAAGCTATCGAAGCGATAATGCGCGCTTGAAAGGGCTTCACAAGATCCCGTTGAATGCGTGCCAGCGCTTCGAAAATGGGCACACCGTTGCCATTTTGATTTAGCATACCATCCCGCACAAAGCATTGCCAATCGAAGCGAACGATGACACGGGCACACGGTCGAGGGCGTAAGTCGCTGTACGGGGAGGAAGCAAAAAAAAAAGAAAAAGACACGAAGAACAAATACAGTTTCCATCCAAGTGGAGTTTGAGAAAAATTATGAATAAAACATCGTTCACTATCCCCATTGTCATCGAGAGCATAAGCGATTCGAATGGTAACGAAAACGCGGCTTAGTATAAGGGAATGGTCCCAATGGGAAGCTGCTGTCCGGACTGGGAACGCTGCAAAACTACACGGGTGTGTATCGTTTGCATTGCCAATGCACACATACACAGCCGCCCACGCATACAAACACACTACATTCATACAAACGGGCAGATCATTCCTTCCTGCAGGGTGAAATTCGATGGCACGAGTGTGGCGAGAGCCTTGCCTTCACCTGAATGTCGTTGTTGGTGTTGTTTGTGTGTGCAAAAATCGAAAAGAACGAAGCGGAAACTTGAATCCATATCAAAATGCAAAACAGCACCGGGACATTGTTCCGGTGCCTGGGTGCGGAAAGCAGACTACAACACAGGCCCCGGGTAAGCGCCACCAAAATGCGCTTTCCGATGGAGGCGCCTGGTGTGCGCACGTGGATGAATATGAGGATATGATAATGGCATCCATTTCGCGCACGCTGCGAGTAAGCGAAAAATGGTTGCAAACGAAAGAACCATTTGGAACGCCGGTGAAGAACGCCGGTGAAGGAACGCGCGTGAAACAAGCGGACATTTGGGACACTTTTCCTTTTGTTCGTGCTGGGCGCGGGCACAGGAAGAATTAAATTACCTTCCCCGCCGTGTGTTGGACAGTGGTGGTGAGTGGACGGGAGTTGGGATGGGGGGGGGGGGGGGAGGGGGATGGAAAATGTCGTTAAAATGCTTGATGCTACCACCGAGCGCCTAACGGCCATTAAACGACTCTCAGCACACACATTTCTTTTCGCCGCTTTAATGTTTAGTGGCTGATTAGGGGCTGGCTTACCTGCATATTCCACGTCCGTGGGCGTACCGGCACCTTCTGGCTGGTGGTGACCAACTGGCCAGTGCTGCTACCGTTCGCGCTGCCACTGGAAGCAGCGGCCGCTGCAGCCGCAGCCGCATTCGCCTGCTTCGTCTGCTGCATGATCTGGGATATAAGGTCGAGCTGTTGGCGCGTGAGCCCTTCATTGCCCGTGCCCGGTGCCGGGGAGCTCGGCGACGGTGATTTGCAGCTGGAGCTGGAGTCGCTGACGTTTCCGCTACTACTACTGCTGCTGCTGCTGCTACTGCTGCTGCTGGAACTACTGCTCGAGCTGCTGCTCGAAAGGCTGAAATTGCTGTCTCTGCCGGAGCTGGAGCTGCCGGTCGTTCCGTTGCCGGTGGTTGTGGTGGTGAATTGGACTAGTGTTGCCCCATGTGGAGAGCTCGCATCGCCTGGGTAAGAAAGGAACCATTTCCGACACCATTAGCGGATGTGTTAAATTGCCCGAGCAAGAGCTTTAATGTGCTTTATATTCTCTCCTTTCGTTTTGTATTAAGCGTCAAATATTTTAAAATGCTAATACTTGTGTTTTTAAAGTTTATGATACAATCCGGAGCATAAGGTTTAGAATATCTGAACGAGCTACTAATAATCAATTCGGCTCAAAAGTAGTAAGGTATTCTCTTGGAATTGGCATTTTTGTCATAGCTGGACAGGCTATGTGCGGATTCCTTTGCATTCGCCTGGAGTTATGCAATACATTCCATCTATGGGTTAATTATCGAGCTTACAGCAATACTTGCATACTTTATGGCGTTTTTTTTACATTGAGGAGATAGTTACCACATTGTTTCTTACTAAATAACAAAAGTTTGTACAATAATCATTGGGTGGAAGACATTTCCTTCTCCAAATCGCGACAAAACACTTTTTACCGGGTGTACTCGGGCGACTTTCCGGATTCAATTTTTACATAAAGAATATTTCCCAGTTTCCCTTATTTGATTAAATGTCAAATATTTCAACAACATTCTGTGCGATAAAATTGTGGATTATGATTTTCTAAAGGAACGTCTCCTCTGTCAAACAACTGCTGTCAGGCGAGATTTTTGGTTGCTTAACTTTAGCAAATCTTTACACTCGACGACACCTGCTGTAATGCAAAACTGTATGCCGCCTAAAACCCCGTAAATCATCAGATTTATTCGCCTTATCTGACTGAGCACATTTTTTCCCGTCCATCGGATGCGAATGCAAACTGGCAGCCATGCTTGAGTTGTTCTTAACGAAACGCAGTCCGCCAAAAGCCAATGAAAGCTCGAAAGCATTGCCGAGATAGGGCGCAAACGGATAAAGCACGCGCGGAGCGCTTCGGCGGAAACGGAATGCGAAACAGGGAATGGTACGGAGCCATTTTTTGTTCGATCCACACGTCACTCCCAAACACATACATACACGGGAACAGGTTCGTTCCGACACACATCAGCAAATTTGGAAATTTTTGCAATCGTCGCCATCCTCCATCCCATCACCGCGTTCGCGGATATCGCATCGTCAATGGCACCACTTTGGAAGTTATCTCAAAACGCTGCCTCCGACCGGCAGAAAGACGGTGGATGGAAATGTTTCGAACGCTTTCTTGTGCTCGCTGGCCCACACGAACCTTCGGAATATGTTGCTTCGAAAATGCTGATGGCTGGCTGCCAACTTCTGCATTCGGCACCCTTATTCTCACTCAGACTCTCTTGTTGCTGCTGCAAACCGAAAATCCCATTCAATTTCAATAAACTGTCAGCACCAATCAAATTTTCGATCCTCCTTCCAGTGGTTCTGTTCGGGCGGGTTGGTGTTGCTTGTTGTTGCACGTTTACTCACAAGCACACGAGCACCCCCTTCGCAGCACGTGTGCACCGGGGAGCCAGTTCCGGTGTACCTGTGGTGCTCGAAAGCTGTTCGTAAGCAATTCGATCCTTTTTTCCCATCATCAGCATCATCACCACCGACAACAGGCTGCCGGAGTGGCTACGTCAGCAGTGGCACGGTGAGGACTTTTCACCGGGGAGTAGGAAGCAACGAAAAAGCAAAAAAAAAAAAAAATAACACGGAGGAAACCTTCAAACGGCATTCCCTTTTTACTCTTCATCCTGCTCTGTAGGGAACGAGCAGGAATTCACCGTGCTACCTAGTGCCTTTTTTACCAAGTACAAATCGACAACGCACACTACGGCAGACAAAAACATCATCAATAACACAAAATCGAACGTTGTGTTGTTGTGCTGGGCTTTTTTTTCTTTTTCCTTGTTTTGTATTACGCTCTCATTTTTGCTATCTGTGAAAATAAACGTGCAGCAATGTTGGGCACAAAATTGTGCAAACAATCGCACATTTGCACGTACTTTGAACGAAAATTCCGGCGTCCAAATTCCCCATCGGTAGTTTTGTGGTTCCATCCAACGGCCAAACGTTGGGTCAGGTTGGGTTGTGACGGGGAACGAGCGAACGGGCGGGGACTTTTATGGCAGACAAAATCAGCCCTGCGACAAACACCCGCCGATGATTCGACGACAGAACACAACCGGGTGGCTGTCACAAATTGTGACACTCTCACTCCGTTTTAAGTTTTCTGCGCGAGCGAACGTACCGGGCGGGCTGGGTCAGAACCAGAACCTGGCTGATCTGATTAGTTGGCATTAAAAACGTTTCGTATTGAAATTAGTTTTCGACCAACGGTGCACTTTGGCGGGTGCCGGGAATGGCGTACAATATACACCGGGTGAGCTCTGTTTGCTCATTTTCGTGGCCGCTTGTGAAGCGGGAAGATTTGCGAGAACTGTACACAAAATTAAATTGCGCGCCGGCACGAGCTTTTACCGCTTAGAATCAACAACGTTGTTCGGTTCTTGGTACTCAAGCCCCATTAGGAGGTATCCTCAGTTTGAGCCTCTTAGTGTGATTGGGAATAGTTTTGGTTGGCTAGAGGATGTCTCTTTTGCGTAGCAGGAAATGATGAATAATGGTAGGAAATCAGAACAAATGCAATAAATCATTTTCGCGTCGAGAAAAATGCAGTTCCAATGGAACAGAATGTTGTGGGTTACTTGTAGTGAACTTCATCTCTGAGCCGCAAAGTATGTTTGTAATGGATCCTGGGCTAGGATATCAAGCTCATGGGAAGCAGTAGGAAATACAATCGCAAATGATGCTGATTCTGCCAATAATTCCATTAAGTATCATCTTTCTTGTTGAAAACAACCCATCCTTTAGTAGATTATTGGTAGTCGATATAGGCGAGAAGTCTCTATTGATACCAATGTAATGGAAGCAATATTTAATTATATTATGTCTATCGAACCACCGTAGAGGTCGACAAAATACAGCTGGCGAGCCGCACGTTGCTTTTAAGCACTTTCGTTGTGGCTTTTCCTAGAATCTTATCCATCTAATGTAAAGCAAAACTCAACCGCAAGTTGTAGCGACATTTGAACCTTATCGTTTATTTACGCGAACAATCGAATGGAATTGTCGATTCAATTCGAAGACGAATGGAGTCGTCTTCAAATTTCCTTTGACGACAATAAATATATATGGAATCTTTCTGTTTCCGTTGCGTTTGGTTCTCTAGTTTACTGGTTTGCTGAACATCTTTCAATTTGATAATTTTTTTAAAATTTTGATAAATCGATATATTTTTCCTTCCATTTCTGTCCTTTTTGACTAGATTTACGCGGAGGTGGATAGTCATTTTTGGAACGGTCCGGTCTTCACACGGCAGGATCAGAACAAAAATCTCATCCTAACCAATTCCCCGTACGCAAGACTGGCTATTGTGCTATGGGTAATTAAGATGAAAAAAACATAAATGACAGGCCTAAACCTCTAAAAGTGTTTGTGCCGGTAAAGAAGAGACAGGATAGTCAACCAATTGGAAATATAATATTTTCGCCTTTTTAAATTAAATCCAAATTTGAACTGGGTTACTGCATTGATCATGCCTGAAATAGTTGCTAAATGATTTGATTTTTTTTTACAATTAATAAAGAAAGTGGTGAGAAAAATTCATTTAATAACAATTGTTTGGGACTGTTTTTTTAAATATTTTTCTACGTCGTCTTCTCTCAAAATCGTGCTTAATCCCTGCCAGAACTGTTGCTAAACTCTCCTAAAAGTATGCAATCATCATTTCAAAAAGCAGTTACGTTAATATTTGCAACTTTAATCACCGAAAAATGTAAACTTATGACACTTTTTAGGGCTTTTTTTTAAACTAGGAGCGTGAAGTATCTTCTCATGGTCACAAACAAACAAGAAGCAAAAGTTATAACACTTTTCCGCTATGACTACCCATTATTTACACTCAAATTGCATACTTTAAGGCGTTTATACTTTTAAAAAATTGAGCAAATATGTCAATCTACTCACCACTCGCAGTTGCCGGAGATAAGCTAAGCCCACCGGGTGGTCCTGTATTACTTCCAACCGGGCCGGGACTCGCCGTACCGGACGAGTTCGCTAGCCCGAGTGCGCTGTGGTGGTTCTCGGTGTGACGTCTTAGCGATCGCGCATCACAGTACGATTTGCCACAGCCGTCCGCCTTACATTCGTACGGCTTTTTGTTTCGATGCGTCAGCATATGGCCATTACTGTAATGTAAGAAAAAAGAAAGTGTTGTTGATAAAAAGGGAAATACAATGGCGACCTCTTGCAGATACTTACAGGTGATCCTGCCGCTTGAACGCCTTCGAACACATGCCGCACACATACTTGCGCTCGTCACTGTGCGTTAGCTTATGTTTGGCGAGTGCGGATGCATTTCCAAACACTTTGCTGCAGACCTGTGAAGGGAACAGAATGCCGTTTAAAATTGAATCAGCTTTACGCGAAAGTTGGCCAACTAGCAATCTCATTATTTCGCACAATTGTTTCCGATGCTTTCGAATAGATTTATGTTGAGTGTAGCGACAAAGGCAAAGCACACAATACAAACGATAAATTCACCGTTTGGGAAGGGTATTTGGGAATTTGCGACATATTAGGAAAGAAATTAAGTGGGCGAGCAAAACGTAACCTTTCCCTGCAACGCTGCATTGTTGTTGCTTGGGTGAGAGAATGCTTCTTCACCTTCGCCCAAACCTTAGTCACATCTTCAGGCGCTCAAGTGAAGGAGTCCTCACTTTTAATGTGTTTTTCACCTTTCGTGCACCCACCGGAGCGGGCTGACGTTTGTTTTTGCCCCGAAACCTTTTGTGTCCGCGCTATCCAATTCGAACAACCCACCGAATATTTCATTGTCATTTCAAACACAAAACCCCCTCTTCAATGGACGGGTGTTTCTATGCCAGTGCAAGAGCACCAGCGGTTGAACAAAGCGGTTGCCTACTGTTGCTACATGTGCTTTATTATCATCAATCCTGGAAGGGTATGCTTACACCCACGACCCACGGGGTGAAACAATTGTTCCGAGGGTCTTTAATGCCACCGGTACGACTGGGCCGCACCCGGGTTTTGGGCTACCTGGGCGGTGTTACGCACTTCCCCAAAAAGGGTCATTGTTGTGAAAGCATATGTATCCTTTTTTTTGCGAAGGGGCCGAATGCTACTTGTTCCAGTGTTCTTTGCATAACGGGAGGACCTTACGGGAGGTGGGAAATTGGACCGATGGTGTGTGCTTTCTCATCGTCATCATCATCATGAAGTGTGCGATGACGTTCTTACAACGGCAAACAAAAAACTTGGGAAATAGCCTTTTAAGTGGTTGTACCTTTCTTTGCAAACAGAACAACAGGGTAGGCCATGACATAGAGCGAAAAAAGCTCAATTCTAAGCCAAAGCTATTGTATTGGTTCATTTTCTTTCTCGTGCTTGTGATGTGTCCTTTTTCGCTAGCCTTCAAAGACTGGCATTACAACGGCGAGTGTGTAGGGTGGGTGGTGTTTTGAAGACGAAGTTTTTTTTTCATTCTTCTATCTCCGTTCCTTCTGCCTACCGAACACGCAAGTTGTTTATTTTATCGAACACAGCACCCGTCGTCCACTTAACCTCACTTCATTTGAGGGAAGGGTGGACCGAAAAAAAAACAATTGTGCGTGTAAAAAGGAAAACCGAACGAACTGCTGAGCAATTTGGGGGAGGCTTAAAGATGGCAGCGCGTTGGAGCTCATAGGTAAAAAATCGTCTCCACCGTGCTGAAGTGATCTCGTGTACGGCACGCTCAAGTGTACGAAGGATAAAATCCGTTGCACCCGGCATCCAATCTGGAATGTTTTGTGTCTCAGGGTGCGACCAGCTTACGGTCCATAGAGACAGTAGAAGGAAAGAAAGAAAAAAAAAAAGGTTAAAACCAAACACGATTTTCACCAGGATATTGTGTCGTAGGAATTTCACTCGATTTTCCCTTTTCTTTTCGCCCAAAAGCCCCAAATGCTATGGGTATCGATCGGTGCGGAATGGATCAGATAAGCACCGAAGGATGCTCCTTTGGGCCGGTTATTTATTCTCTTATTAAAAGCGGGCCCAGTGTGCGGCCGGTACCAGTTTCCGGGTTTATCCGTGCGGGATTCCCTTTTTTTTCCAGTGTACGGAAATTTGTTTTGGTCTTGCGTTGGATTCTTTCGATCGGACCATTTCGACCGATTCGTGAAGGTAAAGCCCATGTCCAAACGGGCTCGTTTGAGTAAGGTCCTGGGCATCGTTTGCCGCATGGTTTTCCCTTAAATTGTCCCACGTCCCGCTCGATCCCTCCAGTGCATATCCTTTACGCAAACGCTTAAGGTTGAATCCTTTTTTTTGTCCCTCGATACACCTTAAGTAGATCGAAGATCAGATTGAACCGTACCGCTTGTAGCCCACCCTCGATGCATACCCGGGCGATGGCCAAGCGATAGAAGGATTAGGCAAGGAAATTTATCGCAAACAGACGTAGAATAATTCACAAGCACGCCCGCTCGACCAGAGAGACGATTATACGCTCGGTACACACCTTCCTCCGTGCGCCCAGACCAACCCATTTCGCGCATGGATAGTGATTTAAAAGCTTTTCCCCCAAAACTAACATTAAACATAGGTTAACATATTTCTTAGATTTGTTCATAAACCGACAACATCCCAACCCATAAACAGCCCAAAACCCCATAAACCCACTGCCCCGGCAAATGAATTTTCCCAGCGGCCAACTATCGCACTGGGTTGCGCAAGGGCGGGGGGGAAGGGCGGGAATCGGTGTCGATTTACAGCTGGTGACGTTTATCACTGGTTGGCCAGCTATTTTGTGTCCCATGGCGTTAAAAATAAACCCACCAGCACTATCAGCATTACGAACCCCCTTTTTACGGTTGATAGCAAAATGGCTTTTAATTTTCTCCGAGGACCGATTAAGCTCGATTGTGCCTGCGCCATCCTCCGGTGCACCACCGAAAACCACTTCAAGCACCCGCTGTCGGTGGAACGGTCAGCGGGTCTGCAAACTATCAAAACCATGAATCGCTCGGACAGTTTGGTCAGTGAGTCGTAAAATGGTACCGATTACCCGTTTTGTGTTCAGCAACCGGGAACCGGGTAGGAGTGTTGAAGGGCGGTACGGGGTAAGTGTGAAGGAGGACCAAAGAGAGCATTCATTTTCCATCGGTCCCCCTCGCCCAGTTTCCGGTGACATTCCGTCGGTCCTTTTATATGCGTGGGGTTATGCGTGTTGTGCTACGGCTTCAAAGGCCCCCATCGGTACCGGTGGGACATACTGTCGATATTAGAAGCGATTAAACTTTCATTCTGTGTGGAGGTCTCGTTAAAGTGAGCAGCTTGTACACAGGTCAGTCACTGTTCGGGGCCGAGCCCTGTCAGAGCGCTGCCGGTTGAGTTAAGAGATTTTTAATTAAGCCCTAAAGCCGGGTGGCAATCGAGTGGAAAATGTTAACTCATAAATGTTTGACATCGGTCACACAGTTCGGTTTACGTACTGGAGCGGGTGGGGCAGTTAATGTGGCCCACGGATGGTTTTTGCTGCCGTTGGACAATCGTAATTGGTTGCTGAAGGGCTAGGAACTAGAAATGAAGCGTATCAAGCAGGCATGTACAATAGTTGTATTATTTAGATGATTGGCTACGAATACGATGGTGAATGGTTTGAAAATTGATTCCTGGTAAATTATGACCCCTTTGAGGGCTCTTGCATGAATTGGTAGGGATGTTGAAATTAATAAGATATCGATGGTGCATGTAATGTACGGCTTTGAAGTTTCGATATTTAATTGGAGGGCTTTTAGGGAAATTTGTTTGGGAAACAATGTTGTTGAATAGCATGCAACGGTCGATTTGATTGCGGTAGCTAGCTGCGTGCGTTTGATTGTTGAGGGCGCTTCATAAAGCGGCGAAATCAATCGTTCCGAGACCACCCGAGCTAAGAGGATCAACGACCGGAAGTGGACTCGATCGTGGACTCGGCGTATGAGGACGTGGTTTTTTAGCTCCTCTCTATAGCGAAATCAGAGGTAATTGATTTGGCAAATAAAGATTGCTAAAGTAAGTCCGTATTGTGTGTTTTTATTATGTAGTTGGTGTTTTAATGTAAAAACAAGAGTGTTGCTGTATGTAGAGCGAAATGTTTTACCGCGAGAAGGTGTTACTAATAATTAAAATAAAAATAATTGTACGTATATCTCTTTCGAAATCGAATATGTCAAAAGCTTTGCATAACTTTGGGCGTTTACTTACGAAGCCTACATGACTATATTCTGAAGCGCCTAAAGTTATGCAATTTGTTTATTGTATTGTGTAATTAAAATCAAAGCTGCGAGACAACTCAACAAGCTTTCCTTTTTAACGACTGCCTCATACTAACGACTAATGGAAGGAAGTAAAAAAACAATTATCTTCAATCATCCCAGCTCAATGCTTCAATGTGGTTCAATTAAACACCCCACAAGAATGCACCTTCGCCGTAGTTTTGGCGAAACATTCCTGGGGGAAAAATACATTATTTCTTATTTCGGCCCGCAAAGTTTTGCGTTATTTGATGTGTAGGCCCGGTTCTGCATCGATTTTCCATCCGGACCTACACCCGTCAATTGAATTAGCTGTGGTTGACTTTTGGGTGAAAAATTAGAATGATCATCCGTGGTAGTATAGCGACGCCGACAGACGGCAGCAAACAAATTGAAGCATTAATTGAACATGAAAGCAATTACCGGGGCACGCGAACGCTCAGCACAACAGCCCCGCATGCACAGCACATAGCATTGCACCCCGCACCCAGTGGAATTCGCTTGTCCCGGTGCTTGGGACGGACGTCAGCAATGTGCTGGCGGAAAATTTCAAAAACCCTGCAGCATGCTCTGTCCCGTGCCGCGTCCCGAAACACACACCCGAAGACAGGAAGCGGTGAGAAATTAATTAATAATTCTCCAAACAACAAATCTTCTCCCACCGCCTGGGGGTGGTGCTTTCGGCGCAAGAACACCGTCCGGGAAAGCTGTATCTCGCCAACCACCACCACCACCAGCGACCGTCAGCATGCCTTACCGTGTGGAATTTCCTTTGGCAACGTCTTGAGGAAAAGACATCAAGGTGCTCACACGACTTAAACCATCCCGCAAGGCAAATACTCGCAACAGCGGGCCGCTGTAAAGCTGTTTTTCCTACTGAAACCACGCGACGCCATCATTACCGTGTGCTCGGGGGCTAGATTCGCACCAATTTCGCTCATTCAGCCAGACGGAACGCTGATCGCGTCGGGTTTCGCTATCGCATCATCACGGTACGCCCGATCCACAGACGTTGAACCGGCTGTTACAGTTCGGTTTTTCAAAGACGGTACACATAATACATCGTTAATTAATTCCCCAGCTTTGCAGGAGCAGCCATTTCAATAGCACTTCCGCTTCCGTTTGCACAGCTGACACGGTGTGCCTGTGGGAGCCCTTGGTGGGCTGGTGGAATGTAATCCTGGTGCGTAGGTGAAATAGCGAAAGCCCCATTCAAGGAGTTCAAGGGGTTTTGTGTGCTTTCGCTTGGTTTCCTCTTCACATTGTTTCGTCGAGATGTCTAAAGATGCAGCCGATCGAAACGCTATTTGGTGGTGCATTAAAGAAATGGGTTTTAATGAGTAATACTGAATGTTATCAATTAAAAGTCAGTTGTTGCTTTGTTTACGACAGATATGACTGCTTTTTGTTGGACAGAGCTTTTGGTATAGTCAAGTGAGAGTCACACGAGTACGTGATGTTGGCGCCTAGTTGGATGCAACCCGCACTACGTTACCAATGTTTTTATGGCGGAACGATGGACATATCCTTTATATACATTGGACATATGTTGGACGTATTAAGGAAAAGTAGAAATAAAGAGACTCCTGAAGGGGGTTGAAGGACGTCCCACCTTTAAACTATGTATACCTTGGTAAACTGCACTGAATGAGAAATGTTGTGCCTTGGTTGAGATTTGATTTTTGAGGAACAATACTGTTGCTGAGATGACTAGCGGCGGATCAAACGGTAGGCGGAGTAGATGGTCACCTAGGGTCTGTTGGGACGTGTTGAGGGCCCCAAAAAATTTGTGTAGTAGTAAAAGGTGTATACATAGGCCCCCTCTCCTTATGCTAGAGAGGGCCCCGAAGGGTACCACAAGAGGCCTTTGGCGAAATTTGACCGAGGCCACCCCCCACCCCCCATGGGATGATTCAAAGTGAGTTCAGGGGCCCCTTCTTTCTGCGCTTTTTGCTTTGCCTCATTTCAAGGGCTTCAATGCCAACCCCCCTCCCCCTTCATCGTTTTTAAAATTAGAGGCCCCAACTGTAATTCCGCCCTGGGCGCGACTGTTCCATGTGGCTATTGAGAGAGCACCTCGAAAAGAATGTCGTGTTAGTCGTGCACAATTCCCAACACTTTATAGAGCAATTCGTCAAAATTTCAATAAATTTCTAAAGTTCGTTTCTCGTACAACATAGTTTACCAAAATGTGATTAGTGCTAAGATTAACCCTGATCAAGTGACAGTGAGCTCAAACGCGTATCACAAGCAACGTTAGTAACTAATGTCTCATCATTTCCATACACTATTTAATACTCGCACATGACTGTCAACACTTTTACGATGGCAATATATATATCGCTCGTTTCTGTTTGTTGTGTCTCACACCATGAAAGACAAACGATACACTCCCGTGCTCTAGAAGAGCATTTCCTTGACGGCAAGAAACACCCATGGTAATTACACAGCGAATCCTTCAACTCCCACCGCTTAACGTAACGCGCATACCGAGTGTGAGGAAAAATCTGGAGCACGCAAGTCACCTGGGAGAAACAAAACGGTCGAAATAAACCTCCAAACAAACTGCCCCATGCCGGTTTCGTGATTGCGTGAAAATATGATAAATTTAGTTGTCACGCAATGCGAACCGTTTAATGAGATTGGCGCTCGTTGCCTCATTTCTGTCTCCCACCCACCGACTCCCACATCGATGTCGTTTGTTATGGTGGTGTCGCGCGTGGAAAGCGCGCATACAGCTGTCATCGAGCGGGCGTGTAATGTGCTTAACCGAACCGAACTCTCTGGATCCCCCGGTGACCATTTAGTAGCCTCGTGCAGTTTATCAGCCAGCTCCCGTTAAAGGGGCGATGTTACTGGCCGGGATGGGCGGATATCGGGTGACTTGGAACGGGGGTTTTATTTAGGGGTTTTTTTTTTCTTTGACTTCCTGTTCCAACCCCAACCCGATGGGGCTGAATTATTGATGAGGCTTGATGGTTATGGTTTAGGCGTGTGTTATACGCGCCCGTCCGTGCGCGTACGTGTCCGCCGGCAATGATTGTACCGGCGTGCAGGATATAAAGGCGTAAAGCTGGCGTACGCTTGGCCAAAACCGGTACGGAGTGTTTTAGCACAAGGGAGTGTATATTTTTATTTTATTTCAATTTTCCACCGATACCGAATGCTGGCAACACGGTTGCTGTACTTTCGTGTACGTGTTTGCTGGGAGGCGGTACTGGAAAGGGGTCCATGTTTGACGGAGGACTGATTGAAAAGGTTTCGATTTGTCTTGCACGACACGAGAGCTGCTGGTGCTGGTGCTGGTACGGCTCGCATCCATTAGCAGAAAGAACTCGACGCCTTTTTGGGCAGTTACATGCCACGATGATGATGATGATTGAAAGGTTTAGCTTAAAAAAAAAAAGAAATCGCATGGATGGAAAGTTTCCATTTACCTTTCTCCGATCAATGTGTGTGAGAGATGTGTTGTGAAGTTGGAAAGCACAGCTTTGTTGAGAATATTAGAGCACGGTACTTCAATATTGATCGGAAAATAAGGAGTACGCATGGCAGTATGGGGAAGTTTCATTTGTAACGCAAATAATTGCATGATTAAATGCTCTCGCGGGTAATGTTGTACGCAGCACAAAACCCGGGAATTCGATGTCTGATAATTTCATAAACTATTTCCAATGAAGCCCAGCCCAGTTCTATTCGTCATTACGGCAGATAAAAAAAGATCAAAAGCTATCCACCCTCTTTTCTGTTATGATTTACTGTGTGAGTGTTAGTGGAATTGCAGCAATATTACTATGATGAGTTGGAATGCGTAATTAGAGAATTGCTAATTACTTTGTTCTCTCGCTTGGGATAATTCCACTCAAGGACAGGCAAAAGGAAGGCCAAATCTGCGCAAATGATTATTAGCCCACGGGGCAAATGGAGTGGCCCTTGAATCCCGCTGGATGGGAATTGAACCGATGCTGAGGTTGGAAAGAAATGGAGAAAAACAATTTTTATTTGCATTTAGTTTTGTAAATTAGCTCCCAGATCAAGGGGGGGGGGGGATGGCTTTTGCCCGATGCCCATCATGTTGCCCCGACACCACCATTTGCCGCAATGTTTATTTCGCCATTTTCTTCTATCGCATCGCGTCCCGTTTCCAGCGCGAGGGAAAACTTTCTTTTTGCAATATTTGTTTGGCTGTTGTGCATCTTCCGGGTGGGTTCGTTTTTCTATCCCTTTTTGTTGTTTTTTTGTTGCTGGCAATTCAACGTCGCTGTAGACGTCAAATGCACACCGGAATGATGGTCGCATCCGGTTGGAAGGCGTTCAGTTTCTCATTTTATTTTTATTAGTTCATTAACCGTCTTTCGTGGCATGGGTGGTGATGAACCAGTGTTGGGGCGAGGACTGTGAAATCTATCCCTTCGCAGTACTACGACCGAGTCCGAGCATTATTTGATGCTCTATCAACCGTAATTACTATCCCATCCTAACACCCCTACCTCGCCACTTGCCGCCTGCTCTCATGACGATCGGTGCGTCAGTGAGAACCCATTTCCACAATAGGAAAACGACCACATCAACCAATCTTCCCAAGCCACTCTCCCCGAAGGGGCGTACGGGCAGAAGGGATAATCGTTAGTTCTGGAATTAGTACTGCCGGCCGAGTATGATGCCGGTGGGGTGGTGGCGTCTGAGCAGCTCTTACCGTAGACAATAAAAATCCAAGTTCAGAGACGATCTCATCCTTGACGAGGATGAAATGAACGAATTCTCTGAATGAAAGTATGAACGGAAGCGGGGAAAAAGAAACAGGGAAAGTAAAGCAGGATAAAACCGCACTTACAAATGACACACTTCCGGTTTGCCGGCAAAAGGTGGAAGGAAGTTTTAATTTATGTCGAAGCAATTTCCACCGTACCAGCCGGTTGCCATGACGGGTTGCCTTCCGTGCGCTCTCGGTGCCGCGGAAGGTTTAGCGCACTTAGGGTGGGATAAGAAGGTGAAGGTTTTTTTTTTGTTGTTTGTTTGTTATTTTCTCTCGTACATGTCTTCTTTAGCTTTCGCCCTTCTGTTCGGCACACATGAGCACAAAGCTATTCATTACGGTGATGCGTGCTAGTGCACGTTTAGACGGCGGTAGCGTAAATGTTCTTTTAAGCGAAGGTTTTGTAAAGCAGCTTAACGCCCTCACCGTTTGTGGAGATTGTTTCGATGGCCATTGATTAAAGCAGAAGATAGTGTGTGTGTGTGAGAAAGAGAGAGAGCGGGGTAGAGTTGGTTAAGGAAGGAACTCAAGATTAAAAGGATTTATTTGCAGGGTGTAGGGTTTACCTCATTCTAACTGTTGATAAATCCGGTCAAATAGGATGCGATGAGTGTCGATTATGGTGTTGTGAAGCAGGTGGGTTTGTTCGTGTTGTTTCAGATATAAAATAAGTGGAGTTTTTTAAATTAAACTTATTTTTCCTGTAAGGCATAAACACTTGTCTTTTCGCAACCTCCATTTAAATGATACTGCTTCAAACGATTTGATGCCTTAGTATTATGCGCCTAACAGTATGCATTAAGCATGACGAAATCAACATAACAAATGAAAATATGGTTAAGGAGTTAAATGAACTTCATAACTTTATGAAAAGTAGTTGTACACTAGTCAGGAAAAAATGTATTCTAAATTAGATACCGTTCTTGCTTTTGTCATACAAATTGCATACTTTTAGGCAAATTTGCATCAAAAAGTGAACTTTACTAAGAGAAAAATTGTTACCCTTTGCGCAACACAGTACGGTGGTGTTTGTGAACTCACACAAGAAACCACCATCATTAGCAAAATCGTTACTCGAGCAAGAAAGTGTAGAAAAACGCCTTCCTGTATCCGTAATCGACATCAAAAGATTCCAGCAGTTGCGCAACATAACGAGAACTCTCCTTCCGCAAGAAGTGAAGCAGCAGAGCAAACGAAGGCATTCAACGATAGTTGGCAAAATCGAAGCAAAGTTTTGTGCAAAAGAATTGTTTCGAGTCGTTCTGTTCATTTCCATTCTTATCCCACTCTATCCCAATCCTAGCAATATCTGTTAATGAGATTTTAATTTCTCTTTCCTTTGTTTCATGTTGACTCTCGCTTCCCGAATCGTTGCCTTAACCTTCACCGTTCGTCGATCACTGAAGGATCCGAGGTTCAGCGAGGTGGATGCGGATTTTCATAACCCTCCGTTGTGAGCGTTATCGGAACATTAAGGATAGGGGAGTTTTCGCGTGTTTCGAATGGTTTCGCTTTTTGCAACACGGTCCGATTATTTACGAGGCTAGCCAACTGAACTCTTTAAACAACGCCCATCTTCGGCGACGCCTTACGTTAACGTATGATAAATGGCAACATTTGAACAGTTTTCCATCCTAACGACCCACGGGTCGCGACCGGTTTTGCTGATTCGCACTGGAAAATTGTCTTCATTATGGAAGCGAAGGAATAAGAAAGCAGTAAGAGCTGCAAAAGGGAACAAAACGAAAAAAAGCCATCTCACACCAGTTGGTCAAGATGCAGCCTGCTGGCACGATACAGGGGCCAGCCTCCACTCGATAACAAATTGAGCTTAATAGGAACAAGTGCCAAAGTTCAGCCTGCTCGTCCACGCCCTGCCCTGGTAAAATGGTTGCGAATGGTTTATCTCGTTAAGTGCAGCCACCGGGAGCGACGAAACGAAACGCGTTCGGAAGATCCTTGATGATCCTTTGCTTGAGCCGGCCCCTGCTCAACAGGGCAGTAGCAATAACGCCGCCAGCTCCACGCCACAGCTTCGGCACCATTCGTTTCACGTACAAATTAATGACCCTCAATTGCTAGTGATCTATTGAGTGCGCTCCGGAAAGGAAAATCCTTATTAATCTCATGCCTTTTTTCTCGCTTGGTCGATCCCTTTTTTGCGCTGCGTCGAGCGTCCGCTGCGTCCGGGTTGAAGCAGGGCGGAATCGGGCGGAATAGAAGGAATGACGTCGTCACCAGGGACACCTCTTGGACGGTGTAACGGAGCATTCGGATTTAACAAGTTGCCTTTCATCATCAAAAGGACGTAGCAGTGCCAGAAGGACAGTAATTCTGGCGAAGAAATTGGCGCCCCGTGACGAGGACGAAAGGTACAGTCGAATGGCGTTTCGTACGGCATTGGTACGAAATTGGTGCGCCGGGTTGGTATTTGGTTCGGGATGGAATCCTTTTTCTTTTTCCTGTTTGCTCCGGTTTTCTTGTCATAAAGTTATAAATGAGCTACCTGCCGATTAGATTTTCCGGACGATGCGACGTACCGAATGGGTTAACCGATGCAGGGTACTGGTGTGGCAGTTGGAAACGATGGATGTGTATTGGGGAGGGATGGGCCGACTAGCCTGCCGGACTGGAAAGCATAACTTTGGATGAATGAAGGAATAGAGATGAAGATTTATAGTTTATTACTTTGTACACCGGCCAGGCGGGATTATTATTATCTACGCGCTAGGAAGAAAATGGAACAACTGCGACAGGAATGTCGGACTCATTGTTTTATTCGTTATACAGACGTTACGATTCAAAACTTGTTATTAATCACTAGAGAAGAACTGTATTAGAACTGATTTTCCAAATTCCTTATTTTAGCGCCTAGCGGGTAGGCAATTCGCAAAACTTCGTGGAGTAAATTGTTTAAGTTTAAGTTCTTGTGTGACTACTAGCAGTAATAATTCTCTCACAGTCGAACTTTCATCGAGTGAACACACATTTCTGAAAAGCTAAAGATTCAGATACGAACACCTTCTATTTCTAGACAAATTGCACAATAAGACTACCGTACTACTGGGTACGATGGAGCATGGATCAAATATTGTGAAAACGCCTAGAGTTATGCAATGTTTTCGGCAAAGCGTTTTTGAACACCAGATTGTTCGAACCAATTATTTTAAGTGATACGATTCCTGTACATCAAATTAATTGTTGTGATTAAATAATTTTATCACAGTATATCAACTGTGATGTACAAGTTTCACACATTTAGTCTATATTGAGAACTCCAAAAAAAATGGAAAGAAATGCTAAAAACGCTTGATCAATCTTGTTGCTACTGTTACTGTTGCTTTAGTAAACGAGTTTTTTACGCACTTCAGGTAGTGTCTTTTAATGTTGTTTTAATCGCAAAGTTGTTATCTGTTTGAAATGCAAAAAGAAATGTCTATCAACGTTGTGCATTAGACAGCCCTGGCAGAAAAACAACACATTTTGGCCGAGTAAAGAAGAAAAACCTTAACCGGCGCTTCTTACCCTTTTCTTTTTGGCTGTAGTGAATGCTCCCCATTCGGTACGGTGATGCTTACCCATGGGCAGGCAACTTCATTTTCATGCCATCCCGAACACCGGTACCGGGCGGGAGGTTGATTAATGATGGTAAATTCGTTTTGATTTGACCTTGGAACATTGCGTAGCCTGACTGAGCAGCGGCAAAAGGATTGCCGGACCGAACCGGGAGGGGCCAAAAAGTTAATCAAAAGGGTTCGGGTCAAGCCTCCTGTGATGGGTGCTGGAGGGAAAAAAAAAGATAAAACACGCTTTGCAAACGCTTTGCAAAATGGGGTCGAACTGATACGAACCTTTTAAAATTGTTTTTCCAAAACGTTCTGTGAAGGTGAACGCTAGCGAGCTGTTTGTAGTGAAGATAGCACAAGATAAGGAAATCTTCATCGCATAATCTTATCGCAAAAAGCTTTCACTGTAATTACTCTCGAGGAAACGCTTTATCACGGATGCTCACTTCTTGGCGCAAATCCCCCATCACAGGCAGACGTACAATTGAAAACAAATCCAGGCTAATCTCCGGCACTTGCCAAGCACCCTGACGTATGCAATTAGGAACCGTTTGCATTATTGAAAATTTGTTTTGAAATTCCTTCTCAATTTAATGGCATCCTGACGTGGGCCCGGTCCCGATAGCTTTCCCAGCCACACCGCCTCTGCCTGCAGAACTCCGTTTTTCCGAGAAAGAACGTGTTTACTGCACCATCTTTTTAATGAACATCTTTTTGATCTGTTGAATGTTTACCGTCGGCTTCAGAAGGCTTTCCCACGGCTCGGGCGGCAGTGGGCCGTCGCGGCATGGTTTGGTTGTGAAAACAAGATGGATATCGTTATCATGCCGCAGCGCAAATAGCCGTCCGTTCATGCCACGGCACCAGGCACCCCGGCAATGCCTTCGGGGCGTGGAGATTGGTGTGGATATTGGGCGCAAAGAGCGACCCACCAGCACAAACGCACGGAAAAAGAAAATGTTGCTTTGAAGTTCGTCTCGTCGCCAACGCTTTACCGGGTAGCGATGGATTTCCCGGCTCGCTTTTCTCTAGCGCGCTCGCCCTTTTGCACGGCACCCTTCGAGCTGTGCTGTGCCGTAAAGGTTGCTCCGCTACGGATCGTACTGCCGGATGCGAAGGCTAAATAAAATCAGGACAAATTCTCCCCATCCACCCGATAGGAAGGAAACTCTTCCGTACAATTCGCAACGTGTCCTCGCGTTGGGATGGAAGGGTCTCCATTTCAAAAACGTTCTCCATCTCCGACTCCGATTGAACCCAAACCAAAGCAACGGTCTATGATGCGATCAAACATAAATCGTCAAGCGCACGGGAAGACATCATCCGGGAAGCCGATGATGCGATGGTGGGCTATGATACACGGCATACACCTTTCGGAAGCGTTCATTTTGCACACAGTCCACAGTGAATCTTTAGTCTCGTGCTTCAAGCCTTCCAAAAGGGACTGTTTCGCTCGTTGTCTCTTTCTTGCCGAAAGAGCAGGATAATATTTAGAAAGTACTTTGGACTCGTATCATAAATGATTTTAATATCCTCCAGTACGAACGATCCGAAAGACGCGATAGAACGAGATTGCTTCTTCGTCGTCTGCGTTCAAACCACACATCGTCACCACCGAAGTTTTATCGTCACAAGCGAGGAAAGCACCAAAAGCGGCAATGCAACGAGCGGAAGAAAAATTAACTACACGGCATGCGAAAAACGGAAACCTTTTCGCTTCCGGTTTGTTCCGATTGCAGTTGCGCTCATCATGCGCTTTCGGGTGTTGGCGAGCGGGTAAGCAAAGCAGTCGGACTTCATTTGGGAAATCGTTTGAAATCTGTTAAGATCTTTGCTTTCAAAGGCGCTTCAAAGTAGTACCGTTTTGAAAGGATGCTCTCAACGAATTTTTGGTGTTAAAGGTGGTATTTAATATTACAGGAAATTAATTTTTAACACTTTTAATACAAAGATTTGAAACATACATAAAATTAATAAATAAACGGAAATATCTTTCCGAATAGCGAAGAGAAGAAACTCGATTGGGTATGAGATTAATGTGTGCGTTTATCATTGGCGCATCTGGCGCCTAAATATCTGCAATCTTCATTACAAAATGAGTTTGTTTAAACTCAATCACAACGAAATATAGTTTAAAAAAAACACAATCGAGGAAATCGAATTAGAACATAGGAACGATTAAAATAAACGTCTGTTTAGCATCAGCCAACGTCAGGTACACACAAAAGCTTCCATATCACGCGATGAGTAATTCCGGTGCACGATTCACGCCATCGCTAAGAACACCACCCTGAGCCGTATTTATGCTTGAGTTGCATTTGAAAAGATTCCACCACTCGAGCCGGCTGTGCTTACGTGCATTTTCGTAGCCAGGCAATTGACGATGCCGGAGCCTGGGCGAAGCCCATACCGAATCGCGCTTTCTCGATGGCACGTAGGGAAAATTAAATAAACAGCGCTCGTCCCGCGTCCAACTCCGCAATCGAATAGGAGCGGAACTGAAATTAGGCAACCGAATGGGTAGGCATTTTGCTTGCGCCCGAGTACGTCTCTGTGTATAGGGGCCGATCACGTTGGAGATGCATACGTGGCCGCACGTAGCAAAACGTCGTTGCAGAAACGAAAGCATGTCTCGATCATGCAATCGGATACGGCGATGCACATTTGCTCTCGGTATTTAGCTTTTGGCTGCAAATTGTTGAAGCAGTAAAGATGGCATTTATGCATCCCATTAGAAGTTATTCGAGGCAATTGTTTATCGTTGCAAATACTCTCGACAATGTGCTAGCCGGCAGAATGTTGTGCCGTGGGAAAAGTATTGTTTATTGTACATGATTCAATCGCAACTTATGACGGCAGTTGATATAAATTTAAAAAACTGCATCGTGTTTCAAATGGATAAACTTTGTACATGACTATCTTTAATGGGAAAGTTACCCATAAATACCCCAATCGCTATGTGAGTGAAGTAAATCCCACAGTCAGTAATAAAACCAATCATTGTTTATCCAACATCCCGTACCAAATCGATCGATAATGAGATTGCAAATGTTGGCCGGCGTACTGTTGCATCTCGCTGCACCCGGGCTGCACTTACCTGACACTGTTGCGGGCCATGACGGGTCGGTGATACCGTCTTGGGTCGTGGTTTCTTCGCCAGCCCGCCAGACAACCCGCCCAGCGAAACCGTGCCCGGCGACGAGGCGGCCGATGGTGATGACGACGCACTGCTGCTGCTGCTGCTGCCGGATGCCGTCTCCGCCCGGCCAACCGTCGTTAGCACGAGGCTGGTGGGGCTGGTAGCGGTCGCAATGCTGGCGTTGCCTCCACCAACACTGGGCGAAGTTTTCACGGTCACCATCGTGGTGCCGTGGTGCAGGATGGCCGTCGACGATGGAGACAGGTTGTTGCTGCCGATGCTCGTGCTGGGCGCGTGGTTCGGCAGTAGGTTGGTGGTTGAATTCGTTTTCTCGCCGGCTGGTTTCGTGCCTGGGGTCGATGGTGCGGGCAATCGGAAACGATAGAAAGAAATCCGATCAATATCAGGTTGACTTTACGATCACAGTGAAGCAGAGCAGGAGGGAAGGTAACAGCCGGAAAGACTTGCTTTGCAATGGAGTTACTATCGAAATGAGATTTCCTAATCCCTCCCCGTACCCGTTTCGTTCCCTCTGAATCTGTTCGCCGGTGCTGTGGTACGGTTCGCTTTAAGCGCTGTGCAGAAACTTCAGCTCGGAACGGATTTAGATTGCGTTCTGTCGGATTAGCCCTCTTTGGCTGTACGTTCTGTCGCCGAACGAGTTCGACAAAGTCAGCCAATTGCACGACGAATGCCACGTGCCCAGGAATGTGTGTGAACTAACCCTCGAGGACGAACCGAATGAAAAGCAAATTGAAAAGCAAAGTAGAAAGTAGCGAAACTCAGCCACAACCAAAAAAAAAAAGAAAACAGCCAACTGCTTTGATGTTGTGTTCGTACTTCAGATGCTCGTAGTTTGGAGGAATTTATCCGGATTAGAGATAATTGAACGGAATGCAATAAGGATGCATCGGGCCTTGCAACCGAGTTGGCATGGTTTCTACCACACATTCACATGTGTGTGCGTGACCGATAATCCAAATTAATTTCGGTCGGTAAAGTAGAACCATGGGACAAGCGTACAATCGGCGGATGTGGTACACAGTTGAAAGCATTCGGGTAATTAATGAAGCACATGAAACAGCAGGATCTTCGGAGAACGTTTTGCAGCTTTCCCAATGAATTCCCACCGACAAAGATTGCAGCCGGATCAGCCCTTTTTCGTCCTCATTACACCGGCTACCGGGAATATCGGGTATCCCTTGCCCCAACAATCCCGTTCAATCGCTTCATCGCTTGA
This sequence comes from Anopheles moucheti, assembly GCF_943734755.1. Taxonomy (NCBI): domain Eukaryota; kingdom Metazoa; phylum Arthropoda; class Insecta; order Diptera; family Culicidae; genus Anopheles; species Anopheles moucheti. The sequence goes on from NC_069140.1 coordinate 46,119,248, forward strand.
ACAGCAATTAAATTAGATTCAGAGATGAAAGAAACGATCGTTGGCGACATTTGATGGCGGTAGAAATTTTCATGCTTAGTGCAATTATAAAGTTGCAAAATGATGAATGCATATGCAAAAATGCACTTGAAAGGGACATAAAAAGCTTATTTGTTCGATGGATTGCATACATTTAGGCTCGTACTTACAAGAAAGTACTTAATGCAGTTTGTGTGAGTTTCTTTTTAAAATGAAATTTCCATGATGAAAGCGTCCACTAGCTCATGAGGAGGAGAGCTTTAAAAACTCTAAAATATTTTTAAAGCATTTTTTCTCAACCCAATTCTTATCTATCCCTTGCTCTTATTTCTCTTTTCTTTCAAAGCAGACTTCAACCCAAAGGTCATATAAAACTATACAAGCTAAGCTTTAGTGTGGCGAATGTGACTCCTCTTCAAAAAAAAAGGTTTGTTCATCTACCGTTGCAGCCCTATCAACTTTCACTTCACCGATCGCCGCCATCTTGCCGTTGGTTGCAATAACAAGAACTTGGTCACAAACAATGGCATCGCCGTTAGCCAGGGCAGGGCCACACACTAGTGCTCGCCTATCACAAAACTCTAAGCCCAGTGCTTTGAAGCTTTTCCACTCGTTAGTTTAACTGAATTGGCTCCGTTTTTCCCGTTATTTATATTGATGCTGCTAGTCTGACCGTTCCTGCGTCCTTTTTTTCTTCCTCAACGCATTTCCCTTGAACCTTCGGGATGTTTTGTGTGTGTGTGGCTGTGTGTGTTTTTTTTGTGGGTCTAAGAGCTACACGAGCGTCACGAGATTCGTATGGCAGCGAAGCATCCCACCGTCTCTGCGAGCCAGACTACGGACGGTTTATAGGATGGCGGAGTGGCAGTGGAATTTAGCACACCGTGTTGACGTGTATTTATTTATCGTTAAAAATGGCAGTATTCAAACCCCGAATGTATACGCTGTTTTTTTTTTAGCTTAGTCTGCTTGGATCTGCTCTGCTAGTTTTTCTGTGCTACCTGTGTTTTCCATTTTCTTTCCCATTTCAGCTGTGCATGGTATGGGGGTAGTAGGGGTTAACAAAACCATGGCAAGTTCGGAAGGCAAAAGGTACAGCACAAAAAGCACAATTTTCCTATTGTGCTGATTGGCTGACCGATGGGGGTAATATTCTGACCGTGTGCCCCAACCGTACGTGTGGGTGTGTGCATAGTGCAGGACATAGTTTTCCCTTCCCGACGTCCCGATACGAACCCGATCGGCAAGATGAAAGCAATGGCGATCGATCGATTCGTTTTTTTTTTTTCACGGTGTGTTAAAAGTGCGAAAAGGGATACAATTTTGTTCTGCATCGTTGGTTACCCTGGGTTACGTTTATTGTGCCACACGAAGTACGGTTGCTTGTACCATGGCAGACGTGATCCACGTTTCAATGTGAAGCATAAGCAACACTGCACAGTGATACTTTCGTAAATGGCACGGACCGAAGGACAGCATCCAGCAGCGAACAGTATGAGGCGGATGCGGTGGCTTTTAAAAATGTTTTACCATGTACTGAAATGGAACGGAATGTGCTATCGCAATGACAATGCTGGTTAAATCATGGTAGAAAAAAATAAAGAGAATAGTATTACGCTTTACCGTAAATAGATTTCTGGTGAAATCACAGCATTGTATCATGTGTGCATTTACATGAAAATGGTAACAATGGAATAAATACGACTTTCTTTACCATGCAGCAATTATGAGTTATCTTGAACACAACGTTATTATAGCAATTTAAATACTTGGGAAATGCTAAAATTTATTACACCATAGAAGATGCTTTACTACAGTTTGAAAGCTATGTAAGACTTTTTAGTAAAATGTTTGAACAAAGATAAAAATATTGCATAAGTTTAGGGGTTCTATGGTTCCCTCCAGTGCTCGCTACTAATAAATACGCCTAAACGTATGCTATCCACATGGCATGTATGACCGTTGGAGGGCTATTGTAATTGACTAGCTGTTTTTGATAAAAGGTGCAAATTGTTTCTCATTGTCTGCCGTTAACAATTAGTGGAAGACTACATTCCACTCGATACCGTTAAACGCTTTTCGATAAGCTGTGGTGGTGAATGGAAAATATTTAATGAAATCTATTGATGTGATGTGAGCAGAACAGCTGCACCATAGTTTGCGAACTAATTATTCGAGATACTGTTATAGCAACTGTTCCCTGGCAGGGATGCTGTGCTGGAGCGAAAAATTCAATAATTAAATTCCATCGTAGACCAATCGGACGGATCGGATGCAGCGCTATGTTGGCTGCGCCAACCCAGGGCTGGGCTTTTCACGTTAACTCCTCAGAAATGCCGTCCATTCACCGGCAACGGCACAGCGGTCGGTGCAGCAAATGCGACCCAGTGCGTTGATTATGAAGCGGCAGCGCATCAGTGCCCGCCACCATTCCCCGCCGGGTGTCCAACGGGTAGCCCACACATGTAAGCAAATACATCGATGTACGCTCCGAGCGCGCCCACTATTTATATTTATGAGCATAAATCCTGCAGCAAAAGGTCCCGCAGCGCTAATGAACCGGTCCCAAACGTCAATCACCGTGACATTTAACATTTCATGTTCATTAAAGCGGAAGAACGGAACCACGAGCGCTTGGGTGGGGATGTTTTGCACCCTGCGGGGGAGGGTGGGAGGGAGAGGAGTGGACGGACGGTCTACGCATACAGGGCTCCCATTGTCCACGTGTTTACCCAACGCAACACCGAAACCTGCATATGCATACTCTTGCACACCGGATCATCTCAAACATCGGGCTTCGGTTTGCCATATCTCCCGTACCCCATTTGGGTACCCCGGTTGGGAAAATGGGAAGGAAAATCTGTGTCATTAATTTCATGTCCATTTTGCCACAAAACCATGGATGGCAACACTGGTGGCTGCCACCGAAGGGTTATTATCTTCCGACCGATCGAAACCATGCGAGATGACCACCACACTCGGAACGGGGCGTACTGCCCACTGGCCGGACGACCTTGGAACGCTGGTGGGCATATGAGTGCAATGGTAATCATTAAATAGGGTGGACAATATGGCGGTGCCCCGGTCGTTCCCCATGCCAACTAAACCGCCCCTTCACCAGCGAGTCGAGTGTGGCAATCCGCAAAGCTTGCTTTTATAATTTCACAAAACTAGATAGATAAATATAAAATGCAAATAGTACACACGGTGCATGTAAATATATGCATAAGGTTGCTTTAAAGCGGCTTGGCCGGAAAATCCCTCCCCCCGGTCGGCTTAGACTCGTAGCACGGTGCGGTGTATGAGTGATGCTGATGATGACCACGGTGGTGACCGGTGCATGGAACAGGGGTACCCGGAAACCATCTCCCATTCGTACTTCAACAACCGCTGCACATTCCGGTGCTTATGTACGTAGAAAGGGACGCATAAGGAAATATTTTCACCAGACACAAGCCAAACGAATACAGTGCGTGACGTATGTGTGGGGTCACTAGCAAGACATCCCGAACACACTGTGCTTGCGGTATCTGTAAAAGCAAGACTCGAATTATTGTACAATAATTGTTTTTAAAAAAAGCGTTATCATTTAACCCACCCCGGTCGGGGGAAAGAACAATCACAGTTTGTAATGAAAAAATAATTACTAATAATAGTTTTAGGTGGTACAAAAAAACCCCCCTGGTCTCGCACACAATTGCTCCATAAATTTAAACTCAATTAAGTTTTTGTGGAAAATTGCTACGGCACCCAAAAAAAAAAAAGTTGGGCGGTCTGGTGTGATTTATCTTCCCCAGTACTGTAGCCGTTCGGTACACACTGTGCCGGCGGTGCTCCAGTGCGAGCCTGTTACAAACCGACCACAGACACATATCTATTGTTGGTTAGCACAATTACAGTGTCCAGACCGGAGGGCACGTGTAGCCAAAGTTTACTTTACCATCGTTCGATATCGTTTGCAAAAACGAGGACAGCCAATGCGAACGGATGGGGGCGGACCGTACCGAAAACGATGCAGGGAGTCGGAATCTGATGGGGATTTGTGGGTAGGAAGGCAAGGGCAAGGAGAGGGGGAGAGGGAGAAGAGATGCACGAACGGACAAGCCTTGAATTTGTTTGTCGTTGCAGGACGTCGGCGCAAGGGTTCGCCCCGGACCGAAGGGAAACGGTCTACGACCCGCAGTGAAGGAAGGATACCCGTCCGATGGGAGTCCGATATCAAAGCTCATGTGCATGCACATAAATATGCTTTAAAACCATAAAACCTAGCTGAAAAGTTTATGCACTGGTACCGGTGTTGGGGGACAGATGGGGTGTACATCGTTGCCCGTATGAGCTTGGTGATTCAAACACAAATACACACACACTCGGGCGCTCGGTACGGTTGATAAGGTTCGCTTTGGTTGCATACCGTAGGACGGAGCGTGTAGGGAACCAGCACCATACCGCCGCTGGACCATAAACGAGTCCGAAACGATTGGGGTGAGTTGGGAGGGTGGATCATTCCTCTCCGACCCGTGTGCGAGATATGCAGAGTTATTTCAATAAATTTATGTTCTGGTGTACAGTTGGGATAGACCGGACCGGGTACCGTTGTTAGGGATAGGGTAGTAGTGAGCCAGTGAGCCAGTGGGTTGATCAATTTTTTACCGATAATTTTACAAAACAACACAGCGAGACAAAAAAAGGCAAGGCATGGATGCAACGGATGTAGGGAAAAATGGGATCCTTTTTTTTTCGCAGAACCGAACGGGTACAGCACTGCAAAGGATATTGAATAATCATGAAACATGAGTCCGGCGAGTGCATAAACATTCAACAGAGCGGTAGAACAAAAAATAAGCATCCCAAGAATGCATGAACACAGGAAACATGTTCCACTCGAGCTTTGGTGTTTTTTTTGTGAGTGCGTCCCTTGCTAAAGCATTATGTGTTTGAATAACATGATCCGTTTCTGATGCTGGTATGTGTGATTTTATAAAATAATGAGGTGCATTTTTTGCGATACATGATGCTTGGTAGTGGAAAGAAAGGAGAGTTTAGTTATGTTGAAATGTGCTTAAAAGCTTTAAATCATTTTACAAATCTCCTATAGCCAAAGCCCCATTAGCTGAGGAAACTTTTCAACACACATTAACAAACCTCGTTGGCAACACAATGACTTTTGCTGGCTTGAATTTGCCAGGATTATGGCTTTTCATTTTTCTTCCAAAGTGCAAAATTCAACCAAGCCCTTGCATTTGGGCGAAAGTTTCGTACGACGCCGAACGACAAAAGAGCTTTGCTGGTATAATTCGATTTGACCCTTTTCCTCAATTTGGGGGTTCGAAACTACGAGAATCGATACTTTACAACCAGTTGCCCGGAGAAACAATGTCGGACGGGCTATAGAGGACTTTGATTTTCATTACCATTAGCTTGGGTTAGGGTATAAACCATTCGTGTAAAGGTGGTTTGGCTGTTTTTCACACACCACCGAAGAAAGAAAACGTACGATAGACCAACAAGTTATTCGATGCTTTGTCAAACATTTGGGGCTGATTTGAGGGGGTTTGGAAAAAGGGTACCAGTACTTGTTGAACTTTTGCATTGGAAAGAACCGAGAATTGAGCCGAGCAAGTAATTTATGGTTGTAAATGTAAATTTTGTTCAGCAATTAAATGCAGGGTAGGGTTCATTTTGTGGAATAAATGAAGAATTCTTTTCGAGCTTCATGTGCAATAACCGCTTTGCGTTGTACATTGCATAACTTTAGGCGTTGCACCTGTATATCATTTTTTTGTGAAATCAGCCGTAATGTATGCAATTCGCAAATCATGTTGCCAGCGTTAGGTCTATGTTAAATAAGTCCATTAGTAAGTTACAATAATGTTTTACCATGTGATAAAAGTAATACATTAAAAAATCAAGTATATATATGATGTTTGTTCAAAAGTTTAGTAAATGTATAAAAGAAACCGCCTAGTAGTTCATTTACTCCCAATGCATCATAAACGTTTGTATGGTTTACAGTTACTCGACTTACCCGGTTCTGTCTTTATCGTCACCGTGGACGTACCGGTTGTGTTGCTGCTACCACTACTGCTACTGCTGCTCGTTTTGGTGAGAATAGCCCCCGCAAGATGCTCGATCTGATCGGCCGCTCGTAGCGTTGTACCGGCGGAACTACCGTTACTGTCCTGCAGCAGATCGAAACTGCCACCGTCCGAATCGTTAGCACCGGTGGAGGCTCCCTGGAATGTGCCCAGCATGTCGGCCAACATTTCCGAGTCCGGGTAGCCGATCGTGAGCGCTCCGTCCAGCGAACCGGTCGCATCTGGCGCTTGGACCGCTTCCCGGAGCTGAAGTGTGACGGAACCTTCCGCACCCATCGAGGCACTACACATAAGGACGCGCGGTGGTGCCAGTCCGGCTAGCGGCAACCGAATGCTATTCTGGACCTAAGAGCGAAACAGATGCAAAGATGAAGAGAGATCGTTATGAGTAAGCTGAATTTAGCGACACTGTTAGCGATTTAATTAATGCTGAACGGCGAATCTATCATGGGAGCATTTTGCTGGAACAAAATGATAAAGAAAGGTTCAGCAAGGTAGAACCAGCGCTTGAAATCTGCGTAACGATCGCATGCGTTAGTAGAAGGTAATTTACCTTCTGCTCGTACCGTCATCCGACGCCAACTTTACGACACTCCGCACAGTTGTCGCAAAGCCACATCGCGGTCCACCCCTCCGCCGGGGGGTCCCCACGCGGGTACGTCCGGTGACAGTTGAGTGTCGTAAAAAGAAGTAAATAAAACATACCGTTTGGCATATTCCAATCGGTGCCAATTTGAATAACTGCCATCGTTTGGCGACGGTTTTATGGGTCACGCGGTGCATGTAAGCGAGCGATTTTCTTTTGCACCGTACGTTGGCCGCTGTGGGTTGGAACGACGGAAGGGGGAATTGTTTCGATAGAAAAAGACGATAGAGCATAAATTGCCAAATGTAAAGATGAGGCACGGAAAACCTTTAAGAAACGCAAGTAAGCGACCATCCTTTTTAAACCATACCCGTGTTTCGAAACGTTTTTGCAAATAAACGAAACGGCAACAACAAAAAACACACGATGGAACATTCTCCCAAGGGAAATGATGTATCGCCCGTTGATGATGGGCCACGCGGAACGGGATTTGCGTTTTAATGGGTTTTCTTTTATGCCAGGATTTCCGAACTGTCACTCTAGCCCGTTGTCCCTTTTTTTTTTTTGTTAAGTCCTTTCCGGGTGGGATGTGTTTGGATTGCGTTCTCTTTTTTTTGGTGTTATTTGTTATTACATTCTGCGCTTGTTATCCTTTAAAGACCGTTTCCATGCGCAACCGGTCCGTGGAATGGGTGGAGACTCGTTTTTTGGTTTTGCCCGTTTTTATTTTTTCTATTTTTTGTTGTAGTAGCTTTTGCCGGAAAGTTTATTTAAGCGTTTTGTTAAATTTATTTCCACCAAGCCGAATCCGTCACCTTGGCAACCGTTGCGCTGTCGGCTGTGGTGGTTTAAATCATTGAAAGGATCTAAGGAGTGAAATAAAAATCCGCCTTTCATTCGTTGGGGGTATCCTTTTTCCTTATCCCTTTCGGATGACGTTGCAAAAGAACTTCAAAAGCGTTTGATATGATGGTTTTTTTTATCTGCTACTTGTTTTATACCTCTTCTTGGTATCCATCAGATTGCGCCGTTTCATTTATAAATAAGCATTCCCGCACAATGGAAGCCAGATTACAGGAATGCGTTCAGAGGCTCACTGGAAGAACGTTCTTGTTTGTTCTGCTGGTTGAACATAATTTTTAAATTAAATTACAAACTCTTTATACAAACGAGCGATTGCATACCTCTCCGGTACGTTGCCAAGCAAAAGTTCGTCCAGCTACATTGCTGATACAGTAATTGAATAACATCGACATGGTGCAGCATATCTAACAGCATTCCGACGGGAATATGTTTTTGAACCCCAAGGTAACGGGGAACCATGTTCGGACTGTTTGCTGTACATCGGCTGGCAGTGCATTCGGGGTGCATCTAAAGCTGCAACTTACACGTTGCATATTGCAAGCGAAAGTTACGATTAGCTATTCTCTAATGGGGCGCTTTTGTTTTGCTCCATTAACAAGTACATTACCAATAGATTGCTCTTTGTGCGATGCTGCTGCTGCACTGGGTGTTAGGCAGAAATGTTTCAAAACCATGAAATGGTTGTACGAAATAATCAGAATTGATCAAACAGTAACGTGCGCTTGTATTTCTCCAGAGCGCAGATGATAACCGCTATCAAAAGAGGCAGAAAATTGCTCTGTAAATTTAATTCTGGGAATATAGAATAACAACATTGGTTGAAACTTTCCAACATGGTCGAAATAATAATGAAGTTGTTCGGAAAATGTCCATCTTGTTCCTAATTTGGACGCCAGAAAAATCGTGTAAGGTATTTTAGAAACTCAGGAAATCAGAGTTAATGTACTTCCTATTGTTAACCAATCTGGTATTAAACGTACAACCCAATTTTATAATGTTGCATTGTAATTGAAAGTACTGATGCAATTTCGTTTATACTTCAAAGTTACAGAGTCGACTAACTTCTCTGCACTTAATTTATTTAGTAAATCAGGCAATTTTTTGAAAGAATACATTAATATAAAATCAAAACACTGGCTTTATACGACAAAGGAAGATATTTTCGACCAATTTTTGCCCCTCTTTGCTTAGATTTTGTGCTACAAACTGGCTCAGCTGTCAAATTTCCCCAAAACGCGTATCTCGGGGTCTGCCTGTACAGATTTCTTGGGCTCCGAATCACCATCATTTGCCGATCGCGATCGCTTTCGTCCTTTACCAGAACTAACAGCTACTTTCTTGACGATCAAGGGTATCAAACTGCTTTAACTAAAGATATGTTCATTAGAAATGTATTTAAAACATAGAAAAATAACCCGTATTTTGTATCAACTCACAAGCTTCACGAGGTTTCGAAGGCTGAAGGCAACAACCTAAACCCAAAACTAAGTGAAAAAGTATGCCGCGTTGAATTTAAAGTAGTTTTTTTCAAACAATACTAATGTAACATAAAATGATTACTTTTAAATTTACACATTCAGCATGTTGAATGTGTAAATACAATGTGTAAATTCACATTCAGCAATGTTCTACCGTGCTATGTTCTACACTCCATTTAATCGTGCAGGAATCAAATTAATGATTTTCGCCATACTATGCGGTTATGGAGGACTTTGCCTCAGGCGATGTTTCCTGTGTAACAACCTGTGTTGTAAGATATGAGAAATGATTCATCCATAACTTAAATAAAATAACTTTTATTTAATGACATTGATTGTTGCGATGAGGCAAAGAACATATTTTGGAAAAAAAAGAATTTTCATCTTCTAAAAATAAAGTTATTAAAATTTATTTATTTAGGTTTCAGGTACACAGGTTTTTGTAGTAAAGCCGATGATGTATCGTAACTCCTATCGTAACTTCTTCTCCTGACTTACATCATAATGCGTATGAAAATTGTCAGTACTTGTCAATATGAATTTTACCATTTTATTACCGTAAAGCAGCACATCCAATCGAAGCTGTAAAACTGACCCGATTCGCATCGATTTTAAAAATTGTCAAATACTTACTAACATCTCCGCTAGAGAAACCATGTGCAGGCGCCATAAACATTGCATATTTTGCATGGTAAACAGATTTGCGCAAACGTGTCAAGCATAGCGCCACACTTCCCGTTCGTATGCAACGGGAGCAACTGCACTTGTCACACACGTAAAACATTTTGTATTTTAGGGTCGTAAAAAGCATCCCTCCGGGGTTCCTCGTTTTTTTCTGGCTCCTTTTAAGCACCTCTAACAAAGTAAAGCAAACGACGAGTTCCTCCTGCATGCTGTGTCTTTGCGTCTTTGGCATGCAGTCTCACTCTTCAATTTTCCGTTCCGTTTGCTGCAAGGCGAAACGCTTCAAATCGTGTGCCGATCGTAATCAAATTTTAATATTGCTCCCTCATCGACACGGTGCCTTCGGTACGGAAAAGAGCCGAGGCGGATGAATGTGTGTGTGTGTGTGTTTTTATGAGTAGCACCGGATGGCCAACACGTTAAGCACGGCATGTTACAGATCTGCGTAAGAATGCCCCACGAAGACGAGACAATTTTTGCACCGTAGCCGGTTCGCTCCCACACCCAAACCGGCTTGCGTTGCCCATCGTTCGTTGCCCAGTAATTGGATTCCAGTCAAACCATATGTGTCGCGTCAGTGCGTTGGACGGCCGAACGCAGGCGAGAAGTTAACGCAATCTGTCGACGGCGAAACGGAAGTCATATGAAGGAGTTCCCCGCAGCCGGATCGTCGGGTGTGGATATGCAAATGCAAAAATATGGTTTTTTCTTGTCCCGTCCCCGGTACGAGTCCTAAGGTCAGCCAAAGGTCATCTTGGCTGAAAAAGCGGCCCCGGCTCCTTCCTCCGCGGAGGGTCTTTAAGTTTTATTGTATTTATTTCCTGTTAGGCGGAACTTTTACTACCACCCGGAAATGGGACATCGGGCCAGCGGCTAAGAAATGCAATCATCAAATCGGATCGGGCCGACACGGGATGGGTACGGAATCATCATAAAACGAAGCGTGTCCAATCGGGCACGAATGTTGCCGCCCGGTTCGGATATCGGATCTTTAAGGGCACGGGAAATCGTTCCAACCGCGCTTGGGCCCCGAGGAAACGAGGATGGTTTTACGGTGCGAAGAAAAACGAATCGAACGGCAGGGCAAATCCTCCGCTATTTGTGATCAATAAAATCTATCCAAATCGTTCCCGAACCTTGTGACGCTTGGACCGGATCCGTCTGTACCGAAAGCGGACAGGGTTGTTGTTTCGCCTTTCACCCATCGTAAATGTGTTGATGGACGATATAAAAGACGTCCTCCGCCCCGTGGAGGGAAATGTTTGGGGTGGAGCCGGCAAATGATGCCCAAGGGGCACGATGGTTGCAGCGTTCGGAGTGGAGTGGAAAAGTAGTTTTTCGCGGAATCGACCGTTTGATTAGGGAAATGGTTATTGAACAATAAAACATTCGGCAAAGGAGAAACACGACAGTGGATAGGTTTTGATGGAGCGGGAAATGTTCTCTCGGCTGCCGGGTGCATTTGTTTGTGATCATTTTTACGGTATTCGGGAGTAGATACATGACAGGCCTATCCATCTTTCGTCACTATTCATTTAGTTGCTCTGATAAGCTAGCCGAAGCTGTTTGGGGGTGGCTGTTGATAACAAACAATGTGCCCATAATGAACTTTTAGCACTGTTAGTATGTGTTTATATGGAAAGCGGGAACATGATTGACCTTTTTTTTGTAATAGGGTTTAATTATGGTGTTTTAGTGATGTTTTTTCAACCGCACTTGTATTGATGATATCTCATGACCATGGTCACACGGATTTTTATGTAACTGTTTTTAGATATTTACACATTGATTTTATCAGGGAACACTTTATCAGCACACTCTATAAGATGTCGTCGGTAAAAACTAACTGATGGTTTGACAAATTTTGAGTGAGGAAATTTTTTCGGAAGTATAAAAAATGAAGGGAAACCTTTCTGAACTGGCTAAATACCAGGATTTTTTGGATTACTATTATTTTTTGTTAATCGTAAGCCGAAGACGGCTTAACGGGGCAATACAAAGACGACTTATTTTGAACATTTACATGAGACTTAGTACGCAACGCGTAATATTTCTTAGTACGCAACGCGTAACGAGGACAGAGGAATTTATCCGAGTGATCATTAAAAAGGTGGATCATGATTCGAGCGGAGCATTATGGTCGTTTATGTGCGGGAATGTGTAACATATAGCCTTGCGGATTTTCCCGGTGTTGTCAATCCTAGTTCACCCAGCAAATAAGGATCATCAATGGTTTCCAATCAATGGTAGTCTGATGTTTTTGCCGCATACGATGACATTATAGGATGACAACAAAGATCTGTCATTCCAATGTAGCGTATCCAGTGAATTTTCGTTAGACTTTACAAGAAACTATACAAAAATCATTAAGAGGCAAAATACAGTGGAGCACCGATTATCCGGGGGCCATTTAACCGGGTGTCTGATTATCCGTGAAAATGACAGTGCCAAAGGAAATTTGACATATTCCGGCAACACAGTTGGCGGAAGAATTAAAAGACCCAATTGTATATGATCAAAAGAGTTCAAATTCTCAAAGAAAACAACTACAATTTCATTTCTAATAATTAAACACACAGGGAAAATCAATTAGACTCTCCAAAAAAGTTCTACCTATGAACCACCCGAACACGGGTAATAGGCGCTCCACTGTATCTTCAAGATTTGCCAATATTCTTCACTGTTTTGAAGCTCTAAATCTTTCATTGGTCCAGTTGAAACTTGAATATTCTTGTATGGAGATATTAGCAAATACACACGCTTGATCCTAAAATCACGCCGCAGTGTGATGCTTCCTATCACACTCCTCATAGGACACACTGGGTTTACAGTTTTTAAAAAAATGATAAAACGTTAAATGAAATTTGGTTTATTAAAAATGTTAGAGTGTGTAAGATATAAAATTAAGATCGAATAAAGTTGTTTAAGCTATTCTACGAGCGACGAAAGTATTGGAATCGAATTAATAAATGAATGAATTAAAAGGCGCACGTGATTTGTATGTGCGTTTGCTCTAATATATGTTTAACCAAAGGTACAACTAACAGTTAATAGAAAGTCTAGAAGATATATAAGAAAATAAATCATCAAATCTAGCATGACAATTGTTTGATGCTTTTGATTGTCTGCAATCTCCTAGTAGATATCTTTAAAGCTACTCTTCCATGCTGAAATTCTACATCGGGATGTTGAAGTCTTTGTTATACAGTTTTACTGCGGACATCTGACGAACGAGAAGAGAAAAACACGCTTCAACCGAATGTGCAGCATGGGTTGTCTCTTAAAGGTACAAATGGTCACTGAAAGTGTCCCCCAATGCCTGAATGTCGCCCCGGCAGGATGCCGAGATCGAAGTTTAAATACAAATAAAAATAACCTTCTCGTCCCATTCCGTCAACCATTCCGCTTCACCCCGGGCTCCCGGGTCCAGCATTTTCCGGTAAATAAATATTTCATGCCCTCGCCATCGTACCCCGAAGGCGTCGTGCTGTCTCTCCACCGTGCCACGGTCTGCCACGGGCCGATGGAGGATGTTTGTCCCCACAACGGCAGCACATTGCATGGGCGAATGGGAGAAAAATAACCAGTCACGGACGAATGATCCAGTTTCCACAACGATGGTCCCGATGCGCAATTTCAAACCCTTTGACCGGCCCCGTGTCCGTGTGGCCCCGTGTGGTATTCGAACTCTTCGGCCGTGCTTCCACCGGCACGACCGAACGCATGAACGACTTGTCGATTGCGATTGTCCTGTTACGCGTCACCGGCACGCCACCACCAGAATGGGACGTGGAACTGCGGACGAGCGAGGCCAATGGCCGGGCGCGTTCACCGGACGTGAGATGGACGCTGCATTTTTAATGGTCGCAAATATCTATCAATGTTTTATGATCATCGCCGTCATCATCGCCATCATCGTTGCGTTGTCGTTGAGTTTCGCAGCTCGGGACGGGGCGATACGGGATGGTGTATCCACTATATTGAGCTGCACTCGATAGCGAACTGTTGTGTGTTTTATTCATTCTTTTTCGGTGTTGAGCGGTATATGCGATCCCCGCTACACTCGACCCGCTCGGCTTTGGTCCCCGCCTCGACGAGTCCCATCCGAAACCGTTGAAAACGACCAATGGAGCAATGATGTGATTATTAAAATTTAATTAGGGTAAATAAAAGAGGAGCATCCCGGAGGATTGGATGATGAAATTGTTTTATTTATTTATTCCTCTTCCTGCGCACGGGGGGAGGCCACGCGGGTGGGTGGGGGTTTTTAGAGTTTCCCAACCCAAGGCTTGTATCGAGTTTTCCAAATTGCTTCCCGAAAGGCATCCGCAGCACCAAGCGCCGGTGTGTTTGTCTCGATTTGGCCCGGAAACCATTTCCATTTGGATGATTTTTGCTGCGAATGAGGTGCGGTGTGTGTGTGTGTCCTTTTTTTGCTTTCGCTCTCTCGTTCTCTCTCTCTCTCTCTCTTTCTGTTTTACGTCCGTTCTGTTCATTTTGCAACGATTGCCATTTTTTTACCCCCCCCGGTCCCGCATTTTGGCCCACCACTAGCCACTGCCTTATTGTACGGCAAATTCGATTCAATTTATTTCACAAAACGAGACCGGTGCCGATATTCTGGGGCGTGGAACGGGTGGAGCGCTCCACCGTCGCGCAATCACACACCCCCAAACCGTCCGTGGGACCGTGGTCCGGACGTACAAAACAGGCTAAAATAAGATGAAAATTGATCGACATTTGTGGCCGCTTTTTTTTTCTCTCCTTTTCTTTACTTCCCTGTGCACGTTTTTCCATTCGCGTGACGGTGATATTATGTGCAGCAAACCAAATACCGACCGGGACTGGCCCGGCTTAATTTGAGTGTCATCGCACTGCGTGTTTGATTTATGAGTTTCGAACGAAACCTTTGTCATGTTTCCCGTTGCCCGGACCGTTGCCCGCAAAAGGGGGCGGCCCAATGTTTTCAGGGCGAACATAATGATGAGGTGATGAGTGTGGGATGATTAAAATTGACGGAGCAATATTGCCAAATTAAATTCAATTGGTGTGCGTTTGTGTGTGTGTGTGTGTGTGTGTGTGTGTGTGTGTGTGTGTGTGTGGGACGTTGAGGCGTGCGTCGTGAGTTAAAGTCGATCGAGTACACGTCAGGCCGAGTGATGGAAAAATGAAGTCGTTTGATGGAGTGAAAGCTTCGCGCCGAATGGGCTAGTGCTGAAGTGCATTTTAAGCTGTTTAAATGGAGACAATGGATAGCTTTGAGTATGAAATTCATTATTAATGACTTTAATTCGCTGCAGGAGAGATTTTCAGAGAGAGCTCATTGTTGACCATAAAGCGTATTTCTTATATTCTAATCTGCTTCCATTTATGAATATTTTAACATGCCCGATATGCTTGGCTAGAATTAATTAATCACGAGAGTCATGTGTGATTAGTTAAATATTTTCGCATCCTGTCTTATAATTACCATACTGGGAGGGGAGGGTTTTGAAATGATAGAACAACGCAAGCACCTATCACCACAAACGCAGCACATGGCATTTCAACGGCCGTACTAGACACCACAACCCTAGCAGGCATACTTAAATGCAAGCACTTGATATCACAATCGAAGCGCAGATTACCACAAAATTTGTACGACGGTATCAGCCCAGTAAGGTCGGAGGCGTATAAACGCACTCTGAGAAGAATGTTGACAACTAAACGATGTTTGTTTTGATTGGAAGAAATATTTACTGCATTTATCGAATAAAAAATGCTTTATTTCATGAAAAATACAATGAATTTTAATAACAATCATCGTCTGGCTGTGAAAACCCATCCTAGGGACACGTTTATACTCCTCGGATCGTTCTTTACTTCTACCGTCGTTCTGCTGTTGTGGTAAGCTGCGCTGCGATTGTGATATCATGTGTTTGCATTGAACTATGCCTGCTAGGGTTGTTGTGTTTAGTAAGGCCGTTGAAATGTCTTGTGGTGATAGGAGCTTGCGTTGTTCTATCATTTCAAAAACCCTGTAAATCGGATGTTGTCCGAAATTGACGAAATCTTCTTAGCGTTTAAGAGGTTGGTGCTCTGAACGATGTTTGGCCCCGTATGTGCCAAAGGGCAGGTTAGGGACCGGTACTGTTGTGATCTCTGGTATACAGTGAGATGGAGTGGATACGTTTATGAGTCGGTCTGAAAGGTTGGAAAAGGACATTCTTTACGAATCTTCGTATGCTTTAGGAGTCCTCTAATCCATTCTTGTCTCAGAATGAGTCTCAAACGCCTCCTCTGTCCATGTGGACCACAAAAAAAAAATACTTTGCGGGCTATATCATTCTTTAAAATTTAATCTTGGTTAATATTGAGTCATGCTTTATGATCGTTAGAAGCATGAATTCTGTTGACCACGAACTTAATTTTTATTTTAGTGATGGTTGTTGATAGTGATGAATCGATGAAAATCCCAAATAATAATTGCATCATAATCGTATTTCATTTTAGATGGAATATATAACCCCCTATGGCCATAACTGAGTCGATTATCCTATCATTTTATTAAATTAAAATTACATTTCTTCCAATTAATGTACTAAAAACTGAATGTTCGGACGCATATGAGATGTTCTGATAAAATTTGTCTTTGAGGTATCTTAATCAAATTCTTAATATCTTACTTTATCTATCTTCTGTAATATAGCTTTATTTTAGTTTTAGTTTAGCTGTAGAATAGTAAGACTTGGATGGTATTTTGCAACATGCACGAATAAATTTCCACCCAAAAACAAGAGGAGAAAAAACATTCCAACACACGACTGTCATCGATTGCATAAACAGAGCAACCAAAATCGTTGGAACCTTGGACAATCTGCGAAGCTCCAAAGCTGAATGTTGTGCAAAAGAACCGAATCAACAACGACGGCAAAACAAAGCAAGAAGAAACGAAAGACATTTGCATCCATTAATTTCACGCCATATCCCTCCAAACATTCACACACACACACACACACACACACGGTCGAGCGCACTCGGCCACACTTCGTCAACTTTAAAGAAGGAAGTAGTAGTCTAAGAGGAAAGAAAAGCCAACCACCGAACCGTACGGGCACAGTTTTCCAACCGAAGCCAAAATGGAAGTGGCGTTCCACTTTTGGCACTTAAGATCCAGCCAGACCCCAGCAAACCCTGGCCCGTCCTACCATCTCGGGGAGTAATGTTTTTTTGTTATTATTTTGAGTCGCCATTGCGTAAATGTCAGCCTGCGTAACATGATGCGTATTGTGCGCGCGTGAACATGCTACACGCTTCCTTTCATGCCGCGTCTGGTGGTTTGGCCATTTTTGGGTAGGGGGGGAGGGAGGGACAGAAGGCAGACAGACACAGGTGCTGAGCACGGTTGCATTCCTTTCACACCCCGTGTGCACGCGTATTTGCGTCAGCTCGGCTGTGTTGCTCGGGGGAGTGTGCTCGCGGGCACCGGGTGCTGGGTGTTGTTGTGGCACGCAAACATGACGCATTCACCGGAGCCGTTTTGGTGAGAGATGGAACAAGCAAAGGTTGACGGCTTGAAGGCAAGTGAGTCAAGAATCGGCAACAACCCGAGGGGGTTGTGTAGGATTGTGGGTGTTTTGCTGTTCCCGACGGGCCACCTCTCCCAAAGTGTGTTTTCCACGGTGGATTTCCTTTTCATCGGTTGACCCCGAAACAACCCTTTAAAAACTCACACGGTCTGGAACGTTTCATATCAAGACACCGAAGTGCGTCTTGATCGTGTTACCTGCGTCGCTGCGGACTGTGGCAGAGTGCTGTAAGGAAAACCCTTTCACCGGCATGAAAGGTGAATGAAAAGTGCATTAAAATATTACGTTACCAGACCATCATCGTGCGCACGGCGGTTCAGTTTTAGGGCATCCTTCCTTCCCCAAAGAGCGTTCAGGAGAGTTTGCACCATTTACAAAGATCATTTACGCGTGGGCGTAGACGATCCGGTTCACACACACACACACAGAAAAAAAAACCCCGGCATGCAATCATCCAACTTCTCTTCTCGCTTAAACTCACTTTCCATTCTTCACCTGCAGCTACGTGAGTCAACTTTTTGTGATATTCGGTTCTTCAAGTTCAACACCGGACAACGCGAAGAAAAAAACTTCGTTCCTCACCACATCAAACTCATCTGACAGGTTCCTCTGGTAGGTAACAACCGGTCACGAGAGCGTCGGACTTCAAAACGGCCGTGCCAGGGGGTATGGAGTTACTCAAATTTCTACCCAACATTAGAGCATGATTCATACCGACAGTGGAATGCAGCGGCAACTTTTGCTTGCCGGTACTTGGGTGCGATCTCATCATCGTCTGGAGTGTTAGTGCTGTCCGGGCGGATTGAGTTCTCGTGCACGGTCACATCAAACGCACTCGGCGGTGGGCAGGAAACAATGCACACGTGCCAAACACTTGGCAACAGGGTGGACCTGGAGCGGGAGTGTAGTTTTATGATGTTTCTTTATTAAGCCGACTGTTTTGACGTAACAATTCAACGCATATGGAAGATTTTCATTGTGCTGGATTTTACAGGGTGACACAGACCACATATCTTCAAAAGCACGTAGCTTGTTCAGTTTATTAGATTATGTTTTATGCTGATGAAGTTGTGCGAGATGGAGGATGTGCGCATCTCACAATGTAATCAGTTTATTTAACTTTTTTGTGAACGATTTTACACACCCTGTGTAAGAAGCAACGTTTAGAGCGTGAAATCTTTCAAAACAATAGATAGCTGCACGCAGCAACCCTTGCTGCTTCCCAAGTCCCATAAACTCTTGTTGCATTTGGCAAACCTTGCAGCCTTGCACAAAACCGATCCCACGCTGTAATCGTACATCGAATTGTTTGCCGTACGGTGGGGTGGGAACCGTCACGATCACCCGCTACAACTCCCATTTTTTTCCGTACACGTAATCCATGGGATGGAAAGGTAGTTGAATTTTACGATTCATGTTTATTGTACGACATGACGTGAACACCAAAACCGACCCGGTTATGATACTCCATTCCGCCGTTGCACGGCCACTTCTCGCTGCTCGCTCTCCGGGGGACAATTCAGTCGCGTTTGCCGCACCGTAACCGTAAACCGGCATCAGCAACGGACGATCGGAAATGTCAGCGACCAGCGCTCGAAGAGTCGAGCGGAACAAGAGCGGATCCACTCGCTTTGGAAATACGAACCGTGCATGTAAATGCTACCACTTCATGTGCTGGGGGTGGGATTTTGCTTGCCGTTCCTGTTCCCACTCGTTTGCGTACTTCCTTGCGCCGAGCAATATCGCTGGTGCGACGGTGCTGTGCAACCCGTCGTTCGACAACGGACTCATGGACACATTGTCGTAACCGTCCGTAGCGGTGTGTTGTCATCGTTGCATTTTGCTTAATTTTGCCAATAAACAGAACAGCGGTACGGTGGCAGTGCAGTGCCATGGGTTTGGGATGCACGAATAATGCGACAAAATATCCATATACACTCCCAAGTACACCGGCGAGGATCGTACGGGTGGTACGAACGAAATGAGCAACTTCAACCGTTTGGACGGTTTCGTGCCGTTGCAGAAATGAAACCAATTGTAAACGGTGACGAATCGGTGGACGTTGAAGTGGAAGCGTGCAACGGAGAGCGCTGTTGTCCAGCGTAGAAGGAACCGCCGTACGTTTGGAAGGAACAAAATGAAACCCGGATCCTTTGCTATCGAATATTTTTGATGCGCTAGCATTGAACGTGAGCTGGGCGGTCCTTCGTTTACGTCCAATGAGCGTTCTCAGGGCCTGGACAAAGTGGTATCAAATGCAAATGTGCTTACTTAGTCGTTTCTAGTGACGTACAACACTCCAGCAGCTATTGTCCGACATTTAAAAAAAATGTGATGGAACAAGGTTAAAGGTTGATAGAGAAGCGGCTGAAACTATTAGTTGCAGCAGTGCCGTGCCGTGTTTGAATTGTTAGCGGTACTATAATGCGGTGTAAAGTACTGATTTTGGCATTTTATTTAAATGAATCTCTTTATGCATTTTATGAGCACATAAATTAATTTGAAGTATTACCGTATTTGAAGTAACGGACTCAAAATTATATAAGAATCACATTAGGTTTATGAACGCCCGCAATGTCCTGTCAAACAAAAGAAAAAGGATCGAATGAAGAAAAAATAGCATAAAACAGGAATGTTTGTTGTGCGAATTGCATAACTTCTAGGCACTGACAGTACAACCGCCTAAAGGTATGCAATGCTGCTAACGAATCCTTCGGTGATACCATTAACTGTTTAAAATTACCTTTAAAACCAGTTTCTTTGGCTAGTTTAGCTCCAGCTTAGCACCAGAATACTGTCGTTGGACATAACTTGTCATTTAAAAAGGTACTATCAGCAGTGCAATAAAACTGAGATAAAATAAACTGCTGACACAGCGCAACTTAACGAAGCGCCAAAGATTTGATTCAGCAGCAAAATTACTCCAAACGTGCCTCATTATAATTCTTTTTCAGCAACGTAGACAACCCTTCTATGCAACCTAAACCCTACAGTCATTTTTCGCCTTTCACCTAATACAGTTATCTGCTTGAATAAAAAAAAACCGGCGGACCCCAAACTCGCCAACGGACATTCCATGTGTATAAGGCGTGCTGGGTGGAAAATCCAACTAATTACGCGTCCTTTCAAGGAAAGTTTCTCATCGTGTCGTAATTGTGGCAGGAGCGCTCGTTTGACCAGAGCTTGTTTCACCTACCTTCAACGGAAAGGTAGCCAGTGTTATGCTTGCGAGTCACATCGCATCCGATCCCTGGTTGGCCACCTTTGACCTCAGGTGATAATTTCCTTCGCTTAACCTTCGTTAATTGAATTACATTCTGTCGGATGATCGCAAACTAGTGCAAGTGCTACTCGCAGCGGGTTGGCGTTCGTTTCGATGTGATTTATGGTGAAGGCGGCAAGGGTACACGAGAAAAAAAACGCTTACCCACGAAAGACCCCAATTCTGAAGAGAATTGCATTTCTTTCCCTTTTTTATGGACCAGGTTTTTCCCCCGAAACACTTTCCCGCAGCTCCCAATTCCGGAATCCCAAATCAAATCAATTCAACCACAAAATTAAATCTCAACTCATCAATCTCGTCCACACCATCACCGAGGCGTGCCGGGTAGAACGTTCTTAACCGCGATGCCAAACGCTGGACCATTTACTCCTTCTCACCGGAGCCGGTCCGTTTCTTCGCCGCGCGAGTTTCAAGTTGATTGGCGCGAAAGGTCACGAAACGGTGGTAAATGAAAACCACATTAAGGGAGCGATTTATTTATGTTTACTTTTTTTTTGCTTCCTCCTTGGGCACTTTCATGGCGGTGCTTCTCTGTTGGCTGGATGGCATGGGCCACACTCTCGAATCTCACCAGGGGGGAACAAGCAGTGAAAGTGTAATGAAATTTTTAATAAAGAACCACCGTGACGATCGAAATTAATCTCCATCTTGGGTGGAAAGAAGTCGTGCCTCGTGCGCGAACGAACTGGAAAAGTGGATGAAGTTGAAGAGAAATGTTCTTTTCCCCGCGAAAGACTTTTCACGCAGGCACTGCTCCATGAATTTAAACGGGAGCGGTTAAAATCCGATTATGACACCTGTTGGCCATCGTGTGGGATGGCGAAACGTATTTCCATGCTGTTGACGGTTGGATGGCAAAACATGTAAATAAGGAATGCCCCGTGTGAGGTTTTGGCCATGGGGAAAAGCGTGTTTTTGAGCGGTGGAGTGAAAAATGTTGCTCACCCCATTTGTGACACCGTATCAGCGTCGAATATTCCAATCCCTGGGGTGTTTTAGACAGAGACAGACGTTTAATTTGCATGCAAACAAAACCCTCCACGGGCACCATTAAACAGACCGAGACAATATCTTTATTAGCCCATTTCAATAGCTGGCGGTTTTGATGGACACGATCTTGTGGAGTCGTTTTAATGTCTGTCTGTGCGTACGTTCAATAGTGCTAACGTCATAATCTAAGCATCATAATGGGATGTACAATGTATCCGCTTTTGGGTAATCCTTCTAGCATGTATAGGATAATGGTTCCGGCCAAGGTGGAAGGACTGTAAATATTACAAATTCTCCTCATGGTGTGCAGATGGTGCGAGATTGGTTTGCCGTAGTTGGCAGTACGTGGTTTTACCGAGCAGGCTCTGCAGTTTGCTCCGAGTCCTCCAAGTGTTCCAGCAACGTTTGAGGCGTGGTGAGTGATAAGCCCAACCGTGGCACGGGTACACCGCAGGATTAGATATTCTGTGCAAGGTGTCAGTTGGAAGGTTAGTTTTTTTGGTGGTGGTTTCCTTTTTTTTCTTTTTCGGGAGGAAACAGCTTCCAGTGCCAGTGCCGAATTCGAATTCCGCCCGTAACACGCTAGCAGACGAGTTTCGGGGCAAAGGATTACTTGCGGGTTGCCTTAGGAATGCAAACGAGCTGATGTGCGCCGGAGCAACAACAGCAACAGTGAGTAAAGAACCCGCACCTTCATCACCATCATCGTGGGCAAATGGCGGTGGTTGCTAGTGGGGGAGATGGTGGTGCTAGGTGATAAATATTTCACACCGAAAGCAAACACACGCACCGCGAACGTGAAGCGCGAACACAGAATTTGTAAGCGAATGTTCGCCCTCTGATGTGGCCGTGAAGAATTCCGTGCTCACCCGCACCGCGGCGTTGTGTAAAACTACAACGACAACGATACAAGAATGGGTTAGCAAATGGAACGCCATTCGAAAAGACAGTTGAAGATAAAACCCTTCCTTTCGGTGGGTTACGGTTGTGTGATTTTGTTGTTGCTGTTGGTGGTGGCGAATGTACAAGGCTCCACGTGAAAGACAACGCAATCTGGTCACGGACCACGTGTACCGTTCCAGTACGATTGCAATTCATCCACACAGTTTCGTGTGATGATTTGTCGTGTTTTTTAACATTGTTCAGAAAGCAGCAGGGAGTACCAAATCAAGTGCAAACTGATTCATATACCAACCAACAAAAAAAAAAACAAGCCGTGGAAAATTCAAAGTCAGCTTACCCGACATGGGGAAAAAGCATTGCTTTTTGAGGAAAGAACAAAGAACAGTGCACACATACCTTTGCCATCGTTTGTTTGACAGCAATGACAAATAGCCCGTGACTGTTTTGCTGCGGTGTGGACAAGGGGTTGGCATTCTTTTTATGGATCAATCGATTTTTAGACGACTGGAACAATGGGCACGATGTGTGTGTGTGTGTGTGTTGCTTTGGAAATGGCTCCCATTCCATTTCGACCCTTCTTGGAACTGGCGCTCCTGAGTTTAGCTCAAGAATCAATCGAGTTAAAATTGTTGGGACGAATAGTTTGAAGAATTTTTTTTGATGTGGAGTAACGCAACGCTTTTTACAATTTCCTTTGGTAAAATCGGTTAATTTGGTAAATATTGTAGATTTTGCATGAAATACAAAGTATTTTTTTGATTTAATTTGGCGCATTTAGTGCACGTATGAGTAGAAATTATTCAAACGTTGCTTTGTAATAAAAACTAATTGTGCGTTAAGAATTCATCTCAAAGGTTAATTAGGTTAAAATTAGTCCATAAAACTACAAAGTACTAGGCGTCTCCATTATTTTGGGCGTCAGCATTAACTACTGGGCGTCTCCATTAATTTTAATGTTTTCGTCAACTACTGGGCGTCTCCATTATTTAGCAAAACGACGTTTCAACCAAAGAAATTCTTTTTGACTATCACAACTTGTTGCTTAGATATTCAAAATATAATTTTCAAAATGTTTTACTATGAACACGACAATGAAAGCACTTTCTTTGTTCATAACAATCTGTTGGATCACACGTGTAATTGTGCTTTGATATTCAAAATTAATTAATCCTCTAGGATAAACGCATTTTCTATTGAACAACACCATCGATGCATATAGATAAAGCGTAGAAGTTTGAAAGACAGATTACTCTAATGATTATAGAGTACATCTCTATTGCAGACAAAAGCTCCAACAGCCACTCAATCCCATGTGAATGATACTCAACCAATCGCTTCATAAATACGTTTACCATTTATCGCAACATGGCCAGAGCATACGGTTGGGTGTATAAAGCTGTATAAAAATAGAGAGAAAATCGAATATCATAACAACCAACCTCCCAGCCATCATAATACATTTATGATTAACAAGCCCGAGAGCCGTAGGGCAATTCATCAGATTGATTGTTCTATTGGCTGGATTAGCATAACGAACGAACGGATGCGGGGAGAGGGATCGAAATAAGAGAAAAAGAGAGAGAGAGAGAGAGAGAGAGATAGCGAAAGAAAAAGAGAGAGCGAGAAACCTTCCAAATAGGCACGTTGTTTCATTCGTCGGGTACATCAAATCCGTGCGCAATCGTGGCACGCGATACGTTAACTTTGGTAGAAAAAAAAAACAATGGATGTGTGTGTGTGTGTGTGTGTTGGTTTGTGCGATGGCAGACCAAGGGCAGGGGACATTTATCTGCGGAACGTGCTTCGCTAACTGCCATCATTGTGCGTGGTCTGATTCATGCTGATTATGTCGATGGGAAGCAGCAGCTCGTATCAGAAAGAAAAAGGCGGGCAACAAATCGAAACGAGAAGATATCCGTTTCATAACCGGTATGCTTCCGTCGCAAACCATACCGGTGCTGTTGTACCACACTGCCCGTCCTACCATTGTGATGGTTAGGAAAAAATGTGATGAGATGCGATGCGAGGAAAATCAACAACCATCCATCCAGGCGCACAAACTCGTACAAACGCCGCACGGATGAGATGTTGTCGGAAGCTTCATTTCTGCGTAGTACGCTTCATACACTATGTGGCGACATGGAGTGAAGGGAAAAAAGTGGTTCATTTTCCTTCACCACGGATACACGCACACAGCCTCTTCCCATTGCTGTAGAAAAGAAAACCCCGTGAAATCAACGATGCGAGTTGCAAACCATTTTCATGCGTTGTATGTGTGTCTGTTGGCTGATACGACTCGTACGCTACACTGTTCACAAATTATGTTATTTGTGCCAGTGCCCAATTTTTTTCTTCCCCCCCTTTGGGAGTGCCTTTCTATATTGCTTCCTATGTGTGCGGCATGCTGGAGTTGCCAACAACGGTGCGTACTTTGCGTACATACGGAACGGACGGAATTGTTTGCCCAGCGATCATCGCGTCGTTGGTTTGTTTGAATTTTTGAATGAAAGTGAACCAACAAGACGGCTGTACCAAAACCGAATAGTAGTAGGAGAAATACTAAGCTGGGATAGCGGCAACAACAAAAAAAAAAAACGTACTCGCACAAACAACGGTATGAAAACGTTTATCGTTACTCATTGTTTGCTTACGCTGTTCGTTCACCTTGCAGCATCGTTTGTGGTTATGATTGAACAACTGGGCATATGTGTATGGTCGCGTGTGCTTAGCGGGGAAAAAAGATTTTCCGGCAATCGCATAATGAAGCGCACGTACTTTTGTAAAGGCGGAAGGTAAGATTTCATATTCAGGTTGTCAGAAATACAACCCGCGAAGATATGTTTACTACGCGAATGCATAAATAAATTTGTCATGATTTGCTGACAAAAACACACACACACAGACACACATTTGGAAGTGTTGCATGAGGTGTTCCAACAAATCGATTTATTGCTTCATCCAATAAGCGTATACGGAGATCATTTATGTTTGGCACATATTGCTAGGATGCGGATAAATATTTATTGTTTTGAGTTTCGTTTGCATTCTTCATCATTTCAGATTGTTCTGGAGCTGGAATGGATTGTGAAAAGGAATGGAATCATGTTTAAGTATATTTATTTACTAAAAAAAAAATAGTACCAATAAACGAATTTGGTTTTAATTGATTTATGTGTGATTATATGTGATTATTATATTAGCAAAACCGGATTTGCTTAATGTTTAAATGCAATGTTTTATAATTTACTCCTCAATTATTTTTCTGATGACTTGAAAAACACTACGTGATGAACACTTGAACAGTTCAAATGGCTGCTATTTTATCATAAATAAAATATGCTTGATGATTGAGAAAGAACTTTCTTTCTCAAGAGTTTTTAATTATCGGATTCTGACTATCCGGAATATGTTATCGAATACAGCATCGAGTTTTGTGACTGTTTTGTGTAAACGGTCGTGAATAAGTTCGTGTAATTATTTAAAATCAAAGTCTTGTAATTTTCCTGTTGAAATTTAATAAAGTGCCTTTTGTTTCCAGCCTCTGTGTGTTTACCTCTTTTATACAAACCATGTTTGCGGTATGCAATTTCGGCGAATTGTTCTGAATTTTGTTGAAAAAGTTGCCCATTCAATGCAACATTCTGTTTGCCACACAATGCGTA
Source organism: Anopheles moucheti (assembly GCF_943734755.1). Classification (NCBI taxonomy): domain Eukaryota; kingdom Metazoa; phylum Arthropoda; class Insecta; order Diptera; family Culicidae; genus Anopheles; species Anopheles moucheti. The sequence continues at coordinate 46,145,379 of NC_069140.1, forward strand.
CCGTCAAAAGCCAACGGACGGGTGTCGATCATTTACGACCACATATCGCTCACACGCCAATGTACGTTCACCACTCCACTGTTCACTATGCGGAAAAGATCACTACTTGTAGTGTGCTCACAGCTGCCAAATAGTGTTACGATAAACGCTAGCCTAACTTCTGATACGTTTCATGTTGTCTTCGTATACGATTCAGTTACTTCTGTACCACCGTTTATGAACCTGGCAACTTATATTACGTTTTTTTTTCCTCTGAGAAAGGAGTTATCGTAGGAAGCAAAAACCTTGCCGCACGCTGAGAAGGGAAAGTGCTATCCATTCCCCCCAAACCCAACCAGACAGACTGCGGGGTGTAGTATACGTAAACGACGTCATATCAATTTCAGATGAAACTGTCACGATGCTGTTGTTTCCGTTCGGATCGGTTTCGATGACGCTAAGCTGATGAGGTGTGGGTGGCCGGAGCGATGTAACGCGTTGTCCCCACCACGGATGGCGTACGGATGGCGCCACGGCCATGATAAGACGAAACAATCATAAAAACAAACTTTACCCCGACCGTGTAAAAGGCAGGCTGGTGCGGTGTGACGACTGTGCGCGTTATCACATCGTACGAGCGCAAACATCACCGTCCTTCGGGTGTGCGGCAACGTTGGATCCTGGGGTTGGGGGAATGGCAGCAAAGAAAATATCAAAAATTCACGATTACGTAAAAACACACTCCTGCACACCCGATCAGAGGTTATGCTCGTTTGAGATGAAACACATACTCAGCCTCGTTACAGCAGTAGCGATTTTGTTTGCAAACAATGCCAGAACGAATCTACGCGTCCGCGACTGACTGTCGGCAACGGAATGAGGTCGTCCCTTTCTTTTTTTTTTCCTGTCACTCGACAAACATGAAAAAGGAGCACAATTTAGTTTCTTTCTGTGCACACCGAAAAAAGTTTGCTCGTCTGCCAAAAATCTTTTGAGCTGCGAATTGTAACTATTGCTCGCTGGATATCCTTTGCTTGTGCGTTGTTTGGCAAACATAACAAACATTATCCTCATTATGTTTTGGGACGCTACCAACGCAGATCAATATCGAACAGTGCTTTTGGAAGTAGTTTTTGAGGTCAGTGCGATACGGGAATAAACAATAGAAGAGACGAAATATGATAGATGGACAGGTTATTTATCCGATATGGACGCCATTTTTATTTTCATTTAATTAGCAAGCAATTAACTGGCATTTATTTAAATTTTAATTCACTTGGCTTCTAATTACCAAGCAAATGTATTCGAAAGGTAATTGAAAAAAATAATAATATTATGCCAACCCTTGACTGTAAGCAATCGAAACTGCTCAGAATAAGGCAAAATAAAAAAAAAAACATTGAGAATTGTGTACTCTCTTTAGCCCATATGCGGCCGATAATGATACGAGCCGAAAAACATTATTGTAAAACATAAAAATGATCACAATTGTATCATTATCATTTAATGATTATATTATATGAAAGAGAAAAGAAAAGAGAAAAGTTTTATAATGTAGATGAGTAGCTAGCTTGAAATGCAGCTAATAGTTAGTTGTGTATTCGTAGCTCAAGTTACGTTATTAAAGAAGAGTATGTTACTTACTGAAATATAACAGTCAATCAGTAACTGTTATTATGGTATATTACGTCATAATGAAAGGACCGATCAAGATCGATCATTAATAGAGGACATTTTCATCTCCTTGTGAGAGATTAAATTATTGAACTTAAAAGTTATCAATCTTGAGATTTTGTTTCCTTGCATTGATGGTTAAAGGATTAACTTATTGATTTTTTATAAGACGTCTAATTAAAATCATTAAAGTAGATGCTATAAAACAAGGCATTTCCACATACTATTACTCGCAGCTAGATGTAACCGTTGCTACCTGAGTTTTACATTAAACAGATGGCCAAACCTCTAGTACTCTGGCCATCCCCATCAAACAGCAGAACTCTGCATCATGGATTGTTAAATGCTGCGGCGAGCATTTTAGGGTTTAATTGCAGCTCATCAGTGTTGTTTTGTTCTGGGCTGCCATTTTTCTGCCAAGGAAGCACATTGCACGAGCATTATGAGTTGAGCGTGCTGGCGAAGTACCGTCCAGCGGTACTGCATCCGGCAAAGTTCGTACCGCGGCACAGTTAATGGTGCCGCTGGTCGAGGTGAAATGTTGCAATTTACTAAAGTGCTGAATGTGGCACTATCGCTCGACACCGCAGCGATCTAGCGAATGACCCACCGTCCACAGCGTCCAGCTTTGCTCGATTGTACGAGCCGTTTTAACAAAATGTTGAAACTCTTCATGTACTTTATATGGTAAAAAAATCAGGGTGGAAAGAAGCAAAACAAAACGTAGAATATAGGTCACTGCAAATTACAACGACTGCCTACAGCATCGCTCAGCAGTGTTTATGGGACCCAGCACTGGGGAATGGTACAACACAACTGTCAAGGAGGGAACCGTTGCGAGGGGTAGATGCATAAATATCCACATAAAAATACCTCCCTTATACGGTGGGGCGGCGCTCAGAAAAACCGGCCTACTAAAAGGGGCGAAAAACAAAGCATATAAGTGAGATAAAAGCGGCAGCGCTAACGCAACATAAAATCGGGCACATTTTTTTCCCCAGCTTTCCATGGCTGTTTCGGCGGTACAACATACTCGGTATTCATAAATTTTCATCTTCATCCACCTTCAGGAAGCACCTACCAATGACGGTGTTTGGAGGAGGTGCTCGGATGCACGGATGGTTCGGATGATTTAACTGAAAAGCAGCAACATTCCCATTTGCTTTACATTCGTCATCATGCTCCCCGAGAAGGAGAGCACAGAAACACGACCGGAAATGTGGATATGAAGCAGGAGGTTAACAATAACCAAAAAAAAAAGAAGAACTTTCGCAACCCTCCAAAACTCAGCCTCCGCATTCGCACGCATACGGATTCGTTCGTTAACCCGGGCGCTCGCCGTAAACGCAAAAAAGAACGGAACGCTTTTGTTCGTTCAGGCGGGAACAAAAGGGCAAGCGAAAGCCCTTTTTACCCTGCGCCCCGCACACGTCACCCACGTATAACATGACCTTTCGGTTTGTTCGGTGCGTCCTCGAAAGCCGTTCGTCAGATTTTGTTCGGTTTGCATTTTTGTTTTAGTGAAGCGGTGGAGTCGCTTCCAGTGTGTCCATTGTTCGACGCAACAACGTCCGGCGCTCTGCCATAAATCACAAAATGGCCGAACAATTTGGCATCCATCAGCAAGTGCTATTTGCACAACCGGCTCTCGACGGGACAGTACTGAATAGCCACTAGTGCAAACAGGCGCTAAAGTGCCCCCTCACGAGCGCGTGAGACGTGAAGCTGCCAATGTTGACGCACGGGGTGGCAATGATTCATGATGCAAAAAAAATGCTCATTTAGCATAATAGTGAGTAAATCTATTTCGTGCAAAGGTGGTGATTATTGAACCTCCAACGTTAAGGAAGCGTGCATAGAATTAGGATATAATGCCGAAGCCTCTCTTTCTGGTTATGTAATAAGAACATTAGTTATTTTATTGACAGCTAAAAGGAGTCCGCCATGACGCATCATGTACCAACCTTGATGCGTAAAATAGAGCAAAAAAGAGTATGGAGCAGCTCGGGTCTAAAATACAGCAGGTATCGTATAGTATCGAATACTTTTAATTGCATAATAAAAGTAAGTTATGCAATTAAAGTACATTATATTCATACTAAACCAATCCAGCACAGTTTGGACAATTATGTTGTACGTACGGAAAGCCACGAATTGTAGTGAAAATAAAAAATAAAATTTACTACAAATATTCAGTGATTAATGTATAGGTAATATAAGGTGCTTTACCTCTAAAATCAATTTATTATTTTTGTGTGATTGACAAAGCGATTCAAGCGGGATTATGTTTGGTTACTGTGTAAACAATATCGAAACCCTGGAATATGTTTAACTTCTAGTTAATAGTTCTATACAATACTATAGAATAGATCTGTAAAAATCAAGCATTAACTATGATATAATTGTTTATTCATGATAATGAAAACAATGAAAATGAAGCATAACAGTCGAAATGTGCAGGTCCGGGCAATCTTGTTGTTGATAAATCAACGGTCAATTCAACTGACAGCTGCCCAAGTCGACCAAACTCAGGATTCGACGACAGATGGCGCTAGGAGAGATCGCGATCGGTACGATAAACTTGGATTGTTAAAATACGCGATTATCTCACTTTAATATAAATCGGGTGACAAGAGTCGGTTGCCGCCGTGGCAACACTTGTGTTAACTTATGAGCTAGTTTATCTGTATACTAAAGTTGTAAATATTGTTTCAAGTACATGGAGTACAGAGTATATACGAAATTGCAGTTCGTGTGCTATAAATCCGTACTAATTGACGAGAATATAAAAAGTACCTACCAGGTTTTAAGCTCCGAAATCACTTTTTCCCCACTAGTTAACCTTTTAAAGCTTCCACTTTCACTCCCCTACAGTACAAAACAAATCTTCACTCATCACTGTGCTTTGGAAAGCTGTTTTTCTTTTAAATGCTGGCTTAGCAGCTGCAAACGTAAAAAAAACCTTCCATAATTCCAGATACTGTTAGCTTGGTTCTGCATTATTTGCTGCTCCAACCAATCTTTTTCCCCACCCTCGCATAAAACATGTTGCTTCTGTACGCCTGTCCTTTACAAAATGCACACACACACACACACTTACCACCTGCCGAGCAGCTTAATGATGATCCATTGCTAAAGTGAACCGGACAAATGGAGGACAGTTCGGGCGTGCAGGGAAGAGAAAAAAAAGCTCAATGTTGCTGCACCATTCACTTGACAAATGGGCTCTTTTACGTGCGTAAACGCTTGACCGAAAGCTTACCGAAGCATCCTCATCGTCATCAGCAACGAACGTTTCGACGGTGACCGATGGCTTTGTGGAGTGGCACTGGAGTTGTACTCCTCGGTTTGTCAGCAAAAGTCAGTACCGGGCGTAAACGCACTGCAGCAAGCCCGGAAGGTAGCATCTGCTCAGCGTGAAACCCAGCGCACCAGTGCACCGGAAGCGAAGCAACGCTGAAGAATTCTTATGATGCACTTGAAGCAGAACGACAATGCAACAACAAAAAGATGGGTTTGATCCACTTTTCAATAGCAATACTCTTAAAAAAAAAGAGAGAATGAAAGAGGGCAAAAAGCAGCATGGCGTTGGGAAGTGTTTTCAAGAAAATCTACTTTATGCAAGAAGCTCAGCACTAACGCCATTTCCCATTTCCATTTCCCAGCTGTGAAGATGTAAAAACAAAGCCATTCATTATCGGGCGCCTTTTCGAAGGCCTCGGTACGGTACGCACGAGTGTTGGTGTCTCGGAAATGGAAATGGCCGATTAACCCACGCACACAAAAACAACTCTCTCCATACGGGCACGGTCGGGGGAGGAAAGCGGGTTTGGAGAGTGAAAAATCTCCCAGCTACCCTCCCCCATTGCGGAGCTAATTTATTACCAGCTTAAGTGCATTTCCGGTCCAGCGAAGCTTCGAGTGTACTTGGCGATGGCCCGACCGGACCGGACTTCCACTCACGAATGCAGCAGCACGAATGCTTCGGTGCTAATCGTTTATTGTGCAGCTTTTGGTACTGGCCAGTTTAAACCCGCTAAAGGCTGATTGAACTTATTTCTGAATTATTTTGCTTCTGCTGTTGTTGCTTACCGTGCTCTTTTTTCCTTTAAGAGGATTTATTTATCCAAAACTGCTCTCCAGTTGCGCATGGATGCAGCGATGAATGATGTATCACGTACGTCTTAGGAAGCACCCGTTGCCCGAGCAACAGTTCCCAGCAAACGTAATGCATTATTCAACTCGCCATCCCGGTTCCTGGAGACCGTAAAAAATGAACGCCCCGCAAAAGGATCGCTCGCAAACGCAAATGGACGGTCGGCTTTAATATTAAACAGGCACAAATTAATTTTCTACCCTGCCGAACGGGTGACTGGGTACGGGAATTAATTTCCCTTCCCATCTCCATCACCACCGTGGCCACCGTGGCTCGAGCAGCAGAGCTGGGTCAGGAAGGGGATGTGTGATGGGGATGCAAAAGAACTCTTCTGCCCGAGCAAACTTTCACCGAAATCAGCTCGAGCGCAAACTCAGCCTCGAAAAGGGGTAATATAAAATGCAAAAGCCAAAAACATTACGGCTTTGAACCATACTCGCCCAAATGCCAAACAAAACAAAAAGCGGGCTAAAAAATGCTTCGCAACGGGAAGTGTCGAGGGGGAAATGGGCGAGATGAAGCGAGTGGCCCACTGGCAGAGAGTGTGGCACATCACAGTGAAGAACGCTCACTGACAGCTTTGCTTCGTGTGTGTGTGTGTGTGTTTTCCGTGAAAGCTATTGCAACCATTTCCGGCACTGCCTTTTGCTGAATCGGTTGTTTATTTTTACCACCGAAGAAAGCGCTCGGGCGCTCGGGCTAGTTTCAGGAAATTGTACATTAATGATCGCTTGGTAGCTGCAAACGAACACTAAAGGTGAACCTTTCGCAAAATGGAAAATCATAGTGCGGAAGCCGTACGGCAAACCAGCAGCCACATCCGGTTACAATGTGGAAAAAAAAACACAGAACCGTTGCATTTGCTATCATGAACACACATAATTCATGGAGTTAGATGCGCGAGGGCTATAAATTTATGTTGGTGGGTGAAAAAGAAGACAGCGGCTGACTGTTGTTTAGGCTTTAGCTGTGTGTGAAGAGTAGGGAAGGTGTTGCTAGAGCTGCCAAGTAAGACAACAGAATTAGATATTTAAACAATGCCCTTCACAGCAGAAGGGATATATTTTTGTTGATTGAATTTAGAACCAATATTTCGTAATTTGCTATAAAGTACAGTAAAACACAAATTAATGTGTGTCTTTAGATGTGTCAAAAGAATACGGACCGTGAACTTTTCTTGGGATTTTTTGAACAGAACGAATGAATTGAGTTCGTAAAAATGAGTTGACGGTTCTTTTTCAAAAGTTCAAGAAAAGCATTGGCATGACCTTGCAATGCAAAAAAGAGAATGCACTGAATTAGTTCGCTAAAGATAAGAAGAAAAGCTACACATTCGATGATGAAGTATCCAGTCTCACCAGTAGAAGAGCATTGGACGATTATCTTATCTTGCGCCTTTTGAAAGACTTAATATAAAGAATATATCATGAGACGATTGACGACTAAATTTTAAAGTGGACAAGTGTTGGTTAAATTAAAATTTGTCATTATAAACAAAATGAAAGGAAAGCAATAGAATTGCAATTCGTTCTAGTTCACTAAACAGAACTAAAATGTGCCATCGCTAGAAGTCTTCGAAATGATAGAAGTCTTCGAAATGATAGTGTTGAGGTGCGGACCAGTTATTTCAGGTTTGAAAATCCCCTCTCAAATAATGGTAACTTACTTGTATAAATATTCAATGTGCCTAACATTACGTCACAGCAATATTTCCCAATCACTTTTAGACGGTTTTTGTGTTTGGTTGGGTGACTTACCTGGAATGAAACAGAGAAAAGGAGAAAACTTTCATTAGCCTTTACCTAACAAACTTTGGTCCTGCATCAGGACATCAGGACGTGCGTGCATGCAGGCTGAATTTCATTTTTTTTCTCCAATTTTCGTCTTCCGCACATAGCACCCCGAACAGTTCCGTGCAAACACGAGCGAAACTAAGATTTGATTTTACGAAACTTAACCAGCGCAAAACTTTCCCATTACGTCAAGCCACACAATATCATTACGCTTAGCTTAAATCTTTCACCCTGCCCCTAAAGTCTTTGGCATTCATTAATGCTCGCTTGTCATCTCTCGCGTGAACTTGGCCCAATGTCGGTACGAGCCGGGTAGTTGCAAAGGAACTTGTGGCGCGCAGGTGGCAGGGAAACAAACTTTCTCCAGCATCTAGCAGGATTTACTTTTACGTCCACACCCGAATGGTTCCAGGTTGAAGTTTATACGTGGTACGTGTTGAGCAGGAAGTGCACCAGTGCGGGTTTTTATTGAAAAGTAACATTGAGAGGTCCGGGCATACCGGACATACGGTCATTGTCGCTCGAAAAATAGAACCGGTTACCGTGCGACTGGGAACTAACGTGAAACCTGGAGGGCCTGCTGAAGCGACGTGCACGATGGTGGAAGGCGGATAGTTATTGACTGCCAGTGCGGCGGCAGAAATGAAGATGTGCGATGAAACCGATGAAACGATGGAAAAGCTCATAAAACAAAGAATGCAGCACACAGGTGAGGGTGATACTACAATGGATGTGCAAGGCACTAAAGGGAGCAAATTTTCTGAACAAGATGTACACAGAAGGTGCACGGCAGAGCGATCGTAACTGTGATAACCCACGTCGGTAGCTGGCGAACGAATCCACTTATGAGAATTATTCCTCACCTGATTCCGTTGATTCTTCCAGGAATTGAGCTATTCTGTGAGTTTCGCAGAGATGGTGGAGACTAATGTTTCTTTTATTATTTGCATTTTCCAAGAAGCGTCTTTTTCACAACACTGGTTTCTAATTTTCCTAGTAGTTGCTGAGACTCTTAGCTATTGTTAGGAATGGTCTCCTTCTGTAGTTCCACGGCCGGATCTCTAACTGTCCTACCACCTGGACGGAACATGGGTAGCCTCCAGCAGAAGCAGCAGCGCTATTATCTGCACCGTCCACCGAACGACACGTATCGGATATAATTTTGCCCGTTATTGTCCGAATGCCCTTGCTTCGGCACCGTACGGAAGAAGGTTTAAGCATGGCGTGTAATGTTACTTCTCACCGCTGGACATTTTTCCTACCGCCGAGTCCAAGGTATGTCCACATTTTTAACACTGGAACAAGTTTCCAGATCAGCTTCCGGTTCCGTTTTCCGGCCGGTATGAAGCCGCTAGTTAGCTTACTTGAACACATCCAGCAGCGTTCCAGTGTTGCCAGGTGAAGGTTCGTTGTTGGGCATAAAACAGAGCTCAGAAAGATTTTCCTTCACTGTTTCCCCTCTCTCTCTCTCTTAAGCACTCTCCAAACATTCCGTGCTGTCCGAAGCGAACGGGGAGCAAATTTGTATTATAATTCAATATCGACGCAACTCGACAGCAGCACACCCGGGAATCCGGGGTGTCTTGAGTGTCTGGCTCAACGAGGCCGGGGACTTCGTTTAGCAACACGAGCTCAACTTTGTGACACTTGCTCGCACGGTGCCGTTTCTGGGGGAAACTCGCAACGTGACTTCCGGTGTGAACTTTCCGTTTACCGAGCGCCAGTACGTACGGCCGATACGAAGTAATTGAAATGAGATGATAATACTATCCCGCTGTAGCCCGTCGTCTGCTAAGGTGGATCTGGTGGTGCGTCCGTAAGACAGAATCCGGTTCCTCTCCAAGGTGCCTCGAAACTTCGTATTCACCGGAGACGAGCCATACGTGATCGCAATGAGTCATTAAGCTGACACCGGCCTACCGGCAGTGCGGGAATGGGACGGCATAATTGCATCGCTTTTCGGACCCACCACCCGTCGGTAGGTGGGTTGGTGGACAGTTATTGTTTCACCCAGATGAAACGGTTCGCCAATGTCCGAACGTGACAAAACTGTAATTTGTTGCTTGGGAATAGAAGCATAGCAAAAAAAAATGCTGTTAAAAACGGGCCAAACCATTGCAATGAGCTGTCTTTGCGTTGGTTATGAGCAAACCAAAACGGGGAACCATTGTCGAGGCTCGTTCTGGGGTTGTTTGAATTGATCCAACCTGAGCACCGTTCAGGTTTTGGGAGGTTTTGCTATGGTCATCGGTGTCTTTTGGTTGCAGTTTCGAACGTAACAGAAAGCAGTGATGTACGGTAATCTGTTCGGTTGGTTGGAGGTGCTAAAAATGTCGTCTAAGCGGTCTATTAGAAGCAGTACCTTGAGCTAGCTCATGTTGCTTTGAACGCAGATCTACAAGCAGATTAATCGGTAATCTGCTACTTGGTCCTACTGTTTATTGACTATTGTAGAGGATGGATGTTTTCTCGATGATGGATAAAGCATGGGTGTACAGAGTTAAGCTACTAACAAGCGGTAAAGCCAAGCAGATGAACTAGCTTATGAAGCTAAACAAATTTAGTATTAAAATAGTTAAGTTTCTCAAAGATTATCTCGGTCGTTCTATGCAAACAAATTCCAGTACTGCATATACTTACTTCATCTGTATGGATTCATTCATAAGCAAATAGAATGTTTCAGGAAGGAATTATGATTCTATGAGAATTTTTGAATCTTTGAGGATTCATGAATATCTGAGAATTTATTCACACCTGTTCATTCATTCATGGAGCTTTAGATTCATTCACTATCAAGCATTAAGTGCAAAGCCTCATTAATCTGAATAAGACGCACACAAAACTAGCATTTACATTACTGTCCGACAATTTCCCATTTGTTAAAAACTGGGAAAAAATTGAATAATCTCGAGTTTGATGCCCTATACACCATGCAGATATGAGGTTTTCTAGAATTTATTCAACCAATCATGAAATCATAAGGTAGAATAAGATATTTTCCCCAAAAAGATTCTACCAGTTAAGGTACCTTTCAATACCACAGTGCTTTAAAAATTGTTCGACTTTAGAGTTCTATAAATTTGCAATTAAACCATTTTTCCACATACAAACGGAAAAATTTTAAGACGATCTTGTTAAAACATTTGAAAAAAAGTTTGTTTTTTCGTTGAAGTTGTAACAATCAAAAGTCATGAGCCAAAGTTTTGCAATTTTAGCCTTTTCATTACCAGACAACACAAGTGACTGTCATCATATGACATTTCCGTATATGACAACTTGTCTTAACAGTTTATGTGTGAGAATCTTTCTTATTATATGCGAAAGATAATGAAGGACTTTATATTTTATGTATATTAGGAATGGGATATGACTCCATACAAATCACCTCTTTAACCTATTCCAGGTTAGTAAATAAGTATTATTCACATCTCAGTAGAAACCGGTAAACCGGTAAAAAATATACCCCAATTTGTGTTACGAATCCATGGAATCAAAACATTTTTACATTTAATTGAGTTGCGTATATCGTTAGCCATCCATCAAACACAAACACGACGCACATAATACAGATGGATCGGAAAATAATTTTTAATCTAAACTTGAAATCACACGGTGCGTAAGTTCAAATTGAAACCGCACTACAATCGAATATGCAAAAAAAACCCCTCACATGTGCTTCTCCTTCAAATAATGCAGATCTAATTCATTAGCCTTTGATTAGCGTTCGGTACGGGCAGAAACGTTGCGCGTTATCACACAGCCAATAATCTCGCGCTATAAAATCAGCCCAGCACGGTCGTTCGCTGGTCGCGTTGCAATGGCACAATATTTTACATCCAACTGTCAACCGGTTGTGTACGCAGTACGGGGTGGAATTGAAAATTCATCAACCCAACCCCGGGCCCGGGTGCTGGCTCAATGGACTAGATCAATCGTTTTCCGGTTGCGGGTTCTCGTTGGGAGGGTTAGACTCGCTAGAGTTCAACTCATGATCCACCTAGCCCATCCGGTTCCGGAGTCAATCGGATGCCACCGGAAGCCCGCTGTCGATGTGTAAGCTTTAACTGCACCGCGGTGATGGCCGAAAGGGGAATCGGAAAGGGAGAACGAACCATCGACAAAAGGGTGCAATTTTATGTTGCTACACAATGCACCAAACATCGCTGTCACTTTGTACGCCCTTCTCCCCCGGGCGGGCACGGGGTTGGTCGTGTTCGCACAATTGCACACCCGTTTGCAATGTTGCACTTTCGTATGCGCCGGGAAGCTGGTTTGGCTATCGAGCAAGCATTCATGCACCATCCGACATTCAATCGCACCCGAGGTAATGCTTGGCGACAAGGGGAAATGCTTTTCAATCAGTCGAAATCGAAATCGAAAATCATTACCACTGATGAGGTTTATCGAGGAGTCTCGCCGAACATCGAATTCTCGCGTCGAATGCGTCGCAGGCCCGGTTTGGGACGGGACCGGAGTGTGCATTTTTTATGCGCTTCCCTTTAGCGCTGAGTTACGCCGTGCATACCGACGATGGAAGTTATCAAAAACTCCAGTTGCCTATCGGAATGCTGATGCACAATCGTTCTGGTACGAGCATCACTGATGATGGGTTTTTGCGATCGATGAGGTGTAAGACGATTCGGCGTGAAGGAAAAGTGTAGCAAACGCTACTGCCACTGATGGAAAACTCTATTTTTCATGCGCTATTCACATCCACTGAGGCAAGGCACGAATCGAGATGGCGCAACGTGGGGCCAACACACTATCGCTAGGAAAATCGCACAGAAGCGTTTCCAACGATTCGAACTCGCTTTTCGGTTGCCATTGCCTCGCCTTGGTTAGCCGTAAAAAGGAATCCTCGAAGAACACAGCGTGCTTCACCCAACCGTATGAAATAGTTCTTGATTCATAGCATCGCATCACAATATGCTTTCTGCTTGCCGGTGGTGGAATAGTTTTACTTCAGCTTACCTTCAGCCTTTCCCCAAAAACCGAACGAACAGACAACGGCCGGCGGACGAATTTTCCCCCGTAATCTAGTCTTCGTTCTATTGCGAGGCAAATCACAAGTCCCGCAGCAGGGCAGGGACGAAACAGGGCCGGGGATTTATTTTCAGCCACAATAAACCACAGCACACGGTGGTAGTGATCGTAAATCTAGCATTTCACTTGAGCGCGCCCGTCTTCGTGTCACGATATAAATGTGCGCGCTTTGTCCACGGCATACGAAAGGCCCGTTCGGCGGCGTATGTCACTAGAGCACCCCGCTCGGAATCAGCGCGTCCTTCGCGCGGTGAAGCAATGAGCCGCTAAAACCCATGCTGCGTGTATTAAATTGCGAGCGGCGTGACGAACACCGCCCAAGGGAAAGGCACAGCGTGGATGAGGCAAAACAATGCATGAAAAGTGTCGCGATGGAAGCAAGTACCTACAGCGCGTTAGATGCTTTATGTGTATATGAGAAAGTCTTTCCGTGAGGACGTTCGTTTGTTTTCCTTGCATAGATTAATTGTGAAAATAAACACTTCATTGCCACCGTCAGTGTGAGGGGGGAAATTTATGAATAAAATCAAATGCACATAAAAATATGCGTCCGCCCCGTCATCAAGGCTTTGTCGGCGGCGTATTTGCGGTAGGCTCGATCGGTTTTGCCGAAAAAGAAGCGTTCCGCCAGAGCTTACGTTCGGTGTCGGCTGGTTGGTGGGGTACCATTTTTCATTGGGGATTTGTGCGTGCGAAACAATGATGGTTGACGGCTGAAAAGAAGCGAACATGCGAGGCTTAGTTTCGAATCCTTTCGGTTTCACATTACCACCCTTTGCTTTGTTTCAGATATGTAAGAGACCCGTATGATTGGAGGATCCCCATCCTCCAATACAGCAAGATGTTAGCAATTATCAACAACACGTATCAAAAAATACCACAAGCAAACTTTGTTCACAACTGCAAAACTCTTGTTACAAAATATGAAGTCTTCCTTCTATCCTTCTAAGACTATCGTGAAACATTCGAACTATTTACCAGCAATTGGAATGTTAATGGCAGATGTTTGCTGCTGTGTGTTTTCCTATACATGGCCATTCGTTACAGATTAAATTTATTGCTTTCTTTACAGTATTTATGAGCGCTCTAGCACCGTACATGCGACACGCTTATTGTTTGTGAACTTCTGAAAACAATGGTTTGCCAAAAGCAAAACAATTGTTATTTATGTAACGCAAACAACATAACACAACTCCTGAACGAACATTCGCTGTAGTGCAAAGCGAATCCGCAAGATGGCGCTTAAGTGCACACTTAAATAAAGTTGCTGCTATAAAATACGATCAAAACTCATCCAAGGGTATTGGATTGTTACGGATATCCTCAATAACTTAGACACATAAGGCAATGGGTCTCGCATTACGTTTTGCTGTGACATTTGTTCACCTTCCTCCTCCAAGTGATAGCAACTCACGCATTTTAAGGCGAGGTCCGTTCGGTGACAAATCAGATTAAAATTAGATGCGGAAGGTGACACGCATACGGTGGATTCGAAGATTCACGCTACTAATGCGTGCTCGGTTTCAAACTGGCGAGTTTAGATTTTACTCATCGTGTCCATAAACGTAATAAATTAAGATTTATTTATAAAAAAACAATGAGCCAAACATGTGTAGTAAAAGTGGATACTAATGTTTTGTGGTATTGTTTGAGACATTACATGTCATGCAAGTTCAGCGAGGTTGATTAGCTACGTCAATCATAAACTAAGTATGAATAGAAATAGCTTCGTCCCAAACAGCATTGTTCAAGATGTAAAGATCGTGATTTTCTACTGCATGTGTTATGTTGCATAGAAACTATTTCGTTCTGCAAATTGCATGCCTTTAGGTGCAACCAGTTTAAGCATTTGCAGTTAAACATGCAACAAACAAACAAACGATCGCATAATGAGTTTTTTTACGCATTAGCGTACCCCGTGCGCAGTGGTGCTAACAGACGGTAAGCTATTGTTCTGTTTATTTTTCCCTGCCATAAACACAGTTTGCAACGCATTGATCATACGCCTGTTCGTTTGTTATCGACAACCAAACTGCAGGAAATTATAAAGAACAATCGACCGTACGTGCGACAGCTAGCTTTGCAAAGCGCAGCACGACATCTAACATTATTACAGAAATGGCATCGACATCAACTATTCCACCGGTTGGTAAAAGACACAGGGCCAGTTCCGGACCGGAAGAGCAGTTCACCGATGAATCGGTCCTTGTTACATCATCTCTTCTCCATGTGCTGCTCTTTCACCTACTTCACCGCTTCACCAACAAAGTCCCCAGTTGATACGCTTCCGATAGCTGCCAGTGGCAATTTTTCTTTTCCAAAAAAGAAAAACAACACCACCCACCCAGCTACGAAGTGACAAACGTGCCCGTTGATGGAGAGTTGGTTAGTAAATAAACTTTCTGCCGGAAGCGTAGTCAATGGACGCAACAGCATCAGCACGGCATCAGCAACGGCCAGCAGCAGCTGTTCACGATTGCTCTACTGCGTCGCTCCAATCGGTGGCTGTAATGCGAGGGGGTTTGTATGGCTTTCGGAAAGTCTCCAGCACATTAGGCGACTTGTCCTGCAGGATGTCCTGCAGGGTGTTCTTTTTATTGCAGAAACACCCGAGCAGAGCCATCCACCGCCATTATGCTCTGTGGTGTGTCCATTCTTATTCTATTTATACTTCACCGTACCCATTTCCTTATCGACACCGCTTGCTCCGCCGTGCTGACAAGGGGACCGATAAGCGATTTTCTAACTTCTGTTATATTTTCTCGTTATTAATTAAGAACTTTCACCCTGCCGGAAGCAGTGGTCGGTGTTGCTGGGGATGCTGCTGACATGGCAGCTCATAAAGTGTCCGCACGTTCGCACAAGGCCCGCACAATGAAGTCGTCAACCTGGTAGTTAATTAGCGACCGTGTCATGTGTGAGGCGTTGGGTCTCTCGGGATGGGACGGACGAATCAGTCGTGTTATATGGGGTAGAATGCACAGTAGCGATTTGCAGAAGTCAGTTACCTCATACCTATTAGTCTGATTACTTATACAAGCACATTATACATCTATGCTTCATGCTACTTACTGGACAACGTATACGCGGTTTTACTGTTATTAATTTTGGTACATCATTGTAAAAATTTTATTCATACTGTTAAAAAAGGACACGAAACTCCTTGCTAAATTAAATAAGTATCATCTTCAATATACTCCACATTGGGATAAATTCCGCTATAAAAACATCTAGATAAGGAAGACCAAGTCAAAAAAGACCGATGTGGTGTTCACATTGCATACATCTAGGCGTTTTTCTTTGGCCGCTTGAATTAAGTTCCTTTAACTAATAAACTGGTTATTTAATTTTTTTTCGGCATTGTACTGTTTTTGTATGTTTTCGTATTGTTTTGTATATTTTTCAAATAACTAAAATAAAATTTAATATAATCAAGAACTGTTTTAACATAAAACACATTCCATTCGTCTCACTCTATTTGCTGTCGTCATCAAAAAGAGATCCGTTCAAGTGAACCAAGAGATTGCCGTTAAGCGTTACAGTTTGAGTGACTGAATGTGAGGAAAACCTCAACAGGCAACGCAGACAATGGTTTTGAGTGAATTTTTGAGGCAAATACTAGGATACTTTGCGAACGTCTTTCAATTTTGTATGGAGTTTCAAGTTCGATGCGTAAATTACGGAGAAATTCGTGTAGTTTCTGGAGTTCGACGTGTGTTCTACGTGACTCATACGCGGAAATAATCACGCTGGTAAGATTCAAGTAGATGTGATATTTTTGTACCATTGCTGATGTCAACTCCATCACGACGATGTGTGCATGTTTTTCATTCACCTTGCCATGCAAACGGTAGATCATTCGCAATGTTTTGGAATTCGTCACGCTTGTCATTCTTCACCGTTGTCAAATATGCAACGCAGCTACGAATGGTAATGTTATTTTCGCCGGGGCCCAAGGGAACGCAGATGACGCTTCAGCTGCCTGTGTTGATGGATAATTGTGCTGCAAAGCGGTCGACACAGACAAATCGTACCAAAACATGTTCCATGCGCAAAAGATGTATTGGTCAGTGTTTTATTTTTTGTTTTAAATTCCATTCCCAGTCGCGTAGATTATGCAGCGAGATGAAATATTTCAAACACCTTTAAAAATGAGCCCCATACAGCGTATGGGTGTTGCGGATGGTATGGTTTTGTTATTTATCCATTCGATTCTTTTCCTCTTTCCGTCGTGTCCTCGGTGGCGATGATGATCCGCACGGTGGCACGGATGGCAATGCTTGACCCCTGTGTTTGTTGAGCAGGAAAGGGGAAGGGCGATCCAACGCACGGGCAACGACCGCAAAGTTCCAAACAAAGTGTCCTGAAAGTCCCACATGTGAGCGATGCTTGCGGTTGGTGTTTTTGTACGCTCGCACAGGCAAATTGATGTTTCGGTTGATGTTAAGTGAAAAGTTTCCACTCCCGTGAACAGGCGAGAAGCCATGGAGAGCGAGAGAAGATGGACAGATTGACGAGGATGAAAGTTAGCCAAAGCGCGGTAGAGCAAAACCACGTTACTCTCAAGAGACGCCACACGGAACGAGGAAATACACACATTAACTTTCGCTCTGTTTTCCAACTTTTCCACAAATACACACACACACACACTGAATGTCGTTTATTTTCAATGTGGCCTTGAGCGTGGCATTGTTATTTTCCCGCGATCTGGTCTGTTGGACGTTTCTCGACCTACATCGACGACATCAGCGCAACCGCTCTCCACCGGGTGGTGGGCGAAATGATATATCAATAGGCCGTACGGCCGGAAGCTGTCGAAATGTGGCCGACGCTGCTGTTGTTGTTTGGCGTAGATGCAGACGAAAAGTAGCCACTTACAAATGTTCGAACTCGACGCTGTTCTTCCTGCCGCATGGCAGCCCCCTTCGGTTTTCCTCTGCTAAACAATGTAACCCGAACATTCCCCGACCAGTTCGCGTCCGTGTAGAGCTGTGAACAACGGGAGGATTTGGGATTTGTTTGTTTTTCTTTCCCTGCCAGCACTGAAACAAGCCCCACTTCAGAGTCGATGATAAACGACCATTTGCACCAAACCCCTTTCGCACCCTTCGGTCGTACGCCGTCCAGTCCAGTACCCGCGCCTGACTTGATGTAACACGAGCAAAAACTCACACCGGGAATGGTTCAGTCCACTCCAAACTTTTCGACAAGAACTTGTCTGAGATGAAGTGGTGAGTTACGCTCGTGGAAGAAGAACAACGGAACTCCAGAACGTTCGCCAAATGGTGGCGGAGGGTGAAAAGAAAGAAATGGCGTCGGCACGATGATTGGGAAAATGGCAATCGGTCGGTCAGTGGGGGTTGATGGAACCCGCCGGGAAGACGGTGAACTGTCGCGCGGGAAGGATGTTTTGAATGACAAAGTGATCTCGGCTATAAAATATGACCGACAAATATGTATCCTTTGTAAAAACATTTGGACGGGGCGGGACGGGAACGGAAACCAGGCTGGATGGGGAAAGCGCTCGAACGGAAGCGGAACAACAAACGGCGAAGTTTGTCTTGCTAAGTGCCTTCAAGTGGCACTAATAGAGTACGGGGAAGGCAACGGAATTGAACGGGAGTTCGAGTGAGTGTGTGTTTTTTCCTCTTCTTGCATAGAATGAACCGGCAGAAGATTATCTTCCACCGTGTTAGACGCGGATATACGTAACGCCTTACTATTTCTTCGAGAGGGTAGTAAATGTGAAGTGGCGTAGTGCTTATCAGTGCACTGTAGTAGCTAGAGTTGATCTTGCTAAGGTACAACTTATGTTTTGGTCGGTTGTAAAAGTTTTTGTAGTAGTTTGTAGTATGCGGAACAAGAAAAACCCAAAGCAGATTTAAAAGTAAAACAGCTAAGCAGATGCAAGAGGAAAGTAAAAATGGATTTAATGAAACAGTTTATAGTTCCTTTGGAATGAACGTAGACCAATGAAGTAGACAGTAATTAAATTTTGTATTAAAACCTATTAACAACTTAACAACTTTGTTAATCATTTTAGATGACCTTATTTTAGTAAACTATTCCATAAAACTAGCGTTTGACAAATTTTAACGCCACCGATACATTACGTTCAGGTATGGCAGATCTCCTGTGGCTAATTTATTCGTCAGGTTTCGGTTAATAATGTTGGATACTTTTAGTACTGAATTTTACATGCCTTTTTTAAGTAAATTCGCTAAAAATGGCCTTAAACACGTCTTAAGCATCATAAGTAGCAGTACTTAGCTTGAATATGGCCATCAAGCACGGAGGACTCGCAATCTTTGCTCCTAGAAATTAATATTCCAGAGAGTTTGATATTTTGATATTCCTGAACAGACAGCTGGCACAATCGTTACCAAAGCGAAATAGTCACTCGCTGAAATTCATGCTCTGCATATGGTGGGTTCAGGAATGGATCATACATAATGAACTGCTTCCTAGTCATCATATACCCACATGAGAGCATCATCGAAACCAGTTAGATCGTTTGAGGTGAATATTGAAGGTAAAACGACACGTCACAGTACACAGGAAATTGTCTGATAACAAAATTTAGGAAACTGCTTGAAAAAATCATGAAAAATACTTACTATAAGTTAATAATAATTCATGATAATCACTACAGCAATCATAAACAATCATGTTAATCAAAGCATTAAGGTGACAGTACATTAAACTTAGTTTTATGTTCAATATTTTACAGCTTGCGTGAGATAAATGACATATTTAGTACTTATTTATGAACAACATTAAGTTTTCATTCCTTCCTTTTCACCATTGACACATCCCGAACTACAGTGTGATGCCGACAATCTACTCATGGGAGTTGTCGAACAAATGACGTCGTAACGGTTACATCCTTCAATCGATACATCTTTTGTAGCATTCTTCAAGATTAACCAGCGACTACCACTCACCATTAATTTTGCACTTTGATTAAATTTCGTGTTTCCCATCAACTTGGAGCGGTAAGTAATTTCCTTCTTTGGTTGATAATTTTCATGTCGTGGTAAATGCCACGCGCACGTGTATGTTCTTATCCTGGGCGAAACAGCGACAACGGGACTTCCTCAGGAGATTTTCAAACCATATCGGTTTGCCGAACGAAAAACTCCGGCCCCGGTGTAAACATGTCCCGGTACATTCGTCGGTGGTGTCTTCCATTTTGCTTCATCTTCAACCCAATAAAGAAAGCCTCCGGACCGTTCGTTGATGGCCCGATGGGAGGTAATTTATTATTTACAATATGTTTTTGCAAATGGCAACATAGCTTCATCAACCCCACCAAGATGGTTCACGGGGGAAAATAGGGAACCCACCGCGGTACCACAACAGCGTCGGGCAACAGCGTTTCCGGCAGCGGACGCAGCGATGGGTTCGGTCGTGCCGTCGCAAAATCTTTCATCAAAACAAACACTCAAAGTGCAGCTTGGCATACTCCCCATGCGACCCATCAACCGAAAAGCGCTGCAGAGGCTTAATCAGTCATTTTGTACGGCTACGGAATCGAACGGCGCAACATTGGTCATTGAATCGAGCTCATTTCTTTGGCCCCCATAAAAGCATCATGAAAGCACACGACAACATTTCCAGTGAGTGCCCTGTGAGACACTGTGTGAACTCAAGACTTCCTCCGAAGGCTTTTCCTCCGGTTTGTGTGTGTATGTGTCTTGCTTTTCGCAATCACGATTTCTTGCTTACGAATGGAAGCGAAGCGTAAACCACAACCAGACCAGAAGTTTGCCTCCACACCAGCGCCGTTCGTATATTTATTATCATAATTAAATTAAGGTTGTTATTTATTGGGATTTGTGGAAAATTTACGAGCGTGTACGCCAACCGTGAGCCAAGTTTTGTGCCGGCGAAAAGTGCCGTCTCGCTGCTCGGGCTCCCCGTTTTCCACACCACCGTAAGTTGTTGACGTCCCGGGTGTGTGGATGGTTCCAGCAACCATGTCGTGAAAAAAAAAAACACTCAGGACGAGCCTTATTTCGGTGGAAGGCGAATGAGACTTACTTGTAGAAAATACACTCACACACACATCCACACGGCCAGAAACAAGCAAGATGCTGTGTGTGTTAAGTGAACGATACTTTCTTCATGGTTTGTAGAACCAATCCGCAAGTGAACAGCCCCACAGTGGGTTTAATGAGAAACGTTTGTAAATTATTTTCATTGTACACATTATATTTGAAATTTTGTTATTTTTTCTAGTTTTTTATTCTTATAACACTTCCACCCTGAGGCAAATTGTTAATTAGCAATTTATGATGTATAAATTAGTTTTAAAATAAGCAAACAAATAAATCTCCTTGCTGTACATTCTTATCATTTTATATGCGACTGGGACTGCGTAATTTTCTAAACTAATGAATTTAATTCAAAGGTACATTTTAAGCTCGTTACACCAAGTTCAGAAACTCACAATAGGTTTTCTGTTAGTTCAAAAATTATGACCACTATACTAACGCACCGTTCGCACTGTTGAGCAAAAAAACGTAAATATGAATTTGTTTGCTTCGTTTTTTGTGCTTTTTGCTCGATAAAAGTACCAACGAGATTAGATTATATTTTCTTTTCCGTTGGATTTTCAAACCCGTAGATCACAAACCAAGTTGGTTAACATGACTAATGGAGTTTCCATCGCTCAGCATACGCACACTCATCACCGTATCCCGACGACGTATTAAAATACAACCACCCGAAAGCCCACCCTCGCCACCCGCAGCCACCTCGGTGAAAAGATGGATTGGAAAGTTGAAAACTTGTTCAAATCAATTTGCAGCTCGTTTGTGGAATGAACGAAATGGATACACAAATATGTACGTGCGTGCCGGCAGGGGCAGAACGGCGGTGCTGGATGGGCCGGGAGCAGCAGCCAAAATGCTGAACGCATAAAGTGTGTCGGTACGGTGAACTTCACTTCGCTTGACAAAGCCAACGGTGGAATATGGTTACATGCGAACCGGTGGGAAAACTTTCTTCGCACGGGATCCGCATTTATGTGGGCAGGTTTCCCAGCTTTCTCGCACACAATACACATACGCACACCGGAGCAAGAAAATTCTAATCAGGAAAGTGTGTACAAAGTAGTACAACCCATCGCAGGACCCCGCGAAGTTGGCCAAATGGGGAAAATAGAATTTTCTTCCGCACATATGCAGATCGCTACAAGTTACGGGTTTTCACGCACCAGAAGTTGAGCATTTTCACCGGCGAACTTCGCCAGACAAGGACGTTGAGCGTAATTGAAGTTTATCACGAGTTGATTTAAAGAAATTGGCCTATGGCTTTAAACGAAACGAATGTGAGTTTTTTCCATCGGTGTGCGTATGTATGTGCAATCTATTGTGTGCAGTGTCGTGTTGCTATTTGTTTCCGATAAAGCGTCACGCACGCGAAGTGAAATGGATTTTAAAATTTAATTACTACGATGAAACAAACCAACGAGCAAGAAATAATGAGTTTTTTCTCTGTTTCTTTTTTTTTGAGCTTCGAACTTGTTTTACAACCAAACATTACTGAGATGTGGAATGAAACTGTGCGTAATAAAACGCAATTTCAGCACACCATTTACCGGGAACGGCTTTCACGAGCTCCAAAGGCTCTTGTCTCCACGCACTGATAATAAATTTTCGCAACAGTTGTAGGACAAAAGTTTTTCCTGCATAAGGATATGGTTTGATCAAGTGTACTACTGAGCGACAGAGCGACTTAATTCGCGTTGTGCTCTTAAGTGTTCCGAACCACTCAATGACGGTGACGGTGTTCGGTGAGTGTCATCAGTGGGTAAAGCGTTTGCCTCTGCAGCGTACTACCCACCGTGCTCTTCAGTTAATTTCCAACTCGGCTGATAGTTTCGGTTGCGATGGTTTGAACGATTACGGGAAAACTTTCACCGGCACTCCTTTGAGCGTGCGGCAGAGTAGGATTAATGTGTAGCTAAATTTCCTTATCATCGTTCGTGTGCGGGAACACGAATTGAAAGTTAAGCTTAAATTCGGTGTTGCCAACGGGACGCCCTACCAGGGTGGTGTTGGTGTAAGTGTGATTATCTTTTGCGGAATCATTTTTGGTGCAGAGTTTTGCAGGAGATAACAGATCATTTTCTGCGTCGAGCGAATACACCACGCAATGGAAAGTTGCTCCATTTGGGTGATGATTTATGTTTTTGAGCATCGATTATTATCTGCTACAAAAATTGCACATAGAAGTTCTGTCAGTAGGTAATCAATTTTTGAATCAAAATATTGACTAAATTAGGTATTTTATAATTGCAAAAAGTGCTAAATTTTTAATTAACTTTGATTTAGATTTTTTTTAATAAGCTAAGCATCATTTTTATCTTTAAATACTTGTTTCAAAAGCTGCTATTTTACAAAACATGATACAGGAATTATTAAACATGGCACTAATTAGTGACTATCTGACGAAAGTATCATATTCTAGTCACGTGCTTTTTAATACACAGCCCAATACCAAACCACTAGTTGGCTGCCAACAATCAGTTTCACCTCCGTTCGCTCTCAAACAATCGTTCGCCCTTGATTGGATCTCCTTTTGCCGAAGGACACTAATTTAAAAACAACAGCCTCCCTCGAAGGCATATTAAATTCTCTCGCCAATCCGTGCCGCTGTCAGCTCGGCACTTAAGCCATAGTGGTGCTTATAAATATATTCTCCCTATTCCGAACCGAGCCAAGCTACCCTCCCAGCGGCCAAAGTGGTGTGCAAGAAATTCCAATCACTCCGAGCAAGCGGTAATGCCAGCGGTTTCGAAGACCTGTCACGGACAGGAACCGGAAGGGCACGGAACCAACTGTGGCGGAAGAAGAAAAATGTTTCCTCGCTCGCTCTCCCTCTCCTTGCGTGCCCTTACGATTGTTGCCCCGTGGCTGCTGTCAAATCTTGGCCAACCGTACACGATGTGCAAGCGGGAATCGTACAGGACGCAGTCGGTTGCGTAGAAGTGGGAAATTTAAATAACAAACACGACCAGTTTAACATACGCCTAAAGCACAGTACCGGTTCGTCAGCTTCGCAACGAATGGAAAAATCACTCCGGTGTGGCTTAACGATGAAGCGGCAACACGACAATGGAGTACCGATGCCGTAAGAAACTAAACACAGCATACGGATGCGGTCGTACGCGTATTAAACGAGATGGAAGCAGTCTGCTCTACTAAGGCAGAAACGGAGAGAATGAACCATAAAATGTGAAACAAAAAAGTATAACTTTGCCGAAAGACTTTGTGTCGAGTGTGCGAAAACTAGAGCTAGAACGAATATAGCAACATAGGCATCATGTTACGTTTCATTTGATTTGTCCCTATGCGACATGCACAGCTGACGCAGTACTGATAGTACGAAAGCATATTTTATTGGCACGTAGGAGGTTTCAGACTACGGAATGATATGATCTTGCGATAAAGCATCATTAATACAAAAAAGCTCGAATGCTGTTTTTCCGATAGTGGGGTTTTTATTCGTTTTTTTTTACATTGCAATTTGCGCCAATAATTTATATACAGAGTATGCAACTGAAATTATGACATCAAATTTTAAGTTGGAAACAGAAAAATCAGAGTGAAGATTTAATTAAAATTCAAGTTTTATATCCATGGCATGGTATTCGAATGCGCTCCAATGGAGGCGCCTGGTGTCTGACTGTTTGCAGATGGAGACGCATGGTGGCTTGTGTAGGATTATTATCATGACATGATGCTTGATGTGTATTATTCGGCAATTTTATGTTTTCATTTTGTAAAAATCTTGGGAATAATCTGTCATCCCATTTTCTAATGCAATATACGTAATAAACCCGGGGTGGGCAGAGGGATTATTTGGTAGCAGCGCTGGTCTCACACAATAACATAGAGCAAAAATTCCATCCGACTCGATCACGTAGCAAGGACTGACTGACCGTTTAGGTGGTGAAATAAGTCTAGTAAGCCAGAATCGGGCATTTGCTTGTGATTTTTGCACAATTATTCAATTAAAAACTAGACTCCCACTATCCTCCCATTTTGCAATTTGAAAAGTTGTTTTCATCTTACCAAACGTCATCAAAGTCGACTTTGACAGAAGTTAACACCTCATTTGAAAATGACTGTCCCTTCATATTGGACACTTTTTTGCAATGCAAGTGCCACGTCGGTTCGTCGGTGCTTGCAGGTCATTACGCAAGCAACAAAGGAAAATGCGGAAATGGTTTTAAGAAACATTGTTTTCGTTTTTCTTTCCTTCTTTGTTTTACTGTAAAGTCACAATGAAACATTAAACAGATATGAAAAGCATTTACTCCAGACAGAGTGACACTAAATTGTCAGGCCCGAGTTATATTGGTTATATTACAACAAGACAAAACCTTTCCGTTTTCCACAAACCTTGCTTGTCGTGCCATTTATGTACTGTGCAATGATAAAAGAGAGGGCACTGTGGGATTTTCATATTCCTATTCCTCGCAGCATTTGCAAGCACATACCACATTTGACTTGTGATCCACCTGGACACCTACCGACGCTTCCGCACTGCACATTACAAAAGGACGAAAAGTTTATGTCGCCCGAGACAGTTTTCTGCTTCCGCTTCGTTCGTTCTCCCTTTTGATCCGGCTCGTGCTCGTCCACGGCCCTCGCGCACACCAGTGGTGGGTTGTTTTTTTGAGTACGAAATCTGCATACAAATTATTCACTCCGGGGTTTTTGAGAGTTGCTCGTATCTTTTATTTGGCTCGTTTTGCATCGCAAGCACCACGGATCATCGGTTGTGAGTGTGAGCAAGTCTTGGGGGGGAAGCAAAAAAAAAGAAATAAAACAGCTAACCAACGAACGAAGGAAATAACAAGCAAACGCAACGGGACATCTAGCAACAGCAGGTCGGGCCGCTTGCTGTGTGCGTAGAATCGCTTCGAAATCAAACAAAAACATTCCCCAGGGAAGGGACATTCGGTGCCGTGGAGGGTGACTCTGCCACTCCTCAACACCGAGCGTATGTTCAATGTCCTGTCTGCAAAAAAAAAAACAGTAAAACAACAACATTCCGGCACTGCACACAAAAAAGCTAGACTCCAAGCCATGGAGCCACGATAACAATAACACACGTGACGTTACGTCGAGATAGAGTGGCCCAAAGGCCGAAACCCCGTGACGCAGGCAGCATGGATTTGGTACGCGTCGGATGTTACCGGAAATGGTGGTGGTTGGAAGGGCTGGAAGAATCGCATATTAAAATCAGATATGAAAACCAACCATAAATCTCGTGCGTTTCCGCTCCAAATGATGGCTAGCGAGCACTGGAGCGTCCTAACAGTTTCTGGGCCATGTGGAAAACCAGTTGGGCTAGTGAATGTCAAGCCGAAGGTGGACAGTTTTGTTAAGAAAAATGATTTATTTTGAATGGAGAGCTATGGGTATGTTTTAAATAAATCTGTTTTCCACTCTGATAAGGTGAAGCAATTATTTTGTAAAAAATATACTTGAAAATTGTTGTTTAAAAAATGGAGGCGCATGGTATTCCATGAATTGAAGGGTAGAATTAAGCGTTTGTATTTCAGTTCTGTTAGCAAGAGATCAGTTTTATGATATTTATTTGCTTCTTACGCTTTTTGTTTCCTCCATACGACAGAATAAGACTCGAGACCAAGCTGAGAGATGTTTCATCAACCCTGTTGCCTTACCTGCAAAAGATTAAAAGATAAAAGAATTTCGTTAGATGATTGCATTGTGAAACGACTGTATGCTTTCTTCTGCTTAAATGCGACCGTCCTTGTCAACATAATTAAGGTAAAATTGATTAACTTATTTCCTGGAGCAAAAACTGATGCTTGTGATGCTTTCATGCATACTGCGGAGCATCTACATCAAACGCATCCATCCGTATTTTATCGTGCTGGTTGCATTTATAATAGCATTAGGATAAATAAGTCACGCAGAGAAACAGCCCAAGGGTACTGGAATGCGGAAAGCCAGAAGCCACAATCAAGGCAGTACGGCTTTATCAATTGTCCCTTGATGGTCACCTGTTCATCATCTGCCATAGATGAATAGAGAGCGTCGCAGGAATCAAACCTTCGTGAGGTTTGATCGCACATATGAGTTCAGCACTCAAAGGGTTTGGAGTGTGAACTATTATTCTCGGTGCGTTGCCTGCAAGATAAAAGATGAACATGCACGCTCCACTCACAACAGAGCACATTGCTCACATTGTTGCGTTGCCATCGTTTCTAACCCGATCGTCACAGATGTCTTGTCGCTCAACATCAACCACCGAATGCATCAACTCATCGCCAGACATATTTTCTACAATTCTTCGTACGAAGCGAGCATATCTTTGATTGCTTCATTCTTTGCCCTCATTCTGCTAACGCACCCAACCAGCCCCAAAGGCAGGTTTATTTTAATTTAATTAAAGTCCAACTGATTGAAAACATCCATTTGCTGACATCGTTCATCTTGTCCTGTCAGCGCATTTACGTACCTACCCAGACCCTCGTTTTTGCCATCAACGTGCATACTTCACCTTCGTTGTCTATCGGTCTCATTAATGCAGCCTTTGCCATCGAGTGAGCATACTCATACGGATCAGACAAGATGGGATGTGAAAAAAGAGATGGGAACCTTTAGGGTAGAATTGTTGAATGTTGTAGTACCTGATTTTTGTCATATTAGTCGCAGCATTCCTGTCGTGATTTGCGATGAGCTCACATTATGCAATGGAAAGTTTTTCCTAAATAGTTTCTATTTACGCTACAAAGCAATAAGTGGTTGAACAACATGGAATTAAAAAAAGTATTCTGTGATAAAGTTGTATGATAATGTGTTGTAGCAACCCTATTAAGCACACCCTTTTTTCATTTAATTTACAAAGACCACTAGGAAACTAGTAAAGCAACTGCTTCGGGCGTTTAGTTCAAACTGCAAGTCTAACGCTGGTTTATATATTAAGTTTTTATTATTAAGTTGGTTTATATAGAGAGGCAATTCGTAACTATCCTTTATGTTTAATCAAGGGTCTTTCATGCTTTCTCTAATCTTTAAAAAGGCCAAAATGTCAAGTAGTAGTATTTTTCAGGTCACCACAGTTCAGAAATTCGCTTTATAATCATCGACATCAACGGCAATGTAGAAGAATCTAAACCTGAAGATCGATGGCAAAGTAATCTTTGTGCCCTTCTTGGAAGTTAAGAAAGCTACCAAACAGTGAACAAACACGACTGAAATAAAAACACTTTTCGAATCGGTATTTTTTATGTATTATAACGAAGAGAACCATCCTCTCTAATGGTACACTGAAAGGATGAACTGATTTTTTAAGGGTAAATGTCAATCAGAGAATCAAATCCATTTTCCTTGATGCCAACAAGGAGCGAAAGTTCTGGCCAGTTGGCTAATGGCGTCTCGAAAGGATTTCACTGCATTTTTCCTGAATGTTTGTAAAACGTTTATTTGGAGCAAATATTGTTGAGTAAATTGCACTTCATAGATTTTTTATCATCGTTTAATATGTTTCAACATTTTCAATCAAAACATTAATACATAGCAAAACATTATGAGGTACAATCTTAGGAAGACATGGTATAAATTTTACACACATATAGTGCTTGTTAAAATTCTTTTCGTAGCGAGATTATGTGTATCTCATACACAGAAATTTCTCCTCTGAATACCATGTCCGAATCTTGTGCGCTGTAAACACAACATAGCTTCACGGGCACATTGAATGGTCAAGATGGTAGGTTAAGGGTTGCATGGGTTGTGTACAAATAGACGAACAACAATCTAACCAAACCTTATCCACACACATCCGAGGTTGAACGAACACATACCCCGAAGCATGTCGAATGCCGCATTCATTGTGTAGCCTCATGTTAACCGACCGGGGTTGTACATGTTTCCTGTTGCAGGCCATAGCACATGAATGAACATGGGATCCTATTAGCAGTCTGTATGTATACTATTCTCTATTGTGGATAAGGATGTTCGGTCAGTTCCGGCGCTAAAAAAAAGGGATGTTCGTTCGTATCATGGTAAGGCTTAATCGCGTTTTATAAGAACTATAAGAATCGTTTTCATGTATATCAGCTCATCCGATTTGTAGTTGATTTGAATAAAAAAACCGGAAAATAAATCAATATTAACGATAAAAGTTTCTTGACCACAAGCATGTAACTTCCAATTGAAGCCTGTAAGAGCGGTTCGGTGTAAAACGAAAATAGAAAGAGTTCATTACTCAAAACCATTTCACAACATTCATCACGTTTTTGATTTTATGTTAGGCCATAAACAGCCCCATCATGCTTCGCTTCGCGGAATCGTCTCATAAATGTCACCTGAATCCTGATTGGAACACCAATTTAACGACCGAACCATTCCGATACCGAAAACTTGTTAACTAATCACAAGCAAGCAGCAAACAATCAATCGGGGCCAGCGTTGGGGGCCACCGGAAGGAAAGCAGCAAAATGTGATTGACCTTTGCCGAAAAAGCTTCCCCGTCACTTTTCTCGCTAAACATAATCTCCAGTGCGATATGGTCCAGTTCATTATAGCCCATGGAATTGACTGCATCAGTGAAAGGTAGCCGTACTGAGCTGTGTAACGATTTGTAATCTTGTGCGAATATTATTCGTAAACAAACCGTATCGCAACGCAGGAGGTGTCCGTCCATCCATCCTGCTTTATTCTCTTTCTCTCTCGGTCATTTATTTTGGTAAGTTAATATGTTATTTTATCATACTGAACTAGCTATCTCCTCCTTGGGAAGCGCAGATCGATGTGGGGATGTGGGCAGTAAATTAGAATCGAGATTATTTTTATGATTTCAGCAGACACGAGGGCCAGTTCATCCCGTTCGGGAGGGTTCAGCCAACACTCGAGGGAAGAACGTATTTTCTCCTTCCCTCCACCAGCACACGACAACAGTGCGAAACGATTCATGCTGGGCAGGAAAACACAGCCTCACAGATTCGCACAATAAAAACTGCAAGGTTTGGTGTTGTTTTGCGGGGTAGATTATGGCACACATAAAATGAAATATGGGTCATTTGGCTACCGCACACGAAAGGATAAAGAGGGAAGGAACTTCTGTGTTGTTGTCAATTTCGTCCTTAATGCTATTCTACATCAGGACAAAGTTCAGGAATGGAAAGTGTTGAGTGGTGTTTTTTTTCCTGAAGTAATACAGAACATATTAATTATAATAACATTCTTTCGTTTATAAACAAGCTTCCTTGTTTTGCCAAACGAATAAATACATACATTGTGCAAAAAATTACATTGAACAAAATATCCCACTTTTCACAAAAGAATTACGTTCCTACACACCCTAGGTGGATAGAACAGAGCGGGACAGTTTGTTCTGTGGTTGATCTGCTTTTATCTGCATTTATGACCGTAGCTTCCGCCATTTCCGTTACGGGATTTCATCCTTTTTCTACCTCGATCGAAATTACCCCATTTGGTGCAGCCACACGCAGACGGCACGGAAAGAAATCCTCCCAAAACAAAACAAAACAGCAAAAAAATGCTCATCCGGAGAAGATAAATCAAACCTGCGTTTATTATGTAACGCGAATGTTTGTTTCGATTAAGTGATGTAATGACGTTGATTTATAGTCCCACTAGACCACATTTTCTGCCGGGGTCAGCACAATCCAGCGAGGCAATGTTCGCACCAGAAAGTCTAAAGTTCCACCCCCCCCCCCAAACAAAAGAGTCGCTGTGTTTGTGCGTTTGTTTGTTTGATGTTGTTGTTTCATTCCTGTATTTGTCCATTCGTTTCCTTCGTTCTATAACGTGTCCTTCTTCATCGTGCGCATCGTGGTACAACACCACTGTTTATGCACCACCACCGCTGCCCGGGCACTGTGGAACCGAAGAAGTGGGATAATTTGTACGACGGTTCCGGCTATTCCAAGTGGATCGATTCATCTGAGTCATATTTTGGCAGCTGCCAAACGATGAGACCCACGGGGAGGAATGTGCCGATATATTATTGGCCGGCGTTAGTAGGCAGCAGCTTTTTTTTCGGAGCAGCAGTACGGCAAAAGGACGAAAGCAAAATAAACTCTTAATGGCAATCATAATTTATATCGCAGTAATCGCTCTATTAATACCTGATTTCGATGACCAGAGTGAAACGATCGGCGAATTTGCTCTTTGGGGATACATTTTACGTCGTATTGTTATTTATTGATAAATTAACAAACACAACCGCAGGTTTAGCTATGCTTCGCATTATTTATCTATGCAAAATAGACATGTTTTGGTATTGTGTTAACAAATTGCCGTAGGATGGAACAAAGCTATCAAAAGGTAATAAACTGCAATTTGCTTGAAACGATGCTCACCGCTTCAAAGAGTGATATCATCAACATTTCTTTTAATCCCATTTTAAAAAACAAATATTACATTCTAATTCCTGAAACATGTCTGCACAACGCACAACGTGCAATACGTTCTCCAACCATCTGGTTCTGATAGTATCTAATCGTCGCCGCCCACAGCACAGCACACATCATTCACTGATTCGTTTCACCGAAGGACACCATTTTATTTTTCCAATAACCAATAACACTATTAGGACGGGGTCCGGGGTCACATATTCCATCAGCGTGAATGGTTCGTTATCGTGCGCTGTATCGATTGGACGAACCTTTTGAAGATTGTCATCCGTCCGTTTTTCATATGTCCGCACACTGGCACCGCACACAACATGATGCACGCGCACAGGCACAGTGTCGGTGCGGTGTTCGATTGTGATTCGATTTTAGACCACCACCACCACTACCACCACCACCCCCCACAAATCAACCACCCACATGCAGATCAAAGGGCTACGAAACCAACCGTACCGGATCCATCGTCGTCGTCATCGCCAACAGACACCGAAACGGGACACGAGAGCCCTTGCATTTCGATGCGATCCTATCACCAAAATGCTCCCCCCCCCCCAATATTGCCACCGAGTGGGTTATGTCGTCCTGGTTTGTGTTTCGAGAAAATGCTCCGGTTAAATTTCGTGTATCGCTCGCAGTTCGATCGATGAGTTTGATGCGCAAACCGTTCGCTTTGTGCGCTCAAACATGACGGTGCACATGACAAGTAATTATACAAATTGAAGAGTTCTGGCCGGCCGTTGTGCCCTTTCGGGTTAATCCTCCAAGCCCCGCTAGAGCTCGAAAAGCTCCATTGTTTGCACAAACGCTATGGCTACCACGATCAGCACGGCTCGACGTGTGGGTAAAGGTGTGTGCGTGAGTGTGTGAGGCGCAAAGGATAGCGAAAACATCAACAGCGCTTCGTGGTGTCCGGTGTGTTGGTTGGTGTAGCATTATTCTACGATGACGCTCCACCTATGATGATGAGCACGGTTAACAGAGGATAGTGGCGGACCGGTGTGCACGGATGGGACTCTTTTGTTTTCGTGCACACAAAGGGCCCAAAGGTATATTCGGCTGCAGCAGTATGATGAGGTTTGTGCTTTAATTGTGCTTGACGCGATTCGATTTATTAGACTTTAAATGGCGAAGAATGCTACAAACAATTTGACGGACACTCGTAACATCGCTTCACTAGATACTGTACTTCCCAGAACGGTGTTCGATTCTAATGTAAACAGTAAAACCGTTAAAAAGGGTCTTTTTCATGCATGTTGCATACCTTGAGGTGCGTGATTTGTCCTACAGCTACTAAAAACCCCTAAATGTATGCATGTAGTGTGTTACATGCCTTTCTTTTTGAGATTTTGATTGATATCCATCGTGAAGGTTAAACATCAAAATAGTGTCCCTTATCTCTGCATTTATTTTGCAGCATTTATTATCAGCAATTATTGAACCATTGCCACATAATCCAAAGGCCAGTAGAAGATCTCGAAACACGTTAAATTAACCATTTCTCCGTTACGGCTTGCAAGACGGCATGCTGGCGCTTGTCAACTTTAGCCAACTTAGATTATCAGCTGGAAACCTTTGTTCGACAGCTTTCACTTTGGCAAGCCAGGTAAACAAGATTAGTCGCACTTCGCACCGGACACATGCACTATCTTCAACCGCATTTGCTTTGATGTCACATACGCACCGTGCGGTGCGGGTGAACTGGAAGTGAACCGGCACTGCGAAGTCCCCTGCCCCTGAGTACCGAGTTTTGCAGATGCAAATATTCAATTAAGTTATAATTAACTGCACACGCGCGTGTGAAGGTTTTGTGTAGTGGGCTGCAATAAGAGGCTGCCGTGTGCGATGCACTCAAGCACCGGCGGGAGCCCGTCGGGTCCGAGATGCCACGTATCTCTCCTGCTGACAGTTGATGGATTGATTGTTAATGCAAAAGGGTGGTATGATGGGCTTTGTTTGTCCTTGCCTTCTCCGGGGTGTCGTCGGGAGGATTAATTATAGATTGTCCGCCCGCCCCAAACAACAAACCCCCAACAACCCCTAGAAAGCGGGGGGGGGGGGCTTTGTGTTTTGCAGTGCCGTGAGGACCACACAACCACAACCCAGGTGCATTCGCAAAACTTGAACGCTCGAGTATCGGTTGTGCAGTGCAGTGCGCAGTGAAGGATATTTTAATAACCCTTGCACGAAATCGTAATGGTGGCTGCGATGTTCCACAGTTCGAAAGGTTCGAATAACGCCTGCGGTTAGAGCGGAAGCGTGGAATGGGTTCTGAGCTCATATTACAACCGTGGTTCAACGTGATGCGTGTGCACAAATGCGTGGTTGTGGCCTGGGGGTTAGTGAAACATTTTCCCGGTCAGCCGTAATGTGGTCCCGGACGGAGATAAATGATGACCACTAAGGGGTAGTGCCACCCTTTAAATGGCTGCAGCTCGTTTATGTTTCGGTACCATTCAATGCACTAATTTTGGCCCACGGAGCATCGGTTTACACCCCCCTTCCGTACCCGAGAGCGACGCACACGGAACGCATGAAGGGAAAAGTTTCCACCGGGGTATAAGTTTTGCGGTTAATTAATTTCGTTTTCGATCGGCAGAGTTGGGGGAAAAAGCAGAGTGTACGTTCTTTTCCCAAAAGTTCCTTGTTCGTTTATCGCACAAATCCCCCGCTCGTCGTTCGGCCTGTAGCGAACGCATCGCCGACTGGTGTCTGCCTTCCCGCTGGAGGGCACTTCTCTTCATCGTACTATTTAAATAGTACGGTACTACCCGAGCACTTCGAACCAATCCACTTTGGGGCAATGGTTCGATTCATGGTTGAACTTCAACCCCGGACCCGGGATACAGCAGTGTGTCCGAAAATAAGAAAGCCCCAAATGAAAGAGCGAACGAACAAGAATTGATGGCAATAAAACCCCAACCCTGGTGTCGGAACGAGTCGGAACCGACTGCACGGCACGGAAAGCCTCCCACAAACAACATAAAGTAAGCACATCTTTCGCCTTGCTGCTAATTTAAGTAATTGATTTTGGGCTTTTTCTCATACCATCGCAAATTTTTCCATTTTTCCAGCTGTAGAGCAAATAGAAAAAAGAAAGAAAGAAAGAAAAGAAAACCGAGCGGAAGGGATTTACTTTTACCCGAACGCTGTGTTGCATTGATCAGTGTGTAGCTTGGGAAATTCCGGGAAGCTGGCTGAGAAGTGCGGCAAACAACACGAGGAAGGTGTAACGTGCGCTTTCCCACCGCCATTTCAGTTCGGGCTTAAGTTTGTCGATAAGTTGTGCAGGGCAGGAGGCGATAGGAAACGGCCAGCACTGGGTACCTTTATCAGCATACCAAACTCGTTGTGTCTACGTGTGTGTGTGTGTGTGTATGGGTGTTTGGTAACGTTTTGCCGCTTCACGAATCTTACGCATCGTGGAAAACTGCTCGAGGGGTAATGAAGTGGTAACGAAAGTTTACTGCCAGTAAAAGTTTTGCTGCCAGCATTCTTGTCGGAAGGATTAAGCTTCCTCCGGTCCGCTGTGGTGGGAGTGAGTTGACTGGTGCGGCCACTTTAAGATTGGCCGGGTTGAGATAGGTTTTGCTGTATATTTCGTCTGCAGTGTGTGGGTGCGTGTGTGTGTTTGGATGCTAAATTTAGCTAAAATATGTTTAAGGCTTAAATTAATTAGCAGATACTATGAAAGAGATGAGTACGAAAGATGACAGCCAGAAGATGGACAGTGCATTCAAAGCAACATAGACAAAGTTTATGCACAGAAAGTTGTAGAACATTCACAAAAGTCAAAATCAATAAAAACAATTTAATAATTGATCGTTTCAGTGCGTTCTAATTTAATAGCTGTTTAAGCACTTTAAACACTCGACGTGAAAAAAATAACAAATAAAAGAATCATTTTATAGCATTAAATGTATTCCGTCTACATACACTTTTATTTTTGTGTAATTATAGATTGAACCAAATTTGTCCAAAAACCGCCGAAAGATATGCAATATTTAAACACTAACTTTCCCGTTGGTCGAGAAAAATTTCTTCGAAAACTACCAGTTTCGGAATGTATAGTACCAGGAGAGCATCCACAGAAGAGGTAGCACCTGGTAATTTTGCTCGAAAACCAGGCGAAATTTTGCGCCGAAAGGTATGCAATGTTTAAACACTAACTTTGTAATAAACTTGTACAACGTAGCACGCTGCATGCAACAAACTTGTACAACTTGTATTTGTACTTGTACGCTGCATGCAAGTTTGTTGCATCCAAGTTCTTGCATGCAAGTTCATTGCATGCAAGTTTGTTGTATGCAGTGTTGCTCAACATACGAAGTTGCGCGCCATCTTGCTCGGCTGATACCAGGTGTCACCTCTTAAAACATGCTCTCCTGGTATCGGAAATCTGAAAACAGCTGGTTTGTATGGAAAGTTAATGTTTAAAAATTGCATACCTTTCGGTGGTTTTCGACCAAAATTGCTGTACAAGGTGCTACCTCTTCCGTGGATGCTCTCCTGGTACTATACAATCGGAAATCATGGTGCAATTTCGTTCATACTTTAAAGTCACAAAGTCGATATTTTTTCTAAATATTTTTTTTGCAATAAATTAAATTCACAAAAATCGCACAATCGGCACAAATTTTTTGGGGCCACCAACACGACGAGGCCCAAGGCGACCACCTACTCCGCCTACCGTTTGATCCGCCGCTGCACTGAGCACACTAAAGCTGATGGTTCTGAACGTACTCTTTAGCTTAATTTCATTAGAGAGAGAAAAAAAAGAACGAAAACAATACACGAAATGTGCAGAATGTAAGAACATAATCCGATAAATCTTACAGCTGCGCATTTGCTATCAAGCGCCACTACCAAACGAAGGTTTGGCGCTGTATCGCTGAGACAGTTCTTGTTACTGTTATCGATTTTTCCCCTCTATCCTCCGGCCCTGTACTGGTTCCCTTCATACCCATTGCAAAACATGCAGGTGCAGAAGTTTTCTCTTTCAATGCAACACCTCAACCCGCATGGCATCAAATCCCGATGGCCCGAGATACGGTTGTTGCAGTGTCGAAACGGCGCCCTGGTTTCGTTTTCTTCGTTATTGTTCAATGACGTTCCCCAGCGAGTCAGCCCCATCGTTCCAACGCAGCATCATCACACTGGCAGTAGTTTTCCACTTACGGCCGAGCTTCAACGTTCCGGCCAGAATGCTTCTACAAGTGCTATATGTTTGTGTGTGTACGTGTGTGCTGCTTCAATAGTGAAAAGCTATTGACATCATAGTTAACGGGTAAGACGAATGGAACGTTACATTGCGACTCCCTTTTTTACACTCACGCTCCCTCCTTTCTTATCATTCATTGGGAGCAAAAACATGATGACGTTCTAGTGCTAACGAGCTGGAGCGGAACCGGGGGAAGGAAACGGGCGGAAAGTGCAAAGTAAAACAAAGAAATGTACCAGAGGGTGGTAGTCCTGAGTGCTGCATTGCCCTCCCTCACCATCTACGGTACCGCATGAAGCCGCCAGAAAAGTGGAATGTTATTCTCAATCGCTGCCATAGACGAGTCCTTTTACGAATGGTCCTTTCCCTTTTCGGCATCCGGAGCGCGGGTATGCATTTGGAAAAGAGAGTGGACTGTGAAAACACGGAAGAACTAGAAACGCCAAAGTAAATCGGTAAAGAAAAAAGATCCTGCTGCCCGTTGAAAAATACTCAGCATTGAGGATGCTTTTAATGTGATAACGTTCTTCCAATGCACGCAGAACGCTTTTACTGCGCCATCCCTTGTTCCCTTCGGATGAGGGAACTTTTGTTCGGTGCTTTTTCACTCATTCTTTAAGAGGGAACGGGAAGGTTGGTAGAAAATGGAGGCCAGAACTTTGCCGATTGTGTGTCCCGTCGGGAGGAGCTCGTGCAAAACCATTGTGTTACAGCCAGCGCTGCATTCAAGTGTTTACTACCGACCGGGAGGGCAAGGTTCTCCGGGCGGCCATGATGCAGTGTGGCTGTACTGTTGTACAGCAAATGGCTAAAAGAAAGTTTTAAGGCCACGCTTGATAAAGCGGATGAAAACAATGCACAGTGGGCCTGTATGGGACAAAACATGGTTGAATTGGTTTTTTTGTCGAATGAAGTCGTACAGCAGTCGCGCTATACAGCAGCCTAAAAGTATACAATGCATATACAGCAAGGGATACCTTTTCATAGTCTTCGGGTCGAAACGTTCGTCGCGTCGGGACGAAAAAGTCGACACATTTTGCCTCGCGTAGTCAAGGTTATTCAATGGCCATGACAAATTGCATAATTTTGGGCAACGAGAAAATTATGAAACTTTTTTCTTAACTACATTTCCCATACAGTAGTCACCGTTTTTAAAGTTACACCTTTTCTAAACACAACATAACCCATATACTTCGCTAAAAAATGTTTACACTTACCAAAACATGACCATTCCACACCCATTGTGGCTGGTGGTGCACAAATATGTTTATTGGAGCAAAAACTTTGTAAAGAAAAAAGCAAACTTGATGGAATGGAATCGTTCACTATGCTACTATGCAGCTCGATGCAGTGTTGCCCGCTGCTAAAATATGTTCACCCGCACTTACACAAACATCTCGCGTGCTATTTGCATGAATGTGTGTGAGTGGGGGTGTTTGTGCGCGTGTATGCGACGAGTACCATTAAGATTTGCGCTGAAGATTCGAGTTGAATTGTGTTTGGATTTGCGTTCTGACACTCAAATCCACGGAACGATTTTGCGTTGAAAGACGGTGACGAACGATTTCTCCACTGTGCTGCAGCGTGTGACTTTGCGCGATGGTTACATTTCATTTCAGAAACAGCAAAGTAAACCATCGGATGTGATGTGATTTCAACGTACGTTTACACACACACACAAACACACTACAATGAAAGTGGTAAAGTTCATTTTTTCGGCGCAAAGCACTAAATAAACAGTTTGAGATTAACAAAACAATGTGATGAACTATTTGAAATGTATGTTTTTCAACATATTTTTGTTCCAAAAGCAGTGCCATTTGTTTGTCAACACTGAAGCTTTTCATTTAATGCCATAAATGCCAAATAATACAATTAAATGCATCAAATACTGTACATCAACACTCAAACGGGTTTCCAATATTTCTGGAAGGAAATAGGAACTTTCAGTATGTGGAATAAAAGGCGTTTCAACAGAACCAGTGAATTTTTCCCGATACTTAATGGATTTCAGTGGCTTTCCAGTTATTACCGCTACCTGGAACATGCATACGTTTGCATATCGGATTGCAAACATTAAACAAATTAATTATGCTGCTAGGATGAATAACAGCATTAAATATTAAGCTTTCTATGTGTGTTACAAGTTTTCTAATGATTTTGCATACAACAAAGCATTTCGTTGTGTTTGATGCGAATATTTTACACGATGAAACAGTCAATAATTATATGGTATGAGGTGGTTCCTTTTTTTTAATGCGTGAGGCAAAAGTGCATAATGGCTGTATGGAGAGGCAATTTCATGGTATCATCAATCATTATTACCACCATTGTTATTCAAAACAACAACGATTGCAATAGAACCATGCTAGTGTTATTTGATTTAGATGATTTGATAAATGAATAAAATGTGGTGACGGACCTTTGCCACATTTATTTTTTGTCAAATTAAACGTTTATTGAATCAATGACTTGAAAATCATCCTTTTATACACTTTTACGCATCAAAGCAAGCTGCGAAACAAAGCATGTCATTTTTTAATGGAAGTGCACAAAAACAATGGAAAACGGTCTACTGGGAAAGCGAAACTCGCGATGCAAAATAAAACGAATAATAAAACCATCTCACCAATTATGTTTACGCTTCAAAGCCAATTAAAGTTCGCATTGCTTGAGCTTAGTTCAGCACATTTTTCATAACATTCAAACCAATATCGAACACTTCAAAGCTTTCACTAGCCTACGTGCCTTCCATGTGCGTAATGTTGCATAAATGAAAATGTTAATCAAACTCCCATCAAACCTCGCTCGCTTTTGCTTTTGTGCTTCTTCTAAATTCCCGATCGATCCCCAATCCCACACGGTGGCTCGCCGCAGTATTTCAATTTCGAACAAGCGCAAGCCAAAAGCATCCAAGACTTTCGCATAGTTCACATAGCCAATCAAAAGAAACGACACAAGCAGCAGGAACATGTTGCTGCATGGCATCAGAAGATTTCGTCCCCTCGTCTCCCATACCCATGGCCATGAAGGGGGGCCCATTCGCTGAGCAGCAGTAAGCAGTACGCTTTCATACATGAAACGGACCGAATGCGTGTGCGTGCGTAGCGAGGTTTGCTTTTGAAGTTGCAAAACTCAAGAATGTACGCCTGTCAACCAAGGATGGAGACGAAAAACTTTGGGAACTTTTACCAACATTCAATTACGGGGTGTGTAGATTTTGCGAGAGTTAAAAAGAAAGCAGTAAACGCTGGTGGATTGTGGCAACATAGAAAAAAGGTACTAACAGGAATGTTTAATTTAGTATCGAGCAAAATTGTCAGTATCAAAAGCGTATACGCAGGTTGCAATGATGACATCAATTCAAAAAATAATACAAAAATGATGAATAACCGTATAAAACATTGTATACAGCCGGGGCACAATTAACACGCCGTAAGTTATGCAATTTGCACAACAAAACAGTCAGTTAAACCTATTTGTCGTTGATTTATCTCATATTGCGTTTTAACTTACATTAGTAATGGTTAGTAAAAATGCGTTTAACACCTTTCCAGCATATTTATTTGGAAAACAAAAAGGAAAACGTAAAGTAAAATTAAGCTCACATCTAAACAAAGCTGCCTTAATAAAAAAGGATCGTCTCAAAAGACTCAAAGTGTTCCTCGAGCGATCAAAGAATATTAATTATAAATTTAACTCAAAACAATACCAACCAACACGCACTGCTGCAGAAGAAAAAAGTAGTCTTTAAAAGTTATCAAAGCACACTATCGAGGTCATTGCAGCCAAGCATCGCACAATAAACCCGCTCGGCTGATATCCAACGAAACGAAAGCCGGTGCAAAAACACAAATCCACTTCATAAAACCCAATCCAATCCTAGTCGCAACGACAAAGTCACATCCATCATGCACACATCTAGGTGTTGCCTTCCACCCAATAAGCTGAAGGACGCGAGACGCTTGCAATAAAACGGGGAATAATTTTAAACGCGGCACATAACTCCGTCTGCGCGGCGTTCGCAATTCGAGCCACGGATTGTGATGGGTGTGCAACTGTTTTGAGAAGCCGCCATCGCCATTAAAGAAAGCAGAGCCCCCCATGACACACATGTGCTATATGCATGTGCTACAGACTTAAAATGGTACCATTCTAAAATCGGTGATAGCCGTACGTGCTCTCCAATGCTCCGTTTGGTGCTTTATTTGGGTTATCTCGGGAGTGGTATTTTTCGGACCTATTTTTCCCCCGTATTGCCTTACTTCTTGTAAAATGTGTGTGTGTGTGTGTTTTTTTTGGACCGAGTGCGAATGTATGTTGTTGTGCCGGTTTAATGATTCTATTTTAATTGATTTCTGTATCACGATGGTTAGTCGGGAAGGGGCTGAATAGCGTGCAGCGGACGAGAACGAGTTACGTCAAGGAGTGCGTTTTTCATTGTCATCAGCGATGGAGGAGCGGGATGTTTTCCCACCGATAGGATGGGAAGTGGGGTAAAGAGTGAATCAATTCCTAGAAACGATCGAGCTCCGACGATCACAATGACGTGCCCCGGTTGGGACGCGAGGTCAGACGGTATATTCTACCTTCAAGAACCGCTTCCATTCCGATACCCTCAAAACCCCTCGAATACCATCCCTATTGGACGGTATCAGCAGATCGGACATAAAAATGCCGGTAGTCGGGGTCACGTAGCGTCGGTAGCGGTGGTGCGGCTTACGATTTGTCATAAATCTTCGAAACCATGCGGTCCGCCGTCTTCGTAAGATGTCGTCTCGTATGCTGCGGGTGCTTCGTACCGTTCGCTGGTGTGTGCATTTTTCGGCAGCACTACGCCATTAATCCTCAAAGTTTGGGACCGGTTCGCGCGTAGATCGGTGTCATCGGTTCGATCTACACGTACTTTACGCCAAGCAAGAACCAACAAGAAGTCCGAATGCAAGGAAGATTTCACGAACAAGAGCAGCACACGAG
Organism: Anopheles moucheti; assembly: GCF_943734755.1. Classification (NCBI taxonomy): domain Eukaryota; kingdom Metazoa; phylum Arthropoda; class Insecta; order Diptera; family Culicidae; genus Anopheles; species Anopheles moucheti. Next base: position 46,186,646 of record NC_069140.1, read on the forward strand.
GAAGATGACTAGTGGCGTTGTGTTGTTTTCTAAAGCGAATAAGTAAAGCAGAGAATAAATAAATGAGACACACTGTGTGAGCCAACTTCATAGCGCTGTGTTACCTTCGAGAACACATCTTCACCGTCGCCGTCTTTAATATATGTGACGAAAACAATTAACAAAACACCGAAACCAAAACAAAAACACAACAAACAAGAAGCAAAGGAAAGAGGAAACGGTTCCGAATGTTTGGCCGATTTATTTTTGGGTGGGTGTGAAACCATTTTTTCGCTACAAATATGTAGAGTATTTAATTGTGCCGCGTTGCGTGCCGGTTTTATGTTCTCCACCGTTTCATGTCTCTCGCTTTGACTCGCTCTTTATCTTTCATCTGTATCAGTGTTGCTCTTATTTGTGGGTTTTTTTTGTCGTGAATTTAATATCGTTTTTCTCTACTTTTATTTGTTTACCCCACTGGTTGCGCTTCATTTAAAAAAGAACCGACGGGACAGATACAATCAAGACGAATGCGTATTCGTATTGTTTGGCTGAATTATTGGGTGTGTTATTACGATACTCGTTTCCACTCCTCGGAAGGTTAGATGGCATTTTTGTTGCCTTTTGCGTTGTTTTCTTCATCACTTATTTCTAGATGTATCCAAACAAAAGTCGAACGTTCCGCACCGCCGCTTGTTGACAGATGCGATTGCACCGCGTAGGTTCAAATACATGTGTTTTGTTGCGTAATTCGTTCCTGTGCGTGCTTGACCCAGTGTGAAAAGTGAAGCAACTTTATTCCAGTGTGAACAATATTGTTTGAAAATAATTGAAAATGATTTAAGGTGTTCAAAACCAAATTGGAATTATCATAAAAAATTCATTTATTTAGGAGAGAATTATACTCAGGATTTTCAATATAGAAAAAAATGCATTACCACACAATTTGTGATAATATGTAATGGATTATCTGGTAATGATGTCCAGTAAACAAACAAAGGGATAAGCTACAGCCCAAAGGATTCACTCATTCCCATGCGAAAAAATCGAATAAGCTAAAGGGAGGTTTTCTTAAAATTCCTCCGAAAAAACCCTTGAAATTCTCGAATTGAACTTTGTCGTAGGAATTTAATTTTATTTAGTTGTTATTTTAAGAATTTAATATCTGTTTTATAAGCTGGGAACTCAAACTAAATAAGAGATTTTTTCCAAACATTAACGACTGCCATTTTGAAAATAAATTGAATAATACGAATCCATTTACAACTCCAATTAAATGTTTTTGTTAATTTGTTTTTAAAGTTATTAGATTATTATTTGTTTTGCCCAAATGCCAAATGCATACAACTTAAAAACCTTTCTGTTTACCAATGATGTCTCTGCTATAGTTTTATAGTTTATGAAAATGTATGTACAGTTAGCTTAACTTTTCTTGTCATAAATTTCAAAGATTCAATCTTTGCAAACGTGTGTGGGTATGGGGAGTGTAACTGTAAAGTGTATTGGGTCCTCCCTTAATGGGAATTAATTATTTCGTACAGTAAGAACACGCTTTGTCACAAGGTCAAGCAAAGACAAGTTCAATATGTTAATCAATTCCCTGAAAGCGACTCAAATTCGATAAAACAATTGTTAAACATTAGAATTGTTTGCATTAATGGGACCCAAAAAAAAACTCAATCTAGCTCATTGTTGCAAGAAACCAATCTCATTCCTAGTACATTGTACTATTTTTTCCATTATGGAAAATTAGTTTTCTTTCTTTTTCATTTCACAAAATTTTCCCACCACCACCGAATCTCAGCCCTGCCTCACTACCCCTCTACACTCGCACATTTGATTCCACGGAAGTCGTGGAACAGCATCCAAAGAGACTTCCATCAAAAGCAACACTCGATCCACCTTTTATGCCTCAACAAGTTCGCCCTTCTGGTGCCTCTGGAGCCCGCCCTGCCCTTCAATGACCAACACCCACACGGTGGTACGGTACTGTACACTGTTTCGATAAAATAAATAAAACATTCCCATTGCGCATCGCTTCACATCGCCCAGCAGCAGCAGCGTTCTGAAGACATTTTCCCTTAGTTGCGCTACAAAGTATGGCAAACTTTGTTCAAGTTGGGTGTGTGTGTTTTTTTTTCGCTCGCAACTGAGACTAAATTTCCTTACGCAAGTGAGTGGAACAGGAACAGGAAGTTAGCGTCGTACTGTTTTTTTTTCTTCTCTCCTCCGTTTCAAACAAGTAAAGCGAACAGATACAAAACAAAGCGAATGCAAAGCTACAGCCAGAAACGAAGTAAAAATAAAAACACCCGAAATCGACCCAGCTCGTCATTCATTCCGTTGTAGCGGGAAGCACGAGCGTACGGAAACTTTTCGCCTGTGCGTTTCGCTTCTTTTATTCGGTCTTTTTGGCTTTACAAACGCTTTCCCTACGCTGCAAAAACGAGCGCGTTAGTTTCGCGTCCCTTTCCCGGTGGTACCACGGCAGAGGAGCGTGATTGTGGCGTCACCGAAAAGGCAGCCTACAAACAAACACAACACAACCGGGGTAAATGGTTCGCAATGATAGAACTTTCAAATGAGTTTTTCGTCCCCGAATTGATCCACGAGTGAAGGGAGCGAAAGGGAAAATAGAGGACGAGCGGGACAAAAGTTGAGCTGTGTCGGTTGATGGATTTCCACATCCAGCGCACCTTCAAGGCTGCCCAATTTGACTTTTGGCAACTTCATCGTAGCGTGAAGCAATGTTTCAAAGAGTAAAATTAAATTGACTACTCTCAGGACCATTTGTTCCGTGTGCTCTGGTAACGCTTCTCGGTTTTACGTTCTTTGTTAAGATGCCGGTTACGGAGGCACAAACCAAATCAAAACGCTTCAAGGCAGAGCTGAGTTGCAAACCAGCAAACAAAGAAGAAACCACACGAGGTGTTGGTTTGGGTGGTTTCGCTTATCTCAACTAATTCGTAGTTGATGGATTAGCCAAAAACAGTTTCGTGTGTGCTACAGAATTCCTACCCATCGCAAACTCTGTTTTTACGGCCTATTGCTCACCCATTCTAAGCGCCATAAACGAATAAACCCCATTGCAACCCCGACCGGTCTCAGCGTCGCTATGGTGTACCAATAAGCCACTCCAGCCCACGCTATCACGCGTGGACAAACGAACAAATTACCTTCAATTGCCCAGCGTCGTTTATCATTGTGGATATTATTCGCAAAGGTAAGCGTCAGATACATCGCCACTGTGATAGTGATCGTGACGGTGTGAAGATCGCGTCCATCCTCCAGATGGATACGAAACCGAAGCAACCACCGGCTGCACCGCGTTGGTATAATCCACAGCTGCTGCACCTGAAGGTGACACTGTTTCTCGTGTTCGGTGCAACAAGCGCCCTAACGCCGTATCTGACGATCCACATGCAAAGTATCGGGTTGACTGTCGAGGAGGTCGCCTCGGTGTACTTGACGCTGCTGTTCACGTCCTGCCTCAGTCCGCCACTGACTGGATTCTTGATTGATCGCTTTGGCCGCTACAAACCGGTGCTGCTGACCAGCATCGTGCTGAATGCCGTATCACATCACTCGATACACTTCATTCCGGCACGGACCGTCACCTTTACGCATCGCAGTGTGAATGGATCGCTCGGTGATGATGGTGTTTCGCTCGTTCTGCAGGTATTTGGACATCATCAAACAATTGACTCTGAGTTCGATAAGAAATGTTTACCCTGTTTTTTCAGGGAGTCGCTTGTCCAAATCAAAAATACCTCAACGTCTCCTGCATCTCCAATAAAAGCGCATCCTATCCAGCTTATTTAGCAAGCGAGGGCACTAGCTGCGGTAACTACTCCATCCCCGAGTGTGCCTTACAAGATCTTTCTTCCGGGGCGCTACTGTTGCTGGAGCAGATCCCCACCGCAACAACGGAGTACGATGAAACGTTCTGGACGTATCTGGCTGTGCGGTTTGTGGCGGCTTCCATGCTCGCATCCACCCTCACCATCACCGATCCGATCGCGCTGGACATGGTGGAACAGCACGGTGGTGACTTTGGACGCGAGAAACTCTTCTCTAGCGTTGGCATGGCCATCTTCACACCGCTCACCGGGCTCATGATCGATGCCTGCTCGAGCGGTTCCGGCCCTAGCGAAACCGTGTACACACCTGCGTTCTACACGTACGATCTACTGCTGCTCGGGTCACTCGTTTCCGTGTGGCGTATGCCGATCGGGCGTAAAGCACCGTCGGAGAGCGTGATGAAGGATACCGGGCGCATCTTGCGGCTACCACCCGTACTGGCCTTTCTGGCCTTTCTCTTCCTGCTCGGCAACTTCTGGGGCTTTATCGAAAGCTATCTGTTTGTGATTATGAAAGCGATGGGTTCGCCGAACTACCTGCTTGGGCTGACGTACACCGTCGGCACGGTTGCCAGCATACCGATGATGTACCTGCTGGAGCACATCACCAGACGAGTCGGACACGTGAACCTGCTCGTGGTTGCGTTCTTTGCCCACGCGTTGCGCATCCTGGGCTACTCGTGGATAACGAACCCGTTCTGGTGCTTCCCGATCGAGCTGAACGAAGCGATCTCGTGCTACTTCATGTGGGTCGTCGCGTCCACGTACTGTGCGGTGCTAGCACCCAGCAGCTTGGTAGCTACGTTGATCGGCATTGCCGGCATGGTACACTTCTGTCTCGGCAAGGGAGTCGGCTCGTTTGCGGGCGGATTTCTTATCGCGCGGGTTGGCCTAACGCTGGCGTTTCGCTACGTGGGTTATGTGGCGGTGGGCTGTGGCGTATTGTACAAGCTGGTCCACCTGCTCTGGCTGCATAAATATGATGGACGGTCAGAGACTGACCCGGACGCGAGACGCGCTGTAGAGGAGTTGGTTATGCGTAGGACATCGATCGTACCGAAGGTGGATCAGTTCGGCAGCGTCGTATCATTCGGTGGACTCGCACGGAGAAAACCGGAATCCGCACCGGGAACGGCGGACGAGCAGGTTCCACTTGAAAAAGGATAAATACCGCCATAAATTCGATTCTCACAGCTTGGTACGTGATCGTTTTCCTTTCGTACCCAAACACCACAAGTTACGACCGTTACATTCAATTGCACCGGAAAAAAGGGGATATCTTGGAGGTTATGGCACGTACTGATCTGCAATAAAAGAACCCTCCTACACCTCCATTGGAGGAACTGAAAAATGTTCATTCAATAACTTTCCGAATTTGAGACCCGTTGGGAACTAATATCCCGTGCAGATAATTCATAACCCCAAAACTTGTACCACCTCGAATCGATTGCCTTTTTGCACGAGGGCAAAAGATAATACGGTTAACGATCCAGCAGTAGAAGCAAAAAAATATATAACCCCTCGCCCAGAAAAAAAGAATTCGGCCTCCAATCAAGTTCTTTTCCGAAAACTTCACCATCAGATACTTTAAACTTTAATGAAACGATCCACCGAAAATGCTGAACCCACTTCCTGCTTGTCCTACCGCCCTGGCAGGAGACGCCCTCAGATCGAGCGCCTTTTAGCGGTACCGCACCGGAGTCACCGGCGCACCGAACCGATAGCGAATCGAAACGACCGCAGACCACATGCTGATTTTCGTTATTAATAAAGTTTCGAATCGTTATTCTTTACCCGCACGCGTACGCTCGTCATACGGCGGGGACCGTCCTAACGAGTCTCGTCTAGTTTATGCCGGTGGCAGGAGTTTTTTCTTGAAAGTTTAGCCCAACGATTCCGATGCTGCTCTCGACACTGGGCGGGATACGGTGGTCGACCGGGTGTGGGACGCATGGAGCGAGGAATAAGGATGCGTTTTGTCGGTCACAGTCACACAAAAAGCTGGCGCACACACCACCAACCGGGTGCACAGAAGTTTGCGACGAACGTTCGCTTCCCCTCCACGGCACACCTGACTCGCTTCCCGGGAATGCAAATGTGGCCCGCACATTCGGAGTGCTGCATTGCTTATTGGAGCGTGGATTGTCAACCGGGCGAGCGGGATTTTTCAGTGATTCACCTTCTTTTTTTCCCGTTGCTTTTCCGTCCCTCAAAATACTAATGAAATCCCAACCGCTTTGCTCTTTCAATAATGTATTCTACCATGCGTCCACAAACTTTGTCTGCCAGCAGGGAACTGGAACTTGGAATTCAACGTTCGTTTCAGGTCCATACATTTGGGCAATGTACGGCAATGCACGACACGGGCGGAACAGCTTCCCGGTGACGCAAATGCATCAAATCACAGTTTGGAAGTGTTTGCTACATTGCATGCGAAAATTAATTAGTTTTCTTATTGAAGCTGATGTTCTACTGTTAGGCTACCAAGGATAGGAGGTTGCCTTTTAATTTTACACTATGTTTTATATTCTTCTTACCAATGCATAAAGGTTATCTAATGCTTGGTTTTGGGTATATCGAAGCGATATATTCAACCTAGCGAGAGATGTAAACAAAACTGAGACATTTAAAAACAACGATGCCTACGATTCTCCCGAAGAAAGTAGTGTTCCGTTTACTCCCGCATATCCCAGATAACTAGTTTTTCGTCTAATTCCTAAATTAAAGGCATCTGCAAAAGCTTAGCAGCAAAGCAGCTAATTTAGCAAAAGCTGGACATTTTAATAAATGTGAAAGATATTTAAATAAGAGTATTTGGAGTATGTAATTGCTTTCCCTAGGAAATGAATGTCCGCAATTGGTTCGGATCGCAAAGGTGATTTGGTTCTCTGAAAGGAAAACTAGAACAAATTTTAATACGACTCATTAAATAATTGACAGGAAATGCCAATATCTCGAAAACTTCAATGTAATGTTTGTTCAGAGATGATCTAACGTCTAGACTGGATCAAAGCACTACGGCTGGAATGATCGAAGTTTCGTCTAAACGTTGAAGAAGCATTTGATCGTCGTGTTTTGTGATTAGAAACTTTCCACCATCGATCCTGCATCAATTTTACTCACGGAGTGAAATGAAATGAATTCGACGCAGAAGCTTGAAAGAGGCTGTATGAGATCTTCGATGGGCACCTGCAGGTCGTTTTTCAACAAGACGGAGCGCCTTGAAGAACCTCTAAAAGGTCGCAAGAGTAGCTGAAGGATAACATAGCTTATGTGCCAAAGATGTTTGGTCTTAGATAGTCTTAGATTCATACCTTCAGAGAGTAAGCTCCCGATTCAGCTCACGCCTAAAGATAGTAATCGATCGCCTGGCAAAAGTGGGCACGTTGAAATATGTAAAGTAGAGTGATGGTATAAACGTATCCATGAAATGGTTGTGATAGTGTGCAGCATTTAGCATTGTTAATATCACCTTGTATAGACATACACCATCCACTTGACAAACACTTATCTCAGATTGATTAGAAATTAGAACAAAATAGGCTTGAGTGATTGAGTGGTTGACTGATCATATCAAAAAAAGAACGTTAAGTGATCTAGTCTTTAGAACATTTTCTAGTCCAACTTCTCAAAGTTCTGACTGGAAGGCTTCCATGACAACCCATTGTAGGCATGGTACTCTAAAGTCTAAATCAATAATAAAAAATATCAGAATTCATCTGAAATTGGCACTTACTTAACATCTTAATAAGAGGCATTTCGGGTCTACACCTACATATTCGGATGCAAAAAGATGCAAATGATGGAGCAAAAAGCTTAAAATATCGTTGAATTAGAAACAAGTTTTAATTAATGGTACACTGATTCCTTACTATAAAATGCCACTTGATCTAGGCAAAACACGTAAGAGCAAATGAATAATCATTGCCTAAACCTTCCATTATCTATTAATACCTAGCAACCTTGAACCGTGTACTATTTGATCCCATACATAGCTACCCCGGAGCTATAGTTTCAACTAAACAAAGACTCTAATACCACAACCAGTGCAATCGAAACGGGGGCGGCACATAATTACGCGAGCACAAACACTCATCTCCATGGCGGACCGAAGCGCATTAGCGCCGAAATGGCTCACAAAGGCGAAGGCTTAAGTAGGACGATGTTCACCCGCTCGGCTAGTACACACAGCCCACTTTTATGAACCATAATTTGTCCATCAAGCAAGACGTGTGGTGGCGACCGTTTGCTCTACCGCGATGTGTACAGTATGGGTCGGAAGGATGAATGGATAGACGCCACTCCACGGACGCTCCAGCGAACGATCCATTAGCCATCACCATGTCCTATCCTGCGCTGTATGCCAGCGGAAATGGAGGCTTAGGGGCAACGTAAACGGTGGGCGGCGCCGTTCCATCAAATGTCGCTCATTAGCGGCTAAACAACAACAACAAGCTGCTCCACACACTGGCACCAACTTAGCTACCTTACCGAGACGCAGCACCGGTCCGTCCCTGTTGCCGGTTGTTTGGTGCGCGGTCGAAAACACATCATCATTTAATTACTGTCTTACTTATTTCCCTTACAGCGGCGGATCCCAGCGCGGCGGCAAAGCAAGACCTCTCGTGCAGCGAAGATGATGCTTTCACATTTTCTATTTTGCAAACTAACAACTGGAAACCCTTGGTGCCTACGGGTAATAACCTTTGCGTGAATTTTGCGGGCAGCGGGACGCACATGATGCGTTCGTCAATGTTTCAATTCGGCTGAACGTTACGTCAATACAGCGTTTCACATCTAGATAGGCGTCTCCCTCGGTGTCGAACGGTCGGAAGGTAATAAAAATCTTCGGAATTCTTCGAACCGCTCTGCTAATGGTCTCGTAAGCAATTCGAGCAGATTCGTACCGAATGAATCTTTAAGCATCCGATGGAGTGGTGATTCCTGCTGGGACCGGATCGTGGATGTGTGAACCAACCACTCTGGATTCCGGTAATTGAAATTTTGATGGGTGTTTTTAAGTTTTTTCCAACACTGTGCCTGAGGATCATCATCCCAGCGCATCAACGACGCTTGTTTTAGGAAGTTCACAGCGATTGTGTTTGCAAGGTAAAGTTTATTTAGAGTGAATAACGCAGATAAACTTTTCAGCAGTATTAAAAAGTTAAATTGACAATGGCTGTAAAAGTCCAGAGACAAATTCTGCTGGAATATTTAAAATGCAAAAAATATTTATAATATAATAATAACGCCTAAAAGTATGCAAACAAAGTATATTCGATCATTTTTTACTGATTTGATTACCCAAATTGATGTTTGATGGCGGAGATGAAGGAATGATCGTATGTTCCAATGCAGGCAATATCCTTTAAGGAGTGTAGAACAATGAGTGGTCTCGCATTGACGTTTGTTGGCAAACACGGGACTTTATTAAACCATCTGTCAGGTCCCTCATCATCATCATTATGCACCATAGCATATGCTGAATATTGAGCTTTTATTTATTCGATCTTCTACCTTTCAATGCACTAACTTTCTTACGCTCTACCATTAACGCGGTACGATAGGCGCACATTCGAGACGACGCACCGTCTGTTGGGTGGTAAATGTGAAACATAAAACACATCACTAAAAAAATACACGCAACAACAACAAAAAACTGTTCCAAAGAAAAACAAAAGCATACGACCTCATCCAGCATCGCAAACACCCAAACCCAGAATCTTCCAACGAAAACCCTCCGGCATGGAGTTGCCGTATTTTGCGAACGATGATGCGTGAGTGAAAATGGAGTTAAAAGTAAACAAACCATCGAAAAATCGTACACCAGATCGGGTTTTGGGGAGTTTTTTTTCTCTCTCTTTCATCATCACCACCACCACCACCGCTACCATTGCTTTCCATTTTCGATTTTCCACCAATTCCAAGCGGGCTCACGGGTATCGGGAGAGGAAAAGCAATACACACCCGGTACGAAAATAAACAGCGAACACGAGAGCCACAAAACAAACATGGCCTTGCGTGGGGTACGCATTGTGGTGCCGTCGGCGCGTACAGTGCGCGCGGAGTGCCGGCCGTGCTAGGCAAAGCGATGAAACCGTGCATGAATCAAAAGGGTATGCACGACGACATTGGCATCCACATGCCATCCATTTCAGCCATCCGCGCCAGGGGACGGTGGCCGATTGCATCATTGCGATGAGGGATGGCGTGTTGGCGTAATGGCGTCGAGGTTAAGATGAGTTTGCACGCCGCGTAATGTGTAGCGCGTTCGTTTGTTTCAGCGCGTTCAGGGAGGCGTAACGTGTTCCAGCTTTCGTGTTTAAACAACCCGCTTCCAGTAGGTTGTACGCTATGGTGGATTGGAAAGTTGCGCCCCAAAACAAATACTTCTAAATTGTGTGATCAGTACTTGGATGGGGGTTCACCAGCAATACCATCCTTTTTTACAACATTAATTAACGTAATTAATTTAATGATAGTATTCTATCGATTCATAACGCTCCAACGTGGAATGTAGCCTCGCGAATGCGCCTGTAGCTCGTATTGTTCTGATTAAATTCAAAAGTGCTTCCACCAGTTAGTGTCTTCGTCAATCACTCGCTAATTGATTGAACTTGATCGCAGAATCACACCGAATTCTGATTCCGGTCGCGTCCAATCAATCATCGCAGCATCGTTTAGCGGCATTATCTTTCCCGTTCTTCACGGTGTGAAAGCGCACACATACATACACACACACCCACACCCATGACGGTTAGAAAATCAAAACCATAAGCTACTGCACTGCCAATTTCATTAATCCTCCATCACGCGACCGGCCTTCGCCTGGGGTTTTACTTTCCGTTCAACTTATCCGCCCGCGCGCTTCGGCAGCCCAGGAGCGTACGGTCGCCCAGGAGCTCTCGGGCTCAATCAAAATGACTCAATTTTCCAGCTCACTAGTGCAGACCCAACCAAGGTACGAAAAGCGCGAAACGTGGGGATGGCGGGTGGATTCGTTGGAGACCAGAGCTGGCCAAAAAATCAAACGCGTGCAGTACAAACCATACCCGACCCGAGCGACCAGTGGACCATGTGAACAAAAGACTTCCATCCTCGTTCACCCGCCCGGGTAAGCCATTAGCCAGTGCGGTTGGCTGGGAAACGGTGCGAAGGAAAACTTCTGTCCTCCACACTGTAACGGATGGAGGAACCGAACGTGAAAACTCGGCCCCAAATGCTTGGACGACACCCGAATCGAACCATTTTCGGAATTCCGGTCACGTAACAAGCATTTGGGAGCTTGGCGTTTTTATTTTCCACCTCATCCACGGTGCCGCGGCCCACCGCCACCGTCGCTTGTAAGAAAGAATAGACGAAGGAAAAACGCTTGGCACGTGATGCTGGCGAAAGGTAAATGGGAGCCAAGGGAGTAAATAAATAGCTGCCCATTAAGGTTTGAAACTGAAATAAAAATAGGTCGCAACGATGTTGGAGAAGGTTTTTGTTTTCAACGTGTTTCTCCTCCCCCTCACTCTCGCTCTCTCTGTTCCTTTTACAGGAATGGTTGTTTCTGTCCCGCTTTCGGGCGTTGGAACGTTGGTCATGATGTCTTATCATGTGCCATTGCACACGGTTCAGCCCATCGCCGATCATTGATTCGTAACATTTTTATCGATTTGATTCTAGGCAACAGTGGTTTTCTTCTTCTCGCCTGCCACCCCTTGTCCCCCTCACTGCTCCCTCCACCCGCAACACACAAAACTAGGTTGCAGTCGGACGATTTTTCATTCCGCGCAATACCGGGGTCGCGGCATAAAGTAAGGAGCATTACCGCCTCAATAAACACGTCATAATCGTACCATTGTAGCTGACGAATTCAGTTAGGGAGTGAAATAAATTGGTGCCACCATCATAATTGCAACCTTTACCGACCATGTTTTGACGATTGGAATGTAATTGAATAATTTCGCTTGCAGTGCGAATAAATGAAGCCTGTCGGAAATTTTAAATATGCAAAAATGAGCGAGCCCGGGAAGATGATGAAGAGGTTGAAGGCACTTACCGAGTTTACAGCAGCCATCACGAAGAAAGTTTTTCCTGCTCCGGTTTGCGAGCGTCACGTCGATTTACTTCTATCGGTGACAGACTGTTGGTAACTGCTGCAACGAAACAGAAATTAAATCCATTATTGGTGAATAGCAATAGAAAATCATATTTAATGTCTCACTTTATATTTTCAATGCAACAATAGAGTGTTTTTTGGGAGAAAAAAGCGATTAATGGAAACATCTTAATTTTTCCATCCGTCTTTTAATTGTGTCGACAGTTTTAAACACCTGAATGAATGCAATCATTTAAGTATTATGAATTGATTTTTAATTAAAATGTTTAATTAGGTAACTAGTGATTGACAACACCTTATTAAATTATTAAAGGATAAGCACTACTAGGTTTTGCTTAGTTACGCTTTAGCATAAATTTTTAATGCTGTAACAGTAACGATATGATCATTATTTGTAATGCGGATTGCATACTTAGAGGTATTTTACATATATCAACAAAACACCAAAGGATGCAACTTGCAGAACATGATCGATTAATAGGTTTGCAATATGAAAGACTATTTATATGATTTTATCGTTACTCGTTGAATGGATTCGAATTTCCTTTAAACAATTTTAATAATTGCTCTTCGGAAAAGTATTTCAACAAGTTCTCGAAATTTTGCTTTTTTGGGGATGCTTGCCTTATTAACACAATTTCACGTTATTTAAAGTGCCTTAACTGTGATCACACGATGTTGCTCATTATGTTGTACGACCCGAAACGTCATGCCAGACGAGGCACGCAATGAAACACGCAATAAAACCGGCAGATGTAAGCAGTACAGCAGCGTCAAATGATGACACAAGAGACGGGGTTTCTTTTTCCTTCCACTCCCAAACTCATTCCGAATGCACAACACACGGCACACGGGTAAATCCATGATCAACCCGTCACCGTAAGTTTGGCGCTTTACCAACATTGATCATTTGGTGTTTGTTGTCTTTCGTAAGGCAGGGGTTTCGATGCCGTATCTTAAAGCCAAATTTTCCCCTCAAAAAAAAAAAAAAAACCCAGCAACCCTTTTCCTGACTCAACCGTGAAACGTGAATCGTCCGAAAGATTGTCTTCCCGAGGAATGTTTCGTTGATCTTCACCTGCCAGCCGTACCCCGTCACAACGTTTGGTGCGCGCACAAACCGTACGATCATCGTCCTACAAACCGGGAATGGGTCAACCGAATGGTGTCGGTCATCTGCCGAGTGCCAAGAGTCGGTGCTGACTCATGCAGGATGATGCTGCTATCTCGCTCGGTCATCATCGTCGTCGCAATCCGGGCTATTTTAAAGGGATCCACGGTGGTCGGTTTCGGCAACTTGGCAGCCGTCCCATATCCTTGGACAATTCGCAACCACAAAACCAAACGAAGCGAAAGTATCATCCATAACGGCAGCTTTCGTCCAACCGAACCCGTACTGCCATATCAAAACGGTAGATGCAACGTGCCAGCAAAGGACACAATATGCCTTGTATCGAAAATGATGCCCGCGGCCATGGGCGGGTGGACGGGACGTGATACACTCAACACGGCAAGTGACAAATACGGTCCAACCGCAACATGCAGCACCCAGAGAGAGAGAACCTCCCGATACATGACAAACAGCCACAAACAACGGAGACAAATGCAGACAGGGTGGAAACAAAAAAAAACAACAACAACAACATGGCGGAAGCCGTCAGACGGTAAACAAATTTCAGCCGGCGATAAATTGCCAAACCGTCCACCGTTGTTCCACCCACTGGCCCACTCGGATGCACTCGGGGCATGCACATCATCGGTCCGTCAGATCGGACCGGTGCCGGTGCTCGGGTAAGTAACCGCACCCGAAGAGAGCGACCGCTCTGGGACCGCTGCCAAAACAATGCGCGTCCGCCATTTTGCACAGCCGAATGTGTCCTGTGCGTACACTGCTACACTGACGGCGCCTAGCAACGATCCGCAGACGCGGCGAAAAGCCATCTAGCAAAAGATGAACCGGTGATGAACAAAAAAAAAAAAACGCGGACACGAAGGAAAGGAACGAATGCAGCAAACAATTTCTACTCGAATTATTTCGACACAATATCGTCGCCCGACGTCGTTACCCGTGGGAAATGCTCGTGAAAGTGTCTTCTGATTTTTCTTTTTTTGGTATGTGTGCTAAAGTGAGTACAGAAACAGAGGCTGTGTAGTGGAATGGAATGTTTCCGCTGTGCTTCGAAAAAGTGGAAACAAAACAGTGTCAATCGATATTTGGGATGGTATTTTAGTTGCGGTTGAGCTATTGGCAAGTTGACATATTCTGTGGATATTTGTAAGTGCCAAGGTGTTGTAAAAGATTCATAAATTCATACCACTTTAAGAAGTCTAAAGTTTGGAAGCTTCGGGCAACCCGGTGGTGTATTTGGTAGTGGAACTTGTCTTGAATCCGAATCCTTCGTCCAAGAATTGGCTTTCGAAGCTGTTGTGCCGAGTCTAAACGCTTGAAGAGTTCCTCCTTAATTAACCTTGAACTGTACTGTACTTCGATCAATCCTCGTCAGGGCATCAAAAGTGAAACCTTTAGTTCACATTTTCTTCAAATAAATACTCTCTAATTATCGCATTGCAAATAAATGATGTAAAATAATCTAATCTATAAGATCTTCCAACGCCGAACCTCTTCCAAAGAAGATATTTTACCTGTGCTGCGAAATAATCTAATAAAATCGATACAACCTGTTTAACGGCAAGAGCACTACCATCAACAGATCGAAAAACACACACACAGAACTCCAAAGAAAATGCGGCGTAAAGCACGGAAAGAAAATGAATTATTTGCGCTATTTTTGCAGCAGATCATATTAATTAGCCATTAATTAATATGATTCCTCACCCATCACACCGACGCGTTCACCGGCAGCTTGTGCCAAAACGGACCCGCACCTCTCGTTTGGAGGAAAACATGGATTTTCCATCTACGTTTTGAGGCATGATTGAGTGGAGGCAAGTTTTATGGTTAAGACCTGTCCCCCATCTTTACCGATGCCAAGATGCCCACGTCGAAGCGGGCGCCGCTCTGTAAACGGTAGCTCAACAGCGTCGAAGGCTGGTAATTTGGCTGGCGATCGGGTTATTGGGATAGGAAAAAATAATATTCAGCCGCACTTAAACCCCATTCAAAGGGGATGGGATGGGTTTTTGGGTGAAGATAAAAATGTTTTCATTACGGTTAGCGGATATTAATTATTTACCGGCAATGAAGCATCTTAAGCAGCTCCGGGAACGAATTGGAACTCAACGGTGTGCAAGTGTCTTTAGAATAAGGTTAGGTTTTAGCATAAATCAGCATGCCACGCGATCTGCTCTGCTGAAACCGTAACACACGCACCTTTATCCGTGACTATTTTCATCGATACAATTTCGCATTCCATACACGGTGAAATCCGTGCCACTCGACGTGTACGTGTCACCTTGGATAATTTATGTAAATGAATCGATCCAATGTGTACATAACCACACACACAAACATTCGCTCCGCTGTTGTTGGTTCATTTCGTCGCGATCGTACACACGCTAATTGCATACGCTTCTGCTGCTGCCGCTAAATTCTTCTCATGCTGCAAAAGCTAATGTTTTCTTTCCCACCGTCTGGGCCACCGTTGGACGACAGCGGGGGCCGGGAAAAATGTTTATTGATGATGCTCGTGATTTACTGCAAGATTCCTCTTGATTGAGAGACACACCGATCGTGTGTTTGTGGACACGATTGGTGCCAGAACCGCGATTAGTGATGCGTCCGAACAGTGGGCCGATTTGTGTTGTGTTTGTGGATGATTTCGAATCGGGTTTTTTTTTTTGTTCATTTCGGTGTTTTTTTTTGTTGTTGTTTGCTACCGTTCATGCACAGTTGCACAACAAGCAAACCACAATTTTCCAATTCGATGGTGGTAACGAACCGTCAGCGAATGGGATATAATTATCGCCGAATTCTAATTTACGTTCTCGAATAGCCGTATCCCGCATTCGTACCCCGTTTCAACCACTTCGCGTGCATTCCTTGCGCGCGGTTCACTCGCTCACTCTCCGTTGCTCGCTCATCTTCCCCGGTCGCCCAATCCGATTCGTTTGCCCGAGCAAATAAATAAACATATGAACATTTAAATTATTCTCATTCGTCCCTCCCACCGGACCCGTCCGCGTCCGTGTTCTCGATCGAGGTTTCGGATTGCAGTTCTGTACCGATCGCTGGCTACGGCCCAATAGCACACAGCACAAAACAACTGATTCCCGGTTCGAGTACGGGCCGCTTCGGTACTGCACCGGGCTCCATTCCAACCACCCCCTTCCCCCGGGGGGTCCGGGGAAACCTCAACCTCATGGCGTGAAGCATCTGCTTGTTCGAGAATAAATTGCATTTTCTGTGCAACCGTGAATCACCTTCCACATGTCGAAGAAGAGCGGTATAGCATAGGCCACTTTATATGATGTTGTGCTGTTGTGTGTTTGGCCCGGTTAGTCTGTTGCCTATGGTGCGCGTATGGTTTGGATGTATTTTTCCCTCGTGTTTGCTGGGCGTGAAATGTTTAATTGAAGCAGCAATGCAAACCACCGAACTGGGCTGCGGTTGTCCATTGGTGGTTTTGCTGGGTGTATCCAAACCCAACCGGATGGGAAAATGAAAAACATTTTCCTCCATTCGGCATTTGTTACGTGTTAAGCGTTGGAGTTGTAGAACGAAAATCTTTTGAGGATGAGATGGTTTTGCATCGTTTCAGTGTAATCGCTATACAAATTTTAGTTGGAGGCGACTCATAACGTTTCCATGGTAACATTATTTCCAACACCCTTGGATCATTTTTTTAAGTGGAGCGTTTTGATTTCCCAGCTCTTCTTTAAACTGCTATCTTTCAACGTCTTCTATGATTCCCTCGCCAACAATTTATTTTTCCATGCATACTATGATTTTACCAAATGGAAGTTTTTTACACGGATCGACGTCCACAGACGCGCAATTTGTGAATGTTTTTATGTGTTGTCCTTGGGTATTCGCGCGTTTTCTTGCATTTTCAGTCGGATCCTTTACAAGATTTTCAAAAAGATTTTAACTTTGGTCGGTGATACAGAACGGTGAACGGTTTCTTATACGACCTATTCGAGCCGTACCCCCGTACGCAGCACTCACTTCTTCTAAGAGGTCTGAATCTGCCATTTCTGGGTTTCTGTATCTTTATTTACCCGAAGCTGGATAGTCAGTCCTGAGTACGGGTGATTGATCCGGATGGGATTTTTGTCAGGTCCGATCGTGTGAAGATCGCTAGGGTCGCTACCATCAAACCACCGGGCCGCTCCAACGCTTCCAAGTGCCAAGTGAGCGACTCACTATCCTGATGAATACAAATCAAGGAAGACCAGAAATGGTCGTTGAATCCACGAAAATAGCAGCATTATTTTCTAAAACAATACCATGCTTTACAGTAGCTTATAAATATTTTAAAGTTAAAGTTTACTGCTTGATTCGCTGCAATTTTTCATGTTTTATTTTTCACTAAAAGAAATGCGAGATTGTTTCAGGAGTAATTGCTGTTGTTGTGCTATGTTGTTTACTTCTCAGTTTAAATAGAGAAATTTTTATCAAACCAGGTAACCGAGAAGATTTTTAGTAGGGTCAATATTTTTTTCAAATCCTCTGTATTTCAATAACCCATGACACAAGCACAACATCAAGAGATATTGGCCAGCAAATTCTGGGCCTTTTAACTTTATTTACCCGCAACCTGGATAGTTGTTCCTGGGAACAAGGGATTGGTTCGGTTGTAATTTTGTACCGGTCCTGCCTAAAGAAGACTGGCGCCGCTACATCTGATTAAATGGCACCATATGAAATTTAAACATGTGTGTGTCTGTTACTGGAAAGACATGACTCAAATATACTGTCTGTGAGAAAAAAAGTTAGAAAAAAAACATGGGAAATCTGTGGTACCTGAATGTGGATGGCTACTTAACCTTAGATATATCCAATCAGTTGCTTTTATCTGATTGTGAAAGACGTCGACTTTCGACGAAATTATGTGCGATGCCTACGAAAAGCATAAATGCATAGCAAGCAACTGGGGATCTGACGCAAAAATATTAAGAAGTGCTTCATTGTAATTTAGAATACTCATGTTAAAATGATATGTTGCATATGATCCAGATGGGAGCTGCACGCAAACACGACGTGACGTATATTTTTACGATACATTTCATTCGTGATAAAGGACCAAGGTTCGGGACTTATCAACCACTAAGATCAATATATATATATATATATATATATATATATATATATATATATATATATATATATATATATATATATATATATATATATATATATATATATATATATATATATATATCAGACTAAGAGAAGAACGAAGTCATCAAGGCTCAAGGTCTGTTAAAACTAATAACAACAACAAAAGCTCAAAGCGACTTGGAATATGCTTTGCCAAATAGGTTTTTATGAGAGCCAAAGGGGCCTGAGGTGAGAAATTTGATAATTTATTAAACTAAATAAAATAAAATTAACAACATCCTCCAATTGGGAAGAAAACCTCTTTTTAAAACATCTTTGAGTTTGCGTACACAACAAAATTCTGTTGCATAGCCCTGTAACCGGGCCGATTAGCTAGTAATTTATCAAAAAAAAAAGAATGCTTTTGCATTACCGATTGCATACTTTTAGGCAAGTTTCATGTAAATAACATCAATAACAAACTCTCTTCAATTAATCGTCTTAAATGTTGTAAGCACGCTGTTAGTATATAAAAATAACGTTTGGTAACCGGTACTAACCTCACTTCAACTTCATGCCAACAAGTAATAGGTATAAAAAAAGAGAAAAATGTGCACACACACACACACACCCAACTAAACACCGCATTGACAACCTGACAAACTGTTGATTACGGCTGATCCAGGTTTCACACTCCGTACATTAATATTTCGCGCCATGTCGCTTCCTTCCTGCTTGCATAACGCATCACCCTGCATTTGGCGTGCGAATATAAAAACAAACAAAACATCCGCATGAAACATCTCTTAATCATCACCGATGCTACACGGAACATCAAACACCTCGGAGCAACACGACCACAACACAAACAGAAGAAGAAACAAAACCACAACCGTGCAACATGCCAACGATGACACCTTGGGAGGAAAGCTAAAAATAAAACCCCGGTTTCGCAACTTCGCTATTATTATGACACATCTGCGTATTATTACTAGGCCGCCGTGATTAAGTCATCAGCGGGCGGCCAAACTGCAGCGGCCACCGATGATGGGCGATGGCCCGCAAACGAGCACCGAAACAGTTGACAGGAGTGGTTAGTAAACATTTAGTAAACCAAACTATTACGGCTTTGATTTATGTGTCGCGCCAAACCGTACTTCAGCGCAGGCAATACCCGATTGCATTCAGCGCAGAAGTGTGTACTTCACGGCAGAAGCTCACTTTCACGTACAAACAAACGGTACTCCGAGTCGGCTAGCTAGCTGATCGTAGACTTACATTGCACAAGCAGAATGTGTCCTTTTTTATTGCGCATCCCCCCGAAAAAAAAAGGAAATCCTTATTGTGACATTGAATTTCGAACCAAAAATGTGCCAAAAAGGCACCAGCAATAACGTAAAGCCATGCCCATTCATCTACGGACGATTCACCAGGCCCGGGTCACAAGTCGGGGACACAAAACTTGGTGGGGGAGGGGGGTGAAGCAGTGAAAAGTTAAGCACCCTCAAAACCGGTGCTCAATTCAAGCGGAAGCACCTCAAAAGACAAACAATCGAGGGTTGGGAAGGTGGCCCACCCAACGAATCTAATTCACACCAACGCCGGCGAACGGGAGCGGATGTGAATGAGCAAACGGGCGTGCGGGGAGGGGGGGACCACGAATAGATGAATGATGCCGATCCCGAAAGGTCAGTTCTGATCAAACCTCGGTGAGAGCGTAGCCGAGGTTTTGGCAGCAAATGGAGCCGTGCAGCCGGAGAAAGAGGAGAGAATTATGAAAATATAAATATTTGTCTTGAGCTGTAAACCACTTGAAACTGTCTCAAGTCTGCCGTGGCCTGTGTGTGGTTTGTCGGTTGGTGGTGGTGGACACGGGAAAACCTGGTCGCCAACCGGTCTTCTTTAAGGGGGGGGCGTTCCGTGGTGCCCCCTTTCCCACGGATGTCAATGTTTGTGGTGGTCAGATGTCACTAATGTAAGCACACGACCACGGACGAACGATGAACGATTTGGGTGGGTGAATTGATGTAGCTGGGTGGAACCACAAATTGTGGTCATTTAAGAAGCGCTCGAAATCGATTGGGGGAGAGAAATCACATGCGTGCGGTCTTCAGAGGGTAGCATTACGAACCTTGAGAATTATGATGATTACGATTTGTTTACTTCTGCCACTGTATGCCATTTGTCCGGATAACACCAACAGCAATTTAACGGTGATTCCAACGTCTCAACGAATGTGAAAAAACATTAAAAGGTATTTCAGAAAAGGTATTTTACAAAAATAACTTGCATTGCAATTGTATTTATTCAACTACAACCTACGAACAAAGACTTTAAAGAAGACTTCTTCGAATACAGCAGACTACATAACGCTTCCTCCCTTTAAGAACCAAAAAAAAAACTCCATCTTAATTCACCGTTCGCTGCAGCGGCCACTTGAGTTGTGCAGATATAAAATCAGATAACATCCACTCGAACACTCGTGTAAACAGCCAACTTTCCACCATCAGCACCAACGGCACCGACACGCACAAAAAGGCTCAACCGTGGTACATAATTTTCCCATGTTCATGCAACGTCTGCATTACAACTATGCTGCGCTTGTTGTGCTGTTTTATGACGGAGGAACGGGCGAGAAACTTTCGCTCCCAAATCCACCCACCAGCCAAGTACGTGCGGGTACGTGCCCGATTCGGCCAAACCGTATTCGAAAGGGATGTTTTAAACAAAACCAAAACAACAACGAAAAAGTGGACGCACCAAAACAAACACACCGGACCCGGTGGACGGGCGGCAGGTGGGTGGGAATTTCGTTGAACCGATGCGGATGCGGCCAAACAACATAACAAGTGTAAAATGTAGTATATCTGTGCTCACGCCTTTGGTTGAAGCGTAACTGGAGCGTAACGGTTCAAAAATTGGTCGATAGGAAGAAAAAAGCACTTCACGAGGCGGAGGCACCATGAAGTCGCCCACTATCATAGATGAAACTATGTAATGCCCTACGTTTGCAGAAACAACTCCACCAATGGCGCTGGGGATGAGTGGCCATTTTTCTCCCTCGTCCATTGCTTGATTCTTTTTTTTTGCTTTCCCAGCAGACCACAGATAGTATGATATTTTTTCTGCAGAAGAACGTTCCATTACCGATGCGGCAACGGATAGCAACTCAACCGAACGGGGGACTCCGCTCCCGGAAGCATCGAAATTAGGTCACCGAAATCAATAACTCCCGACAAATGATAGCAATAGCTCGGCCCGGAACTAGTGATACGAGCGCTAGGAAGAATCAGCAGTTATCTCCAGATATCGTGCTCGGAAAACTTGGGCCTGTTTCTTCGTGTGCCCGACGGGCCGTTAGGCCGTGATGTAAAACCATGTGCAGCGGAGCGAAAGTTTTGCGGCAAGGGCAAAGGGGAGTGAGGCAGGATTGCTGCCGAAGGCACAGAACCGGAACCCGTCGGTAACTCCATCAAAATAAACTGCATGACTTACTGCTTCCTGTAATGGGAAGAGCGTACATTTCATCAATTTACCGCAGGTTCGTCGGCAAAGCCCAAAGTCGTAGGGTTGCTAGAAAGTTCTTCAATATATTTTTTTTATTATCAGCAGGTTTAATAATTTTCAGTTAAACATATTCCAAAACTTAAGATATTAACTTATTTTTGTTAAGATTTATAGAGATTTTTAACCACTCGGATCACGCATTTGGCTCAGGATGGCTTTGTGACTAAAATTAATTCCAAATTTTCTATGAAAGAGTAAGAATTCGATTCAATTCGCATTAAAAATGTTAAAATTGCAATTGTTTATCCTTAACTCTTTATTACAAAATATTCTTGTAAGTGTACTTATTGACAAGCCATTTATCAATTATTTAGTTATTTACCGAAATTGAGTTCAGCAATGCAATAAACACCAATAAAATCAATTAACTTAAAAAATAACAAAAACAGCTAACTGCAACTTATTCATACACCCAAGATGCTACTCAAAACATATTCCCCAACAAACTGGTATGGTCTGGTACCCTCACATGAACGTCATATTGATGTTGCTGTTGCTGATGTTATCCTTTTCCTCTGCTCCTTAATTATCTCCATGTTCTGCCACAGCTCATACACAATCACACAGTTCTCAGAGAGCGTGTGGGAGCCATCGTTCATACCTAACACCAGTACCGTTCTTTTCCCATTGACCGTATTCAATTGTGTTACGAATAGGAAATGTGGCTGCCAAAATTGCTGAAACCGTTTTCGATGCACAGCCGACAACGTTAAGAGTAAATATTATTTCTGATTTGCTCACTTGAACGTGAACCAGAGTGGCCGATCAAATGCTGGCCGAACCGATGGGTTGCCTTGTGCGGACGGGTGGAGGAAAAAAAATGGATACGATGCGCACGGCCAGCACCGGGAAGGTGGCCATTTTGTGCGCAGACATAATCGTACACATCAATATCGTATTGATTTAATTACTACTATTTGCCGATGTCGATGTTGTGCTGAGGTTGCGTTGCGAAACTGGTCAAACGGTAGCATAAACCGGGGCGCTTTATGTATTTGTATAACTTTTGCTATCGTATCGTAAAAATGCTGTTGGACAAAGCCTCAAATTATTCCCAACTTTTTGTGACGTAAATTCTTCGTAACAAGCCGCCATGTAGCGGGCCCAATGTAATAGATTTAAAATGCTGCCCTTAAAAGCGGTTTGATCGCAACAAACGCAAAATTATAATAATTCTCACAACGAGACTAACCATCCGTGCGATCGTTTCTACGTGCGGAAACTGAATACTCAAGCCCTTGTTTTGTGTTTTAAAACAATTGCTCCGGAATTGTGAGTGTTTTTTTTTCGATCGGTACGTAATGCCCTGTCCAACTGCTGCACAAGGACAACCGAACTACGGAATACGGACAGGCCCAATAACGCTTTGGCATAAACCCGGTGCTGGTACACTCCTACCTGACCGGCATGCGAACAACAATGGCACGACGCGGTACACCCAAAACACCACAAAAACAAAAGCCGCTTAAAACATGGACGGGTTCTGCATTCAAAATTTTCGCTCGGACAAGATTCGTACTTGCTCCGTTGTTTTGTTGTTTTTTTGGTACCTCTTTCGATTAAATTATTTCTAAACGACAATGGTCACCACGCACCGAACGCGTACGCATGGTGTGCGTGCAGCAATTGTACTGAGAGAAAACAAAAGGTCGTGAAACGGGATGAGCAGAAAATGACTGCATCGCGGGGATGGGGTTCACCGGGAAGTCGACACCCCAAAAAAAAGGGCGGGTTTATTAATGCGACAAACGGACAGTGAATAAGGCAGCAGGCGCAATGCTTTAATATTATTATTTCTCTACAGTTAAATGTGTTTTCTTTTGTTTCTGCTGCACGTTTTGCTCGGACTATTGGTTGCAACATTATTAAAGAGGTTGTGAAATTTATTCATGATGTGGAAGAATATTATTGTATTGAAATAGCCTAATTTAGATCCCTGAAAACTTGAAGGGGAGGGAATTGATGACATAACTCAGGTGAGAATAAACAGAATACAAAATGTGTACGGAAAAGAGGCAATATTTTATTAGAAGCTGATCTGATCCTCTTTCATTGCATGTATTGCGTTAGGTAGAATCTTACAACTGTACCAATAAACTAAAAGATAAGAAAGAAACCTTTGCTCTAAATATGTTATGTTTGTGTTAATAACTTTTTGTTTTCTAATTTCAGGTTTTCTCCACCTTTATTAACCCTTAGCTGGATAGTCAGTACTGCGTATGGTATTGGTTCGATTTTGTACCGGTCCTGTCGTGTGAAGCCCCCATAGTTTTGTATTGTTCAAAAATATTGAAAAATAATCGAACTAAACGAATTAAAGCCATGCTTCATTCTATTTGAACGATGATAATTTAACGTATTGATTATTTGTTCGTGTACGAGGAACTTAACTTGCATACAGCGGCGGATCAAACAGTAAGCGGAGTAGGCGGTCGCCTAGGGCCTCGCCGTGTTGGAGGCCCCAAAAAATTTGTGCCAATTGTGCGACTTTTTTAAATTTTACAGCAGAGTTAATTTATTGCAAAAAAAATATTTAAAAACGGAAAAAAATGGTCAAAAATGTCTTCCTTGGTTAAATAAAACATTTGTTTCCATGTGATAAATTAAATGCAGAGAAGAATATCGACTTTGTGACTTTAAAGCATAAACGAAATTGCACCAGGATTTCCGAATGAATAGTACCAGGAGAGCATCCACGGAAGAGGTAGCACCTAGTACAGCAATTTTGCTCGAAAACCGCCGAAAAGTATGCAATATTTAAACACTAACTTTCCCGTTGGTGGAGAAAAATTTCTTCGAAAACTACCAGTTTCCGAGTGTGTAGTATCAGGAGAGCATCCACGGAAGAGGTAGCACCTGGTATTTTTGCCCGCCTAAAGGTATGCAATGTTTATACACTAACTTTGCAACCAACTTGCAATGCAATGCGCCGTAAGGTATGCAATGTTTATACACTAACCTTGCAACCAACTTGCATACACCAGCCGAGGAAGATGGCGCGCAAGATGGCGCCCAACTTCGTACTTGCATGCAACAAACTTGCATGCAAACTTGCATGCAAGTTCTTGCATGCAATTTCTTTCATGAAAACTTGCATGCAAGATTGCATGCAAGTTTGTATACAAGTTTGCATGCAAGTTTGCATGCAAGAACTTGCATACAAGTTGCATGCAAACTTGCATACAAGAACTTGCATGCAAACTTGCATACAAGTTTGCATGCAAATTTGCATGCAAATTTGCATGCAACAAACTTGCATGCAAACTTGTATGCAAGAAATTTGCATGCAATCTTGCATGCAATCTTGCATGCAAGAAACTTGCATGCAAACTTGCATGCAAGTTTTCATGCAAGAAATTGCATGCAAGAACTTGCATGCAAGTTTGCATGCAAGTTTGTTGCATGCAAGTACGAAGTTGGGCGCCATCTTGTGCGCCATCTTCCTCGGCTGGTACAACTTGCATTGCAAGTTGGTTGCAAGGTTAGTGTATAAACATTGCATACCTTCCGGCGCATTGCATTGCAAGTTGGTTGCAAAGTTAGTGTATAAACATTGCATACCTTTCGGCGCAGTACCAGGTGCTACCTCTTCCGTGGATGCTCTCCTGGTACTATACATTCGGAAACTGGTAGTTTTCGAAGAAATTTTTCTCCTCCAACGGGAAAGTTAGTGTTTTAATATTGCATACTTTTCGGCGATTTTCGAGCAAAATTGCTGTACTAGGTGCTACCTCTTCCGTGGATGCTTTTCTGGTATCGGCAATCTGAAAACAGCAGGTTTTGTATGGAATTTCGTACCAGCCGACGGGAAGTTTGAGCGAGATGAAAGATGCTTTCCGTTTCATCCATATTCCTTACACTAGCGATCGCTCTCACGGGTTTGATAGTATGCAATGCAATAGTGATGGGCAAATTTATTCCACGCAGATTTATTTTTATGTACGTAAATCGTACAAAATGTGATCCAAGTAGTGGCGTTATGGTTCTCCTTAGCGCATACAATCGTTTATATATAGACTAGCTTACTAGGCCGGTTTATAGTGCTACGCAACAGAACTCTGAGGTGTACCCAAGGGAGCTTTCTTTCCGAGACTTTGCTGGTGTTGTTAAATCATGTTTGAAGTACACCTCCGAACACCGATAATGCCGTAGCAAAATTATGGGTCCCCCTTTAAAAATTCCGCTCTGGGCCTCCAAGGGGATTGATCGTCCACTGCTTGCATACGTCAAAGAGCACCGTTACTTCGATTGAACCAAGCACGTTTACGATCGACCAATGAGATCGACCACGACAAAAAGATGACAAAACCCTGACAAAATGCTGACAACATTTTTCACCGCTTGCTATTAAGGCGTTATGTTAATATTATTTTTTATCGGAAAATTGTATTTTATTTTGCATTTAAAGTACATAAGCTTGATTTTTGAATGAACTAAAACTTATATTTTATCATTACTTCTGAAATCTCCTAATATTTACACAAAAAAAAACAAAATCAATCATTTGTTTTGGTAACAACTGTTGAAAGCTGCTTCTATCATGTGGATATTCTTGTCAATTTACTTTGTCAATGAGTACAATTGTGTGCGCGGCAACGGTATAGTGGTTTTTCGCAGTTGACAAGTTGATTTTGTCACTTGACAAATTTGCCAGCATTTTGTCAACTCTCGTGGCCCTTCACCTATTGATTTCGATTTTGACATTCGAACTTCACCATATGCTTTGGGGAGCACTGTCCTATTGTCAGTAACGCTTTGTCGCTCACCGCAAAACGGACAGCGCTTCAATGTGAGCAGAACCAACAGAAATCACCATGGGAGATAGGACGGAATGGTGGTGTGTTGGAGGGAGGAAATGTTCATCCGGATACTTTTCTAGCTGTTCATTTGAATGGTAAAACAATTGCATTCAACCGTCTGCCCTTAACGACCGTTCCCATGAGGATCTGGATCTCCTATGGCACCATGCAACTATGCAGCACTGCACCGACCGTTCGTTATCTGCAAGGCCCCAACTGCAACGCGGGGATGGATGAGAAGATGCCTGCAGCCTTCAGTTGAATGTGTATTCTTCCGTCCTGTCACACCCTCCCCGTGTACACGCCGCTAGCCCCAGAACTCACACACATAGCCACATTCTGTTGCAAAACAAAGCTAATTATACAATTTTATAACCGCCACCGCGAGTGAATATTTAATCTCTTCGCCCCTGTGAACCTCTCGTAGGACACACCGCACTGAGAAATTCTGCCACACTGAATACAGCCACCGCGTTGTCGTCAAAGACCCACGGGTGCGACTAACGCTCTCACTTACTCGTCCGTTCCGTGTGCTTCACACGGAAGAAAGTCATACCGCCACCGCGAGCGTCGAGCGTCGGGATAGGTTTTGTTCTATTCCTTCGCCAGAAATGGCTGCATGTGGCCAGATTGTGCATTGTTATCAAACGAAACCCGTTCTTCCGGGTGGGAGACAGTATCAAAAAAAGAAAGGAAAGAAATTAGAAGCATGGATAAGCCATCACCCCGGTGACCCATCCCCAGCGCGAGAAGATTGCTTTTTCGTATTTTAATTTTTGAATAACACGCCTTCATTATTCACTTTTCTTATCTCTGTACCGTTTTCAGTTTCTTTTCCCTTAAGGTTTTTTTTTCGACGCGGGTTGCGAGTAAATTAAAAAATGAACAAAACATTCTCCTTCCAGGCCGGAAGACACACTCCGAGACTGAAACACCAGGCGTCTCCATGGGATTTTAATGCGATGGGGTTTTTTTTTCGTGTTGCTTTGCCTCGCTGTTTAAATTTCACTCGCACCCTGCAAGCATGCAGAACATTTTCCTGCGCAATGTGTAATGAAAATGCCCAACATCTAATTAAAATTCGTCCTCCACACACACACACACACTCTTAGAGGAGTGCAAGACGTTCAGGTTGCACACACGGGCTAAAGGTGAGCAATTCGGGCAAATTAGTAAAACAAGAAGTGTGCGTGTGCACTTTCCGTCGGCCGTTCGCAAGACGTGTTGCACGGTGTTTGGTTGGGGTTTTGCCCGTCTGCTAGGTGACAAATGTAGGGAATGCGTACAACGCGTACTATGCACCGCAGAATGCTGCATCGCCGGTGCAGCGCCTGTGAGCACCGAGAAGCGCAAAAAGGTTGTTGAAGCCAATTCGTGTGCACGTTTTCTCGTTACTTTTCTTTTCTTTTCTTTTTAATTTGCGTGCCCATCTTTGTCATGGTACTGTATGCTCGTTAGGCGTAAATAAAGCGTCTGGGATGCGTTTGATTCGTTCGGTGGTGGGTTATTATGCTGCTGGCTGGCTGTAGAATGCGGAAGAAATGCAACCGACCGTGCAGAGACAGTGATGAATCTGGTCATCAGCGTTTCCAACGTACGGATAGAGTGTTACAGCGCAGAACAATGTTTCCATACGACATGTCTCGTGAAAAATAGTGCTTGGCTTTGGTTATAATTACAAAAACATTTCATTTCAAGTATGGTTCAAACAGCAGGAAATTACTTGCGAAGTTAATGTATGGAACGTGAATAAAAATCTACTGCTAAAACACTTGTTAAACATTGTCTTCAAACAAATTTTCCTTTAAACAAATCATATAATAATATAACTTCGAAGGTGAAGGTGAAGGTTTTCGAAGGTGACATGCCGAAAGTTTAGCAAACAAGCGATCAATAGAAGAATCTTTTGAACCCTATAATTTTTATTTCAAAACGCGTTGTTTTTTCTTTTACTGAATGGTTTTTCTTTATAATCGCAGACTCAGCCTTCTTCTGTTCCTGTGTTTGTAAAGAACTTCTATCGTACTTTTGCTCTAGCAAAGCCAAGATGAGACTGCTTAACCAACTTTGTACTCATGGTTTCAAACTCATGGTTTGCGATGAAATATAAATTCGTACCATAGCTGCATCGTGTTGTTATCTTCTCTACAATAAGCTGGTTCCATTTGTTTCGATCATGATTTTACTCATTTCTCCCAAATGCTGGGTGTTTGCTTTAATCCGCAAAAGTAAATGTTGAAATGTGTGAGTAAAGCTACCATTTCGAGGCTTAGGATTGCATTAACGATGATGGAAAAGTGTAGCATGCAGAGTGACACGTAAATCTCAGGATGAAAAAAGTAAAAAGGAACGTTATTTCTTGACAAAGTATCTAATGGAAGTGGGATAATTATTTATTTGGGAGACTTATATTCAACAACGTTCATGCTAAGTACTGAATTCGATGTTAAGTTAAAAGTAACGCAGATCTCAAACGTAAATGGGAACGTATTAATGTATTATATTACAAGAGAAATTAGGCAAAATAAGGGTCAGACGTAATAAGAATTTCAAACGGCTAATATTATAGCTTCCAAGTGTCGCGTACAGTTTCTTTTAAATGTACATAATTTTAAATGAAATTACACAAAGCTCGATGTGAAGAAAATCGATCAGTTATTTATGAAACGGAATGGAACAAAGATACAGATGTTATGAGCTCGTTTTTCCATTCCTCTAAAGCAATCAAACACAGCGAGAAAGGCTTGGTGTCTTAGACCAGCAGAACAGTCTGTAGGTGGAAGGGTTTCGCTGAAGCTTCAAATGCCGTACCGTTTGATTAAATGAAGCTGTTATCTGTCTAGTGCAGCTCTTTTTTCTGCCAAACCGTCGCTCAATGAAAACACAAACGCCAGGCAGACCGGCTGATCCATTGGCCACCCAGGCTACCCGCACGACCCGTGGGCGATGTTGCTTGTTGAGAAATTTAATTTAATTATTTTCCCCATCAACACCACGCTTGCCGGCGGGCCAGTGCACACTCACACCACAGCACGGGGCCGGAGCACCTGTCAGTTCATCTGGTTCGCCCTAAACAGCAAGATTTCCACGTACCGTCAGCCCACCACATTCCCCCAGCTGTCTTGGCCAGATAAAACGCAGGTGAACGGTGTTCCACCGAATTGATAACCGAAACCACCGCCTACCGACACTCGGACCTGAACGGTACGGCACCATTGCCGGAGGGGCGAGACGAAACGGACTGCTCAACCCTTGTTTGCGCGCCACGTTCGTGTTCATGTTTCGCCCGGCCAACGCAAATGCTGCGTCCCGGGGACTTTCCAACAAAAGGCACGAAGACACGAAGCCTTTTGTTTTCCCAATGTTCGCCTCATTTGGTCCTTCGAACCGGATCCATCCATCCTCCGGGCCCGCTCCTCTACCGCTTTCGGTGTTGGCCTCAAGTGCTATTTAACCTTCTCGTAGCTCATCTTTCTCGCACCCGTACCGGAGCGAAAGCGAGGGAAGCTATCCTCGAGAAACAATTCAACCAACTGCTACATGAGCGCCCTCAGACTACAACTCACTCGCAGTCGGTGTCTGGAAAGCGAGAAACGACAACAGCGCTCCGGCAGCGAGAAACAACACACGCAGTTTTAATTATGAGTAGCAGAAAGTGCATGAAGCCACACTTACAAATGCGAAAGGGGTGTACAGTTTGCCCGGCGGTATTACAACTGTTGTTTACTGAGTCTCTCTGTGTGTGTGTTGTTTATTAATCAAATAGTTCCGTGAGTGTTGTCTCGGGGTGCAAAAGACATAGATGGTAAGTAATCAAAACGAAGGAGCAGACTGGAGGAGTTCTTGTTAGTTTAAAATATAACAGCAATTAAAATTAAATCGCAATGATGCCAAGTTTAAAGCAGCGCAGTGAGAACAGACAACAGTTTTGTTTTTTGGCTCTAAAAACTATATCGATGTTGACCTTTTCTGGCTAAGAATTGAGTATAAACGACTTCTAAACCCTTTTCTTCTTGTGACTGTTTTGTAACCCACATTGGAATGAATTGAAACGTTATTAATCTGTTCTAATCATCAAGTTATCTGATTAGAAACGTTTCTACACGTTCAGAATAATGTGGAAATCAGCTTGGTCAGTTTCGTTGAGCTACTCTGATCCACACACTACATTCAACTTTTTCGTTGGGATTTGAACTCTACCTCTTTTCATAACGCTGCTCAACTTTACAACAATCTCAAGATCTCCTATCTCTTGTAGAATCTCTAATAGAGATCATCTCCTCTATATCTGAATCCTTTTTAAAAGTATGTTGCTGCTTCCTTGAAGATAAACCGATGATCTACAGCTGAGATCATTACTTGCTGCTGAGTTCATTCACATCTGACCCTAGCTATTATCACACTTTGGACTTTAAAAGCTCTTGAAGGTTCTACCTCAGACAACAGCTTTTTCCATGCACAGGTTGATGTGCTCACACTCAGTCAGGACTGATCAATCATTGTTAAAAATATTAGCATCAATGTCAATGTTGTTCGTAACCAATAAACCAATACACTTCTATCTTAGGGAACTACGATTATCTTTTAGGATATTAATGCTAAGAGACGTTCAACAGTTTGTTTGTTAACTTATCCTGCGTTACAACCACTTTGCGGTTTTTTTGCCCAACCGTGACCCAATATCGCAGCCTATCAGGAAGACCCATCAACGTTACCATTTTATCACAACTTCAGCTTTTAAGCTGCTCCAGCTGTTCTTGTGAATAACAAATATAAACTTTACGAGCTGTATAGTTCGATATCATTCTGGATGATCGGACCAGTCCTCCGGAGGCTAGCGAGTTTATTTCTTTGTGCGATAAGAGACGTAAAGCGATAGATTTTATACTTATACTCAATCAATCTGTAATATGCCCCGTGGTCTGATTCAAGGCAACGCAATTTTTAATATTAGGTACGCACCCAACTCGTTCTAAAATTCCATAACCAATTTGCGTAATAACTTCACGAAAGTTAGCAAAACAAATTAAATACGATCCCACATTTCTAAAACATTCCTTCGAATTTGCACAGTGCCGTGTCCCGACACTCGAATGTGCGGTACCGGCCCACTTGCACCATCATAATCATTAGTTTGTTCTATCGAATTTCCTCCTAATCGAATGATCAAACGAATCGCCTGCACCACGAATGTTACAGTTCGGTTCATCCATTCAGCGCCCGGTCGCCAGGATTTCGAGCGGTAAAACTTTCACCCCCAAAAGTATGCCAGACACGGATCCGTCCCGGTGATGGGACCCACCCCTGCGGTGCCTGCCCATGCTTGCCTCATTATCCTTTGATCTCTCGCAGCCGGTGATGGCTACCGATGGATTGTTAGCATCAAGTCTTCATCAATCCCAACATCCATCCCGCAGTGCCCGGTAACGACGCTGGTGGTAAACTTTTTCTAGCCTAGCCAAGCAAAACGCCACCCAAAGCTCGGTCGGTGAAGTATGAAAAATTCTAAACAAGTAAAGAGAAGCACACACACAACAAAAAAAAGCAAGCTCCATCCAACAGGCACGCAAAATTATGTTACTGGCCGCTTCGCACAGCAGTTGCTCGCTGACATAGTCCCGCACTTAAAAACTTTTAATTGGTAAGCTGATGGACGGACACGTGGACTAAGCAGATAGAAATAGGCGAAGGGAGAGAAGCAACAACAAAAAAAAGAGTAAAGAACTCTACCAGAGCTGGAACGCGGCCCTGAGTTGTGGGGTAGGAAGAAGTTTTCCCGCTTGTCAGCAGTCTGCCAACTGCCGCTGATTGGCATCCAAGCGTGCCGGCGCGAATGTCGTTGAATGTGGAGATTGCGTTGTGATGTCTGAAGACTTTGTTCTACAAAGTAATTAACAGCGAACGCGCTTTTGTCCACTCCCTAATCAAAAAGCCGGGAGGACACATTCGCTGTTGGAGTCCGGTACGGAGGAGGTGTAAAACAACACGCGGTGGGTTATAAAATGGTTTTGATTTTCTTTTTCACCTTCCTTGGAATCGTTCGCAGTCTCCCGTTTTACTGCCATCATTCTTCATCCCCCTCACACTGGTGGGGACGGTCATAAAACCTCGCTCGGTTTCCGTTTAATGGGAAGTCCGTGCTATCGTAAAATCGTGAACATCCCGTAAGCTATCAGCTGTACCTCGGCTGGTTAGGTTGATACCGAGACAAATAGCATTTAATCGACCCCAATCAATTTAGCAAAACGTCCGCTAAACCAATGGTGGACATTGCTTCTTTTCCCCATCCACAGTGCTTCGCCTGTTGTCGTCGTTGTGTAATGGGGTCACCCTCGAAGGGTGTGATGCTTATATATTCATTGTCCACCCCAATACGGATGTTTCTATTTGCACACGGATACTCTCGGACAGAAGATTAGGAGCAGATTAATGCCGCTAAGGAGCGCTGTAACACACGCAAACACGTGTCACGCACACACAAACACTCACGCGCGGACAAATACGGTGACAAGTAAAAGCTCGAAATTATTTGCATAATGGGAACGCCACCGCTGGCAATCGTGTAGGATTATTCTTTTTTGTTCGGGGTGGGAAGACAAAAAAACTAAAAATAAAAGAAAAATTGAACTAGCCCGGACCAATACGATCGAAATGTATTACCACCAAGGGGGGAGGAAAAAATCTGATCCTACCCTCACGCACCAAGACGGAACTGTACGTGACTATGAATAAGTAAGTAGTGGTGCTGAAGCGAACTCCGAAAAAAAAAACAGAATCCTGCCCATGACTTCCCATCCATCAGGCTGCGGCGAATAGACGACGTTGAACTTCCGTTCACCGATGCCCGATCGTCTTTCAAGAAAATCGTCCTAGACTGTGGTACCGCTGCCGAACGAATTGTTAAAGCCGACCGTTTGCTACAGTTTTCGCAGCAGATGAATTGTCGTTTCTCTCATTTTCCAGTCCCAATGTGTCTGTGTATGTGAGTGTGCGTAAGTTGCAGGAAATAAATCATGCTCCCTACGCGCGTATGTGTGCGCGTGCTGATTGTAAAACTTCAGCGTCATGTACGCTTCGATTCACGTCCAACCGGAAGGCGCTCCGATTGATTTCACCTTCCACCGGTGCAAAATCCATGGCAATCGAAGATTGGCAATCTGACACTCGGCCGGCAAGCAACGAGGCAAACATGGCGAATGCACACTGGGGGGTGCTGGCGAAGCTAGCAGAATATCACTGCTCAGAATTTCGAAGCCAAACACCACCAAAACTCCATGTTTGTTTCCCCTGCCGGAGACACGGATTTGTCTCCGGAGGTGAGAAGGAAAGAAATCAAAATCAAGGAACCGTGAGGCGGACGCCGGAAACGTCGAAAAGAAAAAAGCAATTTATTCGATATTCATTATCGTTTCTATTCAAGAGTAAAATTGAAGAATCACCTTCACTTTCCTACCGGGATTTCGATTTTCTATATATATTTATTTGTGTTCCTTCCATTGCTTGCTTCATCCCACTCGCGGGCCAGGTAGCGCAGGTGGTGTGAATGACTTGTTTTTTTTGCCACCAACCGTTGCTTCCCATTGCTGGAAGGTGAAAAACTAATCGGAATCGGTGGGTACGGAGCGAATGGGAGCAGGAGAAGTATACCGAATGAATCGGAATATCTGAGTCCACTGGGCAAGCAACGGCACGGTCCTGACGGGCATGTGTGAAGCCTGCAAGTGGGCTGTCGGTCGGTTATTTTTGGCCATTCGAAGGAAAACTCTTAAATGCTTGCCAGCTTCCCAAAAGCTTCACGGTGGCAGTTAGCAGGCAAAAAGAAATCTCGAAGAACATCCCCTTCGCTTCGCATATGGGAAGGAAACACGCCCACAAGGGTGGTAACAGGTGGGCACGATGACGATGATTGAAGGCAACCGGAAACGTACAAATGAAGAACCTTTTTCGGCACGGCCCTTATCCGTTTTCCACACCCCCGTCACGACCGGCATCGGTTCGGTATAGTCAACCATCTATACATCCCCCCTGGGGGGAAAAAGCATGGAATCGAATCTTTTTCTCTCAGCCATCATGCACAGTCGAGTCGGCCCCACCACCATATTGATTGCTGTGCGCACCGGAACACGATTGAGTGGCAGGTGGTAAAGGATTTCGAGGGAAACCGATCAACGACGGGTCGGACGGAATGGTCGGATTTGCTCCGATGGCAAAAACAATGTGCCAAAAAGTGGAAACCTTCGATTCGTTTTATTCCCCCCCCCCCCCCCCCCCCCGTTCCCTCAAGTCCTTCCTCACTGGGCACACCACCATTGATTGCGGGGAAAGGAAGAGCAGTGGAGTAGTGGTGGGTTTTGGTTGAATTTTCAATTTATTCGATCGCTTCACCTCACCCAATCCGGACGCGACGTAAACTATCCCGGAGGCGGAGATGAGTTGACAATTCTGCCATTGTAACACAGCAGAGCAGCGAAACAGGAAAAAGAACAAACAAGGTGTCGACACTACCCGAAGCGTTCTTTGATGCCTGATCCTAATAAAAATCTGCCGCCCGAAGGTGTTGTAGGAAATTTCGCACGGTTCAATTTTCTTTCTTGACACGTTCGCCAAGCGACAATCATCCCCCTTTCTTTCGTATCACTCATACCGTTCTCACTGAGCTTCCGATTTAAACTAGAAGCGGGGACATTTGGGATAAAGTATGGAAAATTTCTGTCCACCTAATGAACCCCATTCGTTACTAGCGAAGGTAGTATCTATGCACAACCACTTAGAATTTCGTGTACCGTTCAATGAGTTATTCAAAATACTTTTACGCGGATAATTTTGCGTCAAATGTAAAGCGTGGCGCCGCATTATGAAACTAGCAAATCATCCACCCACGTACACACGCCTTTCAGTGAACACGTAAAGTACGTTGGCCCAGTGCCCGCATTAGTGCACTGAACTGAACCGTTCCGAATGTTTGTTTTGGGAAACATTCAATGTTGTTTTGTTACCAGGCAAGGTAGACTGTATTGTGTCACGTTCGACGATGGCGTAAAGTAGGAAGAGCTCTTCAAACACACACCTAGGTGGTGTGTTAATTTATTACTGTAACAACCAGAGCGAGCCAAAATACAAAATAAATTCGTGCTATCAAATCAAAGGTTTTTAGTTTTTAAGCGTTGAACCACTGGGCGTCTCCATGGCCGGGCGTCTCCATGACCGGGCGTCTCCATAACCGGGCGTCTCCATTGAAAGGAAAAATTAATATATTCTCCTAGCATTTAAATTGCTTCCAACACCTTCCCGCAGCCATTCGTTAGGATATTAACAAGTTTTAAAAATACTCCTTTCTGACCTTCATAGTTTCTGTTGTGTGACGATGGAAACAAACGGACGAATTCGTTCCAAAACAAACCGAACAAAAAACGCACACACACAAACATTCTTCCCTATGGTGCGCCACAACGCTCTGACCCATTCCATTAATTTTGCTAATGTTTTGAAGTGGCCCCGTACAAGAACGCCGAACCATTCCACCCATTCCATCATCAACAATCTCTTCCCGACCGCGACAAAACACACGGACGAGACGTAGATTAATACGATAAATTTGCGACGGACGAAATGGAGTCCAAAATAGTTCCTAATCCTCTCACCTGCTCACCCTGACTGGGGGGGGAGTGGGGGGAGGGGGCTGGAGGTTGTTTTCGTTCTCCGTTCTGCCGCGTGCGATGGATCTCGATCCCGACCGTAAGACAAGCTCCAACAGCAGATGCCATAAGACTGAATCAGTTCAACCACCCATACCACACCGCCACGGCTGGTAAGACTCCGATCCGAGCTTCTAATGTGATTTCGCTCAAATGACTCGTTTCGGACGGTTTTTCACGAGAACGAATCGCGATCAACACACCTGCCGGTGTCAGTTCGTGCTCGTTTGGCGACGCTTTCACGGTGGTGCACCGGACCGGGGTCTTTCGGTCACCCGTGGATGGATGGATGGATGGGGCGAACAGGCGCACGGTGCGATGAATCGTTCCGATTTTCCACGCTGATGATGAAAACTAGCGCACTGAGTGTGTGGAACGCACCCAACGAACGAACAGACGATGGCGAAACTAAGCCTGCTTCACAGTGAAAGGTTTTTGTCTCGCACGGAACGGTGCGCGTTTGTTCCCTTCCATCGTTGAAAGGAGCGTCCTAAGCGTCCTATCTCTGTACAACCAATCTCGTAAATGTCGTACCCCCCCCAGCACCCAGCCTTTTGGAACGCGAACAACGAAGCAACAAAAACACAGCCACGAAAAAAAAAACTAGAACCATCAACGGACTAAACGAACCTAAAGAAAAATCCAAATGAAGAGTAACATCAAGCCGGTGCCAGCGAAAGAAGTGGCACCTTCATGCTCTCTCTTCATGGCAAAGGCGTAATTTAATGATAAAAATTTAATTATGTTACATTTTAGTTGAATTCCACCGACGGTGGCATTTTCGTTGTTTCATTCCACCATTCCCATCCTGTTGCATGCTTTCGTTTCATTTTTGTTTCCATTGCAGCAGTGGAAGTTCTTTGAACTGAACATTTCAGCTGCCAGCACCGACCTTTAGCGTCGCCAGTGCTTGGCTGCATTCTGTCCATGGTGGAAAATAAAGAACGGCCCCGAAACGTCCAGCAAAGTCAAGTTGGCACTACACATTGCGTAGCGTTCGCTTCGACTCTTGTCGCTTGGAGTGTAGCCACCATGGTGCATGGTTTGGACATTTTCCCCCTCCAAAAAGGGACGCTCCGTCAACCGGCCTCAAAACGAGTGAGCCAGGGAGTGATCCGTTTGGTCATTTTCATTTCTTCATTTTCACATTCACATCGGGCGGGTGCCGTTGATGTGCCGCTGCTGTGTGAACGTGTTTGGTGAGCCCGGTCGAGCACTTACTTTCACAACTCCCGCTGTGGGTTGCTGTGAAGGTTGCCGCACACAGGGGTCCGCGTCTGTCCGAGGTGAAGTTTGCGAACGGTGGGAGGGGGGGTAAATAAGTTTCGTGCTTTTAGGCAGAACAGTAGCGACACAACGAAACGAAAACAAAATCTTCTTAAGTGGACCTTTTCTTTGTAATCGTCTGGCTTAGGGCGGTCCGGTGCAGGGACCGACAGGTTTTTACGCTGTACAAGAAGTCAGGAGGAGTCAACTTTTGCACCAGCGAGTGCTGCTTCGTTAGGTTATCTTGTAGTCTTGTCCGGTGTTTTCATCATTGGCTAAAAGGAGCAGCATTTATGTTGTTTTTTCTTCTTCTCTTTTTATGCTATCAAAAGCTTTGTTGCTTTTTATTCGCGTTTGTACCTCTTAGGATGGTTTGTTTTGCTTTTAATTACTTCTTTTCAGGTTTTTTTTAATTTCTTGTAAAAATTTTGTTTGCCTGCTTTCGTTTAGCGCTAAATTTGCTCGAACCGTACATTAAAGCTGATGTACTGTTAATGAAACTAATGAAGTGCTCCAAAATATGTTCAAGTATTGTTTTATGTTATAACAACTTACATAATATTAATATGTGTAAGTGTAATGAATAAAAAATGTTATAAAATACCGATATTTGATTACAAAAAACAAACAAACAAAGACCACTCCACCATAAAATAAGTTGGTGCATCAACAATCTGCCCGGTCCACCGTTTACATTATCGTTTGCTGTCGATAAAATTCGCCTCAGCAACTTATCGTCGGTTCGACGGAGCGTGGAAGCGTAAAAACAACTGCAGTTGCGAAAGTAACATAGAAAAATTGTCCAGATGTTTCCAGAAGCGAACCAATTCTAAGAACAATATCAGCTGGACACTTCATCTGCGCTAAGCACACACACCCCGAGAACGTTGCAACATTAATATAGTCGTAAAAAGAGCCATAAAACTGTCGGAAAAATTCGACACATGCGTTTGTGTGTGTGAATAAAATTTTGCACACCACCAACATTGTTGCAACCGTCATACAAACAAGCGTCCACCAGTTGAGGAACTTCGGTCAACTTCGTGCAAACTAAACTCCTCCGAAAAAGAAAGTTCAAAAGCAACTCTGTACAGCGTGCACAAGACGAGGGGGAACGTCTAATTTCTTCCAAAGCCCAACATGGCCGATGAAAGTTTGTCTTAATAGTTTACGATCATTGCCCGCTGCCCGGAACTGCCCGTTCCGATTGGCGCCAAAAGGCACGGCCAATGCGGGAAGTTTTAGCAACTCCGGTGCAAAAGACGCTGGCGCCCTTGGGTGGGATTTGTTTATGCTGTTTTACGATCAAAGTGGCGCAGATGCATCGTGGCGCTGTCCGAACAGTTTGGATGGGTTGGGTGTATGTGTGTGTGTGTGTGTGTGTGTGTGTGTGTGTGTGTGTGTGTGTGTGTCAAGTTGGCCATCCAAGAAATCCATTACTACCCTCCGGAATCGATGTCATCCCCATTGCTTCAAAAGGAAAACACCAAGCTATGTCCCCATCCAGGGAAAACGGCAGAGGACGAATGAGGACTTAGCGACGGGCAAAAGGGAGAATTTTCGCTAACGAAGGTAGCATAAAAGTGCTCCCACCTAAAACCATCTCTGCTTCCGTTTTAATTTCCACCTAACGAACATGGTTTCACTTTGCTTCCTCCTTGGACGGTTGTCAGGGTTTTTCGTCCATTCGTCCGCTGGGGGGAACCGGACGGAAAAGTTTCCGTTTTGGGGTTTACTTCCTATCTACAACCCTGCAGTCCTTCACAAGCCACTAATTAGGAAATCTAACGTCTAAACAACCCATCCACCGTACCGAGCCGTACTCACACACTTGACTGCCTCTTGACAGTTGGCGAACGGTGCTGGCTTTCGGTCCGGTAAGGTGACACGTTCTGCTACGGTCTGTCGGTATGGCTCTCCCTTCCCAGAATGCTTGTCAAACGATAGCACAACGAGACTGCTTTCGTATGCCACGCGCAAAGGACAACGGACTTTGCAAACGGACGAAGGCCAGGAGTTTTTTGAAAATGGTAAACAATTTGCAAAGTTTCAAGCTATCCTAGACAGGACCTTCGGGCCGACCGAATGTGTTACACTATTAGTTTCCTTCAACGGGCTCGGACCGGGTGATGGGGTGGTAGTTAATAACATGAAACGCAAAAAAAAAACGTTAAAAGAGATACTTTTCAAGTAGCTCAATATTTGCATGTTTGACATCAAGATGGCAACATCGTTTCGGTTCAAATTACATAACTTTTCGATAAGATCATTAGATGATCAGTCTTGACGCTACACTGCGTTCGAAAATAAATGGTGCACATCGAGCAGAAATTAAAAACGTATCAGGTAATAGAATGATTGCTTCGTTGTTCAAGTTCTGAACCATTATATTATATTAGAAGCCATTAAAGTAGTTAACTAATGCATCCTTTTAATATTAATTATTAAGGGCTTCTAGCAGCGGGGAAACGAAATCCAAGGTTGTTCTGTCGCGAAAGAAGATGACTAACTTCTTCACGAAAGTTAAAGAGCACTTCTTGCATCATTTCGTATTTGATTAAACTATATTTTCCACTTAAAAAACAAGTGACCTTAATCACTCAATGTTTTCTTCCAAGTCATTTTTATTTGCGTTTTTGGAAGCAAAATTTCCCACTCACTTCCACTGTATTGCTTTCATCAACTTCAACGAAGGTTTCTGCCACAGAGAGCATCATAACCCCGCACAGTGACTACTTGCAATGCTTATGGTTCTACCCAGAATTGGATCATTTCACTTCACTCGAGAAGGATTATGTTTGCACACTCTTTCATTCGTAGCGCTTCACTCGCTCCTCCTACACTCGATCTGTTGCACGCCCGGCATGAAAAAAAAAACAATCATCTTTCAAAGCAAAACGAGAAGATGAAGAAATTATCATAAGAAATTAAGAATAATTAACAGAAGAGTTCTTTGCGCCACCCACGAAAGTGGACTGGCTGC
Organism: Anopheles moucheti; assembly: GCF_943734755.1. Classification (NCBI taxonomy): domain Eukaryota; kingdom Metazoa; phylum Arthropoda; class Insecta; order Diptera; family Culicidae; genus Anopheles; species Anopheles moucheti. The sequence continues at coordinate 46,227,122 of NC_069140.1, forward strand.
CGAGTGATGCAGATAAGAGGTTCGGTTCTGCATGCCCTGTGCCTGATCTATCCTTTATGCTGATGCCGATGCCCGAAAGAAACGGACCGGCGTGTGTGGGAATTTTTTGCCCCGTAACCCCCGTTTGCTCGTACCCGCGATGAACACACCACCGACCATGTTGTTTGTGCTGTTATGGGGATGCTTTGGCGCTTTGGGGCCAAAGGGTGCGAGTTTACAAGCAGGTACGGGATGTTTCCGAAGACGATCGAATCGACAGCAGACAAGTGAACGCTGCTGCGACATGATTGTTCACACCGACGCCCTACATTCAACGCGAGTACACACGGGGTGCGGAGAACACCGGTTTCACCCCATCATCATGGCCCATCGCCTGGCAGGGCGTCTTGCCAAAGTGCCTCAATGCGTAAAGCTCCCAACGGTGGATCGAACCAAAGAGGGGGGTTGAAGGCGCGAACGTTATTCCACCACTCAAGTGTCGAATCAAGTGGAGCGATGCGCCAAACAAGAGGAAGAAGCGCGAATTTTTCCGCGGCAAGAAACATGTTTCAAGTGGCTTTTCCCAGCATCCAGCTTTGCCAACCCACGGGCGGTTCTAGAGATGGAGAGGGCACTCAGCGAACGGTGGTGGATAAATGGATTGGAGAAGTTTTCGACACCATTATTTCAAACCGTACGCGCCTTTGATGTTCAATGCTGGCACAGCACAGTGGCAACAGCACCGTAAGGCACGGGAATTTCAATGTGGCCACGAACCACACACACCAAAAACCGCCACCCCCACACATGTCGTCCCAGTACGTCGTTCGGGTGGAATAACAATCAGCAATGGTAGTGATGTTTTGTTCTTGCCCGGGTACATCATCTGCAGCAGAAAGTATATTGGCTGATGGTGTTATATATTTATGATTCCTTTTTTTGTTCGCTTCTTAAACCTACAAAGTTTGTGCGTGAAGAATAGTTGTGAAAATCATACACACATTGCAAAATTAAGAAAATTCGTGAAATATCCTTCGCTCTTGAAATGTGTCTTTTGGGATCATCTCGCAAACACTGTTCATAATAACAAGGAGAAATTATATTGATAAGAAGATATAGCATCGCATCCGTTCGTTACACTAGGTTTAATTCATCTACGCCTCTTAGCCATGAACTTTGTCCAAAACTAAAGAAACCCTCTCAGTCGCTTTGGAAGAGGAAGTTGCTCAAAAGAAAAACTGGTCCCATACACCGTGTGTAGCATAAATCGTTCGACACTTGGTCATTTCGTTTATAGTTCGTGATTGAGTTAACGTATCAGAACAAAGGATACGTGCAATTATTAAGAGGAACCCGCCCGAATTATGGAAAAGGATAACCAGTATTATGATGATCCGCGCCGGACCCACTAATCGGGACGTTAAGGCAGCGTGCAGTGTGCGTTAAACACGATTAAAGTAATCCGAATTCAGGTTGAAACCAGCAATGATGGTTTTGAGTCTGTTGCACGAAGAAAAGAGCACACCAGAAGGTTGCAACGCAACGAAATGTTGCTGGACAAATTGCAGGGGCGAGTGCAGTAGGATCCGGGGGTCAGCAGTCGGGTCCCTGCGCGCAAAACTGGTGCAGCTCCAAACACTGTCAAGCATACATTGAATGAGCACCTTCCCTTTGCACTTTAAAAACGCAAAAAAGTAAAGGAACGCAAAAATGGCTCGTGGATCATTTTTACAACTTCACTGCTCCCAATTTTTAGCATCCCAGCTCCCCGGACCTAAACCCGATAGATGGTCGATTTCGTGTGGGAGATGGTTGAAAGGGACACTAGACCGAGGACGTTCGGTCAACACAAAAGCGGAACCCTAGGTGCGACCCTCCCGTGGAATCACGGTGGTCAGGGCTTGCTCCAGGTTCCGGAAGCGAATAGAGGCAGTCATCGATGCCGCGGGTGGCTTTTTCGAGTAATGTGTACGACGAACATGATAAGCTTAACTTCGTAAAAAAACTGTCAAAGTTATCGTGCACACCCTGTATCTTTGGAAGGACAATTGAGGAGCCGCTACAATGACTAACTATACAGATTTAACGATGAACACACTATCGTGTACGGGACTATCCAGCCCGCAAAGTCTTCCTAGGTTGTGCACATGCACGGCGGTGACGCAGTAAACTCAAACTGAGATAGAATGCGTTCATCAGTACAACCGAGCTAATCAATTACTTGACAAAAGCGCGGTACCGTGAGATTAAGAAGCGGTTAGATCGTTGGCTATGTTAAGCTATTCTGATTTAAGACATACGCATGGTTTGCCTCAGTAAACTAACAGATATAGTGTGACATGTTGAACAAATGTTTTCGTTAATTTTTCAATTTGCTTAATTCCTAGAGCTCTTATCAAGATCTCTAAGCTGAAAATATAAATACTTATTATTGTTCTTTTAAGTTCGTAGTATTGTGCCCTGACATTGCAGGTATTCAGATCACATGTCAAACCTAGAATGGATCATCTCACTACACTGTTGACACGTTATGCTGAACACGTTTTTTGAAACATCTGTAAATGGTTTTTGAAGTAAAACTTCCTTTTCCTGAATTTGAATGTTGAATTGTGAAGTAAAATGCAAAAAGTATTTCCCATGTGCTAAAATGTTTATCTGCTTCAATTCACAAAACTATTCCCCACAATAACCACCTAGGCCGGCAATAAAAAGGAACCATCAAACTGGGCCCATAAAACAGACACAATTGCATCTTGCGTGACCATCATGCGAATTGGAACCCCGAAAATGGCTACCGTTTCGTTCCCTTCACCTCCCCGACACAACCCCGAAGTACGACTCGTTCGTCGTGAAAATCTTAACCATCGTGTTCCCCCCCCCCACCCCGTATACTGTTGCACCTCCCCCCCGGGATACCGAGTCAAACGAGTTAAAATTACCTCCATCATTTCTAAATTCCGAGAAAACAACACAATCGCCTGCCACACCGGTGCCGCGATGGGTCGAGACGTTACCGAATGGACATAAATTCGTCTCTCGAAACAGGCTATTTTCGTACGGCGGATCATGATTTCTTCGGCGACAAAAGGGAATCGGGACCGCGGGCACACGATTGCAATGAAACAAGCCGAATTATCTGCGTTATAATTTTAATTATTCCCGCCCCAAGCGCACTCGTGCCGTCACTTGAGGAAGCGCACTCGAGTGGTGCTTGTGAAAGTTGGCGCAAACATGACACGCCGTTTGTACGCCATGAGTTTACGAAACGGAATTCGGATCCGAAGGCTGGGCGTCTCTCTCTCTCTCTCTCTCGCTCTCTTTACGACCACATCCCAGCCAAGACAACACCGAGAGGGGTTCGTCATCAATAAAACAGCCCCGGCCTCGAATGGGTGTTATCGAACAGATCGGGCCAGAATCGTGCAGAAAAGATTGCGACATACTTTTGCGTGCCGAGCACGGGATGGTGAACGATAAATTTTACACCATCAAATCGGCCTGATGCAGCCTCGATGTCACATCATAAGAGACCGTACTGGCCGCCTTTGTGTTATTTCCACACATATTTTACACCTGCCTCCAAAGTCAAGCATAATGGCGTCGGCCTCGGTTTGGGGATGTGTGTGCGTGTCGTAGCAGAAATGTTCCATAACTTATTTTCGCTTTTTGTGCGACTGTTTTTCTCGTTTTTTGGTACATAAAAGTGTCAATGATTTCTTCCAACCTCACTTACGGCCATGGTTAGTTTTGTTTTATTTTGCCTTTTGTTTTGTGGAAAAGTAACGCGAAGTACTGCGAAGGATCGTGCGTGTGTTTACCGTTTTCCACACATACGCAGGCTTAGCTTAGTTGCGATAGGGAAGACAAACCTGAAACATCTTTATTGGATGTAAAAGGGCAAGGTGAGCCGTAAATTTTGCCGGTAAACATAAATTTCGGCCACGTTTACATAAATATGGCGTCCCGGAGATCCGCCCCCGGCCCGTGCGTCCGTATGTGTGCGTGCGTGTGAATTGTGTCGTTCCGTGTGCAATCTGGAGGAACATTGTTTCGGCGAGGGCAATGTTTTGCCCGCCGCGTTCCATTCAAATCTTGAAACACGGCGCGGGACATACATATGCGAGATACGGCGCAACAGCCCGGCATGACAGTTTACCAGCTAGCCGTGCAACATCCTTTTATCGATTCGGTGGATGAAGCTTTGGTGGCTGTTGTACATCATCTGTAACGTTCGTTATTTAGTTGCGGTAGTTACCATTTTCACTATCCAAGGTAATAATTCCGAACGGTGGTGTGCGTGTCATGTTTACAACCTTCACGCTTTCCCTTTAAAGGCACGGTGAGGCAGAGAAGAAAAGGCTGAACTGAAGGATGCGCTGTATATTCAATGCATTATGTGTTTTCTCACTTTTTGTATTTTGTTTTATAAATAGTTTTAGACGGTTTTTGCAAAATTATTGATAGTTTACTAATGTGGTAACCTTAGTAAGGTTTCGTAACTTAGTAACTTTTCTTAATACTTTACTGTTCTAAATATTACAAACCATGTTGGTTTGTCTGGGTACTGGCAATGGCATAATCATCAAAATTTCATTGAAAAACTCCTGCAAACTGAAAACAATAAACGAGGTTGGCTTATAAAATGACCAGATTTGCCTCAAATGATTAAGAATCGATTACTAGACTCAGTTCATCCTGTTTACCGAAATATGTAGAAAAGTAAATTACGAGAATTTTAATAGAATTTTCATTATTATTGCTAAAGATTTGAACTGAAACATGCGTAGCAATGCTTTTTTGTAGCTTTTTGTTAACTGGTTTTAATTTATCCTTTTCTCTATCACTATCAGTTCAGCATCATGGTACTGCACGATCAAGGTTTTTACAAGCGTGATGTAGTTTTGCCAAAATAAATAATTAATTAATTAATTATCTGCAACATAATCTTTCTAATAAATATTTGCTTTAACTAATTCACGCAAAACAAGCTGAAAATTCTCAGAATACAAATAACAATCGCTTAATTTCACATCAGCGCATTCTCTGTGAAGATTTCTCACAATAGCATAATGGACTGTTACAATGCACGATACCACTGTATTGTACCGTTTAGTATCTCAAAAATTTTGCCATAAAAAACGCTTTTCATGCACTTGTTGTTATTTGCCGCCCTTGAATGGGAAAGGCTTTTGAAATGCTTTTTATTTGTCATTTAATTTTCTCAAGCATAACCGCACAATAACAAACACCAACAAGCAAGGTGCCGAGTTGCCGCAAGCAAACCTCCTTAAATTGCTATTCCCACCACCGGAGGCCATCTCTCGTTAAGGTCTACCTCTATTGTAGCGGGCGAGAAAAATTTCATTAATAATCCCCTCCCAATCGCTACCCGTTTGGGGATCGTCATAACCTGGCCGGGAGAATCCCGACGGTACGCTGATGCACGCAACCACGCTCAACCTACCGTTAAACCCACCGTTTGCCCACCGACACTACATAAATTAATAAAAAGCAATCATCGCCTCGGTACGAAGACGGTTTAGGAGACCGACTTACCTGCTCACACACCCCCGCGCACCGGACGGACGGTTCCTGCTGTTGGCGTACTACAAACACACGCTCACCTGCACACATACACACGGTTCCACTGAAACATTCACTCAGGCACGGTTGCACAATTGAACCTTTTTTCTTGCTTTGCTTCACCCGCTGCTACCCTTGACCGCTGATCCACCCGCGTGGTGGGGGGACAGGGGACGGGTTTTCCAATTGCGCGTGAAATAACTTTTCCACGAGCTTTTCTTTTGCTTTCCTTTGCTGTTGTGTTGCGAATTCTTGGCCAGCACTTCCTTTTGTGGTAGGCTTTTATCGGCACACACACTCACGCGTACGCGCACACACACACCTACACATATGCGCCCCTCATCACCACCTTCGTGTCAGGTATGCCTTCGGACGCAATGCACGCAAAAGCAATCACGCACGCACAGTCACAACCGTTCGCAAAGCTCATTTATCGCAATCGTTATCCGGCACGGGCCCGGCAACCAAGCCGGGACGTGTGGGGAAGCGGAAATCTCGTGAAATGAAATTACCGGAAGCGCCGCACACGTGTGAAGGTGGTTGGGCAAAACTCCAAACCCGAAACGGAACTCACCGAGCGCGCACGTCACGCGCTTTTGGCATTCCACGCTGCCCAAAACCACGCAGCTTCACGCACTTATGCTGCTGTGGGTAATAATGGAGGCCGTCCCTTAAGCTTCAGACAATCCTTGCCGATTCGCCGGGTGTTTGCTTCGATCACTAGCGACGACGCACCGTTGGTACTTTACGAAGCCATTTTTCTTCAGTACCAATCGTTGCCGGTTCCGGTAGCGCAACAGCTCCATAATCACCAGCAAGCCACATCATCATTATCACCATTCGCCAGAACGTGCTGGCAGCACTGGTTACATACTTTGGTTTAAGTAAGCGTACGCATGCACCGGGAACCATTCACAAGAGAAACTGTTGCACGAACTTTTCTGGCCGGCACTCCGGAAATTAAGCGATTTTACCCTACTTTACGAACCACTTCACCGTGTGACGGGACAGCACGAGACACATTTGGACAAAACTGCTTGCTTATTATCTACACCTATACTGCCCTCTCGTGGCAAACAGTCTCAACTGCATTTGTACAGTACACCGCAATGACAGCTGCTGTCAAATTTGCTGTGCTGACGTTTGCAAACGTCAAATTTGCCTTTTTTCACGGAGCGGGGTAGGATTAGTGCAGTTATTTCCTTTATCGTTCACGGATTTTTATCATTTCCGGTCAAATTGTATCTCTCGTTGCGTTCGGTGGATTTATTTATTTGTTTGGCACACGCGTTTCGATTGGAAATACTTATTTATGTTCGGTCTGCTTTCACACTTGCTCTGATTATCATTTTCAGTTCCTTTACATTCGCCTTTACAAATCACTCAAAGGGGTTTTGTCGTTTGTTTTGCTTAACGTGTTACATGAGCAATGTGCTTGAGAGTAAAAGTAGTTACGTTCACAACTACGCTTTAGAGATAGTGAGTGTGTGTGAGAGAGAGAGAGCACGAGTAAGATTTGAAATAAATGGTGGCCTCGGTCGTTTTGTACGATTGGCCAGCTACTTTGTTTTGCCTTACACGCTAAAGAGGACGGTTATTGGTTATCTATTTTGTTTTGCTTGCTCTATACTGTACACATGCACTGGTGCATTCTTTATATTTCTACCATCGGCAAAGAAGTAACACCCAAGACGACGCGTACGAGTTTTGGCTCACAACCGTTCGAGGTTTTGCGATTCTGGATCTACACTGCAGCCATCGTTCGGGTGCGCTATTGGTGCACCTTCTGCTGTTTTTTTTTATTATTTGTACACACACCACCACACATGCCCCGTCCTTGACTGATCGCGACACTTCACTGAACGTGAAGGCCGCTAGTGCTAATGTACAACACGGTAGAGAGTTATGAGAACGCTTGTATGTATGCATGTATATGTAGAGAGAGATGTATAATGCATGTATAAATAGGCGATAGAAAATATCTTATATAGATAACATCCATTCGTACAGTACAGCTACAGGTAGTTGCGACATTCGGTGTAACCGTAACCGAACACTGAGCTAGCGCGTCCGAGTCTCTACACCTTCGAAAACATCAACCAACGGAACAGATAGAACCAACGCACAACCACAGACGATACGATATTGAAAACAATAACTAGTGTGCACAACCTTCGAAATTCACTTCACTGGGCTTCGTTAAATTACGTCGACGCGCTGTACGGCTATACCATCTCACTGCATTGAATCGTTCATGGTTTGCTTCCGCAACTAACGACACTGTCTTGCACAACGTGCACTTTCTTTATAGAGCACAACTGTACACGTACACATTTTCACATTTATCTTGCAGTGATCGAAGCATGAATGAAGCATCGATGCGATCGGTCACACTTTTGGCCACAAGGCGACACACATCGACGGACGCTTTGCACTTACAAATTGATTGCTGAGGAGAACCCTACAATAAACGAAAATGAAACAAAACTTTCATGAAGATGATCAATGTAGCATTTGTGACTAGCATATCCAACACAGTTATAGTTAATTAGTTCGTATTCAATTATGAATATCAGCCACAATACACTAATCGGTCTTTCCCATCTCTGCAACGATGGAAAATACCGATGAACAGTACGTTCTTCCGTTTTATAAGTTTGGAATTTTTTGTAGCATTCGTTTACATTCCATGATTGAGCTTTGATGATATTCGTACGAGCACACATACGGCTCTCGTTTTGATACTAGTCCAACGTTCTGTCCCCGATGGTATCTGAAAATAAACAAGAGAGACAATTTCATTAGTTTCATTGTGGCAATACATTAAGATGTATGACTTTTTAGCGTAAGCACTTGAAAAAGCGCGATTTAATTCAGTTAGTTCCCTCATTTATGATCATTTAGTAACTGTAATCAATTCTATTTAAAACTCAATTGAACAAAATACATGCTGCGCGAAGAGTAATTCGCATTTCTTGAAAATAATTACAAACACTTTCTGTTTCATGCGTGTCTTGGTAGAAAAATCTTCCTGCTCTAACCTGTCATTTCTGGCTTTTTTGGCTTAATTTAGCCGGATAGTCAGTCCTGCGTACGGGGAATTGGTCCGGATGGGATTTTGTCCCGATTTCGCTAACGTTGTGTTAAAGACACCAAAAAGCTCCCCTTTAATTATGTTGAGTTACACTTCTAGATATAAAAAAACAACTGCATACCGAATCGGATTGTTATGAATAGTTTAGATTATTCACGGCCCCATGGAAAGTAAATTAAAAAAATATATCTTAAAGTACTACCTTAGATATTTTTTTAGAAAGCAAAACATCATTGCTTTAAATCGTGCTTAAAGCTCATCGAATCGTTTTCCTGCATCCTGCTTAGTCACAGTTTCCCAAGAAACAACAGTGCTGGCGCTTGTTCAATTTCGTAATTACTGTCCTGTGCTCCGGAAAGCCACCAGCGTTTGTCATGCTCTTGTTCGTTTTGCCGCCCACGATTCACCCGATTCAGTACCACGAATTTTCATCCAGAAAAAAAGGCAACGGCCTGCGCCACAGTAGGAAATGCTTCAAAACGAAAATTAAATTTTCCCTCATTTCCCGTGGATGACAGGCGCACGGAAGTATCGCGGATGCCCGGGACCCGTGGAAGTTTGTGCGAAAAATGGTGCACCTTCACATATATTCAGCTATTTGCCTGCTTGCCTCCATCGCACAACCCTGGAAGTAGTCCGCGTGTCATGATCCCTTTGCATTCATTTTCCTCAAATCAACAAACACTCCCCCTCACGTGGCAAATGGTGACACAGGAAAAACAGGTAAAACGCGCAATAACAAAAAAAAATGCTATAAAACAAAACAAGAGCCAAAAAAATAAGACATGCCAAGCAAAGCTTAGCGCGGTCTAAAAGAAGTACGCATTTGCCCGTGGGGTTTCCATTAGCAGCGCGTTTGACGAAGGTGACACGGTGCGTTTTGTGTTTGCATTACAGAATAGCAGTGTGTGTGTGTGTGTGCGAATAAAGGAAAATAGAAAAAGAGAAGAAAAGCAAATTGAAGGAAAATCACAACGCCTCAGCAGGATGATACACAACGCCTGCTTTGCATGTGCGTCGGTTCCCGATGTCACCCGGTGTCCGATGTCAGCTTCCGGCTGTATGCAAAACGAGCTTCCCAAGCAGGCCGGGTGGCAGCACAAACACACTCATGCATTGAATGGAATAAGACCAACAATAGGAAACAATTTCCTGCGGCGCACCATAGAATATTATGTAAATGTAATTAATTATGAACGTCCTTAACTACAGCGTGGCGCTACCGTTTCCCAGTTACAGAACGGTTGCCCTGTTTTGTTCTTTTTTTTTTTTGGTCAGCAAGTTCAAGTTTCAGTTTGAAAGAGAGTGATCTGTCACGCTAGCAACGGATGCGCAAGAGAGACATTGCAAAGATTTTACTTCCGTTGAATGTACACTATGCGCTCATTCCAAAAAGTATACCTCACTTCATGCATTGCTTCAAATGAAAAGAGTATTTCGTGGAAGGGAAAACCACAATACGAAGTCCTGAAGGATTCGTGAGAACCGTAAGCATTAGTGTAATGAATATGAAATGTTAAGTTTATTCATAGTTTAATTACATCTTCTTGTTGACCTTTGGTAAAGCCCCAACCCGCCACGAGAAAAGGATAGAATGGGTATTATCTCTACACCTCGACCAAAACAACCCGGCGGCTCATTGTGGATGATCGATGTTGCCCCTTGGGGTGTGAGATTTTCTCTACACAAAACCACATTTCCATTAGCAGCGTCACACATGCACACTTTTACTAGCGGCTCTAGGGAAAATCCCTACCCGGGCTCGACGTGTGGATCGAAATGGATCATAATAATAGATAAAATCTATTAGCAAAATCCATCCATTCACCGATCCACTTCGACGAGGTTAGGGCCTGCTCGGTGCGAAGGACAAACCGGTCGGTACAGTGCGTTCGGTCCACACGGTACAAATTATCGGCTCGTCGAGACATAATCCAATTTTATGATTTATTTATCACACCCCTATGGTCGGGTGTCCATTGGCTGAGATGGGGCCGAAAGCCAGCCAACGCTCATCAACGCAACGTACCAGGGGGAAACTCACGTATACCGACATCACGCACTGGGGCAATCTGGACGGAATTTTGGCAACCCTTCGACCACACCTAAACCACCTGATTGGCAGCCATGTCTTCGAAATTGATAAACATCTTTGTGTTTGGCATGAAAATGCTTTAAAACACAACTTTAATGAAAGTTAAATCCCTTTTATGCGCTTCGCATTACGGCTTCCCAAACAAACCATCAATGCGGTGCACTAATAAGCCTTTTGGGTGTTTTTTTTCGTTAGGGGAATCTTTTTCCCATACTCACGAGCTGCAGAGAACTTGAGCCTGGTGAAGGCGGGCGATGGAAAAGGATTTATAAATTCATTCCACTCGCCCGCAGTAAATGCCAGGATTTCAGTATAATCCCTGTGCCAATGATGGTAGCGTCACACCGACAAAAAAAAGTGAATCCATGTGCATTCGGATTCGGTCGGACGATGAATCTCCGCCCCACACACTCTCATATATGGTGGCCACGCGCAATTCGCGCATCGAACCACTGGGGGGAATGGGTTGGGGCTGACCGTGGGATTTGGTTGTGGCAGCCTTATGGGATTAGGGCTGAAATGATTATTCGTCGAAAAGCCTGTGTTCTTTGGGATTTTCTGGAAATGTTGATTTTATGTGCATATGGAAGGGCGGTTCTCATTTTGGAGGCGTACTATTAACTTATCCTTAATGAACTATTACAATCCGCTGGTTGATATTTCGTGGGGTGGCTCGGTTAGCGGCTTAAGTTCATGGTTCCAACATTTCAATGTGTAACGCTGGAGCGTTTTATAATTTTTGATCATCTTTAACCTAACTTTGAATACTGGCAATAGGTAGAAAAAAGATTGATTCATTGAATGATACCAAAATTCACAAAAAAAAACAATTCTGATTTTGGGAAAAAGGCCTTAAATACGCCCAAAGTTATGCAATCGGCCTGTCAAAGCAGCCGTTAATAATGCATAGACTTTGGACACACTCGTTCAGTATAAATGTTTGAAAGTCAATTGGGTGTACATTGCTCATAAATCAAAGGACTGTAACCCCAAACTGATGGTCACTGTCACAATTTACGTGAAGTGGTTACAAACAACCGATGCAAAAATTCATTCATCTTCGACCACACACTTCCATTTCCGTTGCGGCGTCGTGCCGTATCACGGTAAACCCTTTCGAACGAAATAAATTTAATCAAAAGAATTCCCCAATGCACGGTTGCTTAGTTACGTTGAACTCGCTCCATAGCCCCCCAACGGTACGTCCGTTTGACTCATGCCGCCCCCCTCGGGAAGCAAATGTGAGCCACTTCATCAATCAATCGAAAGCCGGAGTCACTTCAGGTTCAGCACCGTTCGCCCGGCCGAGTGCCGTGCGTGAAATACGCGGAATTAAGCAAACTTCCTCACTTTGAAAGCGATTTTCGCGACCGAATTTCGAGCATCGATCACCGCGGTATAAGTAATTTATCTTTCGCAATTCTCCAATCAATCATCATCGCGCGCGCTGCGCCAGAAAGGCAAAAAGACAGTCCGCGCTCCGGACAGCATCATTAGTAGTGGGAGGCGTGCTGGTGTCTATCCCGGTATCTAACCCATCGGGTGTCTTCTCTTTCCCGTCTGCTCTCGCTCGCTCTTTGTCTGCCCACCCCCCACCTGATTAAGATGACTCCATTTCCGTTCCATTCGCGCTCGGCGTGCGCGATTCATTCATTGTACGCAGAACGGAGCGTCCCCGACGTTTTGAAGAGTAATTATTGTACCGTAACCGTACCGTACCGCACCGAACGCAAACAAAACGCACACATAGCTCCCGGTTGGTGAAGAATAAACCCACAAAGCATACCAATCGTGTTAGGCCGCGAAGGGGAAAAAAAGCGAAAAATTGGTGGGCGAAAGGAAAATATTCATGGCCAGCAATCAGGTTGCTCGATCTGCCGCTGTGAAGGTACACATCGGACACGACCGGAGCGAGATGACGTACACGCGCACGGGCCACGCGGCGAATGTTCGTCTTGGTTAATGATGGGGAATGAAAAACCCAAGCATCGAAATGACAGCCGAAAAGTTTGCATATTCAAACAACAAACTCACCTCCTCACCGGTGCGACATTTTTGCTCAAATTTGGTGATGAAAAATGAAGTTAAATTACGCACAAAGCATTCGCCCGGTAATGAATCGTTTCGCGTAACGAACTTCAAACGGTTCAAGCGGATGTAATGGGTGACGATTTTTCACGCTTTTCCATGATGCATCATCATGACGCTAAACGGTTGCAGTCATGGGCTGAGACAAAACGAACACCTTGAGTGAGGTTTCATTTGGGACATTTTAAACGGATTATAATAGCATTGCTCACTCATTGCTAACGTCGCGTTATTGCTGTCAGTCGACTTCAAACAGCAAAACTATAATGGAGGCGCCTGTCACGGTACCCAACAGAAATCCCAATAGCCAAAGGCGAAAATCCCATTTGGGAAAAACAATTCCCACGCACACATTTTTCTCCATCCCTTCCCCAAAATGTATGCTACGCATTGCTGACCACCTACGGCATATATTCAAACAAACACACACACACTCACATGTGCACGTGTCCGCGATCGAGATCACCGGTAAAACGTTGTTTTGATTGATGATCTCTACTGTGAAGGCAAGAAAACCAGAGAACAACAAACCTCCGCACTGTGTAAGCTACCGTGTTGGAACATTAAAGAAAAGAAAAAAATATTCCTCTCCCCCCCGGTGGAAAAGGTATTTTGCCGAATCGTTAAACGCACAAATCCAGTAGCCCTACGTGGTCCAACAATTACGCCCACGGGGTGTTAAACGGTAACAAAGAGTTCGTGTTTTGTTTCTTCCTTCATTCCGTATGTCTATGAGGTTGTCAGATTTTTAAATGATTTTTGTTTGCCTTTCCCTGTGTGTGCGTGTGAAAGATGTTTTTTTTGTTGTTGTGGTTGCTTCTACTAACCTTACCTACTAACCGAAATAAATACATCTTTCTCATGCTATCAGAGGTGATGCAGTGTGTTTAAACAATTAGAATTAGAACTAAAAATATCAGTATGAAACTAACAAATTTCAACTAGCCTAAGGCGAATATTGCTGTAATATTTCGTATCAAACAGCCACTCCGAGGCGCTGCTTAAAGCGGTGAAATATTTGCTTCTACCAAATACCGGGAACACCGAGCCCTGTGCGTGATCCAATCAACTTCAAGCATTACGCCAAAACGGAGCTAAACAAACATCGAGACACGTGCCAAATAAGAAAGCGTTGCAGAAAATCTCTCGAAACGCACAGTAACGCTCTGCGATAATGCAAGACGAATCAGCGAAATCTAGGGCACGGTAAATCGTTGATGTATTAATTGGATTCATTCGTTCGCGGAACTGGCACTGTTTCGAACGGTGAAAAAGTGGAGCGATGAAAAAGAGAGCCCCAAAAGTATTTTGTTGTTGGTTTGCTTTTTTAACGACAAGAGGAAATAAATGAGTTTTCAATGTATTTAGCTTCGCCTTCGACTTTTGTTTTTCTTTTGCTTCTTCGAAACACAAGAGACACGCTCCGCGCAGTGTGGCTTTTCATTGTATTGGCTTTCATTTTTCACAGTGTCCAAACAGAACACGGCATCTTTTTACACCGTGCAGCAACACAGGATCGATAATGATCAAACTTCCGAAAAAAAAATACAAAACATAATCCACGCCCGTCTTGAGCCTGCTCGGCTAAGTTGTGGACCATTTTCTGGAGATTAATATTCGCACAGTTTTTCGTATCCCACGTTCACCAAGTTTTGTAACTTTTCATCAACCGGCATGGGTGGGTAAGATGATTCCAATCGAAGCATTAACGCCATCCTAATCCTCGGTTCTAGCTTGCCCAGTACGCGACACGAACGCACGGTAGCAAAACATGAAATCGGGTGGCGAAAACAAAAAAGGAAATAAATTTAAAAACATCCTCCTCCAGACTTTCCATTTCGTGCGCACTTGCTTTGTGTGTGTTTCAATGCCGGCCAATTATGGGGATAACTTTTTCTTCTTCCTTCACAAACGATCGTAAATCAAAATTTCATTTCCCACACAACTGCACCAAAACTGCGTTAGCAACCAGTGACGCGTCTCAACAATAAAGCGAATATATATGTGTGTGTGTGTATTCCTTTTTTCTATTTACTTTAAAAAACGAGATCTCGTTTTTTTTCTTTTTCACCTAAAACAACTCACCCAAATACATCATCCTTGGGGGTAATTCTATTATAACGCTATGCTCAAATTCTGAACCGGATGCGACACCTACCATCCCGGTTGGTGACAATAGATAAAGCGAACTGGGCGCTAGCAAGAAACGGTGTACAAACGGCAAAAATTGTATTTAAATTTTGGCGGAGTTTTCATACCACCGCTTCATCCACGCCCCGGCTGCCGCTGCACACTTTATGCTATGAATATCAAATGACTCGTGGCGCATAAAACAGCATCGAAATGGCGTTGAAAGGTAGTGCAGCAACGGCAACAAAAAGGCATCGAGCAAATGGCACGAGAAAAGTACAGCCAATACCTTCCAGAACGGCCATTTAACACACCCACGTGCGATGGTGCTTGTAATTACCCTAGAAGTAGTAGCACAAGCAGTTAAACCTCCCCTCCATACAACATCAACCAACATCCAAGCGGCAGCGGCCGGCGAGGAGGCCCCCTCGCACTCATGAGTTTCCCGGCCCGGTTAACGTTTACAGCCGTGTGCCGTTAATGTGATGTGCAAACATGCAGACAAACACGCCCGCCACGTTTCGGAACGGCAAGCTTCAACCTTCGATGCAATCAAAAAGGTATAAAAATTTCAAAATGAGCCATTTCGTGTGACACGTTGCGTTGGTTCCCATCGGGGTGGTGAGAATCTTCAGTCGAGTCACTACCACCCAGCTACTCCCCCAACATGCTTCGAATGAATTGACATAAATTACATCCTTGTACACATTGTTGGATTCCTTTTTTTTTGGGTTTCCCCACCCTCGAGGAGTCGAAAAAAAGGACCCTTGACAATTGTTGAAGTGACATAAAATGCGCAAAGTACATCAAAATGAATCCTTTGGCAAACACGAACGAAACCATCCCATCTGCATGGGGGAAGATTGGGTCGTTAATGGTGCTGCTTGCGAAACGGTTGATTAAAAGTAATTGTCCATCGCGTACGCACGCCACACGCCGTTCACGCACTAAACCGTGCCCGATTACCTGCGCGAAATGCATCAATCATCATTAAATGTAGCCGTATTTTTAATTGCTCATTATTATTGCATTTCGTTGCGCTGCGGCCTGCCGGGTGCTGGTGAAAATTGCAAACTAAATAATAATAGCGTTACCGCGGTTACCGACGTCCGATCGGAGCGATGCATTTGGAATACGTAATTACATGCGGTACGGTGCAGGTGTGTGCTTTGGGTTGAGGTTTGCATGCTGTTGTTTTCTCTTTTCTCTCTCACTTGCGTTCCTGAACAGTGCATGGAAATTTATTTGATGACGTTTTTTTGTTATACTTTGAATGACGTTTAAATTCAATTTATTTTTTCATCCGTTTGTCATTTCTACAATGTTAGTTTTTAATAAAAAATGAACGATGCATGTTTATGAGGTGGCGATGACATTATATTGAACATTGGCAAGCCGAAAGCAATTTAAAATGTTACCCTATTGCATACATTGAGGCGCACGTTGGTGTAATGTTTCAGATGACGCCTCGAAGTATGCAATTCCAACCATTCCGTGCTTTTTTATGGTAATGAGAAGGGCAAATCACTGTGGACCGGAATCAAGCAGCGTAGTGCGAATTAACTTGCCCACACGAATCGGTAATGATTTCAGTAATTTGTGAACCAAACCAAGGCTAATCTGGTTTGCGCCTTACCCTGCAATCAACAGTATTTGTTATGGTATTCACAATCAATGTAACTACCAGATGCAAACCAGCCAAACACACACACTTGCTTCTGTGATGTCCTTCGATTAACCAGACCGACCACCTTCCTTCCGTTCGTGTCACGACGAATGCTACTGTCCGGTGGTGGGCGCTAGCGTGCGTTAATTGCGGCTCAATCCATCACCAGCCCCGATGTAATCTGTGCATCATCAGCGGGTCGTCAAATTCTCAAAGGACGGGCGGACTTCCACACACCACACGCAACAAAACACACACGTCAACTCCGCGTGAACGATGCGGGTGGAAATGCGTGTGACGCGGAAACTCGGTGGGTGGCTTATTTTTGGCCAATGTACCATCAAACACACACACTCACACACACACACATATCCCTCCGTCATCCGTGACAAGACACCGGGATGTCACGGAAGGAATAACACGCTCAGCGTCGGGACGATATACACCCGCTGCGTCCAGACGTCACGCGAGCTGCTGATGTGCGACGTAGTGAACTCTCACGTCCGAATGGAGAGGGTGGGTTGTAAACTGCACCAACAGTGTCACACACACACACTTACACGTATATGTGTGCCACCAGTGCTGTGAACGAGTTCAAGGACGCACTGACTTATTACCGCATCTTTGCAAAATGGGGACTATGCGTTTACATCACACTGCGAATGTGAATTAAAATTGCAACCATGGTTTTTTTTTTCATTGAAAGATAGAGAAAGCTTTGAGGGGAGGTGAAAGACGGAAGACGCCATTTTTCAACGAGACACAGCAGTAGTCACGCGTGAGCAATGACTTATTTTTAAAAGCAATGACAGTTGAGATGCGTCACTGTGGCACTGCTTTTTTTTCCCCCACCAAGTTCCAGGTTGTGCCGTGTGACAGCAAAATCACCATCAACCGAACTCTTTCGTTACAAAATGGTCTTTAAACACTTTCCGGCCCCTGTGCAGAACAACAACGGAGAGAACAACAAATACCGTAGCATTCTTCCTAAGCAAAACAAAATTGCAATTTTCCTGCACATTGATTTTTTGATCGTAAAAACGAAAACACATCCCTTCGGTGATCTTAAAACACCGAAATAAAGAACCCAAAACCGACGAGACCTTTTACTTCGAAGATTTTCATAATCAAAGGTTGAAGAGGCCTTTCAATTTTCGGCTTTCTGCGAAAGGTTTCGCTCGGATTTTGTTTCTTTTTTGTTCTCCTACGCACACACCAACACACGTACACATTTCACACGCACACTCAACGCAGGGCCGCAGTTTCGGGCACGGTAAACACTCATTCAAAAACGGTTTCCAAATCGCTTTTTCCAACTTTCCATTTCATCCCCGATCCCTTCCCCCTGGGTCGCTTTGCCGGCTGGCTTTTGTTCTCGCGCCATCAAAAACCAACATCCAGGTAAGGAAGGCCTGATGTGGCATGGTTCGTTTTTCCGCCCTGCTCCTGCGTCCACCCGCGTAATATCGCTCTTACTTCATCTCCACGTGGCACTATTTGAGATTTTTTACCCAGTCCGATCGTCGACGGGGAGTCCGTGGAGCTGAACGGTGAGAAGCCCGTTTTTTCCCCCGACGGAACGATGCGATGGCGCTGCGAGCCCGTCCTTGATGATGAACATCGCCAGCATCGTCACAAAACCAGCAAAAAGGACTCGCGCACACATGGTAATTTAGCGCCACCCTCAAAACGCACGGAAAAACATCACCTTATACGAGGTTGTGTATGTGTGTGTGTGTGTGTTTGTGTGTGTGTGCCCTATTTCTCTTTTCACCATGGCAGGAAAAGCATTCGCGTTAGGCAGCCGTTTCCGGTACCATTTGGTAATAATGTTGGGAAAAAAGCAGCCCATGAAACTGGTGATGATGATGATGATGATGATGGTGATGGTTGAAGAAGGATGAAGAAGGATGAAAAATCGATTTTCCACCAGACTTGAAACTCATCGCCACCAACGCCATGGCAGCATGATCATCATCTCGTGAGTTCTCGTAGCGTGCGGTTTTTCATACCACGATTCACATTCCACCGGATGCGATGCCTTTGTTTCATCGATCGTCCTGAATATACACACACACACACACACACACAGACACACACGTATACATACCGCAACACGGTATAGAAAATTAAAGCCACTTTTGTAAACTTTCCCCCGTGGAAATGGTACTAAATGTGTTTTTCCATTCCCTCATCTCGATATACTTACATTGCAACAAACTGAAAAACGGTGTTATCCAACTGAAGTAATGTGAAGCGTTAGACCCACTTTGGAGGGGGTTTTGTCAACGAAACTGCTGATATATTGGTGGCGTTCAGTACGATCCATCCATAATTGACAATGCACCATTGCCCCGACGGCATTTGGAAGATGCACCACTGAGCTTTCATTTCTTGCACCTCATCGCTCAACACCCTTAACTGATATGTTTTGTTTAAACTAACATTGTTGTTAGATGAGCTTTTATCAAGATTCTTTCGTTTCCTTGCGAAGGTTTTGCTTTTTCACCAAACAAAGGAAATCAAACATGCTCCAAAGCACAGTCACGGAAGAACGGTAAGGAGTTATAACATCCACTCTCGCTTCAATGAATTTCCTGAATGTTTACTGCTGTCACCATCAAAACACCTCACAGTGCACATTTCACTAGCAGCAGCACTAGGTCTGAAGCATTTTGCCCCACATTGCAGGACTGGGATTAATGGGCCAGTTTTGTTCGCACGGGAACACTTTCCAGAAGACTTCAATTCTCCAATGCTATTCTTCAATTCAAGGGAGCCAAACTATCACCCTTTACACACCATCCACCATGCACTTCCGATCGTCACCATGTCACCCTTGGGCACTGCATCTTCATCAACAAACTCACGACACTTCCGCCACAGATCCGCCCTACCCGTTCTGCTTTGTTCGGGTTGCACACCAGCACGGGCCGCATACCTTACATTCCATAAAATCACGCACGAACAAAAACAAAACGCACGACGGAAAATTCTCACTCACTATCGCGCTTTGTTTTCGCCCTTCGCCTGTTCCCCCTCCCTTTGGGCCCTTCCGGGAAATGGGTCTGTGTTGGATCGCCCTATTTTCGGTAGGGTAGCTGCACGCCGTCGCTCTGCGTTGCGCTGCACCCCGCGTGTAGTGCAATGTGTATGTTGTGATGTGCGAGAGCTGGGCCTATGACCGGACAACAACTGGCGCGTTCTGCAACCCAACGCCACTGTTTCGGCCCGACACGGTAGCGCTGAAATTTTCCATCCACAACACAATTTTCCTCACGCGCACGAAGAGCAAAGAGAATCGCGAGAGAGTGAGCGCACCATGGAATATGCTCACCGCTTGGCTTTGTCACTCTCTCACTGCTCTCATCGTGTGAGCGGATTTTGATCGGCAGGTCGCCTTCCGCCGTGATCCTTCGGCACACAGGTGGACACGGGGGCCAACAACGGGATACGCGAGCGAAAATGCGCAAGCACGCGCACCACGTGAAACCACGCGAAGTGGAAGGAACAATGCGAAAGAGCAGATAAGAGCGTATCGGAAACAGACGTAGTGTGAGATTTTTAGAGGGATGCTTTCCACGAGATGAGCATGATGCTCAACTCATCTCACCATGCGAACATGCTGACCGAGGGAGGGAAAATTGCGTTTTACCGTCGGTGTGTAATAGACGGCGTGCTTCTGTTTTCCATGTGCTGCCATTTCTTCAAAACATGCTGCGAGAGAGTAAGAGAAAGAGAGAAAAAGTGTGTGAAAATGAGAGAGAGAAAGGAAGAGCGTTATTTTTTTTATTAGTTTCGCTCTCATATTCTCGAGCACGTTTTTGCCACGCGCACCGACAATGGAAGATTTGTTTCGTTAAGTTTTACTAACTCCCGTTCCTTCTACATATTCCATTCTCCACTCCAGTTTACTAGAACAGTGAACGTTGGCATGTTTAGTTTTCGTTAGGTTTCTTCCACACCACCAATCTTCCTTGGCCATTTCCAAACATTATCGACACAACACGGTCCATGCTGTGTCTGTGTTTTTGTTTGGGTTTCCTAACCACTCTTTTGCGTTTGTTTTCACGGTTTTCTGGACTATGTTTGCTCGTTGATAACACACATAAACTTTTTACGTCGTTTTCCCGTCATAGTTTTCATTTAAATTGAATATTTTCCTACCAGTAAAGACTGCAACTGTAAACAGCTTATATAAATTGTTTCATACCTTACAAACTGCTTGTGCCACCTGTTGCAAAAAAAAAATCAGATTTCAACATGTTTCCGATTTCCGAACTCAAAAATCGGACAAACTGCAGTGAAACAAATGTAACCAACAACTGTACGCCAATTACCGGGAATCCTTCATTACTTGTTTCGCTGGAATTTTGCAGAATATTGCGCGAAGGACAATATGCTTGCTTGCACCCTTCGTATTCACAACACACACCAAGCGCCATACCCTTTCTGCCATGTCCACCTTCAACCGATACTTCATCATCAGCATCGTCACTAGCAATATATAATCCTCCTGAAAAACTTTCCACGCGAAGTGTGTTTCTCTGTCCAGTTTTGCTAATATTTCGATCGGTATGTAGGTAGTTTTACTACTGGTAGATACTTTTGTACTTGCATATGTGGAAAAATTGCACCTCAAGCATGCAAAATGCTGTTACCGTACAAAAACATGTAATCCGGCTTTCCTACCACACTGCGCATGGGGACCATACAGTGGTATTTGCAATTACAATGAACAGGTGAATGCCGGAGTGGTTCCCATTTGCAGCAAAAAAAAAAAGAGATAAAATTGTGTGCTTTACCGTGCAAATAGACATGCAGCGATTTTTCTCAGTGCGAAATTTCGCAATGCTATTCGATGAAATGCGATGATAAGTTCATATATAAAAAACGGCTTGTCGATGTAATTATTTGACAGTCTCAGTAGGCGCTGAATTGTTTCCAATGAGAAATGGGATTTTTGCAAGATTGAGCTACTTTGCGAAATTTCGCACTGAGAAAAATCGCTGCATGTCTATTTGCACGGTTACACGTGAAAACCTACGCAGGCACACGTTCTGACGCTGTTCTGAAAACTATTCCTGGCGGATAACAGATTCTCTGAAAAAGAATTTTATCCGCTGCATTCAAATTATCGTCATCCTTTTTATAATGATCGCATGTTTCAATAACAACCGAAGGCAAATTTCTGAAAATTAAATTGCTAATGTTTTTTTTATTTATTACAATGGTAAAATAAAACATGCGTACAATGCTGATACTCATCGAGGAACAAGTTTGTCGAGGCAAGAGACGTGATGTGTCATGAGCGATTAATAATTAATACCCCACGTTTCTGTAAAATAAATATTTTTCTAGTGCAGCAATAATCTGTTTACTTTGTGTGAGAATAGTAAACTTACCTTAGAATGGTATTATTTTTTACCTTTAATTTTTATCGGCATCATAATACTAACTTACTATAAAAAACAAGATGAAAACACTGTCATGGAGTCGGAAATGGGATAGCAAAATAAAAGAAACAACAACCAGCAACACTGCCTAATGCTATTCATGTTTATTCCATATTTTTATTTTTGTACTTTGTACTAAAAATGTACAATGATCCATTAATCTTCACGAAAAGAAAAATTAAGGATGAAACGAGAGAACTACATAGGGTAAACAAATTAATATTAGCCCTAACTTCCCGCTTGATAAACTTTTGACAAACGGTTTTCATTAAACTTGTATCTGACCAGACAAAAGACCAGGCGT
This sequence comes from Anopheles moucheti, assembly GCF_943734755.1. NCBI lineage: Eukaryota > Metazoa > Arthropoda > Insecta > Diptera > Culicidae > Anopheles > Anopheles moucheti. The sequence goes on from NC_069140.1 coordinate 46,249,517, forward strand.
CTCCATCTAAACCGTAATGAATAAGACTTGGAGTAAACTGCATAGGAAATCACTGAAAGTGACTATTTAGCTACAATTTATATTTTTAATCTTATTCTTGTCTTGCTAAGCTCCTTAAAAACATTTAACGTAAAAATTACTACCTGTACAAAGGACCAGGCATCTCCACCATACGAAAATTTGAAAATCATAGGGATGAACTAAAGAGGTGAATGTAGCTGCCCAACTCAAAGTATCCATAAAAACAACAAACAACAACATAGGGATGAACTCTGCTGCTAACAATGAATACAGAACATTGAAAGGCTAACTTGGTATAATTATTTTGATTCTCGTTTTGATGAAATGTTACCAAACATATAACGTAAAACTACTATTTGTATAAGGTGTCACCTAACCAGCTTCATAGGAAAACACTTAAGCTGATTATATAGTTTCCATATATATTTTTAATGTTAATCCTGTCATGCTAAACTGCTTCAAACCATTTAGCATGAAAACCTGCATCCGTACAAAGGACCAGGCACCTCCACCAGTACTCAAATAAATCAAAACAATAATCTTGCTCTCTTAATCGACTCTAAATACTGATGAAAACTATAGAAAACAGCAGATTACAGCGAAATAAACCGCCCAAGCACAATTAATTATTTTGCCACTTCCAAACGCAACCCCATCCACACGGCTTCGCATTGATCAACCATTAGCAATAATTAAACAAAACCCGAGTTCGTGCACAATTTCAATCAATGCTCATCACTGGCCACAATCCAATCTGTTCCATCTCGATTTATTGTCTCGGTCTATACCTTACACTTTCTCGCAAAATGGTGACACCCTTGTTGGAGCGGGGTCGCATCATCACGGTTGACGGGGAGATTCTCACCACCAAGATAAGGAGGCAAACGAATTCCGTAATTAATAAACCATCGTTTGTGGTTGGCTGTTTGCTGATACAGGTACACAACCGTTTGGACTGGGCGGTTGAACGCATGGCCGCTTATTAGTTCAGCCGCATGACGGCCCAGCTTCGGTTGATGCTGATCCATCGCCACCATCAAACGCATCTCGGAACGGAACGAACTGATAGTACCTTTTATATTTTTTACCATCACATTCAACCGTATTTGCTTCCAACGAATCAAATGCCACCTGCCATAAGTCAACGAACGAGGCGGTTAGATTGCACGAACGTGGTTTTTACCCCGATACCCCTACGCTTCGGTGCAGACGGTGCGTGGAAAATGAATTATTTATGTTACCACCGGTTGCTGCGAGGGTTCTAAGTATCACCACTATGTCTCCGATGACCCAAAGTACCATTCACCACCAAAGCGCACAGCTTATCGTCGATGCCCACTGGAGATACTTAGAAGAAGTGCTAGATGAACTGACAAACAGTTGACAAACGTTACACCGGAAGAACAAGATAATATGAATCCAGCACAAATGCTCACGTGAAACAGTCATACAGAAAAAATAGAAATGTTCCATTACGCCAAAGGTTGCAGAAGCGTAGAGTGTAATAAATTGGATGTTAAAAAATTTTAGCTGCTGAGCTATTTCCGATAGTAATTTCTCATGAAGTGAATGACGTCAGTAACTTGCAGGAAAATTGCACTGTTTCAGAAATGGAATATTTATTATGCTAAACCCCAAGAGAACTTGTGAGATCAATTAGAACAAGTGTTTCACTTCTCAGATTGATCCATACGCCGGAAAGTATGCAATATTGTGTTTTGAGACACTAGTCATCACCACCATAACGCCTAAAGTTATGCATTTCACGAGAGCGAATAATCTTTTCAATGGAGTTTCCACTGTTTCAATCATTTACAGCTAATACTAATTGATGTATTTAAGGAATTTATCGTATTTATCGCTTATTTTGATATTTAAAAACCAATATTGCACGATTTGGTTTACCTTTTAATAAATTAAGCGTAACACTTTTACTAAGTTACACTTCATTGAAAACATCATTTATATATTAGGTCAATAATTTCATTGCATGACTTGCAACGCATATGTAACATGATGTATCTGCAGAATGTTATTCGCACATAAATAAACAACATTCGCAGGAAATGGTTCACTTTATAAAATAAATATTTTCGCTTAAAAGCAATTAAAACTGTTGTAGCATGTATTCAGCCATGGTCAGCAAACAACAAAGCTTTGCCTTTGTATTTTTTTTGTATGAATCATTCATAAAACTGGACAAGTAAACATCATGTAATAAAATGATGCTAACAACAACAAAAAAAAACGATTGCTGATATTGCAATTTTCACGGACAAACGAATTCAATAAACGGTTCCAGCTATGATGAATGCGTCCGATTGACAGTAGCTCGAGGGATGCCAAACATTAGCTCGTGGATTGGGAACACGGGTACGCCGTGGGTAAAGCAGAAACAGGGTGGAAATATTATTAAAATCGCAACTACATAATAGGAGGTTTTTCCCTCACTGCACCACACTTGTCCCGTGCCAACCATGCTTGCCACTGAGTACTGATTGATAGCGCAAAAGGCAGAAACAAAAAATAGAAAACGAACTAAAATAAATTACTTTTTTTTTTTGGTGCACGAACACTTCTCAAACAAACGTCGATTCAATATAGTTAGTAGATGTAGTATATATTTGTTCACATAACGCAATTCTGCCAAGAATCGGAACGGAGCCTAAGCTGACGTTCGACTTCAAGGCTGTGGTTTCGATCGAAATGTCAGCGCAAGGGCGAAACATGAAAAGTCAATTTTCTTCCGCAGAAAGTTGGACATTCGCATCGTTCCTCGTTGTCGGGCGTCTCATTGCATTGTCGGTTAATTCGAGTTTTGTCGTCTCGTCTTACGGGACGGGCTACGTCCAAGATCCAGATGCCCACCGGAGCGAACGCACAAAAGTTTCGCCCGTGTACAGTGTCTACTCTGCACCCGGTAGCGCTTCTTCCGTCGGTCAAAGGCTCAACTGTCAAAGATTTTTGAAAGTGATGAATAAAATTTTACCCCTCCCCTTTCGCTGTTGCCGTACATTCCGTCGCAGAGTACATTCTTGCGAACATCTTCATAAAACGAGAGACAAGTGTAATATCAGGGTTTGTTAATTTGCCGTTTTGCAAAATATATCAAGGTTGTTATGCAGTTTTCAGTTGTCGAGTTTGTTCGTAAAGATATTCCAATCGTTTGCCAGTTTACAATTGCTTCCCTATTGCCGAATGGTTACTACAGAAAAAATCGCTTGCCAATCCCTGCACAAGACTATTGCCGTTAATTCGATTCCCACCAGGGCCCAGATCTCATTCCACCAGAGACTATCCTCGCCTAAGACATTTATTTTCCTCCGCTGAACAAACCGCTGTTCTACTTTCCCGAGCCCCATACATCCCATCCAAGTGGCTTTGCTTATGCACGGATACACGACCCAATTTGGCAAACCAATTGGTAACAGTGAAACACCACCCGAAAGTCTGGGTGTGCAAAAATTGGCTACCGGTTTGAGTGACGAATTTTATCTGATTGTCTAATTCGTCCAACATCTTTCAAAGCGGATGGGTACGTTTGTTCGTCCGGCTGGGATTCCGCTGCTGATTAACGAAATCAAGCTTTCATCTATCGTTCGCCATTAATTTCGCGACGAAGTTTTGCGCGCTGCGATGAAATGAAATGCGCGTCAACGAGTAAGGCCTCTCTTTGGGGGTTTCCGATTATGCTTCATTCATTTAAAAAGAATGTAGATTAAATTTAATTATATTTTGCACTTCGAAGAAGTCAACAGAATTCCGTTGTTGGATCTGCGAAATACTCGGTACTCGGCATGCTTTGAAATCCTAGTGATTAACTCCATGATTCATGATTCTTAATGATTATTTCACTACTTAGTAGCCCTTAGTTCCAAGCTCGCACTGTTTCAAAATAGATGACACATTTTGCGGTGTCAATGCTTGCTCATTGCAATGAGCTTACCACCGAATTCTGATTGAATTAATTCAATTCAAATCTTTTGTAGCAACTGTCTCTTGTACGCAAGTAAACCCCAGTTCCTAATTACGAACAATTTCTAATTCTTGTTCAATAAAGGTATTAGCGATAAAAATTAATATTGAAACTAATAATAAACCAGCATTGTCTAGGGCACGGCTATCAGGCTTACGAATATGTTCCAATACTAATGATCCATGATTGACGAACTTTTGGGTTGCTTCAAACCTGCGATCACTCCGCTCCTGTGCAAATCCTTTGTGTTTTGTTAATGCTAATCATGAAGCTTTCCTCCACTTTTCTAGGAAAGTTTGTTATCCGTGGTTGTCGCTCCCACAACTAGGATGACTCTCTCGAATGCAACATTAAAGAGAAGATACACAACCTCATTTATTGTAAACCTCTTATGTTCCAAGAATATCGAAAAAGGTCCTATTCGCCCGAAACCCGATAAAGGATTGTAAAAAGTAAAGTAAAAGCAAATCTATTGACAATGCATATCTTGTAGGCGGTGCTGATCGTGAGATCTGATCATTTAGCCGATCACTTGTGTACAATCGGATACAAACAATCCTTCTCACTAAAACCTCATTCGTGAATCATTATTAGAATCTGACAAGAAGTTCATCAACGCTGCAATTAACAATATCACGTTGCTTAGTCCTTAACCTCTAGAGCAAAGCAATTCATCACGCATTCAATCTTAGCGAACGCAATAATGCTCTCAAACATTACTGCGCATGTTTTATGGAGTAAAATTTAAATAAAATATATTTACTATTGTTTGATCTTCATGCAAGTACAAAGCAATACTTAAAACAGAAGGACATCGACGGGCTGTATTCAACAATGTCGCTAACACACAGAGCAACATTGTTCACATCTCATCAGCCTTCCCCGCAGCAGGAACATCACGAAGAAACGTCAATTTTAATTTACACAATTTCACAAGTCGAGATTGAAGTGCTGTGTGAGTATTGTATTGCTTTTTGTATCGCACCCAGGTTTCGTTAAATCTGTTTCACCTTCTAGCCCATCTATGTTCCTTTACTGAGCGTGTAAAATTTTTGCCACAAACGACCAAACCCCAGCCGTACCATTGCACTAGAAAAGCGAATGTGTGAAAGATAACGAATCACCAACACAAACCAAAAAGAAAAATCGTGCATCTAACATCGCTTTTTTTTTTGGCACTGGGAGTGGATCAGATCTCCCCATTGGTCGCATGGGGGAGACGTGCTGGTAATTGCTGTGGACGATGTCATTTTATTGATGGTTTTTTTTTCTCGATTTGTTCCCTTCTTTTCTTTTGCAAACACTAAACCACATTGTGTTTAAAATGTGAACGTTGTAGTTGCTTTTTTTGTGTTGTTGTTTCGTTTTTGTTAGATGTTTCTCGTGCTGTGTTACTTCACGGCCATGATTGTTTGCTGCGCTATCTAACTAGAAAAAGACGTCAACAAAAGAACAACAACAGCAGTGAACGAACGTAGAGGATGGATAGCGATGGAGAGTGTGTGAAAAAAAGAGCTAATTTTAGAAACACATCAACTGTCCTGATCCATTTATTTTCTATCTCTTCTGTGGGTGGGGTGGGCGAGACTGTCACCCACCCATTTACTTTCCACGTTTCAAACAAACAATGCCCCCTTAATTTTGCTTACCATCGGTTTTGCTTTATTTTCCCCCTTACTCCTATCTTTTTTTTTCAATTTCCCTTTCCCAACAATACCGACCACTTGCTGTTTCACTTCCGCTCCTCGTGCGAGTGATTTGTCTCCCAATGTATTTCTTCGTGTGTTTGTGTGTGCGTGGAGTGAAAACAAAAATGGTGACTGTGTTAAATGAAAACAGATGATGTCGTTGTTTCTGCGGACGATTTTTGGCTGTCCCGTACCTTTGGCCGAGCGTGCCGAACCGAACCGTTCTAAACAGTGATCCAAATCACCGGTGTGCTGGGCAGCATCCGCAATGAAGTGATTTAGTGGGCGCAAAGTGATCTGTGCGGTCACGGCACAAGATTTCCCACAACGGTCAAATGGATGCCGTACCATTCATAACTGCGGTCGCTGTTGTATGTGCGCTCCGCACTCCATTACCGTACATGGTGCAAAGTGGGTGTTGCTTAGATGGTGCGGAATAAAATATAAGATGGGTAATTGAGATTGACAATGGGTTCAAATTGGGCCCTCAGTTGTTAAAATGTGTAGTATGTCCCCATATCAAAAATAATAATTTACTCAGGTTTTTTTTTATTTTTATTGTTAAAAATTACAAATTTTCTAAAAAGGTTCACAATCAGATATCTTGTATCGCGGATTGGAATATCCCAAACAGAAAAGAAAACGCCTGAACATATGCAATACACTCCTCTTAATTAACAAATAGTCGCCTAATAATCAAAATTGTTTCATCTACGAAACATTTCGTGCACAATAAATCGGAAAACTTAACACAATTACTACATTCGGTAAAGGAAAGTGTAAGAACAGTTAAAAACATAAGCGACACAACAGTTATTTAAAATCATAGCAATTCTTACATAAAAAGACTTTTTATTTGAGCAATTGTACATTTAGCATTAAAAATTTAAAAATTTATCCTAAAATCCTTCACTCGCACAGCAACTAATATCTGTCATCTTAGAGTCACAAACATCGGTCACGGAAAGGTCACCATTTCCTATAAAACTTACGACCCAAGCAACACACAACCGTGCGCCCTACGTGGATCGCGCGAATGAGTTGGTCTATTTTTAATAGTAGAAAGATCATTTAATTTCCAACAGCTTTACCACCGTTGCCTTACCACCAGCATCCCAATCGAGCCACCAGTACTCAACGGTGGTGGCGTTAGAGAGTTCTAAAATAAAATTACCAAAAATCCTAGCTTCACCCATTTGCGACACTTGATTCGACTTCTCCTTAGCGCATCACACGGTGCCTGCTTGGTTCCACTCTGCACGAGACAATGGCTCATACGTACGTTGCTTTCTATCCATTTCTACGAATGCTCTACAACGTATCGGTAGTGAGTGTGTGTCATCGGCAGCACAATGGCCTGCGGCATAATGCCGTCCGTACGCCACCGTGCTCTATCATGCTTAATGAAATTACAACCGAACGAACAGGGAATCTGTACGATCAAACACCAGTCTAAAAACAACGTGGCAACGATTGGAATCTAACATACCGACACGGCAAACAGGGAGGTAGAGTGGAGTGGCAACAAAAAACGACAAAGAGTTAATTAGCGGAAGGATTCATCACCGTAAAGGGGGTAGATTATGAATATTGTCTCCGTCTGATGCCGGAGCCGGGAGCGCACTAATTGATGAGATGGTTTTGATGTGTAGCAAGATTCAGCGAAACAGCATCGCCAACGGCAAACGATCGTGATGATCTCCGCAAAGTAGATTCATTACAGGAAATCTACACGGCTTGATGCTGTTGTTACAACAATCGGCAGAAACATCAGCACGCTCTAGAAAGTTTCGAACAAAGGCCAGCAAAACACTTCACTCAAACAAGCACACTCGTCCGAAGCGTTCGGCAGAGAAGTATCGCATTCAAATCGGATAAGCTCACGTGTATATTCACTAACCTTGGACAAGCATACTTTCGCTACCTGTGGCTGCAAACCATTGCATTCGTCTATTCGCACATTAGCAGGGAATAAATGACTCTTGATTCCCAGACAAATAAACCACCATAGATAAATTGCTCGTATCACCCGAAACCATGCACCAGCGTGAGTAGAGCCCAGCTCAACCATAAACCTGACCACAGACGCCTGTTTTACTGCTTTTCCGGTGCGGTGAATTCCGCCCTGCACCTCAATATTTGTGCTTCCAGGTCACAAGAAAAAAACCCTCATCCAGCGTAAGCTAATGCTTTAGTTTAACAACTTTGCCATTTGTGCTCCATTGAGATCATTTTTCAATTTGCCAGTATTGCTGAACCCTTGCTGCAAATGCCCATTTGCTGGTACCTACCCGTTCCGTAAAAAGTGCAGCTTGGTTTGCAAATTAATTTGTAATGAAAAGCTACGCCCTGCTGGATGAGGAGTGGTAAGCAAAACAACCGGAGCATGGGGACGCAAATGTGGCACATTTACACGCGTAGGTGCAAATCCTTTCCTTGCGTATGGCCGCCCGACCCAAGAGTGCTCATCATTTTATGAGAAAACAATTTTCTCAATGAACTTTTGCCAGTGCCCAGGCAGAAGCGACCAACGTAAGCGGGGTGTAAAGGCGTTTGGAATGAAAGGGAAAGGGAGGAGGGCGAGGGAAACGCGTGTGGTAGATTAAAAACTGTACAGAAAGTAAGTTTTGCTTGGGAAAACCTTCAGACGATCCCCAATCCCGGTATCTCGGGCAAATACCCGGCTGGCCGTCCCTTTGTACTGATGCGGTGCGGTAATGTTGGTTTTTGCATAACTTGCAAAGTAATATTTCAACAAGGCACCGGTAGATTATAAGCGTGGGGATGGAGGGCGAAAAACAAAGGAAAGATAACGTTAGAACACTCTTAAGCTAGCAACACAAAAATAATCACAAAGTTTAAAATAAAGCAACTGTTTAGCAAACGGTGTGTGTGTGTATGTGTGTTAGTAGAGAAAGTGAAGAAGGGAAAGTTAGAAGTCGACACTAAGAAAATTCAACAAGATAAAACACAGCTATAAATATTCATACGGACAAAGTTTCGAAGTGTACGAAAGTCTGCCACGAAGTGTAAGAAATAGAACAACAAAAAGAGAAACAAGATCAAAACAAGGTGCGAAAAGAGTGACAAACACATAAACCAAACGTACGGAAAGGTAATTGAAAATACATCATGAATTTAAGATCCTTCCTGATGCTGGAAGATCCTTCACGCTCACGAAACAATTCCTACACAAAAAGCTCTCCCATTCGTTCTCACGCTCACGTCATCCATTTTACCTTCTTTTGTTGTTTTTACTTCATTCTCCCTTGAGTTCACGTTTTTGTTCTATCAGGTCGGATGCTTTTTTTATCTTCGTCTCATTGCCCATGTTTCCAAGTTACTTTTCCACTCACCTAGCAACGCATTCGCAATGTTCGCTCACCCCCAATAGGTAGGGGAAAATACGCGCGCTCTCGAAATGAAAGCAGACGGTCGGAAACCATAGTAACAGTGTATTACAGCCAACTGTTACACGTTTCATTCATGCATCCCAGCAGCCGTTACGTGGTAGGTAGTAATACAAAACACCGAACGCCAAATGAACAGGTCAAAGCGAGAGAGTCATGATTGAGGGAATGTTAAAAGGAGCAAATGAAAAGCATACAGTGATGCGGGAAAGCGACTGAGAGATAGAAAGAGAGAGAAAGATAGAGAGTTGGGATTGGAAAATCGATAAATCACTCCAATCGTTTCACGTTGCCACGCATATGGGACGGTATTTATTTGCGCGTTGCTCCGAAAACGTTGTTGCAATCTGTGCAGCGGAAACTAGGTGCTTGCTACTATATCACATGCAGTGACCTTTGCCTATGTAGTACGGCTGTTGCATGCTTATATGCGTCAAGCTCGTTGCAGCAATAAATATCATCATTATGTACGTGCTTAAAGATCTACCATGGAATAATTGGTTCTGGTCGCCGTAATTGACCGTAAGAAGGTTCTGTTGTTTCGTGTTGGACAAACTAGGTACAGACTATTTGCTTTTACCAAAACTTTCCAAGATAATAATAGCAACAACATATTTCCATTATGTAAAATAATAAGTAAATATACTCCATATTTTCTACTACTTTGGCTTTGATTTCGAGTAACGGAAATTAAATGTACAACCTCTAATTTAGGTGATTTGAACGGTTTAGATTGTCGTAACCCGAGCCTTTTTTGTACATTTGCATAGTGATTTGTATAGGATTAGTATATTTCTAGGGTAGTATATTGTATATTATATATTGTGCAGTATATTTGTACTGATACATTAGAGGACAAGATAAACAACGTCCTATTGCATGCATATTGTCTTCCAATTCCTTGTATAAAGTACAGCTATCCTCAATTTTATAAACATTTTAGCTCTGCTGAAAGGGTGGAATTGTCGTTGAATTGAAGCTGAACTATTTTCAAAATAGAGTCAAAAGAACATGCGCTGGTCACCATACTCCAATCCGTTCATCGATTCTTGTCACGATCTTCGAGACACTCGTTGATCTTTATTCATCTTCCTCATCATACTACAACTCCTAGTTTCGTAAGCAGTGGAGGATCAATCCTCTTGGAGGCCCAGGGCGGAATTTTTAATTATTATCGGCATTTTCGGTGTTAGGGAGGTGTACTTCAAACATGATCTAACAACACCAGCAAAGTCTCGGAAAGAAAGCTCCCTTGCGTACACTTCAGAATTCCAGTGGAGGATCCATTGCCTCTAATTTTCAAAAACGATGCATTAGGGAAGAGGGACATTGCGGGGACTTGAAATGAGACAAGGCGAAAAGCGGAGTAAGAAGGGGCCTACTCCGCCTACCGTTTGTTTCGCCGCTGTTCGTAAGGTTATTCTTACGCAAACTATTTTAAGAATCCCTGCTCTACACGTAAATCTCCATTCCAACTATTCTAGACGACTTCCATCCGACCTTCTCTCCAAGTCCCCTAAGTTTGGTGTCCTGACTTTCGCTATCCTGAGAAGTAGGAGTAGGTTCAGTAAGTACAGTAAGTGCAACGACTCCGGTAGCTGTGTGCTACCATAAACGGGTTGCCTACTCCTATGTACAGCCTACATAAACGGGAAATAAACGGATAGCCTAAAAATTTTATTAGCCTTTATTTGCTTTATACCAAATAAATGAAAAAATCACGTTGTTAGACATCGATGCACACAAAAATGTTTGGTTGTATAAGTTAGGCCAAAAATGTACCCAAAATAAAACATATGAGTGATCCCGCCGTGAATAGCGTCGCTGTTTTGTCCAGGTTAAATGGGTTGGACTAAGGGTTGTCATACAAAATGGACTTTCTTGAAAGAGATTTTTATTTCACATGTGGTAGTTCTTAGGAGGGTGAAAGCATGTTTTGAATTGTCCGCATTTTTTTATAGAGGAGTTCTGGATTTGATTTCTTAGTTCGAAAAAGAATTGTAGGGGAGTTTCTTGTTTTGTTGTCACGTAATTACATACTCCCTCCCTCCCCCCTCCCCGTAAGAATTTCCGACCCGTTGCACGCACGGACCAGAATCGATTCCGATACCCGGCTCCGTCGCTTTGGGTCGGGTCGGAAAATTAATCGTATGACCCACCACTACTATGAAACCGAAAGTAAACATAATTGTAACAATTTGATACAGATGGAATTTTTTCTCACCTTAGCAGTATTCCTCAAAGCCGTACAGTGGTGTTGCATCAAAGTTTAAAAGTAATGAAAGGTTTCTCGCCCGTGACGCGTATTCACACATTTGCTAACCTCCTTTGTACATGTGTTCCAAGGGCGATCAAAGAGCAAACGCTAACTCCACGGAAGATTATCACAAAGCACAGCATAGCTGCCCTATAATCAGCCGACGTGACATTCGCAGTGAAGTTTTGTTCTAAGATACACTCTATAAAACACCACACACACCGATGAGATCGTGTTTAGTTTGAGGATACAACGAAGCAATGGACACATCCGGGCAGCTTTCAAACATTTGCTTCCTACGATGGATCCGCTGGATGGACACGATCAATGGGATTCATCTGCACGACGATTCACGCCTGGCACATGCTTGTCAGTATGCATTCTATCTGCTGCAGCTAGGGCAGTTACTTATCGCGTACAATTTTGGCGTCATTTGCATGAACACCACCTCATTGGCGCAGTTCGCACAGCAGTTTAACCAATTCGGTGGTATTTTGCTTACCTTTTCCCGCGTCATTGCAATTGTACGAACCCATCGGGCCACTAGTTTTGGGTTGAAGTAAACAGAATGGAATTTATCTTATTCTTCTAGAATATCTATCGGACGGAATTACGACACACGGCGCAGTTCATCAACGCTTCGGAGTTTCACCATCTTAACGAGCGTGCGGAACAGATCCGCTCGGGAACCATCCGACTGGCAGGACGTTTCTTATCCACACTGCTGAGCATACAGATAGGGACACTCATATTCTGGTTCACGCTAACCGAGCTGCAGGCATACAAACAGAACGTTCTGTTGCCCACGGTCACTTACCTACCGTTCGATGCTTCAGACTGGCCAGCGCTTTTTAAGGTGATGTTTCGTCTATACGTCCACCTATCGAACACGCAGCTCATGTTCACCTTCTTCGGGAGCTACGTCATTACCAGCACCTTTCTGCTCACCCTCACCATCGAGCTGCGCATCCTGAACGATTCGTATGCCGCCGCTCCGCACGATCCGCAGCAGTTGGTAGCCTTTCTGAAGGACCGGGCCGTGTACAAGGTGTCGCTTTTGCAGCATATCGGCACGATCAAACAGCAGATGAACGGCAGCATCCTGTTCGAGCTGATGCTAATCGTTTGCTTGCTGGCAATCAACGGACTACGGCTATGCAGGACAAACAGTGATCTGAGCGAGCTTGCGCTGTCGTGCAGCATGATCATGATCTATCTGTTGGAGTTTTTCCAGTACTGTTGGCAAGTGGATGAGATGGAAGTGCTGCACGAGGAGCAAGCGTATGCCGTCTACGCAACACCTTGGATCGGTGCAGTGCAGCAAACAAAGGCGTTACTGCTGATCACGATCCGCATGGCACGGGTCCCGTTGCGTTTCATGTGCGGTGGAATGTACCAACTGTCTACCGAACTCTTCGCAACGGTTGTACAATTTATCTACTCGCTGGTGATGATGCTTTTGCAGTTTTAGGAAGCCGACAAACATTAATCACCTCTGTCACGTTTGATGTTTTCATGCGGTTGAAGGTTGATGAAGGTTTCCATGCGTGTGCTTAGCTTTACATTCTGTACAAAGTTCAATAATAAACAATCAGTGTGCTTTTAAAACATATGTATGTGTCGGTTTTCAATGTAACAGTTAAACTTCGTTACTGCTCACAGCGGCGGATCAAACGGAAGGCGGAGTAGGCGGTCGCCTAGGACCTCGCCGTGTTGGGGGCCCCAAACAACTTGTGCCGATTGTGCGATTTTTGGGAATGTAGCAGCACAGTTAATTTATAGCACAAATTCTAATTAAACAGGTAGAAAATTGATCGAAAATATCCTTGGATTTTATATATCCTTGGTTATATAAAACATTTGTTTCTATTTGATTAGCTATATCGGCCCGGTTACACGGCTACGCAAGAGAAGTATGCAGTGTATTCAAACTCCTTCTTCTTTATCGGCATGACATCTTCAGGATGTTTAAGCCTACCATTTCTATTTTTTTTACTTTATTTACCCGTAGGATAGTCAGTGCTGCGTACGGAGGTTTGGTGGTCGAAATGAAATTTTTCCGTGGTCCTGTCTTGTACAGACCGACTGCGCTACCAATACACCATCTGGCCGCCCCGTGAACCCTTATATGCCCTTTTACTTCAACCTATTCATGTATTCTATTTCTTGAATGGGATTTTTTCATCTGTTCGTAAATGATCCTACCGTTAGATGCTAGAATAGAAACCATGCTTATTTTCACTTCCGCAATATTCGCAAGCTATTGCCATTGCGATACTCGTGGTGTGGTATTGTTTTCTCTCCCCGATTGAACCGTGAAAATGTCCAGCCTACGTGTTTCGAAACAGTATTGTGTTTAGTATTTCGATTGTCACAATTTCTGCAAGTTTGCAAGCCGGTAATGATGTTATAACCGACACAATCTGTCAGTGTATTACGAAATAGCTAGCATTGTCATAGATTATGAATTAAATCATATTGCCATCATTAGAACTCTGTTTTCCGTTTGATATTTCATACCTCATGGTTCTTGGAATACCATTTCTGTCTTGCTTGTTTATTACTTAATCGAAGCTGGATTGTAGGTCCAGCTTTTGTCCACCCATCCCAAACTGTCCAAACACTTCATCATATCGCCGTGTAGAATACTGTTCAAACTACATTGTTGTAATCTCGGTAACATTTGCATCGTTGTTAGACTGAAATTGTTTTAAAATTTCCATTTCTAAATCCATACGGTTGAAGATCATCGCCGCGAAATCGTTGATCTAAATTAAAAAAAGAACACGAAAATAGATACCAGCTGTTTTCCGATTTCCGATACCAGGAAAGCATCCACGGATGAGGTAGCACCTTGTACAGCAATTTTGCTCAAAAACCGCCGAAAGGTATGCAATGTTTAAACATTAACTTTCCCGTTAGTCGAGTCAAATATTGCAGCAATTTAGCTCAAAAACCGCCGAAAGGTATGCAATTTTTAAACACTAACTTTCCCGTTGGTCGTGAAAAATTTCTTCGAAAACTACCAGTTTTTGAATGTAAAGTACCAGGAGAGCATCCACGGAAGAGGTAGCACCTGGTAATTTTGCCCGCCTAAAAGTATGCAATGTTTATACACTAACTTTGCAACCAACTTGTAATGCAATGCGCCGTAAGGTATGCAATGTTTAAACACCAAATTACCATACAAACCAGCTGTTTTCAGATTTCCGATACCAGGAGAGCATGTTGTTCAAGAGGTAACATCTTCCATCCCCCTCCCCCCCTTCCGCAACAAGATAGCGCGCAAGATGGCGGACAAACTGGCGGACAAGATGGCGGCCAAGATGGCGGACAAGATGGCGGACAAGATGGCGGACAAGATGGCGGACACAAGATGGCGGACAAGATGGCGGACAAGATGGCGGACAAGATGGCGGCCAAGATGTCGGACAAGATGGCGGACAAGATGGCGGACACAAGATAGCGGACAAGATGGCGGACAAGATGGCGGACAAGTTAGCGGACAAGATGGCGGACACAAGATGGCGGACACAAGATGGCGGACACAAGATGGCGGACACAAGATGGCGGACAAGATGGCGGACAAGATGGCGGACACAAGATGGCGGACAAGATGGCGGACAAGATGGCGGGCACAAGATGGCGGCCAAGATAACAGCCAAGATGGCGGACAATATGGCGGACAAGATGGCGGACAAGATGGTGGACACAAGATGGCGGACAAGATGGCGGCAAAGATGGCAGACAAGATGGCGGCCAAGATGGCGGACAAGATGGCGGACAAGATGGCGGACAAGATGGCGGACACAAGATGGCGGACAAGATGGCGGACAATATGGCGGCCAAGATGTCGGACAAGATGGCGGACAAGATGGCGGACACAAGATGGCGGACAAGATGGCGGCCACCAGATGGCGGACAAGATGGCGGCCAAGATGGCGGCCAAGATGGCGGACAAGATGGCTGACAAGATGGCGGACAAGATGGCGGCCAAGATGGCGGACAAGATGGCGGACACAAGATGGCGAACAAGATGGCGGACAAGATGGCGGACACAAGATGGCGGACAAGATGGCGGACAAGATGGCGGGCACAAGATGGCGGCCAAGATAACAGCCAAGATGGCGGACAATATGGCGGACAAGATGGCGGACAAGATGGTGGACACAAGATGGCGGACAAGATGGCGGCAAAGATGGCAGACAAGATGGCGGCCAAGATGGCGGACAAGATGGCGGACAAGATGGCGGACAAGATGGCGGACACAAGATGGCGGACAAGATGGCGGACAATATGGCGGCCAAGATGTCGGACAAGATGGCGGACAAGATGGCGGACACAAGATGGCGGACAAGATGGCGGCCACCAGATGGCGGACAAGATGGCGGCCAAGATGGCGGCCAAGATGGCGGACAAGATGGCGGACAATATGGCGGACAAGATGGCGGACAAGATGGCGGACAAGATGGCGGACACAAGATGGCGGACAACATGGCGGACAAGATGGCGGACAAGATGGCGGCTCAGATGGCGGCCAAGATGGTGGCCAAGATGGCGAACAAGATGGCGGACAAGATGGCGGCAAAGATGGTGGACAAGATGGCGGACACAAGATGGCGGCCAAGATGGCGGCCAAGATGGCGGACAATATGGCGGACAAGATGGCGGACAAGATAGCGGACAAGATGGCGGACAAGATGGCGGACACAAGATGGCGGACAAGATGGCGGCCAAGATGGAGGACAAGATGGCGGACAAGATGGCGGACAAGATAGCGGACAAGATGGCGGACAAGATGGCGGACAAGATGGCGGACAAGATGGCGGACAAGATGGCGGACACAAGATGGCGGACAAGATGGCGGACAAGTTGGCGGACAAGATGGTGGACAAGATGGCGGCCAAGAAGGCGGACAAGATGGCGGACACAAGATGGCGGACAAGACGGTGGACACAAGATGGCGGACAAGATGGCGGACAAGATGGCGGACAAGATGGCGGCCAAGATGGCGGACAAGATGGCGGACAAGATGGCGGCCAAGATGGCGGACAAGATGGCGGACAAGATGGCGGCCAAGATGGCGGACAAGATGGCGGCCAAGATGGCGGACAAGATGGCGGACAAAAGATGGCGAACAAGATGGCGGCCAAGATGGCGGACAAGATGGCGGTTAAGATGGCGGCCACGATGGCGGACAACATGGCGGACAAGATGGTGGACACAAGATGGCGGACAAGATGGCGGACAAGATGGCGGACAAGATGGCGGCCAAGATGGCGGACAAGATGGCGGCCAAGATGGCGGACAAGATGGCGGACAAAAGATGGCGGACCAGATGGCGGTCAAGATGGCGGACAAGATGGCGGACAAGATGGCGGACACAAGATGGCGGACAACATGGCGGCCAAGATGAAGGACAAGATGGCGGACAAGATGGCGGCCAAGATGGCGGACAAGATGGCGGCCAAGATGGCGGACAAGATGGCGGACAAAAGATGGCGGACAAGATGGCGGCCAAGATGGCGGACAAGATGGCGGCAAAGATGGCGGACACAAGATGGCGAACAAGATGGCGGACAAGATGGCGGACAAGATGGCGGACAAGATGGCGGACAAGATGGCAGACAAGAAGGCGGACAAAATGGCGGCCAAGATGGCGGACAAGATGGCGGACAAGATGGCGGACACAAGATGGCGGACAAGATGGCGGACAAGATGGCGGAAAAGATGGCGGACAAGATGGCGGACAAGATGGCGGACACAAGATGGCGGACAAGACGGTGGACACAAGATGGCGGACAAGATGGCGGACAAGATGGCGAACAAGATGGCGGACAAGGTGGCAGACAAGATGGCGGACAAGATGGCGGACAAGATGGCGGACAAGATGGCGGCCAAGATGGCGGACACAAGATGGCGAACAAGATGGCGGCCAAGATGGCGGACAAGATGGCAGACAAGATGGCGGACAAGATGGCGGCCAAGATGGCGGACAAGATGGCGGACACAAGATGGCGGACAAGATGGCGGCAAAGATGGCGGACAAGATGGCGGACAAGATGGCGGCCGAGATGGCGGCCAAGATGGCGGCCAAGATGGCGGACAAGATGGCGGACAAGATGGCGGACAAGATGGCGGACAATATGGCGCACAAGATGTCGGACAAGATGGCGGACAAGATGGCGGACACAAGATAGCGGACAAGATGGCGGACAAGATGGCGGACACAAGATGGCGGACACAAGATGGCGGCCCAGATGGCGGCCAAGATGGTGGCCAAAATGGCGAACAAGATGGCGGACAAGATGGCGGCAAAGATGGTGGACAAGATGGCGGACACAAGATGGCGGCCAAGATGGCGGCCAAGATGGCGGACAATATGGCGGACAAGATGGCGGACAAGATGGCGGACAAGATGGCGGCCAAGATGGCGGACAAGATGGCGAACAAGATGGCGGACAAGGTGGCAGACAAGATGGCGGACAAGATGGCGGACAAGATGGCGGACAAGATGGCGGCCAAGATGGCGGACACAAGATGGCGAACAAGATGGCGGCCAAGATGGCGGACAAGATGGCAGACAAGATGGCGGACAAGATGGCGGCCAAGATGGCGGACAAGATGGCGGACACAAGATGGCGGACAAGATGGCGGCAAAGATGGCGGACAAGATGGCGGACAAGATGGCGGCCGAGATGGCGGCCAAGATGGCGGCCAAGATGGCGGACAAGATGGCGGACAAGATGGCGGACAAGATGGCGGACAATATGGCGCACAAGATGTCGGACAAGATGGCGGACAAGATGGCGGACACAAGATAGCGGACAAGATGGCGGACAAGATGGCGGACACAAGATGGCGGACACAAGATGGCGGCCCAGATGGCGGCCAAGATGGTGGCCAAAATGGCGAACAAGATGGCGGACAAGATGGCGGACAAGATGGCGGAAAAGATGGCGGACAAGATGGCGGACAAGATGGCGGACACAAGATGGCGGACAAGACGGTGGACACAAGATGGCGGACAAGATGGCGGACAAGATGGCGGACAAGATGGCGGACAAGATGGCGGACAAGATGGCGGCCAAGATGGCGGCCAAGATGGCGGCCAAGATGTCGGACAAGATGGCGGACAAAAGATGGCGGACAAGGTGGCGGCCAAGATGGCGGACAAGATGTCGGACAAGATGGCGGACACAAGATGGCGGACAAGATGGCGGACACAAGATGGCGGACAAGATGGCGGACAAGATGGCGGACAAGATGGCGGCAAAGATGGCGGACAAGATGGCGGACAAAAGATGGCGGACAAGATGGCGGCCAAGATGGCAGACAAGATGGCGGACAAGATGGCGTAAACAAGATGGCGGACAAGATGGCGGACAAGATGGCGGCCAAGATGGCGGACAAGGTGGCGGACAAGATGGCGGACAAGCTGGCGGACAACATGGCGGACAAGATGGCGGCCAAGATGGCGGACACAAGATGGCGAACAAGATGGCGGCCAAGATGGCGGACAAGATGGCGGCCAAGATGGCGGCCAAGATGGCGGACAAAAGATAGCGGACAAGATGGCGGCCAAGATGGCGGACAAGATGGCGGACAAGATGGCGGCCAAGTTGGCGGACACAAGATGGCGGACAAGATGGCGGCCAAGATGGCGGACAAGATGGCGGACAAGATGGCGGACAATATGGCGGACAAGATGGCGGCCAAGAAGGCGGACAAGATGGCGGCCAAGATGGCGGACAAGATGGCGGACAAAAGATGGCGGACAAGATGGCGGACAAGATGGCGGCCAAGATGGCGGACAAGATGGCGGACAAGATGGCGGACAAGATGGCGGACACAAGATGGCGGACAAGATGGCGGACAAGATGGCGGCCAAGATGGCGGACAAGATGGCGGCCAACATGGCGGCCAAGATGGCGGCCAAGATGGCGGACAAGATGGCTGACAAGATGGCGGACAAGATGGCGGCCAAGATGGCGGACAAGATGGCGGACAAGATGGCGGACAAGGTGGCGGACAAGATGGCGGACAAGATGGCGGACAACATGGCGGACAAGATGGCGGCCAAGATGGCGGACACAAGATGGCGGACAAGATGGCGGCCAAGATGGCGGACAAGATGGCGGCCAAGAAGGCGGACAAGATGGCGGCCAAAATGGCGGACAAGGTGGCGGACAAGATGGCGGACACAAGATGGCGGACAAGATGGCGGACAAGATGGCGGACAGATGGCGGACAAGATGGCAGACAAGAAGGCGGACAAAATGGCGGCCAAGATGGCGGACAATATGGCGGACAAGATGGCGGCCAAGATGGCGGACACAAGATGGCGGACAAGATGGCGGACAAGATGGCGGACAAGATGGCGGACAAGATGGCGGACACAAGATGGCGGACAAGACGGTGGACACAAGATGGCGGACAAGATGGCGGACAAGATGGCGGCCAAGATGGCGGCCAAGATGGCGGACAAGATGGCGGACAAGATGACGGTCAAGATGGCGGACAAGATGGCGGACAAGATGGCGGCCAAGATGGCGGACAAGATGGCGGACAAGATGGCGGCCAAGATGGCAGACAAGAAGGCGGACAAGATGGCGGACAAGATGGCGGCCAAGATGGCGGCCAAGATGGCGGACACAAGATGGCGGACAAGATGGCGGACAAGATGGCGGCCAAGATGGCGGACAAGATGGCGAACAAGATGGCGAACAAGGTGGCAGACAAGATGGCGGACAAGATGGCGGACAAGATGGCGGACAAGATGGCGGCCAAGATGGCGGACACAAGATGGCGAACAAGATGGCGGCCAAGATGGCGGACAAGATGGCAGACAAGATGGCGGACAAGATGGCGGCCAAGATGGCGGACAAGATGGCGGACACAAGATGGCGGACAAGATGGCGGCAAAGATGGCGGACAAGATGGCGGACAAGATGGCGGCCGAGATGGCGGCCAAGATGGCGGCCAAGATGGCGGACAAGATGGCGGACAAGATGGCGGACAAGATGGCGGACAATATGGCGCACAAGATGTCGGACAAGATGGCGGACAAGATGGCGGACACAAGATAGCGGACAAGATGGCGGACAAGATGGCGGACACAAGATGGCGGACACAAGATGGCGGCCCAGATGGCGGCCAAGATGGTGGCCAAAATGGCGAACAAGATGGCGGACAAGATGGCGGCAAAGATGGTGGACAAGATGGCGGACACAAGATGGCGGCCAAGATGGCGGCCAAGATGGCGGACAATATGGCGGACAAGATGGCGGACAAGATGGCGGACAAGATGGCGGACACAAGATGGCGGACAAGATGGAGGACAAGATGGCGGACAAGATGGCGGACAAGATGGCGGACAAGATGGCGGACAAGATAGCGGACAAGATGGCGGACAAGATGGCGGACAAGATGGCGGACAAGATGGCGGACAAGATGGCGGACAAGATGGCGGACAAGATGGCGGACACAAGTTGGCGGACAAGATGGCGGACAAGATGGCGGACAAGATGGCGGACAAGATGGCGGACAAGATGGTGGCCACCAGATGGCGGACAAGATGGCGGCCAAGATGGCGGCCAAGATGGCGGCCAAGATGGCGGACCAGATGGCTGACAAGATGGCGTACAAGATGGCGGCCAAGATGGCGGACAAGATGGCGGACACAAGATGGCGAACAAGATGGCGGACCCAAGATGGCGCACAAGATGGCGGCCAAGATGGCGGACAAGATGGCGGACAAGATGGCGGACAAGATGGCGGCCAAGATGGCGGACAAGATGGCGGACAATATGGCGGACAAGATGGCGGACAAGATGGCGGACAAGATGGCGGACACAAGATGGCGGACAACATGGCGGACAAGATGGCGGCCCAGATGGCGGCCAAGATGGTGGCCAAGATGGCGAACAAGATGGCGGACAAGATGGCGGCAAAGATGGTGGACAAGATGGCGGACACAAGATGGCGGCCAAGATGGCGGACAATATGGCGGACAAGATGGCGGACAAGGTGGCGGACAAGATGGCGGACAAGCTGGCGGACAACATGGCGGACAAGATGGCGGCCAAGATGGCGGACACAAGATGGCGAACAAGATGGCGGCCAAGATGGCGGACAAGATGGCGGCCAAGATGGCGAACAAGATGGCGGACAAAAGATAGCGGACAAGATGGCGGCCAAGATGGCGGACAAGATGGCGGACAAGATGGCGGCCAAGATGGCGGACAAGATGGCGGACAAGATGGCGGACAAGATGGCGGCCAAGATGGCGGACAAGATGGCGGACAAGATGGCGGACACAAGATGGCGGACAACATGGCGGACAAGATGGCGGACACAAGATGGCGGACAACATGGCGGACAAGATGGCGGCCCAGATGGCGGCCAAGATGGTGGCCAAGATGGCGAACAAGATGGCGGACAAGATGGCGGCAAAGATGGTGGACAAGATGGCGGACACAAGATGGCGGCCAAGATGGCGGACAATATGGCGGACAAGATGGCGGACAAGGTGGCGGACAAGATGGCGGACAAGCTGGCGGACAACATGGCGGACAAGATGGCGGCCAAGATGGCGGACACAAGATGGCGAACAAGATGGCGGCCAAGATGGCGGACAAGATGGCGGCCAAGATGGCGAACAAGATGGCGGACAAAAGATAGCGGACAAGATGGCGGCCAAGATGGCGGACAAGATGGCGGACAAGATGGCGGCCAAGATGGCGGACAAGATGGCGGATAAGATGGCGGACAAGATGGCAGACAAGATGGCGGACAAAATGGCGGCCAAGATGGCGGACAATATGGCGGACAAGATGGCGGACACAAGATGGCGGACAAGATGGCGGACAAGATGGCGGACAAGATGGCGGACAAGACTGCGGTCAAGATGGCGGACAAGATGGCGGACAAAAGATGGCGGACAAAAGATGGCGGCCAAGATGGCGGACAAGATGGCGGACAAGATGGCGGACAACATGGCGGACAATATGGCGGCCAAGATGGCGGGCAAAAGATGGCGGACAAAAGATGGCGGCCAAGATGGCGGACAAGATGGCGGACCAGATGGCGGACAACATGGCGGACAATATGGCAGCCAAGATGGCGGACACAAGATGGCGGACAAGATGGCGGCCAGGATGGCGGACAAGATGGCGGACAAGATGGCGGACAAGATGGCGGACAAAAGATGGCGGACAAGATGGCGGACACAAGATGGCGGCCACAAGATGGCGGTTAAGATAGCGGCCACGATGGCGGACAACATGGCGGCCAAGATGGCGGACAATATGGCGGACAAGATGGCGGACACAAGATGGCGGACAAGATGGCGGACAAGATGGCGGACAAGATGGCGGACAAGATGGCGGACAAAATGGCGGCCAAGATGGCGGACAATATGGCGGACAAGATGGCGGCCAAGATGGCGGACAAGATGGCGGTTAAGATAGCGGCCACGATGGCGGACAACATGGCGGCCAAGATGGCGGACAATATGGCGGACAAGATGGCGGACACAAGATGGCGGACAAGATGGCGGCCAAGATGGCGGACAAGATGGCGGACAATATGGCGGACAAGACGGTGGACACAAGATGGCGGACAAGATGGCGGACAAGATGGCGGCCAAGATGGCGGACAAGATGGCGGACAAGATGGCAGACAAGATGGCGGACAAGATGGCGGACAAGATGGCGGACAAGATGGCGGACAAGATGGCGGACAAAATGGCGGCCAAGATGGCGGACAATATGGCGGACAAGATGGCGGCCAAGATGGCGGACAAGATGGCGGTTAAGATAGCGGCCACGATGGCGGACAACATGGCGGCCAAGATGGCGGACAATATGGCGGACAAGATGGCGGACACAAGATGGCGGACAAGATGGCGGCCAAGATGGCGGACAAGATGGCGGACAATATGGCGGACAAGACGGTGGACACAAGATGGCGGACAAGATGGCGGACAAGATGGCGGCCAAGATGGCGGACAAGATGGCGGACAAGATGGCGGCCAAGATGGCGGACAATATGGCGGCCAAGATGGCGGACAATATGGCGGCCAAGATGGCGGACACAAGATGGCGGACAAGATGGCGGACAAGATGGCGGACACAAGATGGCGGACAAGATGGCGGACAAGATGGCGGCCAAGATGGCGGACAAGATGGCGGACAAAAGATGGCGGACAAAAGATGGCGGCCAAGATGGCGGACAAGATGGCGGACCAGATGGCGGACAACATGGCGGACAATATGGCAGCCAAGATGGCGGACACAAGATGGCGGACAAGATGGCGGCCAGGATGGCGGACAACATGGCGGCCAAGATGGCGGACAAGATGGCGGACACAAAATGGCGGACAAGATGGCGGACACAAGATGGCGGACACAAGATGGCGGACAAGATGGCGGCCAGGATGGCGGACAAGATGGCGGCCAAGATGGCGGACAAGATGGCGGATAAGATGGCGGACAAGATGGCAGACAAGATGGCGGACAAAATGGCGGCCAAGATGGCGGACAAGATGGCGGACAAGATGGCGGACACAAGATGGCGGACAAGATGGCGGACAAGATGGCGGACAAGACTGCGGTCAAGATGGCGGACAAGATGGCGGACAAAAGATGGCGGACAAAAGCTGGCGGCCAAGATGGCGGACAAGATGGCGGACAAGATGGCGGACAACATGGCGGACAATATGGTGGCCAAGATGGCGGACAAAAGATGGCGGACAAAAGATGGCGGCCAAGATGGCGGACAAGATGGCGGACCAGATGGCGGACAACATGGCGGACAATATGGCAGCCAAGATGGCGGACACAAGATGGCGGACAAGATGGCGGCCAGGATGGCGGACAAGATGGCGGCCAAGATGGCGGACAAGATGGCGGACAAAAGATGGCGGACGAGATGGCGGACACAAGATGGCGGCCACAAGATGGCGGACAAGATGGCGGCCAAGATGGCGGACAATATGGCGGACCAAGATGGCGGACAAGATGGCGGCCAAGATGGCGGACAAGATGGCGGACATGATGGCGGACAAGATGGTGGACAAGATGGCGGACAAGATGGCGGACAAGATGGTGGACAAGATGGCGGCCAAAATGGTGGACAAGATGGTGGCCAATACGGTGGACAAGATGGCGGACAAGATGGCGGCCAAGATGGCGGACAATATGGCGGACAATATGGCGGACAATATGGCGGACAAGATGGCGGACAAGATGGCGGACAAGATGGCGCACAAGACGGCGGACAAGATGGTGGCCAAGATGGCGGACAAGATAGCGGACAATTTGGCAGACAAGATGGCAGGCAAGATGGCGGACACTTAGTTATAAATAAACAAAAAAATCGAAATTCACAACTTAGTAACTCGCTCATTCTGTATTGCAAAACGTATGACGGGTGACTACCCCGCACAATGCATCAGAGAATAAGCGATCTCCCGCCAGGATATGCAATATATACGCGGCATACTTACGTGGAGTAATTTGATTGGATGAATTTTCCTCTGCATTCGGCTCCATCTGGGCATCATCCTCATTGATGACGGCACCACTATCTGTGTTTGTCCCCGTGCTCGATGGTCTCGGCTGTCTTCATCGGCGACCTATCTTAAACATACCATGAGTCCAATCGGCTTCACCCCGTGGAAACAGGATCGGGTACTGTAGTGCATACATCTTCTGGTTGGTCTCATACACTGGCCTTAAGGATCCAGTAGCACGATGTTGCAGCACAATATTCCGTGTATATTCCGTGCTACCGGTGATATCGTCACAAACACACATGATCCACCTCACCTGCAGTCGGTGCGTTGTTCCGGAACTGGTCCATACCTGGTATACGTGAAAGGAGGCAAAGGCGCTGCTCTTCGCGAACAGTCATGCGTTCATACGTATGACTGAACATCCAGGTTAGGAGATTGCGTGTGATAAATACCCGCTGCAGGATAGACAATAGCGATTAAGTTCACCACCGAATGCTGGTGCTTGAGTGTTTTGTCAAGTTAAGTTAAGATCGAAGAAGTATAACTGAGTGTTGCATGGCGAATATCCCGGAAGCACTGCGAGCGAACCAATTCGATAGCAAAGTGCTCCTTTAATGCTGTAGTTGTAAATTCCACCACGTGCTGCTTCTCGAAGTTGGCGCACGTATGATTGTAGCTCCATTTAGAAGAGTACAGGTACAGTGGTAACTGGTGTTGGTGATGATATAGCCGGTTACGATATTGTATTCGAAGATGGTGATGGCCCTGGCGGACCATTTGAAGAAGATGATTAGTGGTGGCCCAGCGGCGGATCAAACGGTAGGCGGAGTAGGCTCCATCTTACTGCGCTTTTCGCCTTGTCTCATTTCAATTCCTCTTATTGTCCCCTTCCCTCCTGCATCGTTTTTAAAATTAGAGGCCCCAACTATAATTCCGCCCTGAGCCTCCAAGGCAATTGATCCTCCACTGACTGCGCACGATAAATCAATCCTGGTCAGCTCTGTTCACGAATATGTAACCTAATTAACAATAAATGTATTACTACAAACTATCGCAAAATGTACACTTATTCTTAAATATCGTTCATAAATATCGGAACACTTATATTTTGCTATATAAAACTCAAACAACATTTATGCATTTGTGCTTCAGCTTTTCTTTAACGGTCTTACGGACCAAAACCCCAAACACTAGATTAACTATCCAGCAGGAAATAATGCCAGTTAGTGAAGCATGCCTAGACCTCGAGAGGTTGTAATGCCACTAAAAAAGGAGGATATCCTAAGCTATAACATAATCTTTCACATGATGGACACCAAGCTCATACTGAATGTCTCATCAATGCCGTTCAACATAGCAAATGCCCAAAATGTACTATAGTATTCAGAAAAAAAATCTCATATTTATTCGGAATTTTGGCGATGGAAAAATGCCGTTTCGGTTCTTTTTTTTACTATTTCGTTAGAACGGTCTGGCCGTATCGACTTATTTTACCACGTAGCCGAATAGTCAGTCCAATAGTTGGTCCGGCCGAATAGTTGGTCCGGTCCGTTCGTGTGAAGACCAGCTCCGCTACCACCATGCCACCGGGCCCCTTCGTTTCGGTTCTAGGCTATTAAAAATAAATAATTATCCCAACAAAACTGATAAAATTATAAATTATTGTGAATCAATAAAACAGCGATGAATATATTTCTTAGCTCCACATTCCATTGCGTTCCATTTAAAACATTCAATTAACCTTAATAACTTCAACTAGTTGATTGAGTGATTCGGCTGAAAATGCAATCGAAAATAAATGAACGCTCGGTTTCGGTTCCGATAACATTACCACTTAATAGAACTCGTTTGAGTGTTGATAACAAACATCAAATAATTATTTTTACATCGAACTCATCAGAGCCATTGTTGATATTCTGTAAATAAATGAGTAAACCTCGTATAACTAATTCATTGGAATTCAACATAACAACTAGGGTAGCTACTGAAATTTAAATCGCATTTATATTAATTGTTGCCTTTATAGTTGCAATAAAATTCATCCCACGAAATTATATAACATTAATACGTGGTATGCAATTGCTCCCCTTTGTGTAATTATGTTTCTCTTCGCTGCAGAACAGTTCTATTTCCTGCTAAAATCATTCATCACATTTAATGCTCCGTAATTTCTTCGTCTCTTTCGCTGTGCTACCCAACTGTCAACAGAGGCATCTACCTTGGTACCGATGGTACTTTTCTTGCAACTAAAACGCATTCATCTTCAAGGTGCTGTGGAGCTTCGTAGCACCGATCAGACGATGGAGTACCGCTATTTATCGGTAGACCTATAAATTCTTCAAATCCCTCTAATACTACCTTTTATGCTCGACGAGGTGCACGGATGTAGCGGCCCCGGTTGTCGTACGGCTAAAAGTGCGAAAATAAAAAAAAAGAACCAACGAACTGCAACCACATTTGCTTACATTTCTGACCGGAAATCGATGGATATAAATTTTCCGTCCCCGTACCTTCGGACCAGACCTTACATCATCCTTTGCGGTGTGTGCCACTGGGTTTGTCGCGTATGTACAGCAACATCCACCGTGTTCACACACCGTTCGAAACGAAATAATAGTACAACATTTCGAAAGCGTAAGCAAGTTTCAGGAGGAAAACAAACAATATTATCTTCAATTTCACATAAACGAATACAGGAATAATTTCCTTCACTCCCGTTGGAGCTGATTCACATTTAATAGCCTTTTAATTCCTTTCCATGCAACATGACTACTAGCGCCACCATTATTGCAAGTAAGCGCTGATGAAAGATGTCGTTACTCATTGCTTATTGCCGGCAGGCTGGTATCAACGCTACGAACTAATGGCGAATACCTATATATATATATATATATATATATATATATATATATATATATATATATATATATATATATATATATATATATATATATATATATATATATATATATATATATATATATATATATATATATATATCTATATATATATATATATATATATATATATAAGAAAGAAATTATATAAGAAATGTATCTTCCCACATGTGACACTCCCTTCCACGCCCAAAGAGCGGGAAAAGATTCTTTCGCTGTCTGACTTCCTAAGCATCGGTGACACTGAAGCCACCGGGCAAAGACTATCGAGGATTTTCAACTTTCCCATGCTTTCCCGTCCATCCGAACCGGAAACACTTGACGCAGGTGCTTTTCAGTGAGGAAATTGAGTATACCGGATAGCAAAATGATGTGAAGCGGTCGCAATAGTGGGGAGACGGGAAAAAAATGTTCAAGCAAGAGAGAATAAAACAGCAAATGGTAACGGTGGGACTGCATCATAAAAATAAATTGCATTCATAAATATTCCGACTTTTGGATTGTGGCCGAAGTCGAGTGGGCTGACATTGCTGTGCCTGGGCTGTTCGGTTCTTCTGGGTGGGCTGTTCGAACGCAAAAGATTCTGCCCAACCACATTCGGACACATTCGGTGGTGCTTTCTCATGATGCACACCGTCTACGGCCGATCTGACGATGGAACGATCATAATGTTTGTTCCTTTTCTGTTCCGGACCTAATCGAAGACCTTGATGCCTCCGTTACTGAACCCTGTTGATGGTTTCAATTTAAAAGTGTTTAAAACAAAAAGACTACCCCATTAGACGACTCGAAATGAGCGAAATGTTTTGCATTGATACGGACAGTTATCTAATTATTTACGGTAATAAAAAATAAAACAAATAAACATATTTAACGATATTTCATTAGGGTAATTACAATATTACAATATAAAAGTAAACTTTAATGGTTGCGATAAAAAAGTTCCGAATGGTGAAATTATCCTTTAGTCTATTGTATTCTTTGGAGAATGGCCTCGAGCCCTGTTTTATTGCTTCTTGAAAAGCGCCAGCGCTCCCAATACTTCAGAATTTCTTATCCATGTTCTTTACTATACGATTTCCTTCCTTCAGAGTTTCTATCTCCAAAAAGCAGTTAACCGCTTCAATATCTTCCACGTAAAATTGAACACATTCCGATTGCTGTGCCACATACCGCAAGGACAGCGAAAGCTACGGCTTACTGCTAACTGCAGAGAGACAAAAAATCCGATCTATCCCATCCCAGGTTGGTAGATGTTACTTCTACCCGCTGCACTACCGCTCCATTCGCAGTGGAAAGATTTTTTTTATTTTAAGAACTAAGAAAACCCTTAGCACAAGCACACTAGGAACAAAACTATAGCGCACCAAACTGAGACAAGTAGCACCGGTTTAATCGTTTTCCGGAGCCAAATTTTCGAACACTTTTTCAAGTGACAGTTTACAATTTATGGCCAGCGGGTAAAGCAATGAAAGCGGTACCGCCCGGTATTCTGCACCATACCCGACGGTTTGGTTGCAGATGGGTTGAAAAATGGCAGCTTCAAGTACAAAGGAAAAATTAAAGAGTTGGCACAGAGAATAGTGTCGCATGCTGGAAAAAAATCGTACGGAGCTACTTAAGACTCTCGAATGGTCGATTGATGCGCGGAATAATTGTATATTTTTAACAGTTTTTTTTTCAATTAATATTTAAATTGGAGACTTTGATATTATATCAGTGGAGGATCAATTGCCTTGGACACCCAGGGCGGAATTATAGTTGGGGCCTCTAATTTTAAAAACGATGCAGGAGGGAAGGGAACATTGAGGGGACTTGAAATGAGACAAGGCGAAAAGCGCAGTAAGATGGAGCCTACTCCGCCTACCGTTTGATTCGCCGCTGGGCCACCCCTAATCATCTTCTTCAAATGGTCCGCCAGGGCCATCACCATCTTCGAATACAATAACGGAACCGGCTATATCACCACCAACACCGGTTACCATTGTACCTGCACTCTTCTAAATGGAGCTACAATCATACGTGCGCCAACTTCGAGAAGCAGCACGTGGTGGAATTTACAACTACAGCATTCAAGGAGCACTTTGCCATCGAATTGGTTCGCTCGCAGTGCTTCCGGGATATTCACCATGCAACACTCAGTTGCAGCGGATACATGTCACAGGGCACAGTATCAAAATTCAATGATCATTGTTTGTGCTTTTGGGCAAACCAGATCTGTTCATCACCGTGACTTGTAATCCGAGTCTTGAAAACAGGAATATAGTCCAGTACGATTTGCAATACAGAATGAGCGAGTTACTAAGTTGTGAATTTCGATTCTTTTATTTATTTGTTATTTAGTGGCTTGTTTAACATTGTGTATCCCATTAATCAAACAACGCAAATTTTATTTAATAATAA
This sequence comes from Anopheles moucheti, assembly GCF_943734755.1. Classification (NCBI taxonomy): domain Eukaryota; kingdom Metazoa; phylum Arthropoda; class Insecta; order Diptera; family Culicidae; genus Anopheles; species Anopheles moucheti. The sequence goes on from NC_069140.1 coordinate 46,279,688, forward strand.
TAGTAATTTGCGTTGTGCACAGCCGGTAAGATTTGCATAGCTTTTAGCATTTGAAAACTAAAATGCTAGGTCAAGTTTTTGTGTTGAAAGACTACCTCCATGATCATTCGCTCACGTCGATGCTTAAGGCGATGAACAAAAAATAACGGTTGATTTCTGTAGTGAGCTTCTACTTACTGGACTTTTTCAACAATTGATCATGTTTTATAGCATCCTTTGATCCATTAGGTGCAGGACCACGAGAGTTGATAAAATGCTGACAAATTTGTCCAATGACCGAATCAGCTGATCAACTGTGAAAACCACTATACCGTAGCCGCGCACACAATTGTTTTCTGATTTCCGATACCAGGAGAGCATGTTTTTCAAGAGGTGGAATATATTTGCGCTGCAGGTGAAATAACCTGCCCATCACTATTGCAATAAATAATTTGCCCATCACTATTGCATTGCCTACTATCAAACCCGTGAGAGCGTTCACTAGTTTAAGGAAGATGCTGTTTTCAGATTTCCGATACCAGGAGAGCATCCACGGAAGAGCACCTAGTACAGCAATTTTGATCGAAACCGCCGAAAGGTATGCAATGTTTAAATACTAACTTTCCCGTTGGTCGTGAAAAATTTCTTCGAAAACTCCAGTTTCCGAGTGTATAGTACCAGGAAAGCATCCACGGAAGAGGTAGCACCTTGTACAGCAATTTTGGTCAAAAACCGCCGAAAGGTATGCAATATTTCAACACTAACTTTCCCGTTTTCAGATTTCCAGCTGTTTTCAGATTTCCGATACCAGGAGAGCATGTACTTCAAGAGGTGAACCTCAGCCACTCAGACACCTGAGCCCCTGAGCCCTTGAGTACCTGAGCCCCTGAGTTACTGAGTGACCGGCACTGAAAAAAGGCCGTTGATTAGCCGTCAGTTAGACGTCAATGAGCCGTCAATGAGCCGTTTATTAGCCGTTAATTAGCCGTCAAAAAGCCGTCAATTAGCCGTCAATTAACAGTAATCTCCAACCTCGTGTCACCTCCCCCCTCGTGTCACCACCACCCTCAAGTCACCACCACCCTCGTGTCACCTCCATCCTCCCACGTGTCACCACCTACATCCCACGTGTCACCTCCTACCTACCACGTGTCACCTCCCACGTGTCACCATACACCTCCCTCGTGTAACCACCCACCTCCCACGAGTCACCACCCACCTCCCACGGGTCACCACCCACTTCCCACGTGTCACCATCCTTCTCTCACGGGCCACCACCCACCTCCCACGTGTCACCAACCACTGGTCACCAGCCACAGCCATCTTGTGTCCGCCATCTTGTCCGCCATCTTGTCCGCCATCTTGTCCACCATCTTGTCCGCCATCTTGTCCGACATCTTGTCCGCCATCTTGTCCGCCATCTTGGCCGCCATCTTGGCCGCCATCTTGTCCGCCATTTTGGTCGCCATTTTGTGTCCGCCATCTTGGCCGCCATCTTGTCCGCCATCTTGTCCGCCATCTTGTCCGCCATCTTGGCCGTCATCTTGGCCGCCATCTTGGCCGCCATTTTTGTCGCCATTTTGTGTCCGCCATCTTGTCCGCCATCTTGTCCGCCATCTTGTCTGCCATCTTGTCCGCCATCTTGTCTGCCATCTTGGTCGCCATCTTGTGTCCGCCATATTGTCCGCCATCTTGTCCGCCATCTTGTGTCCGCCAACTTGTCCGCCATCTTGTCCGCCATCTTGTGTCCGCCATCTTGGCCGCCATCTTGTCCGCCATCTTGGCCGCCATCTTGTCCGCCATCTTGTGTCCGCCATCTTGTCCGCCATCTTGTCCGCCATCTTAGCCGCCATCTTGGCCGCCATCTTGTCCGCCATCTTGGCCGCCATCTTGTCCGCCATCTTGTGTCCGCCATCTTGGCCGCCATCTTGTCCGCCATCTTGACCGCCATCTTGTGTCCGCCATCTTGGCCGCCATCTTGTGTCCGCCATCTTGGCCGCCATCTTGTGACCGCCATCTTGTCCGCCATCTTGTCCGCCATCTTGGCCGCCATTTTGTGTCCGCCATCTTGTCCGCCATCTTGACCGTCATCTTGTCCGCCATCTTGTCCGCCATCTTGTCCGCCATCTTGTCCGCCATCTTGTCCGCCATCTTGGACGACATCTTGGCCGCCATCTTGTGTCCACCATCTTGTCCGCCATCTTGTGGCCGCCATCTTGTGTCCGCCATCTTGTCCGCCATCTTGTCTGCCATCTTGTCCGCCATCTTGGCCGCCATCTTGTCCGCCATCTTGTGTCCGCCATCTTGTCCGCCATCTTGTCCGCCATCTTGACCGCCATCTTGTGTCCGCCATCTTGGCCGCCATCTTGTGTCCGCCATCTTGGCCGCCATCTTGTGACCGCCATCTTGTCCGCCATCTTGTCCGCCATCTTGGCCGCCATTTTGTGTCCGCCATCTTGTCCGCCATCTTGACCGTCATCTTGTGTCCGCCATCTTGGCCGCCATCTTGTGTCCGCCATCTTGGCCGCCATCTTGTGACCGCCATCTTGTCCGCCATCTTGTCCGCCATCTTGTCCGTCATCTTGTCCGCCATCATGTCCGCCATCTTGTCCGCCATCTTGTCCGCCATCTTGTCCGCCATCTTGTCCGCCATCTTGGCCGTCATCTTGGCCGCCATCTTGGCCGCCATTTTTGTCGCCATTTTGTGTCCGCCATCTTGTGTCCGCCATCTTGTCCGCCATCTTGTCTGCCATCTTGTCCGCCATCTTGTCTGCCATCTTGGTCGCCATCTTGTGTCCGCCATATTGTCCGCCATCTTGTCCGCCATCTTGTGTCCGCCAACTTGTCCGCCATCTTGTCCGCCATCTTGTGTCCGCCATCTTGGCCGCCATCTTGTCCGCCATCTTGGCCGCCATCTTGTCCGCCATCTTGTGTCCGCCATCTTGTCCGCCATCTTGTCCGCCATCTTAGCCGCCATCTTGGCCGCCATCTTGTCCGCCATCTTGGCCGCCATCTTGTCCGCCATCTTGTGTCCGCCATCTTGGCCGCCATCTTGTCCGCCATCTTGACCGCCATCTTGTGTCCGCCATCTTGGCCGCCATCTTGTGTCCGCCATCTTGGCCGCCATCTTGTGACCGCCATCTTGTCCGCCATCTTGTCCGCCATCTTGGCCGCCATTTTGTGTCCGCCATCTTGTCCGCCATCTTGACCGTCATCTTGTCCGCCATCTTGTCCGCCATCTTGTCCGCCATCTTGTCCGCCATCTTGTCCGCCATCTTGGACGCCATCTTGGACGCCATCTTGGCCGCCATCTTGTGTCCACCATCTTGTCCGCCATCTTGTGGCCGCCATCTTGTGTCCGCCATCTTGTCCGCCATCTTGTCTGCCATCTTGTCCGCCATCTTGGCCGCCATCTTGTCCGCCATCTTGTGTCCGCCATCTTGGCCGCCATCTTGTCCGCCATCTTGACCGCCATCTTGTGTCCGCCATCTTGGCCGCCATCTTGTGTCCGCCATCTTGGCCGCCATCTTGTGACCGCCATCTTGTCCGCCATCTTGTCCGCCATCTTGGCCGCCATTTTGTGTCCGCCATCTTGTCCGCCATCTTGACCGTCATCTTGTCCGCCATCTTGTCCGCCATCTTGTCCGCCATCTTGTCCGCCATCTTGTCCGCCATCTTGGACGCCATCTTGGCCGCCATCTTGTGTCCACCATCTTGTCCGCCATCTTGTGGCCGCCATCTTGTGTCCGCCATCTTGTCCGCCATCTTGTCTGCCATCTTGTCCGCCATCTTGGCCGCCATCTTGTCCGCCATCTTGTGTCCGCCATCTTGTCCGCCATCTTGTCCGCCATCTTGGCCGCCATCTTGGCCGCCATCTTGTCCGCCATCTTGGCCGCCATCTTGTCCGCCATCTTGTGTCCGCCATCTTGGCCGCCATCTTGTCCGCCATCTTGACCGCCATCTTGTGTCCGCCATCTTGGCCGCCATCTTGTGTCCGCCATCTTGGCCGCCATCTTGTGACCGCCATCTTGTCCGCCATCTTGTCCGCCATCTTGTCCGTCATCTTGTCCGCCATCATGTCCGCCATCTTGTCCGCCATCTTGTCCGCCATCTTGTCCGCCATCTTGTCCGCCATCTTGTCCGCCAAATTGTCCGCTATCTTGTCCGCCATCTTGTCCGCCATCTTGTCCGCCATCTTGTCCGCCATCTTGTCCGCCATCTTGTGACCGCCATCTTGTCCGCCATCTTGTCCGCCATCTTGGCCGCCATTTTGTGTCCGCCATCTTGGCCGCCATCTGGCCGCCATCTTGACCGCCATCTTGGCCGACATATTGGCCGCCATCTTGGCCGCCATCTTGGCTGCCAGTTTGTCCGCCATCTTGCGCGCCATCTTGATGGGTAAGGGGGGGAGGGGGATGGAAGATGTTGCCTCTTGAACAACATGCTCTCCTGGTATCGGAAATCTGAAAACAGCTGGTTTGTTTGAAAAGTTAGTGTATAAACATTGCATACCTTACGGCGGAAAATTGGTTGCAAAGGTAGTGTATAAACATTGCATACCTTATGGCGGAAAATTGGTTGCAAAGTTAGTGTATTAACATTGCATACCTTACGGTGCAGTACCAGGAGCTACCTCTTCCGTGGATGCTCTCCTGGTACTACACATTCGAAAACTGGTAGTTTTCGAAGGAATTTTTCACGACCAACGGGAAAGTTAGTGTTTAATCATTGCATACCTTTCGGCGGTTTTTGAGCAAAATTGCTGCAAAATTATACTTGACCAACGGGAATGTTAGTGTTTAAATATTGCATACCTTTCGGCGGTTTTCGACCAAAATTGCTGTACAAGGTGCTACCTCTTCCGTGGATGCTTTCCTGGTATCGGAAATCGGAAAACAGCTGATTTTGTATGGAATTTCGTACCAACCGACGGAAAGTTTGAGCGAGATGAAGGATGCTTTCCGTTTTATTGATATTACTTATTAGCGATCGTTCTCACGGGTTTGATAGTATGCAATAGCAATTGTGATGGGCAAATTTGTCCCAAGCTGCGGATGTCACCTCTGGGAAACCATGCTCTCCTGGTATCGGAAATCTGAAAACAATTGTGTGCATTGATTTCTTCAAGTATCTTTTTTCGTGTTCTTTTTTTAATTTAGATCAACGATTTCGCAGTGATGATCTTAAACCATATGGATTTAGAAATGGAAATTTTAAAACAATTTCAGTCTAACAACGATGCAAATGTTACCGAGATTACAACAATGTAGTTTGAACAGTATTCTACACGGGGATATGATGAGGTGTTTGGAAAGTGGGTAGACATAAGCTGAACCTACAATCCAGCTTCGATTAAGTAATAAACAAGCAAGACAGAAATGGTATTCCAAGAACCATGAGGTATGAAATATCGAACGGAGAAGAAAGTTCTAATGATTGCAATTTGATTTTATTCATATTCTATGACAATGCTAGCTATGTCGTAGTATACTGACAGATTGTGTCATTTATAACATCATTACCGGCCTGCAAACTTGCAGAAATTGTGACAATCGAAATACTAAACACAATACCCCACCACAATACTGTTTCGAAACACGTAGGCTGGACATTTTCACGGTTCAATGGGGGAGAGAAAACAATACCACACCACGAGTATCGCAATGGCAAAAGCTTGCGAATATTGCGGAAGTGAAAATAAGCATGGTTTCTATTCTAGCATCTAACGGTAGGATCATTTACGAACAGATGAAAAAATCCCGTTCAAGAAATAGAATACATGAATAGGTTGAAGTAAAAGGGCATATAAGGGTTCACGGGGCGGCCAGATGGTGTATTGGTAGCGCAGTCGGTCTGTACAAGATAGGACCACGGAAAAATTTCATTTCGACCACCAAACCTCCGTACGTAGCACCGACTATCCTACGGGTAAATAAAGTAAAAAAAATAGAAATGGTAGGCCTAAACATCCTAAAGATGTCGTGCCGATAAAGAAGAAGGAGTTTGAATACACTGCATACTTCTCTTGCGTAACCGTGTAACCGGGCCGATATAGCTAATCAAATAAAAACAAATTATCTAACCAAGGATAACCAATTTTCTACCTTTTTAATTAGATTTTATGCTATAAATTAACACTGCTGCTAAATTTCCAAAAATCGCACAATCGGCACAAGTTGTTTGGGGCCCCCAACACGGCGAGGTCCTAGGCGACCGCCTACTCCGCCTACCGTTTGATCCGCCGCTGTATTACATATGATTTCTTGCTTGTTTTTTTCTACGTTTTTTTCTTTATAGCCCGCTACGGACAAACAGAAGACATAAGACAACTTTGTAGACAACGTAGATCCTACGACTATGCTCAATAAAGGGAATGTCCAAGGCGAACTTCAAAAGAAACTGTTTCGCTATGAAATATGCATCCAATGGACAACACCAACATCAACAAGATGTGGTAGGATTCCACTGTACCCACTTCTTTGAACGAGTAATCTGGCTGGCCGGTGCTACTAACCACGAATGCTCTAGCATGGCAAGATTCATTTCATTGATGAAAAATAAATATCGATTGAAAGCCAAAGCAGCATGACCAATTCATAACATCACACTGAGCTAGCAGCAGTACCAGGAATTAGTACTCCGGTACTGCATGCGAACAGATGCACCGGTTTGCACGAATGCCATCCAACCTGCACTGGGTATGGCAATCATTAGGCCCTTGTTGCTAGGCTCTTTTTGCCCGTACCCGTAAACACAGAGTGCCGATTGCAATCAAATCATTCGAAAATGCATCAAATTAATAGAAGGCCGAACCGAGTACTGTACCAACCCACCGACCAATGAGCACTTCTGTCGCCATTTATGAGCTTAGGGGTAGGTTTAAGTGTCTGCTGGAGTTGGTTCTGCAATCGGTACGGGTTTTCCAAAATAACCCAACCAGTGTTGCTGATGTATCCTGTACTCTGATGTATTCTTAACACGTTTGGTCCGAAACAAATGCATAAGTTCTAATAAATGTTTGACTGTTCAGGGAACGATGTTATTTATAAAACAATCCAATCCAAAATACATACAAATAAAGTTCGTTAATTAATGTACAGTATGTATATATATAAATATATAAACAAATTTTTATTGAACTAGGTTCAACTACAAATTGTTGTTGGAAATTATATCCGTAGTAAAGCAAACCCATACTAGCTACAAGGGCGTCCATCCCGAGGCATGCCGACTGCATGGTCAACTTGCTGGAACAAGTAGAAATAGTATTCCGTTTGATTAAAATGTTCGTACCTTCCAACATACCCTATTGTTTTAAATTTCAGCTATAACTACAAAACCCGTTTCAAACTCTCCTGAGTGTAGTGTAAACAAGCTTTCCCTATTTGTAACTCAATTTAATTCTCTTTATGTGATATCGGATGATTTAGGTGTGGTTCGTCGCATGAAAAAAACGAAAATGTTTGAAAAAACTTGAAGCATAATTAACATTATCTAACAAAATTACTCATTAATTATACAAAAGTGATATTGCTGCATCCATCCGACGCCATCTTTTGGGAAAGAATGAGTTTGTTTTTTATATTTTTTAATTTACCTTTTTATATGTAAAACTTCAAGAACTGACAGGAATTAAAAACATTTTAAATTGTCATTGCTTTTATAACCAAACGAAAATAAATTGATTGGTGTTTTTTCCTCTCAAACTCCACCAAGTAGAGCGGTCCTTTCTGCATTCCACGACACCTGACTGCATTCAATTATTGAATCGTGAGATTACACCCATGTGACAAACACTCGGACTGCAAACCGTATGAAGCTCAAAGAACCTCCAGTTATCGTCACAATTGCACTTTAAAATAGCACACGCTACCATTCGGCTCGTTCATACTAAAGATGGTGTTGCAATGCGTCATACAACATGGGCTGCGTTTTCTACAAGATCATTTCAACGTTGGACCTCCTACGAAGCACTTTTGTTTGCTACGATGTTTGGACGTTGTGTCTCGTAAGTACCCCATCGGAATTTTGCAACAAATTTACAATTTCTTATAGGCATCTTCGTGTTCGTATAGCGGCCATGTTGGTTGATCGTCCCCGTTCGGGTCTGGAGATCGGCATCAAGACGATCTGCGTTAGTATTTTGATATCGCATGTGGTGGGACTAGCGTACGACATTATTCGCCAGCAGGACGCTCGTGTTGCGATGGACATTTTGAGCATGCTGTCAACGTTTGCAGCCGTCACCATTCGAAACATCGTTCTGCGACAGTATCAATCGCACATCAACGCCATGGAGCAGATGGACGACAATATGAGCTTTGCAGTAGGCACACCGTACGCCGACAACATCCGCCGCACAACAGTAAAGCAAAATAATCGCTATCTTGGAACGTACATCGCCTGTATATTTTTCTGTGGAACGGTGTGGGTGTGCCAGAACATTTGGATGAATGATTCGTTCATGACGATCATCACCTATTTCCCGATTGATCTATCTGAACAGGCACCAGCGCTGGATAAGCTGACCCAAATCGCTTACGCCTCCGTTGGTTACCTATGGGTGTGGCATCATGCGACAAGTCAAATGACCATTATCGTGCTTCTTCGTTTTACCATCCTCGAGTTCCAGGTGTTTCTCCATTCGTTGTCCACTCTTGACACTCAAATACGCGACCAGCTCCTGCTAAAGCCTGGGGCTACTGTAGCGCACATTGTTCGAGAGGTGTTGTATAAGCACGCAAAACGACACTCGCAACTGATCGTGGCAGTCATGCATATGAGAGCAATACTGCGTAACTTTTCTCTGGTACACTTTTTCTTCTACATGATCGTCATAGCCGCTTTGATGGCGCGCATAATAGTCATACCTGGTAGCTCTTCGCTCGGTATGACCGTTCCATTATTAGTGACCTCCATTTTCTTCGTGGAAACCTTTGGACTCTGCATGCTAGTGGAAAAATTGGTTCAGCTCGTAAGTTCGCTCGAATTACACTGAACTTCAGGTCTCTCACTCTTAATCCACTTGTATCTTTCGCCATACAGAATCGCAGTGTAAGCACTAGTCTGTACGGGTTCAATTGGCCACACTACCTGCAATACGACCGATCTATAAAACGTACCATGATGCTGATGATAATGCAGTCCAACAACACGCCTGACTTTTCCGCCGGTGGATTGACGACCGTATCAGCACAATTGTTTGCCAAATCCTGTCGTCTCATCTACAGTATAATGATGAGATTGGCTAACATAGCCACTTAGATTGCATCACGCACATCCCGCGATGTCGACGATGAAATTGTTTACAATTTGTAGCAAAAGAATCGCTGAATAAAGATAGAAAATAACATTAAAATCTTGCTTTAGTATCTCTTGATTCTACCCCCGCATAGAAGCGCCATCTATACGCAAAACTGAGTACTATTTATAGACTGGATGCGAACAGATGCACCGGTTTGCACGAATGCCATCCAACCTGCACTGGGTATGGCAATCATTAGGCCCTTGTTGCTAGGCTCTTTTTGTGCCCGTACCCGTAAACACAGAGTGCCGATTGCAATCAAATCATTCGAAAATGCATCAAATTAATAGAAGGCCGAACCGAGTACTGTACCAACCCACCGACCAATGAGCACTTCTGTCGCCATTTATGAGCTTAGGGGTAGGTTTAAGTGTCTGCTGGAGTTGGTTCTGCAATCGGTACGGGTTTTCCAAAATAACCCAACCAGTTTTGCTGATGTATCCTGTACTCTGATGTATTCTTAACACGTTTGGTCCGAAACAAATGCATAAGTTCTAATAAATGTTTGACTGTTCAGGGAACGATGTTATTTATAAAACAATCCAATCCAAAATACATACAAATAAAGTTCGTTAATTAATGTACAATATGTATAAATATATAAACAAATTTTTATTGAACTAGGTTCAACTACAAATTGTTGTTGGAAATTATATCCGTAGTAAAGCAAACCCGTACTAGCTACAAGGGCGTCCATCCCGAAGCATGCCGACTGCATGGTCAACTTGCTGGAACAAGCAGAAATAGTATTCCGTTTGATTAAAATGTTCGTACCTTCCAACATACCCTATTGTTTTAAATTTCAGCTATAACTACAAAACCCGTTTCAAACTCTCCTGAGTGTAGTGTAAACAAGCTTTCCCTATTTGTAACTCAATTTAATTCTCTTTATGTGATATCGGATGATTTAGGTGTGGTTCGTCGCATGAAAGAAACGAAAATGTTTGAAAAAACTTGAAGCATAATTAACATTATCTAACAAAATTACTCATTAATTATACAAAAGTGATATTGCTGCATCCATCCGACGCCATCTTTTGGGAAAGAATGAGTTTGTTTTTTATATTTTTTAATTTACCTTTTTATATGTAAAACTTCAAGAACTGACAGGAATTAAAAACATTTTAAATTGTCATTGCTTTTATAACCAAACGAAAATAAATTGATTGGTGTTTTTTCCTCTCAAACTCCACCAAGTAGAGCGGTCCTTTCTGCATTCCACGACACCTGACTGCATTCAATTATTGAATCGTGAGATTACACCCATGTGACAAACACTCGGACTGCAAACCGTATGAAGCTCAAAGAACCTCCAGTTATCGTCACAATTGCACTTTAAAATAGCACACGCTACCATTCGGCTCGTTCATACTAAAGATGGTGTTGCAATGCGTCATACAACATGGGCTGCGTTTTCTACAAGATCATTTCAACGTTGGACCTCCTACGAAGCACTTTTGTTTGCTACGATGTTTGGACGTTGTGTCTCGTAAGTACCCCATCGGAATTTTGCAACAAATTTACAATTTCTTATAGGCATCTTCGTGTTCGTATAGCGGCCATGTTGGTTGATCGTCCCCGTTCGGGTCTGGAGATCGGCATCAAGACGATCTGCGTTAGTATTTTGATATCGCATGTGGTGGGACTAGCGTACGACATTATTCGCCAGCAGGACGCTCGTGTTGCGATGGACATTTTGAGCATGCTGTCAACGTTTGCAGCCGTCACCATTCGAAACATCGTTCTGCGACAGTATCAATCGCACATCAACGCCATGGAGCAGATGGACGACAATATGAGCTTTGCAGTAGGCACACCGTACACCGACAACATCCGCCGCACAACAGTAAAACAAAATAATCGCTATCTTGGAACGTACATCGCCTGTATATTTTTCTGTGGAACGGTGTGGGTGTGCCAGAACATTTGGATGAATGATTCGTTCATGACGATCATCACCTATTTCCCGATTGATCTATCTGAACAGGCACCAGCGCTGGATAAGCTGACCCAAATCGCTTACGCCTCCGTTGGTTACCTATGGGTGTGGCATCATGCGACAAGTCAAATGACCATTATCGTGCTTCTTCGTTTTACCATCCTCGAGTTCCAGGTGTTTCTCCATTCGTTGTCCACTCTTGACACTCAAATACGCGACCAGCTCCTGCTAAAGCCTGGGGCTACTGTAGCGCACATTGTTCGAGAGGTGTTGTATAAGCACGCAAAACGACACTCGCAACTGATCGTGGCAGTCATGCATATGAGAGCAATACTGCGTAACTTTTCTCTGGTACACTTTTTCTTCTACATGATCGTCATAGCCGCTTTGATGGCGCGCATAATAGTCATACCTGGTAGCTCTTCGCTCGGTATGACCGTTCCATTATTAGTGACCTCCATTTTCTTCGTGGAAACCTTTGGACTCTGCATGCTAGTGGAAAAATTGGTTCAGCTCGTAAGTTCGCTCGAATTACACTGAACTTCAGGTCTCTCACTCTTAATCCACTTGTATCTTTCGCCATACAGAATCGCAGTGTAAGCACTAGTCTGTACGGGTTCAATTGGCCACACTACCTGCAATACGACCGATCTATAAAACGTACCATGATGCTGATGATAATGCAGTCCAACAACACGCCTGACTTTTCCGCCGGTGGATTGACGACCGTATCAGCACAATTGTTTGCCAAATCCTGTCGTCTCATCTACAGTATAATGATGGGATTGGCTAACATAGCCACTTAGATTGCATCACGCACATCCCGCGATGTCGACGATGAAATTGTTTACAATTTGTAGCAAAAGAATCGCTGAATAAAGTTAGAAAATAACATTAAAATCTTGCTTTAGTATCTCTTGATTCTACCCCCGCATAGAAGCGCCATCTATACGCAAAACTGAGTACTATTTATAGACTGGATGCGAACAGATGCACCGGTTTGCACGAATGCCATCCAACCTGCACTGGGTATGGCAATCATTAGGCCCTTGTTGCTAGGCTCTTTTTGTGCCCGTACCCGTAAACACAGAGTGCCGATTGCAATCAAATCATTCGAAAATGCATCAAATTAATAGAAGGCCGAACCGAGTACTGTACCAACCCACCGACCAATGAGCACTTCTGTCGCCATTTATGAGCTTAGGGGTAGGTTTAAGTGTCTGCTGGAGTTGGTTCTGCAATCGGTACGGGTTTTCCAAAATAACCCAACCAGTTTTGCTGATGTATCCTGTACTCTCATGTATTCTTAACACGTTTGGTCCGAAACAAATGCATAAGTTCTAATAAATGTTTGACTGTTCAGGGAACGATGTTATTTATAAAACAATCCAATCCAAAATACATACAAATAAAGTTCGTTAATTAATGTACAATATGTATAAATATATAAACAAATTTTTATTGAACTAGGTTCAACTACAAATTGTTGTTGGAAATTATATCCGTAGTAAAGCAAACCCGTACTAGCTACAAGGGCGTCCATCCCGAAGCATGCCGACTGCATGGTCAACTTGCTGGAACAAGCAGAAATAGTATTCCGTTTGATTAAAATGTTCGTACCTTCCAACATACCCTATTGTTTTAAATTTCAGCTATAACTACAAAACCCGTTTCAAACTCTCCTGAGTGTAGTGTAAACAAGCTTTCCCTATTTGTAACTCAATTTAATTCTCTTTATGTGATATCGGATGATTTAGGTGTGGTTCGTCGCATGAAAGAAACGAAAATGTTTGAAAAAACTTGAAGCATAATTAACATTATCTAACAAAATTACTCATTAATTATACAAAAGTGATATTGCTGCATCCATCCGACGCCATCTTTTGGGAAAGAATGAGTTTGTATTTTATATTTTTTAATTTACCTTTTTATATGTAAAACTTCAAGAACTGACAGGAATTAAAAACATTTTAAATTGTCATTGCTTTTATAACCAAACGAAAATAAATTGATTGGTGTTTTTTCCTCTCAAACTCCACCAAGTAGAGCGGTCCTTTCTGCATTCCACGACACCTGACTGCATTCAATTATTGAATCGTGAGATTACACCCATGTGACAAACACTCGGACTGCAAACCGTATGAAGCTCAAAGAACCTCCAGTTATCGTCACAATTGCACTTTAAAATAGCACACGCTACCATTCGGCTCGTTCATACTAAAGATGGTGTTGCAATGCGTCATACAACATGGGCTGCGTTTTCTACAAGATCATTTCAACGTTGGACCTCCTACGAAGCACTTTTGTTTGCTACGATGTTTGGACGTTGTGTCTCGTAAGTACCCCATCGGAATTTTGCAACAAATTTACAATTTCTTATAGGCATCTTCGTGTTCGTATAGCGGCCATGTTGGTTGATCGTCCCCGTTCGGGTCTGGAGATCGGCATCAAGACGATCTGCGTTAGTATTTTGATATCGCATGTGGTGGGACTAGCGTACGACATTATTCGCCAGCAGGACGCTCGTGTTGCGATGGACATTTTGAGCATGCTGTCAACGTTTGCAGCCGTCACCATTCGAAACATCGTTCTGCGACAGTATCAATCGCACATCAACGCCATGGAGCAGATGGACGACAATATGAGCTTTGCAGTAGGCACACCGTACACCGACAACATCCGCCGCACAACAGTAAAGCAAAATAATCGCTATCTTGGAACGTACATCGCCTGTATATTTTTCTGTGGAACGGTGTGGGTGTGCCAGAACATTTGGATGAATGATTCGTTCATGACGATCATCACCTATTTCCCGATTGATCTATCTGAACAGGCACCAGCGCTGGATAAGCTGACCCAAATCGCTTACGCCTCCATTGGTTACCTATGGGTGTGGCATCATGCGACAAGTCAAATGACCATTATCGTGCTTCTTCGTTTTACCATCCTCGAGTTCCAGGTGTTTCTCCATTCGTTGTCCACTCTTGACACACAAATACGCGACCAGCTCCTGCTAAAGCCTGGGGCTACTGTAGCGCACATTGTTCGAGAGGTGTTGTATAAGCACGCAAAACGACACTCGCAACTGATCGTGGCAGTCATGCATATGAGAGCAATACTGCGTAACTTTTCTCTGGTACACTTTTTCTTCTACATGATCGTCATAGCCGCTTTGATGGCGCGCATAATAGTCATACCTGGTAGCTCTTCGCTCGGTATGACCGTTCCATTATTAGTGACCTCCATTTTCTTCGTGGAAACCTTTGGACTCTGCATGCTAGTGGAAAAATTGGTTCAGCTCGTAAGTTCGCTCGAATTACACTGAACTTCAGGTCTCTCACTCTTAATCCACTTGTATCTTTCGCCATACAGAATCGCAGTGTAAGCACTAGTCTGTACGGGTTCAATTGGCCACACTACCTGCAATACGACCGATCTATAAAACGTACCATGATGCTGATGATAATGCAGTCCAACAACACGCCTGACTTTTCCGCCGGTGGATTGACGACCGTATCAGCACAATTGTTTGCCAAATCCTGTCGTCTCATCTACAGTATAATGATGGGATTGGCTAACATAGCCACTTAGATTGCATCACGCACATCCCGCGATGTCGACGATGAAATTGTTTACAATTTGTAGCAAAAGAATCGCTGAATAAAGTTAGAAAATAACATTAAAATCTTGCTTTAGTATCTCTTGATTCTACTCCCGCATAGAAGCGCCATCTATACGCAAAACTGAGTACTATTTATAGACTGGATGCGAACAGATGCACCGGTTTGCACGAATGCCATCCAACCTGCACTGGGTATGGCAATCATTAGGCCCTTGTTGCTAGGCTCTTTTTGTGCCCGTACCCGTAAACACAGAGTGCCGATTGCAATCAAATCATTCGAAAATGCATCAAATTAATAAAAGGCCGAACCGAGTACTGTACGAACCCACCGACCAATGAGCACTTCTGTCGCCATTTATGAGCTTAGGGGTAGGTTTAAGTGTCTGCTGGAGTTGGTTCTGCAATCGGTACGGGTTTTCCAAAATAACCCAACCAGTGTTGCTGATGTATCCTGTACTCTGATGTATTCTTAACACGTTTGGTCCGAAACAAATGCATAAGTTCTAATAAATGTTTGACTGTTCAGGGAACGATGTTATTTATAAAACAATCCAATCCAAAATACATACAAATAAAGTTCGTTAATTAATGTACAGTATGTATATATATAAATATATAAACAAATTTTTATTGAACTAGGTTCAACTACAAATTGTTGTTGGAAATTATATCCGTAGTAAAGCAAACCCGTACTAGCTACAAGGGCGTCCATCCCGAAGCATGCCGACTGCATGGTCAACTTGCTGGAACAAGCAGAAATAGTATTCCGTTTGATTAAAATGTTCGTACCTTCCAACATACCCTATTGTTTTAAATTTCAGCTATAACTACAAAACCCGTTTCAAACTCTCCTGAGTGTAGTGTAAACAAGCTTTCCCTATTTGTAACTCAATTTAATTCTCTTTATGTGATATCGGATGATTTAGGTGTGGTTCGTCGCATGAAAGAAACGAAAATGTTTGAAAAAACTTGAAGCATAATTAACATTATCTAACAAAATTACTCATTAATTATACAAAAGTGATATTGCTGCATCCATCCGACGCCATCTTTTGGGAAAGAATGAGTTTGTTTTTTATATTTTTTAATTTACCTTTTTATATGTAAAACTTCAAGAACTGACAGGAATTAAAAACATTTTAAATTGTCATTGCTTTTATAACCAAACGAAAATAAATTGATTGGTGTTTTTTCCTCTCAAACTCCACCAAGTAGAGCGGTCCTTTCTGCATTCCACGACACCTGACTGCATTCAATTATTGAATCGTGAGATTACACCCATGTGACAAACACTCGGACTGCAAACCGTATGAAGCTCAAAGAACCTCCAGTTATCGTCACAATTGCACTTTAAAATAGCACACGCTACCATTCGGCTCGTTCATACTAAAGATGGTGTTGCAATGCGTCATACAACATGGGCTGCGTTTTCTACAAGATCATTTCAACGTTGGACCTCCTACGAAGCACTTTTGTTTGCTACGATGTTTGGACGTTGTGTCTCGTAAGTACCCCATCGGAATTTTGCAACAAATTTACAATTTCTTATAGGCATCTTCGTGTTCGTATAGCGGCCATGCTGATTGATCGTCCCCGTTCGGGTCTGGAGATCGGCATCAAGACGATCTGCGTTAGTATTTTGATATCGCATGTGGTGGGACTAGCGTACGACATTATTCGCCAGCAGGACGCTCGTGTTGCGATGGACATTTTGAGCATGCTGTCAATGTTTTCAGCCGTCACCATTCGAAACATCGTTCTGCGACAGTATCAATCGCACATCAACGCCATGGAGCAGATGGACGACAATATGAGCTTTGCAGTAGGCACACCGTACGCCGACAACATCCGCCGCACAACAGTAAAGCAAAATAATCGCTATCTTGGAACGTACATCGCGTGTATGTTTTTCTGTGGAACGGTGTGGGTGTGCCAGAATATTTGGATGAATGATTCGTTCGTAACGATCATCACCTATTTCCCGATTGATCTATCTAAACAGGCACCAGCGCTGGATAAGCTGACCCAGATCGCTTACGCCTCCGTTACTTACCTATGGGTGTGGCATCATGCGACAAGTCAAATGACCATTATCGTGCTTCTTCGTTTTACCATCCTCGAGTTCCAGGTGTTTCTCCATTCGTTGTCCACTCTTGACACTCAAATACGCGACCAGCTCCTGCTAAAGCCTGGGGCTACTGTAGCGCACATTGTTCGAGAGGTGCTGTATAAGCACGCAAAACGACACTCGCAACTGATCGTGGCAGTCATGCATATGAGAGCAATACTGCGTAACTTTTCTCTGGTACACTTTTTCTTCTACATGATCGTAATAGCCGCTTTTATGGGGCGCATACTAGTCATACCCGGTAGCTCTTCGCTCGGTACGATCATTCCACTAATGGTGATCTCCATTTTCTTCGTGGAAACCTTTGGACTCTGCATACTAGTGGAAAAATTGGTTCAGCTCGTAAGTTCGCTCGAATTACGCTGAACTTCAGGTCTCTCACTCTTAATCCACTTGTATCTTTCGCCATACAGAATCGCAGTGTAAGCACTAGTCTGTACGGGTTCAATTGGCCACACTACCTGCAATACGACCGATCTATAAAACGTACCATGATGCTGATGATAATGCAGTCCAACAACACGCCTGACTTTTCCGCCGGTGGATTGACGACCGTATCAGCACAATTGTTTGCCAAATCCTGTCGTCTCATCTACAGTATAATGATGGGATTGGCTAACATAGCCACTTAGATTGCATCACGCACATCCCGCGATGTCGACGATGAAATTGTTTACAATTTGTAGCAAAAGAATCGCTGAATAAAGTTAGAAAATAACATTAAAATCTTGCTTTAGTATCTCTTGATTCTACCCCCGCATAGAAGCGCCATCTATACGCAAAACTGAGTACTATTTATAGACTGGATGCGAACAGATGCACCGGTTTGCACGAATGCCATCCAACCTGCACTGGGTATGGCAATCATTAGGCCCTTGTTGCTAGGCTCTTTTTGTGCCCGTACCCGTAAACACAGAGTGCCGATTGCAATCAAATCATTCGAAAATGCATCAAATTAATAGAAGGCCGAACCGAGTACTGTACCAACCCACCGACCAATGAGCACTTCTGTCGCCATTTATGAGCTTAGGGGTAGGTTTAAGTGTCTGCTGGAGTTGGTTCTGCAATCGGTACGGGTTTTCCAAAATAACCCAACCAGTTTTGCTGATGTATCCTGTACTCTGATGTATTCTTAACACGTTTGGTCCGAAACAAATGCATAAGTTCTAATAAATGTTTGACTGTTCAGGGAACGATGTTATTTATAAAACAATCCAATCCAAAATACATACAAATAAAGTTCGTTAATTAATGTACAATATGTATAAATATATAAACAAATTTTTATTGAACTAGGTTCAACTACAAATTGTTGTTGGAAATTATATCCGTAGTAAAGCAAACCCGTACTAGCTACAAGGGCGTCCATCCCGAAGCATGCCGACTGCATGGTCAACTTGCTGGAACAAGCAGAAATAGTATTCCGTTTGATTAAAATGTTCGTACCTTCCAACATACCCTATTGTTTTAAATTTCAGCTATAACTACAAAACCCGTTTCAAACTCTCCTGAGTGTAGTGTAAACAAGCTTTCCCTATTTGTAACTCAATTTAATTCTCTTTATGTGATATCGGATGATTTGGGTGTGGTTCGTCGCATGAAAGAAACGAAAATGTTTGAAAAACTTGAAGCATAATTAACATTATCTAACAAAATTACTCATTAATTATACAAAAGTGATATTGCTGCATCCATCCGACGCCATCTTTTGGGAAAGAATGAGTTTGTATTTTATATTTTTTAATTTACCTTTTTATATGTAAAACTTCAAGAACTGACAGGAATTAAAAACATTTTAAATTGTCATTGCTTTTATAACCAAACGAAAATAAATTGATTGGTGTTTTTTCCTCTCAAACTCCACCAAGTAGAGCGGTCCTTTCTGCATTCCACGACACCTGACTGCATTCAATTATTGAATCGTGAGATTACACCCATGTGACAAACACTCGGACTGCAAACCGTATGAAGCTCAAAGAACCTCCAGTTATCGTCACAATTGCACTTTAAAATAGCACACGCTACCATTCGGCTCGTTCATACTAAAGATGGTGTTGCAATGCGTCATACAACATGGGCTGCGTTTTCTACAAGATCATTTCAACGTTGGACCTCCTACGAAGCACTTTTGTTTGCTACGATGTTTGGACGTTGTGTCTCGTAAGTACCCCATCGGAATTTTGCAACAAATTTACAATTTCTTATAGGCATCTTCGTGTTCGTATAGCGGCCATGCTGATTGATCGTCCCCGTTCGGGTCTGGAGATCGGCATCAAGACGATCTGCGTTAGTATTTTGATATCGCATGTGGTGGGACTAGCGTACGACATTATTCGCCAGCAGGACGCTCGTGTTGCGATGGACATTTTGAGCATGCTGTCAACGTTTGCAGCCGTCACCATTCGAAACATCGTTCTGCGACAGTATCAATCGCACATCAACGCCATGGAGCAGATGGACGACAATATGAGCTTTGCAGTAGGCACACCGTACACCGACAACATCCGCCGCACAACAGTAAAGCAAAATAATCGCTATCTTGGAACGTACATCGCCTGTATATTTTTCTGTGGAACGGTGTGGGTGTGCCAGAACATTTGGATGAATGATTCGTTCATGACGATCATCACCTATTTCCCGATTGATCTATCTGAACAGGCACCAGCGCTGGATAAGCTGACCCAAATCGCTTACGCCTCCGTTGGTTACCTATGGGTGTGGCATCATGCGACAAGTCAAATGACCATTATCGTGCTTCTTCGTTTTACCATCCTCGAGTTCCAGGTGTTTCTCCATTCGTTGTCCACTCTTGACACACAAATACGCGACCAGCTCCTGCTAAAGCCTGGGGCTACTGTAGCGCACATTGTTCGAGAGGTGTTGTATAAGCACGCAAAACGACACTCGCAACTGATCGTGGCAGTCATGCATATGAGAGCAATACTGCGTAACTTTTCTCTGGTACACTTTTTCTTCTACATGATCGTCATAGCCGCTTTGATGGCGCGCATAATAGTCATACCTGGTAGCTCTTCGCTCGGTATGACCGTTCCATTATTAGTGACCTCCATTTTCTTCGTGGAAACCTTTGGACTCTGCATGCTAGTGGAAAAATTGGTTCAGCTCGTAAGTTCGCTCGAATTACACTGAACTTCAGGT
The DNA here is from genome assembly GCF_943734755.1 of Anopheles moucheti. NCBI lineage: Eukaryota > Metazoa > Arthropoda > Insecta > Diptera > Culicidae > Anopheles > Anopheles moucheti. The sequence continues at coordinate 46,299,819 of NC_069140.1, forward strand.
CTCTCACTCTTAATCCACTTGTATCTTTCGCCATACAGAATCGCAGTGTAAGCACTAGTCTGTACGGGTTCAATTGGCCACACTACCTGCAATACGACCGATCTATAAAACGTACCATGATGCTGATGATAATGCAGTCCAACAACACGCCTGACTTTTCCGCCGGTGGATTGACGACCGTATCAGCACAATTGTTTGCCAAATCCTGTCGTCTCATCTACAGTATAATGATGGGATTGGCTAACATAGCCACTTAGATTGCATCACGCACATCCCGCGATGTCGACGATGAAATTGTTTACAATTTGTAGCAAAAGAATCGCTGAATAAAGTTAGAAAATAACATTAAAATCTTGCTTTAGTATCTCTTGATTCTACTCCCGCATAGAAGCGCCATCTATACGCAAAACTGAGTACTATTTATAGACTGGATGCGAACAGATGCACCGGTTTGCACGAATGCCATCCAACCTGCACTGGGTATGGCAATCATTAGGCCCTTGTTGCTAGGCTCTTTTTGTGCCCGTACCCGTAAACACAGAGTGCCGATTGCAATCAAATCATTCGAAAATGCATCAAATTAATAAAAGGCCGAACCGAGTACTGTACCAACCCACCGACCAATGAGCACTTCTGTCGCCATTTATGAGCTTAGGGGTAGGTTTAAGTGTCTGCTGGAGTTGGTTCTGCAATCGGTACGGGTTTTCCAAAATAACCCAACCAGTTTTGCTGATGTATCCTGTACTCTGATGTATTCTTAACACGTTTGGTCCGAAACAAATGCATAAGTTCTAATAAATGTTTGACTGTTCAGGGAACGATGTTATTTATAAAACAATCCAATCCAAAATACATACAAATAAAGTTCGTTAATTAATGTACAGTATGTATATATATAAATATATAAACAAATTTTTATTGAACTAGGTTCAACTACAAATTGTTGTTGGAAATTATATCCGTAGTAAAGCAAACCCGTACTAGCTACAAGGGCGTCCATCCCGAAGCATGCCGACTGCATGGTCAACTTGCTGGAACAAGCAGAAATAGTATTCCGTTTGATTAAAATGTTCGTACCTTCCAACATACCCTATTGTTTTAAATTTCAGCTATAACTACAAAACCCGTTTCAAACTCTCCTGAGTGTAGTGTAAACAAGCTTTCCCTATTTGTAACTCAATTTAATTCTCTTTATGTGATATCGGATGATTTAGGTGTGGTTCGTCGCATGAAAGAAACGAAAATGTTTGAAAAAACTTGAAGCATAATTAACATTATCTAACAAAATTACTCATTAATTATACAAAAGTGATATTGCTGCATCCATCCGACGCCATCTTTTGGGAAAGAATGAGTTTGTTTTTTATATTTTTTAATTTACCTTTTTATATGTAAAACTTCAAGAACTGACAGGAATTAAAAACATTTTAAATTGTCATTGCTTTTATAACCAAACGAAAATAAATTGATTGGTGTTTTTTCCTCTCAAACTCCACCAAGTAGAGCGGTCCTTTCTGCATTCCACGACACCTGACTGCATTCAATTATTGAATCGTGAGATTACACCCATGTGACAAACACTCGGACTGCAAACCGTATGAAGCTCAAAGAACCTCCAGTTATCGTCACAATTGCACTTTAAAATAGCACACGCTACCATTCGGCTCGTTCATACTAAAGATGGTGTTGCAATGCGTCATACAACATGGGCTGCGTTTTCTACAAGATCATTTCAACGTTGGACCTCCTACGAAGCACTTTTGTTTGCTACGATGTTTGGACGTTGTGTCTCGTAAGTACCCCATCGGAATTTTGCAACAAATTTACAATTTCTTATAGGCATCTTCGTGTTCGTATAGCGGCCATGCTGATTGATCGTCCCCGTTCGGGTCTGGAGATCGGCATCAAGACGATCTGCGTTAGTATTTTGATATCGCATGTGGTGGGACTAGCGTACGACATTATTCGCCAGCAGGACGCTCGTGTTGCGATGGACATTTTGAGCATGCTGTCAATGTTTTCAGCCGTCACCATTCGAAACATCGTTCTGCGACAGTATCAATCGCACATCAACGCCATGGAGCAGATGGACGACAATATGAGCTTTGCAGTAGGCACACCGTACGCCGACAACATCCGCCGCACAACAGTAAAGCAAAATAATCGCTATCTTGGAACGTACATCGCGTGTATGTTTTTCTGTGGAACGGTGTGGGTGTGCCAGAATATTTGGATGAATGATTCGTTCGTAACGATCATCACCTATTTCCCGATTGATCTATCTAAACAGGCACCAGCGCTGGATAAGCTGACCCAGATCGCTTACGCCTCCGTTACTTACCTATGGGTGTGGCATCATGCGACAAGTCAAATGACCATTATCGTGCTTCTTCGTTTTACCATCCTCGAGTTCCAGGTGTTTCTCCATTCGTTGTCCACTCTTGACACTCAAATACGCGACCAGCTCCTGCTAAAGCCTGGGGCTACTGTAGCGCACATTGTTCGAGAGGTGCTGTATAAGCACGCAAAACGACACTCGCAACTGATCGTGGCAGTCATGCATATGAGAGCAATACTGCGTAACTTTTCTCTGGTACACTTTTTCTTCTACATGATCGTAATAGCCGCTTTTATGGGGCGCATACTAGTCATACCCGGTAGCTCTTCGCTCGGTACGATCATTCCACTAATGGTGATCTCCATTTTCTTCGTGGAAACCTTTGGACTCTGCATACTAGTGGAAAAATTGGTTCAGCTCGTAAGTTCGCTCGAATTACGCTGAACTTCAGGTCTCTCACTCTTAATCCACTTGTATCTTTCGCCATACAGAATCGCAGTGTAAGCACTAGTCTGTACGGGTTCAATTGGCCACACTACCTGCAATACGACCGATCTATAAAACGTACCATGATGCTGATGATAATGCAGTCCAACAACACGCCTGACTTTTCCGCCGGTGGATTGACGACCGTATCAGCACAATTGTTTGCCAAATCCTGTCGTCTCATCTACAGTATAATGATGGGATTGGCTAACATAGCCACTTAGATTGCATCACGCACATCCCGCGATGTCGACGATGAAATTGTTTACAATTTGTAGCAAAAGAATCGCTGAATAAAGTTAGAAAATAACATTAAAATCTTGCTTTAGTATCTCTTGATTCTACCCCCGCATAGAAGCGCCATCTATACGCAAAACTGAGTACTATTTATAGACTGGATGCGAACAGATGCACCGGTTTGCACGAATGCCATCCAACCTGCACTGGGTATGGCAATCATTAGGCCCTTGTTGCTAGGCTCTTTTTGTGCCCGTACCCGTAAACACAGAGTGCCGATTGCAATCAAATCATTCGAAAATGCATCAAATTAATAGAAGGCCGAACCGAGTACTGTACCAACCCACCGACCAATGAGCACTTCTGTCGCCATTTATGAGCTTAGGGGTAGGTTTAAGTGTCTGCTGGAGTTGGTTCTGCAATCGGTACGGGTTTTCCAAAATAACCCAACCAGTTTTGCTGATGTATCCTGTACTCTGATGTATTCTTAACACGTTTGGTCCGAAACAAATGCATAAGTTCTAATAAATGTTTGACTGTTCAGGGAACGATGTTATTTATAAAACAATCCAATCCAAAATACATACAAATAAAGTTCGTTAATTAATGTACAATATGTATAAATATATAAACAAATTTTTATTGAACTAGGTTCAACTACAAATTGTTGTTGGAAATTATATCCGTAGTAAAGCAAACCCGTACTAGCTACAAGGGCGTCCATCCCGAAGCATGCCGACTGCATGGTCAACTTGCTGGAACAAGCAGAAATAGTATTCCGTTTGATTAAAATGTTCGTACCTTCCAACATACCCTATTGTTTTAAATTTCAGCTATAACTACAAAACCCGTTTCAAACTCTCCTGAGTGTAGTGTAAACAAGCTTTCCCTATTTGTAACTCAATTTAATTCTCTTTATGTGATATCGGATGATTTGGGTGTGGTTCGTCGCATGAAAGAAACGAAAATGTTTGAAAAACTTGAAGCATAATTAACATTATCTAACAAAATTACTCATTAATTATACAAAAGTGATATTGCTGCATCCATCCGACGCCATCTTTTGGGAAAGAATGAGTTTGTATTTTATATTTTTTAATTTACCTTTTTATATGTAAAACTTCAAGAACTGACAGGAATTAAAAACATTTTAAATTGTCATTGCTTTTATAACCAAACGAAAATAAATTGATTGGTGTTTTTTCCTCTCAAACTCCACCAAGTAGAGCGGTCCTTTCTGCATTCCACGACACCTGACTGCATTCAATTATTGAATCGTGAGATTACACCCATGTGACAAACACTCGGACTGCAAACCGTATGAAGCTCAAAGAACCTCCAGTTATCGTCACAATTGCACTTTAAAATAGCACACGCTACCATTCGGCTCGTTCATACTAAAGATGGTGTTGCAATGCGTCATACAACATGGGCTGCGTTTTCTACAAGATCATTTCAACGTTGGACCTCCTACGAAGCACTTTTGTTTGCTACGATGTTTGGACGTTGTGTCTCGTAAGTACCCCATCGGAATTTTGCAACAAATTTACAATTTCTTATAGGCATCTTCGTGTTCGTATAGCGGCCATGCTGATTGATCGTCCCCGTTCGGGTCTGGAGATCGGCATCAAGACGATCTGCGTTAGTATTTTGATATCGCATGTGGTGGGACTAGCGTACGACATTATTTGTCAGCAGGACGCTCGTGTTGCGATGGAAATTTTGAGCATGCTGTCAACGTTTGCATCCGTCACCATTCGAAACATCGTTCTGCGACAGTATCAATCGCACATCAACGCCATGGAGCAGATGGACGACAATATGAGCTTTGCAGTAGGCACACCGTACACCGACAACATCCGCCGCACAACAGTAAAGCAAAATAATCGCTATCTTGGAACGTACATCGCCTGTATATTTTTCTGTGGAACGGTGTGGGTGTGCCAGAACATTTGGATGAATGATTCGTTCATGACGATCATCACCTATTTCCCGATTGATCTATCTGAACAGGCACCAGCGCTGGATAAGCTGACCCAAATCGCTTACGCCTCCGTTGGTTACCTATGGGTGTGGCATCATGCGACAAGTCAAATGACCATTATCGTGCTTCTTCGTTTTACCATCCTCGAGTTCCAGGTGTTTCTCCATTCGTTGTCCACTCTTGACACACAAATACGCGACCAGCTCCTGCTAAAGCCTGGGGCTACTGTAGCGCACATTGTTCGAGAGGTGTTGTATAAGCACGCAAAACGACACTCGCAACTGATCGTGGCAGTCATGCATATGAGAGCAATACTGCGTAACTTTTCTCTGGTACACTTTTTCTTCTACATGATCGTCATAGCCGCTTTGATGGCGCGCATAATAGTCATACCTGGTAGCTCTTCGCTCGGTATGACCGTTCCATTATTAGTGACCTCCATTTTCTTCGTGGAAACCTTTGGACTCTGCATGCTAGTGGAAAAATTGGTTCAGCTCGTAAGTTCGCTCGAATTACACTGAACTTCAGGTCTCTCACTCTTAATCCACTTGTATCTTTCGCCATACAGAATCGCAGTGTAAGCACTAGTCTGTACGGGTTCAATTGGCCACACTACCTGCAATACGACCGATCTATAAAACGTACCATGATGCTGATGATAATGCAGTCCAACAACACGCCTGACTTTTCCGCCGGTGGATTGACGACCGTATCAGCACAATTGTTTGCCAAATCCTGTCGTCTCATCTACAGTATAATGATGGGATTGGCTAACATAGCCACTTAGATTGCATCACGCACATCCCGCGATGTCGACGATGAAATTGTTTACAATTTGTAGCAAAAGAATCGCTGAATAAAGTTAGAAAATAACATTAAAATCTTGCTTTAGTATCTCTTGATTCTACCCCCGCATAGAAGCGCCATCTATACGCAAAACTGAGTACTATTTATAGACTGGATGCGAACAGATGCACCGGTTTGCACGAATGCCATCCAACCTGCACTGGGTATGGCAATCATTAGGCCCTTGTTGCTAGGCTCTTTTTGTGCCCGTACCCGTAAACACAGAGTGCCGATTGCAATCAAATCATTCGAAAATGCATCAAATTAATAAAAGGCCGAACCGAGTACTGTACCAACCCACCGACCAATGAGCACTTCTGTCGCCATTTATGAGCTTAGGGGTAGGTTTAAGTGTCTGCTGGAGTTGGTTCTGCAATCGGTACGGGTTTTCCAAAATAACCCAACCAGTGTTGCTGATGTATCCTGTACTCTGATGTATTCTTAACACGTTTGGTCCGAAACAAATGCATAAGTTCTAATAAATGTTTGACTGTTCAGGGAACGATGTTATTTATAAAACAATCCAATCCAAAATACATACAAATAAAGTTCGTTAATTAATGTACAGTATGTATATATATAAATATATAAACAAATTTTTATTGAACTAGGTTCAACTACAAATTGTTGTTGGAAATTATATCCGTAGTAAAGCAAACCCGTACTAGCTACAAGGGCGTCCATCCCGAAGCATGCCGACTGCATGGTCAACTTGCTGGAACAAGCAGAAATAGTATTCCGTTTGATTAAAATGTTCGTACCTTCCAACATACCCTATTGTTTTAAATTTCAGCTATAACTACAAAACCCGTTTCAAACTCTCCTGAGTGTAGTGTAAACAAGCTTTCCCTATTTGTAACTCAATTTAATTCTCTTTATGTGATATCGGATGATTTAGGTGTGGTTCGTCGCATGAAAGAAACGAAAATGTTTGAAAAAACTTGAAGCATAATTAACATTATCTAACAAAATTACTCATTAATTATACAAAAGTGATATTGCTGCATCCATCCGACGCCATCTTTTGGGAAAGAATGAGTTTGTTTTTTATATTTTTTAATTTACCTTTTTATATGTAAAACTTCAAGAACTGACAGGAATTAAAAACATTTTAAATTGTCATTGCTTTTATAACCAAACGAAAATAAATTGATTGGTGTTTTTTCCTCTCAAACTCCACCAAGTAGAGCGGTCCTTTCTGCATTCCACGACACCTGACTGCATTCAATTATTGAATCGTGAGATTACACCCATGTGACAAACACTCGGACTGCAAACCGTATGAAGCTCAAAGAACCTCCAGTTATCGTCACAATTGCACTTTAAAATAGCACACGCTACCATTCGGCTCGTTCATACTAAAGATGGTGTTGCAATGCGTCATACAACATGGGCTGCGTTTTCTACAAGATCATTTCAACGTTGGACCTCCTACGAAGCACTTTTGTTTGCTACGATGTTTGGACGTTGTGTCTCGTAAGTACCCCATCGGAATTTTGCAACAAATTTACAATTTCTTATAGGCATCTTCGTGTTCGTATAGCGGCCATGCTGATTGATCGTCCCCGTTCGGGTCTGGAGATCGGCATCAAGACGATCTGCGTTAGTATTTTGATATCGCATGTGGTGGGACTAGCGTACGACATTATTCGCCAGCAGGACGCTCGTGTTGCGATGGACATTTTGAGCATGCTGTCAACGTTTGCAGCCGTCACCATTCGAAACATCGTTCTGCGACAGTATCAATCGCACATCAACGCCATGGAGCAGATGGACGACAATATGAGCTTTGCAGTAGGCACACCGTACGCCGACAACATCCGCCGCACAACAGTAAAGCAAAATAATCGCTATCTTGGAACGTACATCGCCTGTATATTTTTCTGTGGAACGGTGTGGGTGTGCCAGAATATTTGGATGAATGATTCGTTCGTAACGATCATCACCTATTTCCCGATTGATCTATCTAAACAGGCACCAGCGCTGGATAAGCTGACCCAGATCGCTTACGCCTCCGTTACTTACCTATGGGTGTGGCATCATGCGACAAGTCAAATGACCATTATCGTGCTTCTTCGTTTTACCATCCTCGAGTTCCAGGTGTTTCTCCATTCGTTGTCCACTCTTGACACTCAAATACGCGACCAGCTCCTGCTAAAGCCTGGGGCTACTGTAGCGCACATTGTTCGAGAGGTGCTGTATAAGCACGCAAAACGACACTCGCAACTGATCGTGGCAGTCATGCATATGAGAGCAATACTGCGTAACTTTTCTCTGGTACACTTTTTCTTCTACATGATCGTAATAGCCGCTTTTGTGGGGCGCATACTAGTCATACCCGGTAGCTCTTCGCTCGGTACGATCATTCCACTAATGGTGATCTCCATTTTCTTCGTGGAAACCTTTGGACTCTGCATACTAGTGGAAAAATTGGTTCAGCTCGTAAGTTCGCTCGAATTACGCTGAACTTCAGGTCTCTCACTCTTAATCCACTTGTATCTTTCGCCATACAGAATCGCAGTGTAAGCACTAGTCTGTACGGGTTCAATTGGCCACACTACCTGCAATACGACCGATCTATAAAACGTACCATGATGCTGATGATAATGCAGTCCAACAACACGCCTGACTTTTCCGCCGGTGGATTGACGACCGTATCAGCACAATTGTTTGCCAAATCCTGTCGTCTCATCTACAGTATAATGATGGGATTGGCTAACATAGCCACTTAGATTGCATCACGCACATCCCGCGATGCCGACGATGAAATTGTTTACAATTTGTAGCAAAAGAATCGCTGAATAAAGTTAGAAAATAACATTAAAATCTTGCTTTAGTATCTCTTGATTCTACCCCCGCATAGAAGCGCCATCTATACGCAAAAGTGAATACTATTTATAGACTAGTGCACAATATATTGCTTCATTTTTGTTGTTGTACTTCATACAAGGGGCAAAAGTAGCTTTACACTTTACAGATTATCTTCTCTTATAAAATACCCAATGAAATTCAAACCGGTATAATTATAAATCTTATTTCCAAGCCTCAATAGAGATTACTCCTCCTTTTCGTATCTTTCTATTTTGTAATTATATTCCCATAAATTTGGTTTACTCTTTAACAAAACATAATTGTACGTCAAAGTTGTGACGGTGCTAGTAAAAGTCTTCATAATAATGTTGATGAAAATATCCTATTTCATGGATATTTTGCCATGAGCGTACAAACACGCACACACGCTGCGTGCCAACCGTAATCGATGAGGACGGCTAATGCTTCAGACTGGTACCCACCGCCATTTGCAACATCAATAAAGGTCGCTTTACCGGATGATAAAACCGTCCCACTTCCGACCATTGTGATAAAACAACTGATCGGTGCCCTGTTCGACGTTCCTTTGTGGCAGTTACGCGCTCGCGACTTCCGCTGTATGCAAATAACCCACGCTCGTGAAGCATATCATAACAAGTACTCTCGCACACAGAGAGAGGACTGTGCTAATACACACACACACACTCGGGCGTATATATTCCCACGTATACGTTAAAAACTCTCCCCGATTATATACACGGGGTGATGTAAAATGTGGCAACCAGCAGTTCTTTTCCACGCTGGTCCACCCATAGCGGTGAACGACACAGGACTCAGCTGTTCAAATGCAAACGACGGGACGGGACGAAAATCATTTATCATTACAATAACAAATGCACTAACTGAGAGCATCACCATGGCCCACCGGGTTCCATCTACGTAGATTCGTTCCCAGTGACTCAAGGACAAAATGCTCGTAGGTAAATGTAGCCAAACGACAACAGTGTTCGCTGGCAACACTGCACCATTGCTCCAGAAACAAAAGGCAAGTTCAGAACTCCCACACAGAGACGCACGGTGCGCAATGGGTAGGACAATAGAGTGGCCATCGAATGTGCATTCGGAGGAACAGCGTGCAGCGGTGCTCCTTTCGCATCTTCACCCCACGGCCCAACCCGGATGTGGGTGTGGGAACCGACGGCATGCGCGGTGCAGCTGCAGTTTCCTTTTGATTTTCACTCCTGCTTCTGGATGTTGTTTACATGATTTACGGGTGGAATTTTCCAACAACACACATAAATTTCACCCACATTCCCTCGCCCCTCGGTTGTTCCGCTTTGCACCTACGCACACTCCCATCTGCTGGCGCAAACCGATACGGTTTTGCGAACCGGTACGGCCATCTTGCTACCCCCGAACCAAAATCGTTAGCCAAATCCGGCCCCTCTTTGCTGTCGCTGGCGCTGTCCTGCATCTTGCACCTTGCTGAAAGTTTAAAGTCCTGCGAAACCATTAAACCAAACAATGAACTTGCAACCGGTCCGGTGGACTGTCGGTCGAAGATGCAAGCTCTCGTTGCCTCTTCCGCTACCTCGTACCTTTCTTCTCTTTCGCAAGAAAAGGCACAAGCGAAGATGCACACTACACGCTTGAGCGACCTACAAACCCACGGGTAAGACGGTTCGATGAATAAAAGGACACCGATGCTACTTGGCACTTGGCAAACGAATCCAGCCTTAGCCAAACGGGAAGAAGAAAACGGGCGGCCTCGCACTGTTCTACCAGCATTATGGCGAGTAAATTTTGTGTTTGTGTGCTGTTCTATATGGCATTGGGACGATTCTGCTAAGCTAATGATAATACTACAACGCATTGCCATTTGTTTGCTAGCCGCATCAAATAGGTTCCGTTTACACAAATGGCGCTGGGCGAGGACCAAACAAACAAACAAAAAAACAACATCAAACCCTCCTCTATGCACACTGCTTTGTCACCCTCGAACAGCAAACAACATAATTGATAATCCGAGCACCGGGCACAGTTGTGGTTACGTAGGGTGCAGTTGCATCCGCTGCGTGCTTTGTGGTTTTTGCATTGTGTGAAATATTTCGCACGTCAGCTTATTGAGACCGGCTGGTAACTTTTTGATGGGAATCGAACGATTAAAAATAATGCAAACTAGGTTAGGTTAGCGACGTGGTCATAGGTTCTCACCTGATCACAGTACTTAAAAATGGTTCTAGGGCAATCTTCAATCCAATGGATGCTTTTATAATATTTATTAACATATTTCGAAAAAAAATGGTATGTAGCATCGAAAAACCATCACAAGACTGTAAATACAATAAAGATTCAAAGATTATCACATAAAATTAGTGTGCTAACAAAGCATGTACTAATTATGTTGTATAAACGAAATTGTGTAATGCACATTGCATAGCTTGAGGCGCTTAATGAAATATGTTTGATATAATAGGTTCGTTAGTATCGATCATTTAATTTTATAGATTTAAAACAGTATTTCGAATGTTTCATTGCCAATATGTTTAAATTTCATAAAGAATTAACAATTACAATTCTGGCCTCAAAGAAAATATCAACAAAATTTAACTCTGCATACATTGGTACTGTTAGTATATTTATCCATTAATGTTAATGTAATTACCATACAAGTTTACCATTATTAACTACTTTTTTGGTAAAATTCTGTTCACATTCTCCTGCAAACAATATCACACCACAAACTTAACATTACACGTGAATTAATTTCATTGAAAACAATCACTTTAATCAACTATGGGTTTAAAGCAGACCATTATTTACTCATTATTCTTACAACATCCAATCGAACTATTGCTTCACATGCGATCGGATACAGTTGCACACCGCTGCCAAACTAAATAAAATGGCTCACGTACAGCGCCGGGTTCGAACTGCACCAACCCTGTGCACCAGCAAAGCGCATAACACAACAAAAACACCAACAAACAATACGAAGGACACCGGTTTCACAATGAATGCACAAGCATTTATTTTCCCGGAAAACGTCTCAGGTGATAAATTGTTCGTTTTTATCTTCGGATTTGCGCATTTTCGTTCGTCGCTGCACATTCGACTGTCGCGCTTGGATCCCACGGTGGATACAAAACAGTCCAGGGTAAAAACTTTACATTCCACAACCGATTTGGCCAACGCGAATGTCTGTTTCCGCGAAAGCACTGGGACACTTACGCCACGGACCAACTGTTCCCCACGTGGTAGTGTAATCCGCGAATGAAGAATAATGAGCTTTACCTTAAAATAATGGTCCCCATTGCTGGAGGGGAGTGGGGACCTGCCGATGGGCGGAAGAACACTGTCGTTGCTGTAACATGCGAGCTATTGTTTCTCGGTTTGTTTGTGAAACTGCTGGCAAATCTTAGCTCCATCAGCAAAGAACAGCAGCAATCGGTTTTGCGGAACGCATTTGCCACGCTCTGGATCGTTTAGTTTTAAGCCAAACCAGTCCAACGCTGCTGGTTGGGCTGAAGACGACGCAAGAATGATGGTATTCTCGGGCCAGTCGATGATGAACCGACGTTTATCTGGCGTTCCTGATGCTCATCTGTTTCAATAAGGATTTGCGGTTAATCCTCAGTTGACGGCGAAGTGTTTCAAGTGGTGAGAGGTTTTATCTTGGTGTGTACTTCCCAACAATAAGACTGTATGATTGCATCAGTTGCTCGTGAAGGGGAAAGAAAAACAAGTTGACAAACGTAATGTATTGGAACATGTTTATCATCATGTCTTCAGCTCGTAAGGTATCGTAAGGTCTAATCCCCACTAATTGTTTCAGGCAAGTGGTATGAAACAACTGCATACAGAAGTAACAACTTTTTAGTTAAACAGTAGACCGATTTGGATAATAAACTAATCTGGCACTCAGGCAATCTGTTGTTGGTCTATAGTAGGCGTTCTCTAAATCGCTCACGGTCGAGTGCTGACCTTACTCCATCTCAATTTGGGCCTACCACACTTCCTCTGTCCATGTGGATGACCTGAAAAAACTTTACAAACTGGGTAGTCCGGTGTCGTCCTCATGACGAAGCTAGCCCACCTCGGCCTGGCGATTCTGATCCGCTGTACGATAGTTCGCCTTACAGCTCATAGAGCTCATTTTTATAGAGGCTCCTCACATACGGGGCCCAAAATCCTTCCAAGCATTTTTTATTCTCGAGCGCTGCTCAGAGGACTTCGTCTGCTTTGGACAAAGTCCATGTCTGAATCACTAAAATTCGATCATTTACAATCATAAAAACTATCTCATCTACTATCATCAAACCTCAAACTAATATAGCAGAAAGAGATGTTTATTTGCTTCATAAGTTGCATACCTTTAGGCGTTTTATTACTCTAAGCATATTCCTACGACGTACGTCTCTCTAGGTGCTTAAATAAGCTTGAAATTCTAGTTCCAGCAAGCTAACAATATTTAGGTTCTTTAGGAATTAAAGATACTAAAGTTAAAGCTCAGAAACACATGACCTGGCATTTCTGGGTTTACTTAACTTTTTTGTATACATATCATGATTGTACGTCCTGCGTTCGGGCCTTCGGTTGCTGTTTGCTACAGCATTTATTTGGTGTAATTAAACCCATTATTTATGTAATTGCAAATGTTCCCATCCGCTTCACACTACGAATGGATTGTATTTTTTTTTCCACAGTCATGCCAGTGCGGTGAAGATTGCTGACTGTTATTAAACCACACCAACAAATGCCACAATCGTATGCCCCTTCGAACCTACACATTGTAGACCACCCATTTGTGATTTAATCTACCGGCAAAATGCATCTCTGAAACGACAAGCAGCGGAAAAATGCATTCAGTACCAAACAACACCGACAACCGATCTTACCAAACGTACCAGCCCGATTACATTTGATTTATTTTCTGCCCTGCTATCAATCCGAACCGGGTTCGATCAGGCGTTACATGATTTTGATGCACACCGCACCGATGCCGCTCATTGGAGGGCATTCTTCAACGTTTGTCATTCTAAATAAATACAATTTGCCTCATCTGGCCCCATCCACTGGTTCCATCGCGTCATGACTTTTGTCATGAAATGGAATAAATTTGTCGTTTATTAAATTCTTCCACCCACTCTGTCCCGCCCAACCGCCGTCCGCTTCGGCCAGCTCGAGCACCGGGTACGATTTGCAGTTGAAACCCGGTCTAGCCAGATTCGCAGGAAGCAGAACTCGTGCCATGTACATTGTAGCGCAAATATTCATTAAATGCTCGAGCAGGAATGTAAAAGTGTAAAGCCCAGGCCCGCACACCCACTGCTGTCGGGGGATAGCAGATAAGCCCATCGAGACACGGGGGAAGGTGGTGCGGGCCCCAGAGTGGATGTGATTGCTTTGCCGTTTCACATACAAACCACCGTCCCCGTCCTTACCCATTCCTTCCCCTGGTGCCTTGAGATTGCTAAAAATTCATTAAACCAAAAACACGCATTCGATTGGTTTCCAGCTCCAACGATGCTCTTGATTTGCCACAATTTCTCCGCAACATTCTCGTTTTCCCGGGCACGATAACGGGCACGCTCCATTGCTGCTTTCTTCGTGTAGTTCTGTGCTTATATCTGCGTATTTGTACGTGCGTACCAGTGTCGATGAAAATACATACAAACACACAAACATCCACGCACGTTCACCGACCCTTCGATCGAGCACTCTAAACATAATTTGTAAATCGATATTGAAATCGAATTCCGCGCGCGGTTTTCCAAGCGAATCCCTTTTCAGTGCAATTCATGAAAACCCGCATCAGCGTACGGCATCTAGTGTGTTTGCATCTCTGGAGTGGCCTCGAACCGGCCACGGCTTCCGTCTGCCCGTAAGTGGCGGAAGTTTGTGGTATCAAGTTGCAAAAATTCACCACCTGCCCGAGGACCCCCAGCCAGCCGGCTCATGCGATCGATAAAGCGCACTGCATGCTGGGCTGTGTCGCCCACCGAACCAGAGACCTCCGCGATGCGCCACACTGATAAGCGCCAGCAATTAGCATTATCGCGCGCAACCAATTGCGCATGATTTATGTGTGCGTCTTTCGCGTGCAGGACATGGTGGCGCACGAGAGGGGTTTTTGCGGGTGGGTGGGTTTTTCGCTGAGGATGTCACGGTACCGTTTATGGTGATTTGTGGTAGTTCGGGATTATGGCAACGGGTCTGGTGGAAACACTATAACGCCAAGGAGCGGAGCATTAGGAGTGAGTCGAGCCAAGACTCACAATAAAATAGGTACAATGCCACGGCACCGAACCGCTGCCGTCGGTAGCCGTAAATGTACGCTGAATGTGCCAGGGCACATTTTGCCCCGACCGAAATGAGATGTAAATTTATTGTCGAACTAAATTAATTGATCATCCCCTAATCGTTTCGTCCGTGGGTGTGAGTGTGTTTGTGTGGCGTATACCTACATGCGTCTGATGGATGATGCGAGATCGGACTCAAGGGTAAAATGATGATTTTATGCAAAGATTGTAATGTTCCCGCCGGGGCAATCGTTATCAGATGTAACTTTCAATTTAAAAATCACCCGTACGCATTATGTCTGTGCACACACGGACACAAAAATAATTAATAATTATGTTTTGATAATAACTCATACCGCCGGCATCAGCTTTAACAGCCGATGGGGTTTGGGAAAAAGCAATTGAAAATATTTTGACTGAAAATATTGTGCTACATTTACCATATCGGCATTGACTTTTCTTAAGCAAATAAAAAAACAACAACTCTACAACCATTTTTAAAAGTATTTTCATTTTAAGGTGTTTTTTTTTTTGCTATGAGTTAATAAAACGTTTGGTCCTAAGGGCAATAAATATTCAAAAAATTTAAACAAACGACCTTGTACATCCGGGTAAAGGTGTCGGTGGGTTCGAAGATGGAAGTGTCTTTAAACTAATGTGACTGTCTTTAGCTATCAGCAATACGGCCGTGCTTAATGCAGAAATTAACAAATATATGAATTATTAGTTAATTAAACAATTAATAATTTAGTAACTAAATAACCTAAAGAAACAAGTATATAAATTGAACAATAAACGATTGTTAAATGTCAACTAAAATGTGAGCATAAGTGTAATTTAAGCCTACAAACATTCTTCTTTTGTGCAGTTTTTATCATACGAAATTCATCAATTCATCCAACGATACGATTCGAGCACCGCTCACGGTAAAGTTCTAAATGTTCCATAAATTAAAGCGATCGATTTTGTGAGACAGTTTCAATGCTCACCCGGAAACATGCTCTTTCACTACCTGGCCTAGCACTTTAGCCTATTTCCCAACATCCAGCAAAGCGCTAGATTCCAGACGAAGTTTTCCCGATATGTCCCACCCGAACAAACCGCCGCCGAACCACCGCTGCCATAACCCACCAAAATCCTCCAAAGCCGCTTATGTATTTGCGTTAAGCGAAATTCGTATCGCAAACTAATAGCACGTAGGCACACGATTTATTCGGTCAGCCCTATTGATTGGGTTTGATGGCGCATATTTCCTGCCACGGCCAGGTACGGACGGTCAGGGGGGACGGTTTTTGCGGGGTGGAAAGGTACTGCCTTACCTTACTGCAAAACCTTCTTCGTCCTTTGTAGGATGTGCCGGCATTCAGGGCCATCAGTGGTCTTACGTATACGTGACAGCACACCTTGATTGCGACCAGTCACCACCGGCCCGGTCCCGTCGCGTCCATATACACTCGGTGAAAGCTATAATATTCCATAATTTAACGGTCGTGCGGCTAAATAAATATGTCGCAAGCTAACAAATCAACATCACCGATACTTCGTTCCAGTCTACGTTCGGTGCTATATTTGTCTGGATGGCAGAGCCGTACATACATACACCATCTAATACGAATGTTGTGTGTTTCGCTGAAGATCAGAAAGTGGTGCTCCGGTGGCACTCGTAACCGTACGACATCGAGATTGAAACATGGCTGAAAGCTACTGGAGCGAAAAATCGTTCGTATGAGACACGGTTTGATTAGGCTCAATCAATGCTCATTGACTGTTGCAGGAAGTGAATGTTGTAAATCTTCCAAATCCGATCGAATTAATGTTGCACCGTGCTGCCCGAAATGAATACAGGCCGTGCAGCAATGCGAACCACTCCTCAAAAAGGAAGTAAAACGTATGATAATGATGGGAAATATGCCGCTAATTCGAGTGAAGCAACTAAACGCATCACGCTCCACACAATCATAATTGAAATCTGCACGAGAACGCGAATTGAATTGTACCAGCCACCAGGCGCCTCCATCCAAGTGATTTCACCAGGCGTCTCCATTGAGGCGAGCGGCATTTCATCCTTTTTTTTTACCAGCCAGTCGTGTTCGAAACAGAATTCAATTAATCATTTTTATACGCTATCCTGTCCAGTACATTCATGTTGGTGCCCATATATATATTTTTTGCTCTCCCTCTCTCGTGCATTTCCTTTCTTTTTATCGCATCCTCGGCGTCTGCTATCATGCCCTATCAGTGCAATCCCATCGCATGTCACGCAAACAAACTAAGAAATAAAAAAACACCGCGTACAGTAAAATAAAACAAGAGTAAATACAAAATCACGGACCGCTAGCCGGAAATTCATTGTACTCATTCACTTCACGTGCCCAAGACAGTCCATCGCCATCCAAAACCCCGCACCAAACCAGCCCCGCTGACAGTGGGGCGTTGGTGAGGTTCCATAAATAAAGCGAAATAAATTCAATAAAATCATCAACCCAATTACGGTGATCAGTGGAGCGTTTAATAAAATTTACTGTTTTCTAAATTATGCTCCGTGAAGCGCGTATGCTTCGGCTGCGCTGCTGCTGTCTATCGGCAACCAAAATCAACCTACCAGCCTTCCCGGTCATTATTATGATTTTCCATCGTTTGGTGGCTTGTTTGCTGGTTGCTGCTTTGTTTCGTTGGTTGGTTAGTGCGCAACCTTTGTTTCATGTGGCGTTTGATTGTTCGGAATGGGTTTCTTTTTGCTGTTGTTGTTAAGGAATAGGCCGTTACATCTTTAAACATTGTAAACCATTTATTATTATGCATGTTTATTTTCTACAACTTAATGCATCTATTTACAAATGCACTAACAAATGCACTTTTGTTATCTGTTGTGTTTAATATTTTTCTTGCTAATGTAACATTTGATTTATTACTATTTTTAGCTAAATGAAATGAAAGCTAAAATAAAGTAAAAATCACTTTTGACGTGATTTATAGTTTCACTGCGCTTAAATGCATTTCATCTTTACATCCACCGCCACAATTGTAATCAAACATGTTCTCACAAAAACAATATGGCATACCTATTAGGCTTGATTTCTAGTCAAATTAAAAGACTAATGAAGATATAAAAACTTCAAATTTAAATTATCCTACAACCCATTATCTTCGATCGATGGCAATACTCCGAATGCAAGTGGAAACAAAAACTCTCCGGCCAGTGGACAGGATCCCTGTTTTCGAAAAAAAAGGAATCGCAATCCCAAGGGATTTTTCCTCCCTGTTTTTTTTTCTTTTTTACTGCTCACCCACCCGTGCTCGTAATGCATCCTTAATGGCCGCACGCCTTAACGATTCGCACGTTTGCAATCCGGCAAGACCGGTCGGTCGACCGTTAATGGCGCCATGTAACGCCACGCTGCCCACGGTATGCACGGTAATTAATTCGACTTTACAGCTCAATTTTATCACACCACGGTGCAGAGTAACATTCCCTACCTGGAACGTGTACCTAGTATCTTATTGAAATACAGCATCTCATTTTTTTTTGTCGCTTCACTCATTTGCGAGAAGTTCCGAACGGATGGAGAACGATGTACACCCATATGAAAGGATGCACTCGATGGGATGGAAGAAAGAAGAAGGTTGATCTCTTTTACCACCTCCCACCATCTGCATGGACCGGTCCAGAATGGGCTTCAATGTTGCCTCTGAACCGTTGATTCTGCTCAACTTGAACGGATGGAAGAATTGCACGTGTCCGGCACTTCTCCTATCACTCTGGCACTGTCCATCGCTCAAATTGCCCCATTCCATTCCAACCACCGCCCACCATCCAACCCTTAATTCTCTAAAGTTAACCCGAGAAAGCAAAATAAAACTGAAAACAACACACAAAACGCCACTTGTTTCCAGTTGACTTGCGCACCTTTGAAACATTGGGTAAAGCTTGGTGCACGCGAGACGGTATCGGCCGGCTATTGGTACTGCGGCACGTCCAGCAGAGGGCTCAGGCTATGTTCACGGGCCTGCTACGATGAGTTTGGCTAGAAAATAGCTTTTTTTTCCTCCGCTCTACAATGACCAGCATCAAAATTGCCTTTCTTTTCCTTCGTTTAACTCACACACACACTCATACCAACTCACACAGCATACATACAGTCTACCGTTAGCCAATTTCAAGCGCGCCCCTGTGCGCCTTCCCCCCCTCCCTCCCTCTCTTCCTCCCTCCCTCTCGAGTGGTTTCGATTAGAAAGAAACTTTCCCATACCTTTTGTCGGCGTGAACCTGGCCCCGAGACCTGGGCAGAAGACGTTGAAGACCGTTTCGTAGGAGTGTTGTAGAACTGCCGAGGGTGAAGGAAATTTATGAAGCATTAAATGGATTTTGTTTTCATTTGAATTTAAACGAAGCAGTTTTGCTTTCGATTTTGCAGCGAATTGGGTCGATTTCGATTTTCTGTCGTTCGATGGGTTTTCGGTGAGGGTACGATTGCTTCCTTTCGCGCACGAATTTCCCTTGTTCCCACGTTCTGTTGCACGTTGGGTCTCGCTTCGAAGAAACGGGTCGGCTATTATGGCAGTAGGCGAAAAAAGAACTGTATATTTCTGTTTGTATTATCGCAAACCAAGGAAAAAATCTTGTTCCCACAGTAAGGTACGATAGCGGGTGAAATATCACAAATCTTAAGCTTAGGTGCGTTTATTAGTTTCACGAATGAAGAGCTTAAAATTTGGCAATAATGTGAGATGTTTATCTGAACTCTTGGTAATATTCCAATGCGTTTGTTAGAGTATTTGTTAAATTGAAGGTACTGTAGCCGATCGCGGAAATATGAACAATGTAATATAATACAGAAAATAGCCTAAGTTTAGGGGTTTATACTTAAACATTCCACTCTAGGGATGGGACACATCATACTTTAAGTAAAAAAGGAAAAGTTTCAAGACGACAGTTGCCAAATAATCCAGCAACCATATAGAATCATTTTGACCTATACCTAAAGGACATATTTCAAAAGATTATCCAAATCAAGTAGAATTTATTTTTGTTTTCGTCTTAACATAAAAAAGAGGATAATAAAAAGAGAAGAATAAGTAACCGACTAATAAAAAGGAATAAATATACTTAAGGATAAATTTATATGGAATGTCAAATCGAGAACCCAATCCGATGCTGAAAACATGACACATAAAATGTAAAAAAAAACAATTTGGTTTGCCACTTTGTATATGAAATTAGGGCAGGCCTTTAAACTTCAAGTTGCATATAGAAACAGGAGTAGAGTGGATGATCCTCCCAAATGATTTGTTACCCATTTGGTATTTGTTAAAATACCCTCATAAACCTTTCAATTGTGATTGCAAGCAAATGCGAACAAAAAATAAATAATTTTATTTAGTAATGAAACAATCTTCCTACTTCCGAAACAGACTTTTTGAAATACCTAATAATTTTCGGTTTTTCCCCCGTTACAACCCAAAAGGTTTCATAAATTGTAATCGCAATTTGCACCGCAAGAAGTTACCACAGTCGATTTGTCGGTTTCCATTCCGCGTTTCCCACAGTAATTGGAAATTATCATCTGACCAGGGTGAGAGCTTTTATCGTCCCAAATTAGCCCCAACCTGCACGCAGTCGGACTTGCGGACCTGCGACGCGTCCGTACTTTTACGATTCTAATCGTACAGTCGTGTAATTTTTTGTTCTTTTGTGATAAGATTTTTACAACACTGTGGAACAACAAATTTTATGGCTTAACACAAAAAAAAACAACAGGGTTATGTAAAAACATACTCCACTCGCGGGCAACGCTCGCTTCGGTAGGGAAATGATTGTGAGGAAAGAAAAAGGTAAAATACACACGCTAGCAGTTCAGCTAACTGGAACGAGTTCACCTGCTCTAGGGCAAACACGTTACTGCCCGCAGATTTCGGTTGTGTTCAAGCACGGCCAGCATGGAGTATGGAGGGAAATGCTGTGAGTGTATGGGTGTGGGTGTGTGTGTGTGTGTGCAAATGTTTGCCCATGTCACGGTCAGACTCTAAGCTGACCAAACAGCGCTTGGGCGTGGTAGAACCGTTAGCATTACCGACGAGAAGATCGACAGAAGGTGGGCTGTGGCAAAGTTTGGTCAAGACATCCGATGACTATGTGAAAATCCTGTCCCATCCCTGCGGACACGGAATCGGAAGTGAAAATATTTCCTTTTCCTCCCGTTTCGCCACACGAACCTGCCACCTGCAACGCCAACAATCCCACCAACCAATTGGGATGGCAGGAAGTGAGACTTTAAAATGCCGGATTCGACGACTGTTTGAGGGTTCGCACCAGTTTTCCCCCCCCCAAACCATGATTTGACCGACATGGTTCAGGCACGGACCGACACGGTCCGGATTTGGTACTGCTTACTGCCAGCAGCTGAAGGGTGAAACGACGAGGCACACAAAATTTTGTACAAATCGTACAACCGAACCGGACCCTGCGACTAGATCGGCACCACCCAGATAGGGTAGCAGCATTCGCACAGCTGGACATAGTTTTCCGATAGCCGTGGGGCGAACTTCTAAACTCTACACCGTCCTCCCCGAGACGCGGAGTAGCGAGCGAAACCTAGGATGGTATTTTTAGCTACGGAAAGCTCATGTTACCATGAACGAGAAGCATGAACGAGCGGAAAAGCGCTTGTTCTACTTCCTTTCTTTCACCGAGGATTTTCGGTTTTTGGGACCGATTGCACACACACAAAAAAAACCCCTCCCGAACCCGGAACAGGCGCCCTACCGGACGCGTGTTTGTCTTTTAATTTATGTAAGGTTTGTGCATGGAATTAAGACAAATTTACATCGCAAATGTATGCGGGCAACGAGTGGTGGGCACACGTTTGAAAATATTTCCCGTTCGGATCGTGAGGGATTTTTTTTCGTTTAGTTTTTACGTTAGTTTCCATCCCACTTTTTTCGAGAGATGTGACTTTCATGCAGGAACGAACTCATATTGCATGGATTTTCTCTTTCTGCTTGTTAAGTTCATTTAATTTTTCTTTGATTTTATTATTATATTCTCATCTGAGTAACGATTAGAATTAGTTGACGTTGAAACAAAAGCACGATGCGAATATAATTTTTCTCTTTTGTAACTGACATATTAGGGTAAATATATCATAAATGCCACGAATACAAAGCAAAATCTATAAACATTTGTCTAAATTGTCGCGAACCCTATAAAAGTTGTGCGAAAGGTGCCCAACGACCTCTCAGAAAGAGCGACAGAAAGAAAAACAATAGGCAAAAAGAAGAAAAAAATTAAGATAAACTGATCGTAGGATTCGCCTACGATCTCTTTGCAACGAAAGATACGAAAATAAAGACCAATTCTTTGGCACACGTTATAATCATGTACGGCAAAAGAATATCTGGTTTAATTACATTCGTTAAAAAATATTCGTTATCTAACACTTAACAACATTTTAATTAATTCTTCTTCTTCTTCTTCTTTTTCTTAATTAGTTAGTTAATACATTAAGACATTAAGACATTAATCAATTCATTTAATTTTCCTTCAATCTTCAATTTTGTTCGGATGGTGTTGATGTTGATTGCGCCTAAAAGTATGCAATCTGCTTTACGATCCTATTTCATAGCTGAAGCGTTGCCACACAAAGAAATAAAATGTACTTTAACCACAAAAACAGTGCATGAAATCGAACATCAACAACAATATTGTGCATTTTACTACTGAAAGAACTAGAACATAATATCACCTTACGCAATACTTATATTTTTAGACAAATATTTAGAGACAAAAGTCTTTTATGGTGTTCCACAGGTTCTATAAGGATCATTTAATTCTGAACAAAACCAAAACAACGAAACCTTGCTACTTAATGAACACTTTTGCTAAATAATTGCTGTTGCTTCGCCCATGCTAATTGCACCCATTGCAAAAGCTCAACGACGAAAGCGCTCGTAGCGATCTTGGCAAACAACCGAAAATGTGCTGATCCCTCGTCGACAAACAATAAAATCCAGCCTGAAAGCTTCTACCAGATGAGAACGATTACTATTAACAGGATCTGTTTGCCTCGCAGCTTCCGCTGTTTGTGCTGTTGTGCCGTGTTGTTCGAAACTGCTGACCGGTTTGCGTTTCCCTTCGTGGCGCAAGGAAAACATCTGCCCAAATCCCGGGGAGCCCGCTCCGGAAGACAGTCACGTGGTGGTAGGGGGTGAGGCCAACAACAAAAAAAAAAAACGGACCATATTTACCAGCAGACATCCGCTGCCGCCGCTGCCATCAATCAACCGTCTTGATTATTTACTTTCTTCGCCAAACGTCGCACCTGTAAGTGTGCCGTGGAACACAGGCGTATAGTGGGGCCAAAGCACGCTTCGCATACTTCGCATTTGGGGTGATAGAAGATGCTAGATGGCAGTACAAAAAAGAACCTCCCACGGCAAACGCTTTCGACGAACACGGGTAAGCTGGTTTGATCGCGATAAGCTATCGACGATATTTTCGGTGTTTATGATGAATCCACCTCGGACCGGTATTAACAGTGAAAATGGGACGAAAACAACCGTCGCGTACTCGTGAAACTGAGCCGAACCCCGCAGACGCCGTGCGCGCTCGTAACGGGGCCATCCTTCATTCACAGCCACCGAACGGTCGGAAACGGCAAAAACCCGCCCGAAACCTTAGATCCTGATCTCCAATTCGGTCGGAGGCGGCAGCAAACCGAACATAATAAACCGGATGCTGGCATTGCAAACAGTGCTCGATCCTTCCAGCAGCAGCAGGAAGATATAAATAAGCACGATTAAAGATAAGCAAACTTCCGTCCGGAAGTACCGTCTCGCATCGAGCAAGACTGAGGCAGAAGAAAGTGAATGAATGAAACATAAAAACCATCCCATCGGGCAGCTCGAACTGCAACGGATGGCCCAAGTGCATCTGCTTCCATCCATACGCCTTATTTTTTCAGCCGGAAAGGAGTGGGAAAAAAAAGTAAAGTTCTTAAAATATTCTTACCACTCGGACCATCGTTTCTCGGACCGACGCCAGCACCCCCGACGTGCTTCCGGTTCTTGGTGTGGGCAAACCGGGCGAACCGGGCAGCGCAACGCAACATAACTTTATGAAGCGTAAGGACCATCATGGTGGCGGGTTTCGAAAGTAACGACGGAAGTAGAACAACGGTGGGACGATAAGAGAAAAGGACGGTTTCCGTGCAAATATGAGCCGAACAGTATCGGTAGTGTGAGCTACTATCCATCGTACTGTCCTGCCTCTACGATGAAGGTGCGTCGGCGAGTGCTTGTAGAGTATTATGAGTTTTTCATCCGGTAAAGAGCTTTTTGCACCGAACAAAGATTGAAAATTAATTTCTTTTAGCTATTTTATTTCACAGTACGGAACCATAATTGAGCTCAATAATGGTATGAACGAATAATATTGCCTACTTGTAGGCGCATGTGTAAAATGCCCTGATGAACGACGCAATCTGCATAACAAAATAAGCCGTTAATAAACTGAAATGTAATGTAAATGTAATAACTTTCCTTCAGTTAGAATACAGAAGTTCAGTCTCTGTACAAAAAAACTATTCAATATGTTTTCTAACCAAGCGCTTCAGTATACTGGTACACCAAAGTGCATCCACTTTCTTCGATGCACATTAGCCAGATTGGGCGATGAGCTTGACTGTTGGATTTATGGCGTCCATGTCTGCAGATCCTATCGGTGCTTGAAGCACATTTTTGCATGTGCAGCACGTCACAGGCTGTCCGGATTGGGTTGATGACCGGTTCGGTGCACAGTTCCGGTAGTTGTAAGCCTCAGATCTTTCGGAGTTTATACTATACCCAGACAGTCACTGATGGATGGATTTTGGTGGTGTAAATGGGAAAAAACCACAAATATCAAGGCGAGCTTCCTGTCATAAATTTGATCCCAAGGGATTAATTCCGCCGCACTCGAAACCCTGTAAGCTATACAACAGATGTCTGACCAAACTGGATGGGGCAATGTTTTGGGGGAGAGCGATAAATATATTTTCACCCCGTACGTGTGGAGCTTTGGGATGCTTCTTCTGGAAACAAGGTGAATCTATGGATAACTATGAAAACTTAACCCAAAAGATGCACCATTTGTCGCAGTGCGAAGCTCAGTGTTAGCTCAGTTAATTTGGTGAAGACGCTGCGATCGACACACCTACAACCAATTATTTTTTTTAACTAATTTATTCATTCTTTAGATTTTAGCAGCTGTGTTGCTATGATATGGACTAAAATATCCAACATAGCCACCAATTTTATTGTGACCAATGAAAAGATCTGTTCATCGCATCAACTAGCACGATATAGTATACATTTAGGCGCCCTCCCTGTATGTGGGACATGTTTCATCAAATGGACGTATTGATCCCCGTGCTGTAATGAAATCGTCAAAAGCTGTGAATAATTTAGATGCTCGTTACTATTCAATTCAAGACGTGCTCGTTACACATTAATCCCTGGACCGTGTTGTTGAAACTCCGGGCAAGATTTATACCCTAATTGATAACAGTACGTTTGGACCGACGTTCCCTCGCTCCGTTACCACCGGTACGTACCATAAATCAACGTCAATCGCTCAAGCATATCAACGAATTTCCCATCGTGCAGAAGCCAAGAGGAAATTAAACAGTGCCCGCTCGTCACATCAACAACCGAACGACAGCTCTCTGATTACGACTTCACCTGGGAAGCAGCAGAAGTTCGTTCCCATCTGGAGCCGCACGCAGTTGCCTGCTGGTCGGTCTTAAGTTCGAGGCACCATCATGTCTTACGCGGTAAGACACACCGATAATCGGGTAAGGACCTCTTCGTCTCCGTCACAGCCAGAGGCACGTTCCGTCCTCTCGGCAGCACAAAACGCATCAAGTGCTGTGCCCGGTACGGTTTGTCTAGTGTCTTGGAGACAACACGATCTGCCAGACGCGGTACCATCTTGCTTGCGACGAAAGATACTTCTCGCTCGGTTCTGGGTAACATCGCCCCAAGGGTACCACGTAGTCACGAGTGTTCGATACTCGAACTTCTTACACTCACACAATTCTGCACCGTAACCGACGCAGGGGTGTGATTTTTATCGTCAACCACTTACCTTCCCGGTGACTGTTGGCACCAGGGATTTAGCCTGGTCGGAAAGTTTCGGTCCGATTGGCATAGTTTCGATGATGATGTCTCGACGCTTTCCACTTCCCCCAAAAAACGGGCGTCCCTGCCAAACGTGTCCCGGAGAAGGTTTTGCTCGAGATGATTCGATTTGCCGGGCGCAACCGAGCAACAGTGGTACCACCACCGCAATGGACCGGGTCCCGGCTGGGAATTCCGAAGCGAGAGTGACAGTGCACTGCGTAAAGACAGCACGATAAACGACTTGAACTGTCATAATCGTAAAAGTGATGCTGATAGGAAAGCTGTCACAAAGTGGCACAGGTTTCACCCCGGTCACGGTACGGTACGGGCAAGAAAATGGCCAGGTAACTGAACAATGGAGTTTGAAAAAAAATATGTGTGTGTGTGTAGAACAGAAGAGAAGACCAGTTGTAACGGAGTCACTCAGTATTTGTCCACAACGTACAGTCCATGGGGTTCAAATCGTTTAACTTTCTCGCGCTTGGTTAGCAAATGAATTTCTAGGTTTATTAATCTACCCAGTACGACACGATAAATTTCAAGTTATTTATGTCCAATCTAATTGAACACGCACACATTGAAAGTCCGTTGATTTGAGTTATGGATCAACAATCGTTAGTAGCAGTATTACACATGAAATTATTTTTTTATCTCTCTCGCAAATCGACTGCCAAGAATTTGCGCCTAAAGATATGCAAATTTTAAGCTTTTGCAATTTTACGTGCAATTATCTACACAAACAAGGTTCACCACAAAGCAAGTAATCACCACAAACTACTTTATCTCATTAAGTTGCATTAGTTTTATTCCTCACGAAAAACTTAAAGATTAAATTATTCGTGTTGCCTTAAATCGCATTCCCTGATGACATAAACACTGTACAAGTGCGATATCTCGGCACCGTGCAGCTTTTCATCATTAACGTGCTTAACGTGTGCGCTTCTCAATTTGCATCTCAACTCACTAAATCGATACCAAGTAGGGACATACTGCTGAAAACCCCCCTGACCTTCACCATCACCTAGTGCGAAGTGTAGTGGGAGCTAGTGTACTAATCCTAGCTTTCTACTCCCGCATCGGTAAACACCTGTGCGTGGCTTAGACATCAATTTCTCGCTAATCCGGTCGGTCCATCGTGGTCATAGCGTGGATTAAAACGGCAATTGGTTCCAGGTTGGATCCAACGCCAAGTTCGGACTGCTCCTAGAGAAAAAAAAACTCCCACCCGTACTAATCTCCGTATCGCTGGTCGCTCGAGCACGATGACATTCACAATCAATTTGCTTTTAATTCGCGTACCAAGTACCTCCTGCCGTGTCAACCCATCTTCAGTTTAGGGCCGGTGGAAGCGTTTCATTTTTAAGACCACCCTTCGCACGAGAGATTTCGCCGCTACGCTACAACATCATCAAAGCCTCTCGGCACAGCTGTCGAAACATTGGTCGGTACATAATGGCGGAAACGCGAAACCTTGCAAACTAATGCCAATCCTTCTACTTGGAAACCACCGTTTCCATTAATCCTTTCCCTTGTTTCGTAGAAGCTGCTGTGTCTCTGCCTGGTGGAGTGTGTAAAGCGACCGGAATGAAGCTATAAATTACATTTCCAAAACGCCCGACACACGTTAATGTTTGCCGTAAACGATGACACTTCATCGCTTCTTCACAAAATATCATTTTGCACTCGAAATGGTTAAAGACGAAACCATCTCGCCGTACCTAATGCCATACTAATGCTCTGCCGTATAAAACAACTCGTGCCCGACCCAACTTTATCCTACAAGTAGACGTCTATGGTACTTACACAAATATACAGTTGAAGCTGGGTAGACGAATTTAATAAAATAATGACAAAATGCTTTCTTTCTCTTGCTGCAAACGCATCACGAGGTACGACAATCGAATCAATTGAAGGCAGCAGTTCATTCGTTTCTCGAAACCCCCATTGCAGGCGAAATGTTCCAACCATTCTCCACACCACTTAGGTTCGTTACGCTTTACATCAAAATCACACAAACAATCAGCAAACTCTGCGCGCGAAAGTACGCAACGGCAAAACGCTGCCCCTGCCGGGCGTTCTTTACGGCTTCACGGTGAAAGCGAACGTATCTACTTGAGCTTCAAGTTGACAAGAAACGGAAACGGAACAGCATGACGATGGTTGCAAACGAGCATGGCATAGCACAGGGAAGGGTTTTTGAAGCTGGCGGAAAGCATGATTTTTACCTGCTTCTCAAAACGAACGATGACAAATGTCGCCCACCCTCATGTTTGTTCGTTTGATACGCATACACCGAGTTACATAGTTGCCATTTCACTTCAAGGACTCAGAGGAACTCGCAAGGGAAGCTTTGACTGGCGTATTGCACTTAAGCGCTCGCGATTCGTCCTGTTGTGAGGTGAATGTCTGTTGATTGGACAGGTCCCGAAAGTTGTACCCTAACCGACCGCAGTTCTATCTCTTGCGTTTTCTTACTTTTGTGTAAGCTTTCACGAAATTCTTTTCCAGGGAGTTACGAAACATTGGGATAGTTTGAGGCCGAAAATGTGTAAATGTATTCGAGTTTCGTATGTTATTTCTTTTCATACGCTTACTACTATATCGTTAAGCATCCAGCGGCTGATCAAACGGCAGGCGGAGTAGGCGGTCGCCTAGGACCTCGCCGTGTTGGGGGCCCCAAACAATTTGTGCCGATTGTGCGATTTTCGGGAATTTAACAGCAGAGTTAATTTATAGCAAAAAAATTAATCAAAAAGTTAAAAATATTTATCAAAAATATCTTCCTGGGTTATATAAAACATTTGTTTCTATGTAATAAATTAACTACAAAGAAGAATATCGACTTTGTGACTTTAAAATATAAACGAAATTGCACCAGGACCAGGACACTAATTTTCCCAAAAGTCGAGACAAATTTCTTCGCAAAACTACCAGTTTCCGAATGTATAGTACCATTCGCGAAAGAGGTAGCACCTAGTACAGCAATTTTGTTCGAAAACCGCCGAATGGTATGCAATATTTAAACACTAACTTTCCCGTTGTTCGAGTAAAATTTTGCAGCAATTTTACTCAAAAACCGCCGAAAGTTATGCAATGTTTAAACACTAACTTTCCCGTTGGTCGTGAAAAATTTCTTCGAAAACTACCAGTTTTTGAATGTAAAATACCAGGAGAGCATCCACGGAAAAGGTAGCTCCTGGTACAGCGCCGTAAGGTATGCAATTTTTATACACTAACTTTGCAATCAATTTTCCGTCGTAAGGTATGCAATGTTTATACAATAATTTTTCATACAAACCAGCTGTTTCCAGATTTCCGATACCAGGAGAGCATGTTTTTCAAGAGGTAACACCTGGTACCAGCCGAGCAAGCACAAATCACGCGCTTCCCGGTAGTTGCAATCCCAAGTTGTTGCATGTAAGATGTTGCATGCCAGATGTTGCGCAACATATGTTGCGCGACATATGTTGCATACCAGATGGTGTGCAACATATGTTGCGCAACATGTGTTGTGCGACATGTGTTGTGCAACATCCTGGTACTCGGCTGGTACCAGGTGTTACCTCTTGAAGAACATGCTCTCCTGGTATCGGAAATCTGAAAACAGCTGGTTTGTATGAAAAGTTAGTGTTTAAACATTGCATACCTTACGGCGGAAAATTGGTTGCGAATTTAGTGTATAAACATTGCATACCTTACGGCGGAAAATTGGTTGCAAAGTTAGTGTATAAAAATTGCATACCTTACGGCGCAGTACCAGGAGCTACCTCTTCCGTGCATGCTCTCCTGGTACTATACATTCGAAAACTGGTAGTTTTCGAAGAAATTTTGCTCCACCAACGGGAAAGTTAGTGTTTAAACATTGCATAACTTTAGGCGGTTTTCGAGCAAAACTGCCGCAAAATTTTACTCGACCAATGGGAAAGTTAGTGTTTAAATATTGCATACCTTTCGGCGGTTTTCGAGCAAAATTGCTGTACTAGGTTCTACATCTTCCTAGGATGCTTTCCTGGTATCGGCAATCTGAAAATAGCTAGTTGGTATGGAATTCCATTTCCATTTCATCCATCTTCCTTACACTAGCGATCGCTCTCACGGGTTTGATAGTATGTAATGCAATAGTGATGGGCAAATTTATTCCACACTGCAGGTATCACCTCTTGAAAAACATGTTTTCCTGGTATCGCAAGTCTGAAAACAATTGTGTTGTTCCGCCCTGGGCCTCCAAGGGGATTGATCCTCCACTGGTACCAGGAGAGCATCCATGGAAGAGGTAGCTCCTGGTACTGCGCCGTAAGGTATGCAATGTTTATACACTAACTTTTCAACCAACTTGCAATGCAATGCGCCGTAAGGTATGCAATGTTTGTACACTAACCTTGCAACCAACTTGCATGTACCAGCCGAGCAAGATGGCGCGCAAGAGGGCGCCCAACTTCGTACTTGCATGCAACAAACTTGCATGCAAACTTGCATGCAAGTTTGTTGCATGAAAACAACTGTAAGCATCAGAACAACTGTTAAATCCAATACAATATCTCTTATATTTTTATATAATATTTTAGCATTCAATACCAATTTTAAGTTCAATGTAGTTAAGTTTGAGTTGAACGCTTCTAAAAATTTGTTTGGTATAAGTTATACAGAGTTTTGCTATGAGAAAGAGATGCGTTTCCTATAGACGTTCTTTGAAAGATGCGTTTATATGGTGCTAGACATTTAAGCTCTAACCTTCATCTATAGGAAATCAAGTGCCTACCGTCGTGATTCTTTTTCAATCAAAGTAACCTGGTCGAATTACATGCAGCGGCCATAGTTTCGCACATTTTTGCAAACCTTCCATTTGATAGCTAACGCCTAAAGGTATGCAACTTATTATTTAATAGCTATTAACCAGGTGCACTATTATGTCCTAAAGGGTGTCAAATTCAACCGCAGTTGAAACACTGTAGAAAATTAACTTATTGGCTGAAGCTTGTCAAGCTTTTAGGCAATAAAATATATAACCTCAGCAAGCTTTAGGCAATTTCATTTCGTTAAACTTCCGTACCTTAACCGTTTGCTCGCACCTCACGCTTAACTCCACTCATAAAATTCTGTACAACATCGGGCTGCAGGTTTTTTCTGTACTTAAATTCACTTTATCTCAATCAATACCTATACCACATACCTATGAATTAGCACAATTCTTTTAAGGCACATTGCCGGAAACATCAAATTATGACCATGCAGAAATTGTTTGCGAACGGTACTCACCGTACCGTACCAATACTATGGACCATTTCACAAACAACGATCGTTTTCTCGAAGATATACGCTTCGAACATTACGCACACAATTCGACTATTGTCTCGTCATCTCGTACTTTCAAGTATTACGTGTTTTCCACGTTTGTTCTCCCGTGTACCGACTGCAGCACACAAGTGGAGCGCAAATTCAATAAACAAAACACCTATGGTGGGCCTAACCACCACCACTGCATTGTTATCGGCTTCCCTGTACCTTGGGGGAATTTTGTGCCTGCTTGCCTTTCGGGTTGCAAAGGGCCCATTGCACTGGAAGCTTGCGTTCGTTCTAATATGGGCTTACAGGATCTTTACCTTTTCCACCAGCAAAAAGGGAAGGGATCCTCTCCTTTAGGTAAGATAGGGGAAATGTTTACATTTTCTTCACATTTTCACCAGCTGTGCTCACTGGTGGCAGGACAAGAGGGATGGCAAAAAAATGTAAACCTGTGATCCTTTTTGCCACTTCCACAGCCTTCACGGTGTTCCGTTTGCTGCTGTTGCTACGGTTTCGACAGATGATGCGGGGTTTGTGTTTCACCTGTTGCCAAATGAAAGCAGCTCACCGTTACTACGGTGACCTGCATCATAACCTTTCCTTGCCTGACCTTTTCGTGGAAAACCGAACCCTCCATTCCATTGGCCCAGAAGTAGCCCCATTCGACGAAAGCAGCTTTCGTTCCCGAAAGTGAAACAAACAATGACCACGTACCCGAAAACAAAATGGTTCCACTACACCGGGGGAGGTACACTTACTTCTATGTCTTCCGGCCATTCCACTCGTAAGCAGCCTCACCGTATTGTTCTTCGCATCCGTTGGTGAAATCGGTTATGGGAAGAAGCCCAATAAAAAAAAACATTGCCCCGAGTTCGAAAGGCTGTTGCACATGTTCAAACCGTCGAAAAATGGGTAAGAATTTATTTTTGGCCCACCTGCTGCATGCATGGTACCGTACGGATTGTCGGAATGTGCTGCTAAACTCCCGGTATATCGTGTTCAAATCAAACGTGCTCGTTTCAACTGTACACTCACGCCACATCGTAGAAGGCAATAAATAAAAACGGGATGCAGAACCACCGGATCAAACTACAGCCCTGTCGCCCTTAGCACCGGCTTCTTCGAAATCGAAGCAATGCAGATAACAATGGGTGGTACAGTGAGATGTGAAGCTGACCAGGAATTTCGATTCCCTGAATGGGATGAATCGCACGCTAAGTTAGTTGTGTCCGCGTTTGTCGTAGTCCTAAGGCTGTTCGGTTTGACAACCATCGAACAATGTGCTCGGCTGCTACCAACGTTTACAAACGCCATACACATGAATACCTTGTGGAGGTATTACGCTACGGATTGTATCAGTATATTACAGGAATGAGCGTGAGTAATTGCGTAACAGTAGGAGAATTTTAATTATTATAAGTATTATAAGTATAAGGAAGGTTATTAACAAGATTCCTGTAATAAATCTAATGCACAAGCTGTGATAAACAATAGTATCTTTAATGTGCCAACTCTTTTGATTGTTCGTTGATCTTTTTATAAGAATGTTAACGAATACTACCAGAGAATATCACTAGTAAAATGCTTCAAAATCCAATGGAAGCAGTAAGTCCACCGTAGCGCAGCGTTACTGATTACACTCTGTTTATAACAAGCACGCAATGCGTTAGTTATCATATCTTCCGGTTTTTAAATCATCCTACGTTTGGATCTCCACGCTCCAACTGATCACTATGTCATTATTGCAAACTATGCAACAGTGCATGTGGATGGAGTGATCTTCAAAGTCAGGCTATCTGTCAGTACCGTTTGAATCTCTCGGAGGGCTAAGGCAGGAGAACGAATTCTCCTATGTGCTTAGTACATGGGGCACGATTTGCACCCGTTCACTTCAATTTCTTCGCTTCGCGGAAGACATCGACGTTATTGAGTACGAAGCGTAAAAGCCTTAAAAATTGGAGGATCAATACAACGAAGACCTGCTTCATGGTGGCTTTGACCGGCTTTGATCCCGCCTAGGGAGCAGAGTATCAGTTGAGGGTGACTATCTTGAGGTAGTATATGAGTTCTGCTTCCTTGGTACCACAGTTACCTCGGATAAGAACCTTAGCAGCGAAATCCGGGCATTGTGATTGGAAATGCACGACGAGAACGTTAGCTAGGAGAACCTGCGAGACCTTCAAGAGGCTTCGGATTCTACCTCAGTGTATGATATATATCGTACCGTGCCGAAATCATTTAGATCGTAAGAGTTTGACGATCACAAGCACGACCGTCCTGAAATACGTTCTCTAGAAAGGTAGAACTCTACTATGATATCGAAATTGACTGGAGATAGCAGTTTTAATCACAGACTGCCTTCCATATTTAACAAATTAGGAACAACTTTAGTCGTACTTTGTAGAACAAAATGTTAGCCATACGAAAGACTGAGAAATGTATCTGCTCCCAAAAGGATTCGACAGCAGATTCAACACTTTTATATTATACTGCACATTTTAAGTTAACAACGTTATCTTTAAAGCATCAGAATTATTGTAAATATAGAGAATCGATACCATTAAACATATCTCTTTGATATCTCAGATGCTTGCCTCTGAGACAACTATTAGTACTATAGTACTTAAAAGTAAATCGTCACCGGCAACCCCACCCGATTATACATAACAATGTAGTAAACTTTCAGCAATTCAACATTCTAGTGCGCTCCGGCGTATGATCGCTTATTGCTTATGTGCCACCTAAACGCTTAACCTGCATCCTTCACCGTAACCGATCGATCAAAATCTTTACACTATTCGATGTGATATTAGGAAAAAAATGATAGGGAAACAATATTACTCCAGCAAAACGAGAACCCTCTGC
The DNA here is from genome assembly GCF_943734755.1 of Anopheles moucheti. Classification (NCBI taxonomy): domain Eukaryota; kingdom Metazoa; phylum Arthropoda; class Insecta; order Diptera; family Culicidae; genus Anopheles; species Anopheles moucheti. The sequence continues at coordinate 46,334,127 of NC_069140.1, forward strand.
CCAGCAACTTCACCAAACCGGAACGGCTGCCAATGGCAACGCGATTGGCTCGGAAACGACTTTTTAATAGAACGCCACTCAGCGTACGGCCACTTGGGGCCACTATAACACAAGCTTCTGGAGGCGCTGGTGTGATGCATTACCTGCTGCCACGAGTGCGTCGTTAGACACATCTGGTGCAAGCGCGTTCGAGAAATATTTAACTTTATTTTTGCTCGTCTTCTCGCCGTGCGCTGGCAAGCATCTCGTGGCATCCGAAATGGTCACCATCGTCGCACCCCGAGTGCCGATAATGCTACTCCGCCGAAAGAGCAGGTCGATGTATAAAACCCCTGCAACCTTGCCACGTTTTAATGACACTTTGCTTTCTACCAAGAAAAGCTATCAACTGCAGACATTCGGGGGGGACAACTAACGTAACACACAACAACAACAACAACAACAACAACCAACCCCCTAACCTAAGGTACCACGATGACACTTAGCTAGCTCCTGTCCCATTTTTGCCATTGCGGTCGATTTCGTTTTATAACGATTGCAAACATGCTGCCGGATGAGGTGGTGAGTTTATTTCACATGCTCTAGTGGTCGTAATTGTCACTTTCAACCTGGGCAACCACCCGAGTGCCGAGCATCCTGCCCGCTTTGGACGCACCTTGCCGCGTGACGATTCTGGAAAACGTTAATCTTACGACATCTTTTTCCTCTAACTTTCTCCCCAGTGTTTCACTGACTTTTGCCGCTCATCAATCGTGACAGATCCTTCAGGCGCGTGGAGGGATTGCATCTGTGGTGTGCGTTAAAAAAAAATAAATCGACCGTAGCTGAAGATTTTACTACCGGGGTACTCAATCGATTAATTGCTCGTAACCGGATGTCGCTGGAACCGTCGCTGCTATTAAAACAACCGCGGGTGGGAATGAGTTGTGGTTTTACCATTTCGTAGTACTTATCGCACGGAGGAAGGTTTATCTTATCACGCACTCCCGGTGTGTATTTTTTTATGAGCGAGTAATTCATTTTAAAGACTGTTTGATTGAACAACGAATGCTACTAAATGTTTAGCTTTCTTCGGATAATAAATCCACCGAGTGACTGTACGGGTAGAGTGTAAAGGTGGCACACCAGGTAAACGACATCAAAAACGTCGTACAACAAAATGCTAAGAACATGAAAATGTACTTTAAAAATGTTCCATTGTTTGGTTGCAAATGGCTTGGACATCAAATCTTTCCAAGAATAGATTAACATAAACATACCATTGTTTTAATTCCGTCTAAAAACCCATTATTCCTGTGATTCGCATTCGTTCTAAACACTTTACTAACTGCTGTAATACACAAGAAAGGAATCTTGGATGAAAACTTTTCCAGTCGGTTCAATTTGTAATGTATACGGAGAATTTGCCGCCAAAAATTCGAGTAAAAAGGGCGAACAAAAACATTTTGAAGCAAAACTGATGTGTTGAGTTGTAGATATCATTCGTAAAATGTTATTCTCCGAAAATCTCGTCGATGAAGCATGCACATTGAAGCTAAATGAAAGGCGAGATGTAGTATGAAGATCCCAAAACTTCCATTTTAACTTCCATCCAGCCATTTAAAGTGGTTCAAATTCTAGCTTCTCCGTATCCTAACAGTACTTTAGACGAGTCATCTGATAAAGCTACCGACTTTGTTAAATGCAAATACCAATATACTGGAAATAGGACTCCTTCGTAGTAAATGTTACCAGGAATCGTCTGCCAATATACTGAACATGATACAGCCAAAATTCAACGGACTCTCGATCACCACTTCCAAGATTAATTATTGAATTGACCAAGCAGGTTGAGGCACATTAGTTATTTGAGAAATCATTGCATGAGAAGCCGAAAAATAAAACATGAACGGTTTTACCATGCTGTGTTCTAGCCATCCTGTTTATTTTTCTCATTTATTTTTTTTTTTGTTATTTTAATGTTTAACATAACTTTATTCGAATTAGAAAATCATCATTGAGTTTAAGAGGCAAACTGAAAAACAACGATAGAAATGCGTTTTGTTGGATTATGCAAAAGATTGATATTCTTTTTTGCATTACAGCGTTACATACAGAATTGGAGCACAATTCTAAATGATAATCAACATAGTTCAATATAATTAAATCGTTGTTTCATACACAACAATGCTCTCCATCGAAAAATTCGTGCAACCGAATTATTTTTCAAAATGTAATATTTTTTCACAAAATTCGTTGGTCTGGCAAGAAAGCTATAGCAAGCGGGTTATCTTCAAACAATGCAACATTTCAACCATGCGCCATAAACGGTTCCGCAAACGTCAACGCCATGTTCGAACCACGGTCCCATTTTCGAACCCATTTTCGAACTTCACCCATCATCAGCATTAGCGTTTACATGCCCCAGAGTTGGGTCGACTTTTTCCATTGCAGCGAAAGAGTTTTGTAAGTTGTCGATGAATTTGACAAAAACTACGTGTCGTAAAATGTGTTGCGTGTTTTAGATAGCGTAAAGAAGCTTCTGAACTGTCGTACGGACGCATGAAACAGTGTATAAAAAAGTCGCACTCGTGGTCTCTGTGCATCGTGTCATAACTTGTGTTTTGTTGAAGTTGGAAGCCCATCATCGCCAGCCAGCACACCACACACCATCGTCAACCCGATTGTGTGTAAAGCAAAAGGAGAAAAATAAGTGCGTAATATTCTCGAATATTTAATTGTCCCTAAACGTAGTGTATCCCGAATTTGCTATGCATGAATGGGGCTCTGTCAATATGTGTGTTAGTTTCAAAAGCAAAGATCATTCAATAACACAGCTATACGAAGAAAAAAACACACTGATAGCTGTGTTTTGGTGATTGTCGCATGAAAAATTTGGTTCCTCTGCATAAGAACGACCCTGAACAAGTGAAGCAGTGCAGTGTCTGCCCAGAGAAGTGCATCTACAGTGCATAAATGCGTGAAGCACGCAATCACCTTTAATTCACCCAACCCGGGGGAGGCTCGTTATAACTCCATACTGGTTGTGTGCCTTCTAGTGATTGTGCCCGAGCAAGGTGAAAGGCGATTACTCCATTAGCTTTGTGCATGCGGTGGAGATTTGTGTGGAATGTGAATATGAACAGTGCCCTGTCGTGACAAAAGGGAGCATTCATGAAAAAAAACGTCTGCAGTTGATGGAATACGTGGCTACGGCTAACAGTTCAAGAAACAGGATTAATCTTTATTCAAAATTTGCTTTGGGAGTCAACAGAGAAGAAACTTTCAACTCCCCTGTTTGTTGCGGTAATTATGTCTAATGTTTCCATGGCCAACCAGTTAAACCCGATAAAACTAGTCCCAAAGTAGCCACAGGAATCACAGTGGTACATCACTGTTCGCTGGTCTTCACTGATAAAGAAGAGCAAATTGTTTTGGAAAACTGGCAGTGAAAGGCACCGATATAGAAAAAAATCGCTTCGAATTGACTGTGTGTTGGACCAAAAAGAACGCACAACAAAAACAAAATAACAGCGAACGGACTTGCCTCAAAGCAATAACAAAAGCAGACACCAAAATTTCCCCCTTTTCCCACGTTTGGTTGAAGCCAAAAACACTACCACGGAAAAAATAGGGGGTGACTGGAATTTAAAGCATCGGATTCTTTGTTTTGCTCTTCCGAAAAACACCCTTCGGGGTATGTATCTGTATGAGTGAGGGTGACTGTTGGACGCCTGAAGGACGCGCGAATCCTTCACAATGCAACACAACACCACCAAAACGGAAACTGGAGACAGCAAGTGGAGCAGGATCCGGTCTGGCAGGTTGTGGAAGAGGCTGGTTTTGTTTTCGTGGCATTGCGCAAACTCAGCGGCTGGGAAGGCACAAGCCTTCACCAGGAGAAATCTGTACCGTGGGCCGTGAGTGGTTTGTTGTTCTTGCTTTGTCCCGTTCGCGATTTAATTAAATGGTATTTTATATCTTCACTTGCTTCGTATCCTTGTTTCAATACGAATTTCTTCTCTATCCCTTAAGTAACTCATTAGGGAAGTGTCCCATTTCCCAGTCGCGGTCACTTAGACTTGTACCCACACGTCCGTTAAACCATTTGATTGTTGCATACTTTTAATAACCGTGTTAAATTCCCTCAAACTGCTAGGCGGATTTATTACTAAATCTATTAATATTATTGTTTTGCAGATCATATTGTTTAACGATGAATGGTTTTGAATGTATAGGATTCAATTTATATTTCTGGCTTAACTGGAGTACTCTCTGCTTAGATCAGATGAGATGCGATCGAAGATCTCCGATGTGTTGAACCGGTCACCGTAGATCATGCTCCTCTACTTTATGGATTGGATGCTTGCAAACATTCAAAATACTATAAAAAGCCAACGAATCTTTAGTGGCCATATGTTGTATTCGGTATCGGTGCCGGTCTTCATACGATAGGACCTATATCAAATCACTTGCGGTCAATACCCCGTCTAGTTGCGGGTAAATAAATTCGAAGAAAGCCAGAAATACCCCAGACCAAGACCAATCCACGCTACAAAAGGTGGACTGACAATTCCTTCAATATTAATGACACTCCGATGTATACGTTAATGCATCTCATGTTTTGCTGGTCAAATTTCGACTAACAATTACAACTCATTCACCGGTAGACACGGATTTCTCAATCATTCTTTTCAATACCCCCAGTCCAAAAAAGCACATGACGGGAAACAGCCAAGCTCATTAACGTGATTACGAAATAATGTGATTTTGCTCCACGTCACCGTTTACTTCTTTTTTACCTTTAATCTTTTAATGAAGTTGCGAAAATGGCTGCAAAACACTAGAAATACATCAAAAAGAAATGCATCTTATCTTGGCACACAGAACGGGCAGTTGCCGATTTGCCATGAAGGGATGATAAAGGCCCCCCCCCCTCGCACGATTGACCACCTTCAAGTAAGAGTATCTATTGCGTGAAGAAAGAAGACTGTCCCAATCAGGTGCCAATTTTTGAAACTTTGCAAAATCGTTTAAAGCCACCTGCTTGTTGGTGTCTTTGTTTTCACTTTTCCATCCCTCTCCCGTTAAAATGTGTCGGTAATTTGCGTATAATTAATTTGCTTTCTGCTGGGAAAAAGGAACAAACTGTACATTCAAGGAAGGAATTTTAATTCCGATCGTTGGCTGCTCTACTTTGAAATTTATTGCTCAATTTCATTGATTTCTATCCACCGTTTCCTAGCGCTAGGCAATTGCCAATTGTGTGAGTTGCAATTGTGGGTTGGAAGTAGACTGCCGAAAAAAAATATCCATACATGTTGTTCTCTTCATGCTACTACTAACTTTTCTCCGTTCTGCTACCTCCCACAGCAACACACACACACGTCTGACGCGTTAAAAGAACACAAGAAGAAGAAGGCATACACAAATAACACCTTTTAGCATCCCGGAAAACGTGTTCATCTCCACGGATATAGACACACCTGGAAATGCAACCACCCCTGTTCCCTGGAGTAGTAACAGGGCGTGTGAGAAGATGCATATCGATAAACAAAACCCACCCAACTAAAGACTATGGCGGGACCACACGCTCAACCGTGAGCATGTAGATGTAGACGCGGATTCCGCGAGCCGCCACACATCCCATACACCGATCGACGGCGCGTGACGCGCGTGCTGTGGTGCTACCACCGCGAAAAACCGGTACCATTTTGCGTTTGGGGAAACCATGCACACGCACACAGCGAAACGATGGATGGGCGGCACGGCAATCCACGGCAACCCGATGGAAGTGCGCTCAGTATGTTCCGTGAGGTCGTCCGTGGTGCGCGATCGTGTCCCGGGGTTGCTGTCTTTGCGTAATATTTTACGGTTCTTCTACGAAAGCAGAACGTGACCGGGGAGGGGGACACGGGCTGCACGTATTCGCCAGGTGCCAGGTGGTGCGTCGTACACCATGCTTCACGTTTCGTGCTACTGTTGTTGTTGTCGTGTGTGAATAGCCCCCAAAAATAGGACTCCGTCAATGCTCCGACCAGGGTAGTACGGCATTGGCGAGTTAGTCACCGCTAGAAAACGAAAACAGAACGCCTTCGTTAACAGCACTAATAATTAATGCTAATAAGATAAAGTGGACGTAAGGGAACGTGACAATGCGTGAAGGTGTGCGCCTCGTGGGTGACGAATTTGGGACGAAAAAGCATCCGCAACATCTGGCCGTACGCACAACCGGTCAGAGTCCAGCCGGTTCGGTTACGGTGGTGATAAATTAATCCACTGTATTCGGGTGGCGATAAGTAGCCATTGATAACGCCACCCATACACACACCGGTGGTGTTACCCTGATTTCGCTGGCTCACACCTTCAATGCCACTATCGTTATCATCGTTCCCGGCTCCAAAAAGCGCGAAGAAATGGCCACGGCCGGGCATGATAACACCGCGAACAAGGAGAAAGAGCACGCGTATGCGTACTGCTAGATGGTGTTCCTGTTAATTTCTACCACGGAATTGAGTTGTTTTGGGGGTGGCTTCCATCAAGCAGAATTGTGAATTATTGAGAGCAATCCATCTGCCTCCGTCGTGTGTTTGTGCGTGTTTGGATCCGCGGCAGTGTGCTTCAGAAGTTCCAATGAAAATCGCCAGCTGTAGCATGTTTTATCATCCAGATGTTCTACACACGCCATGCCATGATTCGGAAGGAATCGCCAGTAGAACCAGAAGAGCTTTGTACGGTCAGAACACCAACATCAAAAATCAAAAGAGTGGAAAAACTAATTAGCAAAAGCACATCCACATTAAGCCAGAGAGAAATATGTTCATCGAAGCAGGGAAAGGAACACGTTGATGATGAGTTCGTTTCATGTTTGTTTTAGACGACTTTACTCAAAAATTGTGCTAGTTAATAAGACATTTTTTTCTCGAATTAATTCTTAACAAGGCTGAACTGCATCATCTTTTGAAGATCTATTGTACACGATCTTCAGCTCTTGAAGATGTATTATCCATGATCTTTGGTTGAAGGCTTATTGACGTGCCTAATACGTCCGGCGCATTAATGTTTTTGTACACACTAAGTACAATTAAATTTGCACAAGATTAACCACAATCACCCTATCAATCTCTATCTGCAACACTGGAAACAGGAAACGATTGGCTATAGGTGTGTATAGAAAAAAAAAGATCGTCCGTGATATGGTAAAGTTGCTGATTCTGGTCAAAGTACGAGGCGTACATACAAAACCCGCGCGTCCAGGAAAGCGTAAGGAGGCCACGAGAGCACACACATACTTAAGTGTATTATTTTTGCGCTGGTTTGTTTTTTTTCTGTTTTTGTTTGCCCCGTACCCTCCGTATACGCTCGTTTTTTTTTTCAGACCCCAACTTGCCTCAACTTCGAGTACGAGGTGGCGCCGTCACCTGTGCGGAGGGCACACAGGGTTAATTGGACTTAAGCCAAGCCAGCAATATCGGGTTGTGTTTTTGCCACCGAAGCTTTAGGTTTTCGCGCCTGTGCTGCGTGCGATCGTATGAATTTTATTTATAACGCTTTGAAAAATTAATATTATTGTGTGCCCTGTTCGAAACGAAGAGGAAAACCTTCCATTTTTTTTTCTTGCACTACTGGATTTCTTACTGCAAAGCAAACTTCAACAACCTAGATAAATATGTTATCTACACCGAACTACGATTGCATGTCGGATAGTTTTAATGTGTTTTTTTTTCTTAATCAAAACAAAAACACACAGCCAAACCTACAATTTACGCAATCTGTGCACAGTGGCGCAATATCAGTCAATGTCTACCGGTTACAAGATCGCCCAAGAGCAGGCGGGAAGATCCGATTCAAGTTCACCTACCGTTACAGACGCATCACCACTAAAGCACTCCACAATCGAAGCCCTACATTTTCGTCCGAAGCCACCGCACATCATCCGGACAGAGACGACGAACGAAAGTGAGATGTATTCATTAGCGAGGGAAAGATTAAGGTGCATTCGCGTTGGCCGTCTGTCGGTTCCTTATCGCTGCGCGCATCAATCACCGCGGATGGAGCATATATTATGCGAAATTTAAAGAAGAATCGAAAGGAAACAAATGTGATAACCTTGGAATGTATTTTTTCAGCTCACTTTAGGAGGTTGGTTGAAAAGGAAAATGGAATGTTACCGGTTAGCGCGGGAGGCCTCATGTATATATGCAACTGGCACAAAAGCAGTGGCTCTGCGTGCGAAAAGCCATGATTTGGCGTCCCAAAAAACAAAACCCGATCTAAGCACACCATCCCCTGCTCTGTGCCGTGTTTTGCATAGTTATGTACTGTATGTTTTGAATGTCTTGTTGGGGTTGGGGTTTAGGGGGAAACCACTTGATCGGTACACGCTCTATTAATCGCGACTGATGATCATCGCGCCGTGCTCGGTCCCATCGCAAACCGATACCTACAATGCATGTCACGAATAGCGTTGTTGTACGATCGTGCACTATCAGAGCGTCCGATAATGCTACTTTTATACGTGTCGAATGCACCGATAACTGATTGGTTGATCCCCCACTAAGGAAGGTGTCCGAACTTGGAATTCCGTGTGTGTGTGTTGGTTCCAAAACGTGTATCTCTAGCCGATGCAATGTGTCCATGCACACACAGTAGTGATGTCGAAAGTGAAGCAACAGCTGGTGGCATAAAATGGCCATTAAGACGTAACCGACGGCCGATCAGCAGTGTAACCTTTACGGGTGTTGCGGGTAAAGAGTAAACTTGCTGGTGAGGAATTGATTCCGTAGTACAGTGAGGTGAACATAGATGAAACAGATAAACTCTCCATCTATTTCTAGCTCTCTGGATGCATCCAAATTGCATCGTTCGCCTAAGAATGTGCAATCCCACCCCGCCCGAGAAAGATCAAGGGAAACATTTCGATCGAGTGATGTAATAACACACAAACAGAGAATAAATCTTACCCAGCTGACGTTGAGATGGCAAAGCGCATGACATCAGGAAGCTTGCCTTGTTGCCGCGTCACACTCCCCCGACTCAAAACATAACCTCAAATACCTGAACACCGAGATCGTCTAAAGTGAAAGAATCTCTGATCTCGCTAGAGAACGCCTCTGAAGTGATGCTAACCGTGCACTATTAATAGCCCGCACAGCATCGTAACAGGATCGGAAATATGGTGGCGTGGCGTGGATTATGGCTCAGCAGCTAAAGATGCTTCTCGTACAGCAAAAATATGTTCGTTAACATCTTCCACCCTTCATCAAATCGTTTGTTTTCGGTCTGGGTCGTACACTTTCTGGTACTCTGGCGCTGTGAACTGCTGTTCAACTAACTCTTGTTGGGTGCCAAATGTGCCAAGGGTGTATTATCGTGGGCATTACATTTGGGAGAACTTGGCCCCGGCACGGGATTTGCAAAGGTCAGCCACAATTTTTGATTCTCGTGTATAACAGTGGAATTCGTGAATTTTTGTAATAATTCTTGGTGGTTAATTCGAGTGGAACTAGTTCCATGAATTCCAAGTTTAGTTGACATCAAGTCGGTAGTGCGGTGTGTGCGTGTTTATCATCATTATTCTGTCCTTTTGGATCCGGTGAAAGCAACTCCAAAGAAAGCGGGTCATCATGATCGACAGCCAAGAGTAGGGGGACTCAAACAGGGAACTCGCCGTCAGCGTAAAGCAGAACCAATGGGAGACCTCTACAAACAGAACAGTCATTAGAGAACCTGTTTACAGGGTTGTCTTACCTTTTAAAAGCAAGTACCTGTGTGTTTGTGAGGTTATCGTTCAATTCTAGACGATCGTTTCCGAGACGAGTTACATGACAGAGTACGATCGTATCGAATGCGGAGCACTCAGTAGTTTGACCGTTTTGGTTTCATGGATCAATTAACCGCGCGCTGCAATTGATCTTGACTGCGATCTTCTTCAAAACAGCGTATAAACTAACGCAATGTGCGCACACATGCCGCGCGGTGTGGCGTGTCTCCATGGGTAACATTAATGTATGCGATTCTTCGTCATCGTCGTTTCCAACCAGCCACACAGTGTCAGTATCGTGCAAGACTCGCCACCACCATGGTGTGCTATTGATCGCGATCGTTTCGGATGTATCTACACAGACGCACCAAATTGGCCCAGCGAGGGAAACCTTGAAATTATTGCGCTATAAACGTTGAGCCACTTCTAACGCACTGTGGACGCTGTTCAGTCAAAGTTTCTGTGTGATTTCTTAACTCTCCAAAACCATTTTCGATCCGTGACGCACTCCTCTTGACCTTGTCCATTGCGCCGTTGTGGCAAGCTTAAGCTCCAGCTGTAGTTTTCAATGATCCTATCGTTCTGCAAGGTTGAAAATGGAATCACCATATGAAAATAGTTTAAGTTTTACTTAATGTCATTATTCTAAAGTGTTCCCTTTTTCTTCCCAACAGATTGACGACCCAGGTTCTTTATCGATCGCAAACAAACATAGATGACGAACACGTTTTGAACGTTTGATCATCCTCTGCGAAACAAGGAAGACGAGTAACGAACAGCAAGCAAGCGAAACAGCTGTACAGTTAGTGTAAATTTTAGATAGTTATAAATAATAGTGCATCATTTCGGACATATTGAATTGCGTGCGGATACCGACGGCATAGTGCATAAACGGCCACATCATGGAGGCAAGGCCGGTACAGGTAGTGGAGACAAGCGAAGATCACAGCTTTGTCCTGAATGAGGAAGCACTGTCGGAGATACTGCTGCAAGACAGCATCAAAGACCGCGCGATCGTAGTGGTGTCTGTGGCCGGAGCATTCCGGAAGGGCAAAAGCTTCCTGCTGGACTTTTTCCTCCGCTACATGTACGCTAAGGTAGGTTGAAGTTGTATCATCCTTCTGCATACCTGGAGATAATTAAAGATATTCGTTTTCTTCGATTACAGTATGTGCATCATCAGAGCGTACTCGAGTGGTTGGGTGACGAAACGGAACCGCTGTCCGGATTTTCGTGGCGTGGTGGTAGCGAACGTGACACAACAGGCATCCTGATGTGGTCCGATATATTCCTGCACAACAGAGCCAATGGCGAGAAGGTACGATTTGTTTAATTAATTGTCCCTTCTCCTGCAAGTGGATTTTATCTAAATTGCAAACTGTTTGTTGGCATTCATTCAGCTGGCAATAATACTGATGGACACACAGGGCGCCTTTGACAGCCAGAGTACCGTCCGGGACTGTGCAACCGTGTTCGCGCTTAGCACCATGCTGTCCTCCGTGCAGATTTACAACCTGTCACAGAACATTCAAGAGGACGATCTGCAACACCTACAGGTAGGTAGCGACGTAGCCGGGTGAGTTTTCCGAGAAGATTCCTCTACCGACTGTTTCGATTTCCCCATTGCAGCTCTTCACGGAATACGGTCGGCTAGCACTGGCCGATTCGGGCAAGAAGCCGTTCCAGCGGCTCCAGTTTCTGGTGCGCGACTGGAGCTTCCCGTACGAGGCCGAATATGGTGCGCTCGGTGGGCAGCTTATTCTACAGCGACGGCTCGAGGTATCGGACAAACAGCATCCGGAGCTGCAATCGTTGAGGCGCCACATTACGTCCTGCTTTTCGGAAATTGCCTGCTTTCTCATGCCCCATCCCGGCCTAACGGTGGCAACAAACCCCAGCTTCGACGGGCGCCTATCGGACATAACGCCCGAGTTCAAACAAAGTTTGCGCGAACTGGTACCGATGCTGCTGGCGCCAGAAAATTTGATCGTGAAAGAAATCAACGGCCAGCGGGTGAAGGCACGCGACCTGGTGCAATACTTCAAATCGTACATGGCTATCTACAAGGGTAACGAACTGCCGGAACCGAAGAGCATGCTGGTGGCAACGGCCGAAGCAAACAACTTGACGGCAGTAGCGGCCGCGAAGGAAATTTACGCACAGCTCATGGAAGATGTGTGCGGTGGCACTAAGCCGTACCTCAGCACGGGCCATCTAGACTCGGAACACAACCGTATCAAGGAGAAGGCACTGCATCAGGTAAGATGATCGGCTGAAGATTTGGTTTGAACGTTGTGTTCATCAAAATAATATGCCATACTATCCCTTGTCCGATTAGTTCTCTTCGAAACGAAAAATGGGCGGTGAAGAATTTTCGGAAAAGTACCGCGAAAAGCTGGAGCAAGATCTGGATGAAACGTTCGTCACGTTCCGGGCGCATAATGAAAGCAAGAACATCTTCAAAGCTGCCCGAACGCCTGCCGTGTACTTCGCCATCGCGATAGTCATGTACATCATGAGTGGCATCTTCGGACTTGTTGGGCTGTACACGTTTGCCAACTTTGCCAATATGATAATGGGCATTGCGCTGATCACTCTAGCGTCCTGGGCCTACATCAGGTAAATGTGTGGAGTTCTCTCAGCTGGAGATGGTATTGAATATTGCACCTTTTCCGTACTAATCCGTATTAATCTCTTCCTCTCAACACTTGCAGGTATAGCGGCGAGCTGAGCGACTTTGGCGTCCGGTTAGATGAGATCGCGAACCTGCTGTGGGAAAATGTAAGTTACTTTTGCTATTCCTTTTATATTGTCGGTGTCGGCGCGCTGCTGTACCTGCACCAGGACGAGATCGTGTACTATATGCGTATGCTGAACATACTGTAGAGAGTGTGGGGAAGAATGGAAACCGAGAGAGTGGTGGGAGGGGCAATCATGAGGGGCCCAAATGGGTGGGTGGATGGGTGTTGGGAAACTCAACTCAACTAGCAATATTGTTTACCAAACCGAGTATAGTTTGTGAACGAAAATGCAATAACCTTGCAAAACCCTTTAGACCGTAGGACGAAGAAACTAACCTCTGAGCAAACCAAACAAGCAAAAACCAACGATTGCGGAGCAATGTATCGGAAGCATTAGCCGGAAGGATAGCGCAGTGGTGTGGTTTTTCCCTTCAACGTCAAATGTTGTTGTAATTGAAGGTAAACAGGACGAAAACAAAGATCTAGCAAAAGAGTATTTATGACGACGCAGGTCGAATAGTTAAGCCAAAGCTCTAACACGAAATAGAACTAACGAATGCAATTGTGTAAAAGCAAGCAAACAAAGAACGTCAATCAAAATTGACAAACTAAATCTAAAAAGGTTTCTCTCTATATGATATATGTTTTGGTGCGTCTTGTTTGTGTGGTTTCGTGTGTTTCTGTGTGTTGTTCTGGGAATATTGTTTCATTTGTTTCTTATTTGAATGATGTTTGTGTTTTGTTTTATGTTTCTCTATTTGTTTTCCTTTCGTTTGTTTCGTTTAGTTTTGTGTTTTGGTTTGTCTTGTTTTTATTTTATAACAATACCAATTGGCTTGGCTTTTCATTTTGAGGAATTTGAAATTTAATTTAATTTTTTTCACGCACTACCGGAGGGGGTGTAGATTGTTGTTCGCTTTCTTTTCGAATCCATTGCTTGCCTTTCGTGTCTCCGGTCATTCTCTAGGTAGGTAGGTATATGTATATCAATGTCCGGTTTGGTTATTGTTGGTCCGTTCGTCCGAAATCTTTCGTGTCTACCGGGAATGGAAATGGGGTATTTAATGTCTCAAAGTTCATATGTGCTAAGATGTACCGAATAAATAGAATGTTTCGTCTAGCGTTACTGGTGGGTGTTACAGATCGGAAATGGAATGTTCGACATAACACTTTTTTGCATCCTTACGCTGATTTCAGCTGAGCAAAGATAAACGATTTCATGTTTGATTGATAAAATTGAAAACATTTTAGGAGGATTCTTTACATATTTATGTGGAATATTTCTTTGTGTTTTTAATTCTGTTTCAATTGATATTGGTCACCTTAAAAAAGATGGTACGATTCTTAATCTTCATCTACATATTCCACTCAACTAGAAATCAAATCTAACTCCATCTTTTGAACTTGAACATTCTGCAAACGCATGTAAGATTTATTTAAAAAAAATGTATTTAAATGTGAGAAACTGCAAGATTATCAGCTAATTTGAATATTAGAATAATATTGTAAATGTCCAAAATCATCAACACCTAGGAGGCAAAGCAAAAAGTCTAAAGTTACACAACTGCAATACGAACATTTGGTTCTGATCTGTAATATATCCTCCTGTAAGAGCAGTGTGTCTCTCCGTTCCGGATTCTAATCCATCAAGTACGTACCACCATCCCGGCGATGCGTGTTGTTTTGTTCTTTCCTTCCAGATGATGAAACCAATCTACCAGTCATGCATGGAGAAGGGCATCCAGCACGTGGCGTCGCACGCGACAGAGTACGCGATCAGCGGCGGTACAACAGTCGGCAGTGCCGGTAGCCGTCAGCTGAACGGCAAGGTGAAACACTCTTGAGAGTACGCTCCTAGCGCTTCCACGTCCGAGCACCGCAGCCAGTGGTTAACCGCGTCAACCGACAGCACCACCACCATCCGCTGGCGACCCTGGCGATGGTCTTGGAGGTATCGTAACGAGGCGACTGCTGCCACGATAAACGCAACAGCGACACAATCGTTCCACCAGCCATCGCTGACAAACAATAACGCACCCGATCGGACATTCGCGTACTGTGTGGCCGCTGCGGAGGGTGACAACCATAAAGCAGCACCATTATCGTCATCACCCTTCTATCATCGAGGCACCAGCAACAGTAACAACAACACCAATGGTCTGACTAGCAGCAGAAGCCATAGCGGCAGTGGCACGGGCAGTGACAGTGACAGCAGTAGTGATAGTGGCAATGGAGCCGTCCCGAGCGATGGCACTAGGTTTAGTAAATTTATCAATAGCATTAAGTACGCCCTCGGCAGTAGTAGTGGTGGCAGACAGCAGCGCGGTACTGCCGTGCTGGTGGGTGACCATGAAAGCAGCAGCAGCAGCAGCCGAAACAGCAGCACGCGACCACTGGTGATCAAATCAACGTCCGTCATAAAACGGTCGGCGCACAGTTGTGGTAGTAGCGCAAGCGAACTCACCGATGGTACTAAACGAGGAGGACGTCACAAAACATCAGCGACACCGGATGCTGTTACGCCGGTGGCAAACGGAATCCGCAACAGCCGGCGCACATAAGGGTGAACCGGAAGAGAACCGGGGGGAGGAGGTGGTTCACCACCACCCAAGGCACATTTTTCATTCGAGAATAGAGAAAGGCGCGCTTTTTTGCTCAGCATCGTTAAAACTATTATAACCCTGTTATAGACAACACAAACACCTTTATTACCTGTTGCGTAGATCGGGGATCATTCGGAATGTGGTACACACGGTCTTCGATCGTTCCTTTCGGGGTATTTCTTTACGTTAACTTACTTTGTTGAACCCCACCCGACACACCGTTTTGTTGTTACTGCTGATTTGTTTTATACTCTATATTTACACTGCATTTTTTGTTGTTGTTGTTGTTTTGTTGGAAGTAACAAGCAGAATGGAAGCGGAGATTGTGCAAAAGAAGGGCATATATGCGAGCCAAAACGAAACGACGGTCGTATGGGAAGAATTAAAAGTGTTATTGTGCCAAAAAGGGAGAGGAAAATAAGTGTACGTTAGGCAGCTGCTGGAGAAAGTTGATATCTTACAACAAGGGCAATAGAAACAAAGCGTCTCGAGATGTATAAAATGCGCTCTATCCCATAATTTTGTTTGTTACTTGTTAAAACCCAAACCCGCTCAAATTCGAACACTGGAATCGTAACCGTGTTCTTTCGGCTCCGCTTGCATTGCATATTCTGTATTAAGCGTAGGCGTTTCTTTTAATTTTCTTGCCAACACAGCAGACAAAACGTTGTTGGGAAAACGGGAGGACGACATTCGAAGGGCACTCACTCCTGAAGCTGGCGACGACGACCACGACGACAACGGTGACTGCAAAGCAGCGTTGTGAATGCATGTACGACACGTTTATAATTGTGTATCGTGACGATGACAAAAAAACAAACACAAAGCAAGGACGCGAAAAACGCAGGAAACGATTTTTGTCAGATCATTACCCACACATCTCGCCATTTAAGAAAGCATAAAGATTTTTTTTTGATTTTGATAGGAATTTATTATTATTTTGTTACATTGCGCGTACCAACGCCGTTAGTTACGATAGAAGGGTGCAAAGCAAAACGTTTAAAGAATTTCTTGTACATAAAACAAAAATCTATTCTACCTTGTGCTGTTGTGTGTCATGTTGGATGACGTAAAATGAAAGAAATGTGTGTGTGTGTTTTTTTTTTAATTTAATTTTACCATTTCCAAATGGATAAACAATCGAACGGTTTTTCCAACCCTAAGGGTTTTTTTTGCTTGGTTTTGCTTTGCCACGTGTGTTTTTTTTTTAATTGTTGAACGAATTTCATTTTCAAACCGATAGAACTAATTATGCGACACGCATGTTCCTTCATACCGTTGCAAAAAAGACCAGCTAGCTAGGTAGCGTAAAGCAGTTAACAAAAGGCGTTATCGTGAGGTGAATTTTATTTCGACAACACACGCATTGTGGCTGAATTTGGGTCGTACGATCGCAACCGCAAAAACATAATTGATTGTTTATGAATAAAGATTTATGCGTTTTGTCGAATGCAATAAATATAATTAAAGCTTACGTGTTACTATGGTGGGGTGAAGTACAACTTACTTTACCGACGCTACAAACGCTTGGTCTTGGCCTGCCAAAAGAGTCCTCTAAACCGCTCACGGTCGAGCGCCGTCGTCAGCCAATCCATATAATAACGGCCTTTCTGGCGTACGCCATCATCACTCCATCTCAATTTTGGGAAATTTGGGGAAGCGGCAAAATTCCTTCTCAGTATCTTTCCCACGGACGCCGTTTCCTCTCGAATAAAGTCCATGTCTCAGATTTGTATGTAAGTACTACTACTCAAGCTACACTATACTGAAATACTTTTCAGTTTTCTTTCGACATTACGAAAAATCTCCCACAACTCAGTTCAGTGTAGAAATCTAATTTCCATTTTATTACACCTTATCAGCGAACCACCCTTTTGCTGGTCTTGGATTGTGTGACTAAATTTGATTCGTTTCCCAGCCATCTCATTCCACTTGCAGAAAATTAAAAAGCAAACTGATGCATGTTCTGTAATATACAAGTAGTACAACGGAGTTTAATAACAATTTTAGTCCCAGACTTGTTGTACTAAAAGCAAAAAAAAATAAACGTTCCCAAAGAGGGAACACACTTGATGGAAACGAAGATAAACATTGGTGGAAACAGTGAGGAGTAATAAACGTCGCTACTTAAGATGTGAAGAACATAGCTGAGGTGAGATAAATAATACAGAAAAAAACACATGAAAATTATGGAAAAAAACAAAACCATCTAACAATAACAAAGCGGCAATTAATGGTAGCATTGAGAGTGATTAATTATCTTACGCTCTTCTCTTTTATACAATCTTTGTATGCAGAGTTCTTCCGTTTTACAACAGCATTCATACAGTACGTGAATATTGTAACTCTACTTCACACTACGAGTGGCAGGGCTGCTGTTGTGTGTCCACAAGGCAGGTTGTTTTGAGTGTGTAAAACAATCAACTATTGCGACCAGGCAAGAACAGCAACGGAAAACCCTATTACTACCCAGAAAGTGGAAGAAAAAACAAATCTTCTGCAATGAACTGCTGGTCACATCAATATTTCAGTTCGAATCATGCACGCTACACACGTGAGGATTGGATTTGTGGTTTAACGCACTTGCATCGACCACCTTTCTTCTTTTTTCTTGTACTCGTTAGACCTAACTTGTATTTTACCATTGGCGTTGTTTCATGAGCAACAAGGTAGTGGTAGGTGTATTGACGGCACCTTCTAACTAATGTCTACCATATCTTTGCAACACTGTTTAAACTAACGAGCAGTATTTGTGTTTCCTATGCTATCTTCCCCTTAACGCAATCTAACAAATAAGCCCCCGCAGATCCATCTACTAACATTAGAAAACACATTTACGCCATTTTGTACAAAAACGAACACAAAAACACTCGCACAGTTACTCGCAGTCGTACGGTTGTTGTGTCCGTGGCGCGCGTATTACGATTAGTGGTCTTTTTTTATAATTTACTGTTGGCCATCTATTCCAGAAGCAGGATCCCTTCCTGCCCCAGTTTGGATTCACGAGGTAACGCGGACCCCAACCCCGAAGGCTTATTATGCTGCCATTTTTTTCTTATCCGAACGATCTAAAACAAAAAAAAAATATCGAAGAATAGTAAGAAAGCATAAGTACAGCTCCGGATATTATGTACGCGAGCGTGGTACTATGAACAGTCAGAACAAACTACGTGTAATAGAAACAACCGAATGAATGAGTATTAAATACGAGTGCATAATATATTGATGGTGTATATGTGCAAAGGAAAAGGAATTGCAGTTAACGCGCAACACAGCAGATAGAGGACGCGGATGGAAAAAGAAAAGATATAGTACAATTAAATGCCAATTTAATTAAAACAAACAAACTAACAAACAAACAAACAAACAGAACAATTTTAATGGAACGCCTTGTGGGTTATATTGAAACGAGAACCTTCGCCAGACCGATTAGAAAGATGTCTTTCGTTTACCTTTCCCAAAGGTCAGACACGTTTGAAAACCCGTTAATGTAACATGGTGGCAACGTTCAGTTCACTACTTGGACGCCATTACTGATTCAGTGCTTGTGTCCACCACTGTACGTGTAGTTCGTGGCGAAGAGAATATCGTCCTCATCCATATCACAGTCGATAAAGTAATCGGCAACAACATTCGATGAGGCGGCAGTTGCTACCGTGGATGACGTTGCTGCTGCTTCTGGAAGGAACGTGCGCGTAGTAACCAATAGATTTCAGTAAAGGAAGCGAAAGGAAAAAATTGAGAAACAATTTAATGGGCAAGTAATTTCGGTCGGCGAAAGGATGGGATGGGAATGTAAAGCAAACAAAAAAAAACAATATAATACTACAACCTGACATGATGAACTAAACAAACAACATTAAATTGAAGGTACTGACTAGTCAAACATGCAAGATGCATACTCAAATATGCAAACATAATATTAGAAAAAATTTCAAGCACAATGCGAAACAAAAAATGTTTCCTCTAGGATGAGTATTAATTAATATGCATATATTAATAAGCAATGCAGTGTAAACAATACTGAAAACATTAGATCGAAACCATGTCACAAATTCCACACCTTTCATTTACAAACGTCAATGTGGTCTTCCGTAACGGTGCCAAAACTTCTTGTTTTCAGCTCGGAACCGACATACCGAGAAACCGTTTACGATCGTGGTATGAACTGCGCCAGTGGAACTTGTTGCACTTGGATGTTAATGAGAGAACAAAGATTCAACCGTTCAATTTTCTTCATCCATATCACGGGAGATGATCAAACTTAAATTTTGGGGCTAAACTGAGCAGTGGAAATATGTATATATATGTATTGCTTCTTTCGCTGTACTTACCATGTTGTTGTTGCGATTGTAACGATGTGCTGTCTGATTTTCGGTTCCCACCACTGACATTGTGCTGCTTCTGAAGTTCCTAAAAACGAGTAATTTTACACATAAAAGTAGTGAACGTTCTGGAGGTATACGTGTCACACAATTTTACCTGAAATTCCTTGAGATCCTTCATTATCTGATGGACGTCCACGTCGACGGGTGGAGGTGTATCTTTGAGTCGGACGCTTCCTCCACCACCGGCACCGGTCATCTCGGGAAGCAGACCAAGGCTGCCACTCACATTACCGGATGGTGCCGCAAATCCAATGACACCACCCGGTGCCACATGACCATGCCCTCCCGGTGCGTGTTTCGCGTACTTTCCACTGCTCATGATGGGTGATATAGTATCACCTGCTGTGATCGGACTAGACCCCGCACTGCTGCCACTTCCACCGTGCGTCTTATGCTTTCCTGCGATTAAGTTCTTATACTTTTCTTTATTCAGGACTGGCAGATTGGATGCACTTGGCAGTGGTGGAGCTGGAGCCGTCTGGATCACGGGCGAGGAAGCGGATATTTTGGAACCGGCACCAGATTGGAAGGGCGTCGCCGTGCCGGTTCTAGGAACGTTATATTCAGCGATAATTTCGATGCTACTGTCACTGTCATCCTCGCGGCTGTTCCATCTCTGCCGGTCTGGCGATGGCAATGGGAGTTTTCGTTCAGCGGGTGATAAATTGATCGACGCTGGCGTCATGGGCGATCGTTTGAAACCATCTACCGACTGGTCGACTGCATCTAACGAGCGTCGTTGCTCGCTGGATTGCTTATCCGCTGGCGGTGGCGGTGAGTTCATAATGTTTATAATGCTATGGTCCGAGGTACGCTTATAGGAAGAATTGGGCGACATGCACGTCGTTGAATTCGGTTGTTGTACCGTGTTTGGTGAGTGATGTGTCGCGTTGCTCACAGAACCAACCCTCTCCGCCGCCTCCACCATGCCCCCTCCCTTACTGTTCGTCGACTTCACACTCGACGGTGTTGACGATCGGGCAGGTGTATAGACGTCTTGCGGTTTCATACCGTTCACACTGTTACCGGTCAGTAGCGCCGCATCTACCGACGAAACGGGCGATACGAGAGGTGAAACAGTCGGTGAAGATTTCTTTCCCGTAGAATTATGTGTACCAACGACCACAGGGCTACTGCCCTGACCTTTCGCCAATGCCTTTTTCCGCCGATCCAGCTCTTTGTGAATGTCCTCGTATCGTACCCAACCCTTGAGCCACAGTGGCACTACCTTGGTGCGCATATACTCCGCCACTACCTCGTCCTCCGTTTGATTCCGGGGCCTCATCAGTTCGAACATTTCCTGGCGGATGTTGTACAGCTCCCAGAGCAGTGTGCGCGATCGTTCGTTCCACAAGTATTTTTTCTTTGGATTTCTTATCTGTGTTGTTGGGTTTGGTTGGGCATCGTTTTTCTCTCCATTTGGCTGTGTGGTGGTGGCTTGTTGTGCCGCTGCTGCTGCTGCACGCAAATCGGCCACCTTCATACAATCTAGCTGGTACTTGGCTAGAACCGCTGGCATCGTTTCGGCAATGGTGTCCTCGAGTTTCGAGAGTACCGACTTTGTCTTATTCTCGAGCTTTCGAATGCGAATCTTTTTCAGCTTTAGCTGGAGAGACTGCCGGCTTATCGATAGCTGTGCCTCCACGTGACGCAAGACCGCATTCCTAGTGCTGGAACTCGTACTTGAACGTGCAGTATCGTCGATCCGCAGCAACAGGTCCGCTACCTTGCTTTCGAAGAAGTTTAACTTCCCAGAACCGGACAGAGAACGCGCGTGTTCCTTCAACGCATCCACATCGTTGCGCAGCTGTTCGGGAATATCGTCCGGTAGTTTGCAGTCCTTCTGTTTCCGTTCCTTAGCTGGTTGCTGTCCGCTAGGTACTAACACCGTACGTCCGTCACTGCCAACCATCCCGTTCGTTGCCGCGCTGCTTACCGACTGTATTACTTTCCCCCTTGCACCAGTATCCTTTTCACTCTCATGGCTGCTCCCACTATCCGACACCAGTTCCACATCCGAACCGGATGCGCGCGATTTTTTGTCACTTCCAACTTCTTGCTCATCGTACTCCTCTTCCTCGTCCTCATCCTCATCATCACCCTCGCCGTTTTCTTCTTCCTCGTCCTCCTCGTCGCCTCCACCGTCGCCATCCTCTTCCGCTTCCGAGCTGGAAACCCGACTCGAACCACTGCTACGACCTTTCTTCTCTTGCTCCATCTTGCGCAAACTATCGCGCTTGGCCCGCAACATGTCCTTCACGGTGGTGGTCTTCAATTCTTTCACTCCACCATTTTCCTCCTTTTTATTACCATCCACATTACTTCCTGCTGTGGTCGCACCGGCCACCGTCCCAGTACCGGTCGATGATTTCCCTTTCACCCCATTTGCCTTTTCCTTGCCACCCTCACCAACGATCGAAGGTTTCGTTTTCTGATCTACCGGTGCAACCGGCCCATTATCCGCCATCTTTTGCTTCTTTGCAACGTGTCCATTTAGGCGAGATTTTTCCTCTTCCGGTGTAGCTGTTGGCGCATTGTTTACGGTCACCACCAAATTACCTTTGTCGTTCTCGGCAGTCTGTGGTCGATTTTGCTGGCTATCCGCGGGAGTAGCGGACTTTTCCGTCGGTTGTTTCTGCGCTTGCTGAACGGCGGGCACACTTTGCGTCGGTTTCTTTTTCGCTCCACCCGGTTCGTCATCTTCGCTGCTTTCGGACGACGTTGAAAGGACACGTTTTTTCGGTTTCGGCATACGTTGTGCATCTTCCGGACGTTCGAAGTTGGACAGCTGCTTAAATTCTAGCTGACCAGAGTTGATGTAAAACCCACCACCAACCGTTTCTACTTCCTGCGGTATGAGCTCGTCGTACTAAGGAGAAAAAGAAACACATTAAGTAACCGAACCGTAAAAAACAAACCGGGAAATAATGGTAGTCACCCTTACCGCTTCAGAATTGTCGATGAAGGAATCTTCCTCATCGTAGCCCGCACCACGATCATAATAGTCCAGCTTGGACGGACAGGCAGCTTTGCCCTTGCTTGCATATTCTGTCCCCATACCATACTTTCGCTCCAGCTCTTGGGAAATCCGTTCAACTTCAACGTCTATATCCGGATCCGATAGGAACCCATTGGTCGTTCTATCGTTTTGTTTCTTCTGTGCTTTTTTAAGACGTTTCTGCAATAAAAAGGAAAGCAAATAAAATTAGAAATCCATCCAGAACAAGAAAAAAACAGCAAAAAGTTTTTTATATATAATTTTTACACCACAATGACACATTAGCTAATGGCATTTGCCCATTTCTCATAAAAACAGACATCGTAAAATGCAGTGAAGTTTATGCTTCAAATCATTTTAAATTTTCTCGGGTAGCCTATCTATTCGATTTAGTTAAAAGTTTCAACGAAGATACAATACAATCATCTGCTCAACGTGTATGATAAGTTTTTGTATAAAAAAACAAGGATAACACATCAGCCCCCCTTGCCGATTTCCCATTTACGATACTTTGCACAATTTTTTCCAAGGTTATTCTTCCGATCGCAGAGAAAAAATGTACAATTATTCATATACGAAAAGTTGAGAAACGAGGACGGATGTTTTTCTAATTTGTACACAAATAGTAAGGAGAGAGAAATAAAAGGTAAAATCGAATCACATAAAGCAATTATTCTAAACAATGAAAAACATATTTTTGGATGTTGTTTTATGCAATAAGCATTAAAGTTTGGTTTTTGGTATTGGTGCGATTAAAACTGAATCTTTGGCTCTTTCATTACGCCTTTTCGTTGATTCATGATAATTCTAAATAAATAATAAATAAATAAGTCTTAAATGGTAACTAACCGGCTACAAACCAACTAAGAAATCATACTCTTGTACGAATTTAAGTTTATTAGCGGAATGAGGGCTAATGAGTTATCAGAGACGAGGCGGCCGACGGAGGACGGTTTAAACTGTTAAAGATAGCTTCAGACATGGCAACCAACCAATGTTTAATGAGATTGTACGATGAGTACAATGATTGTGGAACATATATTGGAGTTATCGACTGAGTTGTTGATCGGTATCATGATCACGATAGTGACAAGAAATGGGATGCAATATGGAAATAAAAAATAAGCTAGGATAGGATATTTAGGAAAGAATAATGTGATAATGTGATTTTCTCATTTTGAAGATTCAAAGTTTATCTTTACTCAGGCGAGTTTAAACCCTGCTCATGTAGGCATGTTGGCATGTATATTTTTATATAAGCTTGAAAAGGCTTGACTAGTAATTGTAACAACTGCACACAATTAATTTTGTTAACAACATAAAACATAGATTGTTTACTGTTTTGGTGGATATTTTTAAATGTAATCTACAGTACACTCTGAATTTTCTCCACATTATTTAAATTATGCACTAATTGCCATACTTTGGCGCTTTGCTTTGAGAAATTTGCCGACCACTGGTCTAACATATTTGAATTCTACTCTACGTACGCACATTTGTTATGCGTAATTTTGCATCAAAAAAAGGAATAAATCATGTTCCATTTCGAGAATCGGGGGGATGCAGATTATAGGGATGGGAAATTGTTGACTAATTAGGTCAAACTGTATTGTAAAAACAAAAAAAGCCGATAATAACAGTTGACAGCCAATTGAAATGCGCGCTTGACGTAACTTTCATCCAAATGTCAAAACGCACCTTTTTGCCCAAACACACACTCACACACCGTCACCGCCACCACCGTCACCTAACTGACACACATGTTGGCCATTGACTGCCGTCCATCCGCCACATCAAGAACGACCAGCCCCAGAGAACGGAAGAATGGAAGCAGTGGCCACAAACAAAACGAAAACCGCGAGCATAATCCCTCTTTTTCCTTACATCATTCGGGCACTTAGAAAAAGGATCGATCGTTCGAGGGGAAGAAACAAAAAGGGAATGAAAAGGGAAAGACATTTTGGGATGCGACGGTGTGGTGCAGCTGGCAGTGGTGTACTGTGTGTCAAAAATGCAACAGCATCAGAAAACAATAGAGGGAAAGAATGCGAATTGACTAGAGCAGTTTCTGGAAGGAAGATATCATAAAACAATTGCTTGACGCGAAACAGAGCGAAGACCAATTATGAGCAACATACGCACCAGCACAAAACAAAATGTTCCATTGAAAAAGTTTATACCACCCCAATAATTGCATTGCAGCAATTAAGCAAATGCACGCCAAGAGGGGTTGCGTGAAAACGCACACTCTTTGCTTTGCTGCGATTGTGAGTGGAATGCTCTAACACACGGCCTACTTCGATGGTAAATCAGTAACGTTTCCAATTTGTGACAAACGCGTTCCGGGACGATGCAAAACGAAAGGACCATGCACAACAAAGATGGCCACATTCTTCAGTAAATCTGTAAATGTGTGTGAGTTTATTGTTTTTTTTTCTTCTTCTTCATGCTACAATTACCTGTTCGTCGTGGATCAGCTTGGAAAAGTTGAATTCCGGAAAACTCTCAGCGGTCGGTTCGAACAGGTTCAGCTCCAGCCGTACCGTTGGTAGCTTTTTTCCAGCCCGGCCACCACCACCACTCCCGTTCGCCCCACTGTTACTTCGATCCCCTCGGCCATCTTTGTCGCTATTGCCGAAGGGATTAAGGGTCGCCGAGGCCGCGGAACACTCGGACGCCGATAATGCACCACCACCGCCCTTTTTCACTGCATCGCCGATGGCGCGTTTTATATCCGACATTATTCGCCCTTATGTTTTTCCAATCTCCAACCAGTGTGTGTGTGTGTGTGTGTACAACGCACTTTCACTTTTCTTTGCGCCGTTTTCGTTCTAGCTGGCCGTGGCTCCCGTGCGTGAGAAGGGAAGCCCAAAAGGCGGAACGCGCGGTGCGAGTGTCGCGCGCGATGGTTTTCTTCTCTTTCGCTTCGTTGTCTGTGCCCGCACGCTACATTCGATTGAAACCGCCACGAAACGATGGTCCTACTACTGCCAGGGCCGGTTGTTCCGCTTTTCCCGTCATTCGCAATTCGCGGATGAAAGGACAGCGAGTGTAGGTGGCAGAGGACGGTGGTTTTCCTAAACCGGAAGGTGGCGCAGGAAACAGAAAAACGCAATAGGGCCACTCACACTCACACACACATGCAGGCAGACTCGTCGTCCGTCTGATGAAAACGGTGCAAAACTGGTGCTGCTCCGGTGCTCCGGGGTGTACCAAACACGGACCACACGAATCGAATATCACTTATCACTTCAACGTTCGAGAAGACACCAAGAACGCAACGAAATACAAAATGGTGTACACTTCTAGTGTGTTGCAATTGAACACAGTCGGAACACGGTGGACTTTCCTGGGTTTGCTTCGATTTTTTTCGCAAAATATATTCCTCGAGCGCACTAAAAAGAAACACGCACACACATTTGACAGCAGCACATACACACATGCACACGTGCGCCTCATATATCTACAAGCACGCACGTTGCACCGAGGAAGAAAAAAACCGAGTAGCCGGACGTGCCCGATTTTTTTACCTTTTTGTTTAGCACCTGCCGCCGATTACAAACCAACACACAACATGTACGCTTTTTAACAAGCGACGCACCAGGAAAACGTTCCTTCTTATGTTACCACGAATCCGTAATGTTATCGCTGCTTCCCGGGATGGTCGTGAAAATTGGCGTACACGCATCAAGAAACGGACAATCAGATTTTTCTTCTTCTGCCTGTCTAGTGCTCCTGCTGCTGCTGCTTCTGGCTGTAAACAATCGGTGAACTGTCAAATTGTTAATACCCAAGCGACATAATTTCAATCTGCCCGGCGCGATTTTACCTTGACAGATACACTTTGCTCATATGAGAAATATTTGACACTACGACGAAGCAACGATTTCATCGTGCAAACACCCAATGTCCAATTATACTACGACGAAAATCCAAAAAGCGTTCGAAAGCAGTCCGAAAAGAGACCGACAATAATCAGATAAGAGACCGATAAAAGGCCAATAATAGTTCGATAAAAGTCCGACAATAGTCCGATAATACGTCTACCGTTACGAATGTTAACGAGCATTCCTTTAAGGATATTATCGGGCAATCCGTTAAGGATGCTATCAGGATATTTTCGGGCAGCTCACATTCCGTTAACACGTTCGTGTCAAAAATCGCAATAGTTACCTCTTCTAGAACACTTACCTGCAAAATGTCTATACAATATATAGGAAACAATCGACAATTTTATTTTTTTTCATATGATTTGTATTCAAAATATAGTAATCGGCTATCTATGTTTTCCTCTTTGTATGATTAATACCTTGATACTTGTTTGTTCACTGGGTTTGCAATCATCCCCGAGCGAGCAAGAACTGTCAAAATGACAAAATTTCAAAATTGCAACTGGGAAAAACTGTACAAATGTGTGCAGCCATCTTACATTTGTAGTGCTTCGCAGATCGTTGCTATGGTTACCTTCGGAAATTTACGAATCACGCGGGTAAATTTAAATATCATTCTTATTTCTTTCCTTAACCTGATAAAATAGAACCATTCCATACGATGTTACATATTATTATTACTTCAAATTTCAGTTTTATTTTTACCACAAACCGCATACACGTTTGATACTTTCTTCTGACACGAACAATTATTCCTACAACAAACATGATACATTTCTAACAAGTTAATACTTCCAACTTTTTGAAAACTACTAAGTACAATGTTTGAAATGTACAGCCTTTCCGCAACTAACCGCTACTTCAAAAGCATATTGGAACCATTACAGAATCAACATCTCTCGACCATTCTACGGGCTACCAAACACGGTTGCATTACGTGCTCCGTTCAGCTCGTTCAGCGAACCTAAGGGTACCAAAAGAGAAAGAACAAACATTCTACCATCAAACTCACTGTACCAGCCAGTCAAACTCACGCTCGGTCTCACATTCACGCAGCTGGGCCTGCAACGTGTTCACGTAATCATCGTACTGTGTCTGGAAGAAGTTTCCCGCGTACAGGTTGCCAAGATCGTACTTGCGCGTAAAGTTGCGCGAAGAGAAGTATCGCCGCACCGTACCGCACTGTGCCGAGATTCGCGGTTCGTTGGAAAAGTCCAGCTTCTGGAGATGCTCAAACACGAGCAGCACGAACCGATGCAATCCAGTCCCACGCGCTGTGACGGCACCGAGATACTCGACGAGCGTTTCACCACGATCAATATCATTGCCGGGAATGTTGCCGACCGCCCAGTGGATAAACTCTCTGTAGCGTGGATCGTCACGTGACGGCACATCCGGATCGGTCAAGATCAGCGTGTAGAGGGCACGCTCGTTCGAGTTCCACGTGACGACGGGTGGGTTTCGTATGTGGGTTGGCGTTAGTCGATTACCACCCTCCGCCTGTCGGCCACTTTTGAACGACACACGGGCCCAACAGTCGGGCGCTTCATCGACCACATCCGGGACCACCTCGTAGGATGCGAACGCACGATACACATGTGCATCGTTCAGTATGTCCGAGGCGCGCGATTCCAGCAGAAGCAAACACATCACCAGCCAAAAAACACCACGCACCGAGGTGTACATCCTGTACGATGGCAAGACACGCAGCGGAGGATGCAAACAGTGCGCACTAACTGTCGCCGGAACGGTGATGAGATTTTCCTTTTAAACAACTCCCCACTAGAAATCGAAGAATTGCGCGCGTCTAAATTGCAAACCGTTGCGAAAAACTGGTTCGGACCTTCTGTGGGTACCAGCTGTGTGTGCGCGTAGAATTTCCCCCACAACGCGTGAAAAGTGAACGGAGAACACCAAAGACTAGAGTGGATCAGATGTTGTGCTCGTCTCTTGTCTACCTTTGCATCGATTATCTAACTCTCCACAGGTCATTGAATGCCGTCGCGGCTAAGGCAAGCGAAAAACGATCATTAGAGCGTACATGAAGCTCTTTAATTAGAGAATATTTGATGTGATAATGCCACTACACGGCAAGCCTCACGCGGGACCTTGATAGCTGTCAACATTCTTGTTTCGATTGCATTTTTTGCGTTACAAACCAGATTCGGAACTTTTTGATGCTTAGCATTAAAGTCTATCGCCCGATTGGCTTATCGGCTCTACTCGGTTCCGGACGATAGCTGAGCGTGCAGCGTCGGTACGTAGTCATCGTACTGTGCCTGGTAGAAATTTCCCGCCACCAGCTCACCGAGCCCGTACTCCCGCACAAACTCGCGATGCTTGTAGTTTACCCTATGGTTACGGCTGCGGTTCGAGACGCGCGGTGCCTTGGAGTAGTCGATCCGTCCGGCCGGCTGTTCGTACACCAGGAACACGTACCGATGCAAACCGCTACCGTTCGGCGGTCCGGAACCGACGAACGCGTACATATGGTCACCGTCCTCCACCTTTGTGCCGGGAATGTTACCCACCAACCAGTGGCCAATTTCGCGGAACTTTGGCTCCTTGCGGTTCGGTGCGTCCGGGTCAACCATGAACAGTGTGTAGAAGGTGTCCGGTTTGGCCGTCCATTCGACGCGTGGTTGATCCTTCACCTGGGTCGGACGCAGCTCGTTACCACCGTCAACGCTGACACCGCTCGGGTAGGTGATCTAGTGTACCAAACAACAACAGTGCAAATCTAGTAACGCGAGTACTCTCACTTGCTCTTTACTTACTCACCTTAGCAAACTCTTTCGGTGCCGCATCGATCACATCGGGAATGACTTCGTGCTGCGTGAAAACCTGTTGCACCTCGGCCATTTTGGTGGTTGTTGTTGGTGAATGCACTGTCGACGTTACGTCACCGCTTGCACTCCAAACGCCGTCCAGCAGCAAACACAGCCAGATCGATACTAGCGTCACCGTTGTTCGAGGCATCTTCTTGACTTCCCGCACGGGTCCACTCTTATCAGTTGCAAACAATGCGCTATCACAACTGTCACACAGTTTCTCTTTTTTTGATGACAGCCCAGCAGAACGCACGCAATAATCTCCACTTCACCAATGCTGGACGCGATAAGACACCACTGATCGAGGGTGATTGTTGAGCGTGATTTTTAGTTATGTCTGCTGTGTGCTTTTTTGTGTGTCTTACTCTCCACAGTCAAGTGGTGTGGTTGATGGGCTACTCGGCCTAATGCGGTGAGCTGTGCTCTCCAGCAACACGTACCGGTTTCGAGATGCGTGTAGGGCGCGATCAAACACTAATAAAAACGGCGTGGTTTGCGTGAATTCGCGGCACGCCTTTATGCGATCGCAGTGCGTAGGCCTGCTAGGGAATATCCATTTATTACGTAACGTTAAATTCGCGGGTGTCCCGCTGTCCTCTCAGATTTTAATTTTTGGATTCCGGTGTGTTGTGGTATATCCAATGTACATCCCTTGTCACACGTTGACACAACAAAAAATTATCGCACTTGAAGGGCTCTACACTCAGGGTCTTAGAAAATCCTAGTGCGTTTGTGCAAATGCGGCACTGACTTTACAATCTACTGGGATATGCCGAAATTGTTTTTTAAAGTTCACAAGACATCTCATGGAACATCAGGTTTCATCATCGATCAGTTCATCATTCAATATGACTTAATGCTCGGACGCTCACTCTCGGAACAATGATCCATTTTCGACAACTGGAACGTGCTCATGATCATGATCGGGATTTGTCTGACTGTTTTTTTTTAAGTCAGCATACCAGCTAAAGTAGTTGGTTTAAGAGTTTCTTGTTCCACAATGCTTATTAAACCCTTTAAACCTTATTTTTCCCAACAATTAACGATGTGGTGTGAATGGTGTGACGAAAGCTAACATAACAATATATGCAACATAGTCCTACAACCATCTATCTTTTTAGAATTTTTAAAAATGTGAGTTATCCTAAAAAAATGTTGATGAGAAATGTGATGAATAAAGAGTCAGGCGTAAAAGATGTATGGCATACCAAGGGTAAAGTGACTACATCGTTTCTTCAGTAGATCAGTATAACCGACGGAATGATTCAACAGCAGAATAGAAGTCTCGTGCTTTTTGGATGACATCGATTTGCGTGGACTCTATATAATGTAAGCTTCCGAACAAGTTTCTTTTACGGTTGACGATTCTTACGCTTGAGATATGATTGGGGGACATGGATACGAAGTGTCTTCCGTAAGATGACTTCCTCGCCATAAACCTGAACTGAGTTTAGTTAACCTAGTCCATGCCTTTTATGCTAATGATATTGATTAAATTTACAGACTGAAAAAAAACGATGTTTATGAAGAACCTTATCTTGTCTAAATAGATTGAAGAAGGTTCTAAAACCGTTTCAAACTATAAGCATCGAATAGTATTTACTAGGCAGTAACTTAGCTTTGTTTTGCATCTTTCTAAATCCGATGTTGGATTACTCATGAAGAAAAAATCATTATCATTTTTTTAAACAAGAGAGGGTCTACGCAATGTTACGTAATGAATAGAGGGGCGATGCTTCCAGTGTTATAATATATAAATTGTCAATTTTTGCGTTACGTAATAATTGAATGAGCACTAAGCATGGTTTTTTTAACCGCCCATGTGTTGGTACATTGGACTTTTTCTCACCTGCTTGCGCGAGTGTTTGAATTTTTTTGGTTTGATACAACAATTTGTTGTACTCGTACAAATCTTCAGGAAATTGTAGTAATATTTTGATAATGATCTTTTGATCAAATAAAGATCAGATACGTTGCTAGAGGGGTTGAAACTACCCTGTTTAGGTAATTTGATATCGACACTTTAAATTCCCATAATCAAAACATTTGGTTTTACAAGGTGGAAAATACACGAATATGTTGTGGATTCGGAACCGAGAGTTCCTGGGTCGTTTCTTCATGATCCCATGTACTAGGCGAAAAGATCGAAACACATTGGTTGCTACCTACACTACTTTCAAAACTCCTGATTAACAACATTTAATGTGCTCTGTACCTCGTACAGCTATCCTGCATCATAATTTCCCATTTTTTCATATTGTAACGCATCCTTTCTTTCATTGCTGCAACATTGTACCTTTTTGTATGCGCCAAAGTAAGGAAGCCACAGTTCCCACCTCTCTCGCGTGTTCACGTACATAAATTTCGCAACAGAAACTGTCTCGACGCAAAAGGCATGATGTAGAATGTGCGTGTTCGCTTCAACGTACCGCAGACTATGTACTCCGAATAAGTCGCAATTTTTATTGAACACCCCAAACCGTTGTTAGACTCCAGCACAGTTCACACACCAGCACCGTTGCTGTCTTCCTATCTGTTCCCCTGTACGTACGCAATCACACAAATAGTATTAAGAGAGCATATACAACAATCACGAAAAAAAACCCATGCTTTTTCCACTGCCTGATTCCACAATGTACAAACAACAGTCACTACTTTGGTTTTTTTTCTCTCTCTCTTTCACTCGCTCTCGCTTCCTTCACTTCTGTACGAAAGGATTCCCGTTCGGTTATTCTATCTCACTTTATCTTACCATTATGCTAATCGTTATAACTTCCACACGAGGAGCTTTGTTTCTACATAAAATCGTTTCTTCAGCTCCCGTTTGGTTCTGTTTCCCTGCTGGTTGAACGTTTTCCTTATCCTTTTTCGCCCTGCTTCCATACCCGGTCAAGGATTCGGAGGATGCAGAACACATGCCAACCCAACCCCGTTGGCGTCCCGCGAACATCGCGCCAGATCATTGGATGATCTTCCCAGGCAAAACGGGCACAGACACACTGGCATGGGCATGTACACAACGCACCGCACCAGATCGCGTTCGCTTTAATCGATCGTTCCCTGTGATCTGTCCGTGTCGCTTCGCGCAGCGCACATTATTATTTTCATCTCATCCTCCTATGTATCCTGCCCTATGCTGACCACTTACATTCGTCGGTCGCTGCCGGTGTATTATTCCGCTGGTCTTGCCATTCCCCACACGGAGGCATCGCCTTTTTTGCTGCCAACTTCCCAGATGCTGTTGTGTGCGGTGGCAGACGCATCTTCGTCCAGCCCGACAGCACCACAAACACTTTGTTCGTTGCGTATCCTCCCATTCTGGGGTCTGACGTGCATCTGGCTGAGGATCCTTCCTCCTTGTCGAGCTGATGAGTCGGATGAGTTTAACGACCTTTCGCGTACTTTCTTTGAGTGAGTTGTATTTTATCTGCACCATCGTCCAGCAGGACAAGAATAAGGAAATGTTCATCCCCTTCCAGCAGCAAAACGGGACAGCCGAGTTCGTTCGTACGTTGTTTGTGGTGTTCTTCAGAATGCGTTTTGAAAGTGGCCCAGCTGACGGTAGAGCTTCGGCACGTAGTCATCGAACTGGGACTGGAAGAAATTGCCCGCCACCGGCAATCCCAGCTCGTACTTCTCCGAGAACTTGTGCGTGGAAAATTTGCCCCGGCCCTGGGTGCTTCTGCAATTGCACGGAACATCCGGTTATGGGACGAAATGGGGACGCCCGTGGTACCATTCTCCCTCCCATTACCTGTTCGAGAGCCTCGACTCCTTGTAGTAGATGCGTTCGTTCTGCCGGTACAGCAGAAACACGTACCGGTGGAGGCCGGTTTTGCGCGGTGGCGCTGCACCGATGTAATCCGACAGCGTGTCCCCTTTGGTAAGGTCCAGCCCGGGTATGTTCACTACCAGCCAGTGGTGCCACTCGCGAAACTTGGGCGCGGTACGGCTCGGTGCATCCGGATCGGTCATGATGAGCGTGTAGTAGGCGTCCGGTTCCGCTTCCGGCCAGCTGATCTCCGGCACGTGCTTCACCTCGGTCGGCGTGAGCACGTTGCCGAGATTCACGCGCAACCCACCGGGATACACCACGTGCAGTAGACTTTCGGGCGGAACCGGCACCACGTCCGGGACGATCTTGTGGTTGCGCATATCGCGCACAAAGTCCGACATCCTGCCGGGGTTTCGCGACAAACGCGACTGGCACGATTGGAACCACTGGAGTGTACGGGTATACTGAGGCCACTACGCGAAACTCCACTACGCTCTAGTATCTCTTGCGTGGGAGTTCCAATATCCGGACAGTAGAATAGCGGAGAGCGAGAGAGAGAGAGACCTTTACCAGAGCTTCTTGCTGCTGGTGCGCTAGAATTGAGGATTTGTGTTCTAGGTTTATAGGTCGTTACGTGTGCTGACTACTTCAATATCGTTTCGCCTACCCGTCGAAATGGAAACCAGTGCAACACGCGCTGCTCCCTATGAAGTCGAACTATGGAAGGAAGGCGTTGCGTTTTAGTATTTTTTGACACCCCGTCCACCGGATGCCCGAAAATGCAAGAAATGCGATTAATTAAACTTTTCCTTTTCCAACCAAACTAGTACCAAACGACTAGTACCGAGTACGCGGTGTCATTTGAGCAGCCTGTCCGCTGGAACAGTACCGACCAACTTCATCGATAAAGTTCGCAACGCCTCGCAAAGGGTAACAACCGAGGGCGAGGTAAATGACCTGCAATAATTGTTGTCTAATTTTAATGGAACTCAGCCCCCCCCCCCCCCCCCCCCCCCGGCGGGTTCTCCCGAGGGAAAGGGTTGCACCCTTCTAAATAAAG
The DNA here is from genome assembly GCF_943734755.1 of Anopheles moucheti. NCBI lineage: Eukaryota > Metazoa > Arthropoda > Insecta > Diptera > Culicidae > Anopheles > Anopheles moucheti. The sequence continues at coordinate 46,368,155 of NC_069140.1, forward strand.
CATTAACTAGAGAAGTGCCTTGGGAAGGAACTTGAATTGTGTCCACCTTCTAAGCCCGGTGTGGCTGCGGAAGTTCACAGTGTCAACGCGGGTTCTTTCCAGCGCTGGCACGGAAACGAAACGCGAAGCGAACACCCGTGAAAGTGGGTCTTCCTGCCGTTATTACGACCTGCCGCCACCAAACAATAATAATAATAATAAACAAATAACTTCCCCCCCAGCCGCCGGAGCACGCCGTCGTGCTGTCAAACGAGGCGGCTCCAAACAGTGACTTCCGAACGCCCAAGGACTTCCCACACTTCCCCGTCAGCGTTTGCAGCGGAAACGATGTACAGCAAAGGGGATGATGGTCCTGAAACACGATTTTGGTGCAAAAGCCCGTACCTTTTGGGGAAAGGCATTTGCCCATCTCCGAGCGGGCACCTTAGAATGAAACGCTTGGCGAGGATTTTTTTTTCTCACGATTCTCGTTCTTTTTTTATGTTTTATTGTAACACGGTGATTTTGTGCGGTGGATGGAACCAAAACAAGTTGTGTGGGGAGAGGTGGCTAGTGTGCGTGTGAGTGTGTGTGTGGGTGTGTGGGAGTTCCACTGGGAAAGACTGGAGGTAGGGAACCGGAAGGACCCAGGATGGGAGACACCAAGGGAGAGGAGGGAGGTTGATTTTTTTTTCAACCGTTACGAACGCTGAACAAGATCCTGCCTCGTTCAGGCGGTGTCCGTGAAGGTGGCGTACAGCTCCGGGACGTAGTCATCGTACTGGGCCTGGTAGAAGTTGCCGGCAACCGGATCGCCCAGCTCGTACTGCTTCGCAAACGATGCCGGATTCCATTTGCCACGGTTCGGGTTCCTGGTGGGATAGGATTGGCAGAGGCGCGTTTTGCGTGTTATACTGATCCAAATCTTTCCAACCAATGCCGCCTTGTTGGTACGGCCAAAACCTACCTGCTGCTGAGCACCGTTTCGTTGAACATTACACGGTCCTGCTGCTTGTACACGAGAAACACGTACCGGTGGAGACCGGTACCTTGGGGTGGTCCGGAACCGACGTAATCCGCCAGCACCTCACCGGCCGCCACATCGATGCCGGGAATGTTGCCCACCACCCAGTGCTTCCAGCTGCGCATCTCGGGGTTGCTGCGCGATGGTGCATCCGGATCGGCCATGAGCAGCGTGTAGAGGGCGTTCGTTTCCACGCTCCAGCACAGCTTCGGTGGCGATCGTACCTGGGTCGGGGTGAGCTGATTGCCGAGCGAAACCTCCGCATCCGACTCCGGGTACGTGATCTTGATCGTTTCCTCCGGTGCGACGTCGATCAGATCGGACACTATGTCGTTGCGTGTGAATGCGTCGACGGTTGGGTTCGCGGCCTGGCCGCGGACCGTCACCAACGCCAGCACACCGCACATAACGGTCACACGCAGCACCATCTCGTTACCGTCAACCACGGGGGGAAGCCTCTCTCTAACCTTTTCTTTTGCCTCACGCACAAACGCACAATGGTTCCCGGGTTTTTCTTTCCCGTTCGACGTTTCGTTCCGTTCGGTGCGAGTGCACAACAAAGACTGAGCCCGGGTCTCAGTGGTCGGGTCCCCCTGTTGACCAGACGGCGAGACAGACAGTCAGACGGACGGACAGACGGTCTGATCGGGACGTGCGGCTGTGTGTGCGTACGTCTTTAGCAGAGAAGGAAGATGTTTTTTCCCCCTTTTGAACTTTGGGCACGGATCGAAAAAGACAACGAGACGGCGTTCACCGTGCACCACGGACCGGTTATGTAAAGCACCTTCCAGATGCTCTTTTATATAGAGGTTGGTCGCCGTTCGCCATACACACGCACACTGGCAAACTTGTCAGACGATCGGACGGGGTTGTACATCGATCCATCATCAGCAGACCCTGCGTCCGCCACCATCGCCAGAAAGCTGCTGCTCTTTCACTTTATTTCCCTCGTTTCCGGCCACTGAGGTAGAGCTGTTTTCCGACGATCTTACCCACGGTTTCTGCACGTGTGTTTGTGAAATGCCGATGCCACCCCGTTGTCATCGTCTCGCACCCCACATCGTAGCGCAAATCATATGTTTGGCCTCCCCTACCCCACGGACAAACCGATTCGTACGCTAGCATCCATCAACAAAAGGCGATTGCATGCCTTTGCACGGTTATCATTAGCGATTTGGCCAAATGTGCCACCGCGTGCAGTACGATAATTGGTTTTTAATGCCGGCCGGCTTTGGACTGTGGCCAGCGACATTGTATGCAAATGGTTGTTTGCTTTAGCGGGCGCTTTAAATCGAAGCGACCGCAAGCGATGAATGAAACGCTGGGGGTTTTGATCGTCTAGCCGTGTTAGCCCGTGGTCAGTCAGTGCTGCGACAGGTTTGGTGAATAGCATGCGACAATTTTAAATGGTAGATCGTTGCAATGCTTTTGTTTTGCAGTGAACGCATGTAAAGATGCGTATTTTGTAAGGGACGCGGTACTCATTCATATCTTTGCTTACATTGGTTTGTTTATGTCATTCCTGTGACGAGTGATAATGTCGAAGAATTCATCGCGCACCCTGTCAATCGGGGTCTGATTCGGATCATAATCGTGGTTGTTGAATGAGGGCTGATAATTGTGTCCAACATCAGGTGTGCCGATTATAAGCCGAACCAAACATTGAGCAAATTGAATTCTGGAATGTCATCGTACGAACAAAGCATAGATTGAGTTGCTCGTGTGGTGTATACTGAAATGTGTGGATTTATAGCCAACCAACCCAGGGACAAATTCTTGAATGAACTCACTCAGTGAGTGGAGCTCGAATATGTGTTGAACATTAACATGCGCGCATAGTTGTTTTGCTGAAGAAGTTCTCGTCGAGCACCGTCATCTACTAACCAGCTATTCCACTATATCTCAGGTTGAGTCTCTTATATTCGAGGCGGTCTGGTGGCATGAAGGTAGCGGAGCCGGTTTTCACACAACCGGACCGAACCTAATCCCTTCAGGACCAATCCTCCGGACGCAGGACTGGCTATCCAGCTACGGGTAAATAAGATCACAAAAAGCCCAGAACAGATTCCCTCTTAGCAAGAACTGATTATCCGGCATTTGTTAATACAATGTCGATACGGGGCTTGGTCGTTCCAACAAAGCAGAACAAACTTGAACTAGAACTAGATCACCCAGTGTCATTTTTAACCTATTGTAATCCATTGTGATTGTACATCATTGTGATCGCAACTAAACTCAACTTTCGGGCTAGGTTGTCTGTTTCACAATTCTCATTAAATAACCTGTCCAGCTAGAGCTAATAGAGTACATCGTTAGCCCCGCATCTTATTTGTTAAGTATACAGCAATATCTTGAGCCATGAGTTCCACTTGCATAACCAATTTCTCAAGATCTCCTTATTTTTATCTCTTGTATAAATAACCTGCTCTATCTCTGGACCCTCTTGAAAATGAATCTATTCTGTCAGTGCGAATATAGATCGTGTAGCTTCTCTGTTGTCCGAGATTGTTCCTCGACGAATTCGTTCACATCTTTTTCATCCTCCTCCAAGACCATACATTTTCCCAAAGAAATTGTAGAAAGTTATAATTTCCTGTGCCACTGATACTCAGGAATCCAATCCGATCAACTACAACCTCATGCAACAGCTTCTTCCATGTAAAGGTTATTATCTTGTGTTGGACTTTGAAGAGAAACGGTCAATTTGAATTTTGTTTCGAGAATTTAAAATACTAAATTTTGGCAGCACTGTCAGTGACAGCACGTGTATTGGAAGCCAGTCGCGTGCAAGGAGGCCTAGAAAAAGGATGTGAATTGCTTGAAGTTACTGTTTCAGATAAAGAGAAAAGTAAAATACACAACGTAGGTCAACATTAACCAAAGTGTCTCGAAGATATAATCACGTCAAAGAACGCAACATCTTGGTTTAATACCATGTCCCAATTGCTTATCACGACGTTATAGAGGTCGTTACAGAACTCTATCAGCCTTAGGTTTGTGTTTTCCATCGCCTCTTTCGAGTCTTTCAGTGTGTCATATGCATTGGTGTTGTGAGGGTTTTTTTCATATCTCAAAACAATATTTATCTTGCGTGGCTACTCGTATTTTAAAACACCTGTATCATAAGACTGTACATGGAAGCCAGAAGGATGAGAAAGTTTTCGGACTTGATAAACATCAGTAGTTTTTATCCTTGAGAGCTGAAGTAGAAAATATAACACTTCTATTCCCTCTTACATCATTGTCTTTTATTTAAAAAAAATCATCAAATTTCCACCTTTGTTGTGATGAGTGTATCAATTCGGTTTCTCACTGCGATCGCCCTAAATGCCACGCTTATGTCAGCACGTTCATACACATCTTCTATTGACTAACGTTATTGTTCGCACTTGTAAACATGTTGTGTCTATCGTACGATCCTACTATCCGCTATCGTCTGAATGTTATCTACCATAGGGAATATGTTAGAACCGTTAAAATCGATCTCTACTTAGCTAACGTCGCGCTCCACTAAGCTATTTTTGAAACCGGTCGTATGTCAAAACCGGCAATAAAAACTACTACCTTTGTTAATTTGCTAAAAATAGAAAACATCATAATACATTTGAAGGACGGAAGCTACACGTACCACCTAACCGGGAAGTAGAAGAATTCGTTAAAGATTCGCATACGGAAAGGAAAATAGAAAAAAAACGGAAAAATTATAATAAAATAAAATTAACTAGCACTTTTACACCTTGCAGGAAGTGATCGGATGGATGGGATCCAATCACGTCAGGCCCGCTTATTCTATGTCCTAGGGCAGAGGCCTTTCTGGACACTAATGCACAGTGGAAGGCCATGTCCCCTACGTATGCTTCCCGGAGCGACCCTTGTTCTTCTTTCGCAGCAGCGACTGGCAGTTGAGTAGGAAGACGAACATGGTGAGGGCGAAGAACACGATGCAGGTAAGTAGCAGACCCAAAACGGTGGAAGTGTACATGTCACTCGCATCCAGCACGTGATCACGGGGTAATAGTTGATGGTCGGCAAGTACGAAGGTACCATTCGGTGGTGGACACGGTTGCTGCACGATGATTTCGGTGTACTGAACCTAAAATGTGCCAAAAACCGGACCAGTTAGTATAAACGATCGGACAGCGTGCCCTTCATCGCCTCAGACACAGACCTGCTTGTTTCGGCACTGCTGCTGGCTGGTGATGCTCATCAACGTTTCCGCACTGTACTCGTTTTCGGTTAACAGCGGTGTAAGCCATTTCTGTGGCGTCACCAACTCCATCCACTGCAGGTAGTCGGGAATGTTTGCCACATGCACGGCGAAACCACCGACAGCTGCCATCAGCAGTAGGACGAGCGTGGTGACTATCGATGCCGTTACACCGCACGGGATCAGGTGGGCAATAAAGAGCACTATCGTTTGTATGGCCATTAGGTAGAGCAGCATGTAACCTGAAGAATAGATCGAACGTCGTGTTGTCTTTAAGGTGACATAACAAATCAAGGAGCAAACACTCTTACCCATATACAGATAGATGCCAGTGTCGTTATTGGTTGTGTAGGAGTATAGTCCGGCCATGCTGTGTGCGGGAAGCAAGTAAGCCAACCATATGCAGAGGCTGGGCATAACGCTCAGTATGCTCTGGATGATGATGTACAGGAAGCGCCCGTAGAGGTCCAGTTTGAGGTCTTTCTCTGCATGCCGACGATCCTCCTGTACGTCGCGTATCTGCAGAAGTAGCAAAGGCCACAGGGCCACCATCATCATACAATGGTGATAGCTGCAAGGAAAAGGACAGAATGGTTAGACATCTTCCCCCATCTGATCAGCGACATCTCAGGTAGACCACCTACCCAAGGCGATCGTTCAGATTCAGTTGTGGATCTGAAGCCGGCACATCCCAGAAAATGCAACCGATAAAGAGTGAAAGCACCGCGGCGAGTATCAACCGACTGATCCAAGTGAGTAACGATCCCGGCTGTTTGTACGTCATATACCTGCGAATGGATCGTGGAGGTTAGTGGAACATCGAACTGGCTGTTTCACGCGAATCATACCTTTTGGCAAGTGCGTTAATTTGACTGAAGAATCCAGCACTGCGGGTTGGTTCGGGTAGATTGGCGACGGGTGCCGCTAGCGGTGGCTCCGCATTCACGTGATCCCACGAGTTCGCCAGTGACTCAATGCGCGCCGATGACTCTAACAGCGCCGCCGCTGACAGATCGTCCAGCGTGACCAGATCGAGATAGTAGTCGGCGGGATTCTTAAACGGTGGACACGGATACCCGAGCTGGCCCATATGTCGGGGTAAATCTGCTCTACTGCCCGAGTAGACGGTACGTCCGCCGGAGAGCAGCAGCACGCCGGAACACATCGACAGGATCTCGAACGTTGGTGGTTGCAGTGTCATGATGACGATTCGACCGGCACTGCACCACTGGCGCAGATACTCCACGAGGAAGAACGTGTCGAAGATGTCCATGTTGATGGTGGTCTGATCGAGCAGCAGGATGGATGCCTGCGTCAACAGCTGGCAGGCCACGTTCAGTCTTTGCTTTTCCGAGTGCGTCAAGCGGGACACGTTGGCGGAGCGGACCGCCGTCAAGCCGAGATCCTCCACCAGAATGTCAATGCGTTCCTTCAAATCCGCCCGATCGTACGGACCGCGCAGTGCTGCCGCAAACGACAGCGTGCTCTGGACGCTCATGCGCGGATCTAACGGAGCGGCATCGAGCGCTGGTACATACCCGCACAGCTGACGGAGGATGCGCTTGTTCACCTGCTGGCCGTTCACCAGAATCTCCCCACCCATACGCTGCCGCACACCAGCGAGTGCTTCTACCAGGGCGGTGCCTTCGCGCTGTGCCGTCGCCATGATGGCAAACAGATCGCCTGCCTTCGCCTGCAGCGAGACACCACGCAGCCCGGGCAACACGTCCAAACAGTGTACCTGTATGTTGGGATATACTAGCCCTGCCAGCGAGTGCCGTCGGCTCTGGGTGGCGTAGAGCGCATCCTCCGGGTAGAGCCGGGTCTCACCGTACGTCGGCGAATCGTCGTAGTCCCATTCGGCCAACAGATCCGCTTCACTCTGCGAGCGCAGGTTGTGATGTCGCAGGTTTGTTGCGTAAGGGTTGTACACGTGTGTTCCGGCTATGCTGGCTCGACTGTTGGCCTGTTTCAGGGCAGCTAAGGGTATGCCTTGGGCACGGGAACTCGGACGCGATGTGTTTGTGGCACCGATGGCTCGGAAATCGGACTCGCTGCGATATTTTCTGCAATGTAAGAAAAGAAATTCCAGTGAGCTATCCAGTTCTGACGATTGCAAGGGCACCATGTACAACGTACCTTAGATTAGCTGGCACACGACCACGGTTTGTTTCGTTGTCGCTACTGTCGTAGCCGGAGGAGCCGGGACCCGGTCCGGTACTGTCTCGGTATCCACGGTTCACACGGCCACGACCGTTTGCCTTGGCGGAGGCACGACCCGGCCGTCCATTTGCCATCGGTTGGCCACCGTTCGGGGGGAATACACGCGGCAGACCAAACTTGAGGTAGGTGTACATGTTGGAGTTGATGGGATTCTGTTTGGGACCGTAGCGCGGATGGTTGAGGATGGCTGTGTCTCGTTGGTGGTACTGCGAATTGTAAGGTTTCGGTGATTTGTCCGACGAGCCGAGTGCCGAATCTGCAAAGTCCGAGTTCAGGTTTTGGCTGCAAGATGAAGAATTTGGAGAGAATTACTGCGTGAAATTCATACATTCTTCCATGCGCAGAATTCGCATGCGAGTCATACGCCTCCCTGTAGGCAAACCGTTTTGGCAGACGTGAGGTGCATAATGAACAAGAGTAACGCATTGTGCTGGGTAATTACATTTTTACATTCCAAACGGCACAGCCCTCGAATTGCTCAACTTCCCTTCGTGTGCTGTTGAGGCGTCTGGTAGCCCCGTTGGTCCGTGGGCTTTGTGGCATAGTTTTGGTTTAGGCGTTGGTGTGCGCCCACCGAAGGTCACTGTGACTGTGGGGTCCAAGCGCCTGAAGGTGATACAGCTTCTGGGACGGCCCTCCCCGATTCGCGACGCAACTGTTGCTTTCACGGGTCAAATTAAGCTTCAAGCATTGACGTGCTACGTGCTGAGACGTAGCGCTAAAGGCGTAGTAATTCAAGGTTATGTCGCCTGTCTTTGGGTGGAACAAAAACTGCTAATAAACAACCCATAAGTACCGTGAGACTAGCGCAATCGATCCAGCTTCAAACGGGTGACAATCTATGGCCCGTTGCCCGGTGTCGGTGTCCCCTTAAAGGTAGTAGACCCAACACCATTCCATTTGCCAATCGATCGCCATGTTTGCGTTACGTTGCGAAAAGTCCACAGTCTGAAAATCCAAATCATAACAGTGGCAGCAGTGGAAACGATCATTTTCAATCGTAGGACAATCTCCGCCCTTACTTTTCCCCAAATCAAACGCCAGCAGCCACATTGGTGCTTTCAATCGTGTAGCTCGTCGCAAAGTGTTGGCTGACTGACTGACGTGTGGAAGAACAATTCGAGCTTGCAAGACCGAGATCGACCGAAATCAGGTCAGCTTGAACCGCTCACGAATCGATTAGGTTTGACTTCTTTTGCGGTGCGTACCACACCTAACGCTTACCATTTTCCGTGGCCCTGGCTGGGATGGGAAAAACTGTAGCGTCATGGCGCTCGAGAAGCGAATTCGTGCCCCGATTTGCGCAATTTGTTTCGATCCGATCGGTGATCGGTGCGGTGTGCGTTAGTAACATGATCAGTTTTTCCGCACGATTAACGATCGTACGTCTGGATCGTAAGCCTATACCAGCAGAACTAAAGTCTGCCAATAGATACTTATTTTAACTATACTTCAACTATCTTCCTGTCCAAATGGTAGAAATATGGTCCTTGTTACTAATTTGTTTCGTTATCACGACACGCCTCGAAAAGAGTTCAGTTGTTTACCGTTCTACTGTTGCAGTTGTTCTACTTCGTCCATAATTACCCAATATGTTTGCACTAGTGAAACAGATTTTGTTTAGGGGCCACCACCTTGGCGTATCAGGTTCGCATTGCCGGTATGATTCGATTAATTACGACTTTTGGTTAATTATTGGCCTAGAATTTGGCACAGAATTGATTTCATTCCTTTTCCACGCCTCATTCGGGCAGGCTATTGAATCGTTCCCCCAAACAATTTCTTACCGATAAATGGACCATGCGTGCAGATCGTCCGTTGCCCCGGGTGGTAGTGTGCCGTGCATTCCGTGTGGCATCGAGTATCGACGATCTTCGCGCTGCTGTAGCTGCTGCTGCTTGGCCGTACTCATTTTGCGCAGTTCCATACCATGCAGGAATCCCCGTGGAATCTGAAATCAAAGATTGGACAATTTTGAGCATTAAGCTTCAATTCAGAACACGAAACTCTTCTAACGTTATGTTGCGTCTCCCCCCACTCCGATGGCAAGGTTGCCTAGCAACGCCTACAGAGCAAAGAGCGTGTCGCATCAATCTTACAGTGTGACTATCAAATGCTTTTTTTCCCAGGGACACATTTGGCCACCACCTTCGAACGTAATGAGAGCTTCATCTCCGGTTCCGGTTTCGTTTTTCGGAATCCCAAGAGTGCGCCACCATGTCAGCCAATGGGGAGCAGTCAGGCCGGCAAATTCCCTTCGCTTTTAATGATCCAACACCCTTCCGGCCATTCATTACGAGCTGGCGGGTTCAAGCTGTGCCTGCCACATCTAATATTAAAAGCACCACCGATCCATTAGACCCGCGCGGACTCAATGGACATTCCTTTCGGTTGATTTCATCATGACATTTCTTGAGCCGTTGGGCAGCAATCTGACTTTATTTATCTTTAGTTTTAGTGAGCGCTGGTTGGTGTTTGGAGTTCGACTGGCGGGTTACATACCGATTGCGCTTTTATTTCATCAATCGCTTATCAATAAATCATAACTTCGCCGACCGGTCAGCGGAGTTGTGAAATGAGACACCACCAGGGTGGTGAAGATTTGTACGTTTGGCTCACCAGCTGGAAACGAGAGCTGCCTCACGTGGCAACGGCTTGTTGCGCAATCTGGACTCTGTTGGCCACCGTTACCGTTTTGTGACGTACACTCTATTCACTGCGCCCAACGATGGTTTGAAAGTGAACTAAAACAGCTTCATCCGTTTCGTTCCTTTCTCGATGCGGGGATGCATTTTGCGATGCATTTCGTGGTGGTTATGCTTCAATCAGTAGCTGCACTATCTGTCAGTCCGTGTCTGGACGTTCGACAATGGACATGATGGCGTTGAGTGGAGTGACTAGATCTTATCTGACAGAAGGAAGTAACAAACACCCCCGAGCGGGGGTGGTGTTTTTGAACATTCCAAATCAACATGCATGAAATTGTTGTGGTCGGCTGGACTGCAAGATGCAGCTAGTAAAGCAAACGCAACACAATAGATCGCGAAAGAAAGTAAGGAAAAAATCTGTTTCTTCTCTTTGTTTCAATAAAGTGTTAGTCCTTTTTTGCGTATCGTTTGACTTGATCTGTCAGTAGCCATAAAAACCACACAGCACCGTTGCCAACTTTCACCCAGTTGGCACAGTTGCGGTATTCTTTCTTTCTACTCGGTTGAGAGATTTTAAGCAGGAGCAGTGATAAATTACAATGTTTAGCAATCGTTTGATCACTATTATGACAGAAGTGTTTGTCAAGTTGCTAAATTGAAACAAATTGGATGGAATTTTTGTGCAAGGCAGTCATCAGCGGCTGCATATATTGTTTGCCCTTGTCATACACTTGTCCGGGCTTGTCATTTCTTACCCTGAGAGTGAATAAAATGACTCAAACACACAATGATCTCACACTTCCTGCCTCGCGGTTGATGAAGCCTAGATGTGCCTAAACTGTCAAATAAATGCACGCAACGCAACGACTATAGCTTCCATTGCATTTCCGCCCGCAGTACAAGATCGCAAGCTGACTAAACGTCTGTGATTTCCCATCAACCAACAGCACACCTGACGCATCCAGCGTGGTGACCCTGGTGCGCGTCACGTCACCCCGAAAAGCCAACTCACCACGCAAGATGCTTGGCCGAAGCAGGGTAGCCGGTTTTGAAGCATCCGTTATCATACGCGGGCTTCACAGCACGGATGAAGAAATTATGCCATTGCGTGCCCTCGCTCGCAACGGACGCTGTGGGGATGGCGTTCGCATGCTACATCCTTCCCTATGGCATCGTGGGGAAATGCCACAATTTACACGCCTTATCACGTACAGTTAAGCGCAGCGTGTGTGTAGGGACCGGCGTGGACGAAAGAAAAAAAATAAATTCCGTTAGCTTAGCTCAAGTGGACTGTGCCAACCGGCAGAACCGGGCTGGTGAAGAAGCAAACGGTGAACGTAAAGTGAAGCTTCAACGACAGCCTCCGTTAGAAGATTTTAAAGGGTCTGCCCGTTTTGCCTTCGCCTTCTTCAAAACTCATTTGCATTTGCAGCTCCATTTGTAGCTGCATCATTCGCTTTAACCACCAGCAGGAACTTGCAACTGCAAAATGCACCCTCCGTGAACGTCCGTTTCCGAGACCGGTGAGTAGGTGATGATTGTCCAATATGTTCTTCACTTCCTGCCCAGAACACTCGCGGCCCCGGGTCCGTTAATTGCATTCGTTTGCATCCCCGGTTGCAAAAGTGCTGCAAATTCTATGCTGCTTTCGATTTTCGAGAGCAAAAGAGAGAGAGACTCGTATGTGGGGATGAGGTTGAGGCTTTTGTTTTTGCTTATTTGAAATCCACTCACTTATAACACCCCTCACTTTCACGATCGATCGTGGTGTGGATTGAGATTGATAGGGGGTTAGGGGTTGAGGATGTGGAGGTAAGGAGGTAATTAGGTGGGAAAGTGTGTCTATTGTTTTACCACACGCCTGTGCCTCTTTTGCTGCTCATGATGATGATGATGATGATGATGATGATGATGCCAAAGCTAGAAGATAGGCAAGCGTCAAACAACGTGCGAATGACGTTCGATCAGTCGCCTGTGGATGGAGTGTCCGGGTTTCGTTAAAAAATCCCTTGAATATTGAAGATGACTAAGGGGTGTTCAAGATGTCCCAGTCGCTATGAGTTGCAGAGATATGAAATATTCAACAGCTTTCAATGCTTAAGGTAAGTGTGCATTAACGCCTGCATATATGCAACAGGTTTAAAAAAGTTGAGATTTTTAATACAATCTTTGTATATTCTAAGACATGGAAAGATTCATGGCAGATGCATTCTAAGAGCGTAAAACAAATTATTTAGAAAGTAACGCTGTGCTCAACTTCATGCCCAGTTCGTGTATGAATCTCAACTCTATAGAGTCTGATTCGATTATTTGTTTCAGATGATCAAATACTTTGCCTCCTATGACTAAAGCCTCCTATGATTAAACTCATATGAATAAAGCTTTAAATATTGCAAGATTGTTTTTACTGCATTCTACTGTAAACTGTATTCAGACTAATATTGGATTTATTGGATTGCAAATATTGCACCATGCAGGGTTTTTACCATGCATTTTACCCCTAAATTTATGCAATCCGTTCAACAAAAGTATTGTTGATTTGTTATAATGATGGCGACTATTTTCCGTATCATAAGTAACATATGGGCTGAAGATAGGATTTCATCATTGACTTTTACTTAACGTTTTTCTTTATATTAAGATTTAACTTCTGTTACCTAATGTCTTCATAAAATATTTAACCTATCTTATTAACGGGAGTACTACCGGACCGTTTATCTGAAATATCTAACCTTCCTAGGACTGTTTTTGTAACAATTTAACATCAGCCAGAGCATGTAAGCAACCGCATACCCTCTCTCTTAGCTTCATTTGTCAGAAGGCGATCAAGGCGATCAGCACCGATCCGTCCCGATTCCAGACGGCTGTATACGCTGGTCCGGTTTCGGGGTTTGATAAACGACGAGCAAACATCGCGCAAACCCAACACGTTCGCCGTGTCCATTTCTTGCGCGTAACACACTTTTTGTGCTGTGCCGTTCCATTCCTCGGCCAGCGCTCACCGTGGCTTCGTACCGTCCTGCTCACCTAACGCTAATTGTAAATCCGTACACCGGGAACGGGCCATCTCACCGGTTTTCCACCATACCGGTTTATGATGATTGTTTGCTGTTGCTGCTATCCTCTTCTATTTCCTGTGCCCTCTCTCCCCCCCCAACCATCGTTTCCCCCTTTAGAAGTCGGTCTTCTTCAGGGGGTTTATCCCGTGGTGCTACCAGGAAGCCACAATGGGTATGGGTACGGATCGTTCCCGATCACCCAGTTTTCCTTTTTCGCGCAAAACTAGGGGTTATATTTGCAAAACCACGGGATGGACTGCAATTGCACCGTCTTGCCTTTGTCCGAGGGCACATTATGCGCTCGGGTACGGTCTGCTTGCAACGAGCGAACGGACCGTCGCTGCTTGCTTGCTTAGTTCTGTTGCCATCATCGAAGAGTTTCTATTTGCCAGCGCTTTATTTGAAAGGTAAAGTATGTTTGAGTTTGTTTGTTTTTATTTTGGTGTTTGCACCACAGAAAAGATACTTGAGAAGAGCACTTCAAATTTTGTTAGCTAATAATAGCCAAGCTCGTGTGAATGTTAAGCGCATTTTCTTATCGAAACTATCATATCACTTTCGCGGGAGAAAAAATCACTTCGACCCATTCGCAAAAGACATTCTTTTTTTGTCGCAAATCCTTCAGGCAAAATGTGTCCGTACACCACTTCCCCATTTCAGTGCCGCCAGTGAAAGTGTTACACACATTCCATAGCCCGGATGTGTCCGTCCGCGGTGTGCGTTCGATTTTGTTTAATTCGAAAACTTTCATCACAAATATTTCCTCTCCACACTATTCCCTCGCGCGTATTATTCGTTCCTTTTTTGCTCATTTTTATTACTTCCAATGCAAAACCATCCCTTATTCGCGCTCCTTTCGTGTTGGACATTGAACTTGGTTTGGGGGTTTGCAGTGTTATTCTGATGTCGGAACTAAATTTGTCGCCTGCTCCCCCCGGGGGCAATCGTGTTCGGGTGGCAATGTCTCAAATGTCTCCCAACACGACGTATGTTGCGGTGCCGATTGAGGTTGTTATGATTGGGCATGGAAAACGCAAAATGAAACTGGGCGTTGACGCGCCCAGTCGGTTTCGTTCGGTGGGGAGATCATGAGCGAAATTGATGGATTTTTGATGGGATGAAAGTTTGGCCGGTTGCTGTCGGATTGGTTATCGTGTTGCTTTACAAGCGGGCGGCATGAAAAGTGAAGGGAGGAAAGGATGGGGTGGATAAGTGGGAAAAAAGGTTGATTGAAGGTTAAGGCAAAACACGGCATGGAAAGTATATTAATTATGGTGCGATTGCTAGTTTGAAAGCGAAGCGTGTTTAAAGCTCCACATTTGGGGAGCGGCAGCTTCGCCTACAAGCACGTGTTTATAAATAAACTAAATTATGTCTTTTGCTAATGTTGATGTTAACAGTTCAAACAAAATCCATACAAAAATAGCTCAGTTATTTGTAACAAAACAAATTTTCAGACTCTGTTAGTAAATAACAGAACTACTACTCCATAGATTGACAGCTGTCAAACATGTACTAACCCATATATAATATGCTGTAAAACGACAGACAGCATGTAAGCTTTGCAAATGAATTGAGAATGCTTGGAAAAGAATCGATTTGAACAGATATTCAACATTGTCATATGAACTCGAAATTAATTATAATTACAGTAGAGCGCTGATTGGCTAGGTGTCCGATCCCAGCAATATCGTTGACAGAAGAAATGGAAGACCCAACTCTATAAGATAAACAGTGTTCAAATTCTAAAAAAAATGGTTATGTTGCAATTATACACACAGGAAAATTAAATTATACACTTAAAAAGCCCTACCCATGATGCATTATACGCTAATTAATATCATAAAAGAAGATGTGCCTATTATCCGGCAACCGCCGAGTCCCGATGCGCACGGATAATTGGCGCTCCACTGCATTTGTTTTCTTTTTTTTTAATAAATGAATCTACAATATCCTACCGTCCCATGCTTAATACATCATCTTTTACTAATAACGTCATGGATATCTCATTCCGATCACCACCTACATCGAGGTATGATTAGACACACCATTCTTCAACGAACCAGTCATCGAACGCTTCATTAGCAATTCATTAGCCATTCAATACATAACCCTTGAAAGCGTTCAAGTTCACCAAAGTTTTCCTACGGACCGAGTATCACTTTTCGCTCGTCTACACGCAACCCAACTCACCTGACCATGGTTGAGGTCAACCGAATGGGCAGCACGCCCCACGAACCGACAAAATCCAACGGAATATTTCTCCCTTCCGATCGTATCGAATTTCCCGCACAGAAACCAATTTTTCCACCAACCATGATGTCAGCCGATGGCATCATGGATGTTTTCTCTGTTCGTTTTTTCGACCGATCAATCACCCATCGAAGCCGTTTACTGTGCCTTTAACGGGGTACGTATTTTTTTTCTTAACTTGTACATAAATAAAGAAAAGAAATGTGTCTGTACCTTATGTTTAACGCTGGAATTTTCAGCCCATGGGCAGATAGTTTGGGAAGCTATTTCCTTTCGCGCGAGGGCCCTTTTTCCCGTGTACCGTATGGCTGTAGCGAGAAGGGCAGTGGCCGATTGTACCACGAATGATCAGCTGCTTTTTGGTGAAGAAGATGCCATGTAACGGATCGACCGGCTTCATTTCCTCGGCAACGTTAGCCGGCTGTACGTTGGCAAGCGCGCATCCCGCAATTGCCTTGCCGATGCTCGGAACGGTTGAGAATCTGTTGTTTGCGGTGCAGCAATCATTTTTTCTGGTTTCGGAAACGAACGCACTACAAAACCGCTCGTTAGCAGCGCTCGCACTGCTGAGAAGAGGTGTTGATTATTTTAAAATCCAACCTGACCTACTAACACCGAGATTTTCCACCACACCCCAGAGTAGACGTGATTTGATTGGCCTGGATCCTAGGGCGTATTTTTTTTACTTCTTTCGGTGTAAAATTGTGTACTTCAAAGGGGGCAAAAATGTCTGAGCTAGATAATCTAGCAACAAGCTAAACGTGGTGAAAATCAACAAGCACCCTTGGAGTAATGCGATAACCAGGCTCAGTATTTAAATTACATCATCAATGAATAATGCGCGGAACGAACACGAGCCGGTGGTCGGATGTGTTCGCACTGGCACTAGCTCATAAAAGGCCTTTTATCTCTGGTGCGAGACGTAAGTAACACATTTTGAATCGAAGGAAGCACTAACCAAATGTGGCATTAGGCTGGTAAGTCGTCCCGCCGAGGGTGTCATAATAAAACCGAATGACACTCTTCCGCTCCATGCCACCGTGCGCGGTATGAAAATCACGTGGAAAGGCGAGAAAAAATTAACAGCAACAGAAGGAAGCAAATTAGCCACAGATACGTCGTAACGTCCGTTTGGTGTCTGATTCGACGGTACCGACACGTACGCACATGCGGTGGCCGTTATACTGAGACAAAATTCGAAACGGTCCATCGTCACTCCCTTGCATAATCTTCAACGGCTTAACCGTGTCTGCTTAGAAGTGCGAAACTCCCCAACGGAAATGAGTGCGGCAGTTAGTAAGAAGTTGTTTTTTTTTGTGTGTGACACCATTTCAATTTGTACCACGCTCAACCTACACTTGAAAAGGGCCTGAACTGTCACATGCAACGGAACGGCTGCAACAAAAAAAGACGCACAGTGAGGCAACTTCCTGCCCGACAGAGGCGGTCCGACCCGCTTCAGACTTTTCTTCCGTAACGAATCGTCAATCGTCCGATTGTCCGTGACCGGCCCACCATTCTGATCGGAGTGAATCTTGACCCCAAAAATGAAACAAAAAGAAAAACAACATCACGATGTAAAGTAGCGTCTCTCAAGCGCATCATGTTCGAGCTAAATGCATGCTTTGAAACGAAAGACTTCAACGCTCAACGTTCAAGCGACGAACCGGCGGAGGTTCGTGTTTTTAGACGCCCAGGTTTTCTTTTTGTTTCCCTCCCCTCCCCCATTTGCCTCGGTAGGGCAATTCACCCACCCTGTGAACCTTCTAATCAATTCGCGTACCGACCGTGTTCGTACCGGTCGCTCCTCCACTCCTCCCTCCCACAAAACGGCGAGCGTCAATGGGTACCAAAATTGCATCAAGAAACAA
This sequence comes from Anopheles moucheti, assembly GCF_943734755.1. Lineage (NCBI taxonomy): Eukaryota > Metazoa > Arthropoda > Insecta > Diptera > Culicidae > Anopheles > Anopheles moucheti. Next base: position 46,385,419 of record NC_069140.1, read on the forward strand.
TGGCGCTTGGGTGTAAAAGGCAACGCACCGACGTGGTAAGCGGTGGAAAGCGATACCGAAGCTAATGAATGTATGGATGAGATGAGACCTTCCAAAACTGTTGCCAGTGAAGATGCTAGAAAATAAAAACACCCCATCTCAAAACGGCCATAAAATTCAAACTGATCGCAATCAGCTTGCGCACCCTTGCGTTGTGGTGGGGAAGGATGAGTAATAAAGTGCGATTACCATGCACCGAACTTTCGGGATGTGCATCATAACCGGGTGTGGCTGAGAAAGATGAGAACGAGAGTGAGAGTGGTGACAAATCTGGAGCATGGGAAACACCCACCCACCCAGACCCAGCGTCATAAAGGGAAAGTTCGTGGGAGAAGACAAGCTTCACTGTGAACGCAGTGTCGGGTCACACACCATACGCCACCACCCAAGGGGTTTTTTGCGGGTGTACATGATAACAGACAGTGGCAGACACACACACACCCTGCGAACGTTTACTTTGTGGGTAATTAGTTTAAATAAAGATATTTGACAAGTTGCGTGCGTAATTGCTGTTCACCTGAGTAGCGATCTAGCCCGTGAAATAGCCCGGGAACAAAAGGGGTGTCAAAGTATGGCTTAATGATATCACTCAAACGCTTTTTCCAGCGCTTCGGAAAGCAGAGTGCTAATGTGTTGTGATAATGATTTTTTGATTTTATGATCTACTGTGTCTCGCTGGTAGATAAAAATGAAAGCTTACTAATTCGGTAATTGAAGGAATTGAAAGTTTTCTTTAATGAAATTAAGTTTTAATTGCAGAGCAGAGTATCGTTTCTTGTAGTAATGCACGTATTAAAAGTTATGTTAATTGTCAACGCTACCTAAACAACCTTCAACCAAGAGCTTGCATATTTTAAATCTGCCATTCTAGCAAATTCTTTCATTCCAAAAACCACTGTGCACTGGGACCAGGAGTTAGGCGCGAGACACAAAGGGCTATAAATTAAATTCTAAGCCACCTTCAACCTTGGTCCATCTGGTAAACAATAGCGCCCCCGAATATAACACAACCCGGAATGCACTTGCAGCAGCAGGGCCAACAAAGGCAAGGTCTTTCTATCGGCCAACTTCCTGCATCACATGGGGTGTGTGCAAATGTTTTAAAAGCTTTTCATGTTTTTTTTCCACCTCAACCGGTTTATTATAACTCTTCCGTACTATTCAGAAAAGATTTTCCATTCTAAAAATGGTCAATCGATTGGTTCGTGGTTGGGTTTGTGTAGTGAAATGCTTTCATTCTCCGGGGGATCAATTCAATACAAAAATGTATCAACCACACCCTCGATCGGGTCGATAAAGAACCAATTGAACGAGGTAACATTTTCCGGTTGTGCCTTTACGGTATTGCAAGCGCGCCTCGGTATAAATGTCAAACAAATATTTAAAAACGGGATCAGTTTACCTATCCCGGTCGCGATTCATTAAGCCGTCTGCCTTGAAACGAGGATAAGCAAATGATGTGTTGGCCCGGAACTTTTTTTTTCATCTACTCCAATCTCTACTCATTCTTTATTTGCGCGAACCATTTTACGACCAACCGGCCCGTGGCCGGGTTGTTTATTTTCAATTAAATTCCATCGCCGGCTGTGAATAACTTAGCGCACCAATGCAAGCTCCCTACCCCAAATACGGTGTCTCCACCACTGCAATTAAGGTTACTAACCAAAAGCAAACAAATTATAATGCACCAACGCAAAACACGGCGATGATGAAGGTGCGTTTTGTGCGATTGTTTTGCACCAAACGTTCCTGAGATGGTGGAGTTCACAAGAATACTAATGAGCTTCCGCCCGCGTAAGAGGAACTGGAAGTGAGAGATGTGGTGGAAATTAGGAAATAAACTAGCCAGACACATTGAAGAAGATTTCAATGCTGTATCGTTCATAGTTTTGGATGCCATGGTGAGGTCCTTGAAGGATGAGAATGGAATGAATGACATTTCCGGTGGAATGAAGGAAGTGTTTTAAGCTTTTTTTACGAGCCTCAAGCATACACCACCAATACATGTGGCGAGCTAAGGCAATATAAAATGTTGATATAAATGTCACGTGATTTTTTTGTTGCAGAACTTTTTAAATTACCATGCGGTGCTTGCTCAAGAGAGCGCAAACAAGAATTACAGTCGACCTCATAAAACGGTTCGTTTTAGTAAGCAAATTTGATTAGTTCTCGAAGTGTTTCGAAGCATTAAAATGTGTGCATAAGAGCAACATGCATACAAAAAATCTCCCCCATTTTGCCTTGAATCAAGATATTTTCTTAAAATGCTTACCCAACCGTTGATCATTTGACTGGAATGCGGCACAAATCGAATTGCTTCATCAATCAACCGGTGGTAGCTGTCAAACGAGCACACTAACACAGCAATCAGCAATGAGAAATGTCAAAGTGAACAAGCAGCGCAACAGCAAATGTGATGCGTTGGCATGGTACGATGCGTCGGAGTAGTAGAAATGTTGCAACTTGCACTTGAACTACTACTACTCCTCGCAAAATGGCATCTTTACCGGTGTGCGACGTAGCTGCCACCGTGACAAACACGGACCAGGATGGGATACCAGTTTCAGCACTGGGCCGAAAAGGAATGCAGACCTACTGTATGTCCAGTTTGTCGTCGGTTCAAACATCTTGTGCTGAGCCAGCTGGTTTTTCGATTCCCGTACCTCCTGGTGTGCGACTGCAGTGCGCGCTGCCCAACGATGCACGAACGGTGCAAAAGGCTGCATTATGCAACCGGCAACGCTGCAGTGATATCACCGTTAGGTTTGATAATCTAAATGCTTTTCTCCCTCCTTACCTGTTTGCTGGACAGATCAGAGCTGTGGCTTTTTGGAAACTGGGAAACCTACAGTGCATTTGCAGCTTCTAGCGACACTGTCAAAATGCTGTCACATGCTGTCAAAGTTTGCTAAGCTTACTAAGCCTTTATGGCGTTGGTTAGTGACGCAGTTTGTAGATGCGTTAGTATGGGAGACCAACTCACCCACTCATCCACTCCTACTACAACCGTTCCGCCCGGGTAAGTTTTACGACCTTGAGAAATGTTTTAGTGCATCGGGTGCAGTGCTGTTCGTGGTTCGTTTCAATTGCCTTCAATTCGATACGAATGATGCCTTATGTCATGTCATTGTTGCCACCTGTTTCACTTTTCCTTCAGCTTTCAATCGATTTGCTTTGGAATTTGATCGAAATTCGTAACGATTTTGGGGGCTAGAAAAAGTGTCTTGCACAGTTTGGATTCCTCAATCCGGTTTTATAACTGCAGACGGTACACTTGGAACCAAACCGGGCTGCATCTTCCACTATGCCAACGGTACATCTCGTATGCACTTCTGTCTATCACAAACTATTTAACCTACTTTGCGTACGATCGTTTATCATCGACGATAGGCAACAAACAACAGCAGAATCGTATCGTTCGCTTCGATACTCACTATTGTGATTTTTTTTTCTCTCCTGTTGGCATTTACATTCCCACGCAATTTATCTTGCAGTGCCTTGGCATTCACCGTTCAAACTTTAGCTGCTATAAAAAAAGCCATTTTTACGCTGCAATGCAAACCTCGGGGCCCCGCGGTATACCGAGACCCATTGGAGAGTTGATCGTTTTTGGCATTAAAAAAACACAAGAAACAGCAAACATCAAATAGCAAACTTCATTTAATGAGTGAAACCCTAATGCCCATCGGTCATGAATGTTTTGCTCCCCGTTTGTTCCTTTCCCCTGCTCAAAACTTTCATGATCATTTTGCTAAAGCTTAGGATGATGGATAAATATTTTGGTGTGCCGTATATTTCTTTTTCGTTTTTGCTAGAAAGGAAGGAAGGAATTTCCAGCATGACACAACGATCAACACCGGTAGCGGTACGGGCATACAGTGTCCGGCCGGCTTCACTACCCGAATTGGGGGCAAAAACGCAGGAACCCATTAAAGTAAAAGTCTTCTCATTTGGAGCGGCTTCTTCTTGTGCTGTTTATTTGGCGTCTCAATTGAACTGCAGGAAAGGGACAACCCCCGTCTCGCGTTGGACGAGTCCGAACGATTCTCTGGCGGACGAAATCAAGACAAATTAGCTCGAGCTTGAGGGAAAACAGTCATGAGCGCGCTGAGACGTTTCAATCGTGCTTCGGCGCTTTTTGGACGCAGTGACGGGAGCAGTACGGGAGCGATACGGAACGAACCCCAGCTGGACCTCAAGAAGGGAAACTAAAACGAGAGCACGTCGGCAAGTCGGCCAAATGGTCGTGTGATTTCCAGTAAATTACCGGTTGTTTGTTCCAGGGTTGAGCAAGCAGACCCAGAAAGACGGCGCATTAGCCGGGTGAGACGACGTCTAAATAATTCCCTGGGCTCACCTCCCCCAGATGGTGTGTACTTTTCCGAATCACGCCAGTTGGCTGGGGTGGCTTACTTGAGCGACAAAAAAACAGAAACAAGCTGACGTTTGTCGTGTCACCGTGGCGCCACACCAAGTTGGACGATCGCACGAATGCTTGCAGGCTGTATACTCAGAATGGCTTAACGAGAATTTCATGTCAGTGTTTTACCAAACCGTAGTATTTTTTGTTGCGTGAGTCATCCACATACGCTTGACCGCTGTACTACGCGAAGAACTCTACACCATCACGCTTTAGCTCACGATTCGTTCTTTTCGGTCTGTGCGCGCCATGGACATAAGCCAGCGAAACGTAACTGTAAACACCTGGAGCGTCACATGGAACGAACGGTTGGTCTATACGACCGGTGATACGCTCAGAGACGCCAGGAGTCGTCTACACCGACCGGATCCGGGAGTTGAGGGCTATGCGACTTAGCGGGCTTAGTAGCCAATGAGTTGTTGGCGGAAGGTAACTGTCATTAATGGACATTTTGATGTTTATGGCAAACAGTCACAATTTATGGCAAAAGGTGGAAAGAACTAAACACTTTGTTTCTTGCTTTAAATGTAATATGCTTGCAAATATTGGTGTGCTTTTCCGGCCCATTTCTCCCATTCTGCAACGCACGCGAGAATGGTGTAGAAATCTGTTTGGCTAAAATTGTTTACTGCTCGTTCTCCGTTTCGCTTGCCATAAATAGATGCACTCTTTGTGCGTCAGTTCTTTCAGAAGGCAGGCAGAACCCTTGCTCGCCTGTCCTGTACCACGTTTGGCTCGGTAACGATCGTCGTTACCTCACACTGACAACGAAAGCGTCGTCCATCGGCTGAAATGGCAAAGGAAAAACTTCCCCCCAACCCCCCTTCCATTTTCCCGAACAAACAACTCGTGCCAACTTCGCAACACTTCCAGCAAAGATCGCCTCGACATGCACACATACACACTGATATCGTCAGGCCGTAGCGAAGTGGATGGAACGAAACGGCCATCAGAACCGCCGCGTACGGCTGCGTCGCAAATATAGCGCAGAAATGGTCGGAAAATCTACGGACGAAATCCGTGCAGTAGAAGCGTTGGTGGGGGGAAGAGAAAAGTCGCTGAACTTTCCTGGGTGGCGATAAGAACGGGTTGAAATAATAATAACATTTACAGAGCACGCGTCTCGCTAGCCGTTCTCTAGCCGCGTGTGTCGATCGTTGTGTTTCTATGCTGTATTTGAACGTGCAGTTTGAATTTGTTGTCTCCCCTTTTACGGCACAACCGATGCCGTCCGACAGCTGTCAAAATTGTCAAACCACAGCGCCGCAAACCAACCGCGTGGCCATGGCCACTGTTGGAGCTTTGAACCTCCGGGATATGACATGCGGTTGCATTGTATCGAGAGCCGCTGACGCCCGGGATGCTGGGACGTTGAACACCGCGTGTCAGGTTCAAGTTCGAGCATAGTTCTAGCCACAGCCACTAAGAAAAAAAGCAACGAGCTACAGCTTCCCTTTTTGGAGTTTACGTCTAACTCAAACATCCCTCCGCTACTACTACTACTCACACACATACGGAGCAGAGGTGTGCTCTTTGCGATCTTCCGTAAGCTCCTACGTACGCCCACCCATCTCACTTAATAGCAGCTTACACGGTAACCTTGGGTTGTTTCGGTGCAAACCGCCGGCTCAAAGAACGGCTAGCATCACGCGGGACCGTGCGCGGCCGTTGCATGATGTTCTGCGGGCTCACGTGAACGTCTTCGCGGTGGCCGCCTTTATGCCCGTCGTAAGATTCGCTCGCACGGCTCGCGCGGTTTGCGGGTGTGGCTGTATGCCATTGACCTTTTCCCGGCGATGGCGTCTTTTGCTTTTGGCTCGATTTTGCTCCAAGTACGTAAGATTCTCGCTCCGCTCCGGTGGTGTGTGATCATGATGGTGTAGTGTGATTGTATGTGCTTGTGTTGTTATTACAAACAAAATCCCTCCATGCTGTTCACGGGCAATTACAAAAAAAACTGTTAAACAGTTGTACGATTTAATTGTAAAGTTGTCTGGAAAAATATCACGTTTCAATATTATTTACGGCGTCATAAATCATATTCATCATTTTACTTCAATGTGGCACTAACTAACTAACCATAAATTGTTATAGTTACGTAAATCAACTAACTTTTACTAAATTTACCCAGCAACATAACGCAACTTCCATTACAATTCGATTAAAAAACTAAGGTTCCTCTTCTATCGCTCATTTAAATCTTTCGATGCCTAACACTCAACAATCAATTGCTAGCGATCACTTCAGGCTAACGTTTCAACTAATTGTGAGAGTTTTTGCGTGCAAGAAGAAAACACACTTCTTCTGCTTTAGCCATCCCCCACGCCGGTTGTACGTACCCCCAACCGCTAACGTGCTTGTTATGTCTTTATTTTAATTCTAAATTTCTCCCTGCCTACGGTTCTTTGGAAGTGCGTTTAAGCGTCATTACTCAATGGGATTTAAAGCTTCCAAGTGGAGAGAACGCAATCCCAAGCAGCGAACTGTAACTGTAAGCAGCATTAGCAACTCGTTCCGACCGGTATCCGAGCAACCTATCAAAATTAGCCTAAAGAGGCAGAAATCGTTCCTGCTGGAAGCTGTGGGAGAGTTGTGCCACTTGGGGGATATTTCAATGGCGTAGGAACGCTCCCGGAACATGTTGATGAATATTGCGCCGACGTAGAATTAAAAACACGACAGCTGATAAACGATCGTTTTGTTCTTGATCGTTCACCAAGCAGCAGAATGAAAAGAATTTCTTCAAGTTCTAAGCATAAATATTATCCAATCAACCAAGAGACACTTGAAAAACCCTTTACAGTGCGATCACCTGGCTGTGTTGGGGCCTTTTTTTCTGAGGTTCATGCTTCGTGCAATATTTTCGATGTAAGTTATGGGAGAAATCTTTCACCTTCGGCCAGTGGGAAGAGCATTCGCACACGGTGCATTCAACTGAGCGTGCCTCACTTTGCATACCACGCCCGAGGGAATGGGGAAATCGATTTATTTTCGGACCGTATCGTGTCTAAAAGCTGGGCGAGATTTATTCCCGCGAACCGGTTCCCTCGGGTTGGGTCGAGGCACTACCGCCTTCACATCGTTCGCGTTTTCGGAATATCTCATTCCCAAGGGTAGCCGCCACCGCTGCTGCTGCCGACGACTACTACGACGACGACGACGACGGATTGCGTAGGGAAAGTTGAGTGACCGGTCGAGTTGATCACAACCGGCCACAGCGTAAGCTTCCCAGCAGTCTCGTGTATGTGTGTGTGTGTGCCTTTTTTCACTTCATCTTAAAGAAGATTTTATGGGATCGATCTTTCACCGCGTGTGGATTGCGTGGTGCCGGGTGGAGCATAAATACAAACTCCTTGTCCGTACACATAAACACTTGTCCTATGCAAATAAATATACTACATGATGGGGCACATATGTCAGCGAGCCGCGGTCTCGGTCAACATGTGTCGAAAGTGAAAGAAAGTTTTTGTACTGTGGAGTTGTTTTATTTTCATCGCTTTCGTGACATTTGTATATTTGCTACAATTTACCACCCGGGAGGCTAGGAGTAATGGTGCTCTTTTGTTTTCGGGGTTCGTTGTTTCCTAACCGCACAAGTCATTCGTATTTGTCACAAACTTCCACATGAGCTTTCCATGGCGCAGGGAAAGTCTACATCCTGTCAGGAAGCGTTCAAGAGAGCGAATTGATTTAATTTCAACGTAAATTATCTATCGCCGGGGTATATTAAGGGTGCGCAAAGGCCGTAACAGAAGGTGCTGTTGAAGCAATTAAATAAACTCAAATCGTAGAACTCCAGCTAAGACGAGGTACATGTAAAGAACGAAAATGTTAAAGCCCGAATCTCAGCAATTAGCAATTTCCTGATGAACTCGTAAATGGGCACTGGTTGTACGATATCAATCACTCCAGGTGTCTCTCGCACTGTTACGGGTGTTCTGTAAAGTAAGGCACCCGTTGCTTTTACATCACTTACATACGGATGTCCAATTTGATTCGCTCCACTACTGACGGTAGGCCCTTTTTTGACGGCCATCATTGACCGAAGTAGCAAATTAGTATCGTCTCCATTTTTTTATTGTTAACTTCAATTTCAATTCCAGTTTTGGGGCGTACAAAAAAAACGCTACATTTCGGAAGACAATGACCATTGGTTGACCAGTAGGCAATGGGATTGCGGTAAGGTTAGTTTAATTCGTGATGGATGATGTTACACGACGGTTTCAATGGTGAAAATTGTCGAAGCAAAGGGGGAAGAAAAACCCCAAGAAAAACCAGCATGTACGGTTGCACTGATACGGATCAGGAGTTTGTAAAAGTGTTCACGCGTCAGGCACACCGCTAGGGCAAAGAAGGCTCGTTCTGATGTAACCAGAAAGCAGCGATGACGGCACGATCGTATCACAATCGGTAACTGTACCGTGCGGAATAAGGTCAGACCGTTTTTGACTGATAGAAATTGATTCAATGTGCCGTAAAACGGCTTAGTGTGTTTGCTCCACAAGCAATTTGTCGAGGTCTTGCCGCAAAGGGTGGAGTTGAGATTGTTTCAATAAAATTACTAAGTGCATTTATCTACGATTAACCTTAGACTCCGTGTTAAGAGATCGTGCATTGTGCTTAGAATGAAATGAATCATTGTATTCATTATTATAAACTTCAGAGATTTAAAGTGCACTGTAATCTAAACGCAAACTCCATTATCACTCCATTAAATTGTTCTGATAAATGTAATCATCTTCTGTTTCATTGCATATCACTGGATAACATTTTTCCTCCTCGCAACAGCAACCCAGTAAAGCAGTTTCCGCTTACCATTGAACGAGAATCACCGTGCACCGATGACCAACTTTCTTTTGATAGGGGTTTGCCTTGAAAACGAGTGCCCAAAAAGACTTGCCCCGAAAATTTGAGGTCAAAATTTTCCCCCTCTCGAAAACAGAAAATCTCCATCATCATCATCATCATTGCTATAAAGTCTTCTCTTACCCACACCATGCCACATCGGCTGCCATTATTACTATCGGGTAGATTCTGCTGTTTGCCCAAGGCTTTCCGTGCGTCCTCAAAACAGGTTCAATTGGCTTGCCAGCACACAGCGAAGAAAGCCGGCGCACGCAAAGCGTCCATTTCGAGCTGACATTCATTTATCATCCGCGTGCGGACGACGATGCCGGCCGGTCGCCTACCCTGACGGTGCCGGATAGTTGGAGCCTATATATCCGTGCATACAAGTGATCGGTCGCCTTTTGCAATCCACCTTTCTATGCACTTGTCTGGCAGCTAACGCAAGAAGCAAGGTTCGTCGCTTATAACGCTTTCTCACTTTACCAGGAGTCTTTCGTTTTTTGTTGTTGTTTGTCACGTGTGCCACGTTGTTCCGTGAGACGGCGGCAACCAGGCTAACATACGCCGGCCTGAAAGAACAATCGAATGCGCTTGTTGTGCTGCATGCGAAAGTGATCTCGTGCAGCAGTACCTGCATATCTGCATCACTGACGTGCTGCCGTGTTTTATGCGACGTTCCGATCGTCAAACGACCGGAATGTGTGTCTTCCGCGATACGCGCGAACGTAAGACGAACGTGTGGTACGGTGTGGGAGGACTTCTCCCTTTATTACACTTTTTTGTTGTTGTACCGCCGTTGTTTCGGGGGGAAAGTTTCACTCTCTTTCGCTAGCGAATGTGAGCGTTTCACTTTCGAACCGATCTGCACAAGACGGAAGACACAAGTGCGCGCCATCGTCGCAAAGGGCTCCATGAGAGGAAAATGGAAGCGAGCAGAGGCAGAGTAGGCTTTATGGAAAAATGGCATCGTTGTGGCACAAGAAAAAAAACGGCAACAATAACCATAAACACACACACACAGGCGCACAGTCTATAAGCCATAAATGCAACCTCACAGCAGCCAGACGACAGCGACGATCGATTGTATTGTTTTTCGATGAGCTATCTCCGTCCGTGGCCTCTATTAGGTAGGAAATTACCAGCGGAGCCATCTCTGTAGAAAAGAAGAAAGTAAGCCTGTGTCCTCTCGCCCCCCCTGACTAGCTCAATCAATAGCGGGAGGGACGAGGATGAGAAGAAAAATGATACAGCGATGGTTGCTAATTGCTTTTGGCATTCCTTCAACCGGGACCCCCCTTCGGCCGACCAATCGGCTGGGTAGTGTGCTGTGCTTAAGGCGATCGAAAGGGCGTAAATTTGAAGGGAGAAACGACATTAATGTATTTTAATCGACCGATCGGTTTTATGTGTGTGTGTGTGCATGTCTGCAGTGTAAGTGGAATTCCACCTAGAATGGTCCCCTTTTTGGGAACGGATGAAGGTGCATAGAGCCTTGGGGTTTTAATGGGGACTGCTCGAAAATTAAGTACAGGAAGATAGGGAAAAAATCGAGTTCATTGAACCGTACTCACGATACCGTTAAGGGCTGTTCGCAGTGGTATGCTAATGGGTGATAGAGCGAACGTTGGTGGACAGTTTTGGATTGGCTTTGTTCGATAAGATGGCAGGGAAGCGAGAATTGAACGATTCATGGGGAACGATTTAAGGGAAGATGGCTTTTGATCTTCCGTGTTCCGTTAGCTGATCTTTGGCTCGGTTGAATTCTTCGTGAGATGGAAGGTGTGTGAGAATTCATTATGGCACGGTTAAAGTCACCAGATAATCGTTACATTTCACTAAGTCAGGGAGAACTTAAATCTATTCCTATATATTATCAGTTTAAGATCAATTTTAAGTTGACTGGTTGACAGGCTTGTCGACAGATCAAAATTAAAAAAAAATAACCAGCAGTAGACTGATGGAGAATTATAGCTGATAACGTCGAAAAGCTCTTTCGAAAAAATCATTACGTTTTTGTTCCGATTTCAAATTGCATGACATGGCAAGTCAATATCGATTGTTAATTAAACTGTAAAAACCCATCAGCTTCCAAACTTTATTTTCAAAAGCAATTGAATACTTTTGGACAAAATCTTCGGTAATTCGGAATACCTTTTCTCCACATTTGAAGATGTTCTTAAGATGAATTGCTAATCCCTTCAAAGTCTTCCATGATAATTTCATGTTAATGGTGAATTCTTACTTCATTACTTAACAAAAACTACAAATAAAAATTGTACTATTAGTTTAGTGTATGGATGAATTCCGAGTAAGAGAATTTGACTAGTCGGGATCTCTTGACGTAAGCATATCGTCTAAACGTCTAGACATGTGCTATGTGCTGCCTAGAAGGAAGATCACTTGCTACTAGTATTTAAGATTTGACAAATTTATCTAAAGAGAGCGGAGAAACAACTACTTTGACTTCTTCAAAATTACGGCAACGATAAGCTACAAGAGTAACTACAGGTTAAACCCCTCCAAACAAGCGAATTATTTTGTTAAGTTACAAAACTAGAGCACAGATACATCTTGTAACTAGATCAACTAGTTACCACACTTGGCATTCCCATCTCCATTGAGTACAAGCATGATGATTCGCGACTAGTGCTTTAGCCACCCTCATCCATCGTCACGATCATATTGAGCTCATTGAACCCTCATCATTTAGCCTAACCAGCAGCACCCATGATAACAAAATGCGTCCGCCACACTCGATTGCCCACAGAACCCAACCCGGTTGGCTTCGAGTTGGCCCAGTTTTCCACAAAAAAAATGAAAAAAAACGCAAATAATTGTGTGGCCAAATGCGCATCACTGTAACGGTTCTGTAGTCTCTCCCCGGCGGGGAAACAGGAGTAGGGGAGCGATCATGCCGAAGACTCCCAACATAAATCGAACCCAAAAATTGGAATCGTTCCTTTTTTTTCTCGTTGATGTTTGTTTTTCCTATTTTTTTATAGGAAGTAAACATTTCCCAACCTGTAACGCATCGTGGCAGCGTGTGCATGATCGATTTAGGGGCTGATGGAATGTGGGCTGATGGACGGTCGGTGGATGATACCGTATGATGATGAGGCCTATGATTGAAACATATCGTGCCAGCTTCCTGCCTCTCGTTTCGAGTGGATGAAAACCAATTCGGTCTGATGTCGAATATCGTCAGTGCCACAGTTGCAATTTGCATCAGCGTATCATGCATCTCATCCTCGATCGCTTTGCGTACCAGCTGGAAAATCGATCGATCATCTTCCATTTCCGGGCTTTCGCACTGTGGTTCGTACTGTACGGTGGGTGGAACGGCTGTGTTTGTGCGAGAAGCAGCCAGTGTTCATACCGAAATGAAGGAAAGCGAGTAAGAAAAGTAGCAAAATTTGCACCAAACGGTCGGAACATAATTTCTAACCAACAAAATACAACTACATTCGCGGACACGCACAGGAAAAAAAGAAGAACTGAAACCCACAAAGTGGTCCGGTAGTGGCCGAGTGTAGCATAATCTTCTCTTCGCCTTCGAACCTGCGTCTCATCGCACCGTTCGTTCGGGCTCATCGCCTTTGGTTTGGCTCCTGATCGGCCGTAGAAATGGGGTTAGGTGGTTGATTATTTTTTTTCTCTCCCTCTTTTGCCAATTTTGCGCCCATTGCCATGTCCGGTAAAAAGTGTTCCAGCCATGCGCATGTAAACGAACGCCCGGGATGCAGACTGCCTGGTTCGACGTGACCACAAGAAGTTGGGTGGAGGGCTTTTTTCTTTTGTTTCGAGCAAATTTTGAGTACAAAAGAGAAATTTCCCCCCGCTCTTCGATTGTGGCGGCAGAAAATGTTAGCTGCACCCGGGGATGTTGCGTAGCCATTGGGATGCTACGCACGTCACCCGAAAGGATCGGATTGCGCATCGGTCAGTAATATTTGTGAACTGCGCTGTTGGACGTTGAATAAAACATGTGCGCCATGTTGTGTATGTCTGGTGGCTTCATCAGGTCTAGTCATACATGCTGATGAGGTTGAGGATGCAAAGTTATTTAAATATTCACACGAATTGTGAGTGGCACAAATAATGCAGTTCAATAGATTTTTTCCTATTGCCTCAGAATTGAGCAGGGTCGCCATCAACACGCTATCGTTGGCTTACTTCAATAACACAATTCATTGCTAAAATTCCTTTTTAGCTGCTTTCATATTCAGGAGAATAGGAAGAATAGGAGAATAATCAAAATTCCACTGAAGGTGATTTCGAACCGACTAAATGTGATCCCTACATACCCAAGAATACGTGCCGAAAACTGCCAAATAAATTGTCATAAAATATTAACATCGAAATGTCAAAACACTGAATTCTGACATTTAAATTTTGGTAATTGGACCACAATTCAAAAAACTCAAAGCCACCGAGCAAGACAAACCAGCTCAAAAAGGATCATAATCAGAACAATCTTGTGCGACTTTGACTTATTCTTTTCGATATTCAAAATATACAGATTTTTCTATTTTATAATTATCTACATGTTCTCTTCAGTACTTTTGTATTATTTATCATGTATTGAGAATACTGCAATTTTCATATTTGATTACAGTCAATTTAGTAAAATTACTATCGACAACTTAAAACTGGTATAAACTTAACCTTCTACTACTTCTCATCATCCATACTGGTTTGGAGCCTTGGTGTTATTGTTTACAAAGATCTCACTTTATCTTGCATCAGGATGTAGACCATAAATAGTAACACCATCTGAAACTTCCTACCGACAGCAATTAACATTTCCTTCACGATTGTTGCCAATTCCAACGCGTCTTTCCCGAAAAGTTTCCCAAAATTTACTGCATTCCGAAGGTCCGTGATATTGTTTACCCCCAGCGGGGCACGCATTGTTTTCGGCTTCCTTCTTCCCTGGCCGGCCAAGGTCACTACGGCTCGGAAAAGCTCACCAAACGAACCCACCGCACTAAACCAAAGCACTCGGCGCCACGAGCGCCCTCTGCTCGGGCACGTTCCACCCTTGAAGCAATCGAGTGTGGAATGCAGTTTTAGATTTGGATGTTATGACCATTATGTTTTATATTTATTAGTACCTAAGCACCTGCGCCGGAATGTTCCTGATGGTGCAGCTGTATAAATCAGTGTTGCAACTTTAATCGACCATGAATGCACCCAGTATTATTGCCCGATTTAGGTTTGGTTGGGTGAGTTTATTGAACGATCAAACAACGAACCCTCGGAAGGTGAAGGGTGGTACCCCGGTTCACCTGCAGTTAAGCATTATCGTTACGGCAAAACACACACACCGTGGTTGTAAAAGTGCACAATATAGTTAGAGGCTCCCAAAACAAAACACAAACACGACCAGTGCAACCGGGACCTTGCCACTGTTATGATAGTGAGGGGAGATGAAAAATAACATTTCCGAAGAAACCCCGCCGCATTTGTGCATTTGGTAATGTTTTTTTATGCTTCTTTACCTAATAGTTACACGTTCTTGTAAATAAAACTATAACTAACTGCCGCGCCGGCCCTGCACGGAACACGCACGACTGCGCACCGATTTCTTAGCCGGTTCGGTTGACCTCATTGAGGTGGTTCGGTTTTGTCTCTCGGGTGACGATGGGTTTTATTTAGCGTTTAGGTTGGTTTGAAAAATGAAACCATGAAATGAAAAGCAACAGTAACAAACACACCCAGAAGCACACGTGAACTACTGGGGAGGTGGAGGTGTATGGCGCAAGGGTACGTCGGGAAATCTCTGGCCATAAACATAACCGCATAACGCATTTCATCTTCAAAGAGCGGGCGCAAGCTTTGTGCGCGCTGCTACGAGTTACGATCATCTTCCAGGTTCCAAGTTCAACGTCACGTTGTTGCGGGACACATCATCAAGTAAGCCACCAAGACGAAACTTGCTTAAATACGGGGTGGTATGGAAGCAGGACGGTGGAATGCGGAGATCCAAACTGTCAAGAAAAGCGCTGCGGACGTGGTTCAGTTGCTTTCAGGTTCATCCATAATTCATGGACGGCCGGCTTTTCGGTTTCCCTTGCGACGAGAGCGTACCGGGTGGGAGTGCTGGCCGGAAAAGCCGATGCACCATTTCCCGCCGCCCATTCCACCGAGCGAAATACCGCCTGGGGTGGGAAGACATTCAAACGAGCAAAAGAAAACCCGCCAAAGCCAAACCGTGCATTACCCAAACACAGCACAGCTTTGCCGAAAACTACACAAAAAAAAACCTTGGGTTACTTTTGTCGGTTTCCATGGCATTTCCAAGATTCGTCACCTTACTGGGTTGTCCGTGTGCTTTTAAGGAAGACGCGATGACCTCCGCAGCGCGAAGTTAAGCTATTCCGATGTGGTAACTACAAAGCTTTGTTTTTCACTTTTTGTTTGGTCGGATTTTGAATCGTTTTGCATTTGCATTTTATTAATTAAATCTTCATTAATCTTTCCAACGTTTTTTTTCTGTTTTTGCTTGGCAGATGATTATTCGAATGGAAATTGATCGTTTTAACCATTTTCTTTATCATCATTAGAGACAGAATTTTCATAATAGGGGACTAATAGATATGCAAATATTTTCTTCACTTACCTTTTCTAAATCAAAATATCGTTAAAGATGCGTTCGCTTGATTGAAATACGATTTCTTTATCGCTTATATCAGAGGTCACTTAGTTCCGTTTATGCTTCTATTTATTATTTGTTATACTTGTTTCACTCTTTTGCGCGGTTTCCCGTTTTCTGCTTTGCCGTACAAGTTGTTTATGTTTTGCCTTCCTTCCAAAAACTATTTTAAATGAATTTCATTCAAAAATTCTCTTCTTTCACTTTCCGAAACCTTTGCCGCTCACACGGCGGGTTCACATGGTCGTATCTAGGATAGCACTACGAAACAAAATACAGCAGCAACAAAGAAACCCAAAAGAAACTGGTTCACATTAATTCGGTGTGCCAATGGGAATCAGCCGGAAGATCAGTCGTCGCGGCAAATTGATGATCACTTGTTTTCGGACGATCCGCGCAAGCTAACCTCTTGCAGATTCGGCAGGGGATGAGAGAAAGATTTCACTCTTGACACTGTTTCACGGTCAAGCCGGGAGGAATTTTCTGGTCACTCGGGGACGGTTTTATGTTTGTTCTTCTTCCGTTTTCTACTTCCCTTCCGTGCCCCAAGTACCAACCAAAAAAAAAAAGGTATCAAAAGCTGACCGTGATCACTTTTTCACACCGAAACGGGGTTAACTGTTTTACATTCTCGACCGATGGTTTCTTTTTTTGTTGCTTTCGCCTTTGCCGAAAGGGTTTCGATTTTCACACCTGTTTGGTTTTTTTTCTTCCGCTCTCCAATCAACAATGTTCACAGCGCGGGGTTTTTTAACTCATAAGGAAAAATCTTTTCTCTTCAAGTAAACAAAAAAAATCCAACTGGAGATAAAATATTTAACATCTAACCCTTGTTTAAATAACCTGTTTGGATTGGAATTTTATTTCATGCCATTTTAAGCCGACCCCGATACTTTTGAACTTCCTAAACAGCGAGTGAGAATTAATCCTGCCTACTCGTCGCCTTTGCACGCGTTGAAATCTTTCTTTTCGATGTCGCGGTACGAAAAAAAACCTGTCTTTATGTGCCACGAAGAACGAAGAACGCCCGATAATGTCGCGTTATTCTCTTCCAACACTCACACACTCACTCTTCTGTACACTCTCCCAGATCAGAACCTTTTAAATGATCTCATCTTCCTGTCATCCGGTTGAGAAGATCGATCACCAGTTGCCATGTGGCTAAATTTGCGATTATTGATTTCTAAACTTAATACTCTCCATGTTAACTCTAAGCTAAATAAATCATTCCTGCAGCGTTAAGCGCGTCTTGCAAAGCGCACTGTTTGTGTGTGTGTGTGTGTGTCCGAATCGGCTAGAACACAAACGGAAAAGAATGAAGCGTTGCGAAAGCTAAACGATGCATCCAACCGCCCGCAACGGTTTGTGCAATTGTGCAACGGCATGCCCATGCCCTACAACCAGCTGTACCGAATGAATCATAGAATATTCTGATGGGCTCACTAACACGCTCAATAATAAACAAACAATAACAGTGCTGAAGACACACGGTGAGGGAAAACTAGCGCATTGTGCGAATGCGGAATAAACACCATTGGCGTTGGCGGAAACACGCGGTACGACAATAAATGCCCACAATGATGCTGACCTCTGCAACCTTCAAAATCAACCAGTGATCGCGATCCTCCCAGTGTCATAATCGCCCAGAGTTTTGCATTTTAATCAACACATTTGGATGTTTGTTCCATTTTAATGTTAAACGTCCACATACACGTACGCACACACGCGCATCACACGGCGTCAGTCATCGGTCGGAATGCATGTGTTCACTAAAGAAGGCTTCTTCACTTTGATACAAAAAAAAACCCTTTTCCGCAGAAAGAAGTGCTTTTTCACTGATTGCAGAGAAGAAGATTTCCGCTAAACAATCCACTCTTTCCCACATCCCACTCAGTCGGTCTTTTTTTTTTAGGGGTTGCTTTTTCCGATCAATCGGAAATGGCTTTAGAACAGCAGCACTCACTTCACGGGTAAGGTACGCGTTGGACGTTTGATGCTGCTGCGGCTTGCTGGCAGCAAAGCGAAACTACAACTAACCCTGCTGCGGGACGCCATGTTGATTCGGGTGGCTCCAAAGCACGATCGTGCCCTGTGCGGTGCGTGACTCGCACGTACACATCGAACGTTCGCGGCTGCGTCCGGTGTGGGCTTCGTGTGGGTTTTATTCTACGCGTTTCGTTCCACAGCGCGCCGTGGGCAGAAAGGTAAACATTGTGTACAGAGAAAGATCACCAAACAGATCAGCTAGCCAAAGACACCTAGTGAACAAGGGTGCCACATGAACGTGTTTTATGCTTTGCCCTTTGTACAATTTTCACGATTCGAAATGAATATTTATTTGATGCAATATTGGCAAATACGATAAAGTAAACATTTGTGCAATGTGTGCAATATTTTACAGCTACATAAAATAATGGTAAGACATTGAAAATATAACTACGAATGAATATATTATGATGATGATTAAAAAAAACTGGTTGAAAGTTGATAGAACTGATGATATGGATAAAATTGAAATTATAAGGGATAGCTTAAAAAGTTGTATGAAGTAAAATACATGTTAAGCAAGTTAATCACTAATGCTAAAATAAATATAATATGACTTTTCTTTTACAATTGTAATAAGGAAGATGTAATAATGCTTTAAATCTCTATTTTAGGCTCCTACTATACTATGATCTCGTGACATTACCAATACACTAACAATACCGGACGCGTCCGTTTCTTAGCGTGTGTTGGAACCTTTCGGTCAACTGTTCATCTACCCCCACTTGGAAAAGCGAACGCACTCCGACGAAACACCGACGATCATCTGCGTCTACAGTCTCAGTTTCAACGTTGACGGTGGAGGTTGTTGCTGTTGCCACCTTCCGTACATTCCAGCTGGCCACAGTGGCTGTTCGTTGCGCTTGTGCCACTTCATCGAAAAGGCACTCACGAGTGGCATCCGATCGGGCGGGTTTTGTTTTCCATTTCTTCGGGTTCATCGCTTGTTGTTGTCGTTGCTACGAAAGATCGCCCAGCTAGCAGCATGATCGGGAGCGATTACGTGCTTGAAGCGCACAACATCTACCACACAACCGAGGTACGTACAAACCGTGGTTCGACCGTGAGTTCCCTGCTGTGAACGTGCTCCGGTGTGATGCGGCACCGTGCAACTCAAGGTTCGTCTCTTGCGCGCAGGCGTTGATGTCGTTTGTTTTGATTTTTAGGTTGATACGGGCGGGTGCTTCAATGGTGGCGGACAGTCGGCGCTGGTACTGAAGGGAGTGCATCTGACCGTGCACAGCGGCGAGGTGATGGCCATCCTCGGTTCGAAGGGCAGTGGAAAGCGTGCCCTGCTGGACGTTATCGCACGCCGGTCGGACGGTTCTTCCCGTGGGCAAGTGCTGCTTAACGGAGCACCGCTAACGAAGTCACTGTTCCAGCAGCGGTGCGGATACGTTACGCATGCCTGTGATTTCATCCCGGGTCTAACCGTTTCACAAACGCTCCACTACACACCGACCATCGTAAGCAAATGAATGCGTTTTATGGATTTTAACACACAGGCATATATTTAATTTTAAAAATGTCTATTGCTGCATTTCAGCTCGGAGGCTATTTGAAAAGCTCCAAAGTGCGTCAAGTGCTTGCCGATCTTGCACTGTCGCAGGTTTCGCACAAGAAGGTGGAAAATCTTAACATCAGTGAAAAGCGTCGACTCGCGATCGGCATCCAGCTGGTGCGCGATCCCGTGATGCTGCTGCTGGATGAACCGACGCAAGGGCTGGATCCGCTCAGCGCTTATCTGCTGATTAGCATTCTGTCTAACTCGGCCAAGAAAACCGGCTGCGGTATATTGCTCTCACTCGAGAAACCACGATCGGATGTGTTCCCGTTTTTGGATAGGTACGGTGTGGAAAATATGGAAAAGTTATTTTGAATGCATCATACTGATTTATTGTTTGGTTTTTTAGGGCATTGTTTTTGTGTTTGGGAGGCGCGGTGTATTCCGGAGGCACCAGAGCTATGCTGGAATACTTCCACGGTATTGGTTTCCCGTGTCCTCAGTTGGAAAATCCCCTGATGTACTATCTTTGTTTGTCGACAGTAGACCGAAGGTAAGTGCCTTTCATACTATTAGCATTATCATTTATTATTGCATTCACTCATTAGAGTTTTAAAATATTATAACCAGAGAGAAATTTACTCGAGCCGATAATGTAAGCAATCTTTAATGCATCAATTATACTCTGTTATACTCTTTTTATTTTATTTATAATATTATCCAACACTCTACCTATTAAAATATTAATTGTCATCGCAAAGTTTTGAGGAATGTATGTCCCCAAAACAAAACGAAAAGCTATACATTTTTTTTTGTAAATACCAATCTCAATTTCGTAAATTCTCCAATCACGCGATGCCGTGTTTTGATGATCGCTTTAACTAAAGATGCCAACTAAAGATTACGCAGGATACGATCGTTTGAAGAAAATAACAGTTCAGTATTGTTCAATCATTTAATCTCTAGTAATTGGAGTAAATTTCTCTCTCTAGTCTATTTGAATCTCTTATATCGTAATAAATCACAATATATTTTTTAGATTCTGTCAAACAAACCTGTCAATATGTATAATGGGACGAATATTATTTTTAGTATGTTGTACAACTATTCTGTCAATATTACGAAGAGCTCAATAGACACTTTTTTTTGCATATAGCAAAAAGAAAAAAGGTAAAAGAAGTAGCGTAAGAAGAGGTATTTCGTTTAATTTTTAGATTATTACACTATTTATCAACACTCAAGTTAGACGTCGTTCGATTTGAACGTAGAGTTTTATGTGTTTTTTCATGAAGAACTTTTTTTACAAAAAAGTCTTCGGAAACATAGTTTTCTAATACTGTTGATTGATTATTGTGAATCATTATTTAAATAATGTCGTATTGTCAGCCTACGGATAAGCGTAAATAGGGCTGAAGTATGTATGCATTCTCGATTCTATTAATTGATTTAAACAAAATTATTTTCGTCTAATTTTGTTGTTGTTGTTCTGGTTGTACAATCCAAAAAAAATTACCATAATGTATCTTTTTTCAACAATTAGAATAATAATTTTAACAATCTACGCTTTTACTTATATTCAACTTATGTTATAGAACATTCAATCAGTAAAATCTGGTTGAAGAATTGTTTTATTGTGATATTTTAAATTAAGTATCGTTAAGTATTAAGTATGGTTTCAGATTTTTTGTATCAACCGAGACGATATTTTCTACTTTGCTTAAACTTACATAAAAAATCTACCTGTTATTCAATTATTGCTTTATCTTGATAAATTATGTAGGTACACATTTAGAGGAAACATATTTTAAATACTCTTGAGAAATAAGTATGCCATCATGAGTCAAATATTCAAATATGATGAGTCATTTTTTTCCTGGCCGTTTCGGCAAACAATATACAATAAAAATAATAATAATAAAATCACACAGTGGTCATTGTGCATGACGTGGTTATGCACCTATGGTCGTGTATCGAATCTCATCTAAAACAACATTCCGCATTAAAGACTGTTCATCCATTTACGTGGTAAAAATAGGAAGGATATTCTCCAGAAGAAGTACATGATCCCGTCCCACTGAGCACTGATCTTGAATTCTGAATTATTAAAAACCAAACAAGATTAAACCAAACCAAATAAGAATATTTTAAAATGTTTCCGTTAACTATTTAGTCACGTATTCCCCAATTTATAAATCTTTTGCACAAGTGGGATACCAAAACTTCCACTTCTGCTAAGCAATTGTAAAATAGTACCAACAATCGCAATATTCCGTTACATACAGGCACAATCATGACCCTAACGGCACCCTCGATAGGCAATAACTCTCCGTTTCGTGTCGTGCTTGAGTCACGACCGTTCACAGTACGATCGGCACGAATTAAACGACACCGTGCCACGAAACGGTCAGAAATTAAACAAACAAAAACAAATGTGCACATTGCAGTGCTTGCAGTGTGTACCGTAAACGTGCAGAAAGTCACGTTGTACATAAAAAGGGCTGACCTCCAACTCTTCGTGTACCTCCGAGTGAATCGTACCAACAGGGAACGTACCTTTGAGAAGAGTTTGTTTCGTGTGTTTATGAGAGCGACTCGCAAATTTCAAAACGTCACGAACCTTTTCCAAGTCATTGTTTCGGCTGCGTACTTTGTGGCAGCGGTAGTGGCTGTGATTCACGATAAAATAATGCACAAACGCTCCTTCTCTTTCACACTCACCTTAAGTTCGGTTCCCGTGCCGGAATCGTACGTTACGGACGAGAAAAAGAAACTACCCCTCGGGAACATCACATAAGGGGTAGTTTTCTCGCGAGGGTGCTACCATGCGAATTTCCGTCTGTGTTGGTGAGGGTTGGCGTGCACGGACCGCGTTTTGTGACGTACGAAGGCTCCGGTGTGGTAAAACAAAACAAGGTGAAGAGAACCATACAAATGTCGCGAGAGCAATGTGCGTGCGTCTTGCGAGTGGAGAGTTGAACGTTCTAGGTACTTTGCGTGCGTTTGCACTAGCCCTACCGTAGGCGTGCGCACACACATACGCAGCCACGTGAGGATAACACGTTGATGCGCGTGAGGGTCGGGAAGGGTGGGTTGTTGGTCAATTCGTGCGCTGCGAAGGTGCGAAGACGCAGTAGGGAAAGATGGAAAAGAACAAACGCAAAGAACAGGTGCAGCGGGGTGAGAAGGAGAGTGCAGTCGATACGGGGTGAAAGAACAGGGTGGATAAAGAAGAAGGAAACAAGAGCCAGTCACGCAAAATGGCAAAATGCGCCATCGTTAGGTCCGATCACGAATGTGGTGTGGTTTGTGAGAGGTTTTTTTTGGGGGGGGGAAGAAAATGAAAAACCGTCTTTTGGGATCTGGCTGGAATGGACGGGAATGACGCCTGAACTTGGGTTGTGTGAAGATCATCCACACATACACGCAGTGTGAGCGTTTAATTTAGCATTATTTTTAAGTTTCTTTCTTTCTTTCTAGTTGATAATTTGTTCAATTTTTTTGTTTCTTGTTGATTTAATAAACGTTGTATATTATTATTTAACTTTCGACGTTAATTATATTTGGAATAGTGTATATAATGATGTACACTGTACTGTTATAATATCTTGTTTAAAAGAATGTTTTACAGAATGACTTTTAATGGTAATTGTACGAAACAGGCGATTTTTGCACTTTTCTTGAACAACTTTACGATAAAATGTGAAGGAAGCAATAAAAGTCGTGTCTTCTTCATTTGTTGCACACAAGAGCATGTTCCTCCTCTTAGAATACTTTGTGATGCTGAGGACTTTACAAGACAGACCCCTTAGCAAGGTGTTCCGAACCGGAGGAAAAAAAAACGTTCCCACTTACAACCCTGGAAGCTTGAGACCCAAACTCAACATCAGCCCAACAGGGGTACAGGTAGCTTCCACGATGCTGAAAATCCCGCCCGTGAAAGCCAATGTGAAAGGAACGAAGGAAGGAAGAACCACAACACAAGTGACACCCGGACAATCCACCCCCGGTGGAGGGACGCAGCGAGTGATGGCGAGGGGGTTGGGAAGGAAGTTGTACACGGTGTGGACACGGACGTGGTGCAGAACGGACCAGTGTGTAATGGGAAAACGTGACCAACGAACCGAGCGGCCACACGGAACAGAGAATCCGAACACGCAACACACGACGCAGCCGGGCGCTCGTTGGACAGTGGGCAAACAGTGTGTCTGCGTATGTGGTAGTGGGGTGGAGGAGGAAGAGGGAAACGTGAGTGAATATAGAATGTTGAACCGTGGATGATTTCGCAGAACGGAACGGGCACCACCGCGGCGGTGTATGTGAGTTAAAGTACACCTTTTGCCAGCAGCAACCAACCAACGAACAACAAAAAAGCGGTTGCGTACTATTTGTGAGATTCTTACAACCCCCCGGGAGAGCGTTTGTGTGAGTGTGCGAGAGAGAGAGAGAGAGAGAGAGAGTAAGAACGCACCGCAACCACAACTCGAGGCTCCGGCTGGATGCGCTGACTTCGCATTCTTTCAATCGTTCACTGGAATCCTGCGAGAGCGGCACGCAACCACGGCCCTGCGTTATCTTCCTACAGCGTCACACAGTTGGCGGTGAACGTGCACGCAAAAGGGACGGCAAGCGAGAGGCAACGATTAATCGAAGGAGGTGTACGAGCGAGTGAGAACATTGAATTGAACGTGAAAGGGTTTTTTTGTTGTTGTTGTTGGGTTGTTGCTGTACGCTTGCAGTGGAGTTAACCGGTAGATGGACACTTTTTGTTTAATTTAGTACTGTGTCAAATACGCAACTGCGGAAGTCCAACTGTGTGACACGAGCTTTGTGCTCTGTATGTTTCTGTGTGGGTTGCAGAACGCGTTTCTTACTAGCGGCAGCAAAACGCATGAAACGCACTCGCCCGCCTGCTGCGTGACGCCAGTCTTGCATATCAGGAAACGTCAAACTACGAACAAAAGCAGCAGCAGCAACAACAACAACAACCACCGGCTGGCTGCTGCATTCTATTTCGATTCGTGAAAGGGGGTGCAAACGTGTTTAAAGGGGTGTGTGTGCGTTTCGTGAAAACTGTAAAACAACATTTTCACTGTGTGCGAGTGAGACCAGAATCGGTGGTGTGCTTTTTGTAACGCGCTACACGGTGGCAAAAAGCACGAAATAATGGCGTCATCTCACGCACACACGACACGGCACGGCAGCGCAACCACCAGCGCGTGCTATTGTACGGTGGTGATGTCGTGAGCTGCACGTACGGCATCAAATTCACTGAGGGGTGGTTTTTGTACACAAGAAAACCCTCCAAAGCGTACGTCTGTGCACGTGAGAAGGAACACACTTCGCGTGGAAGATAGTGAAAACAACAAAAAAGGCACACACAAAACAGGCAAATGTCACAGTGAGTGACAGAATTTCACCGTGAAGTACACCAAAAAAGTGAACAAACCACCGTAACTGCAATTAATCTCACACGATGAACGACGCCGTTGTCGGTACGCTTGGTGCCGGCAGCATCCTTACCGGGGACTCGCCGGAAGATTCCCCAATGAGCCCGACGGGCACGGGTGGCAGTGGCAGCGAGAGCAGCAACTCACCGAGCGCACCCTCATCCATTTCTTCCTCCACCAGCGGTTCGTCCGCGTCCACCTGTGAGGCATCGTCACCACCGGCCGTCACCGCACAACCGGCACAAGTGCTCTACATGCCCGTCGGGCTGGCCAACATCAAGGAGGAGCTGCCGGAACCGGAAATACAGGTAAGCCATCACTCGTCGGCGTGATATTCGTGACAGACAAAATGGCGACCGTTTCCAATTTGTGCAGCGAAATACGATTCGATTCGAAGGCATTAAAGGTGGAGGTACATTTGCTCACTTTTAAGGTGGTTTGTTTAGAAATGTCTTTGTAGGTTACATTGGTGCACATCTGACTCGACAGATTTTGTTGTTGCCGTTCGGCACTGTTGGTGCGATTGTGTGTGACTCCTCCATGGGCAACAAAATGGGCAGTTAATGCTATTATTGCGCTGCTTTGTCACAGCGTTTGTCACGTCGTGGGTTTTGTGTTGTTTTTTTTTCTTCTCTTGCTTCTCTACTCACGCGCAATACAGACGCAATATGTCCGGCAAAGTGCGGTTCTGTAGCAGCAGCGCGCTCCAGTGAACGAAGCGGGTGCACATTGGGCCAATGAGTTTGTGCAGAATTGCAAAATACACCGGTAATCGATTTGTTTTAAAAAAATGTTGGCAATAGAATCATATGTTTAATGCGTCAATTTAATACAAACCATTAAATTAAAATACTTAAAAATCATACTCATTTGTTGCTCCATCAGTCGGGAAGTATTTAGACTTAACGAAACTTCTTTGCGCTAGTTTATTGTTGGTTTAATTGCTTAAATTCTTATTATATTGCTTCCAAAATTTGGCTTGGCGATCTAATGAGCTCATTGTGGCTATCAAAACACACAAATGATAGAGAGCGATATCAAACAGAATGCGAGATAAAGCGCTCACGCGATTTTTTGTTGTTGGGCTTCGGAGATAAATGTTGCGTGAAAAAACTCCTTACAGTAGGTAACAATTCGATGGAGAAACAATAACGAATTAGAAACCAACGATGTTTCATGTAATGTTTAAAATATTCAAGTATAAATTACAATTGTGCTGGAAAATTATTCAGTGCTCCGTTATTATTTAATTTCCTTTTCTAAAAGATCTTCAATCACATTAAGAAATATGTTTGTGGAAAATTGTCAAATATTTTGTATTCTTTTGAATATTTTTATTTAAAAATAATTATTGTGAGTTATAAACTTTTGCATGCCACTGTACGAATGTTATGCTCTCTTTCTCTCTCTCTCTCTCAAAACGCTTGCGCTCGCAACATGGTTTCATAGTATGCGCGTTTAACGAAGGGTTGGGAGTAGTGAGAATCAACCCCCAAGCGCAATCCTCACTCCTCCCACCACCCCCACCCAATTAACGCAAAAACGCCGGGTTTGTTGTTGTGCGCGGTTTGTTTTGCTGATTTGCTTACTTTTCCATTGCGTTTCTTCGCGCTCTCTCGTTCGAACGTCTGTTGGCGATATGTTTGTCTTCTCGTTCTATTTCTGCTCAAGTTTACTTGGCTGGGTCACAGAATCGTCTGGCTGTGATGTCGTGAAAGTATGCTACATGTTTCCTTCTCTTCGTTCTTGTATTCTTTCTTCTGGAGAAGCCACCGACTGGCAGGTTCGCAATATCCCGAGCATTGCAGCAAATTACACAACCTACTACGATTCCCGCATTGTTTGGCCGTTTTGTGACTTTTCCAGAGAGTTCCGGTTTTTTTATGTTGTTGCTCGTTTTTCTCATTGTTCTAGCTGCTTTCGGTTTCTTCTTCCACACCCGTATCACGATCTGGCGAGCTGCTGCTACGGATTTTTTCGTTCCGTTCGTGCTAACCGTCGTGTTGTTGACTTCCACAGAATCGTTTTGGAATCTTTATTCCTTGGTTCTCTTTCTGGTTTGACTTTTCGTGTCCCATCCCCCAATCTCCATCCATCGCCGCAGGGACGAACAACGTTCCGATGGCAACTTGGATGCGCACACACACACACGCATGCACACAAAACATGGCAAACATGGCATGCTCTTGATACTCGCAGTTTCACGCTGTTCTGTTTTCCTTTTCATTTGTTCGTGTTTGTTCACCTTTCTGTTTCTTTCTCGCTCTCTGGTTTGTTTTTCATTCGTGCATTTTCTCTTCACTTCAAAATGGCTCCCACTCGGTTAATTTTTTTGTTTTGTAACTGTTCGAGACTAAAAAATATCTCACCAAACCACTTGTTGATTTTTTTCTTCTATATTATTCTGTATTGACAGAAAAATCTTAGGAGAAATCCCCCATTTCTTAAAATTGTTTTTTGAGTTTCTTACAATGTTCCAAGGAAAACGGTTCTAACCATTTTGTTGTGTTACAACAACGCCTGACTAGTGTAAAAGTTACGGAAATATGTAATATTGTTATTAAAAATAAACTCTTTCTTGCAGGCTGATTCAGAATTATCACTGGAGGAAGGTCACGCCTTGGTTCAAGTCCTTGAAGACACACCGAACGATGAGGCACCTCCACCCGAACCGGAGGTGGAAATACGTGCCGGCAAGGCGGACAAATCCTTCCGTAAGCTCACCTCCGATGGCTATTCCGCAAAGTCGGCCGTCGTGCGTCTGCAGATGGGCAAGGTTACCTATCAGCTAACGGACCAGATGCTCAAATCCGGTGCTCTTGCCGCGATGCATAATCCACTCCTCCTGACCAAGGACCAACTCGAACGCATGATTGCCGAGAAAGATCCCGAGCTGGAGTACCGGAAGCACCACAACAACAACAGCACCTGGCAGCGCTATATGCCGATGTACTACAAAGGCATCAAGCAAAACTATGTGCGATGTCTCGAATGTGGCTGGCTGGTACTGCATAAGGCCAGTACCGGTACGGGCAGCTTACTCCGGCACCGCTGCAAAATTAAAGTGGCCGGTGTGGAGGTGAAGCTTGAACCGAAAGTATCCAGTAGTTGGAACACTTCCCAGGGTAAACCGGCACCGATGGCGAAATCGGCGGCTGCCATTGTGGGTAAGGTCCAACCGCCCCCAACACCACCGTCAACGACGTCGGTATCGACTCCACCTCAAATGGTTAAGTACGGTGGTGGCACCACACTGCCACAGAGCGTAAAGGACGAGTTGGTCCGGCAGCAGGCATGCGTACTGTACAAAGACATCGTTAGTGCGGATCTGTTCGATCAGCCAAGCTTCCGGGCGCTCGCACAGATGCTGGTCAACATCGGTGCATTCTACGGCCAGCAGTCGGAAGGATTGCTAGCTTCCCGTGACGCACTGCTCGAAACCGTACTGCCCGCCATGTACCACGAGGCAAAGGGCCAACTCAACAAGGTGCTGTCCGACTGCGATCTCACGTTCAGCTTCAGTCTGTTTCGGCACGAGCACGAACGCCGTAGTTACGTAGCCATCAACGCCTATACGGTCGCGTCCGACTATTACTTCCGACCACTGCACGTGAAGACACTCGATGTGACCGGACAGGAGGTTGCGTATGTTGAACACCTGCAGCGTATTATCGAGGACAGTCTGGCACGGTCCTTCTCCGATCCGATAAAGCTAGTGTACGGTGGTCCGCTGGAAGCGGAAGATTGTACCGAAACGGAGAAACACCTGCGCAATCAGCGCGAACAGTACGAGCTGATACCGTGTGCAGTGACGATGCTTTGGAGCATCATGAAGCGTGTGCTGGAGATGTTCCAGTGCGATAGTGGCCGTTACCTGGAGCGTTTCATGCTAAGCTCAGCGAACGAGGACGAGGATGAGACTGTGCCACCAGAGCTTGCCGTACTTCAGCGCTTTCTCGAGCCATTCCGGGAACCGATCCGAGGTCTCGCCTCTGACACGGGCGTCACCATCAGTGAGGTTGTTCTGTGGCGCAAAAAACTCGAGCTTAGCTTCCGTTCCGAGCCAGAAGATGAGGAGGAGGTCCGTTTACTGAAGGAAACCCTCCTGGGACAACTGCGAACACATTTCCCCCTGCACGACTACCATCGGATAGCGGTATTTCTGGACCCGAAGTTCAAGGGTCTACGCTTTCTGGCCGACGACGAGCGAGACGAAACGTTGGCCAAGGTAAAGCAACACCTGCACGCCGATCTCGAAGGCATTGAGCGGGTCAAGCGGGGCCAGTACGGTTCGCACGGGGTCCGCAAACGGCGCAGTTCACTTCCACCGTCCGAGTTGCGGTTCTACGAGTTTATGGACGCATCGCTGAAGCTCGAATGTGACGATGTGGTGGACGACGAGATACAGCAGTACGTGGACGTGAAGCTGGAAAGTGCGGTCGACATAATGTCGTACTGGCGAAATGAAACGGCGTTCCCGCTGCTGAAGCGCTTGTGCCGGCGTATACTAAACATTCCTGCGGCCTGTGATGAGATGAGGCAGCTGTTCGGTCAGACCGGACAGCGTGACCTGCAGAAGCGGCGGCTTGCGTTAAGCGATCGCGAGCTGGATATGGTGATGTATCTCCATCAGAATGTGAGCAGTCCTTGAGCGGGCACTGCTGTGGTCTGAGATCTTGAGAGTGATCAAGATGAAAGAATAAAGTTTATATTTATTAATTTTTAATCTTGTTCCTCTTGCAATGGAGCGATGCATTCACATCCGAAGTAGTGCATATTTCAGGGTTCTTGAGGTTACTATTGCTACATTCGATTGCATTCCTTCCATCTGTTTTAGATCCCGAGATCGGTTCTTAGAATCAAGTCAGCAGATTGAGGCATTGGTGGAACGATTTGCTCGTGAAACTCCTATCCCGGAAGCACCAATCAATCCGATCGGCAGTGGCAAGATACCTCTAGCCTACGGGAAACCAGGTGAACTGAAAGTATGGGGAATCCTTTATCTGTGAGTAATAGATTTTATCGTGGGAAAACTTTGACTATTGAACACTAATTTACGCTGTTGTTTTAGACGTTTATTGGCGGCAACCTTCTCCTGCGGATATGCTGGTATGAAGGCCCTGTTTCTACGTCTTCTTGCTTTGCCGGCCACGATGGGATTGCTGTGGCTATTCTACGGCCAAACTGGCGATGATGCCCACGGATTCTTTAGCAAGGGAGGTCTAATTATGAGTGTGCTTGCATTGAGCTATGGCGTCGGTATCTGGGCAACTATTGCACTGTGTAAGTGAAAAATTTGTGGGCTTGTTTGAAGGTTCCAATGATATTAAATATTCCACATTTTTGTCTCCTTTAGTTCCCCCATGGAGAAAGCGTTTCTGTCAGGAATATGCGGAAGGACTTTATACGGGTGCAACGATGCTGATCGCTTACAATACCGTGTCGATACCGTTTTCTTTCATCTCATCGGCTGTTGCTGCTTGCGTTCTTTACCCGCTCGTTCTTGATCCGGCCAATCCCGATGGAATGACGTTCACTTATCTGCTGGTGGCTTTATGGACCAGTTTCATGCTTGCAGAGCAGCTATGCGTTATGTTTTTGCTTGTCATGAAGTCACAGCTGAATGCTGCCATTGCTACGTCTTACATACTGATCATCTGCCTGACGCTCGCTAGTGGCACTATCAGGTACCAAGCGGACGCTCCATATCTCCGTCGATTCTTTTGTCATATTTTGTATTCTCCTTCCCTAGATCCACCAAAGGACTACCCACCTGGTTGCAGGATAACGCCAAGGGTGTTCACACAAAGTATGCCAGCTCCCTGCTTCACACCGCCACCTTTTTGGGTCGCAAAATGAACTGTACACCGGCCAACGGGATCGTGTGTCCGCAGCCGGCTGATTTTCTAATGGAACGGCTGGGACGTGCCAATCCGCAGGAAACGACCGATATTGCCGCCAGTATTGCGTTCGCGCTCGGTTTGTGTGCATTTAACATGATCCTGTATTTGCTACCGATGCCTCGGTTCGTGCGACGGAAGTTCCGTGAGTAGGAAGAAGGATGTGTAGCTTTATGTGTAATTTGCGTTTTTAAAGAACATCCCTGAAATGGTATTTTATTTAGCATAAGTTTACCTTTAACAATTTGTATGCCCGTAACATTGGATTTAAAATAAATCAGATTCTTTTATGAAGTAAACGAAATAAATGAATGATCCATTTTTATTAAAGAAGCTGTTAACAATTATTAGCAAAGGAAGATTAATTTAGTAAATCTTTCTATCTTTCTTTGTACAGCACGCAGAATCCATAAACTAGACTATGCTTTAAAAAATTGTACGCAATATTGCGAGGAGCAAATGCCGTTTCTCAGATTGCTTGCTATCTTGTACACAACATAAAATAAAGAAAAATCACAATGGTCGATTCTGCAATTTTTTTTAAAGGGTTTTCCAATGTGTTTGTTCCAGTGACGAAAATACTATTTTTTTGTTCAGTAAATTGATTACACAGGGTTAAAATTAATATTTTTTTGGAAAAACGATTTAACATCAACCATTCAAAAAGCTTCCAAAGAATCGATAAGCTTGAAAGCGTTCTCTCCTTAAAGAAGAAGAATATCTTTGAATCCAACAATTATCGCAACGCGATTAAATATTTTCAATTTAACACTTAATGGGTTACATTGTTACATTTTATGTTGAAAAAGCAATGTAATTTAGAAAAGAATTTGTCCCTATTTTGTTTAGAAATTAGGAGGTCTATGTTTGAAGATAAACGCTATTGAACATTAATAATTGTCGCATAGCGAAGCATTAACTCTTTCGGTTGTAACTTTATTATGTTACTGTGTTTTACTTCGAATATTTTTACATTTACTTTTTCACCAGGTATTCCAGGAACTATAAACTAACGCAATGTTTTTATATTTTTTCCAAGCATTCTGTTAACATATCTCTCTTTAATCTATTTATTCACTACTTAATCCTAATTTTTAATTAATTATCGGGCCGAAGAATCAGTTCGAATCTTCACTCCTAGTTGGCAAACATTAATGTTAAAAAAATTATACAAAAAATAAGCTAACAGTATACAAAAAAAAATTCTATACAAGTAAATATCAATCCTACCGTTAGGATGTTCCCCTTCCTTCTTCCTAATTGTTTTTGTACCAAATTATTCTGCTTCCCTTATTAGCCAATTTCTATGCATATTTGAACGCTTCGTAACGGATCTTTACGTCTGAGCTGACAGTAAATCATTACAGCTTCCTTTACATCCGCTTGGACGCACACAACCTGAGCAGGAGTCAATTAATTATCTAATGTCCCAGTCATTACAGCAGATCGTCAGCTTGTCTGTGGTTGAAATAATAAAAAACTCTCAACAACGTTACACTAGAATGCTAGCTTTTTATTTGCTGTTGTGCGCGAAAGGAGGCCATCTTTGCACACCTCTCGTTGACCCTTTACCTAATGGTGATGGTCTATACGACAGGAAGTCATTTAATTACCATCAACTAACGCCGAAAGGAACAATGAGACGCACAGAAGCTTCTTTTCATTCGTAAATAATAAACCCACCGTGATCGGCACGCCGTGATTTGAATTGGTTTCGATTGTTGGTGTTTCCGCTGCGCCGCTGCAAGGATTGCTGATCTTGATCGCGATTCCAACTGGCACCGCGACCTTGCCAAAGATCAACCCGATGTGCGATATCGCGTGTGGTGGACGCGACTTAACGATCGTTAAGCCATTAACACGGAACGGTCGTGTGACAAGTGCGACCGTTCGAAGATGCGGCACACCGGTCTCGTTTAGATCGCATTCAGATCGGCTCGACCGGATGGCCGCTTCTGCTCTGATGACTTACCAACCGAAGGTAGAGGTCACCCGAAATGCTTTATATGACGTCCGAACGGTGAATGTGGGCATTTGCGAGTTGGCGGTAAAAGTATCGGTGCCGGTGTCGTAAAATTAAGCCAACCTTCCTCTCTCGGTCGGAGATCACCGATGGGAACAATCGGATTTTCGGAGTTTACAAGTATTTCATTAGCACCGCCACGTTGGCCACACTAAAAGAGGTTGTAGTTGCACTAGATCTTGCGTGCCCGCTTGTTCCGAAGGTCCCGGCCGGAGAAGGTTTCCTTCTTCGTGATCGTGAACGTTCTCTTGGTGTTTCTTTTCACAGCCTGTTGGATGATGAGTTTTGATTGGCTTGTTTGGCGCTAGACAGAATAGGATGCGCTGATCGAGATGGTGTCCCGAACATGGGAAACGAGAGGGTTCTTGGTAGGTTTTAGTGTGTGTGTCATCCACAACCGCAACATGATGTTCGCTACGTGAAGGCATTAATCTGTGGTAATTACCATCGGTTAGCGAAGGGCATCACTGAATGATGAATAGAATTATGGTAGTTGTCGTCGGCTGAAAGGCGAAAGGTGATCGGTTGGAAATGTTGTGTGCGCCGAAAGGGATCGCTGGCTATGGAAAGGGCTTTTGGCATTGATTGTGGTTGAAGGAATTGTGGCAGAAGACACATTATAAGCAAATATTATTGTCTGCCAAGGAAAATTGCAACCTATGGAAAATGTTAAGGAGTTTAAATAACGATACTATTAATTTCTCCTTTAACTGAAATAATCATTCACAACAACCAAAATAGACAAACCCTGTAGTTGAAAGACAGACTCTCTTTTTGCAAAAAAGTACATATTATGTTCAATCTAATACCTTAGATGTATTGAAAAACAAAAGAAAAACAACATACATTAATGAATAAATAGTTTACATTATATAACTGACAATAATGGAAAAAAATAAATAAATTAAAAACACGTAAATGAAATAAAATAAATCATTTATCAAAAACATCATTCAATAAAATAAGTTAGAATAGAAAATAAGCAATAAGCATAGTGAATAAAATGCTACACAATTCAGGAAATCCAAAATAACTCAAAATACATTAAAATTGGAAGTATTATAAACAGGAATGAACAATGAATAACAGTGAAATAATAAAATACAAAAAAAATAATGAGCAAACCCAACAACAAATTAACAAATGTATGGCCGAAAAACGGAACATCAAATTCAATGTTCATGACCGTTAAAGTTACAAATTTGTTTCAATACAGCGATGCAAAACAATAACCATTTGACTCATTTTCTTACTTCAACGCACAAACAGTTGCTTATCTTGCGGAACTAGCACCGATCGCTTTTGACACGTTTCACACAAGATCTGATTATTTGACAATGCAAACAAATACTTTGCTGGAGATTTACAAGAAAAAACAAAAAAAAATATATACACAATACAGCACCGTAATGCGCACACCGGTGCCTATCAAAGCAAGAAGCTGACGAACTGCACAAAACCATCCAACCCAATTAAGATCTTCTCGATTTCGAACGCTGTCCAAAGGTGGGATTTTTTTTCTTACCCCGTTTTTGGGGGGTGGGGTGCGCATTTTTTGCGCTTCATTTAGCATGTCAGCCGATCAACCGATCCGCGGATTCAACCAATTTCTTCATGCGGCCATTGTTCCCGTGGTACGGGAGGAGGAGGTCGCATGACGTGATTAGCACCCGGTTAGGTGAATTATGCGCTTGAGAAATTGGTAACGCGGGGCAGGCAAAATTCGATGGTGCATTCTTTTCCTTCATCGAGTGGGTTTTTTTTTCTTACTTGTCGCCGTGCATTTAACCACACGGTTTCAACACGCAAATAGTATGAAATGGTACGAAAAAAAAAAACGCTGCTGACCACGGCAAATAAACAGGCCTAATCATCGGTGTGGTAGTAGGCCACGATTGCTGCGAAGGTTCAGAACTTCAATATCTGCGACCGCCGTGTAATCATCGTGCAGAAGAGGCCACGGTGTAATAAAGCGTTAACCTACGAAAGGGTTTTTTTGTTGTTGTTGAGTTAAGTGCCGACGCCGGTACCGGAGCTACGTGAGCTTAGTTAAAGGTGTGCACAGAATGTGGGTGGAATCTGCATTGTTAATTCAAAATTACCACCCACCCAGTTTTCAGAAGCAAGCTCTGGCACACCACAAACGCATCAATCGTCTCTCTTTTGGGGTCAGCTAAGAGGAAGAATCGTGCGCGTTTACAAAAGCACAGCGAAACGCAGAGCGAAGGATGGATTGTTGTTCCGGCAGCCAATTGCCGCCGTAGATCATATCAATCTTCACTTGTGCTGAGCGGTGCGTCTTCATCGACTAAACCACACCACGGAAGCCGTATCTAATTGTCATCTACGGCAAGAACGCATCTGACAGCGCGATCGCCATCACCAAACCACTCGCCGTCGACGAGATGCTACCGGTGGAAGAGTAGGCAATTAAAAGTCATCACCATCGATGCGGTTGTTTACCGCCAAGGTCGCGAAAGAATGTAGGTCTCAGTTCGATGGAACAGTGGTTTCTTTGATGCGTGAGATCGGCGTTACGATTCCGACCTGCCGAAACCGAAACCGTTTGGGGTAAGGTCGAATTGGTTACCCATTTAATTGGCGGTGGGAGGGCAGAGCCCTGAGAACTATCCTTCTATTTGTTTGGGGTGGTATTAAATAAAAGAAAGAAGCTTTAAAGGCTTAAAGGTTTTGAAGATGATAGGCGGTACATAATTGTAAAGCAGATCCTTCAGCGCTGCGTTGGATGTTCCTTTTTTCTCTCTGTTCTAACCGAGTCGAGATCAAGGTTGCCACCGTCCGATTAGGGTTTGTTGATCTCGCTCAACGCTCTGCTGGCCGTATGTCAGAATGATCGTAAATCGTAGCAAAGCGCAGACTTAAACCAAACCAACCTCTACCAACAACTGTTTACCGAACTACCTTTTCCCGTCCAGTTTGTTCGCTGCTATTTTGCAACCATTGCGCAACGTGTGCGCAAATACGATCACGCTAGTAATTTGCGAATAGTTTCGTGTTATGGGTTAGCATATATATTTTTTTCGGGGGCCACCATTTGTGAACTGGCGAGGCGTTACTTTAGATCCCACGGGCTAATTTTCTGCACGAGGGTGGTTTCGTATAAAACGCCCCACACCGTACATGCAAATAGTACAATCGAGGGTGAAAGATAGAGGGAGATGGAATGTGATGGAAAATACAAATCGATGGGAGGGTATGCACATGTTTGCGGGCGTTTCATTACACGTACTTGGTTATGTTTGGCATTTAATGGAACAAACTCGAGATTTTTTTTTTATTTTATTTTGATGGAATCGATACAACTGTCTATTTGTAAATGTTTTTATTTTGAATATACAAATGATATATTTATAGATATTTGTAATAAAAAAAACATATAATTAGAGTAACACAAAGACGAAGTAAAACAAAATTAAATGAAAATAATATATTATTGGAACAGAAAACTGCCATGAAAAATCAAGGAACATATGAAGGGCAAGGACAATCAAGTATGTTATTTCTGTTTCATGTTTTATTTTCTAATAATATATTTCGGTTTATTGTAAAAAGCTAAAAAATATATTTTAAAATTGCTGGAGGGAGAACTGTTCCTCAAAGACAACACCAGAACAACTCCGCTATCATCTAAAAGAAGCTGTTGAAGTCTCTTAAATAATGGTTCATTCGAAATAAATAATACAACTCGCATTAAATGTCTAGAACAAAATCGTTTTTGAACGCTAAACTACAACTCGAAATGAAGCGACGAACCCTTAGGTGCAATAAATATTACAAATTTTATATTATGTTCTATATTAATCTATAATTTGGTACACCTTATTTTAAAATTTAGATAACTGTTTTTAATGCGGAAATTATTTCTCTGAACACAATACTTAAGAATAATTTTACTTTCACTTAAATTGTTGAATCTTACATTTTTGCATTGTACATTTACTATTCATGACTACTGGTCCCTTCACCAATGTATGTAAATAAAATGCCATTGAAAAAAAAACGCTAAAGACAAGTAGCTCCAAACCCAAAACACCTCATCAACGGAGTGAGAGATAGTGCGGCTGCGATAACACATACTGCCGAATAAATTTGGCCATCTTGATAAGGAACCATTTGACCAGGGGATGCAGGGAGCAAAACTTTAATTTTGGGAAATTTGTAAACTTTTATTCAACCTCCAGCCATTGGAAGTTGCTCTAATGTTGTTGTTGTCTGTTTCGCATGCCTTCTTCTAAACACCGCGGTGAAGAAGATGAATTAAATTGTATGGAAAAAGATTTGTAGGTGAAGAGTTGAACCTAACAAAAAAGTAAAAGGGACTGACCGTATCCCATCCTGATTCAAGTGGAAGGTGAGCTGTTTTTTTTTCTTTGTTAAGTTGAATAACAACGATGTGATAATTATAGGACCGTGTGTACCGAGTGTCCACGTAATTTGGCCTTTCTGGGTTCGGGGTTTTTTTTTCCACCAAAAAAACAAACTACCCCATAAAATGGCAGTAGAGATCGTATCCTCCTCCTCATGGACGTACGAAACGATGCTGCTGGCGTTGTGAAACGGGAAGACGAACGACTTTGTTTCCCCATCGGGGTTTGTCCTCTACTCGAACCGATTTCGTAGGCGGAACGAAAAATAGTTTTGATTGTAAATTTTCATTAGAAATGGAAATGACACTGATTTGTAGTGTTTATGCGACCGCATCCGTTGTCACGGGTGGTTCGGGTGGCCGACGACAGTGGTCCTAATTGTGGTGCGTAAAATTTGGCTACAAACGCTTCCCATTTTACATCGCCCGACAACAATGTCGGGAATTTGTAATTATACCACAAAGCATGCATTCGCGTTTCTTTTTACATCGTTTAAAGCACTAGAAGCAAAGCGTTGGAAGTAACATAAATTATTTGCATCCACTCCTCTGCTTGGAATAACTGGTAAATGGAATAATTAAATAAAAAAAAAAACAACGTACTGTATTATAATATTGTGTGTCAAGACGAAGATTTTATACCTCTAAAGTGAGTGTCATAGTCATACCATACTTTATCCGACTTTAGTGTAGACCACCTCATACTTTATCTTTCCCAAACATGTAATTTACAAAAGAAGCCTCAATTTCCATCCAAGGTAATCGTTGTCTATTTCCTGCTGTGATGAAATGAACATTAAACAAAAACTATCAAACAAAACTCAATACGCACAATCAACAAAATGCAACGCAAGATCAAGCGACGAACCGGCGAACGAATGAAATCGAAAAATAATGGAATAGGTTAGAGATGTCGTATGTCTTGCCACCATGTGTCATCTAATGGAGGGCCTTCAGCTATGCTCTTCTGCCCGAAAAATTCAGCATCTTCTCCCACACCATCCTCCCTCTAGGTTGCAATCCACCCCGACAAAGGTTGAGTAATCGCGCATACCGTACCTACACGGGTCGGTCAAGATCGATCACGCGATAGTGGCAAAATTTTTTGACAGCATATCTACTAGGAAGAAAGGTTCAACATGATTACGGGTACGGTCAGGAATCGCTTGGGTACGTGGATCATTTCGGTCGGTATCCAAACTGTGACCTGAAAGGGTACAGAAGGGTATTTTTTTCTTCTTTTGGTATGAGAGGCATATCAATTTTCCCACAGATCTCCCACCTTTTGAAGCTCCGCAATGGTTACACAACGTCTGTCGCTTTGGAAGATGCTTTTCCGACGTTCACCGTGAGTAAGTCTTCTTTCTTTATTATGTGCTTTGGATCGAGATAAACGGTTGACTGAGCGCATCGATATGATAGCGATGATCGATTATGAGCGCGGCACGATACGCTTACCGCTAGATTGATGTTCCTTGGTAGTATATTGTGCTTGGTGACTGAATTCTAACTGTTGTACATTTGTATTTACTTCATGTTGCTCCAATTTTAAATGTATTGTTTATAAGTTTCGACTTTTCTATTCAATAATAAGTACTAAATGTACTATTAATAGTATTCAGTAATTGACATGTTGAGGGTTTGCAACTAATTTATCCTAAACAGACATCAAAATCTGTTTCCAACATGTTTTTCAAACGTCAAAATCCAACCCCAATCCCAACTCCAACTTCAATCCGCTCCGTCTGTCGCCCGCGCATAAAACAAATTAATTCCGATACACTCCAATGCACATCCCCCTTTTGCAAGTAGATCCGAATCTGTAAACTATGATGCAGCTTACTTTTCACCTCATTAGCGATTCCGTCTGCCAACGAGGAAACAAAAAATCGTCAACCAACATTATCTAACATGATTAATCGACCGTTTGCTGCCCCCACAGGTACATGGAGACAAAACGTTCAATCGGTGGATGCCCTCCATGGATGCAGTGTGACAGTGAGAAGAAGCCATCGGCAGGCACCTGTGAGAAAGTAAAAGTTCAACTCGTGTAAGTACTGTTCCGATGTGCCGCTCGATGCCTAATGAGTTCGTTTTGCAGTTGGATGACGCCCGGTGTGCGTAGCTCAGCTTTTGAACCAACATTTGGACAGCCAAAATTAAGCGCACGGTTCCCACGGTGCCCGAGCTTAATCTCTGGCTATGATCGATCTTTTTGACCATTTATTCATTTTACCAGCTGCAAAATGCATGATTCACAAAACAAGAAACAGCTTAACCTTTTTATCGCTTCCAGCATGACATCCTTGTCATTGCACTTCCTAACCATCTCCAAAACTGCCCGACATGCTCATCAACTCGCGCCGGTTTGCCATTACGGAACAAACCGCTAAACATGTTGTCTATCATTTAACTGTCACCACAGATCGCACCGCACTACCGTTCACCGCTGTGGACGAAAAATTGACAAGCAATTTGTTGTGGACGACTGGCTGCCTACTACGCGACGCCACGTCGACTGTAGTGGGTCAAACAGCCCACCGGCACACGATCGATTTGCGTCGCCTGGGCGTTAAATTGATACCTTCCGGTTAATGACGGTGGCAGCTGGTGGTGAGTGCTGGCCGGAAAGGAAATCCCCAGGAGCGTTGAGGTTTAATTTTCGGACAGTCCGAAAAAATAGAGGGCAAAAAAAACAGTCGTCACGGATGGGATGACCGGCGTTGGGCATTAATAATCGCCCGAAGGGAGTTTCTGTTTTTTGGGGTTAAATTATGGTTATTGCGACCGCGCGGAGTGGTGTGTTTTGTCAGTGCGAAGAAAGCCGCTGCAGCGTAAAAACGTAATATAGCGTTGAAATTGATTAATTCGTAAAGCGACGGCAAAACCGTGGGATGTGATTTTATGGGTGGAAATTATGCTAATTTTACTGTTTCAAGTATCGTTTTACACGCATGACGAGTATGATGCATTGGTAAATGGTACTGGAACTGTTATTTTATTGTTGATAGTAGTGGTAATAGTGAATACTGATCGACAACATGGGTAATTTTCTTGTTAGAGCAATTACATGTGATTAAAGTAATAGCGCCAAAATGTATGCAATCCGGATTAAAAACTGTTCTTTTAATTTTACTGACGGGGTGAAAGTATATTGCTAATTTATTGAAATTATTCTTATAAACTACAGTTTTACCGTGAAAAGAGTTAAATAATGCAATGCTCAACTATAGCTACACATACACATAATGGGCTTTACACAATAAATTGCTGTAAAAAAAGCTAACTAATAAACAAAAATATATTTTATTTTGATTGTTTGAAATTAAGGAAGGAATAAAACTCTCATCCCCGACAACGATCTATTGCTTCTCAGTGTGCAAATAATCAAACTAAAAACACTATAACGAATAAGAACCAGTGATATTTTAAGCTCTTCATTGCCGAAACCCCGTAACGCAAATCGTATAAAATAACCACCGTTTGTAATGTTTTTCTCTTTAAATTCCCGAACACCCCGCCATATTTCACACACATTAGCCCTTTTCCGTACACACCTGTCACGCTTTTTCCCCCCCAACGGAGACACGATCGTACGCCCCCGCATAGCGTGCGATGGCGCGGCACTGCCATATCATTTCCATTATTTAACCTTTCCCAGTACCGAACCGATCCTTCACAACATGCCGTTTCGAAAAATGTGACTCCGATATGTTTTGTATCGGTATAATGGCCGTAACAATTCCTTCCTGTGGAGCCAAAACAGCTTTGCCGTCGCTGAAACCATAAAGTTTATTGATGCATTCGGATGGGAGGTTTCCCGTTTGCATTCATGCTGTTCACA
This sequence comes from Anopheles moucheti, assembly GCF_943734755.1. NCBI lineage: Eukaryota > Metazoa > Arthropoda > Insecta > Diptera > Culicidae > Anopheles > Anopheles moucheti. The sequence continues at coordinate 46,426,532 of NC_069140.1, forward strand.
CCTAGTTCACCGTTTTTTTTTTTGGGGGGTTTATGTTGCGTTCAAATTATTCCATAACTGGGTCTTCGTTTCCGTTGACTTGAGTGGCAAGAAGAGGCTTTCCTTTTTGCGTCTTTTTTTGTAAAGTGCCAACCGAAAAGACGACAACGACAAAAAACAGAAGCCCTAACATGTCAGGGTCGTGCATAATATATGCGCATCCACTGTCCCACAATTATCGATCGGTGTGGTGTAGTTGAACAAATTTTTGGCTCATCCTCAGCACGGACGGTCATCGATGATGCAATCGATGATGCGTACCATCGTTAACCTCTTCCTTCTGATTTTACGAGCAAAATCAGCAACAACAGCAGCAGCAGCAGCAAAAAAAACGACATACCCTCCGATCATCGAAACGATCAATTTGCCTCCGGGCGGATCGAGTTACTTGCTCAACGAGTATCCTAACCCGAACGAGCAAGACGCCCCGACAATTACTTACTGAGAAAAATGAATCCTCCACAGAAACAACCGCCAACCGCTCGGCAACCGCCTCTTTGCCGTGCCTTCCCCGGGATGGAATCTTTCCCGCGGAACGGAAGAATAATCGAAAGACTTTGACAGGCGTAAGTGACGAACCTCGGCACTCGGCAAATCACATTTCACGCCCATCGTGTACCGCGCGTTGCATAAAATATGCCACAACTGAACCGGCATGGAGGACGTCCTCCAGTCTAACCTTTCGCTAACGATGTACCTCCGTAACGCGTACGGTACGCGGGGAGTTTGCAACAAACTCGTCACAAACCAAACCAAGGAACAGAAGGCTAAACCTGGCAACAATAACAAAAACAGTAAGCTATCATTGCGGATCGCGTGGAATGGTTTTACTTCCTTTGCCACACCATTCACTTTGTAATGCTTTCTATCGGGTACTGTTTCTTGGTGGCATCTATTACTCGATCGCGTTCTTCACCGCCCCAGTGACAACGGCGTCTAGTTGATTTCGATCCTCGTCGCTATTATGGTTCGTACCGTGACGAAAACAATTTTTTATCGCTGTTCGACTTCGAACGTTCACCCAATGTAACAAGAACTGGGTAAAACATAATCTTGTGCGAGTAGACACGCGAGTGCGAGTACCACCGTACTTGGGTTTTTGGGGTTGGGACCGGTTTGGGATCGAGTGATAAATCGTGATCTTTTAAGAAACGTCACCGACCAAACGGTTCACCACTCCCGTCCCGGTTTTTTTTTTTGCGAAAGCAACACTCCACGATATGATGAGCACATGTCGTTATCTTGTTCCTCAAATTCTCCGAAGGGAGGACGAAGGAAAAAAAAAACACCTCCCCGAGAGGGGAGTAGCAGTATGGGCAATAAAAGTAAAGGACCACCACCTTCGCTTCGAAGGTGTGAGACACGGATTTGATGGGGTCGTTAAGCTGCCCGCAGCTAATTAAATTGACCATCGGTGCGTGCGTGTCGAGCGGTGGACATACGCAGATTCGAGCGCAGATAGTGTCTTGGCTAGGTGTCAAAGTTCAGTGGATAGCTTGGCTGTTTGCGTCGCTTGTGTTGGCCATTGCGAATGGATGATGTACTGTTCCAGGCTGCTTGAAGCTGTTGCGCAATCGTCACGTATGATGGTACGAACGCCCTATTCCCGTGAGCGAATCGGCCTGTACTGGTACGTTTATTGAAGTGTATGTTGCTTACGACCATTATACCTACTTTCAAGATAAAAGATACATAGGTTAGGAATTAAGGTAAGATAAAACTGTCACTAAAGTAGATTAGATTGAGAAGAACTAAGCTATTTCCTACTTACAAGTATATTGTTTATTAGTAAACATTGAAATGTCATTTAGTATGCAGGTCTGTACACTAGAGTTGGGAGCAAACCTCTACAGTTCGATCAGTTATTTTAGGTGAACGATCGAACTGCGTTCGTCAAATTATTTCACTGCAGTTTTTGAATAGTTCCCATTTTGGACAGGTCTGGTGAATAATGCATTAAATGTAAACGTAATTAAGCGAGTTTGAATGGCCGGTATGCAGGTTGAACTGCCCGCAACGCAGATTGAACGGAATGTAAAGTAAGTGAAGCGACCTGGAACGGCAGGTTGAGTGAACTACCCGTCGAATGTACGGAACGGCAGGTGAGCGAACTATATGGACGAAATAAACTGTGTGACACTCATTTTTATGAGAGACATAAGAACGAAAGATCTGTTCCGTTCGTTCTGTTCTTCCCAAAAAAAAAACGAATCGGTTCGCTTAAGTTACCCCAACTTTAATGATTAATGATTCAATGATACTTTGATGAACCAAACGAACTGTGGTGAAACATTCTAATTCAATTCCACTTACTTCAATAAAGTCCGTCTCGTATGATACTTTCACTGAACAGGATACAATTTATTCGATTTTATCCCCTTTAAACACTTTACTAAACATCAAGTGAAAGGTCTCAATAGCTGAAATACAATTTGTCTACTCATAAAGTACCGCGTGTGTGAGCTAATAAAATCCAAAGCCACCAAGGTGCATTTTACCACCGACATTAAGTGGAATCTAATTAACGACCAAAAGATTATACCATCAGTGAGCGAATTATGTGTCACGTGGTGCAGCACCGCTATGACCGAACGACATTCTACATCGCACATAACTCACAACGTACTCATTACACTTTGTGCATCTTCACGGCAAGTGACGAATTGGTAGAGCGGCAACCATCGGGTACTACGCGGTTAATCGAAACCGCTTCAGCTTTTTTTTTTCGTTTGCTCAAACACAAGCGCCTACCGTCTGTCGCCGGCAGACAACGGGGTTAAGCGTAACATATCAATCGCACGTGGCACCTCACTGTCCAGGGTAAAGAACGCGCGTTCCCGCGCGGTTGCGCATCAAACAAGTTTCCGCGCACTGCGCGCGGGCCAGCATAAATTGTGGCCCCCGATCTGTCTGTGGTCCGTTCTTGTGCGCTGGCCGGCTGCTTTGGCAATACCGTCCGACCGTCCCGTTGCATCGCACGCGGCCAGCATGTACATTGACGTTCATCTTCATCCAGCGTGTGTACCTTTCACTTGCGGATCTCGCATGCAATGTGCGATCTTACGCTCTGGCGGTATGCCTCGGGCCGTTCGCGTATTTTGATTATCGAATGTATCGCAAAATCGTGCCGACCAACCTCACCATGCAATCTCGTTTGGATTGGCGGGAATCTTCTTCAGTACATTTCAACTTGACGTGAGGGCTATGTAATCGAAACTTGGGGCTTAGATGCATATTAAAGTTGCGTTATAAAAGAAGCTGCTTCATAGTTATGTTTTGTATGGAACTTGCCCAACCAGGGCGACCTAAAGGCCATTTTGATGTAAATAAATATGCCATACTGACAGTTTCTTAAAATGTCCATCATGCTTAAGAATGCCAATTAGGAGAAGTAATTAATTCAATTATTTTTTGATCGGTGAGTTCTCAAAAAGCCGGGATTTGAACACGCCATTTGGTCGATTGCAATACGATGTACCCGGTGGTCTAATTAGCACAAAGTAATGAGAGAGGACTACTCTAGAACAGGCTCTCAAACAACATTCGAACTATCAGTAAGAGGAATTTCATATTGTTTTAGAGTTAGAAAAAGTTAATATAAACCTAAGTTATATTAAGACCCACCACTTCTTTCATCATCACCGGTAAAAGATCCAGATAATCTGTCTACTTTCATGTTGCGTTTCGGCTTAGTTGAAAGCTCAAATCCTAATTGTGTGTAATCCATTTAGAAATGGTACATCCATTTCCATCTCTTTCGTAACGTAAACCTAAAGGAAAACATCTGCCCGATCTGAATCAAATGCCAACCCATCGATGATGTGCGTCGATCGAGTGAAAGATTGTGGCGAATTGTTTTCTGCTCGCTTCACCAGCTACAACGAAACACATCTGATACGGCACGTGACACACCGCAAATGGTCCGCACATTCGACGATTGACCGATTCCGGACGCACGGTCTACATTGGTAATCCTTTCACTTGATCGCATTCCGGAGCTCGGAACGATTCAGATGCGTATTGGAATCACACTAATTAGCCCCGTGATGCTGCTCGCGAGTGGCAGCAAACCAATGGCCCACAGTGATTAGATCTCCCACGGAACCTCGACGCAAAAGATCCTTGACATTTGAGCCGTGCAGTGCTCCGCGGTTCGTTTCATTGTCCGATGCGCAACGGGTAGGAATTATACTACATGCCTATAGATGTATAAATAACATATGATGAAAGCAAAGCAAGATCACCGCATCGGGTCTCGTAAGACGATCGTGTTGGTTCATTTTAGAGTTGTTTACGTTTGCATGCGAAGATCCGGTTGCTAGTAACCGCGATGCGATCATTCAGGTCGCTTGCCGAGGAAGAATAGCAGGATGGTAATAAAAAGAAACGTTTATAAGGAAACGAACCTCACAGTTTGGGACTATTTTTGGATCATGTTAATCTTAAAACTCTATATTTTATTGGTGTGTCTCTTCACACGACAGAACCGGTCTAAAATCCCATCCGGACTAATCCTTCGTACAAAGGGTTAATAAAGCCAAAGAAAGCCAGAAATGGCAGGTATAGAACTATAGGCAATCCTTAATATACGCGGTTCCTCTTATACGCGGATTCGGAGATACGCGGTTTTTGTAAATTTGACAGCTGAGCTAGTTTATAGCTAGTTTTATATGCTAGTTCTAGCTAGTTTAGCTAGAAAATATCTTTTTTGTCACATAAATCATTTGTTTTTAACTTATTTTAATGTAATCTTTCTAAAAATCACCTGATTCGCTGCCTTCATTAAATGCAGAGAAGGAAGTCGACTCTGTGACTTTGAGGTATAAACGAAATTACAACAGGATTCGACTTACGCGGAAATTCGAGTTACACGGAATTTTCCGGGTTATAGCGGTCCGCTATAGTAGCATTTCTTGGGGACTGCCTGTATTGAGGTTGCTGTGTAGATGAAGAAGAATCTGAAAAACAATTTGAAGGCAACAGTAGTCATTCTGTTGACTTAAAAATCCGCTATACAAATCCGGTACATTCACATAACTCCAGCGAGGGCGTGACTCGCTTCTTAAGTAATGAGGAAATGTTCTACTTTCCGTTTCAGCGTTCAACTCAAAACATGCTACCAACATGATCGCATAAGTATGTGTGTGCGTGTGTGTGTGTGTATATATTCTCCTTACCCACAGCCCTACTGACCGACCTGGACTCACCAGCTACACGCCCCAGCTCGCCGGGTGAAATAATTAAAAGAATCGCCGGAAATTGCACCACACGCGATCACTCGCAGGGCGGCCGGAATGGCGGTAAAAGTCGATCGTCAGCCCACGAAGATTGCACTTTTCCGACACCGAGCGCAGGTATTCAAATAGGGAGCAACCGGTCAGTGGCATTTTGGCCCCAGCGCCACCGGTGTACCATAATTATTTACGCCAGGGCGCTCCAACTTCGGCTGTGCAATAGCGTCTGTGGTGGCATCTTCTGTGCCGTATTATGAAATTGGGCTGCCGTTAGTAGTCGTTTTTGGAAATTGATACCTTTTACTAGCTATTGGGGGGGAAAACGCGTACTAGCAAAAGGAGTGCCTTCGGAGTGATGAGCGAAAGATGGGCCCGTAGTGTCATGCGGTTTTGAATGAGATTTTGTAACAGAATTTTGTTCGTTTTGAGCGTTCGTTTCTCACTAGAAGTGAGTCTAGTGAGAACGAAGCATTGGAAAAAAAAACATTTGCCATGGGTTTCACGTAGTACTCCATCACGAAACATTGCTTTCATTCAAATCTAGCTTTGCGTTCGTTCAAACTCGCTGAGCACAAACATGCAGAACTTCGCACCATTTAAAGGGTCGAGTGAATCACGTCTCTAGAACCTTCAGCTGTCTTTCACTTGCGTTCCCCTTTCGCACTGATGGGTCATCTTCCCCCACTCGCACACTGAAGATAGAAATAATGACCGAAGCAAAAGCGAACCGAACAATTCTACGTACCCTTTGCGTTCCCTTCAAGCATCCAGCAAGGAGGCCCTCCATAATTGAATGCTTGCCCCGTGGTCGGTTCTTGCACGGCCGGGGACGAGTCGAAAGGGAAAGGACTTTGCTGTGTGGTTGAATCTAACGCGTGGATACTGAAGCGGACGGTGTGCGGAATATGCGCGAAACGCTCAAACACTAAACAATCGCCGGACGATGTGGTACAGGTTGGCATCGGTTCGAAGGCACGATTCACTGACAAAACGAACCGGTGCAGGATTGTCATCGGGGGTGCCAAGAAGCAAACATCCAGAGACAGGTGCGCAGGGTAAAGAAGTTGTTGGCGAGCGTACATCGTCAACCAGCGCACGACACGTGACCGGCGCAAGGTAAACCGCTTTTGCGCCTGTGGCCCACTGGTTCGCACGATGGAAAATCGGTCACTTTCGGTCAGGCAAAGGAATACCGTCCTACGTCCTTCCCCGGTACCCGGATACGGTGCGATTCACCCGGCGGGGGAGAACTCGGATGAAGCGGATTTCGTTTGTTACAGGTTCTCACATAGGGTTAGTGCTGCCAGTCGGTGCGGTGGCTTCAAGGTTGCATCAACGGTACCGTATGCGCGCGTAACCGATGCGAAAAAGGAACATGATCGCGATGTTTGCTGGTTTGACGATACACAAAACCGGATCTTGTAGACACGGACTGTATGGAACAGGATTTCAACAGTGTTGTTTGAGTGATTTGGCTAATTTTGCTTGTATTATTTTGATGGGTTTGATATTTTGAGCGCATTTTCGTTTGAATGTGATTTTGGCAAAATTACTTGTATAACATTAACCCAGAAAATATTCATCTTGAAGAAACGATTTAAACTTCATCGTAGATAGTACCGTATTTTAGCGTGTATAACGACCCCCTAGATGAATTATTCAAGATTTTTGGAAAAAAAATAATTTATTTCTTTTTTTAAAACAATTGGAACAATTTAATTATTAAATTTAATTTAGGACATGACAGTTCATACTACTCTTTCATTTCGTCCTCACTGGTGTTTTCAAACACATTTTCATTGTCATCATCCCCGTCATCATTATCTTTATAAATTGCATAATCCTCAGTCCCATCAAGATTGTTACTGATTTGGCATTTTTGAAAGGATTTGACGACAATCGCTTCGCTGACTCCATGCAATAATCAGGAGAGCGCTCAGATCTCCCATTGTCATATCGCTGGAATGGTGGGTTTTTCTTATTCTTCCTGAAGGAGTCAGATTCGAATCAGCCCCTGTTATGCACTTACTCCATTCTTCTCTTATCATACCCTTAAACGGTTGTGGTTGAAGTTGACTGGTTAGACCTCCAGGAATGACTTCCAGAAACGTTTTGTTTTGAGGAACAATTTGTTTAACTTCTGCTGGTAGATGACCTTTAAATGCATTCAGTACTAGCATTGCTGATTTTTCATTAGAGCTCCAGGTGTCTAGTTCCAAACATTATTAAACCACAGATTCATCCTTGTTTATCCATCCATCCTTATATTTCAACAAAACGACCTTTAATCCATAAAGCTTGAACACGAAAAGTTACTACCCTTGTATAACGACCCCCTTAATTGAACTTTGGTCATTTTTGACCTAAAAGGGGGTCGTTATACACGCTAAAATACGGTACTTCCTTGTGTATTACGAGGCTTTATTGCATTAGTAGCGGAGCGACATTTGTAAGGTTCCAAAACTCAGCTCTTTCGTTTTCTCTAACTGTTTATAAGAAAAATTTAACTATTCAAGTAAAAGTGACGATAAAATCTTCATTATAGATAGTAATTCATATCATATCTTGAAGCTTTATTGCGTTTGTACACAATTCTAGTGAAGCGACATTTGTAATGTTTCAAAGCTCTTCTCTATTTTCTAGAAAAATATTATACTATTTCATTATTGTTCAATGTATTCTTTCACAGATGCATCTTTGAACTCTTTATTGTGTAATGTAAAATACGCTCACGAATCTGAATTTGCATAATAGCATATGGTCATTTAATTCATCGATCACCTTATGGTCGATACCTAGTACACATCCAGTCTTCTGTCCCGTACAAAACATCACATCGTTCCTTTGGATGACAACACACTTAATTACACCCATCGCACAGGACTCGTCCCATAATGAACGCTTTCATCCGATCAGACATGGTGTTAATAACTCATTCTTTTGATAAATGAACTGCCCCAACACCGCCGCATCATATTTATTCAGCTCGATACAACACGTTCAAGCGAATATCATACTCTCTGCTGGTGGGCTACAGGAATGGAAATCTTCCTCTGCCTCCCCTAACTGTTCCCCTTTTCCACAGGCAAAGGTCCAAGTGACGATGGGTTGAAAAATTGCTTAACCCACCGCACCACACGCGACCCACGTGAAAATGTCAAAACATCCCTCACACTTCCCGTTGGTTTGCCTTCTGGCGCCACTTGGCACGATGATCCCAGCGTTGCCTTTATTTGCTCAAACAACACACACATTGTAATATTCAATATTCCCACGTCCCGTGCAGGGACAACCGCTCATTTAAAAACAAAACTGGAAGGGTGAAAATGGCCAATCGCCACCAAAGAAAGACCCTCACTATTAATCAACCTGCTTCGGTGCGGTGATGGACGGTTCGATTGGCAATGGGCAGTATCGGGGACAAAACTTTATCCCTTCGGGTTCGTCGCTTTGCAGCATCGTCAACGTCACCGCGAGCTTCCTGAGAGTGATGCAAGCAGGACTTGTGACCCAGTAGCATACTGCCATTGTTGGACGAGCAAATCAAGCTATGGGGCCGTTTCTGATCAACACATCAAGAGGAAAAGTTGTTGTCATGCTGTGCTGTCATGCACTAAGAGCGCATCATTAGTCTCTTTGTTGTACGTTGATGATATTTTCTTAGATGATATGCTATTATTGTTGTTTATTTAGAATGTTTTGTGAATGTAGCTATTTGTTTCTGTTATTTTAGTTTTATGGGCACAAATTAATCATTTTCAAATCTTTCGAATTGGATTCCAATGTTTTTTTTTTATTTTATTATTTCAGTTTTCTATCAACTTTATCTGTTCATTAATGGAGTTTGTCTCACTATACCTAGTTTTGTTTCTTTTATGTATTTAATTTGTAATTTCTCGTTATTTTTTAGATTTTTACGCATGATATTTTCATTTTTTTTTACTAACGTAAATATTTTACCGAACTAACGGTATTTCACTAAATAAAATTTACTTTCCCTTTTTTCTGATCATATTTCACACGAAGAATGATCATATTTAATAGTAAACATAAATACTGTTTACAGCTATGAATAGTTAATGAAAATTAAAAATTAATATAATGCAAATGAGCTTCATCCCTTTATCGTCTTCTTTGGCTGCAAAATGCATTTCATACAGCTACCCATGTTGCCAGGTGCCGGGAATGAAATCATGCATCCGTTACCTCCGTCCATAACTGCACAACTTGCACATTCCCTTTCGTGTACACGAGGTGCCCCGTTTTGGGAACCATTTTGTCGTACAGCCCTCTATGTAGTTCGTCTTTATCCGCGTCCAAACCCCCCCCCCCCCACCACCCCCCACCCCCACCCCTGGAGTTCGATGATGCAAGCGATCTTCTTCATTCCGATGTAATCGATCGTCCGGATGGTTGTGCAAATGGAGGCATTTCCCTCCAGGCGCTTATTGATGCGCCTGTGCTCGCGCATCGTGTTGCAACCAGTATGCAGTGTACTTGCAGTGTAAGGTTTTGCATTTGCACATCAGCAACAAAACAAGGGGTAAATAGCTAGCAGAGCGTTTATTATCTGTGTACACTTTTATCAACTAATTTTAAAGTCACTAAATCTTTTTTTACGACAAGCCTTCATGTCAGCGTTTATTTTGTGCTTAATTTGTACAGAAAATTACTACCCATCTGTGGCAACGAGCATCACACACCGTTAATCCTGCTGTGAAGACTTTCCTCTTTCCGTTGGATGGTTGCATTCGCGTGCAATCGAATGCACCGCACGTGCACCTTTTGACCTGATCCATCGCCGAAAAATGTCCCGCCGTGCGGTACGGTGACAAACGATTTGGAGACATAGTTCGATGTAAAAACTCGTTCGAGAAGGGTGAATCCTTCAGCGAGGCAACCAGCTTGAGGGTGAACTGATGGCGTTGGAAACGATTCGATGCGCGGCGGGAATTGATTAAAAGCACCGTCGGGCGAAGATGTGCCGGTGATCGTATACGATTGCACAACCTTCAAATTCTTCTGTATTGTTGCATTGCAGGTGTACATGGGCTCATTGCCAAATGGTGGACTGTCTGAGGAAAAAAAGAGTGAAGATGTGCCGTTGGTTACCATTATCGCTTTAGGCAAGTGTACCTGAGCGTTCGAGTTGTGTGAAAAAAAAGTTACATTTAATCACTCATAATGAAGTATCCCGATTTGATCCCACCAAACTGTTGGATTAAACTAATATTGACTTGTGATATTATTTTACGATTTAGAATGGACGAATGATCTTCCAACACGTATTTTGAAATTTTTTTGTAGCAATCCGAGCAACCGAACGTTCACATAATTCTTCCCCAAAATGGCGCTGTTTTTGCAATAGAATAAAATCGTAAACCACTTGCATCTTTCTTTCGCACCTCAGCGACCTTAAATGGTGTACCGAAATAGACACTGAAGGTAAGACAACTTGAAAAAAAACAAAAAAATGAACGAATCAATCATCGAACAGTAAAAAAAACACACACACATCAAACTCTACGTATTTACATAAAACACACCGAATATGTGTCATCACGCCGATGGTGTCAGACCGCGTGCCATGTTACTATTTCATCAAGTTGCAATTATGCGTCCGTTTTTTTTTTCTTTCATTATTTTTTTGATATTTTTCAAACTTCTTCACCGTCATTGGTACGTTGGGCGCAAGATGAGGTTACAGGGTTTTTTTTTCTTTCTTCCCTACCTGTCTTTGCCTTCTTATGCGTCTCTCTTCTTTCTTCAAAGTCCCTCTGGGGCAAAGAGTTTGAGGCTGTTTTTTTAACGAAACGTTTCCCAAACGGAACCAACCGGGCGATCGTATCGCATGCAGTGCAGATCGCCCGCAATTACCAACGATGACACAAATCTGACCGATCGAATCATACCTTTTGCATTGGTTTCGGTTTCTTGCAAACAAATAAAAGCTTCTAACAAAAACACACACGACGGTGCGTGGAATGGAATGCTGTTAAACCCTTAAAGCGCATCGAAATGGACGCAATTCTTGTGCCGATGCCGAGCATCGATGATCATCGATTTCACCTTCATCTGTTTCATGAGCCAATCTTTGGGAAGGAAAACTGCAAATGACAGATCATGTGAAATTGGCTACGTTTTGCCTGCGCTCGTCTTCCGACATCGTCAAGGGCGTGGGAACTGACCACGGGTGTTTAGTTTTTGCGTAATAAAATAATAACATCCAATAAGTGCAGCACACAGCGAGGGCTTAACGTAACTGAGTGATGTTGATTTTTGTGATTGAGCAGAAACAAACATAAGCTTGCAATTATTTTCATCTTGATGATTTAATGTACCACTCGCTACTTTGTATCATATGTTTAAAACGCTTGTGGTTTTGCAAGGAAAATATAAATCGGTATACAATGAGTTCGACACCAGAAACATTTGTTAATTTACTAGAAATCTCGTGAAATGTTTTGGGGGGTTATAAACATTTCAAAGTCAAAGTGCTTGCATTGCATAAATCCTATTCAAGGCGTACATCTTTGAAGGGACTCCAACCATCATCTGCCGCACTGGCGATGTGACATTTAAGGTGATTTTAACGATTCACATAAATCACGTACCACCTGAAAAGCGCGATTTGACTGCGGGTGTTTCGTGTTTTAATAAGCTCGAAAATACCAGCCACTATTTGCAGATTTGTGGCTCGAAATTAGCCTCCGGGATTTGTACGTGTGTGTGTGAGCAATCAAGCGACGAACCTGCTGTCGTTTGAGGGATGGAAATATAAAATGCAAAAAAAAAAAACACACACTCAGACAAACGTGTTTTATGCTTTACCTAATGTGGATTTTTCCACATATCATGTGTACGCTGCGAGTGGCGTATATTTAATGCTTCTTGACAATCGATAGGGAGAAACAAGTTGACGGGTACGCAAAAGGGGTGAGATGATTTCACTTTCATTAGATACCATTCATCATGCTGGCGGCGATGCGACCATGTGCTGATCTTTGATCCGTCGGGTTCGGGTTGTCGAATGTTGGGCAAGTTTCGTGTGCGATAATACGCAGTTTTGGGATGTCAAATTGTCAGCCCGCGCCATCGGCCGGGTGCTTCATTGTTACCCAAAATAGGCACGGCACGATGAGGGGTTTTCAGGGGTTGAGAATAAGCTTCATTTGAGACAATCGATATAATCAGCAAAGACCCCGATCACTTACGAAACGGTTTATGGAGGCAGGCAGAAATATTTGCAATGTTTGTATTACAATTTTACCAGAAAAAGCTTTCGATGCTTCCTGCTTTAACAAATCAAAAGACTAAATAACACTAATTGACCAATTAACCTTATTTACTTACGTTGAATAAGCTTATTAAATCACGTTCTACACTCAACTCTATGCAGAACCAATAACTTAACCGTAATCGGCTTTAATGTCAGCGCAGTGTGAGTAACACACAAAGCAACACAAAAAAAAACAACACACTGTAAACCATCCTTGGTATGGTATAAATTGAACAACCATTTGCATCTTTGCTCGATTGTGAACCATTTTTTTGCTGTTGCTGTTGCCCTCTGATATCCCAGCGGCTCGCTAATGTTTCTCTAATTTTATGTGCCATTTGCCAAATGCCAATAAAACGGATTCTCCATTAACATTTATCCTGCGTACACACGTTACAGCGCGCATGGTGTGAAGGTCGGTTCATCGGTACCGCTGTCTATGAGCGCCATGTGAACCCGCTGGCCTTATAAACCGGCACATCTGCCGCCATGCGCACATATGACCGCCCAACAATGCGACCACCTCTAACCGCGAACGATAGTTACACTGCAGGGATGCCTAATTCATCAGGATTTGCCTTTTTTTATTATTGTTCCATCTGCAGGACTGGCACTAGCTTCGACCGCAACAAATTAGGCATGGTATCAGCACGGCGAGCAAGATGGCCTTTAATTTCCCGCTGAAAGTTCATTCAATTAACCTCTCATTTGGATTAAACGAGACAACATAAAAATGGAAGAAAGAGAGCGTTGGATTCTACTAAAGAACGAAGAATACCGAACCGGAACACCTTTGACACTGTGGACACAAAATATTGTGGTTTTAAAATAATTTTCTTAATGGAAACTTATAAAACAAAGCGAACTCATCGGTTCCAACTGGAAAATAAACGTACAGATGAGATTTCAATCCGCTGCCCCAATATACAAGAAATTAAGTAAATCAACATTTTCTCACCCCGGAATGCTCTGAGCGAAACCGAAATCGAAACAAAAGCACTGCAATTCGCAACCATTTCTGCACACCAAAAATGGTGCACAGCTTTTCCGATCAGCGTTTGCGTTTTCTCGTTTTCTACGCGCGCCACGCTGCGAAACTTCATGACAAAACAATTAAACTCCGAAAGCACCCGAAACTGGATCACAAACCGTAAATCAACTGCGAACGAGTAATAGGAAAACCGAAATCGGGCTTGATTAGGAGAATGATTGAAATGGAACGTTTGTCTGTTATTGAAGTGTTTCTATCGTGGGACACTTGAAATGAGGTTGGAGTTTTTTTTTTTGTCGCGAGTAGCCTATGAGGTAAGAAGGAGATCTTACGCTGGCGGTCTTTCTAAATGTTTAAAATTTAATAAGAATATATAAAATGTGTTTGTGAGATGCATTATGTAAATGGAATTTGTTGTGATTAAGCCAGAATGTATGCAATTTGTTTACATAATGTGATGATTAATAATGATATGGCTTCTTTACGTTCTTTTCATACATTCATTATTGAGAAATCGTTTAAAACATGATCACCGCGAGATGATGTCAACATGATGTCATCTTCCATAAAACAGCTTATCAATCGAACCAGGTGCGAGTGAAAGGAATTCCACATCGCTGAAGAATCCTTTCTCCTTCTCGTGGTGCCATTCTCTCGCGTTCGAAATCATCCTCATCCTTTGACCTTCTTACATTTCCAAACCATTGCGACAGAGAACAAATAAGCGCTGCACTAGAATGTATGGTGTCCCGGACAAATCAGCATGGAAACTTCGGTTCTGCTCGTACATCGCCACACGGTTCAATAAAATGTCAGCCCGAGAGAGGGGAACTAAAGGGAAAGGTTTCGTGCGGAGGTGGCTTGCCACACAGAAAGCACACATTCACACAATTTTAGCTAAACGCGACGGTAGCGACAGGCAGCCGTCATAAATCTAGACCGCAGCGAAGCAAGATGATCTTTACCGGGTTGATCGTTGATCGTTGACTTTCAAACTGTGGCTCGCCACCGTTTAGCGGATCGTCTTGAGCGCACGCAGCGGCCTAGGGAATGCAACCGAGAAGATCACGAGCTGGAAAGGAGTAGAAGCTGCTACACAAAAACAGCACCGTGGAAGGTTAGTTTGACGACGTGATGTGGATCTACTGGTGATGCGATGCCATGATGGGATGCTCCAGTTCTGAAGGTCTGTCAGCTCGCTCCTTACATCAACATTCTAGCACACTTTCAATTCGCCACGAGCACGCCGTAAATGTCGCACGCGTTAATCGACCAACATCGGAACGCTTCAGTCATGCAATCGCGCAAAAATAAAGTACCCTACAATCAGCTTAATTGAACGCACCTTCAAGAAAATCGTTGTTCCTGTGGGAGAGGAACCTGACGGTCGGGATGAGCACTAAAAATCTAACCACAGTGCAGTGGTGTTAAATGGCTCCCGGGCATTCATTTCGAAGGATGGTACGATCACGATCGCCGGTGATGTATGAGATTTCCGCAATTGCCTCACTCCCAATCTGGGGCCGATTGATGATCCCGATGTGGTCATCGATTACCGAAAATCCTTCCAGCACATCCCGAACCCGAGGTGCTCTTTGACCGCACCGCAATGGATATGATTGGCGGGTTTCATGCACGGTTTGAAAATGTCGAACTGCTCGGACAGGGCTTGCGCCGCACGCTGACGAGCCACCTAGTTCACTCCCAAACGCGGAAAGGATGGTACTACACCGGTGTGGCGGCGCCGTACTAATTGTTGGTGCGGTGCACCGAAATGTGCACGTTCGTGATGGAGCGTGTGGCTGACTGGCTTCACGATCGTACTCACCCTGCATCAAAGTGAGGTACAATTGCCCCCAAAAATATGCTTGCAATTGAATTTGCGTAGTGCGAAAGCGCACGCTTTACCCTTTTGCACAAGTTTTGGATATGGTTTTTAGTATTCAACTGGAAATTGCTAACATAATTGTTCACTATTCCGCGATTTGATGACGACCTTTTGGGCAGCGGTTGCACCAGCATGCGTGCAATATGCCGATTCGATCGATCGATGCAGACGGATTTGAAATCGAGCCAATTGCAACGTACTCACAGTATCGAATGCAGGGCTTTGCATTATTAATTAACTTCAACAAACATTTTTTGTGTGCAAGGAAATTCGCTACTCGTCATGAGAGTGTTGCAGATGATATAGTAATACGGTCACCGTTTATCACAAGCGCGCCAAATGATATTGCAAAAGCAACAGTTGCCTTCAAGAGGGAAGAAACAATAGCTAAATGTAATGTCACATGATATCACAATTGTGGCACTTGATATTACAACCTGAGCTTCATTTTATCTATTTGTTTATTTTCAGTTTTTTTATCGAATTATACTTGATACTTGAGAACTAAGCTAATGGAATATTCTTTTTAATATTGTCGTTCAACCGTTTTTAGATACTAACACATAAAACAAATATAGTCTGCTGATTTGCCTGTCAAACCCTGTAAGGGTCGCGCAAAGTTGTACTCAAAAGTGTGGAACCCATCAAAAGACATTTCGCGATCCACATCGACCATTTACACTCGGGGGTGAACAAAAAATAAAGAGATCGCTTTCGTCAACATGCGTACACGGCTCCGGCACAGTGAAGTGTTTTGCGAAATCATGCCCGAAACCGAATCGGATCCGTTCTGTCGATCGATCGACATTGATCGAATGGGGCTGACGAATTGCGAATGGCCAATGCCATCGACACCTCCAGCGTTGGGGTCAAACATGTTGCCAACAACTGTTGTTGTTTACGAAGGGGGTTTCTTCTTTGGGCGTATATTGAGTGCGTATGTTGCGAGCTTATATCGTACGCTCTCACGCATCAATCGATTGATCTACAGACGGCAGCTCTTACAATGTGGGGCAGACACACACACACATACAAAGACAAACAAATCAACAAATAAATATGCCCTTTTCCATCAGGAATCAATGGAACAAATATGACGTGCCTGATTGGATCTCAGCAAAATCAGAAGCTCGCCCTGCCCGAAAGCGCAACAAAAACTGACCCTAATTTGTCATTGAGACTCAAATGAACCCTTACCACAAGGGTGGAGCTCACTTCACATGGCTTGCCTCATATCAAAATTTGTCCAAACGTTTGTCTCACTGTGACAAATGTGCAAATGCAAGCCAATGATGGGAACAAAACCGCATACACGGCACCGAATACCTTTGCGGTTGTTGTCGTATGTTTTACACGCCGTAAAAAAATTCATTCATCACCGGTTGAATGCAGAGCGAAACGTAAACGATTACCACCATTCCATCGGGTGTCGCCGTCGTGTGCTTTTCGAGGTGTCATAACCACTCTGCGCACAGTGCCGTTCTTCCCCATCGCTATGGCGCCTGGAATGACGTATTTATCTCACACGGTGACAAAATAATCGCCCACCAGAGGGGCTTCAACGTTAAGCAAGTACACGCCAGTGAAGTTTAGCAGCTCTCGCATGTGCAACTTAAAAAGCTAACGAAAAAAATAACCCAAAATCCGATTCTAGTAGTCGCGTTCGTCGCTTGGCCTGGCGTGCAAGTCTTTTGTTTGATCGCTCGCCTATGCGCACCGTTGCAGGCCGGCTGAGTTCGGTCCAGTTTGTGCGAGAAATTAAGCAGCAGATTTGCATACAATTCGGTGGACAATTGTGGTTTTTCATGATGCCGGGAGAAGCTGGTTCTGCCCTTTTTTTTGCATACCACCACGCTTAATGGACTTGGCCGTATGAATGGACCCTCTAGCCATGTACAACGATTCGGAGGAGTTTTTCTTCTCACTCATGTTCGTATTATGATCGGCTCGGGGTTTTGTGGTGAAATTTTGCGACGTGTAATTAAAAGCGTATTAAAATTACTGCATCTCATAAACAGCACTGGAACTGTGCGGACACACAGAGCTCGCGTGAACTGGGTTAGTGGATATGCATCGTCCAGCCGGTTGAAGGCGACCGCCACCACCAACAACAATCGCCCTCGCAATAGGGCATTGGGTCAAGTTGTTTGATGAGGAGGAAAGCAAAAAAGAAAAACAGTACCATTAGCATGTCGCGGTTCCATACTTATCACCTCAGTCCGGTACGATTCTTACCGTGGAAAGCACTCATTGCTTCATTCGCTTTGCACAATATTCTCCCTTGCAATTGGCCTGCCCGAAGAGGAGTACTGGGTACTTTCGATTTTTCCACCGCGCAACAGTCGCATCTCGATGGATCGACCGAATCGAAGGTGCTCATTTTATCGACGTGAGCGCTAAACCGCTT
Organism: Anopheles moucheti; assembly: GCF_943734755.1. NCBI lineage: Eukaryota > Metazoa > Arthropoda > Insecta > Diptera > Culicidae > Anopheles > Anopheles moucheti. The sequence continues at coordinate 46,444,370 of NC_069140.1, forward strand.
TGGCTTAGAAGGAGAAAGGTGCGTGGCTTATGGTGCTCTGCTGTAGCTGCATCTCGATGGAGTTTCGGCCCGGTGACGCTTATGTAACGCTAGAACGCCAGCCCGCACACTAACCGACCAATGGCACACGGACGATACGGGATGAAGTTATTACACCACTAATGATGCAGCCAGCGAGCCAGAGCCCTTTTCTTCACTGCTCGGCCACTGATCGACCGTAGCCGTGAACATAAATTGCTGGTGACTGCACAAACGATCGGTACATTGCGGGGTTTGCGCAAATTATTGAGCTCGTTCGACGGAATGTCCTCTCTCGCGTTTTGGAGTGGTACATATGATAATAAAAGTATCAAGCGGTTCCCATGCAGGCTGCGGTCAATGGGGGTACTGGAAACTAAATAAAGCGTCAACGTTTTATACGTTTTCTACTGCTGGTAGACGGTCGCGGTAATGATGTTAGGAGTGTTTTATGCAAAAAGACATGAACATAAATCATAAACATTAAGATAATCAAACATGAAATATGGCTCCGTTAAATAGTGCTTTGTGTGGGCATTTTTAATTTTAATCATATATTTGTTATGTTTACACTAAGAGTACGGACAATATAAACGGAATGTTGAGAGTTTTACATTCGAGGACTATTTATGCAATATCATAATCGACGAAAATATGTATTAAATCTCAAAAATTATGCGAGAATAATCATAAAAATGTGTGAAGCGTTAATCGGTTGTTAGTCATTTGTAGTTTTTCACGACAAAACACCTCATCCCGTCCGTTCGTAAAGGCCCAGCTCACAAAGCAATATATCCCATTTGGGGTTATTAATTAACTCACAGAAACATCAACGCCTTTCCCGTTGAGTTCAAATCCGCACTATCACACTGATGAAGCGCAATTATCACATGCCGAAACCGCATGGCATCACACCACCGATCAACGGATCAAGCATTCCCACCAATTCTGCTCCTACCAGACCACCGTGTAGGGTTTTAATGCAATTTCCGGGTGAATGAGTGAATCGCATCCGGACCACTGCCATTTAAGTATCTGCTGCTGTGGGAGCAAAACGGTGCCTTCAAATATTCGCGAATCTACGACACGTAATCCCGGTCCTCACGATGGTTTTGATGGTTAGTTCGGTGGAAAAACTATAATTTCTCGCCGTTCACGGTTTCGCTGTTCGTCATTAATGATAGTCATTAAGCGGTGAGTATCGATCGACACCTTTGGTGAGTACGAGCCATCACACACAGAGGGAACCACGACTGTAGGGGTATATTGAATTGAGTGAAAAATGGCACGGCAACAGAACGAATGGATGGCTACGTAATCTTTTAGGTGAGCAGATGTTTCGGAAAAGCTTTCCAATATGTGTCCCTCTGTGTTGGTTACGATGCTAAACACATTTGCTGAAACATTCACCAAAAACCTACCGCCTATGGTATTGCTTTATTCTGGAGATCGTATTCCCGCTTAGTGGGGATGGAATAAAAATACCGCATCCCTCCAGACCATCGTGTCGGTTTTGTTTGTACAAACACAATCAAGAAGGGGAAACAAGCAACGTACTGATATTGCAGAAGCCGACAACCGATTGAGAACCGCGAAAAGGTTCGTCGCTTAATGCGGCGGCAAAAAGCAAACACAGCCAACGTGGCGGCGGATCGCGATCGAATGCTGCCCCGGTACCATTGCGGTGCTTGATGATTGGTTGCATATTTTCCCACACTCCCACACTCGGTTATCGCCGGGTGGACGACCTCCACAGGTGGACCCCGGGTGGAAAATATTCGCCACCCTAATGACTAACTGATGGTAGTCGTTAAATGACATCGCCCCCGGAGGCATTTCGCTCTAGCGTGGGGAAAATAAGGCTGAAAAAGGAAGGACGTTTGAAAATAGATGGCTAGCATTATGAAGAAGCCGACAGTTTCATTTGGAAACCCCTGCTAGGAACTATCGAGAGCAACAAGGAAGATGAAAAAAGCAGGCTTTAAATATCATCGCCAGAGAAAATGCAGCAGTCTAGCGTTATGCTTTTTTATTTCTTTAGGTCATTTCAGTTCATTTCAGACGGGTTTACCAAGTTTCCATTAGCGAGCGATAGTTTTTTATTTGGCGTTGTTGTTTGCCATGTTGTTTTATTTTGCGAACAATTATTTTCCAAAATAAATGTGTGCGAATTTTGCGTTTCTTTTCTCTTTCGCCATTTGTACGGAAGCTTGTTTCGACCGTTCCCGTTGGTGTGAATGCACGAATTAATGTTTTAAAACAAGAATTGCATTGTGCCTTTCGGGAGGTTCAGTTAGGTAACGTGCTTTGAATGCAATTATTATAAACACTCCCAAGAAAGGCGGCGGACTGCGAAAAAGAGCATTAGTTTTCATTAAAATAATTTCGAAGAAATCATGTCATTCATGTCAACGAACAACTTTGAGGCACTCTGTTAGCGTGAGAAAAGGGAAATTCGAGGAATAACATATCATATAAACAATCCATTCCATTTGAATTGTATATCCACAATGGACTCTGGCGAGTTAGTAACAATTAATTAGGCTCAACAGCTCAACTTTAATGGAAAATCTCGCTTGGTAGAGGGATATTCCTGAAAAAGGATTTTCTAGTCACAGAAAAAATTGGAACTAAATAGATTTAATCAGAATAGACATAGGAAGATGCAATAAAAGTGACCTAACTTACAGCTGCAACAGCATCTAAAGTTGTAAAGAATATCACAGAATAGATATTCCTAAGGGAAATAAATAAATTCCCAAAAAAATTGAGCTTGCGATGTAACTGTGGATTCATTCATTAGCATTTCTATGATGAAAAATTGACAGATTAAATTTCATTTGTTAGATTTTAGTACACATATGTAATAGTTTAACCTCCCCAATTCTTGATTATGATCAAATTCGTAAGTGGAACCTCACTGTTCCACTGTTAAGTGGAAATTCTGTTGAGACCTTGAAAGCGAACGTTGAGCAATTCATTCAAATAAGCTTTATCTTTTCTTGCAGTTGGTTGCCTACTTTTTATTTTGAAATCAAATTTCTTCGTGGGAAATTCATGTTTCTTAATTGAGTAAATAGACTCGACTATAGCTAAGGCGTTGGCTTAATTGTCCATTGGGAAGGATCGGTTCAATGTGTCATTTCATCATACACTTCGATCAATAGCATTTCATTCCAATTTGCATGAGAAAATTCCAACCTCCCGTTTTAAACCTTCCAGTTCTACCCCGTACAGCTCACAAATGCAGCCCTTTTGCTTTCACACAGGAAAAATACGCTCAACAAACCCAAACTCCATACATTTACACGTTCGACAGCCACAGCATTGCAGCGAATGGAAAACCCCCCACGGAAAAGCTGAAACAACAACACGTCATCCCCAACAACACACCCGGCACGGAATAAAAGCCCAAAAAATTCTTCACGTCGCAAATCGCACCTTGCCAAATGACGGAAATGACCCACTTTGCACCGTACCGCGGTTCGGGCGGGTTCGGAAAATTCTCACAATATGGAGCAATCGCCCGTGCTGCCGCCAACCGTCCGTTGGTCTAATTCCGTTGGGCAAAGTTTTGTGATCTGATTTTCTAGTCACTTTTGTTTTCTTTCTTACATCAACATTCAGGACGGTGCAAAAAACAAAAAATAGGCACAACGAATAAAGAAACAAAATCCCCCTGATCTACTAAACCAAACAAACTGACGTGCGAACCAGGCTGAAAGGTGCCGCCAAACCCGATGAAGAAGAGCCGGGCGCGATAAAAGGAAGCGTACACCGGCAATCTTCGTCGCTGCTGCTACTCTTGCCCGCCGCACTGTGTCTAATCGTGGCCATGTTAGTCAACATAAAACTCCCACACGTATCCCACCCCTCCGTGGAAAACCCTCGCTTCCACAGCGTAATAGCCAAATGAAGAGAAGACAAACATGGCCCACCGACCGGTTAAAGTTTATTTTAGCTCACGTTAGAAGCATAGTTTTTCCGCGACACAATGCGCCAAAAACCGAGCTAAACGAAGAAACTGAAGAAGAAAAAGGAACGAGTAAAACAAACAATCGAAAAAAAGGTGTTACAGGGGCCCAAAAATGGGAAAACACAGCATAAGGTTGAGCTGCGCTGCCATTTTGCTTCCAAAACACACAAGCAAGCGTACAAGCAAAAACGAAAAGTGGAAGATGAAAATGAAGCGACATAAAAGTAAAGATGAGTCAAATGAACGAGAAAAACTAACACTAAACAAACTGACACAGTGCATTTACGGCCGATTTGCCGTAGCTTCCCCACATGGCCACAAGGCTGAATGAGGGTTTTATTTTGTTATTTTCTGCTCACCCTTTTTTTTAAGCGAAGATCAACCGATCGTCACAATTACTATGCAGCAGTGGTTATGATGACTTGTTGCTTTTTCTTTACGCTGTGCGTTACTTTTGCGGTGAAAGCTGTGATGTAAATGAATTTAGAGACGAACCGGCACAAAACAGTTCGATACAGTTTGGTAGATTGTCGTCGCACTTCATGTGGTCAATTGATCGCAGATTTTGGACAATAGGCAAATCTCGCCGCATGTGTCATTCAGCAGTCCGTTTGTGCAAATATCTTTCACTGCATCTTTTCATATTATTCCTTACATCAACACCTCCCGTCCGGCAGAATCTCTCATTCTTCCCTGTTCGAATTCGCGTTTGTCCGTGAGCGGATAGGTCGATGCTAAGAGCTTTCGCCTTTCCTCCCTCACGTTCAACACACTTTTTCATTGTGCGCTCTTCTTCCTCCCCGCGTCCTCTACGCGCCCCAGGTAGGGCAAGCAGCCACAATAAGGGTGGTGGACGATGAGTATTTCAATGTTCCGTCCTTTCATGCCCACACTTCTGCAATCCGTTGCCCCGTGCCGCTTCAGGTGGAAAAACATTATGCAATCTGCAGCATCACATCGGCCAGCATAAAGCGGGTGAATCCAGCCGACATTATTGCTTCATCTACCGAACGACGCTGAAGAAGATCCCGCGGAAACCTTTCCCCCTTGTTGGTGTGCCTCCCGGTGCCAGGGTTGACCGACTGGTCGCCACCTTTGGTCGCGTCATCTGTCGCGCACGAGTGTCGCGCGTTGGTGGGGTCGCGTGTAGGGCAACGGATTGCAGGGCACTGGGTTGGTAGGGTCCGTTTTGTTTGGTGGGTTGGTGTGCAAAATAATTCCCACCCAGCCCGATCGGGGTTGGCGATTCAATACCTTCTCTATACGTACGATTCGCTAATTATGTAAATAGAAGCTGTACATGGAAACAAGACGAAGACATTCTTGGAATTACTTTAGGAGTCGCTATTAGTAGAGGAGGAATATTTATATGAGGATTATATATGTCATACTAGTTAGCCAAGCAAATTCATTAAGAAGTATCCTTTTCTCGGTCATTCTTTCTTCAATACCCTCACACTCTCTTCATGTTGACAATGTCGATTACGTTGGCTGCTGTTAAATTCTTGCTTCCCAGCTATATAACGACCTACACGAAGCGTTTCAGCTTGTCCTGTCGTATCTGCATATTGATAAGATCTGTTATGTCGGCTATTCAAGTGTCTTTTTTAATAGATGATGAATAATTGATTTTCCTTCTATTTTTCATCCTATTCACTTATTAACAATGTCGACTATGTCGACTACTCACAAAAGGATATTACGGAATCCTAGTCTTTAGTCAAAATATCCAGCGCCTTATGCAAAGGCATTGGATTCTTCAATAACTCTTTATAAGTACAATAGTATTTGTTTTTTAAAAATAAACATAAATAAATAATCTATAGAAACAAACAAAAATACAATTCTTCAATGAATTTTTAAGAGTAAAAATACTCCAGAATTGCTTTCGTGTCTTCCTTCCATCTCTTGTCAGGTACAATGCATAAAGACATCTGACTGTAAAATAAAATAACTGCAATATTGCGACGTAAACGAAAATTTCACAATAATTTTAATGCCACCTCGATCAAACACAATTAGCCCAACCCTTTTCATTTCTGGTTTTTTGTTGCTTTGATTATTTTTCCATTCGAAGCAAATAAATAAATGTAGGGCACTGACAAAGCATGGAAAATTAAAATATCCCAAGAAACGAGTCTTTGTGGACTATAACGCTTAATATAGGTCGGACTTATCCCAACTGACACATTTATGCAAGATTTGCATTCTGCCATTTTCTCGCACGGAACCCGCCACGGCGTGCGAGGTGTTTGCAAGGAAAGTCCTCCTTCTTATCCTCCCTATTTTCACAGTTGACAAATGCGGAATGGCTTGAAAGAAAAGCATGTCTACGCCCACCGTTACTGTGGGGGAAAAGGTGGTCAAAATGGACGCCCCACGTAAGTTTGGGGGTGGTTCAGTTTTACGCAACAGGTTGCGCCCAGCGGTACCTGACCCCAAGGTGTGTAAGATAGGGGTGATCTTTTTTCGATTTCATCCCCCAATCTCCATCCCTCACAGCGCGACAGACTCGGTGGGTGATGCATTTTCTTCAGCACAATATCGCACAGAGCGAATCATATTTTTTATTATTTGTAATGGTGCTAAAATTATGGGTTTGACCGTAACGACAGTATCCGTAATGGATGTGTTTTATTATTTTTGGAAAACTTGTCCATCATTTCGCTTTCCCTTTAACGGTGTGTATTGTTGGAGGCAAAGGTGTTATGAAAAATGTTGTAACTGTGATAGAATTATGATGTAACGCATAGATAATGGCATGTCATTGTGCAGCAAAAGAGTCGGTTTTAGTCGACAACTTTATGGATTCGTCAAATGAAGAATTTGCTTTCTGGACACCGTCTATTGTTTACGATAATAACTGCTAGCTATATTTAAATAAACACATTCCTGCAATATACCCACATGGCGTTCGGGCCAGCTAATTTGTCGAATCGCACCAATAAACACCGTATTAAAACGTTATGACACATTGACCACAGCGAAAGGTTATGGCTGGTGCTGGTATACGAACTTGCCATGATCGTAAAATCAATTAGCATGCCTAACCCGGCCTGGCCGAGATGTTCCGAAATGGTGTTTAAATTTCTCACAACACCGATGGCGTAACATTGCGCTTTCTTTTCTACCAGCAAACTGTTGACCGCATGTCCGTTTTGTGGAGTAATATGCAGTGGTTTTGCCCGATGTTAAACATCAACAACTCGTACGCAAATGTGAATGTTCATTGTGATGATGTTGAAGCTGTAAAGTTTTTGATGAAACTACTATATACATTTTAGCCTGATATAAATTATACTTAACTCTAACAAAGCATTTAAAAGATTGTTCCAATACAGTTTGACACTTTATAAAAAATACTCTTAAAAGTTAGTATTCTCAAAGGTTGAATATGCTTTAATTCTGACATAAATTATCATCCTCCAGCTCTAAAAACCTTCCACAAGCACCACTTGCCGAATTGGGGACAGTTGCAAACCGGGCCGCCGACCACTTTTAACGAGGAAACCAACCGAACCGGTGGTCGGTTTGTGGTTGTGGTTGAAAATTAATGACTAATTTGCGAACCAGATTATCCCATCCCGTAGCGTGCAGGAATAATGTGCACATTAAAGTCAAATTAACCCGAAACCCTTTGGGAATGGATGCCGGCTGGCTTCTGGGAGGGTTTGCATCGTGCTGTATGTTAAGGGTGAGAGTGCAAACGGGATGTTTGTAAGCGCTTCAGAGAGGAAAAGTAAGTCGAGAGCTGAAACGAGAGTGAAACCCGCGTACCGTTGGAAGACTGCAACGGTTAATCTGGAAACGAACCGGGTTTAGTATCATGCACAATACGGATCTTATGGTTAATTAGGACATATAGAATAACGTAATTTAATAGGAATTATAAACGCTTTGCATCTGTATCAATAATGATATATTTAAAGATTATTTTTTAAAAAAAAATTAATATAATGTCATTAAATTAAATTTGAACTGATCCATTCCTTGAGATTCTCAATTACCCCGTGTCGTGTGTAATTTAATAGAAATTAGATGTTACAGAATTTTTACAAGGATCGATGACAAATAGTGATACTTGAGCTTAATAATATTTTTAATAATAGATATAAATCTTCTGTATGTAATATATCCCTGTAATCTATTCCAATAGAGCGAATTAAACAGAACCCCACGCCATTCCATTCCGTGTGTATGTCCTTCAGCACGATTGGCCGCGAAAAATCTTCAAGAATCATCTAACAAACGACAAGCGGTCGATCTAGCATCGTGCCGCCACTACATTCAGGGTCCAAACAACACAAACAAAGCCGCAACAACTCTCTATGGCTGCCACATACAAACCGGCTGCGCCCAGCACTATTACGCATTACGTATCTGCAGGAAACAACACATCACGTAAAAGAAAATGCCGAAAACAAAACACTTTTCCTCAATTAAAACAAATCAGCCCAACTGTCTACTACCAGCCTCGGGGTGGTATGTGCCCGACGATGCGGATGATGGTGATGCAGATGATGAAATGATAGCCTCCAATTTGCGTACCCTTAAGTCCGATTATTATTTTGGGAAAGTGTTTTCGGAAAGCCCTCGGCAGAGCGTCCGCCAGTGCGCTCGAGCAGCGTACTAGAGCCGAATGTCAAGGCTGGACCATTGGGGTTGGCTGCCATCGATCGGCTCGAATGCGCGTGGGAAAATTCAATAACGTACCTTAACCCCGAAGAGCAGAATTACTCTTCGCCCCCTCCTCAAAACGGACCCAACCGGGGTAGAACTTCGAAAGTACTTACCAACATCAATCAATCCGCAATGACGGTTAGATGGGAGCTTTTTTCTCTTCAATTTTTGTTACTCAACAACAAACCGACAGCAACGCATGGAACATGGAAACGGTTCAGTTCTGTAATTCTTTTTTTACTCTCCTCGGAAAACCCGGAACCGAGCCATCTTCTTAGCGGGAACTCTTTCCCTAGCGAACTACATATTTTTAAACCCACCGTGCAGTGAAATGTCGTCAAAGCATTTAACCCGCTTCGCCGGTACACAACCCCCGCCAGCGATAGAAGCGCATCGTTAGGCTGCCATAAAGATGGTTGCTTGTTTTGTACCGCTCTTTACCGGCAATGCAGCAACGGAAACGACATTTTAAGGTTATGGCTTTGCCGGGCATGCGGCGCACGCGGAGTTGGTGGTAGATCCTCCGGCACAGGATTCCACCCGCCCGCTAAGGGAGAGGGAAAGCCAACTGGAGGAGCAACGGAACGGAAAGAAATAAATGTCAAACAAGCGCACACACCCGCCAAACGGCCCCCCACCCCCAGAAGACGAGACAGAGGTTTGCAGCATATTTGAAGATGAAGTCTGCACGAGCAGGGAACTAGAGTAATGGTACTCGTCTTTCTAACTGTGTCAACTGCAGTCAACTACGCCGGGTCATAATGGCAAGGAGCAACGGTTTGGTTTGGTGTACCAACCGATAATGAAAGTAAGTGAAAGCATCATCCAATGACGTAATGATGATGGTGATGCCCGTCTGCCTGCGAGCAGAATCAGAAGGAGTGTAGGCGAGCTGCCAAATAACTGCTATTTCGGTGCCCTTTTGCCGGTGCCCATATGTACCCCCGGTAGTTGGGTGCGCGCATTAACTGTGTACCCATTGGGATGAATGCTCGAAAAGGAATAAACATCGAAAGTGTATACTTTCGTTCGTGAATTAAATGATATGTTTAGCCATGCGGTAACTGTTGCGGTTGGAAGCTGTGGGAATCGATTCGCAGAGACAAATATTACGCTTTAAAGAATTATTTTGTGATAATGGTAGCGTTTGCCGTATTGACGACATTTGAATTTATGGACAAACTTTTCTATGTTGCAATGAAAAATTAATGTAAACAGCACTCTGATGAACTTCTGGCTAATAAGCAACTGGTTGTACAGCTATAAAATATTTAATGCATAGTCAACTAAGGAAATTTACTTATTGTCAATACCATTTATGCTGAAATTTAAACAATTTATGCAAGGCGTCCTAAATTCTAAATTTAAAACCTTACATATACTCGTAAATCTGAATTTAGTGTTAGCAATAAGATATAAAAAAATTAAAATGTTTGTTCTGTCGTGTAGACAAGGTTGTGCAGAATTTTTACTTTCTTTCCATATTTCCCAACATATTTCATTTGGCTAGAATTTATCGCATTTGTTAATTTGTGGTATAGTTATGCTTAATAAAAAATAATTCATGTTGCAAGGATTACACTTCTCTTTATACTTTCTATTTGATTAATATTTATTGTTTAATCAAATCTTTTAGATAATACTCGATACACGTATAAACAGTTTGCTTGGCAGTAAGAAACCGGAATATCCTGTTGGTAACAATGTCCTTCTTCTTTCTTCGTAATAAGAATACCTTGAAATAATTTGGCCATTGAAAAAATAATTGATCCACTCGAATACGGGGAATACAGAAATAACAAAACATCATAAATTTATTTTGTACATTAAATAACAAATAAATCTCTGATGATATGAAAGAACAACATAATGTTAGTCCATATTGCTTCTACAGTGCTTAAAGAACATGAATTATACGTAAAATAAATATTATTCTACAAGAATAATGTAGTAGAATAAAAATCGAATTAATATATAGTAAATTTTGAAAATACGGCATTGCCGTCATAATATAAATTAAATAAATAAAAATAAAATATAGTAAATTAAAAAATGGATGGAAACTAGTTCAAAATAAAAAAAAAAACAAATATCTTATAAAACCTATTGAACAAACATTAATTTTTGGATGTATCAACAAGTCACTCGATGTGATAAACCGCCAAATAAATTTGAAGAAAATCAAGCTCGAGGAAACACACACACGAGAATCAGACCAATTTATTATCTACATCCTCATCATCATTTTCTTCTCTTTTAGCTATTTTTTGTAATTCCATAACGTTGCTGTTTGAAAGTCATCAAAAACGCAGTAACATATTCTGCTTAAACCCTGCATCTAAATATTAACTATATTAGTGTTTTTGTCCTCATGTTTAAAATTCAGCTTAGACGTGTACTCCGAATTTAGAGTGACCTTAGCAAAATAAAGAGATCCCCCTTTTAAAAGGCCTCGAGAAAACTTCCGACAGCGTTCGGAATTTGTCACCAACCATCTAGACAAGATTTCGCCCTCTGATTGCACCCCTTCTCACTTCTTTCGATGCGTGGAAAACCATTTTCCTTACATTTAGTCTCGTGCAAGCGTTGCTTCGACTTCGCTGCGCTGCCGAAGCTGAAAAAGTCACGCTTTACCATATTCAACAGTGTGCCACGTATGCTTTCGGAGGTCGGATTCAAAAAAGCCAGGGCAAAAAAACGCTCAAAACATAGAAAATAATAAACCATACTCGTTCCAACAGCGGAATGTTCAGAATATGCTTGGATACAGAGAAGGATAGGAAAGGGTTGTCGTTTTGATCACCCGAGGCCACGTTTGTTGCAGATCGGTACACACAACAGCAGCAGCAACAACTACAAAAAGTACGCTGCATATTACTCGAGCAGCCGCTAGTTGGCATAAGGGGAGCAGATGAACCATTCTCCCTTCCTTTCGAATCAGCGTCGGGTTGGTACCTGAAGAAGCTGTAGCAACACTTCGCTGCAGCATCTTCGTTTGCGATCGAGTGCGATCGGTCGGTTCCCTCTCCACGAACCTGGACGCGTGCACGGTGAAGACGGACGGTCTTAGGCGCTTCCTTTCATTTTCAGCTCGCATCACTTCGATACTAGCCACAGGAAAGTGCAGTCGAGCTCGGGAACAGATCGAGCCACCAGTGTGCCTCACGGATGCCCACCAGTGTTAGACATCCGGACGCCCGCTCGGTACGTTGTTACACGTGTTTTGTGTGTGTGTGTGTATTTGTGTGTCCGGGGGGAGGGAGTTGCTTTGTGTTAGAAATTTGAAATTTCTTAACAGTGAGAACAAAAACGAAAATTAAAACCACAAGTTCAAGTGTTCTAGAAGTTATCGTACTCTAATGGGTTTTACGAGTGACTGATCTCGTCCAAGCATAGCTCAGAGGTTTTCCCCACCAAATTGTTGATCAACGTAAACCACGAGAAGAATTTTTCCGCTGGAGCCCAGTTTTGTGCAATCAAAGTGTATTAGGGCCAGAGTGATTAAACACCTCCGCCTCCACTCATAACCTGCTGAAAACAATAAATCACCCCCAGGCAACGGGTATTGTACGGGTATGTTCGAATGCAATGCCGTGTCGAACAGTTTTCCCAGAACAGCTGAGCAATGAGCGTACGGTGGTTTTCCCTTTCCCGGTGAGGTGGAAGTGATGTCTGGTTGCAGCAGGGTGTCTCGTATTGTTCTTAGACGGACAAATCATAAAACACTCTAACTCCAACTTCACCATCAGTGTCCCACGTTGTGGATGGTGTGAACACCGACTGCCGAACGAACATTGCGGTTCTGCATTCTGATCGTATGTGCATTTTCCGGCCAACGGTGGGAACACTTTGTGGGTGGGGTGATCGTGGAGGAACGCGTGAACGGATGTCTGGGACCACCTCTGCGCAGTACGTACGGCCGAACCGTGTGGTGAAGCTGTTGTGGAATGAAACTCCGAAACACCGACAGATCCGGTGCGTCCTCTGTCAGTTATGATTTACGGTGCCAGTGCGACGGTTCTCCAAACTTCCGGTTTGCAAGAGTTTTGTGTACCGTTCGTTTCTTGTTCTTGCGCGTGAATCGTCTCTTTGAAAATTTTGGCTGGTATTTACTATATCTCCCTTTTCCCCATTTGTAGGTTTCTGTTCATAGAGATGCAGAATCTGATCATGCGCTTAATAGTGACGACGTTTTGAGTGTTTATCATCTTTAGTGTGTTTTGCAAAACAAAACAAAAACCGAAATTAAACTAAGCATACGGAAAGTGCTCTTATTTATACCTTGACGTGTACGTTTAGAGGGATAGTGATTGGGGTTGGTTGGATTTTTGGGCCAGAATAAGCAAAACGGCCACTGGCTTTCGTAGTGAAAGTGTGGTAGTGTACTAAAGGTTTGGGCTTGCTTTAGCAAACAGAAAGCAAGCAAGTGTACGGTTTTTTTTTTGGTGTGTGTAGTGAATACTTTGGCTTCCTATCAGTGTCCTGTCCGGTGTAGTTGGAGAGTTTTGGTGTAGAAAACTCGAACCATAATGGAGCTGATGCAGCAGCTTACACTTTGCACGGGTAAGTTCCTTTCCTACGCTTTCATTGAAGTCTTTTGTGTGCCAAAGTCTTTCAAACAACCGAACGACAGTTGAGTTGAAAACCACGCTCTCAATTATGCTGCAACGTGCCAATTGCATCGACACCAATTAGCAAATCCGTACGAAAATGTCCTAGCCCACGCATCCACCCTTTACGCCGGTAGTCAGTTGCATCACGCAAAGGCGGTGTTTGATCGATCGATACGAAATCCGGGGCGCAGCTGCAACGATCTGCGATCACGACCCATTTCAACACCGGCAGAGTACACAGCGTGCTGGAATATGCAAATGCTGTCGGCCCATCCCGGCATCGGGAGAACCAGTCACTGGGGGGATCGGGATTAACACCCGAATGCTGTGCAGGGATCAAATGGGGGTGTGGGTTGACGATGTTGACGGTGAGGCAGCAGGCGCGTTTTATGGGTGTTTTACTGGTGCGAATCGTTTTTTTGACATCTGCAGTCAGTTGTATCTCAATGTAGTATGGTAATTTGCTATCCAATTTTATGGACCCGATAGTCGTGAGTGGTGTCAAAGTTATTGGTTTGTGGATAGTGTGCTGATAAGTTAAATTTTCTGTCTGGAATTTATTTGATTGCAGCATACATAAAGTGTCACCATGACATTGTTATTTGAAGATCATCCTCTAGTGAAGAGATATTCTTCTTTAATCTGCTTCTCTTTAAAAGGAATTTGCTTAAACAGGTTTAGACAATAATACGCCCATGTTTATACCCCACAGCGCAAAAAAAAGGCAATCTCCTCCGGCCTTCTGTCCGGTCACATATGTGCTCATCCTAATCAGCTCCGGGAATGGCACATTCGCATACTGTCACTGTCGCAGGAAATTTACATCCGCCATTAAATGGTTTATGATTTGCCGGATTTTAAATTAAAGGTCCTCTCGAGGCGCGCCGACCTGTACCATCTTTAGACCTCGAACAACCTTGACATGTGCCACTCTCGGTACGGTCCAGCCGAAAAACTGTCTACCACGACCAGCCTTGAACGGCCGCTATTGTTCTTTTTGTGATGCCTATTATGGTTAGGACGAGCCCGACGGAATCGGGCACTAATAATACATCATCACCGCCACCGCACAACTCCACTGCCGCTAGATGGTCGATTTTTAATCATCACTTTTTGACACCTTTGCCGACCTTTTTCCATCGACCATCGGTATGCAATCGAACAGCTCTACGCGAACCGCATTATTCGGTAGCACGAACAATATGAAGCCGTTGGCTGCATCTAGTGCAGTCGTGTCATCCTTTCCGTCATGGTATCGAAAATACCAATCACCCTAAAGCAGAACCACGACGGCATATTCCAACTGGCGAGCGCGTTGGCGGTTTGTGCCCCATGACGACAGTGATCGTGAGAAAAATTCTTTTCCATCCCCATCCACCGTGTGTCGGTCGGTGGCTTCGCGTGGATTCACGCTTAGGCAATCGACAACGAGCCACGATCGCGTGTAGAAATGAACTTTACCAGCTGTAACCCCCTTCGGCGGGTGCTAACCTTGAAGGGTACATCTTCAAACAAACATCAAAACACGGACGATTGTTGCGCCCGTTGGAAGTTGGGTTTGAAAATGCGAGCAAATTAATGAAATGGCAGCGAAACCGTTGGTTACGATTTTGGGGTAAAAAGAATTCTTCAACCGATTCCGAGTGTTTTCGTAGCGTGTCAACATGAGCCACCCACCCCCCGAGCCAGGAAGGGATGGTAGTGATGCCATTTTTATGTGCACCTTTTGCTGTTACCCTTTTGCCGTGTGGCGGTTTGCATCTTGCTGTAATTCTCTTTCATCCCCTTTTGCACGATGAGGAAATGCGGACACGTGTACTCATGGGGTGATTTTGTTGTGGTAGTAAAGGCACCAAAAATTATTGCAGAGGTTGCGCTGTGTTTCCCAACTTCCCGTGGAAGGAAACGAATTTGTAGGAGAAGTTAATTTGCATAATTCATTTGAAGTACTGTGTTACTGTTTAGCAATATAGATGAAGGAAATGATTTAACCATCCCGTACATGTATTAGACACAAACATAATTAAACACATATTGCTCAAGATGGTAAGAAGTTAATCAATCAATAAAAATCAATCAATCAAAAGAATTAAAGAATATTGTTATTGAAGCTTCATTTTCATTTTATATAAGATCAGTGCATATATGTTCTTCCAGTTCTTTTTGGGTCAAATAGTTTAAAGGTTAATATGCGATCATACAGCAATGCTTGGTCTGGGTTCAACTTTCTCAACAAGTGTTCCAAAATTTGAATCATTTTATAAAAGCGATATAAAGTACAATAATGAAACTTATATAATATGCTGATGAGTTTTTAACAGTAGAACTACCGGGCAACTTATTTAGACTTAAACTTTAATTTTATTCATAATATTTTAAACAACTGAACAGTTTTACCGTAGTAGTAGCAGAATTAGTAGTCTAACGCAAGTGTAGTAGTAGTAGTTTATTAAACTATAAACAAATCTTGTAATTTACTTATTAACCAAGGGAATAATTAAATTGTTATTATACCATTGGCAATTGTTTTCGTTTTGAACGAGTTGTAGTAGTAGTAGAAGAAAAATAAATAGGAGCAGTAGTGGTAATAGCTTATTGAAATATAAACAAATCTTTGAGTTTATAATTGATGCAATGGCATAAATAGCACGGTTATAGCATTTCACATTGATTTTACATTTAACTATTTAACTATTTTTTCTCGATTTGATGAAATAAACGTAGAAATATCAATTCGGAATGTGCTTTGTAACAGGGAAATAAGTATACATAAATATACATACATACAAATGGAGTTTTACAGTTCTAGTGTTAAATAACCTTTATAAAATAAAAAAAAAGGACAACTCCACTGGTCTTAATAATTATCACATCTGGTAAACAACAAATGAAGAAATGATATAATCCATCCACCCATTAAGCAATAAACAAAAACCATTTATTTCCTTACGAACAGTTTTCCACGGTTTGCTCTCCACTTTAGCGAAAACCCATCGGGCGTATTAAATTAATTATATTTAAAAATTATTTTCAAACTCACACACCACCTAAAAGCGTTACAACCTTTTGGCACTTTCGCTGCACTGCCGCACTGTGATCGTCGATTTGTTGAATTACATTAATTTGCTTTTGCCATACCGGTAATCGCAACGAAATTGCATTGTTTTACCTTCCTTTATCCCGCTCGCAGCACGGTTTCACAACGGAGACCCGAATGGGGGCAAATGAAAAATTGTTTTTACAAGCATAATTTACACCGTCATCGGTTTGGCGTTATGATCAGCAATTTGCACCGAGCAAAGCGGGATGCTGCTTTCCATACAATGGGTTAGGCGGGAACAGCAGCAGCAGCAGCAGTAGCAAATCGTACTTCCGATCCCAATCGGTTGGCAAATGCAGACATTACATAATTGACCTCGTTAGCAAAACCACACACATACACACATTGGGGGCCGCTCTGAGTTCTGCACCTCTGAAGGGGGGTGTTTCTTCTGCTGCACAGTCTTTGATCTACCACCACATACACTCACAAACCCGCACTTGCATACAATGCGTTATGATAATCGATGAACAGGCACACACGCACAAGGTTTTGCGTTAAGGGGTTAGAAAATTAAGCAAAATGGGATGATTTTCTTGCCGCTGCACTAATCGGCACCGCATCTCTCGGGAAAATGAAGATCCGATAATGAACATTCGTGAGGAAGACACAAAAAAAACCGGATAAGGGGAATGGTAAAAAACATAAATTAAAACATAATAATCACCAACGCGAGTTGATTGATGGTACAGCCTCTTGGTTGCATTTTTTGCTGTTTTATCGTATTTTTTTTTAGTAGATAACCTGAAAGTGAAGGGTGCGAAATTGCATCTTAACCTACACTTACACAAAGCTTCCCAAACCAACCCTTACGGGAAGACCGGAGCTTCTTCTGAGGGTGATAAAAATCACAAGATCGTTTCACGTAGTAATCAGCAAGCGACGAACCCTCTCATCCGATGCAAGTAACGCATGATTACACAACAAAATCGTTATGATACGAAGTTTACATAAAATCTGTGCTGGTTGTTTTTGTTTTCGTTTCGTTTCGTGTTCACTTAAGAATCGATACACCCAGCGTAAGGTTGAGCAGATAGGCAATGCATATTATTTTTACGAGTCTCCACAACTCTTGAGGTCAATGTGGGTGAAAGTAGCACTCCTAACGATCGTACATCAACAATCACCAGAAACCACCCCTCGTTCGCATGTTCCATATGCCTACACTCCCTCTTGAACTAATCCAACTGTCCAGGTTTCCTTCGTGGATTTATCAACATGCCCTGACAAGAACGATCCCACCACGGTACCGATCGTGCTCGTGAGCCCATTCAGCGCGATCTCCCTCATGCCCGATCGCTCCATTATGCAACCGGGCCGACGACTCCCACGGTTCTCATCAACGGTTGCAACGAGCGTGGTCGTTCGGGGGGTCGGTGGGGGTTTTCGAAGATTACCCTTACTTTTGCTAATTACGCTACCGATCTAACTGGCCCATCCACGCGCCGTTGCAATCGGGTAAGCTGCGTGACCTTGCGACCATGATCGCGTCGCGATGCGTCGTTACTGCGTAACGGCTCGCTACCGAAAATCCGCTACCCCAAATTGTCCGATCCGACCGGGTGCTGTGTAATTTATTTTACCGCTTGTTACGGGCTTACAACATACGGCTCGGTGCCGCGACCCGACATTGGTCACCTCAGAAGAGTGGATCTGATGCTGCAAGACCCGGTGCCCGGTTGTTGGTGTGGCTGCGGGGTGCAGCGCGTTACATTTCGAACGAATCGCGCCAGAACAGATTCGATTCATCATCACCCGTCAACGAAACGTACATGCCCTGGTCGCATACACACCGCGTCCAGTTCGGTGGCCGCCGGTGACCTCCGCGGAGCATCGCGCATGCCAGTGTGCATTGTTTCTGTTCCATCGCACCGCCCGGCTCGCAAAACATAGACGCTGAACGCTGAGTGTTCACCCTTCTGCGCGCAGTTTGAATAGCAAAGCAAAAAAACCAAAATCCAACGATCGCAAACGAAACCTGCAATGCTGCCGGTTTCGATGGTGTAATTGGAAAAAAACGCTATTGCTTTCGCTACTGGATTGCAGTTTCCTTTCCATCCAACCGAAATGCTTCGGTTTGCATTTTTCGCCTATCGTCTTTTTTTATGTGGCGCGAGTCCGAAAGCTTCTTCCACTGTGCAGCGAATGCCTAGGACTGGAATGGAAGCAATCATTCAATTTGCGGCCCCCAAACCGAACCGGTGCGCAATGATGTTGGGTCGTGAAAATAATGAGCAAACGGTGAGGCTACTGCTGGATGCACCGGGTGCAGCCCGGGTTTCTGATCCATGGCACCAACGGGCCAGCGATCATCAATCATGCGCAGCGCAACGGATCATGCTGCATCGCTTTCGGGGAATTTCGTTACACGAAAGTGCACGGGATGGAATTTTTCGTTGAGAGGTTTTTTTTATTTCTGAGCAATCCTTTTGGTTGGAATATTTTGCAGAAACAGTTCCAAACGGGTTTAGGATGTTTGGGCGGTATTGATAAAACAGAGGGAGTAGTAGATGATTTATTGCTGCTGTAAATTAATCACAAGTTAGATCGACAGCTTTGAGATCTATTGCTATTTTATATAACAACCAGAATTGAGAATTGCATTAAATTTTGTTGGTTTGATCTACAATTTATAACAACAACTAAATAAATAAAAAGCGATTACTATAAGCTTCACAAGTTTTGTTCTATAAATTGGTATAATAATTACATTAGTGTATTTATACATACTTTTGCGACGAATAATAAAGGGAATATCAGCAAATCAATCAGATTTTTAGTTTTGATTCACAGGTATGACTACAAAGATTACAATCAACTATTAAGGGTTGCTATACACTGTTATACTTTTTTTATTCATGAAGAACGGCCAGTCCGTATTACTCAGAACTAAAGGTAACTTAATCTAGTATACAATTCACATTCGTTTGAAGACATTTCCTTCTCCAAACAATGAAAGGTCACCTTATCCCGGATGTGCTCAGTCGTACTGATATACATTTAATGCCAATTCATTTATTAACTGATCTAATTTATTATGTATTGCGAAAGAAAAGATTTATTTATTTTAGCTTTTAGAAAATAAATGTAACGAAATGATAAAAAAGGGTGCATTTTCGTGTATACCTGAAATGTAACGCTCAGTAACGCTATGTCGCTTCGCTTGGGAATTGCGGTGATATACAAAAAGTAAAAAGTGTATACACACAATGCAAGTGTTTTTATACCAGAGAGCCAAATCATAATCAGTGTGTGTACATCTGTTCAGATCAATCTTCATGCGCCTTACTCAATATCAAATGTATTAGTCATCCCGCATATACTAAAACACCTGAGCGTTACACTGTTATACAGCAAACCGCTTTCCTATAATGAATCCAATTTGAAGCACTTTTAAGTACGTTCATGTTACAGCATGTATGCTAACGATTTGATTCCATTTCACTTGGAGCGATTCATCTGCCTAACAGCCTAACCGCATGCATACCCATTTTTGGCATTCCATCTATGACCTTTGCCGACGAAATGCCGCAAACGCTTTGCAGCCCAAATCATCAACCTGCTGCCATAGCAGTGTCGAAAGCGATCGTCATCAGCACGTCGCGAGTGTGGCGATGGTGGTGGTAATTGTTGGCGTGGGTTTTTCAAAAACTATTTTGCAGCGACTCACACGAACGCCATCGTTACTGGATCAGGATGATACACCCGATTCAGGCTGACCCGCCACATGCACAAGGCCCACAAACGGTAGCGCTAACGGTAGCAAACGGCAAATTGCTACGGATGTAAAACAATTCCTCTGCTGTACCATCGCCAACCGGCACTTGGGTACGGTGCAGTAAATCGTCCGTAATTGGGTAATGAGCTTTGAGGTTAAATGTCCGAACGAAGAAGGCATTCCTCTGACCGACAGGTGGTGACAGTAGCTATGGTAGACCATTCCATTCAGATGCGATTCGGCCATTTTTACGTCGTAGGAGTCCAAACACACACAATGGACAGCTTAATGAGTGACCACTGTACTGGGAGGAGTAAAAGTTTCCCGCGTTCAATCGCGATAAAGATACGCACCTCACCCCCCCTTGGGTTGTGCAACTCGAATGGGTGGCTGTGCTGCACCAATGTCAGCGAGAGATGGACGGGTAAGGTTCACTGATCGGTACGGTACTGATCGTCGAACCGCGTCGATCGGGATGCAAGATCGGTTTATACCTGCTGCTACAGTTCACGGCCTGGAGACGGCCCCATGTGGTCTATTGTAAACGTCCGACGTGCAACCGCGAGTTACCGCATCGTCCAATAGGTCAAGCAGCACAAAAAAAAAGGTCAACTTTCACGGAAATGTCGTCGAAATAAGAGAAACAAAATTGTACGAAACAAAAACAAAAAACCAACCCCCATCGACCGCGGTTCGCATCGTTGCGGTGGGTCTGGAAATCATTACACTTAAATCGTGATAACCGGAAGGGATGCTTCACTAGCAGAGGTTAGACGCTACCGCAACCGGTCACGCGCTCGGTGCATTCGTCGGCCATCGGGTTTTTCTAACAGGAAAAGCAGTAAACAGTAATAGTAGAAGCCGTTCGAGAAGAAGTTTTCTAACCTGAACTCTGCCACCGCAGCGATAAAAACAATGGAGACCGACAGCCAAACGTCACCGTGCCATTGTAGTTCCCCGTACCCATCTCCGACCGATCATCAACATTTGTTGCGCTGCGAAACGGTTTTGCGATTTGCATAAAACATGCGGCAACAACAATCAGCTTTCGGTTGCATACCCTTCCAAATATTCGCCATCGTGCGGTATTGGGGGTACGGCAAAAAAACGTTGGTGACATTAGCTATCGGGGCCGGCGGGTGGTTTCGGTTGTGTCACAGGAAATGTCTCGGGCCCAACTCGCAAGGGGAAAAACAAAAATTGATCTTTCAAGCATTCTCGTGAAGATGCTAACCTTTGCCGGCGTGAGCCATCTTCTAAATGCTAAGCTAGTTGAAGTGCGGTGAAGCCTCACTTCAGTTCGGTTGTCTAAAGCAATTCTCATCGTTGGCACGTCGCGACACAGTTTCGACACCGCCATCATGGTGGTAAATTATTTCTAATAATCTTGTTTTACTTTTCCCTCAGCCCTCCTGATGGCCGCCGCGATCGTAAGCAACAATGGACAGTTCCTGCCCGGGCCACGCTACAGCCTCGACAACATGCCCA
Organism: Anopheles moucheti; assembly: GCF_943734755.1. Lineage (NCBI taxonomy): Eukaryota > Metazoa > Arthropoda > Insecta > Diptera > Culicidae > Anopheles > Anopheles moucheti. The sequence goes on from NC_069140.1 coordinate 46,465,963, forward strand.
AAACGAGCTTCACCTGCCGGGACAAAATTCTCGGCGGGTACTACGCGGACTCGGAAACGCAATGCCAGATGTTTCACGTTTGCGTGAAGGTGGCCGGTGTCGGTGTAAGTATGCTACTCCCTCAAAACAACACCCATAAGCGAAAACATCTTTGACCCGCTGAGTTGACCCTTTTGGTTCCCCGGGGTCACATCAGCGTCGAGTTCGGCATGCTCACATAAACACACGGTGGGAGAACATAACGAAACAAAAAAAAAGCTCACAGGCAAAAACTAAAATCGCTTCATATAATCGATGGAAATAGTTTGTTTGGTGGATGGAAAACGCGCGCGTCACCAGCGTTAGCTTCGAGCAACCGTGTTAGGGAACCGTTCCCAAGAGACTCGCGTGACCTTTAGGTGGCGCGGAGACAGAGACTGAGAGAGAGAGAGTGGTAAAGTGGAAGGGAATGTCGAGTGGAGACAGGGCACGAGCATGGCATCATCAAGTAGTAGGCTCCAGCCAAAGGTGGTCTCCTCTCGTTGACTTCCAACTCCCCAGTTAGGCTCGTGCTCGGCTGAGGAGTTGTCCCCCAAGTACCTCCAGCACGTAAGATGCATCCAGCTGAAGCAGTCTTTCCATTCGACTCCACTGTCGTGCCGTGTCTCCACGATGTCCACGATGTTCAGCAGGACGTCCTTGTCCGTTGTGAATACATCGATCCATCCAACTTCTATCGAGTTCTCGGACATACCTTCCCCACATGCGCGATACTTTTGCACGATCAGGTGTTAAAAAACGCTTTGTCCCGTGGTGCTTCTCTCCATTAGGAACGAACATCGGTCGCACAAACGGAACTCGTGTATTCCAGGCGGGGTCCTTCCAACGACCAAGGACGTCCAAACGCTTAGGGTGTGTTACCAGCGCCGTAACTCACGATCACATTCCTAGTCTTGAAGCAAATGCCAAAGATGGAATAAATAATGACAGAAGACTGCTGGAGAAGGAAATAAATGCTACTAATCTAACCACATCGAAGCGTACAGATAGCAACTACTTTGTTTTAGGAGATGATATTAAATGTTTGGACCAACCTCCTGGGCCTGGGCCTTTGGATCCTGCTGTTCACTTTTATGACGTCCATCCGAAGGACGTTTCGTAACCGTGCGAGATCGACTGCGACGCACCGAAATGGCAAAGATGGCACAGTCGAACTCATCGATCTGAGCCCAGCATTTCACACCTTCTTCGATCCGCAAAGTGCAGATACCGATCTGCCGCTCTTTCCAGCGTATGGGTTGCGTTGAGACCATCTCCAACCCCAACCCCAACGGCACCATCCCCGGCACAACGAACACAACCGGAAAGCCGAAATCAGGTCACATTTAAAGTTCACAGCCTTATGCCGTGATGATCATGCTAGATCGAGATAATTGCTGGAGGGGGAATGTTTTGTTTTGTGTAACAGTTCAAAACGACGCTAGCGGAGTGAATCGTAAAGTAAAGTCTATTAAATTACGCTCAACAACCTTTGCAAAACGTTGCGTTGATGAATTTACTTTCAATTAAAATGGATCATCCAATCGGGACCTTTCTCTTTCGGGGTGGCAAACAAACAATTTGGCAATCTTTACACGTTTTTATCAATCAATCACTGGCAAAGCTCTTGTTGCTGGTTCTTTTCTTCGCGGGAAGACAAATTTCCAAACCCAACCTGGCAGTAGCGATTCGGTGGCGAGTCGTAATGGTAATGAAAACGAAGCACCGTCTTTGGCGAATTTATTATATAATTCATCACCAGCGCGATGAATAATAAACGATGATTTAGGCAGATTATGGTTTTGGGGGCCTGTGAACGGTTGCTAAAAACCAACAAATAAACTGTCCCCGCTTTCGGGTTCCCTTGCGGCGGCGCCCGGTGCCAGCTAATCAAACCGCACATTGCTTAACCGCAGAAGCTGAAAGAACTGGTGGTGCTGAGCTTTGGCACTTGAAGCAAACAAAAAAAACTGAGAAACAACCGCAAACTCACAATTAATCATCATATTCACACCGCACCGTGCGCGCGTGAGCGCACACACCGTCACCGCAATGGACGACCGGGGTCCAGTGCGGTTGAGACTTTTGTTGCCGAATGGCAACAGTATGCACTAGGGTCTCTCGGTATCTGGCAATCTTATCTTCCGTACGAATGAAAGGCCTACCGTGCTTGGTAGCTCAGCTCAACGCCTGCAGAAGGGGTACCGATCAAAATGGGCGTTGTGTCTCCAGCCAGCAGCGGCGCCATACTGTCTGAGAAACTAAGCCAAACCGCACAAGAATCAACCTGACGTGCGTTGCGTCGCGTGTGCACAACCTTCATCTGCAGCCCGTAATTACTCCAAGCTGAAGCTTAAGTCTTGGGGGATTTTTCAGTCGGTGCGCGACTGTTTGGAGATCAGCAACTCCACTGCGGAGGTGCGTGCGATTGCACACCCAGCTCTGGAAGAAAAGAGATGAAGGTTGGCTAGTTGGCAGTATTGCCACATTGGGTTAGCATTGCGTACTTTGCACCTCACCCGATAACATTCCAATGGAGGTATATCTCGACTACTTGTTGGCTTGTTTGCTATTGTTTCAAGTTCTTGCATTCTTTTCGAAGTTACTGGAACGCTTATTCATTTAAAGTCACTGGAAGCCTGCATACGATATAGAATTCACACAAATTAATTATACGTTTCATGTACGCCTAGCGACACTCCCCTGCTAACCAGAGCTATAAAAAGCTGCAATAAGAAAGACTACATGACTCCTCAACTTCATTACTCAGTTGGATTGATTGGAGGAAATTAATTGTTTTCCGATCCCTTTTTTCTTCTCATTTTACCAATGCGCCAAGGTGCAAGATTTCCGCTTCCTGTGCCCCAATGGTACGGCTTTCGATCAGGAAGCCCAGATCTGTGCCGATTGGGGTGATGTCGACTGTGAGGCGGCCACACTGTACTACGGTAGCGATAACTTCGACCTGTACCGGTTGGGTTCCGGATTCGAGAGCAAGCGGGCCCCATTCGCGGAGGAAGAAGAGGCCACCTTCCATCTGCAGCGTGCCGAAACGAGTAAGTGTCATTCTGTAAAAGGTTTTTGTTCTTCATTTTGAAGGACATCTATAGAGAGGTATTATTCTGTTGGCAAAACCCGCTGGTCCCCGCGTTGGGAGATGTTTCTGTGTGTTACTAAACGAACGATCCACATATTCTACAGGCGATGCTCGGAGAAGCAAGCAGTACATTGTTAACCAGAGCTCCAAACCACAGCAACCACCAAGCCTGAATCAGATCCCGAGCGTCCAGAAACCGGCCCATCCCCAGCAACCTCAGCAATACTTCCGTCAACCGGTGACGCCCTCAACCACCACGACGACCACGTCCACCACGACGACCACAACGACCCAAGCCACGCCAGCGGAACACATCTTCTACAAAACGAGCCAAGCGCCTACCAAGCTGCACCAGAAACATGTGGAGCACAAGCAGCATCAGCTTTTGCTGAACCAGCAACAGCTTCTTCAAGCACAGCACTATCGGCAACTGACAGCGGCGGCAGCCACCGCAACGCCTGCCGATCGTCGACCATCGGTGGACGAGATCCGCACCACGACACCGTCTTTCAACAACAACTTTGCCCGATCACAACATCAGCAGCAGCAGCCGCAACAGCAGCAACCGCAACAGCAGCGACAGCCCCAACTGCAACAACCGCAACAGCAGCGTCAGTCCCAATTGCAACAACCGCAACAATCTCGCGCAACGCAACACAACGACTTCAACAGTAAATAGCGTAGCTTTAGTGTGTTTGTTTGTTTGTCTAGTTAAGCGCTTCATCATCCATCTCATCAACATCAACACCAATGCCGACCGACATCCGGAAGCTTCCTTCCTGGTCTCCGCGAACTTCTATATCTAAAACAATCAAACAAACAAAAACGAACCACTTATCTGTTGCATGACTCAACATGGCTGAACTACCATTTCTAGACGACTCTGGACGGGGACTGGACTGATAATTGATAATTACGCACATCATTTCACTTGCTTCACCTCAATCGTTGATTACGTCGACTGCGGGTACACTACCCCACTGCCAACATGCATGCCGCTTTAAATGTCTGCGCCGATGAACCGTTGATGGGTTGGGGAACTCATCACGGCCGGGAAACTCCATTACACCTTTTGCCTCATCATGTTCATCGATCGAAATAAGATAATTGAATGATTATTGATGGTTTTTCACACTTATTAAATCGTAACATTTGTGATTTTTCCTGCTTCCCTTCGTTTTCACATTCATTTTCGTTTCCGTTTTTCTGATCTTTTTTTTCTCTCTATTTTTACATTTTTGTTGCCTCGCCATCCGTTCCGTTTCGCACGCTCACTAGACGATGAGATCTTCCGTGGATCGCACAGTTCGCACTTCTACAACAACCGGAACAATGGTAAGGAGGACTACGAGGAGGAACTTTACCGGAAGTCCACGACGACAGCACGGACAACGGTAGCGGCCGGTGCGAATCGGGCAGCATCGCCCCAAGCTGGAACGCGTGGCCGTAACCGGGGCCGCGGTAGTGTCCGTGCCCATCATCTGAACGCGCTGCGCAATGAGATTAAGCCGAGTACGAGCACAACGCCCGTCAGTGTGACGAAACCACAGCACCAACCGCAGCCAAATCATCAGCAATACAATCACCAGCAACAGTTGCAACAGCAGCGACAGGTGCAGCAGCAACAGCAACTGCAACAACAGCCACGTCAACAGAATACCAAGCTGCAAACGACGACACCCGATGACTTTGTGGACATTCCGAAGATTCCCAACTTCCGGCAGCAGCCAACGACGGTGCTGAAGCCGCAGCAATCTCCCGTCCAGGTTCCATCGTTTGGACAGGCCATCATCTCTACACCGGCTCCGTTCGCTAAGCAACCACAAGTGCAGCCACAAAGTCGAGGAAATGCTCAGTTCTTCAATCAGCAGCAGCAGCAGCAGCAGCAAAAGCCACTGCTAGTAACGAGCTCAACCACCCAGGCATCACCTCAGCCAGTTCAGCGTTTCGGTGGCAATCCAGCGCCTGCTACGAACAACTTCAAGATCACCGTCACTACGCCACAGTACGATCGTAGCAACAACTTCAACCAGCCGCAACAACAACCGTTTAACTTCAATGCGCAGCCGCGGCAGCAGGCCCCGATCGTCAGCACCACATCCGCGGCCCCTGTGAACAATCCGTTCCAGTTCTTCGGTTCCCAAACAACCACCACCATTCGTCCTCGAAGCACCTTCGAGAATCGGGCAACGGAGCGTTCGTTTGATGAGGCTTCAGTTACCACTCCTCAGGAATCCCAGCGGCTCCGGCCTCAGTCGCGTACGTTCAACGTCGACCCGAACCGGCTCAACCAATTCAACTACAACGAATATCAGGGTAGTCGTACCAGTACCACCACAACGACCACATCCACCACCACCACCACTACGACTCCGGTTCCACCGACGACATTTGCTCCGGCCCAGCAGAACTTCCGTCAGCGAGCACCTCAGCAAAACACCTTCCTGAATCCATTCTTCAGCAACCCATCCACGGTGGCACCTTCCATCACTACCATCCCACCATCCATCGTCCAGAAGGCAGTCCCCAAGGAACGCTACCAATCGATTTCACGCACCGGCAACGAAGGACACACACCGTCGACGGTGAAAAAGTTCTCCACGCTCGTGCCCAAGGATCAGTACAATCCGACCACCTTCAAACCGAACGCCATCAGCAAGAAGGCACTGCTCCAGTTCGTCAACCAGAAGAGTGTGATCGGGCTCGAGAAGTCACCGTTCACGGATCGTGTCAGCATTACTACCACGACCAGTACCACCGAGAAGGTGCCGGCACCGGCGACGACCCGGTACCCGGGATACATCCCCACCATACCGCCCGTAACGTCCACATCCACATCGACCACGACGACTACAACGCGTGCGCCCTTCACAACCACAACTACCACCGCCAACACACCGCCACCGCCGAACCGATTCTTCCAGCCACCGATTCCGAAATCGAATCTACTGACGCAGTCCCCCATCGTGGTTACCTCGGCGAAACCGGACCCGACCGAAATCGACGAAGACGACGGTCAGTATCATCCGGAGCTGTACGAGAAAGACTTCTATCGTAATCGCGTGAAGGCGAAGGCGGCAGCAGCGGCCGCCCTTGCCCAGGCCCGCAACTCCAACGGGCTTGCCTCACTGTCCACCAGCGACGAGGAAGAAATCTTCCGTACCGCACACTCCCAGAACATCGCCGCCAGCGGTAATGATCTGATACTGGAGCGCGCACGTCAGGCGGCTGCCCGGATCAATGAGTTCTTCTCGTCCTCCTCGGTAAAGCCAACAACAACGGCACGCAAAGACCCAAAGGACGGTCAACCGGAATCGGTCACGCCGAAAGCAAAGCATCATAAGGACACGGCAAGGACCAAGTCCTCGCATGGGGCGAAGGGTACCGGTAGCAGCAGTAACGCTACGCCACGTCCATTCTCCAAGGCTCCGACGATCCCACCGAATGCGACCATCACCAAGCGGCCACCGGAAGACGATAGCTACGACTACGCGTATTACGACACCGGCAGTCCCGATGTGCCCGAGTACGACATCATCGAGGACTTTGGCCGGAAGCGGGTCTGAGGTTCAGGTGTGACTGTAGACTTAACAGAAGGGGTGGGTGATTCCTCCCCTTTTTTCGAGGATGTGTGAATGCGGATGTGTGGCTGCGTAACGTGCCGTATGTGCCATTGAGCTGGTGCATCCCGGCATGGGTGTATGGTTGGATGTGTGGATGGTTGTTTAGCTGTGTAAGTACGGATGAAAAAAAAAAAAAGATGATGGCCAGACGGCATGGCGCTCCTTCCCGCATACGTCATTGAACGACCTGTCGGAGTCAATGAAGGAGAGCGTCTAACGTTGCGAATGACGCCACTGGTCATGTAAACGCAAATATAAACGCTATACATATGATGATAATATACTGCCATTAGCATTAAAACCACATTCATCCAAACCTGTTGGCCAGATGAGAGTGTGGGTCAGGTGAAGAAAAAAGCTACACACACGCACACAAACTAATGCATAAGGGTGCGTAGTAAGGAAGCAGTAAATGGACGGACGTTTATCTGGGACATTCATCCCAGCCCAAAACCCAGCAGGAAGCCAGTATTTGCAACTAAACTCTCAAATGCGCATCGTTTTTCTTTTCTTTTTGTGCTCGTTTGTGTGTATGTGTGTGTGTGTGTGTATGCTGAATCACAGAGATAGAGTACCGGGCACGTGGCCGTATGTTTTTCCTCTTCTTTTCCTTCGTATACTACCTTTCTCATTTTCTTTGTTTAGTTTTATTGTTTGGCAAGCATTTCATGAAAGTTATTTTATGTTTTCTTATTTTTTGTGGTAATTTTAATTCGCATTCTCCTTATACACTTCAGTATGAATCGAAAAAAAAACACATTTTTGACACAACTTTCCCCTTCGGTTACACAATCCCATTCTTTGTGCGTACGGTTAGGAAAATTCTTTTCATCTCATCATCACTTCGTTTTTATTCGCTCTGAACAGACGCTTCGCCTATTTGGGAATCAAATGATAGTGGTGACATGACATGGATGGAGAAGTTGGGAGGAAAAGATTGTTGTAAATAAATTTCTTTAATCAAACAGTTACGCTTGCGTTATTTGATCTGATGTTTTAGTGAAATACCATCCGAAATTTTATAATATTATAGTCATAAGTAAATGAGAAAGAAAAATAGCATTAAATCGTTATGAAATAAAAATGTAACATCTATTTATAGCGTTCTTTTCATTCATCAGGAGGACTTATGCAAGTTGTCCCATAATGGAAACTCTTATTAGTTTAATGTCTCCTGTTGTTCGTGGCCTGTAGGCTGTACGGGTCACGTGCATTTTGACGAACGTAACAAAGGGTGAACTTCCGTTTGTGATGATGCAACTGGCACGTGTAAAAAGGTCCTTTTTTAGAATCATCCCTTATGTTAAATTAGGAGCAATGGGAGCAACTCAATTAGACCAATATTGGAGTAATGATTAATTTTTGTTACTGTACTACAGCTACTAAATATTTAGATAATTCCGTCCAATAATTTCGTGTTTCAAGGTTCGTAAATTAGCATCCCATTCTTCTCCGCTCACAGTTTGATAGGGCAGATTCATCACAAAGAGCTGCCAGTGACAGATTCCTTTTATTCGCTCCTGTCTTCCATGGGCATGGGAGGTTTTTTTCTGCCCGCCTGTTATGACGCGGTTGGATACAATCCTTACTGGGGCTTGCGTAGGAATCCCACACACCAGACCCGGAACAAACAGCAATCCTATCGCGGTTTGCTATTTAAGATGCCTTCATCCGATACGAAAGCGTTTAGTATCCTTTTGACCCCGACTGGAGCAATTAGTCGCTCTCGGGAAGTGAGTCCAGTTCTAGCGCTAAGAGCACCCTAGTGCGTGCTGAGTGAGTGAGAGAGCGTGTGTGTGTGTGTGTGGCGTGTTTGTAGTACGTTTATTGTAATAACAGGCGTGTCAAACCCCGATCACTAAACTGGCTGGCCATCGTTCGACGATGGAAGTCAGCAAGCGCTATCTGTGGCTCGCTGCCTTTCAGCTGTTTTGGTTCCTCTGTTTGGTGGAATCGTACCCGGATGGTGCCAATTTTTACAAAGGTTCGTCCTGTAATGCCACAGCAAGCATTTATGACAGCGTTTTTACTATCTAACAGACTGGCTGCGAGGTAGAAACGAGGAAGATGTCGAACGAATGATAGCCGAGGATCAGTTCGAGGCTCCGAAGCTTTGTAAGTTAAAATTCCATCACTGAGTCGGACATTTCCTTGCAGTATGATGAGATTGGTATTTTTTGGCCAGTCTTTTACAGAACTCCAAGTTCCTATACCGATCTCGGGATGGGTGACCCACTGGAGAAGAGGACGGTAAATAGGTACAAAAGTAAGTACCCACTTGATGCACGGAAAGTGATGGTGGTGCCTTTTTTTTGGCAAAGCGGATTCTTAATGTTCTATTGTGCACCTCCTACCTAGACATGATGCTCACCAAGGACAGCCTTGATGTACCGCTGATCGATGACGTCGAACAAACGAAGGAAGCGACTCGGTTCTTCTTCCCACGCGTCAACCCCAAACGGTCCCCGGGTGCCATCCTTAGCTGGGCCATTCCGGCCGCAAATCGAGTGTAAATAAAATCCCACTCCCGCATTGTGTCCGTTCGCTGAACAGGGAACATGGTGATGAATTCTGCACGCTTCATCCGGTGCTCCTACTCCCTACTCCCAAGATGGTCCAAGTGACGCTAGCGAAAACATACCACACTAATTCCAACGCACGGTCCCATCTGTTTCAGGCGTGTCATCAGCACGAATTATCGCCCACCAGGCATCAATCGGCCTGCCGCTTAGAATAGCCGCGGACAGGAACGCAGCTACAGCGCAGCGATGATTTCGCGTTGAAAATTCCGGCTCGGATTGGTTGGCCTCTTTTCAGCGTACACAATAATACTCCATTCCGTAATGCGCTCGAACACGCCATCAATGACACTACATCAATTATAAGCATCGGTGCTGGCTTTTAGAATGGCGGTTTGCATAGGTGTTTTACCATCTTGTCGTCTGTAACATCAATATGGATAAATAAAATCCTCGGGTTCTGCTAACAAGCGAGTATATTCTATCTTGCACGATAAGAGTAATGGAAATATCACAATTTTCAGCCGTTGAACAAGAAAATTTACTGAAATATAGTGAAACTTTGATAATTTCTCATTCCACGGGATAATTTTAAAATGTAGTCGTGCTGCAGTTTGAATAACATTTCAATTCACACGATAACCGTTAGTTCAAAACGTTCAAACGCGCCGAAGCGCCATCTAGCGTAAAATTAACGAAACTTCGAAAATACCAGGGATTGGCAAACTTTTCAACACTCAACACTGAGGAATTCGAAGGAATTGTTCCGAAAATATCGTAAGATGATGATTTAGATTGTAAATGCTTGTTATTACGAGTTCATCAATATAATCATTCCTTCGTACTTGAATTGGTAATGATTAAATAGTCACGAAACAGTTCCCGCGGGTTCCTATTTCCGTTTCGAATTTTCCGTTCACTCGTTCTGTCAAAACAGTTTTGTTTCGGCGAATTCATTTGTCAAATTGTTTCCATTCTATTTGACCGTAGTTTTCCGAACAGATCCGTGCTTTCCGTATCCGTCTCTCGTTCTTCGGTTTCATTGGCCAGTTCCATCGGTGACCTGCAGATATTTGTTCCTTTTGTGCTATTATTTACAAACTTCGTTGAACAGCAAGCCATTTGAATCGCCTACAGCTTTAGGGCAAAATGTCGCAAGGAGACGGTAAGGAATTGCGCCACAATCCCACATTTGTGCACCGGATTTAGCTATCCACATACTTTTCAGCCGATTCCGAGTTGTCAACTATAGAAATACTTACCTACACTGTGGATACCGTAGATTATCCGTGTAGCGTTCCATCAACTGAAGGTAAGTGGTGGGAAACGTTCCGTGTTAAGATTACCATTTGTTTGTAATCCATTTGTCCTGTTTGCAGAGGATATCAAACCAACAATGGCGAAGAAGAAGCGTAAAGTGAACACCAAAAGGATCAAGATGCAAGGCGACATCAAGCGCGTCCGTGAGTACATACAAGCTTTACTAACATTGCGATTCTGTAAATCATACACGTTCCTTGTTTATGCAGCACTGAAAACGATTGTGTACTGCAAGTCATATTACAGGCAACAGGTACGGTCGTTGTTTAAACTCTTGAATGCTTCGTGTAAGCTGGAAACAAATGTACTTAGATCTGCTGGCGATAATGTGCCAATTAATCACCAGGAGGAGGACATTTGCTCGCCCTACTTTTCGGTGCTCGAAAGACGTTTCCAAACTCTCGCTAAACTCCAATAAACGCATGTATCGTTATTAATTGTTAATCGAATTTATTACTTCAGTACAACAGTAAAATTAGTCCTAACATGTTTGCCGACGAAAAAACGAATACATAAAAAAGTACGCCTACACCTCAAACACGCGTACGGTTGTCGGTGATGCCCACCTGGCCATAACCACGGATGGCGAATTAGTTTGTGCTAGTGTAAGTTTTGAAATCATTTCACCACGTATCATGCGTAGGGGTTTTTTGTTTGTTTGTTCGCTAACAGTCACAACAAAATCCGTGAGCGTGGGTTAAGTAGTGTGGGAAAGGACATGGTGTAACTTTATACGGGGCATTATATTCTCAAGACATTGATTTCCACGCTAAGAAGTTTTGTGTGTTAACCAGTAAAATAGCGGTTAAAATACTCGACTAAATACGGGCGGACAAAACTCATATTACAGACAAATTCTAAAACACAACAAACGAATAACCGTCGTCGTTACGGTACGAACGTTTGCAAAAGCATTTGCATGATGATAACACGTGCGATCAATCCACTGCTGCTTGTAAATCGTTCTTCTGCATAGGCACCTTGTTTTCTTGTTTGGACACTGATTGATTATCGTGCGCGAAAAAGCGGGGAAGACAAAGTTCTGGTTATCCCCAGATAAGCTATCGTACGATTGCCATAAGTTAGAACCAACACTCCCCTCTTCACGTCTGGAGCTGCTGGAATTTCCCTTTGCGCATTCGTGCCGTTCAAATACTTTCCACTCGTTTCTAATTATTAATAAGTAAGGCATCTGATTGTTCTCGCTTCTTGCTCACATTTTAGTTGCTTTCGATAGTTTTCCTAAGAATTGCACACTAGTTCAGGGGTCCCAAAACTTCGGTACCTCCAACGGGGTGCATATCTAAATTGAATTGGTTTTGCTTCTGCTGCTACACAGAAATTTGGATGTTTGGGAAATAGTAACCGATGGGTTGGAAAACAGATAAACAGCGATTGTGATGCCCACAACGCAAATGGGAGGGAAGGCAAAGCTACGATCAAAAACAGCAGGTTAAACAAAAATTTGAATTAAAAAAATCAACACCGAACTGATGTTGCGCCAATCTTCCTAGGGAAAGGATGGGTACGATTACAGTAAACTAAACTATATCGCTAATGTTATGTACAGTACAACAAGAATTAAAAAGAAAACGAACGTGAAATGATACACGAAACAAGAAAATTCATTCCGAAGCATCGCTGCAGCTGATACTGTGTTTGTTTGTGTTGGGAAGAAGGCACGAAGCGGCCATCTCTTCTCTAGTTCCAACCACCCGTTAGCTTGTGGAATAGTTCCTCGTTGAGCGTTTGGTTCGTTTCCTTCGAACGCATCGACATGAAGATGTAGCCACCGATGAACTCGTGTATCACTTTGCAGTCCGCCGACAAGCAGGAAAACACGACCGTTTCATTCTGGAACTGTACCATCATGCACCGAATCTCCCAGTTCACGTTCCAGGCCTAAAAAATTAAATGAAAAGCATTCAGGCTTCGTCCATCTTTTCGACCACCTTCTTCGATTACTCACCTTCATCGTGTTGTACCGCCACGTCTTGAGATGATCGCCGGTCGTAATGTCCATCTTCATGATACGATTGCTAGCCACACCGAGCAGCTCCTCCTTCTTGTGCCCATCGAACTTGATCACGAACAGTGTCACACCGAACTCGGGCAAACTTTGCCATGCCCGGATGTAGCTCAGCTTCGCCTCCACCAGCGGCAGATCCTTCACGTTCGCGTGTGCCTCCAGCATGCGGTGTATGGCCTTGTTCTTCAGCTTCTTAGCGTACCGTGGAGCGAGATACTCGTTCGCGTCGATTTCGGTCGGGTTAATGTTGATCGCGGGCACCTGCGCCGGTTTCTGCATGCTCAGGAACGACCGAATGCTGGCCACCTCACTGTCGTACGAGCTGTCCGCAAGCGATCGACCCTTCGACGCGAGCCGACATGCGGCCATCCATTTGGCGTACTGTTCCTCATTGTCACACCGGATCCACATTTCGCTGTTGATGCTCTGCTCGAGCGGTACCTCCAGCTTGATGTTGAACTTCTTCTGCGACAAATTCACCTCGGGCGTTACCTCGCAACCGCGCAGATTGATCGTCACCTGGGGCGGACTGTTCGTGCGGGAATCTTCCCGCGATTTGTACAGATGCAGATGTAGATCCTTGTACGTGAACCAGTAACGCTTGTAACCCTTCAGGGTGAACTTTTTTGGTCTAGAATATAGCAAGAAAAAAGTAATTGATTATTCGGAAGATCATTCCCCTGCGCCGTAACGTTCACCGAGACGTACTTCAAAAAGCGCAAATAGTCGGTCAGCTCCGGAATATGCGTAATGTCGCCTGCATTCACACCATTGCTGGGCCCTTCGAGCGTGATCTGCAGTTCGCGCAGTGCCGCATCCACATCGTCATCAGCCGCATTGTCCAGGCTGGACGTGTCGATACCGGAGTCGGCCTGCGGTACTTCGTTTTGTTTGTTCACCTGCAGCTGCAGCGCACCGAACATCAGCATCTCCTCCTCGGTACAGTCGATCTCCTCGTTCAGCAGCTGCCATTTGGCCTGTTCGTACAGCTGATTGATGCGCACCTGGTCGTACTTTGGGTTCAGGTCGAAGAACGTGTAGTACTTGAAGCGGAGACAGAGCGTCTCAAACTCCCGAATGCCCTGCTCCATGATGGACAGGGAGGAGTCAAGCCAACCGATGTTCATGCGTGCCCGCTCGACCAACGATTTCGGCTTCAGCAAGCGAGACCGAGCTTCGGGACTCGGTGCACAGGGACTGTACGCCAAACTATCCGTCGTATCGCCGATGCTGGACGACGACTCACTAAAGCCTGATCCGTGTCCGTGTCGCAATGTCTAAAATGCACACAAATCTAACATTAAACATTGTCCTGAAACGGGGCAAGAACAGCAATACTTACACCAGTCGGCGAACTGATCGGAGTGCTTTGTAAGGCCGGTTTGGGTGTGGAGAAATGGGAATTCGGTACGGGAGCACACGAGAATGGGCCGCGGTTGACTGTATCGTCCAGGCTGCCATTGCTGCCGTTCAGGTTGTGTGCGGTCCCCGGGATGAAGGTGTTTGTGTCCGGCGGCAGATGAATGTAGTCACGCCCGTTGCCATTCTGTTCGATCGGTATCTTCTTTTTGGCCAAATCGGCATAGTTCTTCTTCAAATGCATCGGTTCTAGCGGTTTGCATAGCGATAGCTCCTCCGGATGTCTAATGCCAAGGTCCTTGCACAGTGCCACAACCGCACCGAACGTTTTGATCGAGAAATCAACACGGCAGTCTAAATATCGCAGATCCGGCATCTGTGAAGAAGCAAAAGGAATGACATTCATGGGCATGTATTAATAATTTTATATTCCAACAATTGCTCCTCTCAAGTGCCATTAAACCATAAACCACTGCCACTAATTAGAACCTTGAACTCCCTGGTCGCTTCTAACTATTAATTTAAGCTTCACATCATAATGCTGCTAATGCATTCCCGAGCGGACGGTGGAACGTGACAATGATACCGAACACGCTCAACAAAAGTGGACTTGTTGGTTACACATTTCAATTAAGATTCATTACGCAGCCCAACCGCTTAAATTAACCCTATGCACGCGCTTTCACTTCCTTGCGGGACGAAGCTTGGCCATCTCCGGCGCGAGAGATGCCTCTTCGGAGTGAATTTAAATGTTTGATGCGCACAAAATCACGGCCCTTCCATTGATTTAATCGCTGCCCCACCATCAACTGGTTAATGGAAACAAACAAATTCTTGCTTCTTCTCGGCGTTACAGGGCAGTATTCGTGTGGTCTCGTCTGGACGACCCAGTTTTTCACTTGAAATGACTATTATCCAGCCTCACCGTAAACACACAAATACATTCCGTTGTTTCAGTGGCGTGGTTAAATTTGTTTCCCAAACGAATCTCAGAGCGTTGTTGTTTTTTAAACCGCGAAGCAACAAGAATGTTTTGCCTTATCTTGGAAAAAAAAAGAAATAATCCTTCCTTCGCTCGCACCACCATCTTCTCCGATACGTTGGCTGGGTGGTTTGTGAATCGTGACCACACCAAGCGCGCGCCAAGCGTACCATTTGGATGTCTTCCAAAAGCGGTTATGGGCGCGTGCAAAAATATGGATCCGTTCACAACTCCCAAACGCGGAGCACACGGGGGCAGCGGTTCTTAGACGGCGCTACTCTACCGATCGCATACTGTGACAGCATGCAAACCTGACCGGGTGAGTTACTAACCGAACCCGTATAATTAATCAACCCTCCCATAAGCGATGGGTTACGATAAATTGTTTCAGCGCGTTAAATGGCCATCTTCTGCTCATTCACAGCTTCATCGTTGAACTGCTTTTAGAGCGCCCAGAGTCGCGCGGCGCCTGAAGCGTCCAGCAGTTTAACAGAATATTTAACCTTAATCGGGCAGGTTTGTGGTAAAGCAAATAAAAACCGAGTTGCTGCTCCGCTCGGGGCAGCCGTTCGACCGCAACACGGGAGTTTCGAAGGTGTCGCAAATCACAATTTGAAAAAGTGTTTTTCTACTATCGTTCGCGCCTATCCCTGGGAGGGCTGGTCGAAGTTTTCATGAGTCATGAGATTTATGTTTGTCCAGCCATTATGATGATATGAATCATGCGAATAACAAAACCACGATCTAAACGCTTTCTTTTGTGCCGGCAGTGGGTTGTGTGTGTCATGCAAACGTTTTCCCCTTCCGTGTCATGATAACAAGGCTAGAAATGACTGTGATTTCTCTGTTTAACTAGCAAGAATTATAAATCTATCACGGAACATACCAACGAGCTGCAGTAAGGGCACAAAATATTCCCTTATTTGGTTATGTTATCGTGTCAACAAATACGATCTATTAATCATCATTAATATTGCTTCTTTTAATGTTTTAAGATTTCAAGCTTCAAGCGTCCAGAAAAGTTGAATATCTGTAGCTCCGTTGTTACCTTCACCGACACTTCAGCTACCATTAACCTCCAACAGTCTCGTTAACAATCGCTCGAAGACATACGCCATCTGGTTCAGGTAAAACTGGCAGGATGGAAGTTTAAAAACTGAGGTACACAGACAAACACGAATTAATTCCAGGCGAATGGGTTGGTTGGTTTACCCTACTGATAAAGAGAGTAAACACACCGTATAGCAGCATGGATCCGAGATATGGGTTTTGATACGGCAAGCCTAGTGCGCACTGCATCCACGTATGCGTTCATTCGTCGGTCGCCATGCTGTGGTGGTTCTGCCGCCGCACGTAGAAGAAGGCCACACCAACGTTGCTCACTCTCGAATCGCTGTTGCAATGCTGTCGCCTACTTAAACCCGAACCACTTTTCGACGCCCTTCGTCAAATGTCAAGTATCCACTTTGTGGCGCGACAGTTTTAGTATCGTTTCCTGCGCCACTGCAGGCCACCCCGATTGCCGTCACCCAGCGATGCAAAAAAAAAAAAACACTTGATGTGAAGAAACTTTCATCTGATTTTTCACTCGAGTTCTATCGAATTGTAGAATTGTAGTGGCAGTAATTACCCACGTTCGGTGCGCAAACGCACCCAATGCGAACAGTTGGCCCGTGGCCCAGGTTTGATCGTTTGTTCTGGATCGCTACCAACCCACCGACAAGCACAGGTGGTACGAGACGTCGTCATCGTTGTCGTAGGTGTTCATTCCCTCCCTCCCCCGATTCCAATCGTGGCAAGTGTTCTTAGGGAGGTGATTCAAACCTTGAACAATCCGGTTGGTATGGGTTAAAGGAGTAGCCGTATGCTTGCAAGCATTCCGATCTAACTGCAACTAACACCTAGAATGTTTTCCACGACCGGATGCTTCCAGCACGAGCAATCCTCACAGAGACGAAAGTGTTGATCACTTCTGCTGGCAATACGTCAGCGTACTAACCAAAATTGGATAAACGACCACACGCTCCGCTTGACATTTCCACCACTGAAGAAGTCGTTTAACATTCTAAAATATCCATACATAATCAGGTCTCCCGAACCCCCCCGGGGTCTGCTGCGTAACGATCCAGTATCCCACGCGAAAAGTAAGGCGACGAATTGGCCAACTAGATCCGATTGGTTCAACGCCTTTCGTTGCACCTCTTCGGCCAGCTAAATCGCAAGGTGTCCCCGGTCAAGATTAATGAATATTGCGCTGGAATGTCCACCGGAGGTGGTAGAGTTATGCGCCACCACGTACCTCCGCACGGAGGGATTACAGCGATTGACAACTTCGTTTGTGGTGCGCCCTGCACTTGGCAAAACTTCACCCGGGAGATCGGTGCTACGGCCGGATCCATCGCCCAAGCTGCGCTCATTAGCTGTGCCTAGGCCAAAGTGGTACGGTATATTTTAACCTCTTTTTGCGTTTGTTCGTATGCTAATGCATTTGCGTTACGCGAACAACAGCCCCCACACCATCAACCTACACCCGGTAACAATCGCGTGCGCGGAGGACCAACCGTCGATTGGTTCGGTCTGTTTCGGTCTCCCCATACCTAAAAATAAGCCGATGTGCGATCGCAAGTGATCGTTGGTCAGCGTTGGCGAGCTGGCCCGATCGAAATACGCCCGCCAACACACGGCCTTCTTTTCGGAGGGAGGAAAGACCGTGTCACGGTACCGTCATCCGTTATGATCTGCGGACCGTCTCAGTAACACACACACACATATCGGATCGGAGTGTGAAGACGAAGATGCTAGTAGCACGTGCTCGTTACACTTTTTCTGCCAGACCCCCGAAAAGGTCAATAGGCAATAAAAATGGCGGAACCTAGGGTACGCTAGAAACTGATCGGTCTTCATATTTTTAGTGTTGCCTTCGACGTGTTGTGCTGCTGGCAGCGCTGCCTGACATAAAGTGATGCGACAAGCTGATGCTGTGGCCGGGTTTCACAACTCCGCTCCCGCAGTATTGCCGTCACTGATCGAATCGTGGAGTTCAAGCGTAGGATCATGTGGGATGTGTGAAGATGAAAATAGGCGAAACATCCCTTACACGATCGTAACACCGTAACGCATTTGGGATAGAGAGTTTTGGGCACTCAAATAACAGCGTCGATCATCTGTTTGCCGATCGAGAGTTGTTCATTCGCAAGGGGAAAAGGCTCTAAATAAAAGAGCAATCCACGCACGTTTCAAAGCAGTAGCCGCTTCGTTGATCAACAATAATGTGTTGTCATTGTATGTCTCTCTATTTTTTTTCGTACATGGTGCACCGGAAACGTCAAACACAAGTGGCCAATTAAGCTATTCCAGCAGTGCGGAATCGTTTCAAGTCTCTATAGCTTGAGGGCACGTCCGAGACGCGTGTCCAAAGAATTGGTAGGCCCCTGTGACGAAAAGCGGCTAAAGTGATTCCATTCTTGGACGGGACTTACCTGAACTCGCAACGTTTTGTGCATCGGCGTGAAGTGCAGGACGGCGTCCGCATGTAGACCCACCTGGTCGAGGGTTGACTTGGTACGCGTTAGCCATTGGTTCCGGGCCGGCCACCAGAGTGCGTGGTCTGACCAATCTTTCGGATTTTCTGGAAATGGAGAACATTCAAGAAATTGTAGTTAGTTCCATGATGTTGTAAATGGATTTCTCTGCAATAGCCTTAGTAGTTGTTGAATCTCCCAAAGATATATCCAATATCATATTTATTCTCCGCAATGTTTGAGTTACGAATGTTATTCTTCCGATATCGGTCGTTCTTCTGTAAATTGACCCATAACTTTATCATAACTTACCTTCATGTTATGAGGAACACTCATTGCAAATAACAATATGTTTGCAATGATAAGCGAAGTAAACATTTCCGATCTTGAAGTCTTCCAGAACAGTCAGGCAACTCAGCCGGGATCAATCGTGGTGATTAAATTGTTAAACATTGTCAACCACTTCAGTGCTTAATCCCGCGACAGCTTGGGTTTTGCCTTCCAGTGTCATTTATCTCTCTAAAAGATAAAATGTAACAAAAGGACACACAACTAATGGACGAGCAAATGGGCGCATTCGCTACAAAGTTGCCAACGACAGACACACACACACACACATGGAAATGTGAAACAACTTTCGCTTGATTTAATGTAATGTGCATCTCCCATGGGCGGTACTTTCTCTTTCCCTGCTGCACTGCACGAGGATGCGTACCGCAACATTGGGTCGTAATTTAAACCATCCCACTGTCATCCCAAACCGATTTTTCCGGCCATTCCGCAACAACACCCAGCCGTGAGGGCGAAACCCTAGGCAAAACCATCTGCTGGCAGTTTGCGATCTGCGTATTCATTCCGATTTCGGTTTTTACCATTCCCAGTCTCGCCATCCGTTTCGTGTAGCGCCCGAAAGAGATTTGGGATGTGTGCACTCACCGGGTTCATTTGGGTTGGTTTCAGCATTTGTGCAACCAC
Source organism: Anopheles moucheti (assembly GCF_943734755.1). NCBI lineage: Eukaryota > Metazoa > Arthropoda > Insecta > Diptera > Culicidae > Anopheles > Anopheles moucheti. The sequence continues at coordinate 46,485,406 of NC_069140.1, forward strand.
TCGAACGATCTCGTGGTGGTTGGTTTACGGTCCTGAAAACCAGCTGGACCTACAGCTTGTTGGGTCAGCTCTCCGATGATTTGGTCAGCTATTTTGTGGACAATTCAAACCCCTATAGTGTAGAATGCGGTTTTTAATTGCCTAGATTTCCTGGGATCTCTCTGAACGATCTATCAGACGCCGTAGACAAAAGACGCAACTGGTGATATACGGCTTTCGACGGAACGATCAACGATCACTGTGCAATCTCATCTCAAGTGCTTGATGGATTCAGATTTCGTAAAAATATACCGCTTCCTAAAGCCACAACCTCACCTTTTGCGTCTTCCGACATCGGCCACCCCGGATGGTGCCAGATTACAATTCTTTTCGCTGGAATCCGACAAATGGGAACTTACCCCTAACGGGGAAAGTTGCCGGCAGTGTTGCCAGACTGACACATTTACGATCGGTGTGGCCACAGTTGCAGCCAGAGTTGCTGCCGGGTGTTGCCGCCATAAAAAGCGATCCTGCCGCCCCACCAAAACCACCATATATTATGAGAATTCGAAGTGGAGGAGCGGGTGGAGGGTGCTAGGGTGGAACAAAAAATTATGCTTCCCAATATCCACATGCTCTTAGAGGTGTGAGGTGACAAGGGAAGACGATTGTTTTTTCGAAAACATTGGCGTTGTGTTCGCAGGGCGAATCGTTTATGCATCATCATGTAGCTGTAGCGCTGTACGCTCCTGGTGCTATAAATAGTGCACACCAAGCGAACTTGAGCGTTCTCGGGCATTTTTCTAGCGTGAAAAATGTTCAAACAGACAAAACGCTACAGTGAGGAAGGACGCGCTCTAGTGCGGAGGATTGGGCAAAGGAGTGAGCAAACTAATTTATTGCTCTTTGTACATCATTGGTGTTGTGAGTTGTATGATAGAAATTTAATTAGAATTTTATGGCATTTCAGTAATCAACCCGGTAGAAGTGTCACGGAATACACCAATGAAAGTGTACTTGATGAAATAATTCGTATGAAAGTTATTGCTTTAGTTATAGCTTTTATAAATGGAACTCCGAGCGTAATCAATGAAAGTGTTTTGAGCCGTTCACATTCTACCGGCTGAAACTGGATCACTAGCCCGCGTCTATGAAGCGGATGAATCCTTTCGGACATGGCCACCAGCTATTGATTGCTCCATTAGCAGCCTATTAATCGCTCAATTTACACACCATAACCTCGGCTTTGCGACAGGAAATTAACCCGTTTCCTTCCGAACAATATCGGAAAGCCATTCTCCCCAACCATCATCAAATGGCCGACCAGTTCGAAGGTTATCCCGCAGAGAAAGACACGACCACCGCCCCCTTCAGAAAGCGATAAAATATCCCACACCCGAGCGGGGAATGACAGTAAAAGTGTCATTCGGTTTGGTTTTCTCTACTCCAGCAAGAGGAGGGAGCTATCTGCCTGGCCGTAGATAGTACAGCTTCGTCGTCCACCTTTTGTAGTCGTTCTATGCTTTTTTGTTTGATATCCCACGTTACGTTGCCCTGATGGCATAGAACCACCCCTGCGCACGTGAGTGCTGCTAATCAAACAAAGATTCCATTGCGAACCCGAAACTAGGCTACAGTCTGCCAACCCTGCGCCATTTGATGGAATTCAATGTCAATGTTGGTGACGGCTTGCCGTGCTTGGTACGCGATGGGGAATGGAACTTATCGCACAGTTGGGATCTACGCTACGCCCCGTCGACGCCCCCTTGGTGTGACGCAGAAGGAACCCGGGAACGAGGTAATTCCACCCCGTGCTGCGGTATGTGCGAAAAGAATTTTATCGTGCCGGCAATGGCAAACCCATGATAGGCGGCTGGAAAGTGAGTATCAGGGTCGGCACGATACCGTATTTGAATGCCACCGTTTGTTCCACGTTCCTTGCGTACGCGATCGGGCCTAGCGTCTGGTCAGGGTTCAGCAGCAGCTGTGCGCCGTAGCTGTCACGAGTGGATGTGGATAAATGCCATCCGAATGTGAAAGAACGGTGCAGCTTGCCGTGCGCACACACACACAGGCGGTTGTTAGGATGAAGGATGCCGCCCTCGCTCGTGCTTCACACCGCACTCTGGCCATTGGAAAGTACATCCAGCTGCTACCGAAACATCGTGTTCCTTTTGCACGAAAGAACATCATCGGTGCGCGATGCTTGAAAAAAGGGGAAAAATTAGAACACATGTGGTCATAATGTACGTGCACAGTGTCGTTTATGCCAACAGCGTGTTTTTAATGGATGTTAATACATTAGAGCGGGCGAATAAATCTTCAAACTGCTACTGACATGAAGACTTTTTCGTACATATTTTAAGCCAAAGGTTTGGAAATCAACGTGATCTTCAGATCTTCAGTCAGAGATTAGCATATGTAATATGTTCTATGTCTATATTAGTGTTAGGGTCTGAATGAATCTGAATGAATCTTCGAACAGAATGAATGAATCTGAATCTTTCAATCTTTCTTTCTTCCAAAGATCCTCAGAGATTTAAAAAGGAAATCATGTTTTCTAAGGAGAACTTTGGATTCTTTAGGATTCATAAATCTCCTGTGAGTCTACTCCCGATTGGTCTCCTTACTGGCGATTCATACGAATGAGTCTTGGCAAAACATTCTTTAAGTTCATTAAGTTAAGTTAAGGTCTATATGTCTATATCGTCAGATGTCTCAAGCCTTTGTAATACCTTGAAATACATCATTCTAAGAACAGTTGGCTTCACTACTTTAAAAAGTAACTCTTTTAAACCAACGCACATCCGACACCACATCCCACCAGGGCTAGTTTGGCAATCGATCTCGCCCGGGTATTTACGAGGGGTAACTGCACACAATGCGCTGTCGTCTACATTTCTCGATATCGCGATTGTCCACCATCAATTTAACATAAATAAACACAACCGGTCGGACGAATGTAAATGAAGCAAATACGATTAAATCGACTGCTTGTCGTCGCCCTCCTGTACAGGGAGCACTGCTACTGACCCACACAGCTGTGTGCGCATCCGCCATTAGATCATCACCTTCGAGGACTTCTGATTAAAACGTGTCAGAAATGAAGGCAAACTGAGAAGGCGGGAGGCAGCACGAACCGAGCGGTTTGTTCAACTGCTCAATGGAATAGTTGCACCATCGGGGTTTCTTCTCATGATCGTCAATCCGTGAACCGTCTGCGGGACTTCCTTTCCCGGAGTGGGCCACTACTGAGATGATCTGTGTTTGTGTGCTTGTACGTGTGTTGCACTTCCTCTCTCTCTCTCTCGTTCAACCCCCCTCGTCAGGCATTCGTACGCCGATGGACCTTGTGGGCGCGCAGTTACCCAAGGTGTATACATACATGTGTGGACCGTCGTACAAAACACCATTAGCTCAACGCGAAGCCAGTTACGCACCGATGGGACAGCAGACCACGGCAAGGTCTCTCAAACACCATCATCCAACTTATGCTCGTAAGGGCGTGTGCGTATGCGCGACAGCATATTGCCTGTAAACCGTGCGTTGGTTTAGCTACAAAACCCGGTCCCGTCTGTTCCGACGTTTGAAATGATTTAAGAACCGTGATTTCCTTCCTACCAACGGTGCGCAGAAACCGGGGAAGGTGGAAACAAGTTGTTGATGTGTGTTTTGTTTTACGTTCGCATCCGACATCCGCCGCCCGAACCCGATCCACCAATTCCATCGAACGAGAGGAAACGGTCGTCGTTTATTCGTAAACAAAATATTAAACACCATGTGTGCTCTGGGTTAATGGTTCGCGACTCGCACAGGGGGGAAGACTTGCGCGGAAGACTTGCATTAGAATTTATGCGTACCCGCCGAAGCTACAGACGCGGTACCGCCGCAATAAAACCAGCAAAGCTGCACGAACCTCCTTGACACGGCTGTTTTTGGGATAAACGGCGATCACCACCGAAACACCCTGTAGTGTGTGTGCTTTGTGACGCGGTAGTTGATGACGCTTCTATACCATGAGCAGCATGATCACGCACCGCACGCTGCTTGTACATGGCGGAACCGGAGACACACGGACAGCTTAAAATGAAACCAAGGACGAGTTCCTTATATGGTAAGCGTGCGGCGCATGAAAACGGTACCTTTGTGGAGTCTGCGATCGAGCACAAAATGTGGGAAAGAGGCGAAGAAGATAGGGAAGGAAGGGGCATGCTGGGGATGTATGGAAAAGATGGAGCAAGAATAAGGGCCACCTCAGTACGGTATGGTGATGATCATAACAAGACGAGTCCGGGTCGGGAAACGCAAAAACCTCAACCAAAGATCATGCACTCGCTATTACTTTCCGCGTCTCTTGAAGAGCTAAGGGGAACTGATATCAGATGAATAAATTGCTAAAAATTAAAGTAATATATAATCTTAGTTCTAGTCTTAAGTTATCCAAACTAATGATTTTTTAACTGAAATTTACCATTCCAGTAATTGGAATTTTAATCCCTGACGCAATTCTATCGGTTCGTCTCATATGTTAAGCTTCATACAAAAGACCTCTTAATACACCTTTTATGTTTGATAGCATACCGAGTCTTTATCAGGTGCACGGAGACGTGTGCCTTTGAGCGGTTTTATTAAGCGGTACGTGGTGCACGCACGTATCATCACCAACACCAAGGCACCGACGAATCGGCTTGGAAGAAGATAAATCTTTCGTCGAACCGCGGAATCGGTCGGTAGTGTTGGTGTGCACTCGCGATGTTTCTCGCGACCATCATCGCGCACCGATCGCGTCTGTTGTTTATCTCACCCGACTCGCGGCCTCGTCGGTGTGCGTGCTCGCACCGTTTCCATTGCGTTTCGATTCACCCGCGGATGTACAAAGCGGGCAGCTAGTGTTTGGCCACCGTTCGCTTAACTGCTGCGTCATCAGTTTAGGTCACTTTGTGTAGTGTAGTATCTCGAATTACTACTGCACACCCTCGCGCGCGGTACGTGCTGTTGCGTCCCCTCGGAACCTGTGCACCGGTGTGCACGTACGTGTTGTTACAGTTGTTGACAGACGGATTGTTGAACACTCTGTGTAGGCAGACGCGATCAGCTCCTGTCGGCTTCACGTTCAGCTCAGAAAACAAAAACATCAAACCAAAGATCAGACAGAGTTGGGTTGCTTGTGAAGTAGCGTCCTTCAGCATCTTTTGAAAAGATCGAGGCGATCAATCTGTCTGCATGAAATAGTGCTATCTGGCGTGTTTCTTTCCCTTTTGCGAGCAGCATAACTTACCCTCGAACGCTCTGGCCAATAAATGAAAATATTCTATTAATAACTATCGAAAACCCGCTACACGTTGGCCCCGATCGTACACACCAACACAGCCAGCAGTCGCTTACCATCCGGAGGATCGCACCGTAAACGCACCCGTATCTCAACGGCAATGGTGAGTTACCCTGGCCAGAGCCGAACACTTTCTTTTCCCTTCCCGGGGAAGCGGTAGAATGTAAATAAAGAGGTGCGTTGAAGATGAGCGAAAGCGATCACGGCCGATCGAGATCTTCGCCAAGGAGATGAACCGAAAACAAAATAACGTCCACAAATGGGGAAGAATGAACAATAAGAAAGCTACATCCGGTACCCCGTTGCAGGTTTCGGCATCCCAATGCCAACTGTGTAACGTTTCCCTCCCGTAGTGGAAAGTCCAACGTGGTGACGCAACCCATTCTCCGCCCGTTGGATGGTGGCCAAATAATTATTTTTGTCCGATGAGTCACATTTCTGCAGCACACACACATCCGGACCCGCGGTTCCGGTGTGGGGCACTACATCCGGTAACAAGATTTGTTACGCGAGCTCCACCTCACGTGAAGATTGGTCCTCGTCTATAGCAAAACGAGACGGAAAGAGCCAGTGTTGAGATTTGATTTGATAGTGGCAAGCGCGTGCCCTAGACATTCGCTTGCGCTGTTTTGTGCGAAAATATTATCCATTGGCCAACCAGCAGCAGCTCCCCACTACGCCGTGGAACTCTGCATTTCTGGTGCGTTTTTGCACTGGTCAATCTCGCGTTTTCTGGTGCTGTGGTTGTGTTTTTGTTTGTGCAGCGACTGACGGCATTCCACACGGCAGGAACGGGTTTGCACAGTGACCGTCTCCACCATAAGTCCGTCCGCAAGAAATCGCAAACTCAACGCCGTAAACCACCAACACTGAAACACATACCCGTGCGCGCGCGCACACACACAAACCCTTGAGTACACCCCACAAACCGAACGGTAGAATGTTGATGCAGAAGTAATGCACGGACAAAATGAAGTGTTGCACTTTTTTTGCCACTGCCGAGTGCCACATCTTATCGCCGTAACATTAATTAACTCCGGGTTAAGTGCAAATAGACATTAATGTACGAGCCTTCCACAATCGTTTGAACGCTTGTGTGACGTCCATTGTAGGTTTGGTTGGAGTTTTTTGTGTTCATTTACTTCGTTTCTAAATTACAATCAAACCCGTAACATTTTAACCTTCGCAACTTGGGTCAGCCATGAAGATGAGATAATTGGCAAATTTTGTAACAGAAGCAGTAGTTCCATCGTCTGGAAATGATGGCTGCAGAGTGAGTTTTTCTGTTGTTAAAATGGCAAGATGGGCAGTACGTACAGAAATTTGACAGCTGGGTTAGTTTATTGTACAAAAACTAGTAAAAAAGTTGAAAAATGGGTTAAAAATGCCTTGCTTGTCATATCAAACAATTGTTTTTGGTTTTTGTTAATGTTTTCTTAAAAAGCCGTCTGAATTGCTGAATAAATAAAGTACAGGAGGAAGTCGACTCTTGAACATTGAAGTACAAAAGATATTCTCTCGCGGACTATTGTGGTTCACTACAATAGCGTATCTCGAGGACTGCCTGTCCTTATTTAGAGCTATCGTAAGTGATAAGAGTTCATCGATCATATTGCTTTAGTCTTATCTAAATCAACCTAGTAAAACAATTATCATCTTTTCATTAACGAACAACTTAAATCATAGTTATATCCTGCCAAAACCCATTAGCCTCAAGGTTTTGGAGGATCTCTTAGGATTGAGACTTATCCCAGCCAACCTTGATCAGACATATTCACCTGGTCATTAATGATCTACATAAATCAATGATATATCGCGCTAATAACAAGTAACCTCAAGGAATTAAGAATCTCATTGGATTGAGCTTTATCGAAACTAACCTCGACCAGACATATGCAACTTTTAATGAATGATTAGGATCATAGTATATCCTACAAAAAAAACCTGAGTTTTTGCAGATAAAACGAACATGGTCTCTAATCGTTGAATTTCAACGAATCTAATCTCATCTGTAACGCTGATGTCTTGTCTAAAAAGATCTCTTGCAATCCCATAGTTAAGCAGGTATCGATATAAAGTTCAGTCAAAAAAAGAACATTTTATCTCAATTCTTGTTCCTTGAGCTCATAATAAACGAGTCCTATGTAATCCCACCAGCATCAAATTCCCACTCCCATCACTTCAAACTATTCGTACCCTAGCGAAGTGTAAAAGCACATTCCAATGGGTCAAACGCATCTCATCTCTGTCCGAGTGCGATCTCTACCCTTGCAAACCCTACCACCAACCACCACGATCTCTCGTACGGTTGATCAACACTTGCCCCCACAGGGGTGTACTCGCCTTACTTTCGCGAGCTCATTTTCTTCTCCTCCAAAGACACCTCGACACCCTCGAGAAAGGGGTCTCCGGTTATGGGATGTCGTCCGTCGTTCCGTATCGCTCTGAAATGTGTAAAACCCCCGTGTGATATGGCAAACGTACCTGGATCGACCAGACGCAGCATTACACCGCCGATGTGCAGATCGCCCCGGACACGCAGCGTTTTCTGCACCTGAAGGTCGGTAATGTAGACCTTCAGGTTCCAGGTATTGTCACCTACGTGTATCATGTTGTCGCGTCGTGCTGCTCCGTGCCGCCGATTCCGGCTGTACCTGTTGCTATACAAAAACACACGCCACTTGGCCAAGTGATTGCCACTTGTGTACTACGCCTTTCTTACGTGCGCACACACGGAATCAGCACGGAATTTCACAAATTTTTGTGTGCTTCTTCTTTTTTTGTGTTATGTGGCAGGGGGTGCACACAAATGCCGATCTTATCGGGATTCCTCTTTCAACACGCGCACACACACACACACACTTGTTCGCACTTGATTACTTGATTTGCTCCGGGATCTCCCCGTTGGAATGCCACTTTCTTGTTGACACTTTCTCTCTGCTCCGATGGTGCTGATGCTGTAAGGAAGATTTTTGCGAACTGGAAAATTAATACCACCACACACAAACACACTGACTTTCTGTTAGATGGTGCAGAAAAGCTGCTCAAAGCTACTAAAACGGAGTTAGGAAAATTAGACAAACAAACAAAATCTCGAATCGAAGCATAAATTAGCAATATGAGCGTTGGTTATGAGTGCGGTCCAACACTACACAGCATCTCAGCGGGGTCTCCGTCCTTGCACGATCGCTTCTCGATGGTTGGATCGCGCGCGCGAAGATCACCCCTAGAACGGGCGATCGGATAGTCCCGTGCTTGTGTTTGTGTGGGTTTGTACGTATCTTTTTTTCTTCTTTTTTGCCTACAACCACAACGCACGCTTCTCGAATAAACGTTGACGTAATCAGTCGTCGTGGGGTGCACTACCCTGACGGGGGTTGTTTCGTATGAACAATTTGCACTAACCCCTTCCCACACACCAACACGCACTAGAACCACCCTTCAGAACGTTTTCCTTGACGTCTTTCTCTCGCTCTCTCTCTCTCTGTTTACGTGTGAAGGCACGCGGTGAAGAGGGCACAAGGGTGCTCGCCCCGGGGAAAAGGGTCAACAATTTTGGACTTTTGACCACCACCGAATTACACTTGCACCGACCGACAGACACACTGATAAGGGGAACACCGCTCGTTGTTCTATCGGAATGCGCCACAGCGGCAAATCGCGTTTCCTTTACGGATTCTTCACCCATACCAGCGCACGGCCAACACACGCACCACTCCCCTACGGTTTAGTTATTTTTTTATGAATATCTCCACTATCTTACGCACTGGTAGAAGCAAATTGTAATCAATCAATCGCTAAACAAACACGCTACAACGCACGGGACAACGTTCACGCACTTCACCAAACGCTGGGGGGGGACGTTGAAATTGAGCTATCGTCGTCCAGCCCAGGGAAGGGCTAGTCACGCGAAGAAGGGATGCACAGAAAGATGCGAGACGATAGGGTGTTTGCTATCTTGGTGCGGCATCGTTCGCATTTCGCTTACGGAAATGAACAACACCCCACGCTTCTAGTTATATTAGGTGGCGTGTGCAGAAGAGTGAAATAATTTTTAATATTCTGGAACGTTGTTTCTACCCCGCTTTTTGTACGGTTCCGTTAGATGCTTCCGTTCGCTGTGCTGGTCCGATCGGTTTAACCAAGAGCCACGAACGACACGTCCGTGCTGTTGCGAGCTCTGAAAGTGACTGCGGGAGTGTGAGTGAGGTTGCTGGCCATGTTGCGGATGTTCGTAGCAAGCGCAAACGAAAGAGCATTTACGCGTACCCGAACGAGCAATCTATGCTTCACTCCAACACAAAAGCAACACACTCGCCGTAACCCTTAAGGGCTGTAAGGAAAATCTCATCTATACACAGGGTGCCTCTGTGAATGTATAGTTTTTCAGCATGTAAAGTTGATAAATTTTAAAATTCAAAGTAAAGATCATTCCGTTGGTGCCAAAGCTTCACGTGAAGTTACTGAAAAACAAGTTTAACAAAAATGTAAAAACTAAAAAAGCTTCACTGTTCAATTGGACGCGTTTTCGGGCAATAAATTTTGAGAAATGCAATCGAGATCATTTTTATTGCATTTTCTACAATGGTTGCCAGGTTGTGCTTATTGAAATAAAAATTGATAATAAAACGGGGGTGGTCAACTTTACAGTTGTAATGAGGCTGTAATCGAGAATAAAGCCGCGTTTTTCGTAATACTCAAATTTTTCAGCTGCCACAAACTGTAAATAAGAAGCTAACAATAACACACACCAAAGGCCTTCTAGGCGAAAGTCCTTGCGAGAAAACCTTGCGTTTAAAAATTGTAAAACTAGTCTCTAGCTAGTCGTTAGTTTGTAACACATAATTCAAGCATAAAATTTAAAATGACTTCAAGTTTGATGTAACACATTTGTTTTATTTTTTTGTTAATATTTTCTCACCCCCGAACGTGAGCGAGTGATGCTTGAATTAATCGAGGAGCATTGAGTGACTTTACCATAGGGCTCTCAGTGGATCTCAAAGTAACCCTGTCAGTTGGGAACAGTCCGCGGTTCGGGTACTCGTAATGCTTTCGTTGTGTGCGTGAAATAATTCGAAGGTCTCATGTACGATTTAAATGGAAGAGGGTTGTTTTGAAATATGCTGAATTATGTTGCGAATTTATCTATTTTACTATCATAGGCACAATAAAATTAGGGAAACATTATATACTCGTTTAATGATACTACCATTATTAATGCATTTATTTAAATGTGGTTTTTCGTTTTACTATGAATGTTTAAACATTTAAAACACACCCCAGCGTGGAGAGGTAAACGAGTACTACAGTGATTTAGAGCAGTTTAAGCGGCTTGAGGGTGCATTCTGTATCGCATAGAAACAAATAAAAAAGCATACTGTGTTGCATAAATCAACCTTCAATTTGACGATTTAGCTTTATTGTTATGTAAATATTTATAAAACGGTTGATTCGGTTGGGTTTGATCAAATGCATTAACGGTAATCTAAGATTACCTGAAATCTGCGACGAACTGAGATCATTGATCTTTTATTTTCTATGGACCGTTGGTAATGTTATTATGGAATTTCTTAAAAAAAATAAATGCTTATATTTAACACGTTCAATGGAAATCACTGTAAATCGCTTAAATAAAAAACTCAATTACAATTTATTGATTTTATCTCCGTTTCATGAGAAAACTCACATGACTTGGCATTAGTCATCTAAATTTACATCCTGTTCAATAACAGGGGATCTGATTTAGATTAATTGTCATTCATTTTGTCGAAAGAATAGAACAAACTGCGTTACGATCCCTCTAGCTCAAGAGTTTAGTATCAACAGTCATCAGTACAATATTATGAAAACAACCTTGGCAAAGAATATCTGTCTTGCCGCTAATCACTTTTGAACCTACCGAATTATCGTCCCAAAGGACATTTCCATCCGTATCAGACACTTAAAAGCTAGCAGCCAGATTAAGCGCCCTATCAGTCTGGTCTGAATTACCTGGGTGAACGGATCAAGCAAATCAATCCGACGATGCGCCGTGCGAAGCTGTTTGGCATTTGTGGTGTCGTGCTAGCTGTTGTCCTGGCCCTAACGCTAGGCCTCGTGTTCGGTTTGCAGAGTGATGACGACGACGATGGCAGAGACGATGTAAGATTTCCCACACAGACACAACAGACCTATGAGGCGTACAATCTTATCGAAGAAGAGCAATAGCATCCCTAAATAGACTAGGAGCTTCTCGATACCCGTGTCTTATCGCATCGATTTCCGTTGTTGGATGTGATCATGTGAGGTTCGTTGGGAATACGCTGCACTAAGCGCTTACCCAGTGCCATCGGAACCATGATTTAAATGTAAATTTTTACGTCACAAACGCGCTGGTCGCGCCGGCACCGAATTAGCACAAGGATTCACTAGTCCTTGTGTCATTATGGCGGCACGTTTCACCATGAAGTTAGCGAATACCGCACCACCTTAACCACCGGGCCATTGATGTCATAGATACGTTTCCGTAAGCTTATGTGTAGGTGCAATGATAAACGCCCGACCGTGCCGCACATAAATGGTAACGAGATGTTGTAACGAGGCGCGGTATATCGCATGATCAGTTTTTCGCTGACTGCCGAACCACACACAAGTTGGTGCCGAGAGTGAACTCAGTGTTTAGTCGCAAGGTTTTTGTTGCAATGATGTGGCTTCGAAGTTGCATCGTTCTGGTGCTGTGTTGGGCCTTCGTTGGACTGGTCAAGGTAGCATTAGCATTAGTGAAACACTATGCATTGGGAAACAACTGCTGTTGATCGGCAACCCTTTTCCCTGGTCATAAAATGATGTGGATTTATGAAGATTCCTTTCTTTTTCCTTATTTACAGGCTGAACGATCCTTTACGATTGATTATGAACGGGACACGTTCGTGATGGACGGTAAGGACTTCCGGTACGTAGCGGGATCGTTCCACTACTTCCGTGCCTTACCCGAAACGTGGCGTACGAAACTCCGCACGTTGCGTGCTGGTGGCTTGAATGCGGTCGATCTCTATGTTCAGTGGTCGCTGCATAATCCCCGTGATGGAGTTTACAACTGGGAAGGCATCGCAAACATTAACGACATTATTGAGGCAGCCGTCGAGGAGGACCTGTACGTGATCCTTCGTCCGGGCCCGTACATCTGTGCCGAGATTGATAATGTAAGAACGGTGCACTGAAAAGATATGGACGGGATATTGGCAGGATTTTTAATCTAATCTCTATTCCCTTCAGGGTGGTCTACCGTACTGGTTGTTCAATAAATACCCCGGTATTGCCGTACGTACCAGCGATGTCAACTACATGGAAGAAGTCCGCAAGTGGTACGGTGAGCTGATGCGTCGCATGGAGCCGTACATGTACGGCAACGGTGGTCCCATCATTATGGTGCAGATCGAAAACGAGTACGGCGCGTTCGGCAAGTGTGACAAAACGTATCTGAACTTCCTGAAGCAGGAAACCGACCGCTACGTACAGGGGAAGGCGGTACTGTTCACGGTTGATCGTCCCTACGACGATGAGATTGGCTGTGGTCAGATCGAGGGGGTGTTCATCACGACCGATTTTGGACTAATGACGGACGAGGAGGTTGACACGCATGCCGCTAAGGTGCGATCGTACCAACCGAAGGGACCGCTGGTTAACACCGAGTTTTACACCGGTTGGCTTACGCACTGGCAGGAGTCGAACCAACGGCGACCGGCACAACCGCTCGCCGCCACGCTGCGGAAGATGTTGCGTGATGGCTGGAACGTCGATTTCTACATGTACTTCGGAGGCACTAACTTTGGTTTCTGGGCCGGTGCAAACGATTGGGGACTGGGCAAGTACATGGCGGATATTACCTCTTACGATTACGATGCACCCATGGACGAAGCCGGAGATCCCACCATGAAGTATACCATCTTCCGGGACATTATTGGAGAGGTAGGAAGTGGATGTAAGTGAAACGCAACTTAAATCGCTAATGTCTCCCAATTTCCCCAGTACCTCGAGCTCGCTGTTATGCCGATCCCGGATCCTGCACCTAAGATGACGCTAGAGGCATTCCCACTAACCGTCGTCGATTCGATTCTGTCCGAGCGCGGACGTACAATCCTCGGTGTGGAAGCACCAAATAAGGAGGGCCGTCTGCTCACATTCGAAGCACTAAACCAGAACTCTGGTTTCGTACTGTACGAAACGACCCTGCCGAAACTAACACGTGACCCGAATATGCTCACTATCAACGGTTTGCACGATAGGGCGCAGGTGTATTTAAACCAGGTAGCGCATTTAACTTTGAAGCAGATGCTGATAAGTGTCTATGCCTATTATGTTATTATTTTATATTATGTTATCTATGCCTATTATGTTACAGTTCCTTGCTGGGACCTTGGCTCGAGAGAACGCTATCGATACACTCCCCATTACGGCTGGTTACGGTTCGGAGTTGGCTATTCTTGTTGAGAACCAGGGACGTATTAATTTTGACATCCTTGACGACTATAAGGTAAATGGTGTTCCATGTATCACTTGTGATCGTTTTGCTTGTGACATTTCTGATTATAATTCTTACTTTTTTTCTGTTTGCTATTATTTAAGGGAATTTTGGGTAATGTCACCATACAAACGTTCGCCGAACCGTACACGATGGCACTGGAACAGTGGAAGATCACCGGATATCCGTTCGAGGATTACACCAAGGTGCAACAGTTTATCGACACCGTATCCCAAGGTACTGGAGCGAATGAACGTGGAATGGCGGTACATGGACCGATTGTGTTGAAGGCTGTCTTTGACATTCCGGCATCCGAAATTAAGGACACCTACATCAACATGGACGGATGAGGCAAGGTACGCTTAGTGCTAATTTTTTATCATTTTTTATTAATAAAAAAAACCTCAATAATGTTTGCCTGTCACACTCAGGGATTCATCTTTATCAACGGATTTAATCTCGGACGCTACTGGCCAGTTGTTGGACCACAGGTTACGACATACTTGCCGAAGGAACTGCTCAAAACAACCGGTAACACCATCGTGGTGATCGAACAGCAAAAGGTTCCGTCCGATCGGATGCTACACTTCTCCTCGAAAGCAATTCTCGACGAAGCCTAACAGGGAGATACTTTTAATTCTTGGTGAATAACCCTCAACAATGTGAGAATATAATAAAATCATACCTATCTTATTAGAAAAGCAAATTTGCAGAAATAGCCATTGAGAACTGTCCAGAGCCTTCCATCGAATCAGATCCTCACAGTAGAGAATATCTGCGATCACGGTAAATCGACTATACTAATATCTAATCAGAGTTCTCCTATCTCCTTCGCTATCATAATCAAATCACATCGGACATATATCTGCCCATAGGGAAGGTCAGTGACAACATCATTCAGAACTGAGCTAAATCATCTAATGTACTCTAACACTCTGACTCACTGAAGTACGTAACAATGCTCCAGCATAGACCTCTGTGGGTTCTCTTTGAAATAAAAAAAACGCACACATAATACGTCCAACTGACCTTTGCCTTCGGAACTGCCGATGCCGACAGCAGAACCACTACCAATTGAATAATTGTCTACAACGGGAGAACTCAAGAACACCCGATTCCCCTACGATCACCGTGTTGTCTCTTCCGTCATTCTGTTCTGGCATGGAATGTCTTTTAAGCGTTCTCCATTGCGTCCGTGGTAATGGTAGTCGTGGATCAAGCTTATCAACACACTAGTTCTCATGTCTGGACGCCCCATTCGGCGTCGTACTGCAGCAGCAACATGCTCAGTTTATCGGTGCGTGCCTGCGGGAAATGTTCTGTGGAAAACCTGCGCCTAGCATGGCTAACATCGTGCACATTCTTTCCTGTTTGGTGATCTTGCTTGCAGCGCCACGCTCGGTGGATATGGTACGGGTTAGCATACGGGAGCGCTGCCCAAGATTGTCGCGGTCAGGGTTTCACTATTTTAAAGCCAGTATAACTCAACTTGGTCGGTGGATGTTTTTGTTTTCTCTATCGCTCGCAGCGCCTGTTCAGCATCGACTACGACAACAACACCTTTGTGATGGATGGTAAACCGTTCCAGTACGTGGCCGGCTCGTTCCACTACTTCCGCGCACTACCGGAAAGTTGGCCAACCATCTTGCGGGCGATGCGCGCCGCCGGACTTAATGCAATTACGACGTGAGTGTAAACAATGCATTGCGATCAAAAATTAACGCCATTCGCGCTGTGATCGTGTAGTGAGTTATCTGCACCAATTGATCAATGACAGGGAAACGCAGGATTAAGCGCGGAAGATACACGCACAGGGCAAGATAAGACCATTTGTTGGTTGTCGCCAGTGATAAGATGCGTGCAGTATGGCGTAATTCGTTCTTCGCGGTCATTCACCGTTGCCGATATTTCGTACAACTTCGTTTCCCTTAGGTATGTCGAATGGTCTTTGCACAATCCCGAGGACGGCGTCTACAACTGGCAAGGAATGGCCGATATTGAGCATTTCATCGAGCTGGCCGATAACGAAGGACTGTACGTTATTCTGCGCCCGGGACCATACATTTGCGCTGAGCGGGATATGGGCGGATTCCCATCGTGGTTGCTACACAAATATCCCAACATACTGCTGCGCACGAACGATAACAGTAGGTGGGATCGTATTCGAAACCAACGTAAAACGTCTGTTCCAATCACTTTCCAACCTTTTTTTCTGATTCCCTCATTGCAGCGTATCTGCGGGAGGTTCGGACCTGGTATGCTCAGCTGCTGTCCCGTCTGCAAAGATTCCTTATCGGACAAGGTGGTCCGATCATTATGGTGCAGGTTGAGAACGAGTATGGATCGTTCTATGCGTGCGATCACAAATACCTGAACTGGTTGCGCGACGAGACGGGTATGTGTTTGCGGCCAAGATGCAAATGTCACCCGCATTCTAACCGGTATCTAATTCGAATTCCCCTTCACTCAAACTTTAGAGCGATACGTGATGGGAAACGCAGTCCTCTTCACCAACAATGGGCCAGGTCTGGAGGGATGCGGTGCGATAGAGCATGTGCTGAGCTCGCTTGATTTCGGCCCGGGAACAGGTAGAATCTCTCTTTTCGCTTTTTTATGGAACACTTAATTAAATCGAAAAAATATTCTGTTGCAGAGGACGAAATTAATGGCTTTTGGACCACGCTCAGAAAAACACAACCCAAAGGACCATTGGTCAACGCGGAATACTATCCGGGTTGGTTAACGCACTGGCAGGAATCACACATGGCCCGCACCGAAACCAAGCTGGTCGCCGACAGCTTGGACTTTATGTTGCGCAACAAGGTCAATGTGAACATTTACATGTTTTTCGGTGGTACAAACTATGGCTACACCGCGGGAGCAAACAAGCAGGGTGCGGGAGAATATGTGGCTGATATCACCTCGTACGACTACGACGCACCACTGGATGAGTCCGGCGATCCAACGCCTAAGTATTTCGCGCTTCGTGACATCATCCTGAAGTACTTCCCGAACCCCAATGTACCTGTTCCCGAACCGGGTTGGTGTATTCTCGACAAAAGACAAACAGGCAAACACCAAGTAACAACACGCACACGGTTTATTTGCAGCACTCAAAATTCAGCTACCCCCGTTAGCAATGGTACGACTTGGGAGCCTGCTTGAACCGGCACTACTTGATCGTCTCTCCACGCAAACTGTCACCAACCATCTGCCCATGTCGTTTGAAGCGCTTAACCAAATCTCCGGCCTAGTGCTGTACGAGACACTCATACCGGACGACATCAGGACGGACCCACGCAAACTCATCGTGGAGGGTGTGCACGATCGGGGCTACGTGTTCGTCGGGGACCGGTACGTTGGGGTACTGTCGCGCGAAAACCAAATCAGCACACTTCCGCTCGCCCTAGACGCGGGCCAAACGTTGCGCATTGTAATCGAAAACCAGGGACGTATCAACTTTGGCACTGCCAACGACTCCAAAGGTATCGTGGGAAACGTGTACGTTAACACGCGGGAACTATTCAACTGGACCATGTACAGCTTGCCGCTAAATGATTTTAAACCGATCATACAAGCAATACGCCATCACCGGAAGCAACGTGGTAGAGGTGAGGCGCCGAAGGTAACTCCAATGTCCGTGTACTATGCGATATTCGACGTGGCAGGAGAGCTGGCGGATACGTACCTCGACCCAACCGGATGGGGCAAGGGAGTGATTTTTGTCAACGGGTGCAACATTGGACGCTATTGGCCAACGGTCGGGCCACAGGTAACACTGTACGTTTCGAAACATTTGCTCAAACCCAAAAACAATTACCTCTCGATTATCGAATATCAGAAGCAGTGGGACTCTATTCCTCCGGTAACTTTTTCCAAAACACCATTATTTAACTAAGATAGAACGAACGGGCAGACGATCGCTGCTGTATGGAGAAGGTACTTCAGCACACGTTATCACACAATCATTGCCTCTTATCGTGCATCGTTGATCGTTGACCTGATTCCAATTCGGGCCAAACGTGTATTGCATCAACTGCACACGAGCTTACCCTGCCAAATGTGACACAATCTTAAACCCCAGCTGTGTAACTAAATGTATGGCCAACTATTTAATCGGGGTTTTTTTTACAAAGTACAATAAAACGAATATACACATCCGTCTGCAAACACGTGTCCGCTTCCATAAAGCGTTTTACATACTACCGACCGAGAACAATACTACGAACAGGACGTGTTCGTAAGACATAACACCCGGATCAGCAGCATAAATGCGAACATGGTGTCCCTCTCTTCAGAATGCGTTCGTTCGTGGTGCTCGCGGACTATTCTGGGACATTTGAATTCTATCGATGAATCTGCTCAATGCTCAAACCCGTTATGTCACTCGACTAACAAATTCACATAGCATCACAGAACGATCGTCGTTTCCAACCGCTCGTGCAAAGTGGAGTGGCTCAGCGTGAACAAAGAGGGCCTGTTCTGATTAGCTGCATGGGGTGGGGATATGATAAGCCTGCCGATGTCGCCTGGAGTTTGCTGTTTAGTCCCGGTACGAATCGAATGTCGGTTAGTTGCAACGTACACCTGGAACGCAGCGGTTCGAGATCGCTGAGCGATCCAACGGGAACAGGTCAGCAGCAGAAGTTATGCAGTTTAACGTAACGGGTTTGGAACGTTGTTTGAGTAGTTGGTCAAAAGCATTACTGTGATTGTAATAGCTAGATCGTATACTGTAGAATTCGTGAAGTTAGAGATAACAAATACCCAAGCGTAGACACGATCTCGTCGCTCGGTTAAACTCGACGCGCCTATATCTAGTCCATCTTCCAGCAAACTGAAATAAGATCCTGTGGGATGTAATGTGGGAGGATTGAGATTGAAACAGACAAAACAAAAAAGGCCAATAACAATTTGCAATCGCTCCTCATTTGCCTATGAGCTAATTCTGTCCCGAACCGACAGAGCTGTTCGAACGTGCCTGCAGTATAGTCGTGATTAACTATTGGTTCGTGTTCCGCCCGCTTCTTGGCAATCAATTCTAAGTGTAGCGAAAATCAAGATGAACGTTTATCTAGTGCTATTGCCGATTGCACTCTGTCTTTGCAGTTTGCAAACGATAGAAGCTGATCAACCGGTTGTAAGTAATTACAGAATGTTTCATCGATGGACGTTCGTAAGCGATCAAATCTATCATTGGATGTTCTCTCCACTGTAGCGAAAGTTTGACATCGACTTCCAAAATGATACCTTCACGAAAGATGGCCAACCGTTCCAGTTTATCTCCGGTTCGTTTCATTACTTCCGAGCGCTACCGCAATCATGGCGTCACATCTTGCGATCGATGAGGGCGGCTGGATTGAACACAGTAATGACGTAAGTATCGGAAGGGGATCATTGCTCGGGGGTGTTGGGAGACTCCAATCAGTACGATGCTTATGAACAATGCTAATGCGCTCTAGCTACATTGAATGGTCACTATACGAACCGATGCCGGGTCAGTACCAATGGGAAGGCATCGCCAATCTGGAGGAATTCATCGAGACAGCGAGAAGTGAAAATCTGTTTGTCATTCTGCGTCCCGGACCATACATCTGTGCGGAACGGGATATGGGAGGGTTCCCACACTGGTTGCTCACCAAGTATCCTACAATCAAACTGCGAACTTACGACGGAGGTTAGTTGAGATTATGTACAGTATTTCTTCAATAGACACCGTTTTGTTCCACTGTTCTCACTCGGCAGACTATTTGAGGGAAGTTCAAACTTGGTACAATCAGCTCATGCCACGCATTGTACCTCATCTGTACGGCAACGGTGGTCCCGTGATTATGGTGTCCGTTGAAAATGAATACGGGTCCTTCCATGCCTGCGACGGGAAATATATGGAGTTCTTGAAAAATTTAACCGGTACGCCTGGAAAAGTTCCATTGCGGGTCACGAGAAAAGGTATCTAACTATTTTAATAACTCCCTTTCCAGTTCACTTCGTGGAGGATAAAGCCGTACTGTTTACTAACGATGGACCGGAGCTTTTAAAGTGTGGCTCCATCCCCGGAATTCTACCGACGCTGGATTTTGGAATCAGTAATGCGATTTATGCTTTGTTAGCAATTTCATGTTTCATCATTCACTTATTGCAACCTTTTAGCCAACAATCCGAACGCATTCTGGCAACAATTGCGCAAGTTTTTGCCCAAAGGACCGCTCGTTAATGCTGAGTATTACCCTGGCTGGTTAACACACTGGATGGAACCAACGGCGCGTGTCGATGCAGGAATGGTAGTGAACACGCTGAAGATCATGCTCAACCAGAAGGTAAACGTGAACTTTTACATGTTTTTCGGTGGAACCAATTTTGGATTTACTGCCGGGGCAAATGATGTTGGACCCGGTAAGTACAGTGCGGATATAACGTCCTACGACTACGATGCACCGTTGGATGAGGCTGGAGATCCAACGGCAAAATATTTTGCAATCCGGAAAGTGTTGCTTGAGGTAAGGCAGTGTGCGGACAGGCAGTGCAGTGATTTATTTCCCACTAATAACTGGTTGGCTTTTGCTTACATTCACACAACAGTACTTTGGTGATCCTGGTGTGCCAGCACCGGAGAAATTGCCCAAAATGACACTTGACACGGTATGGCTGGAACGGCGTGGATCAATGATATCGAAACACGGCCGAACAATGCTGTCGAACCGAATTGTTGCTGCCGTTCAACCTGTTTCTTTTGAAGCCCTCAATCAACATTCTGGTTTTCTGCTGTACGAAACGACGCTACCGGCTGGATTGAATCGAGATCCGTTCACACTGAAGGTGCAACATCTCCACGATCGTGCTTATGTGCATGTCGATGGGGTGAGTATTTCGCTGTTTCTCGTACGATTCGTACCTTAAGTAATGT
Organism: Anopheles moucheti; assembly: GCF_943734755.1. Taxonomy (NCBI): domain Eukaryota; kingdom Metazoa; phylum Arthropoda; class Insecta; order Diptera; family Culicidae; genus Anopheles; species Anopheles moucheti. Next base: position 46,506,118 of record NC_069140.1, read on the forward strand.
CCTTTTTCTTACAACAGACATTCTACGGTATACTGTCGCGTGAAACCAACGTTGATACGATTCCGTTGAGTGTCGGGCTGGGCACAAAGCTTCAGCTCCTGGTAGAAAGTCAGGGTCGCATTAATTACAACATTCCGAACGACTTTAAGGGTATTTTGGGATCGGTGACGGTCGATGCCAAACCCCTATACAACTGGACTATCACATCATTCCCACTGGACAGCTATCGCTATCTCGAGAACTTTTTGTCCCAACAACCCACAGAGAAGGAAGATCTAGTTGGGGCTGGAGCACAAATTTACTACGGCACGTTTATGATCAATACCGACACAATCTATGATACCTATCTGTACCCCAGTGCGTGGGGTAAAGGATTAGTGTTCGTTAATGGTTTCAACCTGGGTCGCTATTGGCCATTGGCTGGACCTCAAATAACTCTCTATGTGCCGAGACATATTCTGAAGAAAGGCAACAACCAGCTAGTCATGATCGAGTACCAGCAGCACATCCAGCATCCGTACGTGCAGTTCATTGATAAGCCAATATTTACTTAAAGCACAACCTTACTTGTAACGACAGACAGAGTCCTTCCTTACTACAGAGTGGAACAACTATTAAGTTGCTTCCTCGAACTTTGAGCAAAACAGATTTTTTCAAATCTTTGAAAGAAGATCAAAGGCCACGCTAAACAACGATCATTAATTTGAATAAATTTTATATTTAAAGTATTTATGAATTATCGAGATGAATGAAAACGAACTTAGGTAGGTATTTCATTGTATTACTTAAATGTTTTACAGACAACGCTTTGCGTACAGCGTAATGCAACGCATCACAAAGGTATCATAAAGAACCGCTACGACAAAATGGAAGCAGTTTTCTTGTAAACAAGCGATAACACTAATGCACCGGCAATTAACATTAACGGTAGGCCTATTTTACGTTTGAATGATCGTGACCTTTCACGGTTTGCTGTTATGTTGATACAGGAATAAATATCGTCCAGCTTTTCCTTAATCTTTTCGGTCTGCTGTAGACAATATTCCGATGAATAATACCGATCATCCAGCAGCACGTTATGTGGAAAGGACGCTTTTGTCTTAAGATGTATCAACCGCATCATGCAACTCATCACTGCCATGTGCTCTGTACTGTTAGTACAAACAGTTTCCACATATTCCTGCGGTCGGAACTCGTTAAGAAGCACACTGGGAAAAGTGGTAAGGCCGGCATTCAGTTAGTGTGCTCCTTTGATGTTCAAAAGGAAAAAAAGATTGGACGCTTACCTATCGTAAAGTCGCTGCTGGTTGGACAGAGTGGATATTTCAGACAAAATTTCCTTTATTGCCATACTGTTGCTCATGCCCATTTGTCGCAAATCCTCCTCCACCAGACCACTGAGTTGGTTGTACTTGACACCGCATTGTCTGCAGGGAGAGATTGTGATTTGTGTGAATTTTTGATATCGATCGAAGCGTGCAGCAGAAGAACACCCCTACCGTAATACTTCAGTGAGATTTTCAGTATCGTGATTTACGCTACTCAGCAGGATGGCGACCGGATCGTAACACTCGGTCAGCACGTCGTTATCCGTACCATTTTGCACCGGTTGGCTCATTTTCTAGCGATGAAAACAAAACCGGCGTAAACTTGTGCCGCTCAAACGAGAATGTGGAATCAAAACAATAGCAAGGTTTATGATATCTGCGGCACGAACGAAGACACCATGGCTCTATACACCTTTGGTTATGTCGAATGTCAAACCGTTGTCAAGTGTGCGATTCGTGTCGGCGTAGTTTGTTTGTTGAAAAGTTTCGTATTTTGTAAAAAATAATCTGGTGTAGAAAGCTGATAAATTTTGTGTTTCATGTAACGTTTGCGTATAAATAATCTTCGTAAGGTATGTTTGAGAGTTTGGTTTAACTAATAAATAAGTACATTTTGGAAAAAAAACCATCGTTTACATGCCATTACATGGTGCGCAATTGTCCCATTGAGTCGGTGGCATTGAGTATCGAGCTGACGAAAACAACATATAGATAAGTTTACATGCGGTTGATATCGATTATACTCCATTTTCATGGTTGATTTCTACACGTAGCTTAAGTTACATACTATTCTGGTGTACCGTACCGCAGCCATCATGATAGACGATCCACATTTCATCGACGCCATGGTGCAGGAGCTGAAGTCTCAAGGTCTTTTCGATCAGTTCCGGAAGGAGTGTTTGGCCGACGTGGATACGAAACCTGCTTATCAAAACTTGCGACAACGCGTGGAAGGCACGGTGAATAAATTTCTGGGTCAGCAAGAATGGTCCGATAACATACGGTACAAAAATCAGCTACGAGATCAGCTGCGAAAAAACATCATCGAGTGAGTGTACACTGTTTGATGGTAGAAAAATGTACGTCTTCATCAATTGATAATTATATTTCCAGATCTGGATTTCTCGATGCCGGTGTAGAACGAATAGTGGATCAGGTGGTGAACCCAAAGATTGCCACCATATTCCAGCCGAAGGTGGAAGAAATTGTCTACAACTATCTTGGAATTGAAAAACCAAAATCATCCTTCAACGGGAATGAGCATACGTCCGGATGTGCAGAATCATTGCTAGAAGACTTGGAAGCGGTGAGTCCAGATTCAGACAAAAAGTCTGAAGGTTGCATGACTCCTTCGCCGCCACCGCCACAACAGCTTCCACAACCACCGGAACCCACGGAAGAACCGATTGAACATGTCGTGGAAAACATGGACATCGATGAGGATGATGAGGTGCTGGATGAATCGAAAGAGCAAGACGATTTTGAATCGCCCGCATTTGAACCGCTGGAAGTGCGATCTCCCAGCAAAACAAAGGATGAAATGAATGATTCCAACTCTTCCGCCATCAGCGGACTAACGTCACAGGAGTCGGTGAAAAGTGACGATCGTGCGGATAGTCCGGCACGCGGTACTCCTGCCAAGGAGTCGACCGATGTGCCGGCATGCAACGAACAGGAGTGCCCGACGACGAAAGATTCAGAGTTCAGTCAGGAAATTGGCCCAGCAAATGATTCTCAGCTGTCACAGGTGTCTAGCAACAGTCAGCTGCTAACGGCAACTGCTCCATCTTCTAGTGAAGAGATGCAACCTCCGGAGGAAAACGAACGGCTGGACATTACCGAAGATGCCCAAATGCCTACACTGTTCAGCAGTTCGATGGACAAAGTGTCTAGCTCCAACGAGGGCGATAATAAAGAAGGGTCGGAGGTCGTTAAGAAGATTACTTTCGATTTCAAGAAGGAGGAATATGATTTCGTCGGCACTGGTCGTCCTTCAGCAGCAATTACTTGTACTGATGAGAGTTTTGGCGATGGTAACCGATTGCGCGATCAAGAAGGTAATCAATCGAAGGCTCCTCTTTGAAAAATTACGCTTTACTTACGTCATTTTCCTATTTGCAGATGATAGCACTCCATTGGGGACCCCGATGGAAACGCCGACAGACACTTCGGAGAAACCCAAAGATAATAATGATCAGCCAAACCTTACGCTGCAAGATGAGGAGACGTCCCAATCGGAACATTCGCTTAAAATTTGTGAAGACACGTTCAGTGATGAAAATACGAAAGATTCACGCTCAGGAGACGGTGCGATATCGGCCCAAGATAGTCCATCGAAAATCAAAGGACTGTCCGATGCTAGCAGCTGCAGTGTGAAGAGTGATAAGCATGCTAAAGATACTCCATCATACCAACCCATTATTGCAGATGAAAAACCAACGGAAACGGAACAAGCAGATGATGATCAAAGACAGGATGAAGAAAGAAAAGAAAAGAAAGACGAAGAAGAAGCTGAACAAAATGGCAAAACAATAACGGCTAACAAAGATGATGATCACTACCAGGAACATCACAAGCACCAAAACGACCGTCGATCGAGTGATCGCGATTCAGAGGATGGTAACGATAAGCATGGTTCCGGCGGATCGGGTGCACCACCGGCATCCGAAAAGAATCGTAGTGCTGAAGATAAATTATCCTCCTCGCAAGAATCAAACGAAAAAGTTTCTGAAAAAGAAAAATCTCCCACAAAAGATGCGACGGATTTGGTGCAATCACCAACTGGCAAAGAGCTAGATCGGAACTGTCGTTCGGTGACACCAACGGGTACGCCCATCGATTCATCCTCTTCCGGCATCCAATCTGGAGACGATTCGGAGAAAAGTCCCGAAACGTTGAAATCATACAACAGATTGGAATCGATCGTACTTCCAGTGCAACCAGTCGTGATCGATCAGATGCTTACGAGTGCGGATGATTCTGAAATTGAGCGGCTGTTAAGCGGTGAAACGCAAACGAACGATGCTACCTTGGAATCGTTGCAAAGACAGTGGCAATCAACGGAGGGAAAGATACGGAAGCCAATGTGTGCCTCAAACTTTTACGAAGCACGGCGCCTGATAAGGGTGCGCAAGCAGATCCAACGTCACCAGCAGAAGTGCCGTGCACAGGCACTGGCAATGGCGAAAAAGTACATCAACGAGAACAAAGCCTTCGCCGGACGGGGCATGGAGGATCAGGGCATCGAGCTAGAGTTTGTGTGCGATGGCAAACGGAAATCTCCTGGACCGTTGATATCGTCGCCCGTTCCGAAGGTGGAACAACCAACAGTCGATAACGCACCGAAGTCACCGGTCAGCGATCCGGAGCTGTTGTACTTTCCCGAGGAGGAAGAAGTATACCGGATCGATGAGAAGCAGTTAAACTTTTTGCGCTCCAAAACGGATGGTGTTACGTTCGGTAAGAACTTTAAGGTACAGCATTACAGTACAATGATCTGTTCGCTTGCCACAGCACCGGTGGCTATGACGAGAGTTTCCAAACGACCTACCACAAGTGCGTTCGGGAGCGCTAAAATTCGACGTACCGATCCAATCAACGGTATTACGAAAAAGCTCGATCTGAGCCCAGAAGGTGGCAAAAATGGTACCACTTTGGCAATTCGGAAACAGCGCTCCATTAGGAATCGATTGGTTGAGAAAAGCACTCCACCATCCGTGGGAACGGATGCTTAAGATAGGATCATTTGCCCGTAGTCAGATAAACCACCAGTGCGCAGGTTGAGGTTTGTGTAGTTAGTAGGAGAATGTTAAAGAAATGTATCGTTAATGTGGTAATTAATAAAAAGTGCAGTTAACTTTACATTAATGACATTTACGTTAAATAACTCGCTGTAATTTTATATTTGAGTGTCTTTAGACAAAAGTTCAAAAAGTTTTTTAGACAAAAGTTCTTAACTGATTGGTCTTGTAGTTTCTACACCAATCCGTCGGGGCGTATTCTAATTTAAGATTCACACAGCTATGTATACTAGTTTCGGAAACTTGTAGTATTCCCTTGGGGCCGCAAAACAAAGCGAAGCCAGTTTTGCATTACATTTCAGTTTATTTTTCTCATTACATAACACAAAATAAGCCAAAAAAACATATTACAAAACATTCTTAACTCTAGGACACAGACAGACTTCCAGCAGATACTTACATCTCTACCACTGCTATTCATTCATGTACCGGGCATTACTAATAGAAGCGTCCTATCTTGTTTTGGTTGCACAATCTCTGTATACTTCTGCACTACTATTACTATTCCTCTCCAACCGTACTGTGTTTGTGTATGTAATCCTTTTGTTACTTAGAAAAGCACACTCACACACACAGAAACAAAAACAAATACCAAATACTCACTGCTGGATTGTAGATCCGCGCAAGTGCGACATAGTTTGCAAATTAATGTTAATGATCTATGTACAAAAGAAAGCATTCACACGCGTTGATTAAATAGCTTATTGTTTCTTCCTATCGTGTGACGTGTGGGTCCAGGTTGAGCAACGGAAATGGGTGAGGAAACCATGCGGTGTAAAGAGTACCGATACACCGTAAACCCGTGTTTTGCACTTTGCTTATTCGCTACCATCTAATATTAAGTGCGCGGAATAGGACTTTTAAGGATATTAAGAGGGTTTGGGGGAGTGAGAGGAAAGGGAGGGAGTGCATAAAACTTGCATTCCAGCGTGGGTCCCCAGTTGGTTTCAATATTTTTAAATACTATAGATATAGCTGCTACCCCAAAAAACATTAACCCCCATCATACCCCGTTAATCGTAAAACCCCATACGGTCCTTGTTGCACTATTTCTTCATCTTCAATCCCAGCAGGCACAGTAATAGTAAGCTTATGATCCATACGCCCACCGCACCGTATCCCATGTAGACTTGTGAGTTGGTAATGCTCCAACCCTTGGTTAGCACGTTCCGCACCGCTATCGATGGAATGGTGAATGGGAAGCAGTATGCAACGTACTGCAGATACTGAGGCATACCCTCCAGAGGCCACAGAATACCTGTAATAGTGTAACACCGATTAGTACCGTGTTTTGCATATGAAAATCGTACCGAGCGATCAGCTTACCACACAGGATGATCATGGGATAGAAGCTACCGGTCGCCATAAAGTTCGCGGTGGAATGTGCATCACAAAAGATCGATATTAGTAGACCTGGAACGGGATCGGGCATTTAGTCTTCAACTTTATTTTAGGCAACGTTGTTAGGACACCTACCGTACAGCATTCCGGCAAAGCCTAAAAGCATCAACAATCCGACCACGGTTATGTTGCTTCCCTGGTTCTGTGCATCGAAGAGGAATGTGGCAAGTAGAATGATTTCTAGACACTGGAGCAACATAATAGACGTTTGTGTGATGATGTGTGCCAACAGTAGTTCCAGTGCCGTAATGCCTGTGTTGTAGGACAAAAGGTAGAGAGAAAATGGACAAGAACATCAAGTTGATGCGACTCCTCACATTTTAACACGCGAGCATTAGCAAACCTACCTGCCACGATCGTTCGGTCCCATACCCCCTCCAACCGATCCGTAATGAAGATGGTAGCTGTAATCAGCGTGGCCAGAAAGAAGATCATCCTGCAAGAAGCAAAAAACACCTCCCGCAATTACGCATCACTCATTAACGCGCACGCTTCGACCGATCGCGTTACTTACGTCATCACGACACCCGGTGCCATGAAGTCGGTAAACTCCTCATCGAACGTGCCGTACACGGGCGTCTCGAAGGTGATCGGTATGTTGGCAAGCTGCTTCGGCAACCGACAATCGGACATGAGACTTTCGGCAAACTCGCGATACGTTTGCAGCAGCTTCTTCTCGATGAAGAACGTAATCTGCTGGTCCGATTTGTCCAGATACACCTTTATCTCGGACGTGTGGAACGAACCGTCGTCCGCGTCCCGCACATTGTCCCGCACGTCCTGCAGCGATTCGGTGAAGTTTTCTGAGAAGTGTATGAACCCAAGAATTTTACCCTTCCGGGCATCGCGATACGCATCCTCGTACGTGTCGTAATATTCCTGCGCGAGGATAGAAACCATAAAATGCGTGTGTAAATCACTCCAGCACTCCCAGCACAACCTTATAATACACCCCCCGCTTACCTGTATCGCTACACTTCGGTTGAGTTTCTCCAAAAATCTACAAGACACTTTGTACAGATCACAGTCGTAGTCCTCGCGGTAGTAGGTGGTTATGAGCGACTCGTTGAAACACTGCCGAATGTTTGCGAGCTCGTCGTTCACGATCCCTAGCCGGAGATCCTTCGGGTTGCCACCGACCGCGATGTAGAAACTTACCAGCTGAAATATCGGATACAGGAACAGGAAGACCATCCCGCTGTTTGACGGTGGCAGAATTTTCAGAGACACCGAAAACGAAAACAAAAGCGCCCGGTTACATGTAAGCAACACGCTGGTATAGTACGCACGATCATTGTTTGTCTGATGATCGTGTTGGTTTTGTTTTGTAGTGGACGATGAAAGAACGTGGCGGAAAAATGAACGAAACGTGCTGTAGTTGTTCGGTCGCGTTCTACGTTCTTGTACTTCTAACGGCGTCATCTAGAAAAAGGGCTTGTTTTGGGTAACTTTATTATGTTATACATTTAAATATCCTTGACAGTAATAAATTACTTCCCGCGACGACTCACTGCATTGTGTGTTGCTAGTGAGTGCGCCTGAAAGTATGCTGTTTAGTGGTCAACATCACCAGTCGACATAAAGAATCGACTAAAGACAGAGATTGCATACTTTCAGGAGTTAATAACCCAGAAAACAAACCCCCAGGAAATAACCACGAGCGATAAGCTCGCTTTTAGTCTGTTCTTGAATTAATGAAGTTTTAAAAAGTATTTTTAAATGAAAGCTGATAATTTAACTATGTTATTTTTATGTTTTTTTTCTTCTACGGATAGACATAGACATCGAAAAAGGTATGTTGCTATGTAACTAATTATGTATAACTTATTATTTAAAATGAACCTTTTTATAAATGTTTTAGTGAACTATTTTTCATGAAAAGTTGCATTTAATAATGGTCTCTATTTACACTTCAAACATGTCGTAACGGTTCGGTAGTTGTACGATTAATAGTCTACTAATGTTATAGGGTATATACAAGGAGGGATACGATTTTGGCCCCAGTTTCCAAAATCTCCAACATACAACCCACACAAACACACACTGAAACGTCGCACTTTTCCATGCGCATGTACGAAGTCATGTGTCATATTGGTCCTGCTGTGTCCGTTGCTTGATCGATGGAACGTTCTATGAGGGATGGATAATGGAGATGGCGATGAAATAGTAGTAGAATTTTCAAATATGAACGAGCATTCTGGCAACACACTTTGCTTCACATCTCACTCAGCCTTCCCTTCCAAACAACATCACACACACTTACACACACACACACATAGGACAGGAAAGAATTATTTAGCCCGACTTGGAAACGAACGATACGTTTCCCCAGCCTCCCCATCCACCACATCACTACTCACGCCGGTTGTCGGACCATCTGGAGGAAGTTCTTCGACAGCAGTGCATTCATGCGCCGCTTGCTCGTGAAGCTAACCAGCTCCTTGATCGTGCTGGTAAGTGGTTTCCGCTTTTCCGCAAACAAACCTCCCCCGTCCTTTGCCTTCTGTTCGTTCGTCGTTAGCGCCGGTATCACCTTCTTAAGGTCCTGCGCGCCCGCAATCGCTCGGAGCGTTTGCGTCTCGTGTGTCGTCCGGTCGGCCTCCTCGGAGGGACCATGCTTCTGGCAGAGGTTGAGAAACGCTTCCTCGAGCGACGTGCAGGAGAACCGCTCCAGGATATTGGTCGGTGTGTCCTCCGCCAGCAGTATGCCATTCCGCATCAGACCAATCTGTGCAATGGAGTTCGATGTGGAAAGCGTTAAGTGGCGTCGATCGGAGCGATCACCGTTATGGCGCCCCCTCGGGGAGGCTGCTTACAACAGCCACACCGACCGCAAATACTTACAAAACCTGCCTGCTTTGCCTCCTCGATGTAATGTGTCGTTATAATCACAGCCATTTTGCTTGTACTTGTCGTTTCGACTAGGTACTGCCATATCTTTTCGCGCAGCAACGGATCGAGCCCGACGGTCGGTTCGTCCAGTATGAGCAGCTCCGGTTCGTGCACCATTGCCGCAGCGAAAGAAACCCGCCGCTGTTGACCACCGCTACAGTTGCCGACGTACCTAGGTAAACGCAAAGACAATTTCAATGAAAACGCTTCAAAGCGCCGGCTTATCCAGCGATACTTACCGATCGTCACCTGGCAGCTCCAGTAGGTGCTTCAACAGTTTGTACCGTTCCCGAATCTTCTCCTTCGACATGCCATATATTCTGCCGAAATAGTAGATCGTTTCTTTGATTGTGAACTCCTCCACGAGCGCGATGTCCTGCGGCATGTAGCCGATCCGGGGCCCTGGCACGCCCGAACCGGCTGTGCCGGGTGTTCCACCGAGCACGTTAATTTCGCCATCGTTGAGAAACTTTCGCCCCACGATGCAGGACAGTAGTGTGGTTTTGCCGCACCCGGAGGCACCCAGAAGTCCGTAACTGTGAATGGGAATGGTAAATGTTCCGTAAAACGTTATTATGATGATTTGGTAATCGTAAAATTGACTAACAGAGTGATCAAACAGGAGTGATCTTACAAGATGGTGGGTATTAGAGACAAATAAATTCTTTCAAGCAGTAGAACTGAACATCAACATTTTCAGTTATCAAAATACATCTCTGAAACATGGACTCTGTCTTTTAACAACTACGAGACATCCCCATTACTATCGTTTGAGATGAGTAAATCCAGAAGCATTTCGGGACTTTCAAATGAACTCTCAGGATCGATAGAGCCCATGGTCATGATCTAGTTGAATCCCAAAATTGTAGTGAAGTTATCGAGGAATCATTCCTATGAATCATTAGTAATGAATCATTCAAATTAAGGGAGGAGTTGTATCTCGCGAACTCATTTCTGGAAAGATTACCCAAGGGAGATAAGCTCCTTGTAGGTCCTTTATCGGAATCGCATTCGAAGCCAGTTAGTTTTGGAAGTTGTGACAAGTTGTACAGGTATTATTGATACTCGAGATCCCCGCGGCATCTTTGTAGTAGATACTAGTAGCGTAGTGGATGATCCTCTCCTGACTCCAAGAGATCCAACTCTGAATACTCATGAATCTTTGGAATATAAGATTCAGATAGTTTTATTCAGTTTAAAAAAATAATTTTAATTCTTTAATGTGAATCAGATGGACCCAACACTACAAGCTTTATATCGTACTACCCAGTCAGTTCTGGTAGGCCATACACTAGAACACGGATCCAAGAGGCTAGCTGATACCATACACTCTTGCATCTGGCAGCAATATCATGAGCAGGGAAACTCTTGAAAATGTCAATCCATAATCCTTCTCAAGTTCACCGACTACCTCCACATCCAATTACACTACAATGTGTCGTTCGGTAACACTACCCCACCCGCTTTGAAGGTGTAAAATGCAGTACACATCATAAATGTGCTCAAGCTGAGCCGAGCGCCACCAGCGCAACCCTTAAGATCAAAATACATTAACCCTCCTGAGCGGCCAATCAGCCCCTCCAACGCACTCAGCCGAACAGATGAAGCAATGAACCTGCCATAAAACAAAATAGAAAACGACTTAAAAACCAATCGATTAGAAGGAGGTCATAGGTTTTTTTTCGTGTGTGTCTGTGTGTGTGGCTTCGACAAGCTTACCCGAAAGTAAGAGCTGCCAAAACCTAATCAACCCCCACAAAGCGGTGTGACTCATTTCCTTCACCCCCATCGTACAGACCGGCTCTCGCAATCAGCAGACAAGGCCTGCAATGCATTTTAGGGAGGTAGCGGTAATTTCGGTTGTCGGTCTTTTTTTTTCTTTTTTGAAAGCTGTGAAAACTGCTACCAACTGCACGCGCCAACAAAATGGACACTTCACTAACGAGTGACACGGTGTTTTGTGTGCCGTTAACCTTACCGCGGCGGGTGTGCATTAAATGTTGACCGGCGGTTTCCAACGGGAAGGTTATGATTTCAGTTCACTTTACGCCTTCCAGTAGGTTCTATTTCGGTTGTGGCTGCATTACATTATCTCACGGTCTCTGTTTGCGTGCCGTTTGAAATGGGTCAGAGTGGACCGGGTGGGCCGTACAGTGATGGACCGTGGCCGGATGGTCAGGTGGTCAGGTAATTAATGGCACCTATTAATTAAGGCGGGCAGCGGCAGGGCCCGCTGGGTGGTACGTTGTCACTCGGTCGTGTTGCGGTAAGAATGGAGATATTAATCCACGCCGTTGCGCAATGTGAAACAATGCATTTACAACACTCACAAAAAAGCGTCTTTGATGGTGTCACAAGCCGTGTAAACCCCTCCCGAGAGGAAGGTAATGTCATTGACGAGCTTTATCTACGCATAGCGTGCAGTTAATAGAATGGACAGATAATAGAACACGCATCCAGTAATCGATATCAGTTCTATCGTCATTTGATCCCCGGGAGCAAACCTTCGACTGAAAGGACGTATACAAATTAACGAACGATTATCATCAGAGCCGAGTTACGCTGCTCGCACACCGATTCCCTTTCTTCCTTGTTTCGTCTTCCTACATTTCCCAACATCTGAACCGGTTGTCTATGACACAGTGCCACGATCGGGGCCGTAAATCGAAAACCTTACCGCCCGTTTATGTAACAAAGCTTTTGGCAATATCTCCGAACGCGCTAGACGTCAAACAGAGGCGTTGGAATTCAGACAGTACCGATTGTGCTGGATGAGATTTTAGGGGGTTGTTCAGCTTTTTTCATCCCTCTTTAATGTCTCTTAACACCCCACGCACGGACTGAACATTCCTGTGAAAGACCACAAACACGCACAAACGCTAGACACGGCGTTGTTTTCGATGATCGCTAAATTTCTTTCTGGCTAGTTTCCTACAACCCATTCATCATCGGGCTGCGAGTCGTGTGTGGTGTGTGCAGCAGCGGTTTCGCCTCCACCATTTGCGAAGATGTAACCTTTGCCGTCTTCTTTTTTCTTCCCGACCATGACCAGACCATGGTGTTGAAGATAAACCCCCGTTGCGTGAGGCCTGTGAAAAGGTGTATAAGGTGGTCACCCGTATGTACATACATACTGCATACATGGAACACATGGCCTTGACATGTACTTTTCACACTGGGATAATATGTTAATTTTGCTGCTCTTTCCCTCATCTACGCGCGAGGAAGAAAGAGGAACACATTCATCATAACTCGCACATGGAAGGACACATCATTCTCACGTGGAAGCCTTAAAAGGAGTTGTCGCCCAATGTTATTTAATTTTCTAGTAAGCTCTCACCAACAGCAACCTCCAGCGACGCAAAACAAGATCATCCACGTCCACGGTTACGTGATCTTCGCATTTGCGTATGATCTTGAGTTCGGAACCCTGGCTCGGATGCTTTGTAATCAAACAGCGCGTGCACCTTTACCGTGCCGCATAATTTCCCACCAGACGGAGAAGAATCCTCGAATGAACCACGGCTCGGAAGGAAACACCGGCCCTTTACGAAGGGCAAGTGAAAACGGCTTTCGTATCGCCTGCCCATCTGGCTGATAGTATTCCAACGGATGGTAAATAAATGTATCTCGAAAGGGAACAACACACAGAACCGATCGTAGATCTCGTGCAGCCGAGGGAGAATTTGTCGTTGACCATGAACGACTCGATGCCCCCAATGCTGAACGGCGATGATGGCGACAAACACCGGCCGCCTCTGTTCCGGGGAGGGTTTGAGTGTGCAACGATGACGGCTTTGAGCCACATTTTGTAATGCTAGCTGGTCTGGAGGACGCCCACCTCGGCCCGGTCGCGTCCATATCCTTGTAAACCACACTTGAACTTCAACTTTGGCCTTCGTACCGCAAGGCAAGCTTTCCACGCTGATGATGATGTCCACAATGGTGGGCATCCATCTCTCTACGGTATCGAACACCTTGATGTCCGGCCCGGTCGGTCCATTGCATTGTCCATCCTGATTTCCCTTTTTCGGGCCTCCCCGTTAATCCACGCGGCCATCGTGGGGCTTTCGAGTGGTTCCATTAAAATATTCTTGCCCCACACACAACATGCAACAGCGTCCACCGAGGCCCTCTAGAAACCGGCCAGAGCGGTGGCCCTTACACAAAACGGGGTAGAAAACACGAAATGGCACTGGTAAGAAGAATGTTTTTTGTTTTCGTAGCTTGAAACTTGAAACACCTGGCACAAGCCGGACTACTTACATCGAACCGCGGGTAACGCTCATGTTGAGGTGATTCAGAACAATCTTTTTGTTCGGATCTTTCGCCTTGCCGTAGTATTTGTAGCCGGATATCACTTCCACCGCCGTCATCTTGGAGTCTGTTTGTTTTGTGGTTCGCGTACGCCAAAGTCCTGAAAGAGGCAAAAACGAATGGAAAGTTAAGAAGCCGGTTCAAGAAACTCTCCTCAAGGACACTAATCACTTGAGTCTCATTAATCAATCGGCTAGAATTTGCTAGAATGAAATATACATTTCTATTTCCCTCTTCAATTATTCCTTGCTTTGATGCGGCCCGGTGGTGTATTGGTAGCGGTGCCGGTCGGACACGTCCGGCCCCAAAATCCTATCCGAGACCCCTACCCCTCGTACGCAGGACTGACTTTCCGGGTACGAAGTAATATAAGTCTAGTAAGCCAGCAATGGCAAACATGACCTTATAGGTCGTGTTACGCCAAGAAGATTCTTAACTCTACACAAAGTCACTCTCAGTAATTGGCATAGGTACCTATTTAGTATCTAATTGCACTGTTGCAGCAACAAACAGAATCGACGTGTGGTGGTCAATATTTGAAGCTTAAGTAGTAAACATTGCAGCTATAAAACCGGCACATCTAAAACAACAGCACCGAGGAACAATCTCGCACGTGGACTACGTGTGAGCCTTGCTGATTAGCGAGAAGGTGTGATACAAACAACCTGGTACACTCGAATCTCATTTCTTCCATTTAGACGAACTTTCATTCTAAGGTCCAACAAAATAGAGTTAGAGCCCGGTGTGATAGAGCCCGGAGCTGATAGAATGAAATATGTCATCACATCTAGGTTAGCACACATTTTGGGCGAATTCACCAACGAAACTGGTTATCGTGCGGGACAAATTCTATCGGCGCGTGTTCGTATCTTTTCATTGATGTCTACGGTTGTGATGTCTGAGTTATTTGCTTTTAAATAGCTGATTATATTCACCGCGGATCCGTACGGATCTCTAAGCCTAATGAATAATCCCCACCATACAGAAGAATGTTGTCTAGAAATAAATAAGCTCCAATCATCTTGCGAAATTAAATTCTTTGATCTTTATATGGCTATCACCAAGATTTATTCGGTGTGCAAGCCGCGCGTATTGTGCGGACACAATATAAAAGAAAGAGACGCTAACGAGGTGGCAAATAAGGTACCCAATATCCACTAGCTGTTCGATTAGTTCTTGTTTACTAATTACTCATCTCAAATGTCATCGCAATGGGGTGACAGTTGATAGGGTAAATATTTTTTTTAAATATTCTTCATCCGTAGCCCACCTGTCCGCCACAACTTGTCTGGGCCAGTTTTTCAACCGTATGCCCATTCTGGGGAGAATGTTATGATGAACGAACACCGCCAGCCAGCCAGCCAACCTTCTCGACGGCACCGCTTATAAACACATCGTCACGAAACGGGCTTTTTTCTGCAAAGGGTCATTAACCAGTGCTACTAGGTCAACGTATTCGCCCAAGGGGAATGGATGATGCAGATGGAGCCGCGCGCTCGCGCCTTTCTGCAGCGATTTGGCCTCGTTCCGTGGGGGGTGGGGGTGAAAATGCGAAGCAAAAGCAAACAACAACAAAAATCCGAATCCACCAAAACCCGACCGATAATGGTGCGAAGGAAAGCGAAAGACATGAGCGCGCCGCGATTCACTTTCCGTGGTCGGCAGCAGGCAGAAAAGCGAGAAGGAAAGTGCCGCGGACAGACCAAATGGCAGAGCTTGTAACGGAACGGAGGATGGTGGCTGCGTTGACAGCGAAGAGATGTGGAAAGCTTTCACATTACGTCGGAGACCGGAGCAGCTGTGGAGGACGCGAAGATTTCACGTTCACTTTCGTTCACCTTCGCGAAGAGTGCCGGTGCGCAAGGCACCGAAGAATGTAGGTTGGATGACGGTTGGCGGTTGCCGGTGATCCAGTTTCGAACGCGGGCAAAGATGTACGCCCTCGACGCACAAAAACCATTCCGGTTCGGGGCTGTCAAGCGCATAGAAGTTGCGCTTGTTGAAGCTATTGCGACTGTAACCAACGACGGTCGTAAATATTGGGTGAAGGATCTCTCTAATGGTACGGTCGCCAACTCAGCAAACAGATCACGAAGGAGCGTATGTCCAGTGCGGAGTGACGATCAAGTAGCGCTGAAGTCACGGTGAAGCACCTCGCGCTATTCGCAAACGAAGGCACCAGAGCACCGGCCAACGGTGCACACCTTCGACAAACAGTGCGGGGCTAATTCGCACGCTAGCACCAGCTTTTCAGTAAACAATTGTTCTGAAGAAAGAAAAAAAACGTAACACCGTAAGGGATGGAACTGTAAGTTTGTGTGCTGCTGTCCCGTCCCAAAAACCCATACAGCGACATGCTTATGTAAGTGATTTGGCATCCGTCTCGCCAACCGATCGGTCCGGATTGTTTGACGTGTGTGCCATGTCGAAGTGGCGCATCTGTACGATCGAAGGATGATGTAAGTGTTCAATGGTTACTTCTCCATCTCCCCTCTGTGTGTTTATGTCTCTCTCCCTTTTCTTTCTGTGTCTCTTTTTCTCTCTCTCTCCGTGTCCCAGCCGTGGGGATCGCACGGCGAAATATGCCGGAATGTTGGAGGATCATGTACCAGATCGGAGTGCGATCGTACTACGCACTTTGTACATCGTTGCAAGACAACATCCCACTGCCCTTGCCGTTTGTCGAGCTGGCGATTAATGAAGCAAACTTGAACATAATCACACCGTTCAAGGTCGCACCGTACGCGTTCATGTGCGTACGTGCGAACATAACCAACTGCGCGATCGTCACAGCAAGTACGCGGTGCGGTACACAAGGCTTTAGAAGGACAAATCTGACAGGGCCCCCGATCGATCGATCATCGGGGGCTGGCCCCCCGATCCTGCTGCGTTACTTTCGTTGCTTCCTGCGGGGTCCACGTGGAGACTTGGTGGAACCCGTTTTCTAAAGGTGTACCTCAAGGGTACCACGCCTGCCCGCCGAGTCCGTACATTCGGGGCGAGTCAGTGCGGAAATTTCGTTTTGCAAAACGGATATGCGCAGTATTGGGCGATGTTCGTACATCACCAACGCTACTACGCCCGTATCGGTTAATTCGCGGAAAGTGTGAGACGTTCCCCGCATCGCACACACGTAATAGGCTGAATTTATGCAATAGACAAGCGGTCATAATTGGTGCACCGATCCGATGATGGACCGGACGGGGTTAGTATTAGTGCCTCCAATTTCTCCGCCGTGCACACTTAATTGGTTCACAGTTCACTACACGGACGGTGGTTGCGCCATCTCTCGTTACTGCGCCGGTGTGCTGAGCGTATAGTGCACCTTAGTGCCGTACCAAGGTGATTAGAGACGCGTGCAGCCATACCCACCATCCTGGGGAAGGAGTTAAACGATCGAGGCACGGTACCTGCGCCTCCCTGAGCCGCCAATCCTTTCGGGCATGCTATCCATCAACGCGCGCACATGCGGTGATTGTCCGGTGCGGCCACGAGTGTCACGAGTGTGTGGTGATGGCTTTGCTAAATCCTGTCCATTTCCAAATCGTATCACATCCACGCTATCCACCGCGTTCAATGCCACCGTGGTCATCTAGTGCACTCGCGCCACCCCAAGAACGCAATCCGCGTGCATTCTCCATAGAACCGGCTCCCAGCAACGTCAGCCTGGTGGCTTGGTGTTGCAAAACCCGTACCAGCTGCTTCCATAGGTGGTTTGCTTCGATTTGCAAGTTCATTTACTTTTTGCACCCGTTCACCTTCAAAAACAAAGGCCCAAAGGTGCAACCCTTACCAGGGGGTAGGGTGAGGGAGGATTACCGTTTGGACACCACAAGCAAATACATGTGTATATGTGTGTGTGTGCAAGTCCTTAAATATGGTGTGCACCGCAGTATGGAGGTGCATCGTATGCGTGTGTTGCACAATGTCCGAACAACATCCGATTGGCCATCGCCGTGGATCGGATTCGGAAATCGCTTATGGTGTGATGGGGTTTTAATGATTGCTACTTGAATATGTTCTTATTATGGACGTGTATGAGAGAGAAAGAGAGAGAGAGAGAGAGAAAGAGAGAGAGAGAGAGAGAGAGCATGTAAAGGAACATTCTAAAATGTGTGTTGATCGAAGGGAAAACATGGAGTCTATTCTGTTGCTGCAGAGCATTAAGTAGTAGGCCACTGTGATGTTGCCTCACAGTCTCTCTAATTCAAATCGATTGCATCAGTGGTCGGCAAAGATCGAATCTTCACCACTTTCATTGTGATTCTTCGTTGAAAATGATCCATCCTTTGCGAAACTTGCTAAAATTTTGACACGATTTGTAGCCACATTTAAACCATAGTGTTGATGGATGAGAATACTCGAAGAAATTGTAAATTTTGTATCTAATGATCCCATTAGATTTTGGGATCTTTCTATGTGCGCTGCGTTCGGTTGAGTCTTGCGCCATACTACTCTGCGTTTCAAAATGATAGCCTCGTCCATCTTTTCCTATCTGGGATCTGGGATGCTTCATCATCGTATATTTTTTTTTTATTTAAATTCCATTATGACGGCAATGCCGTATTTTCAACACCGCTTGTGTTGAATGAAAATAACAAATTTTTGTCACAAGGCATTTCCTCCTTGCGATTTAATCATCATCGTATAGTTATATATAATTTAGTTTAATTAATGATTCAATCCATTGAATGAATATTTTTTCATTTAAAATAGTCGGAATCGACAAATACAACAATTGCGATGTACCCAATACTATGCCTCACTCAGTTTTAATAAAATGATGACAGGAAAGAATATGAATCGATGGGAACAAAATGTAATTTAGTAAAGCAGCAGGTCCATTTTTACGATTTACTACTATGAAATATGGTTTAGAAACACTTTCTGATATTTTTTGTATTGTATTGTATGCGCAGCGTAACAGCCATGGACAGTGTTTTTTGTCGGCTCTTTTAACACGCTTGTGTAATAATATAAAAGTTAACACTTTCGAAAACCATTTAAACCCTTATCTGGTTGCTCCAAAGCTTTGTCAGTTTATTTTCCGTCAGAATGATTTCTACAGATTTATCACCCAAGCGCCCTTTTCCTATATCCTCCTATTTTTATGCTCCTTCTTGCTCCTTATGCCTCAGATCCCTTTAAAAAAACTGCTTCAATCCGACAATTCCACGACTTTGATTTTAATCCCTATTTAACATACTTTGCATAGTTAGGGTTTAGTAGTTAGATTATTCGCTATTAAATTCTTATTTGCTTAGCGATCAGGCAAACAAATTGATATAATAAATTATATTAATAATAATATTCCTTCCATTTACGATCATAATTTACCTCTCATTGAAACTCATTGCATGTGTAGTTTAATTATAGTTTGGTTTTTGCTGCAAGAAGTTTACCGACCACTAAACTACCAAACAGCCAAATAGACAAACCAAACAACAAAATGTTTCTTTGTTTGGCTGGCTAGTTTATCGACGTACTCAAAGTCATCTTTACCTCATTACATATATCGTTCATAATCAACTGATCCCCAAATATTTTTTTTCTAATTTTAAGAGTGGAGTACGATAATCCGCATTTTTGTTAGTACATGAACGTTTCAAAACTAGCACACATTTTGTTTAATCCATTTGTAATTCATTATTTATAAGCAGATCAACTATCTTTATTCCGCATGGTCAAAGGTGTAGATGGAGCACCATGATACAGAATAACGATCTTGATTGCACACTTTACGCCATCTTATATAAGCATGACGCAGCATTCCGTTCGTGTTTTGGAATCAAGTCAAATCTAAACAAAAACCCCTCATAATAACCCTTTTTCAAGCACTAGACAACGATTAATAAGATGCTTAACGCATCAATTCGATTTACCTGATGGATGTTCCGCATTAGGAATTCCGTTCTAATCATACATCAGCGTATATCAGCATTCCGGTAGCAGAATGCGTGTGACTGAAAAATGTGCGATGTGCAAGCAACACAGCAACGTGCGTTTACATCACTGCACATTCATCTTGCATTATGATGCGTTAGATCATATGCTAAATGTTGTTCGTGGCCGTGTACTTCGCTTCCTGCTCAGCCCCAGCCCAACCGAGATAGATTGATAAATATTTAAATAAACCATTCACATCCGCCACAGCCGATTCGGTGCCGGACCGCCCTCCAGCAGCACACCCCTGCCGGACACCGTGACACACTTATGTTGTGACATCTGGGTCGCTTTCCGGGGACTGGGACGTATATTACTTCAAGATCACACACCCAGCACCGGTAACCGGTAGGAGCGGGAGCGGTTGCGGTTTGCTTACAGTTTCAACTGATCGAATGTCTGGGTGAAAGATATAAAAAAGCCAAAAATAAAGGAACAACAACAACAACAGCAAAGTGAGAAACCGGTCGCCTACACATGGCGCTCGGAAAAAATTGAGCCTCCCGCTCGGGCTTTTAGGATGGTGGTGGAATTTGGAGCACAGCCGGCATCGAACCACCTTCGCCCTCGGTAATTAAATCCCAAAAGTCGAGGTCTGTACGCAATGGAAACCGATGCGTACCGATGGATGAGCGGTGGAGCGTGTATCATTTTTCCATCTTCGCACCCGATTACTTCAAACTGTGCTCGGAGGTGCCTGACCTATCGATTAGTTCGAGTAGCACCATCAAAACCAGCGTCAAAATGAAGGGCCTTTTTCTAGCCGAGAAGCACGAAGAAAAAAAAACTATCCTAATTACATATTAATCTATGTACCGAACAATTTTCGAAATATGAAAATAGAAACTCCTGCTCTGTGCGGAGTAATTTGGTGATAGATCGACCAGATTGATAGGAGTGGGGCTTCATCCGGTAGAGTGGATAAAAAAAGCAACAAACAACATCAACAGCGAGCACAGATCGTAATTTCGGGACACTGACTTTTCACCGGTAGCAGCCAGCGATAATTACCTTCCCTGGCGGTTCTCTACTACCTTCCCACCGCAACGTCGTCCGCGCCACCGCAACAATCAACAGCCGCATGAATCACAGACGGTCGGAATAAATTAGGCATGTCGGCGTGTGCGCCGATAGCATCCATTTCCGTCACCGTCACCACACCGAAAGCAATTACCTTTAAAGCAAACATACAAACCCAACATCGCCCCCTCCCCACATTGCTTAACCTTTTTTTGTTGCTGTTTTATGCTCATCATTTCGCGATCATCAATGTGCGATCACACCGGTGCGCGCACAGTTTAAGTACGCGCACGCAGAGACAGTATGACATTCGCGCGCACCGTACAGCAACGCAAGAAACACACCGAAAAGCCGATGTCCTCTGCTGGTTTTCCCATGTCGCCTTCCACCGTTGTGGACCTTTACGGGGCGAGGAGAGAGAAAAAAATGAGAGGGATTGGTCACCATCGGAGGCACTTTCGATCTCTGCCTTGACTTGGCGGGAAAGAGCATGACGCGCGCGTGTCTATATGTGTGTTGTGTACGGTGCACACGCGTTGTCATAACATTTCAGCTGTCGTCGTCGCTGTTGTTGCCAGTGTTGCATCATAGTCATGTCGGCAAGGCCATCAGGGTTGCTAAGAATAAGAAAGTGCAAAGAAATCGTACAACCTCCATTGCCGGGGGATCGATTTTTATGTTGTATTCTCCTTCTCTCTATCCCTCTCTCTCTCTCCCTCTCTCTCTCTCTCTCTCTCTCTCTCTCTCTCTCTCTCTCCCTCTCTGTCTCTCTATCTCTCGTTCAACATCCAAGCAACCCGGTTTTTGAATCAAAATATTTACAAGCTAATCTTGGATCTAATCAGCGTTTCAGCTGTTTAGCACACATCTTTGCAAATTCTTCGTTTCTAGCTTTTTTTCTTCTTCTGAAAAATTAATTTGCGAGCAAAGAAATAAATAAAGATGAATAAATCCAATATTCAAGCAAAACCAAAGACATCAACAGTAAATATAAGCGACGAACCCATACGTAAAGCGTTGAAGTCATTCTGCTCAAATCAAGCGACGAACCTCCTCTTGGAAGGCGTTGAAGTCATTCGATCGCGAACAAGCGACGAACCTCCTCTCAAAAGGCGTTGAAGTCATTGGATTGTGTTCAAGCGACGAACCCGCGGGCTGCTAGCAGTCGTGAATAAAAAGCGACGAACCCGGTATTCATCAGTTGAAATCCTTTGATTTGTGGCGTGTGTCATGAAAGCTTCAATCTCGCTTTAATCAATCGAAACCATTCATCACTGTAGTCGCTTGTGTCACAGAGCAGTTCGCAACTAAATACCAAGCACGGATAAAAACACGGCCAAAGGACAACGAACGGTGAAATGGGTACAAAATCGGGACACCAATCGGGGACGCCGCACCAAAGGTACGAAACTAGTTCAAGTTTAACTGATACGTACGCGTCCGCGTACGGTGCACGATCGTGTCCGAGTAGGTGGCAGTGGGTTGCTTCGTTTGTTTTTTTTTTATTTCTTTTCGCTTTCAGTTGTGTGAGGTGTTTTTTTCCCCACATTTCCTAATGTGTTTTTATTAACATCATTGCATTGGTTTACCTTTTTGTTTCTATGCTTGCTGCTTTCTGGACGGTGGGAGGATGGGAGGAAGGGGCTGCGTCAGTGCAACCGGCTTTCCCTGTCGAGTGACCAGGCACGTGTGTTTGCAAGCGGTGAGCTTTTTAGCACTGTTTTTTTTTTCTTCACTACCCGTTCAACTACTGGGCACAACGCCGTTCACCTTCACTTTCAATGAGGAGGTTCGCGGCACACACTACACACATGGACACATACGCACACAAATACACACACATACATTCACATTCACAGTGTCCTGCACACGCACTCCTAATCCCCGTCACTTTGGGCAGACGGTTACAAGGAGAGGGGCAGTGGGATTTTGATGCTGTACTGCTCGCGTGCTAGTGATAGTAGCAAAACGAAATGTGGAGAAGAGAAAAAAAATAGTAAACACACAAAAAATAATACAGTTAAACCATCGTTTTCGGTGACAACGCATCTTCGTCCGTTTCGCGCTTCCTTCATTTCGCGTGCCGTTATCTACCCTTTTTTCCGTTCAAACTGTCTTCTATTTGTCTAAATCTACACTTCGACCGTGGTTTTGCGCGTTCGGCTGCATCAGCGATCGTGTGTGTGTGTGTGTGTGTGTGTGTGTGTGTGAGACAGTCACCGGCTGGCTGGTGTTGCTTCATTCAAGAAATTAGACAATATTCACTTATATAATCGCCATCTCGCGTAGCGAAAAGGAAAGCATTATGTAGTAAATATCGTCCCGATCGTCTTGATCGCTGGTGAAGAAGCCACCACTGTCGGCTAGCGGTTGCGTGCGTGTGTTTGTGGCGCCAACAGAAAATTGGGGGATGAAACAAAAAATAAAAAGCGAATTGATAACGCACCACCATGGGATGACACCGAAAACTATGTTTATAACAAAAAAAAAGCAGTGAACACAAAAGTGGAACACCACCAATGTGCACCTCCGCGATCGAGAAGTAGTTGGGTGGGACGAGTGAGAGGGAACGAAAATTACTCAAATTCAAATAAATAAAAGACCACGCTTTGCACGATAGCCAACTTATTATAAATATTGCTGTACAGATGATGTTAAAAAATGGATTCGAATATTAATTTACATTTAAATAGTTTAAGTGAATATGTACTAAAACACTTAATTGTTCATTGTTTCCCATTACAACATAGTTTCTTATTGAGCTTCTCGAGTCTTCTCTCTGTCTCTCTGGCTGGCTGGTTGGTTGTGCAAATTGCATGCATAATGTTTCTAGTTTTCTTTCACCAAATTTTCTTGACACACGGATCCACACACACAAACACACGTACGATGCGTCTCCATTGCATTAGTTTTCATCTTATTAATGCATTCAAATTCACGGTCACTGGAACGCAAAAGAATCAAGTTTTTAGATTCTCGCTCACTCGCTAATGTTTTTTTTCTGGTTTTAAAGTCACGTTTTGGTCTCTTTTACCTTCTTTGCCACGATGCGTAGAGTTTGATTAAAAATTAAAAGCTTTTCCGATCAATGTACTCAATTGGGGTTTCTTGGTTATAATTTATTTATTATTATTTTATTTTTGGACATGGATCATTACACACAGCGTGTGCCACACAAAAGCATACGGGTTTCGTTTGCGCGGCATACAATCACTCGATACGATAATGGACCGTAGGATCTCGTACTGCTTGGGCCAGCGCAAGAAAATGCAACCGCGCGAGAGGTGGCCGCGTACGACAACAAACGACAAAACTAAACTAGGCCGAGGCCGAAGTCCGGTCCAGTAAATGCCGTAGGGAATATGACGTGCACCGGTCGGGGAAAAGTACTGTCCCCGAAAACGACGAAAAAAAATCACACACACACACACACCCATCAGTGCGAGGAATGGTTCGATGGATTTAAAAATATTCAACATATTTTTTCTCTTCCTACAAGCGGGACACACACGGGCCAAGGGAAGGGATAGCCCGAGTGCGGGAGGGGTTTGGGTCAGTTGCTCGTTCCCGGGCACAAGTGGCAGGTTGCGCGCTTACAAGGGGAAAACCGTTAGTCTATTTCTTTATCGATTTCAATACGATTAGTGGTTGGACCTCCCCGCCCCCATGGGATGGAAAGGAAAAACAACCCTTAGTGGTGACACATACACACGACCAGGCGAAAAGGGTGTCCATTCGGCGTTTTGCATTACGCGTTGCACTTTATGTCTAAAAAACCCGCGCGAGGGAGGAAGTCAACCACTCTTTGCCATGGCACACGCTTAAATCACTGTCGACGGAATGGTTGGGAAATTGCACAACAGCAAGGAAAAACAAACAACACGATCAGCAGGGGTGAACCCCCAGTTCTATCTATTCACACATATACACACACACACACACTCAGAGCCAAACAGAGATCGACACATTCGAAAAAAAATTGAGCCACTAAATGCACTCGAAATGGAATGCCCCAAAACAGTTCTAGGCGACTTATTACTGTAGTGGGTACACACTGGTGCAGCTGAAGTATCGGCCGGGGGCGAGGGCAAGGAAGGCGGGCGGTCGAGGACGTCTTGATAACGCGGGCACGTATGCAACTGATCTCCACAGACGACGAACAGATACTGAAGCCTACCACCGTTGGCCGATCCGTACCAAACGTACATCCCAACCGGAGACCGTTGGCGTGCTGTCGCTCCCACTCCGCCACGATGTACGATGCGCGCAGGTCGGGTCGGACTGGTACCCCGGCTGGCCGGTTACCTCATCGCGGTTTTCTTCGCCCTAGCAAGCAACGGTGCAGCGGTAGAGCGAGACCATCCGACCCGATGTATGTGTGTGCGTGGGGCCAGAAGAAGTGTGGCGACAGGACTGCAGCATCCAACACAGCACCGTGCCGAGGTGGGAATGGGATACCAAAACCGATTATTGTCTCCAGTCGTTCTCTCGTTCTTTTTCACCCCTCGCCAAGCGTATAGGTGAGTGTGAGTAGGTCTTTTTTCTAGTCGTTTTTCTCTCTTTCTTAGAGACCCAAAGCAGTCCCCTGTTAGGTCCGCTTACATTGGGCTTCTCATTGTTAATTAATGTTGCGTTGTGTTGAAGGGGGTTCTTCTACTATTTCTCTCACGCAAAGCGCGATCCTGTGCGCTCAATCGATTGGTAAACCTCCTCCAATAAGATGGGACCGATGCTGAGGTCGCAGGGCTTCATGTAGCACCCAAGAATTGCGAGGTCTTTTTTTGAGACCTCTCTTGTCGGTTTGGGGACTATAAACGCTGCCAATCCGTTCCAGCTGTGGAGCGGATGGGGTAATTGGGTTGGCAGTAAGTGTGAAATTATTTTTAGCTTCGATTATTGTTTCATCAACATTCTTCTCGTTGCTCTTGCACGTGGTCGGCAACTGAGGCTGTTGACTACTGTTGACTCTGCTGACGGATCAGTAAAATTGCGCGGGCAAACCATGGTGCACGATGATGACCGCTAATGTCCATGCGGAGTGAGGCATGCTCCCGTCCTCCAAAATGGCCAAATTGCACACAGGACAGCGAAGGCAACGAGTCGAATGACATTCAAAGACGAAGTATCAAGCCCAGTCATCAGTCAGTTTCGCAGCGATTTGCTTTCGTTGTCCTTCATTGTGCCGGTATTTATTGTTCGTTGTTGTCTCTCCCCCTCCCCTCCCTCTCCATCCACCACAACAACACAGAAAAGACCAAAAATAGTAGATCGGGTATTTGCAGCTTTTTTTCGATTGCTGACGGATGATCTCGAAGAAAACACATTCTCGCTCAAGCTGTCCACGGCACAGTGGCGAGACGTATTTGATGCAATCGGAAGGTTATTTGCATGCGTTTCCAAAAAATTTGCATACCAATATTTTCATACCGTGCTGGTGTAGCGCCATCCGGAAACTAATGGTGATTATTTCTCTTTCAACTCGTCCCAAGGCTTACGGAAGTCTTTGGAATATTATAACATTTTTTTTTATAATGGGCTTGTATTGATCAGGCTTTTTTACATTTAGGAATATGACGACAGTTGTGATGGGCTTGCATCTATCATAAAACTTTATCGTTATTTCATCTACAAAATGCAAATACTCAGTGGAGGATCAATCCCCTATAATTTTGCTACGGCATTATCGGTGTAAGGGAGGTGTACTTCAAACATGATTTAACAACACCAGCAAAGTCTCGGAAAAAAGCTCCTTTGCGTACACCTCAGAATTCAGTTGCGTAGCCCTGTAAATGGGCCTAGTAAGCTAGTCTTTATATAAACGTTTGTATGCGCTAAGGAAAACTATAACGCCACATTTTTTACGATTTACGTAGATTTACGAATCCTGATTAGTCCAACGTCTTCTACGATTATTCGCCCAAGGTACAGTTTTCAATCGGTTTACTTTACGGTAACAATCAGAGAAATTTCTTAGAAACCTGTATCGCTCATGTTGATGTTTTAGGCGATGAACAACACAATTGTTTTCAGATTTGCGAAACCAGGAAAGCATGTTTTCAAGAGGTGACACCTGCAGTGTGGAATAAATTTGCCCATCACTATTGCATTGCATACTATCAAACCCGTGAGAGCGATCGCTTGTGTAAGGAAGATGGATGAAACGGAAAGCATCCTTCATCTCGCTCAAACTTCCCGTCGGTTGGTACGAAATTCCATACAAACCAGCTGTTTTCAGATTCCCGATACCAGGAAAGCATCCACGGAAGAGGTAGCACCTTGTACAGCAATTTTGCTCGAAAACCGCCGAAAGGTATGCAATATTTAAACACTAACTTTCCCATTGGTCGTGAAAAATTTTCTTCGAAAACTACCAGTTTCCGAATGTATAGTACCAGGAGAGCATCCACGAAAGAGGTAGCTCCTGGTACTGCGCCGTAAGGTATGCAATGTTTATACACTAACTTTGCAACCAACTTGCAATGCAATGCGCCGTAAGGTAAGCAATGTTTATACACTAACTTTGCAACCAACTTGCAATGCAAGTTTGGTGCATGCAAGAAACTTGCAAGATGGCGCCCAACTTCGTACTTGCATGCAACAAACTTGCATGTAAGTTTTCGCATGCAATTTCTTGCATGCAAGTTTGCATGCAAGTTTGCATGCAAGTTTGCATGCAAGTTTGCATGCAAGTTTGTATGCAAGTTCTTGCATGCAAGTTTGCATGCAAGTTTGCATGCAAGAAATTGCGTGCGAAAACTTGCATGCAAGATTGCATGCAAGTTTGTTGCATGCAAGTACGAAGTTGTCCGCCATCTTGCTGCAAGTTTCTTGCATGTACCAAACTTGTATTGCAAGTTGGTTGCAAAGTTAGTGTATAAACATTGCATACCTTGCGGCGCAGTACCAGGAGCTACCTCTTCCGTGGATGCTCTCCTGGTACTATACATTCGGAAACTGGTAGTTTTCGAAGAAATTTTTCTCGACCAACGGGAGAGTTAGTGTTTAAATATTGCATACTTTTCGGCGGTTTTCGTTCAAAATTGCTATACTGGTGCTACCTCTTTCGTTGATGCTCTCCTGGTACTATACATTCGGAAACTGGTAGTTTTCAAAGAAATTTTTTCTCGATTAACGGAAAAATTAGTGCCCCGGTCCTGGTCTAATTTCGTTTATACTTTAAAGTCACAAAGTCGATTTTCTTCTTTAAATATTTTAAATTTTTAAATAATTTAAATAATTTTAAATAATTACATATACAAACAAATAATTACATAGAAAGAAATGTTTTGTATAATTAAGGAAGATATATTTTATCAATTTTTTACCTTTTCAATTAATTTTCTTCCTATAAATTAACTCTGCTCCCAAAAAATTCCCAAAAATCGCACAATTGGCACAAATTGTTTGGGGCCCCCAACACGACGAGGCCCTAGGCGACCGCCTACTCCGCCTACCGTTTGATCCGCCGCTGCAAATACTTGTTTGAAAAAAAAACAATAGACAAGAAAATGCCTCGAGAAATTTGTACTCTCCTCAGTCGATATTTGACTGATAATACGGCAAAGAACCGCTAAAAATTTAATAAAATAAATAAAAAATGCACATACCGTAGGAAACGAAGAACTATTCAAGCAGCTTCGTTCAAGATGCTGTAATGATAATTGCAGATGTCGGTATTTGATTTAAGTCTTCAAACAAATCGATCAATCGTCAGTTGACAATATTTGTCTGTTTGGTTGTTTGTCTGTACCCACGTTTGCATTTATCGTAGGTCCAATTCGACAAATCCAACTGAGGGAATTGGTCCGGTTTATCCAACTTTAGGGTTTTAGGGAGACTTTAGGAACAAACAAACTGAATTGCTTTTATAGACGTGATCAGTTTACTCATTCACGTGTAGCAGCCACAAAAGTGTTTCATTAGTATTTAAATGTAAACGAACCGCACAATAAATTATGCTTAAGCAAAGTTAAAATTATTAAATTCGAGCTGCATAATATTTTTTTATTCTAAAGCAATTTCAAACCGATACTCATACTCGATATCAATTCAAATATTTATGTGATGCTTTTAGCAACGAGATTTTCAACTCCTGACTTCAAGTTCCATTGTATTCTTTACCAACCTTGGTGAAACAACAGTGCTGTGTGTAGTTATAGAAAATCCGCACCACTAATGTTGATCGAATCTTGTTATTCTCCTAGAACTATAAATAAAACTCGTGTCATGCCAAACTGCAGTGGAAATGCTTGTTTTAAATGCAATTTGTTTGCAAAATAAATTGAATAAATGCATAAAATAAGCATGCCAAAGCCACATTCAGCATGGCACCAACAAGACAAACGCCACATATGTCAAACCCACTTTCTTTGTCACGAGCTGTCAAATCACGGATGACCATCACTACTTTGATGAGTCTCAGAAATTGAAATACGTTTCTGTGTGTTTATTATTTGTGCGAGCTCATTTAACTCATTGTAAAAGCATAGTAAGTACTTGCCCGTAAGCTTGTGACAATTAACCGATCAACGTAAATCCATAGCTCCAAGATGCCGGTCGAAAATCTGGAAGAGCAGGGTTTGGAGAAAAACCCCAACCTGGAGCTGTCGCAATGCAAATTTTTGCTCAGCTTGCCCGAGTTTGCTCACGACAAGAAACTGTCCGAGAAGTTGCTGACCGCGATTAAGGCGGAAAACATGGCACCGTGGTACGAGCAGGTTTGTGCCGACCTTGGCTGGACCGTCGATCAAAAGCAGCTAGCCGAGATGAAGGAAACCAATCGGAAGAAGCTGGAACAGTTGGATGCCGCCATTGAGGACGCGGAAAAGAATCTCGGTGAGATGGAGGTGCGCGAGGCAAACCTTCGCAAATCGGAGTATCTGTGCCGCATCGGTGACAAGGATGGGGCCATATCGGCGTTCCGCAAAACGTACGAAAAGACGGTATCGCTGGGCCACCGGCTTGATATCGTGTTCCACACCATTCGCATCGGATTATTCTATCTCGACCACGACCTGATCACGCGCAACATCGACAAGGCAAAATATCTGATCGAGGAGGGCGGTGACTGGGATCGTCGGAACCGATTGAAGGTGTACCAAGGAGCGTACTGTATTGCGATTCGTGATTTTAAGGCGGCGGCAAACTTTTTCCTCGACACGGTCAGCACGTTCACCAGCTACGAGCTGATGGAGTACTCGACGTTCGTGCGTTATACGGTGTACGTGGCCATGATCAGTTTGCCGCGTAATGAGCTGCGTGATAAGGTCATCAAGGGGGCGGAAATTCAGGAGGTGCTGCACCAAACGCCCGACGTGAAGAAATATCTGTTCTCGCTGTACAACTGTCAGTATGCCGATTTCTTCAAGCATCTCGCCTCGGTTGAGTCGGTGCTGCGTAATGACATTCTGTTCCATCCGCACTATCGTTATTACGTACGTGAAATGCGCATTCTGGCGTACACGCAGCTGCTGGAATCATACCGTTCGTTGACTCTTCAGTACATGGCGGACGCGTTCGGAGTCAGCGTGGATTACGTCGATGCGGAACTGTCGCGTTTCATTTCAGCCGGCCGATTGCACTGTCGGGTGGATCGTGTCGGTGGCATTGTAGAAACTAACCGGCCGGATAGTAAAAATTGGCAGTATCAGGCCACGATCAAGCAGGGTGATATTCTTTTGAACCGCGTGCAGAAACTTAGCCGGGTCATTAACATCTAGGTCCGATGGATTGAGATGGTCGCTTAATTTTGTATTTGTGGAACAGTTGCGTATAATAAACACGAAATTCACCAACAACTGGATTCGAATGTAGTTATCGTTCAAGTTGATATTACACCTTCTTTTCGTAGGGTCCATTTATGGCTAAGCTATCTAATATTACTTCTTGCTTTTGTCCTTTATCGTGTACTTATCGTAAACCTTGGTTGGATCATACGGTTCCCATCGTGAAGCAGGGAAGATGTGCTTATTGCGCTCATACCAGGAACGGAGCAACACTTTTCCGGCATGGGAATCTTCCTTCTCGACCGTAGCGTCGCTTATCATACGAATATCATCAAACACGTCGAAGTTGAACAACGGGCCACTTTTGCCACGAGCCTTCGTCACTATGAAGTCGTAGAATGTGTAATGATGGGGCAATATCAAATCCTCCTTCACGTACATCAATTGATCGGCCATCACCGTTTTCAATTCGCTGAAGTCTTTTCGAAGCATTTCGAGACACTTTTGCAGGAATTGATAAATGGAGTTACCTACAAAAAAGAGTGTAGAGACAGTGTAAGTTCTCTTTACAGGAAATGAACAAAAATAACGGTTCACCATTACCTTTCTTCATAACAACTGATTTTCGGTGCCCAGAACCATCCCAGTAGCTGAACGTGATGGTAATTTCCTGATCCTTCAACGTGGCCTGTTTCATGGCCCATTCCTGTCTCAGCTCCTCGCGCAATCTGTTGTCACGCTCCTCACGCTCCCGATCTGGCAGGAACGACGTGTCCACATCCGGATTTTTGCGAATCTTCTTCACCCCACTCGGTACCTCGTCCTTCCAGGAACGCTTAACGACCAGATCTTCCTTCTTATCCTCCGGTTCCGACTCCTGATCCGATT
This sequence comes from Anopheles moucheti, assembly GCF_943734755.1. Taxonomy (NCBI): domain Eukaryota; kingdom Metazoa; phylum Arthropoda; class Insecta; order Diptera; family Culicidae; genus Anopheles; species Anopheles moucheti. Next base: position 46,537,432 of record NC_069140.1, read on the forward strand.
GCTCATTCCCTTCCGGCTCATCCTCTGGATCGAACGATAGCGCTTGTATCTGCCGCTTCTGGCGGTCCTTTTCGGCTAGCTTAGCTTCGAGCGCTTTCAGCTTTTCCTTATCCTTTTCCTCTTTCTTTTGGGCCAGCTTTTTCTCACGCTCCCGGACGATGTCCTCCTGCTTCGCTTTCATCTCATCCAGGGTAACCAACCCGATGGTGGAGCTTTTGAGCTGCTGCTCCACGGCATCGTAATGGGCGGCGAATTTGTTTTCGATGTTGCTCACCTTCAGGTCCTCCTCGATTTTCTTCTTGCGAAATTCGACCTCTTGTTGGGCTAGTTCGCGCCGTTTCATCAGCTGAGCGGCACGGCCCCCTTCCGAGGCGGCACCCTTGTAGTACGCCATCGTGTCTGGTGATTTCGATAAGTTGTTTTAAAAGCGACCCGCGGTGCACAAAAGTTTTACGTACAACAACGATTCCTGCTCTGGTGCTTTGTTTTTCTAGAAGACGTCGTAAACAATCAAATGACATTTGAGGGGGCTTTCTATCGAGAGCAATTATACAGCAAGTGAGAGATCGAAATTAAATCAAATTATCACATAGTTTAAAACAATTTTAAATTTTATTTTGTTCATAAACTTATTTTGAAATCTGTTATATTGCTTATTTCAATGTATTTATTTTTTGCTTTCCATTCCTTCCCAAATACCACAGTTGATGAACTGTCATTCGTGAGAAGACCAGCAAGGTAAACTTCCGGTTGCTGTCAAACGACTAATCGCATGTTGTTTTCAATTTGGACCACCACGCGCGGAAGCGAGGTGGTATGGAGTCTGTAATTTTGGACGATTAAACAAGAAAGATTATTGTTGTTTTTGTTCATACTGGTCGTAAATTGGCGGTGAAATGGTAGGTAACCGTTGGTTGACCGTTCGTGGGTTCTCGTTTTCTCATTATCCTTGCTCCAACCACAGGCCCTGTTTGTGTTGTACGAGCACGCCGCCGGATATGGGCTGTTCAGCGTGAAGGAGTTCGAAGAGATCGGTATGCTATTACCGCAGGTAGAGGCATCGATCCTGGATATGGCACGGTTCAATGCGATCGTCAAGCTGGTCGGTTTCCATCCGTTCAAAACGGCCGTCGCTGCCCTGAACAATGTCAATGCCATTTCCGAGGGTCTGCTGCCGGATGATTTGTCCAGCTTTCTGGATACCACGCTACCGAAGTCGTCGAAGAAGAAGTCGGTAACGCTTGGTGTGGCTGATGCTAAGCTGGGTGCCGCAATTGCCGAGGGGCTGAATGTGCAGTGTTCGCACATTGGTGCAGTGCCGGAAATATTGCGTGGTATCCGGCATCATTTTGCGAGCATGGTGAAGGGTTTCACCGATCAGTCGGCCGCAGTGGCACAGCTTGGACTGGGCCATAGCTATTCGCGGTGCAAGGTGAAGTTTAATGTGCACCGATCGGATAACATGATCATTCAATCGATCGCACTGCTCGATCAGCTAGACAAGGACGTCAATACGTTCTCGATGCGTATTCGCGAGTGGTATTCGTACCACTTCCCGGAGCTGTCTAAGATCGTGTCGGATAACTACTTGTTCGCGAAAGTGGCTCACTTTATCAAGGATCGCAAATCGCTTACAGATGCAAGCCTGGCTGGGTTGGAAGAAATTGTGATGGACTCAGAAAAAGCACAGGCAATCCTTGACGCTTCGCGCATGTCCATGGGTATGGACATCTCGGTGATCGATCTGTTGAATATCGAAATGTTCGCCAAGCGAGTTATCAAACTGTCCGACTACCGGCAGCAACTGTCCGGCTATCTGCACTCGAAAATGAACAGTGTCGCGCCGAATCTGCAGGCCCTCATTGGTGATCAGGTGGGCGCTCGGCTTATTTCGAAGGCGGGCAGTCTTACGAATCTGGCCAAATTCCCTGCCTCGACGGTACAAATTCTTGGCGCAGAAAAGGCTCTGTTCCGTGCGCTGAAGACGAAGAGTAATACGCCCAAGTACGGGCTGCTGTTTAACTCGTCGTTCATTGGAAGAGCGAACGCTAAGAACAAGGGACGTATTTCCCGGTTCCTGGCCAACAAGTGTACGATCGCATCCCGTATCGATTGCTTCACCGAAACACCTACCACCGTGTTCGGCGTGGCACTGAAGGGTCAGGTTGAGGATCGTTTGAAGTTCTACGAGCAGGGCGAAACACCGCGCAAGAATTTGGATGTAATGAAGGAAGCAATTGAGCTGGCTCAGCTAGAAGTGGAAAAAACTAAAAGCAAGAAGAAGAACAAACGCAAACTAGAGGACGCGAATGGTAGTGCGGCCGAAATGAACGGAAGTGGAGGTAATTCAGCAAAGAAGCGGAAGAAAGCAAAATTGAACGATACGAACGGAGACGAAGCGGATGAATCGACACTGAACGGGTCCACCGTGCTGGACGTTTCAAACGGCGAAGTCAAGAAGAAAAAGAAGAAAAACAAAAATCGAGCATCCGAGGTCGAGGCATGAGCGGTGGTGCGTTCCGGATTATACCTATCGACATAAGATAATTTAGATGTGGCATTAATAATTACATTGACCGGTATAATAGAATAGAAAGCGTATAGCTTACATAGCATCCAGAGTCAGGCGGAGGGTATAGAATGATCCTCAACGCAACTTCTTTTGCGGCAAGTGTATTTCCGTTGTCTTTTTTTTCATTCAACATTTTTTTTCTTTTTTCTCTTATCTTGTAATTTTGAGTCTTCGTATCGTATGTATTGGAATAAATATATCAACAGAAGATTACCTAGAAGTGTTTAAGCTGCTGTTCGTTGCAATCGGTAGGATCCGAAATCATGATTGCTTGGCGCAACAGGACCGGGATGGGTTTTTGGGCTACCTATACATCGGGGAGACTATAAATCTAGCTGTTACGAAACCCGCCAAAGGCATTTGAGCGCAAGGCTAGTCGCCTTGTCTGAAGTATGGTATGAACTGTACCAGTAGAGGATCAATCCTTTAGGAGGCCCAGGGCGGAAATTTAAAAGGGGGCCTATAATTTTGCTACGGCATTATCGGTGTTAGGGAAGTATACTTCAAACATGATGTAACAACACCAGCAAAGTCTCGGAAATAAAGCTCCCCTCAGCGTACACCTCAGAGTTCTGTTGCATAGCCCTGTAAACGGGCCTAGTAAGCTAGTCTTTATATAAACGTTTGTATGCGCTAAGGAAAACTATTACGCCACATTTTTTACGATTTACGTACATTTACGAATCCTGAGTAGTCCAACGCCTTCTACAATTTTTCGCCCAAGGTATAGTTTTCAATCGGTTTACTTTACGGTAACAATCAGAGAAATTTCTTAGAAACCTGTTTCGCTCATGTTGATGTTTTAGGCGATGAACAACACAATTGTTTTCAGATTTGCGATACCAGGAAAACATGTTTTTCACGAGGTGACACCTGCAGCGTGGAATAAATTTGCCCATCACTATTGCATTGCATACTATCAAATCCGTGAGAGCGATCGCTAGTGTAAGTAAGATGGAAGAAACGGAAAGCATCCTTTATCTAGCTCAAACTTCCCGTCGGCTGGTACGAAATTCAATACATACCAGCTATTTTCAGATTGCCGATACCAGGAAAGCATCCACGGAAGAGATAGCACCTAGTACAGCAATTTTGGTCGAAAACCGCCGAAAGGTATGCAATGTTTATACACTAACTTTCCCGTTGGTCGTGAAAAATTTCTTCGAAAACTACCAGTTTTCGAATTTAAAGTACCAGGAGAGCATGCACGGAAGAGGTAGCTCCTGGTACTGCGCCGTAAGGTATGCAATGTTTATACACTAAATTTTCAACCAACTTGCATTGCAATGCGCCGTAAGGTATGCAATGTTTATACACTAACCTTGCAACCAACTTGCATGCAAGTACGAAGTTGGGCGCCATCTTGCGCGCCATCTTGCTCAGCTGGTACATGCAAGATTCTTGCATGCACCAAACTTGCATTGTAAGTTGGTTGCAAAGTTAGTGTATAAACATTGCATACCTTACGGCGCATTGCATTGCAAACCTTACGGCGCATTGCATTGCAAGTTGGTTGCAAAGTTAGTGTATAAACATTGCATACCCTACGGCACAGTACCAGGAGCTACCTCTTCCGTGGATGCTCTCCTGGTACTATACATTCGGAAATTGGTAGTTTTCGAAGAAATTTTTCTCCACCAACGGGAAAGTTAATGTTTAAATATTGCATACCTTTCGGCGTTTTTCGAGCAAAATTGCTGTACTAGGTGTTACCTCTTCCGTGGATGCTTGCCTGGTACTATACATTCGGAAATTCTGATGCAATTTCGTTTATACTTTAAAGTCACAAAGTCGATATTCTTCTCTGCATGTTTTGGGGCCCCAACACGGCGAGGCCCTAGGTGACCTACTCCGCCTACCGTTTGATTCGCCGCTAGACTGTAGAAAGTAATAGGAAAAATCGGAACTGATCTCACGAAACTGAGTGATGCTACGTGACTCGATCGTGAGCAAACAAGTAAGCTGTTCGTAGAGTGGTAGTAAGTTAGAGTTATAATTATTATTAACCATTTATTGTGACATTCGAGTCGGTTTTCTTACAATATCAAGCGTTTTTGGGTCCCTTACCACCCTTGAATGGAACGGTTGAGTGCTCCTTTGGATCTTCATCGTAGTGAAATTCTTTATAACACGCCCAACAATACAGATCATTATCACATCCGCGGCACCTGATCACTGCATCCTCGTTGCAGATGGTACACCATGGCAGTTCCTCATTATCATTAGGAGAAACTTTTGGTTCCTCTTCTAATTCACTGTCCAAACTCAATTTCGCCTCCATTTTACCCTCCTCAGCATACCTTTTGGCCAACTTGCGTGCCAGTTCTTCATCCGTTAAACCCTCATCCGAATCACTGTCCGGAAGTATGGATGGTCGAAAATTTCCACTTCCTGGTTCCACATTCCCACCAGCACCACTCGTCGGAAATTCCTTCAACGCATTTAATCGTTTAAAAATCTCTTCATCCTGTTCGGCACGCTTAACATCCATCACGTTGATAAGCTTTGTTTCCTCCGCAAACTGACCGAGCAAATCCTGCACCTTCTGTTCCTCCGTACGATTGTCCGGTGCCATAAATCGTTGTGGTGCATCTTTGTAATCCTTGTACTCCACACCCTTCAGAGCTGCCAGGCGTCTTTCTATGTCGGCATTATCCCCCGTTAGTGCAGAAGCTTCCGAATTGGATGGATCTTGGTCTTCTACATCGTTCGTCTTTAGCGCATCCAGTTTGTCACGTATTAAATCATCATCCATCGGATCTTCCGGTGGATCTACAGGACTAGGTATTCGGTTTTCAGTTGGTTTGGAGTTCGTTGATGTATCTCCTTTGTGTGACGTAGTGGGCATGGGTTTAGCATCGCTTTTCGTAGGCTCATTCACAAGCGCTAGTTTTGAGCAGCGTAAACAAACGTTTAGCCTCTTTCCATCACGTACCAGCTTGTATTTAAGACATCCCGAACAGAATGAAAACTTGCACACGGGACATCCATGCTGAAATAGGATATAACACATCGCTAAAACGTTGAGGATTAACTGTTCAGGAAGTTGAATGGTAGTTGATTACCTCTTTGTTGAAAAATCCAAACGATTTAGTACAAATTGTGCAGGCCATTCGTTCACACTGTCCCTGTATCCAAAACGATGAATCACCAGGGGTCGTGTTGCTGCTAACGTTGTTTACGATCGCTTCCTATTTTGTTTCCCCTACCAGCTGAGAGGTTTGCTAGTGACAATACTAAACAACCCTTATCGTTGACTGTCAGGCAACCCATGAAGCGAACGCAACTTTAAAATCAACCCAAACGGGCTAAATAAGCCAAATGGTACATTTGAATAGCACTTAAACACCAGTTTGGTTCACTGTACCGCGCACACACGGAGTGGAATTTTCATAAGAGAAATTCAAGGCAGAATTTTTATATACTAAAACATAAGAAATATGTAAAAAACAGTTTAGAAACTAATTAAATAAAATAAAACACGTACTAATGGCTAAGCTATCTGATTAGGATCCAGCTATAAAGAAAGGAAATTGACTTTTTTGGGGAAATTAACCGAAGCAATTTATTTATTGCTGTGAAATTGGGGATTTGTTTTGAAACGCACACAAACATATACCCGTGCAAAACGCACTCACACACATTCACTCGCGAGAAAAGCACTGTCAACAAAACGTCAAACAGCTGACGAACTGAATTGTTGGAGCTGTGGGACTTGCGTAGTAGCAAAAAAACAAGCAACGGTGTTGAAATTGTAGTAGCGTATTGTTCAGCGTTGAATCAAAGATTCAAATGTCTACGGCCGGAGTACGGACGCAACCGCTTGCACCGTGAGTACAAGTGGGGGTGCGATAACAATTTTACTCATTGTGATGTAGTGAAATGCTCTGTAGTGGATGGTACCAACAGTCGTTACGATTTACAGTCATAATTAATTGCGGTTTGTTATAACACTTCCCATTTTCAGCTGGCGTTATCACCAGTCCGTTATCATCAGCCCGAACGATACACCTAGATCGTTCGGTGACTTCTCAGTGGAGCGGTTTAGATTAGAACGAACACGTCGGTCCACGGACATACACGGCGCACAGTGAATCGATCCCTTTGGTTTATTGAGGCGTAGATCGGTGCCGTTTCGATGCAGTGAACTGTTCCAAAGTGGACCACCAGCATGAAGACGGAACAATGCACCACAATCGGGGAGTCTGTGTTCGTTGGGAACAGTGTGGAGGAAACGGCCGAACTTCGGGCGACCAGTATTGACACGGTGAAACAATGGCTACTGAACGAACGGCCCGAACTGGTGATCCCAGAAGAATCGAGATTGATTCTGTTCTTTCTGCGTACGACCAAGTACGACATCGATAAAACAAAGCGGAAGTTAATGACGTAAATATCACGCCACGTGCAGAACTATATGGGACACGGGCGCTCGATAAAAGTAGCTTTCTTTTTTGTATTTCTAGCTTCCTCAAAAACAGAGAAAGGTTAACGGAATGGTTCAAGGATCGTGATCCGTTTCGACCGGAAATACATGAGCTGCTGAACATAGGTGTGTTTTTGCCACTTCGCGAAAAGGATTCACTAAACCGGCAGGTCGTGCTCATCCGGACGTCGGCGCACGATCCCACCAAACACAAGCAGGATGATGTGTTCAAGGTGGATAAGATGATACTAGATCTACTGATGCATCTCGACGAAACAGTTTCCATACACGGTGTGGTAGCAGTCTTCGATATGCAAGGCGTCACACTCGGGCACGCGCTACAACTAACTCCGTCCATGATCAAGAAGTGAGTAGCGATCGGAGCGAAATACTTTACGTAATGCGGATGTACCGCGATGACTGAATCATGGTGATAATGTTTTAATTTGTACGTCTTTTTGCCAGATCTGTGGAAAACTGGGAGAATTATCCCTGCAAGCCGAAGTTACTGGAGTTCATTAACGTACCAGTGCATGTGAACATCGTGCTGAATGTGTTTAAGTATGTCCGCAGATCGTTTTGTTTAATCGTGTTACCTATGTCATCATTAAACTCGGTATTTCTCCTTTTGCAGAAGTTTCATGAGTCCAAAGATGCGAGAGCGGGTTATCATCTCGCGCAAAGGTTCGTCTCAGGAACATTCGCTTTTGTTACCTCTCGAGCTGGGCGGGCACGGCGAAAGTATATGGGCGCTTGCAGAGTACTGGAGGGAATGCGTCCAGGATAATGAAAACTTTTACTCTAAAATGGAAGAGAATGTGTTCCACTTATGACATAAAATAATATAATGAAAATGGTGGTCTTATATGGGGAATTTTAACTTAGAGGCTCACAGTTGCACGTACAAAAATGCTTCGTTTTAATTGTGTCGATATTGGCATTTAAAATATAGTTTCAATCACACAGTTTTTGTGGTCACATTTAAACATCTGTGAATGTTCGCCCCTTATTTTCGCTGCCGGTCTGGAGAATATCCGATAGACGATCGAATTAGCCGATAATCCAGCACACGTTATCATTACAAATTGTTGTAATGCATATACAGGTGCGATAGCGTCCTGCTCAACATAGGTACCCTATTGTGTTTCACATCAAACTCTAAGTACAAAGTAATCGCACCCACAATCACCCGATAACGAATCGCAAACCATTGACCCGGGTCATGATCGCGTACACCTACACGACCCGGACATTTCTTTCGTTTTGTTCCTTCTCCCGCTTCAATCGATTATCGACAACGATGACAACAAAACACGGCAATTAAAAGAAATCTACAGTTATCGTACTTTAATTACTGCGTTCACATCATGCCTGCAAATGTTCAGCTAAGTCCTTTTTGCCCAACCTTCGTTTTGCTTACGGTGGCGCACCGGCCTAAAAAAGCTTAATTTTGAAATCTAAAACAGCTCTATTAAGCTATCTTTACACGGTTCTCGGTACCACGGTTGGGAAAAAGGGTTTTCCAACCTCTCACGCACCTGTCGTGTGTGTTCGGGGTTCTGGTTACGCTCGGATTGTATATCAGTACTCTTATTATCATCAAGTTGAGTTTTGTTTTGTAAGCCTATCGTTTCCATTTGCTGCCCTGTGTGTGTGCTTTTTTGTTTTCCACCATTTTTTATCAGTCAATTGTTGGCGCTGCTTGTAGCATAATTTATCCATCCATCGTTTTCTATCGCTCATATTCCGTTGCTTTCCTCCTTACCATACTGATCCTAATCGGATATTATAGTTGTTTGTTTTGGGGTTACAATAGTTCTACAATATTCCAAAGTGATCAGGAAAGGTATGAGCGTGTGCATTATGCTTATAATCACGCGAAGTTCCATGCTAGATTGGCATCCATTCCCGGTAGGTAGGTTTAGATTGCATTGCAGTTGGAGGTAAGTAATCGATACGTCCATCCACATCCACTACGGTTCTCCCAAGCTGTCTTTCATAAAATTAACGTTCAATAATTTCGTCACTCGCATACACACGTGATTTGATCGAATGGGCGTATACTGGTCTCTCGTTGTCGCGCTCCCTTTATAGCATCAAATATAATTTGCCACCAATCTACATGAAGTAATTGCAAATGAAACATTTAATTGAAACGGTGTGCAAACAACTGATCGAGAGAGAACCGAAAAGAAAAAAAAACAAAACAAAACACAGGAGGTATTTATCAACGATATATACAAGAAATGCAAACGGATGCAAATTCTCCGATCCGTTTCGATCCGGCAGATACAGCGGGTGGGGTCATTTTTATAAAATGTTACCCGTAGCGCCACTGTTCCGAATCGACTAAGCTCACCGTCGTTTTGGCAACCGTCTACGCTCCCATGCCTAGCGAACGAGAGTCGTTCTCTGGTAGAAGCAGCGGTGCAAAAGCTTAACATTAAAATCGTACATTAATTAAAAAAAAAACAACACATTCGAGAACATCATAGTGGTAAAAGAAATAAATTAGCTTAGTGAGTGGTAAATGGGAAGGAGGGAACACAATTATTAAGGGAAGGGTAAGGGATGCTGAGATAGAGGATAGTGTGGAGGTATGTTGTCTTGTTGTGGCCATCGCTGGCAGGATGAGTTTGTGGTATCGTATGCATCAATAAGCATCCGTGCCGTACACACGCACACACATACACTTATCGTCCGTCCTTTGTGATAAGCTTATCGATAAGATCCTGTAAAGGTGCCAGCTCCCGACGATCGATGAGATTAAACTCTTGCACGAAGTAGATGAAATGCTTGAAGGACGTGTTGAGATGTGCTTCCTCGCTCAACCGGACCACCTCCGAGAAGTGCTGGTGGTATATATGGGCGTACACGCGAAACAGTCGCTTCAGGATCGTTTTTGCGATGTTGATGAAATTCTTCGGAAACGGTACACCGATCTTGGACGGGAAGAGCGTTTCATCATCGAGCTGATCCTGCACCCATGTCATCAGGTAGTCGATGTACTTGGGTGCACTGCATTTGATCGGTTTCTTTACCGTCTGCCCGTCTGCCCAATGGTACTCATATTTGGGACCGGCCGACATAATGCTACATGTGTCCTCGGTGCAAAACTCCGTGATCGTACCGTACAGCATGTTGATTTGATTGAAGAAATCTACCGCTAAAAATAGACGAACATATAGTTTCGGTACCGAAGCTTGGCCGCACGAGCAGGTGGGTAAAAGAGTGGTGACAACAAGACAACTTCAACGCTGCGCTTGTTTGATAAAGAACAACGAGGATAAAATTATCTTAACAACCGACTTATCAATGGAACCGACGAACGTGACGTTCGGTAAAACGTGTTCTGTGCCGCTGTTGACCCACACGTATCGACCGAAAGAATGGTGGAAGACGATAGATGTTCAACTTACTGTTTACTGCAACCCATTCGTTGAGATCTTCTCCATCGGGAAGCTGTACCGCGTTTCGTAAATTGCCAGACCCGAGCGTGGCGGCCGCATGTTTCATAAGGTCATACTGATGTGTACCTTCCGGAATGTTTTTCTTTGGTTTGAATGTTTTGCTCGAGCGACTGCGGAAAAAACAAGAAAACAACCAATTAGAGAATGGGGTTGGGTGGTTTTATTTTTGGCCCCTTCCCCATTCCGGCACGCAGACGGTCTGCAATCCCTTTCTCGGGGACGATACGGTTGAGTACTTACAACAAGAAGCTCATCGCGCTGGGTTCTGTGTGAGTTGTGTCTTCTTTTCTCTCTACCCCAAACGAAACGAAATCGAGGGGCACAATCGATGCAGACCGCGCAGATAGGATACGCCCGCTCCTATCCACCTGAACCGAAGTACAATTCTACCGATGGGCTGGCTATTTGCAATTGTTTGCCCGGTGTTGCTTACTGTCCACCAAAATATGCCGTCCCAGCTGGGGATATTCGCAGCACCTATCTCACACCGAAACCGAAAACCGAACGGATCGAAACGTAACAGGTCTAGGGGGAGCCTACGGAATCTGTACTACGTACGATGATAAACGATTGAAACAATAGTACAGCCGCTCTTGGAATGGGGACACAACTTACGAACAGAGCAACATGAAAGCGAATTGAAAGTGAAAATTAAAGACGAAACAAAACCGAATCTTTGGAACACTGGCAGTGGGCAACACACTTGTACAATAAAAAAACCCTACAGCCCTAGATGCATGTGTGGGCGTTTGTGTTGGATTTGTTGTTCTTGAGTGGTGGTGTGCAGGTTTGACAGCCAGTGTGACAGGTGCACACGGTTTACAAGGGAATGTTGCACGCTTGAAGGGCGATCGTTTCGAGAAGTCATGTTCGAAAATTAAATTCCAATCATTTTTTGTGAAAAATGCGCAATAAATGTGATTTTTAAATTAGTTCTCGTAATATTATGTACGAAAGCAGCATGCATAGTGCACCAGGAATTGAAGAAGGTGGTAAATTCTAGTTTGGCACCGAACAGGGAAGCTTTCTCATTTTTTGTTTTCTGTCAAAAATAGCTTCTGATTAAATCGTTTATCATCAGGTACTTATCATCCTGCTTATCATACAATTACTATCCATTCATAATATCATATAAACATGAACCAACAAAAATTACTGCAAATTAGAAATCCCGCGATTTGGCTGGTTGGGTTCTTCATCTACTTTCTGTCAAACCCGCATGCATTGAGTTTTGACATGTTTTGGGTCATTCGATATCACCAGATATCATCCGGTAAAGTTTAGTTTTAGAGAGTTTTTAACTTATTTCTTGGTGAAAGATTAGAATAAGCAGTAAGTATAAATTCGTAGACTGTTTAGCGAGCATCGGGCACCAAAAAGTCCCGTCCATGAAGTTAGTTTTCAGTTAAAATTGGCTCCATCGACCCCCCTACACTGTTCGCGGATAAACATATTACATAAAATGCTGTAAACCCGGTGGTGAAATGTATGTTTTTACTCTCTTTTTTCAAACAACAGATATGATTACCTTACGACGTATCAGTCGAAGTTTCGGGTACTGTTTAAATGTTCGCAGCTACAGTACATCCACGAGTGCAGCCACGGCCAAAGTAATTGCCCCGGATGGTAACGGCGATCGCAGTAAGGTGCAACCGAACCTCACCCGTAACACAACCGGTGTCAGTGGTTCACCAGGAGGTTTAAAGAGTATGCGCACACATATTTAGCGTGGTGGCATTTGGGAGTAATGTGCACTTCTGGAATCATTTTAGATCCCATCGTGGCGGCTGCTTTTGCTTCCTTGCGCAATGATGAGCCCGCCAAGAAAGATAGTACCATCACCACCAGAGCAACATCCGGCGACGCTAAACAAGACACTCAGGTCGATGAGATGATCCTGAAGGCAAACACGGTTGCAGAGCTATTGGCCGTGGCTGATATGACAAAGGTGAACCGGAAACAAGCGCTAAAAGTGAGTTTTAGTAAGGATAGAGGCCCATCTTAAACGACCTTATTAATTGTGATCTTCAAATGCAGATAGTTTCCATTTTGGCGGAATGGAGTTCGATTAAGAAAGTCACTTTATCGGACTTTGAAAGTGATTCACGTTTCGTGGAACTGTGCAGCATGCTTGGACGAACGGGCGGCCAACGTACGATAGGCAGCAACCGTACAGCACCTTCGAAGATGATCGAGCTACAGGGTGATGATCTGCAAACCGTGCTCGGTATAACGGCCAACGATGAAGCGGCTAAACTTATTGCCGGTCTCACGTTACCTCAAATGATCAAAGTTATGTCCTCGCTATCGATGAAGAAAAAGCGAAGCATCCCGTTGCTTCGTTCGCTATCGTTCAACATTGCAAGCAATCCGGGACACCTGAATCTGAAGGAATGTGGCGATCTGCTGTATGCGATGGCATGCTTAAACTATCGAGACGTCGTCCTGACCGGTCGTATATGTGCCGATTTGGACCGAGAGCTGTCAAAAAATACGGACAAAATAGCACCGATTGTGTCGGTGCTGACGAGCTTGGGAATGCTGCGTTATCGCGATGGAACCGTGTTGGATAATCTGTGTAGCTGGATCGCATCGCACCACGAGCTGTGCAAACCAACGCAGCTCGGTTCGCTATTGCTTTCGTTGGCCACGCTTAACTACGAACCGATCAGTATGGACACGATAAAGGCGAAGTTGATTGCAAATATTTCTGAGAATGACTATATCCGACCGTCCGATTGGTTGAACACGGTGTGGTCGCTCACTGTTCTGAACTGCGTGAATGGTGATCAATTATCGTCCGTGCTGAATGCGAACTTTTTCCACAAGCTACAGGAAGCAAGATTCGGAAATTTACAGCCGTCGATGAAAATAAAGCTACTTAATGTAGCCGCCGTTGCCCAGCGGATACCCGGAGCGAAAGAGTCACTGCTTGATTCCCACGGGGCGGAGCTGTTTGTTCCGTTCGAACCATCAAAGGATAAACGAGTTCTGGTGACGGGCATGCTGGATGCGCTGAAGAGTTTAATACCCTCGGAGAGCATGGTCAAAATTAGTCAAACAACGACCATGGGATTCACTATTGGTAAGTATTGAACGAATTTGTGGAAGGTAATACACAATCATTTATTTGACATGATACTCTTTTTGTTCTCGGCCAACAGATGCAGAATGCGTTTTAGATAAAAAATGCTTACCCTTACCCGTTGACAAGGAACATGAACATGGAACGAAGTACGTAGCTCACTATCTCAATACTTTTGCGAAACTATATTCCAAATTCATTTAATTTGCATCGTCTTTCCATCTCGGATAGGATTGCGCTGCTGGTGCACGACTATCACGACATGTGCCAGGGGCCTCACGTTTCACTGAATGGTATACAGGCACTGAACATGCGATTACTGGAACAGGCAGGCTACACCGTACTGTCGATACCGTACAATGAGTTCAGCACCAGTGATAAGCTTCTGAAGCGTGTAGAGTATTTGCAGAAAAAGTTCAAGTCAATCGTTACCAGCAAACAGCAGTAGTACATCTGGCCACCTTCATCGGACACCACACGCCTCGTCCCTAGTGACCGACCTACTCGGGCTCGGTTATGTCGTTAAGAATGGAAAAAAATAAAACATTACCCTTACAGTCCTTGTACGCGCTTTCTATACCAACTTCTCATCCAGTCCGACCTGCCACCAATCACCGGACTCGGTAAACTCTTGATCGATTTCACGCAGCTGACCAAACACGGACCTTGCCAATGCATGCTTGCTTTGAATTTCCTTCATTACGCTTGGTTGATAAAAGCGATCCAACCGCTGCAGCTTCAGATGTGCACGGGTTTCCTGCTCCGTAAGACAGATACAGTTCCACGGGGACCAATCCTGGGCGACGTTCCAACGCGGAAGCATCAAATCAGCACGATCGGTATCGTTCGAGATGACCGAATGGCCGTGCCAGATGTTCTCGACGATGTGCTTGATGTCATTCTCCTGTATGATGAACGCATATGATGCAAGCGAACCACGCTTCCGCTCATCTCGTCGGATAGCGCGCAGAATCGAACGATAGACGGCAATATCGACGGTAGAGCCGAGCAGCGAAGTGCACTGTCCGCAAACATCCGCCGAACGTTGCCGTGTGTGTACGGTGAATGCGTGCGTTGGGCGAAGTTTTTTGCATTTTCGGCACAGTTTAGTGACTGGTTCTGCGAACCAAACGTGGCACGACCGGCGAACGAAAAACAGAACAGCAAGGTAATTATTATGTAGTGAAGCTAAAACAAAACAAACCAGCCAGGGCGCATCCTTACTTTCGCGTGCCTTTTCCGGATCGGTGCGTATGATATCGGTCAGCAAGGTTAGCTGGCGCTTTCGCAAAACTGACAAATCTTCCATTTTCAAATGAGACAGTAAAAGCTGCCGTTCCCGTTGTAGCAAACTTTCCAGCTGTGTCGTGTGCGTGATCGATGTTGAATGAGAGCAAAATTGGTGAAGCAAACCGTATAAAAGGAAGATACGCTATGATTAAGCGACGGACCACGGAGCAAAAAGTACGCACCTCTGCCGTTGCGGGATGACTTTCCTGCACGATTACATCCGACAGTTCGTCCAGGAGTGCCATATGCTCTTGAGGATCACCACCGCCGGCATTGGGTGGTGGAGCCATCTTCAGCCGCCGGTAGTAAAGCAGCAGAAACCGGGCCCGTTGCGTTTGCGGTGTTTCCATCTCAATGATCCGGTCTAAACGAGAGACACGGTAAGGTTATCAATCGTGCACGCAAAAGGACAACAAACCAGCAGAATTGGCTGGCGGAACATTCGCGGTACTTACTGTTGTAACCGACCCAACGCTTCGGTTCACTGATTTTGACCAGCTGCCGTTCGACTACCTCTTCCAGCTGCTCCCGCCGGATCGCTCGCCGCTGCCGTTCGACTCCATTCAGCAGCTGAATTTCCTTGTCGAGCAATATGTTCATCTCCGCTATCTTCGGTGCGCCGGAATATTTTTCCCTTATCAGCTTCAGCTCGTTCTCCTTCCAGCAGTGTATTTGGGCGAACAGCGCATCAAACTCCTCGTTCGTTCTGGGATACGTTCGGGCGACGGTCGTTTTGTTGTGGGCGATTGTTTTTGAACTTTCTGCACCAGTTTCGATTTCCTGCTGCAGCTTTTGCAACTCCCTGGTGAATAGCAAAGGTAAACAAGATGGTTATTGTTTACGTTTGCTTGGTCCACTTCGGTGCGCCACGCCGACGAAGCACCCCACCTTGAATGTGCGTGAAGTCACACGAGGTACGACTGTGGGTAACAGCACATGCGATAATTCGCATTGAAAAGAGGATAACACAACCAGCAAACGGTAGGCAATGATTAATTTGTCCTAATTCCTATTATGAAAAGCCGGCGAGAAATGTACAAATGGTGCGTCCCAATGGACCACTGCCTTAACCATCACTTTTCGCGTTATTTTCATCCACAGACCCAACCACCCCGTTCATACTGGTGGGGACAATATCCATTACCATAACAAATCCTTCTAATGAATTAATATTCCACACAGTGCTGAATAATAGCTGGCTGTGTTGCGTTAGACCGTGAAACGAGGTTGAAGACAGGACGCCCGGTGCCGCGTTCGAATGGTCCCCAGCAGAGCCCCAGCACTTCTCCGTGCAAAACGATCGGTGAGCCCGGTGGTGGGTATCTTTTGATAAGCTTGTTAATTTGTAGCTACGGTGTGTCCCGATCGCACGTTGCCGTTGTTAAGGAAGTGATCGATAAATTTTCCCCGATCGAGCAAGAGTAGTAATCATCGATCGGTTTGTTCCGCCCACGAGAAGCCCGGTAGATCGAACTGCCCTGCTCGTGACGGTCGGACAAGAGTGAGGCAGTGCCAGCGTACGGCCAGCGATTGGTTGGCGCGAGTAAATCGTACGATTAATCGGTGTGATCGGGGGCTGAATCAATAGCAACTACGTGGGCATTTCTCCGGGGTACGCGCGCCGGCATCACGCTCCAGGCCGGTACTACCCAGTGCAATTATTTGAGCCACGCATTATTCAGGCCGGAATCGTTGGGGAGCGTTCTAATGAGTTGCTCAGATCTCAATTTAATGGGACATCTGCCGCATTCCTGTGATCCGAGCTGACCGAAGTGTGCGTGTGTTGCGGACACTTAAACGCGAATCATTACCTCGCCACGGAGCAGTAGAAGGAGATGCGGCTACCGGAGTGACCGGATGCCTGACGAACTGGGACATGATGGATTGCTGGAATGGGAATTCGGTTTTATGTACATCGTAGCATAACGAACCGGAGGATTCAATTAATAAGAAGCCATCAAAAACGACATTAAAGTGCGCATCGTTGCGGTGGGTCCGGTACGGTTTGTGGCCGGCGTGCGCAAAAATGTTGCTGAAATCCCCAGCTTTGTTGCAAATAAAAGCATGCTAGCATGGCAGTTAGTTCCTAGTCGATAAAGATAGAAGATGCATGCGCCTGCTACACACATTAGGCATATGGGTGTTAGCGGTATTGGAGCAAAGATTGATTGCACATCGGGTACGCTAAGCAGCTTAAAAGCTGACGCTCATTTTAATGGTTAATACATCGACCAACCCGCACTTGCTCACTGGCCAAGAACTAACGAACGTGGTGAAATTGACCGGCGTAGCGTTGGGCCCTCCCACACATTGCGCAAATCGAGAACGAAAGAACTTCTCTATTTAGATTTTATCACGCAGTGGCCTAGATAAGTTTATGGCATGCGGTAAAGACCCACTATTCCCCATTTCCCGCCGGGCGAGAGGGCGTTGTTTCGATTCTGCGAGCGACTGTTACGGCCGGTCGGCGTGTGCGCACCTAAATCTCGGCAAAAATGGCGTTCCGCTACACTTTTCACCAAGTTTTGCGGCTGGTGCGCCAAAAAGGTACGGAACCGTGGTGGTGCAGAACGAATCTCCGTGGTGACGTCGTTTGTTAAAACTGTTCCGTGTTGAGTATTGTTCACCCTTATTCATTTCCTGCGTAAACCCCTCCGGGGTGAAGGGGAGGTTTTTCAGAGACACGCGGAATCATTTCTTTTGACAAATTTGCAATCATTTAGTTAGCTTTAACGCCGGCAGCAGGAGAAAGCTACTTCCTGGTGTTTCGCTGGGTTGGAATTAACATCATCAGACCAGTTTAATTGACTTCGAATATGAACCGAAGGCACAATTTACCCGTCAAACGAACATTAAAGAAATTTAATCGATCACGTTAAGCACAATCAATTCAACGGACACGTTCCCCCACCGGCTACCTACCTCCATTCGGCGGCACTCTTTTTGATGAGCCGTTGCCACAGTGCACGCCGGAAGTTGCGCTGTAACAGCATCACTTTGCCAACGAGATCTTGGCGCCGTTCGTACTCTTGGGCAGTTTCGTACGGTAGCGCCAACCGGCACTGACCGTCCGGAACTTTACGCTCCGCCACATCCAACCCGGAGTGCTGTACTGCCTGGGTGCGTGGAATCATCGTGATGGTGGTCCGTTCGCATACGGTCTGTGTGTCACGGCTAAACTTTGTGCCGCCGCGCGCTAAACGATCCGCCGGAGGACCCGTTTGCGTGAAGGCGTGGTGGTATTCAATGTCTGAAAGCGAACCGAGTGGGACGATGAGAATCACACGTGAGGAAGGCAAGCAGCAAACGACCGAGCTTACTGTTCAATTTGTTTATGTAGCCACCGACGAACGGTTTAGTGATAACCTGGTTCTCTATTTCCACCACCACATCGCGACTTGGTTTGCCTTCTTCGCCGGGGATGCGGACCGTAATGATGTCGGGAAGGGTAAGATTACTGCAAAAGAACAAAAGTACGGATATTTGTTAGAATGCAGCACGAACTCATGATAAAAAGTAGTATATCTTCACTCTTTTCTGTTATACTAGCTCCCATGTAGGATTCGATCCGGATCCGCCTTAGGATCGATCCAACGAATTCGATTCAATCTCTCTTTAATAATAATAAAAATCATATATACAACTATACAATATATTTATATACATCCCATAGAATAGACAAGATAGAAAATCGACCTTCTAGGGCATGCCTGCCATTTCTGGTTTACTAGACTTAATTGTACCACTTAGCCGTATAGTCAGTCCTTACTACGGGGGATTGGTTCGAATGGGATTTTGGTCCGGTCCGTTCGTGTGAAGACCGGCGCCGTTAAAACAAAGAATAGCGAATAATTTCACTCCAATCATGACAGATCCGGACCCCGTAAGATTTGCATATGGCTACTTGTTTTGAATTCCAATTCGGTATTCCCGAAATTAAAAATTCTACGAATCCGAACTCTCGATTTAGATTTCAGTTTTAAATTCCCGTCATGACAGATTCACAGAAGGTTCAGAATCCGAATACTTGCTTTGCATCCCAATCCTAAATCCGGATTGGGATCTAAACGATCCTAGATTTAAAAATGAATCCGGATTGATCTGATGGAGAATCGAATCCCAGAGTCCGACCCGGATCCCATTACCCAACACTAGTGTTATTATCGTGAGGCTGGTGGTGTATTGGTACCGGTACGGTCTTCACACGATAGGTCCGAGTCAAAATCCTAGCCGGATCCCAAACCACCGTACGCAGGGCCAACTCTCCGGCTACGGGTAAATAAAGTCAAGTAAGTAAGGACAGGCCTAGATCTCTTGAGGTTGTTCTGTTGATAAGCGAGGAAGATAGTCAGTCTTTGCAATGGGGAGACCAACAATAAATTGTTTTAATTCTTAAAGTAATATGAATTTCATTTCATTATAGCTAAATGTAAAGTTTGTAGTAGAGTTGTCTTAAATTCAAAAATTTAAAACATACTTTCTTAACATAACCTTAAAAGATATTAACAATCCCCAATAATTATCATTGTTTTAATTCTATTCACCCTCGGGATGGTTCATAGCACAAGTTCAAAACTAATTAGCCCAAGAATGACACAAACATTCCTACAAACATTATCACGGTTTCTCCTGCAAGAAAATAGAAAAAAAGTTTTAAATTTGGTTGAAATATTCTAAACAAAATATGCACTTTGCCATCCAATTAAAATGGAAATGTAAACCGGCTTCACATCGTCAAACGTTGGGAGTCTTCTCACGAGCATCGCCACATACCCAGCAGCAACAACAAAAGGCCACACCGACCACACGAAACCTACCGATAGTACAGCTTCAGGTTGAGCTGCACATTCTCCTCCCGGGCGGTCTCGGACAGCAGCAGCTCCAGATCGCACACATTATACTCGCTGACGCACAGCTCCTCCAGACGTCGGTGACCGGGCACTTCCGTACCGGCCTGGCGCAACAGCAAGAATTTCGATTTCACCTGAAATTTGCACGCAATGTGCTCCTTCACCTCATCGAGCGTGTGGTGGCGTGGGTAGGCGTGGGCCACCACTTGTGCTTTCATGAGATGGAATTTTACGGTTACATCCTTTCGGCACGTACGGGTACCGCCGGCCGTTGATACCGACAGCCCGGCCAGCGTGCCGGAAGTGCTCGTGTCCGCCACCGAGAACGATTCTTCTTCGCCGACGCGTTCGCTCATTCCGGGTTGGGTTTGTAATTGAAGTTGCCGTCCTCCTGGTTGCGGAGGTTATTTGCCCGTGGCACTCCTTCCCCTTCAAGCCGCTAGCTTGCACTTCTCGTCACTTTCCTCCGCTTCGGCACGGGCTGGAGAACCGATCCGGAACTGACTCCACCGGTCGATCTGGGTGGTTGACGCCAAAGCAATGTCCGGTGCCGGTGCGTTGAAGCGCGTGACGTCGCCGATTAGTTTTTTTTTGTTTTTGGTGAACCGAGCACGGAACTGAACTGAATGGCAGCAGCAATAGCAGCAGCACTAATTGAAAGCGTCGCGCATCCAAGCTAGCCAGGAGTGCTGAGTGAAAAACAAATAACGAACCGCGCGCAACAGTTCTCATGGCAACGACGACATCGGTCCGGTGGTGGTGGTGTTGCAGAGGGTGTTGCTAAGGGCCAACCGGCGCCTGCGATTTGGTTCTTGTTGGAAGCAACCGTAGCGACGATCACACCGGTGAGAAGAACGTCTTTACCGACGTCACTCTAGCCATTCGGTTGGGTGCAATGATGATTGTTATTATATTGCCACGATCATCGCTCTACGCCGCACGACGATTGACCCATCGGATCAAATTGTCCACCGAAAAGGGAATCGATCGACCGAGCGGACACGAAGGGCGAAGGAGTGCTGGGTAAAGGAAAAATATCAATTTTCGAAACCTCATCCGTCCGGCATCGGCCTTCGACCCCTTTGGGTGGGCATCTTCCAAAACAGAAAAAAATACAAACAACATTTGATGAATATGAAGCTTAGAACAGACTCGCAAGGTGACCAAAGCAGAGCACAGAACATGCCCGATTCTCATGGGGCCACCCTAACCCTGCGAAACTCTTCCCCCCTCCCGCTGGAACCCGCTCCCCTTTATGATTAAGCCAACGCGAATGCAGGGGAAATGGGTGCCGGCAAACCGCTAATTATGCGATGTTTGCCATCACATAAATAACTGTAAAGACAGTGAAGTACGATTCGCGTTCGCCTCCCTGGTTGAAGCTCTCTCGCCCCGAAACCCTAGCGCCGTATGCGTTCTACTTCGTGTGCGTTTCCCAACGTACGGGTCGGTATCGGTTCTCCGGGGCGTTTGTGTGTTCTGTTTTGCGTCTAATAAAGGTTTTCTGCAAAGATTTAGGGGAGTTTTTTTTTTTTTTGGTGAAGATGTTCGAACTGAAAGGAAGGGATAGTCAATGCTCGCACAGATTACCGATCGCGGATGAACCAGAACGGCACATTACCGTGCAACAGGACCGAAGGCCACAATGAATGCGCGGAAATCACAAATCATTCGCATCCCATCGCGATTCGGTGTGATCTTCTGTGGTGTGGTTCGACATAAAACGGTGGCGTTGGTGAGGTAGCGAAAGGGTTCGCCAGGAGTGGGTTCTACGTAGGAGAAAGTGGTTCATTTCGATACATCTCAAATGTTTTTTTAAATGTGATGTTGAACTTACCCTACAAGGTTTTTTTTAAATTTAAAGTTTTTTTTAACATTTTTTTCTTTTATTTAGATATTTTCAATGATTTTTATTTTTTCGATTAGGCAGTAGTTGTATTTTTAATTAATTTTACATTTAAATTTAATTTAATCATTTTAACAAACACTACATGAAGACTAAACATAAGCAACTAGTACACTAGCAAACCCTGCAATGCTCCTTCTGAAGAAAGATTTAAACGCACGGCAAAATGTGTTACCTCCCCGAACTACGCGTAAGCATCCGTAGGGCGTAATGTGTGCAGATAATCCGATGCGCTAATCACAGCACGGCCTAGTCAGCACGTTTTGACATCCGTTTCAGTAGCCGACGGGAGCAGCGCAGTGTGTTAGGGAAGCGAATAAAAAAAACGACGCACTGATCTAGTTGGCCCTTGGTGTACGCGGCATCAATTACGGTGCAACCGACACGTTAGGCTTGTGCGAGGTAATAATATAAACGGTGCTTGAGCCCTTTTGCGCGTGAACCCGATCATCACCGATCGTGTGTGTGTGTGTGTTTCCTTCCCTAAATCACAACCACGATCGGATGGGAAGAAGAAAAACGGCGATAGAAAGCCTTGCCTCCTTTTTGCCTTCCCCCTCCCCAGCTGGCGGTGATAGTTATCATTTCCCAAAGGCAGAAAGAAAATGGTTCACTAGCTGAGAAGCAAGCGAGCAAGCAAGCAACAACAAAAAAATCAAGATCAATTTCAGCTCACAAACAAGTAACATGCGCGAAAGTGAAAACGACGAACCCGGTACTCGGTACGGTGGAACGGTTAAGTACGGTGCTCCTGTTTATCTTACTTTTTTTCTGTTCGAGTTCGAGTTGTTGTTTTTTTTTGCAACGAGACAACATCTTCACAGCACGGAAAGACACAGCAGAAGGGTAACAACAGTAGTTGGTGGTTTTGGATGGATGAAATTCGGGGCCATCGTTTCGTCATTCGTGTTCCATTTTTGCGCGTTCGCGTTCTCCCACTGGTGTCTTTCTAGGAGGGTAACGGGATTGGCAACAACCAACAAAAAAAGAAAAACACCAGTACCGGGATGTGCGCGTGTGTGTGTGTGTGTGTGTGTTTGTGTGTCTCTATATGGTTCGTGGGTGGAAAGGATGCAAAAAGAATAAAACGAAGCAAACAAACAACGCCAACCCAAAGTACACGCCAAAGGAAGACCGTTTGGAGTTTCAAATCTTTGTCAGTCGATCTGGCACTCGGTCGACCGCCCAGCACCTCCCCGTGCAGCTTAGGAGACGACGTACGAGAATATAATTAAATCCATTCTGCGGTTTTGTGCGGTTGCGTGGGAAATACGGTTCCCGATTGGAGCGGCGAAGTGAGTGACTTTACCACGCGAGCGCGGAAAGTAATCAGTCGGCTTCCAGACCGACCTAACTGTTTATGTGCTGAATTATGTGCAACCTTTGATTTGCAGTCGCGCGTGATGGATGATGGACAGGATGAGTAGCGGTGGGGAGGGGGAAGGGGCTAGCAGGGCGGCTGAAGAGTGGAGGAATCAAATGACACAAAACCATCCGCACCATCTTGGGCTGGGTGGTGGATGCATAAAACCCCCAAAACCGCAAAGATCCCTTTTGCCGTGGTGCGTAAGCTTGGAAGTGACTGCGTATCATGTCAACATGTCAACCGCTTGTCATTGGGGCTGGTGAGAGCTTTGTCTTTTCCTTCCCCGCCTCTATTACAGGCAGCAACAGTGAGCATCTTTAGTTACAACGCACGGATAGGTCTGCAGCTTGCAACAAACTAATCGCAATCTCTTAAGAGTCTATTACCAGTCGCAAAAGGAAGCGTGCCTTGTTTCGCTAAGAATTTGACCCCATTTTATGGCCATTTTGTGCACATGCATGGTGATGCTGCTCCAAGCGAGAGGGTACGGTAGGGGGAGCCGATGAATAGCGATCAAATTAAAAGTCATCAATCTTTGCGAACCGTGCCGGAAGATTTCCATGCGTAGCAGGCCATGCAACAACCCAAAGACCAGATCTGTTTGCATTGCTCTTTCCAGTTGCTCATCGGCTGCTTGGATGGTGTGTGGCGCTGTGCTAACCATTGTGTGAAAGGACAGACCAGGACTTTTCAGAAATCGCATACCACTGGTCGTACATCACGCGATCATTATCGTGATTTCGCCTTCCGGATGCACAGAAGTGGATCATCCACCTTTGTTAACCTCCTCTTATCGTGTACGGGGGTTCACTTTATACATCACAGGTGTAATGTGTTGTGAAGATAAAGCACCGAACTGATGGGTTTTGATTTGCATTAATTAGCGCACAGAATGGGCTCTCTTTGCCAGGGGCCTGGCCATGGCAAAATATTGTTTCCACCTGAGCATGAACCTAACCGAGCACCGGTTGTTGTCGATGAGGATGTAGGTACGGTTGTCACGCACGACAGAAGAAATTTGTATGTCGACATGATTGGTAAGGCAGAAAACGGTACGAAACGATATGATTAATGAACGGGGTGGGGATCCCATCTCTATCTGGGTGCTTGGAGCTTCTGGACAAAGTTAAAAATAAATATCTTCCAAGCTTCATTTATTTGCACGGTAACAGGTTTATTGCCCGGGGCGCTATAAATAAGGTCCGCAAACATGCAAACATTCATGCACACAAACACACAGCAATGGGAGGATCACCCATTAGTGGATCGTATTTATGACATAAGACCTTTTCATTGGGCAAAGATGCGGGAGCGTGTCCGCGTGTCGATCCGTACCGGGCGGGACAATCACGGACAATCGTTGCAAAAGCGGTGTAATGAATATTTAAATCTTCGTTCGACATCAGACGTTAAGTTACCCCCGAAAACCTAACAGTACTTGGTCCAACAATTCCACATCGGCACTCCGGTACTCGGTTGGACGTAATAAGAGAACTTCTCCTACGCCACTGGTGCTGGTGGGCCTCATTATCAAGTCTGGGAACGTACGAACACTCCACGGAAGCACGTGAAGAACGGGCAAAAAAAAACACACACAAAACCGGCAGACGTCTCCATTTCAATTGTCATTCTGGTCGTCGAAACGGTGGACAGGGCCCCGTGGACCACCACCAAATGGCTCATCGTCAGAATGCGATTTGGGGAATGTCACCAATTTTAATGCCTGCAATCAATTCCGCCAGAATACAGTAGCTCGTTTGGTCGTTTTGGGAACCGATTCCCAAGCCCCGCGGTACGCTACGGTGGGAGGATTCTTCGAGCGGCTGGAAACCCCGTGAAACCCCAAAAAGTAAGACATTAGGGGAATGACATTGTGTATATTTTTGACCTTTTTTTTACTTTTTCTCTTAATCACCGATGGCTTTAGGACAGTGAACCACCGTCGAAAAAGCAAGTACACTCACCGGGAAAATCGGTACAAATTAATTCCACCAGTTTTAAGATGACGTCTTTTCCTCCGTTTGAAGCAGGAAAGTTTGTGGGGAGGAAAGCTAATAATAACGCCGAAATTAGCATACTGACCCAATGGCACGGCTTAATCCCACTCCCTTTAGAGAGTTGAGCATGGCCAGGGCCCAAGAGCCCAGCATCGTTGCATTCGCCTCAGAAGATGCAGCGACGACAGGAACCATGGCGTTTCCGTGGCAGTTTTGCTTACCAGGCCATCCATTAGCGGATATTTTGGGACCTACCGTGGGGGCAGGTTGAAGAAAAACACAAAACTCCCAGGGTTCAACCCGCTGGCTGGTTGGAGTAAATGGCTGCCATCACAAATCACAACTCTTGCGGGCGGGCGGTCCACTACACCGATCCGCCCGGTGGTTGGTTCGGGTTTTAGTTTATTGGACGTTTCCTCCGAGCTCCGCTATACGTTTCCAGTAGCCCCCCACCCCCGGCCATCCGCCCGGCATGGCATATTATGTCGAGAATATCTTCATTTTTGCCACCGACCGAGTCCGTGGCATCATCATCTGCCCGCATCTGGGGTTCCATTTCTTATTTATGATCGCCGCAAACGAGCCCGAGCGCGCGCCATGACACACGGCCACACGGGAGTATAAATGGATTTGGTGGCGCTTTTTGAAGGGAACGAACGGATGCAACGGTTGATCGAGCTGGTAATGATAAGTTTATGACGAAATGATCGATTTCTCTAATACCCTCGGCGGGCGCTGAGTTTCCCTACGGCCAACAGGGCGGTGTAAACTAGTCTCTCGTCCGGAATCGGCGTGCGGTGTTTGTTTTATGGTGCGGTGATGTAATTGTAAATGGAAAACAAGTCAATTAGAATTTTAATAACCATTCATCAAAACAAAGAAACAAGCAATGGGGTTGATGTTGTTAAATGGGTTCGTTTTGTTTGGGACAGTGAACGGGACACTGTGAGGTACCGCTCGGCCGGTTGTCCCATTGTTCCGTTGCACTAATTTGATTTATGTGCTTCTTCCAAAATGATACGTTATGATGCATGTGAGCAGGTTCAACCTGTCGGTTTGCGATACAGTACTTGTATTGACGGTGATTTATGTTACTTGAATAGATGTTTTTTTCTCCTTTCGCATTTCTTTTAATATTTAACTCGTTAAGTGTCGTTAAACGTGCTCGAATGTATTTTCGATTCGTAACTTCTGCTTAGAAGTAATTTCATGTAGTGTCGTTTCGTGCTTACGGATTAATACACCAAGAGTCGTAGATCATCTGGAATCAGAATCAAATTCAATCAAATCAATTGGAATTTTCAGAATCATAAATCATTAAAACAAGCTAAGAATCATGATCATCAAAAATCAGCTTGAGGAGATTTATAATTCTATGCGGATTCAAGAATCTTTTCATGAGCTCATGGATCTTAGAGGAATCGTGAATCTCCGAGAGTTTATGAATCTTTAAGGATTCATAATTCTTCGGGGATTCATAAATCTTTGACGATTCCAAAATCTTAGGAATAGAGATTCATTCGTTCAGTTCAGGCAGATTTATGAATCAGATTCACCCAACAATAGGTCCCATTGATGATTTTTTCTTCAGTAAGATGTACATGTAATCGAGCATGGATTGCGCAAAATACAAGAACAGTTCAGCAGAACTGGGGCTGACAAAACGACAAAAAAACCCTTCATACTAATAATGATTCAAATGTCTTTTTTTTATATTCATATAAAATTTTATATCTATATTTCTGTTTGTATACTTACAGCTGATTCTCTGATGTTTATCATGATTGTCGGAAAACGAACCTCAATGCTGCTGTGTAGGTCCTCAAACACTTTGGCTAGGACTATAGTAACATTCAGGACTAAAGTGATCGATCACGATGGATGGCCTAGCAATGTCCCATTATCGCCAAGAAACGTAAAGTGCAAATCAATACCAAAGCTTCACCGCTGTAGCCACAATCAACAAGGTGCCAACAAGATACAGCAGCATATCGACTTCGACCCATACGTACTGTTGAAGCATGATCTGGCGTACATCTACGAAGATATTCGTCAGGAACTAAACCGCGCAACAATCCATCAGGAGCTGAACAAAATGGCCGCATACTACCTAGATGGACAGGGTAAAGCATTCCGTCCAATGGTTACAATATTGATGGCAAAGGCACTGAACCATCATGCTGACAATGAAAACACCTGCCTATCGAACGCTCAGCGACAGATAGCAATGATTTCGGAGATGATTCACACCGCAAGCTTAGTGCACGATGACGTCATCGACCAGTCGTACGCTAGACGAGGCAAACCGAGTGTCAACCTACTGTGGAATCACAAACAGCTAACATTGGCTGGTGACTTTATCATTGCCGTTACCTCGATGATGCTGGCACGCGTACGGCACGATGAAGTGTCGCATATACTCAGCCAAACACTAACCGATTTGGTACAGGGCGAGTTCATGCAGCTTTACTCGGCGGAAACGGAAAATGAGCGCTTCGCACATTATTTCACCAAAACGTACAGGAAAACCGCCTCATTAATAGCCAACAGTTTGAAGGCAATTGGTGTGCTGTCCGGGGTGGACAATCATATGGTGGAGCTAAGCTTCCAGTATGGACGCAATATTGGACTCGCCTTCCAGCTCGTAGATGATCTGCTGGACTTTGTGTCCAGCTCGGAAGTGCTGGGAAAACCGGTAGCGGTCGATTTGAAGCTCGGTCTTGCCACTGCTCCGGTGTTGTTCGCTTGCGAGCAGTTCCCTGAGTTAAACTTGATGATTCGTCGACGCTTTCGTGATCCGGGTGACGTCGAGAGAGCCTTTGAGATGGTGCATATGTCGCGGGGATTTGCGCAGACACGCCACCTCGTCCAAAGACACTGTTCTGAGGCCTGCCGTTTGGCATCTCAGCTCTGTGGGTCACCGTACCAGAAGGGTCTAATCATGGTAAGCGATATGATCCTCAAACGGATGCAATAAAAAAAGGATAAGCTAACATGAAAATCCAGATAAATATTAAGATGTCTACAGATATTAAGAACCGGACATGTCTAGAAATTAAACCACTGCTACATTGTCCCCCATCGATTTTCTGTACATGAAATATTAAAAATAATTAAATCGAACAGATTAATGTTGTTTAATTTTCCCGCGATTGCTACCAGATTTGCGCTTACGAGCATTAAAAAAACAGAAGCTTTATGGATCCTTCTCCATCATTTGCAGCCCACATCAGCATGAACAATTTTCGTTCGTTAATTGTATTTTTACGCACCCAACCATATCTGCAATGGACGTGATTCGTATGGTAGAAAAATGTATACCAATCATTATATCCGAAGAATGTCGATCATTAACATGCACGCGGGCGTAATGGTATAAAGTGTAAACCTCACGCACTCCCGTTTTATTAGCCATTTTCTCGATCTTGGTCTATCGTTTCCCATTTTACCATTCTTAGAAATTTGTTAGTAGATCGTTAGGGCGATCTGCTTTGACGCCAGCGCCCACGGTTCCATTGACCAATCCGTCGGTTTAGAGCGAGCGTCAAGCAGCGAAACGGCAACCCATCTGCCCGTAGAGATCTCGACAATCACATAGAAGGGGGGTGTGTTTGAATTTTTCTTTTCCATCCCCGTTCGCAGTGACGTTCCCCAATTAGATCGGCTGGAGCGGAAGAATGCACTACCGAACCGGTGAGCCCTTCAGGGTGGGCTTGCATTTCGTGGAATCGGTAGGTGTGGTGTAACACTCGTTTGGCATCAAAGTACTTGTATACAAACACATAAACACATACTCACACAATTCGTAAATACAGCCAAGGATCGGATGTCATCTGGTTTCCCCCCTGGATGAGTCTCGGCTAGTGGTATCGAAAAGAAGGGAACCACCACTAACCACATAACCGCTTTAACCAACTCGATTTCCGATGCGCTCGCTGTATCCTCCCGAACATGAAATACGGTGTGAAATGGTGTGGACAAAACATTTCAGTATTTAGTTTTAGTTGTACTGAAGATATTTATTGGTCAGCTAACTTATATTAAATCGAACAGATTGAAAGGGTTTCCGGACATAAAAAATCGTGTGTCCAATTAAGGTATTCAGTTTATTAGAAACGTTGTGCAATCAGAAAAAAGCAAGTTGTTAGACATGACTTAACTCGAACAAAATGCGATTGTAACAACGATATCGAATAGCTGCGTTTGTGCTGTCCGAAGTTTCCCTGTCACTGTCCGATTAAACGAAACGGTTCAACAAGAGAATACCAAAAGTCTTTTATTCAAAAAGACTTGAACTTGACTTCATCTTGAACTTGAAAAGGAAAATAAAAAGACCAGTTTATTAAAGACCCCCTTAGCAGTAAAGACGTATTTTGAGTTATATATTCATTTATGAAGATTTAATCAAGAATCAATGACAAGCAGTGGAGGATCAATCCCCTTGGAGGCCCAGGGCGGAATTATTCAAGGGGGGCCCATAATTTTGCTACGGCATTATCGGTGTTAGGGAGATGTTCTTCAAACATGATGTAACAACACCAGCAAAGTCTCGGAAAGAAAGCTCCCTTGCGTACATCTCAGAGTTCTGTTGCGTAGCCCTGTAAACGGGCCTAGTAAGCTAGTCTCTATATATAAACGTTTGTATGCGCTAAGGAGAACGATAACGCCACTACTTGGATCGCCATTAGCTGGTACGAAATTCCATACAAAACCAGCTGTTTTCAGATTGCCGATACCAGGAGAGCATCCACGGAAGAGGTAGCACCTAGTACAGCAATTTTGGTCGAAAACCGCCGAAAGGTATGCAATGTTTAAACACTAACTTTCCCGTTGGTGGAGAAAAATGTTGCAGCAATTTTGCTTCAAAACCGCCGAAAAGTATGCAATATTTAAACACTAACGTACCCGTTGGTCGTGAAAAATTTCTTCGAAAACTACCAGTTTCCGAATTTAAAGTACCAGGAGAGCATGCACGGAAGAGGTAGCTCCTGGTACTGCGCCGTAAGGTATGCAATGTTTATACACTAACTTTGCAACCAACTTGCAACGCAATGCGCCGTAAGGTATGCAATGTTTATACACTAACCTTGCAACCAACTTGCAATGCAAGTTTGGTGCAAGCAAGAAACTTGCAGCAAGATGGCGCGCAAGATGGCGCCCAACTTCCCAACTTGCATGCAAGTTCTTGCATACAAACTTGCATACAAACTTGCATGCAAACTTGCATGCAAACTTACATGCAAACTTGCATGCAAACTTGCATGCAAACTTGCATACAAACTTGCATGCAAACTTGCATACAAACTTGCATGCAAACTTGCATGCAAGTTCTTGCAAGCAAGAATTTGCTTGCAAGAACTTGCATGCAAGTTTGCATGCAAGCTAGCATGCAAGTACGAAGTTGGGCGCCATGTTGCTGCAAGTTTCTTGCATGCACCAAACTTGCATTGTAAGTTGGTTGCAAGGTTAGTGTATAAACATTGCATACCTTACGGCGCATTGCGTTGCAAGTTGGTTGCAAAGTTAGTGTATAAACATTGCATACCTTACGGCGCAGTACCAGGAGCTACCTCTTCCGTGCATGCTCTCCTGGTACTTTAAATTCGGAAACTGGTAGTTTTCGAAGAAATTTTTCACGACCAACGGGAAAGTTAGTGTTTAAACATTGCATACCTTTCGGCGGTTTTCGACCAAAATTGCTGTACTAGGTGCTACCTCTTCCGTGGATGCTCTCCTGGTATTATACATTCGGAAACAGGTAGTTTTAGAAGAAATTTTTCTCGACCAACGGGAAAATTAGTGTCCTGGTCTTGGTGTAATTTCGTTTATACTTTTAAGTCACAAAGTCGATATTCTTCTCTGCATTTAATTTATCACATAGAAAAAAATGTTTTATATAACCAAGGAAGATATTTTTGATCAATTTTCTACCTTGTAAATTAATTTTTTTTGCTATAATTTAACTTTGTTTTAAAATTTTCAAAAATCAAACAATAGGCACAAATTTATTGGGGCCCCCAACACGGCGAGGCCCTAGGCGACCGCCTACTCCGCCTACCGTTTGATCCGCCGCTGATGACAAGAATCAAAGACTGGAATCGACTTTAAGTTTCTTCCGTATTACATCTTCTTGGATATAGCCTTTCTCGCAGCAGCTATCAAATTAAAGCTTTATTTAAATGCTTTCAAAAGCTCGATCCTAACATAAGATCAGAAGTTGCCTGATTTAAACGCCTTTTGTATTTTGCAGTACATTTACTCATACTTGCTCTTTACTAAAAAGCATCTTAGAAACTCGTTGGTAGCGTATACTAAACACTCCGAGCTCCGAAACAATATTTAATTCATAATTTCAAGGAAATTCTCTGCTAATTATAGATTCTGAATTGCAATTCTTTTCGAATTCTACATTCTAATGGAATTCCCAATTAGTTTTGTTTTTAATTGCTTAAGATTTAAAATACACTAACTAGTGTATTTACCCTTTTCCAATAATCTAATTTGGACCACCGGTTTGCCCACCGTGACGTGGGATCGCTTTGGTGCCACAGCACCCGATGAATGGGTGAACGAGTGAATGATTGTTAGCTTTAGCATAATTAGATGCGCGGACGCGGGAATCACTGAGAAGTGGTTAATAAATCACTTATCAACATAGCGTAACTGCGCTCACCTCCCGTTGCTTCCTGGAAGAACGTTGCGCACTAAATGGGACTGATGGGTGATGAAACCCTTGAAGGGTGGGGTAGGGAAAGGGGGGTGTGGGGGGGGGGGGTCGAAAGAGTGCATGGGGAGGTGGGAGCACAGCAAGAGAAACAAACGAATGCATACAGTCGTTGGAAAACCTGTTAAAGATCTGGGCTATTGTTCGAAATTGTTTTAATTACAAGGAAATGCCATCCGCCCATTGGGTGCATTCGTAGTGGGTGGTGGACAATGGGAGGAGAGGGGATTGGTGGGGGGACACTTCCATACCGATGCACTCGACGAAATGCACTTTTTGAGTCGAAACGGTTCTTGACAGTGAACGTGAGCGAGTGTCTGTGAGACCGGCAGACTTTTCCGTTGCTCTGTCCCTGCTGTGAGACGTCAGTTTTCCACGGTTTTCACCGGTTCCGGAGATGCTCTATATTTGCCACTTTTCTGCCTCATCTTCTCGACCCCCGCCTTCCTTCCCTACCTTCATGGTGATTTGCGCGGCATCCTCTGCTCCATCGGAACTTCCTACCGGCCTCTTCTCGTTTCCCTTAAAATAGGGGAGATGATTAGTTTTGTTTACCGTACACAAGCCAGGCAGGTCCGATTATTTTCATTTTTTTGTTGTTTTTGCATCAACCTCCCTCCCACCACCACCCTTGCCTTCCACTCTCTGCCTTCCATTCCCTCCGTCCCTCCAAAGGAGTTTTGGGATAGCGATGGGCATGGAAAACTCGCCAATTTGACTGCTTGCTCTGTATGCCTGTGCGGTGGCCCCATCTCAATAGCTAAAGTGGCTATGCTTTGTTTTTGCACTGTGTGCAACACTTGCGTTCTTCATTGCTTTCCCCTGCTTAAGTGTCTTGTTTTGCGTAGTGGTGTTTTTTTTTTGGTGGGCACTCCCAACCTCATCAACGCCCCCACACTTCCCAGCGATCCCTTTTCTTTTCGTTTTCCCATTCTCTCGTTCTCTTGCCCGGTCTGCTTCCTTCCGTTTAAGTGACGTCCCAGGGCATACGAAATGCGCAAATTTGCTCCGTTAACCAGCCTGCCCCACCGCACAGTTAGCCACCGAAAAGACCCGAAAACGAGAAATTTGGACGCGGGAATAATAAAAAAAGCCCCGATCACCAACGTCAGTCTGGCTCTAGTGGGCCCCTGTTAGCTTTGGGCTAGCTTGGTAGGAGCACAAAACTGGCAGGAATCAGCTCCATCGGAGGCCTCCGGACTCCGGAACGATAATGAATTCCGGAAAAAATGCATTATTTCCGTTTTGGAATGCTTTCACAATTCACCGGTCCAACCCCGGGACTAGCGGTCCAGTTTTGCTGGGAGGGTGCTTCGGGATTGCCATGTTTTTTTTTTGCGCGAGACCTTCTCAGACCACAGACTGTTGTGGTACCCGGTGAAGCCTTTTGCCTACGTTTTGAGTAATTTCCGTTGATATATCCAAACGTGACCGTGGGTAAAAGCGAACAAGTATTGCTTGCGCAGCGCAACGGACCAGTTCGAAGGTGACCGGTGGGGGGTTTTTTGGTGGTCTTTATTCGCCCATCGCTGCTTCCCATCATCCCAATCCCACAGGGCATCTTTTGCATCGAGTGTGTGGGAGAAAGCTTGAATTGAAATTTAGATTTGTCATTGTGCGTTTGGGCGGTGTCCAAATGAAACTGAAACTATTGAGAGCAGCTGGAGGTGATTTTTTATTTTAGTTTGTTTCACTTCCCTCTGTGAGCGAGTTGTCCCTTCGTACTTCTCAGCAAAGGGGCGCCAACATAATGTGCCATTTCGGGCTACCAAGAACTGGACCACCGAAGAGAAAGAGGTCAGAGGGTTTGACACAATGGGCGATAGGGCGAAACTGTCGTTAAAAAGGTTGCAGATTTGTTTTTTTCGGCGATCCTCCCTCCATACCCCGTTGGCATTTTTATTTTTGCACATCAAAGTAGATCGTACCGATGGGATAAGAATTTTTGTGTGCGGAAGTTGGAGCATACCAGCATGTTTTTTTTATTGGTTGGGATAATAAAGGTGAGCAATGATTTATGTCAGGAAAAAACTGTTTTCTAAGAACGGGCTCATTGCCGATGGTGTTAAGGGTGTGATGAGGGTTTTTACAAGCCAGCTATGTTTTATGGCCATTTAAACCTATTTTGAAGTTGCCCTCATTCTAAGATTGCATATTTTTTGTTTTATCTCTTTGTTAATGCTACGATCGCCATCTGTTCAAAGATGGCTAAGCGAACAAAAGCTGACGATAAGTCCAATCTACGTTCAAGCTAATGTTGTGAAGTTTGCGCATAAAGACTACTTTATGATGGGAGTTTTTCCTAATATAGGAAACATTAAATATTTGGAAAGGGAATTATTTGATGATTACTTTTATAAATCAATTTACTCACTTAAGAATTAAATCAACGAAGTCTTACTTTAAAGTTTGCCTGTTTTTTTTTGGTATCACAATTCAGAATTTGATACTCTTAAAAAGCCGAATAATATCAAATCTAAATCAATTCCATCAGAGGAGATCAAATAATCCTATTGAATGCATCATAGTATTAAATTCATCTTAGTATTCTAACTTTTAATATTAAACATCACTGATTTAATCAACATCAAATGGAAGATCAGAGTAGAATAATCGTTTTTACAAACGCTGTTTCACGATCAGAATCGAAATATTTATAACGACAAATCGAAAGACTTCAATGACACTTGCAAAACATAAGCGACGAACCTTGATTTATATTTTTTATTTATAAATTTTGAATCGATACCAAATGAAAGATCATAGCAGAATAATCGTTTTTACAAACGCTATTTCACGATCAGAATGGAAGTATTAATAGCGACAAATGGAAAGACTTCAATGACGCATGCAAAACACAAGCGACGAACCTCGATTTATGTTTTTATTTATAAAATTATAGGAAGTTACTTAAATTTAATTTCAATTATGCTACTATTATTATGCACACCACAATATTGAACTCATTTTAGAATTAGCAGCTATTTAAACAACTTACATGCCAAATTAGTTATTAACGTTCACTTATTAACTTATTCACTAAGCAGTTGTGAAGCTGGCAGTATTTTCCTCTCATCAGCCCGTTAATTACATTTCATTTTATCAACCTTCGTGTTACCCCACACATCAACCATTGCGCTTCTTTACCTCTTTATCATTCAAAGACAAGCAGAATGAATGGAAATGGTATTAACTTAAAAAAAACGCATAACTTCCTAACAGAACGATCCATTGCCACTCGAAATGAGCTCATCTGCCGTTAGAATGGAGATGAAGGACGCAATTAGTGTGTCTTGAGAGGGAAAAAGAACCAAACAAGCCAAACAGATAAAAACAACCCCTTCTATTCCACTAATTGCGCACACTCCAGAGCTCCAGTTTATAGCCGTTTGCAAATTAAAATCAAAAGTAATTAGACAATCAACGCAATGCAAAGCATACAATTTGGCGAGATTGTGCAAGGACTGCACGCTGCGCCCGAACCGTCATACCTCGTTTGGTGTTTAGTATTGCAAATGATTTTGGTTTATTTTTTTTTGTGGAGCCATGCAGCACAATGTGCACCTTCAAAAGCACATTGCACTGTGTTGATCTTTACCTGGAAGGGGTGAGTTGTGTCAAATATTTGTGTAACAATATTAACTATTCGGCACGTTATTTTACGTTGCGGGCGGGAATACTGCAGCAGAACCATAGCGTACCCGCCATTTCGCATACATTTTGTGTTTGAAAGCTTTTCACTGTTCGCACACCTCCCGCGAGGTGTCGATCAGCTGTGAGAGTTGTGCGTTAAGCAAAGAAAGCAAAGCGATCAAACGGAGAGAATGTAAAACAGGGGACCGAAGCGTAAAAGGCAAACAACGAAAAGTTAGCCTTCCCCGATAACTTACGGAACGAAGCATCAGCAACAGCTCCCCCAAAAAAAAAAACGCCAAAGCGCAGTTAGCTTAAATGATGGTGAAAGAAGAGAGCCGAACGAACGGGCCAAGAACGAACCGATACGGGGCGCGCGATCGCAATTCGCTCTTTTCGTCCGCTCGAGATCACCGTGCCCGTGCGCGCCGCATCGAAGAACTGGAGCTGGTGAGCGCCACCCCGCGGTTTACGGCAAAACGGGCATCACAAGCCTATATTACCGACGTGCTGGATGATGCGAGCGATCATTTCACTTCCGTCCATCAAGCGGTGCAGACGTGTGCTGTTCGTACGTTCAGATCCCGTCTGGAGCATACTCGACCATACTACACGGTGGGTGATAGATTGTGTTGCGTTTCCATTTCGCGAGGCGCATGAGTGGACATCGTCTTCACAACTCCCCCTTGTTGAACGCCAGTGAACGCCGAACGTGTGTCCCAAAGTGTACGTACCAGGGGTGCATGTGAACCGGGTCGTATCGGTAGTTGGGCACAGCTAGACATAATTGCGGCCATAGTGATTGACCGGGTGTCCCTGTTGAGTAATCGTGGTCTCGCGTGCGCACACAGTGTGTCCGTGCCAGTTTTTGTGTTGTGCTCCGTTGTGTGCCAGCAGTGTGTGCCGTCCGGGCAGTCCAAACAGTCGGTGAATCGGTGACACAACATCCGGCCAGCGATCGGGAGCCACCGTAGCAAGGGGAAAAATTTGCATCCAATCCCCCGTCCCGGTACCCGTTGGATCCAGTACCCGTAGCAGCAGCAACAACTTTATTCTGTTTTTGTTGCTCTTTTTTTTGCAACATTAGCATCGATCCGGCCGGAATCGATCATCAAGTGGTATGTGATACTGTATTTACTTTACCTGGTTCAAACCCGTCGAACGCCTCCCCTTTTCACCCGTTAGACGATGATCGGGTCCCACGGAATGAGGGTTAATAATGATGTACCCTGTGGTTGTGGAGTGGCGATGGGTCGGGTGCGGCTGAGAAAACACCCAAAGGCACATGCAGATTTGTGCGAATCCGTGTTGCTGTTTTATGCACTGTTACTACACTTTACCCACCGTGCCAAGAAGTGTTTGGCGAAGAAAGTTGCACACACACACACCGGACGTCGGGATTCGCGGGAGGGTATATTTAGTTTTCTTGGAGGGGCAAAAGATCATCTACACGATCATCATCCGCCGTTGTTTCGGCTGCGTGGTTCAAGATGATTTGTACTTTTTTTTTTGGGGAGATTTTTGATTTTTGTTTCGTTCAGCAAGCATTAAATCAACAACGTCTAACTACACGTAGGAGAGAAGAGAGAGGTATAAAAAAACCACACGTACTGAACAACAATTGATTGTGAATTGAAGAGGAGTACACGCGATCGCATGGAATCGATCCGGCCACAGTTTTTCCCGAGAGTGCCGTTAGATTATTTTCGAGGAAGCTGCCACGGGTTAAGCGTACACTCGTGGGGTTGTACCATACGTAGGGGTATGTTTTTCAATACACCCACCCAACCAACCACCCTTCCCGGTTTAACACTTAACGCCAGATCCGCCTTCAAGATCGATTTCGATCGTGTTCTTTTAGTTTTATTTTTGCTATCGCTTCAGTGTTGTGTTGTCTAACAAAAGCTGGGCCGATTCTTGATAGAATTCATCGGAAGAGCAGCCAACGGCGTGCTGTACCCGTATGTGATCCCGACGGTTCGTGAGGCCGACCTCGACGGTACGACCGTTCACGACCGATCACCAAACTGCCCAAGGTCATTGAAGCGTTCCAGCACGCCGCGTTTTGGGGGTGGGGCAAGGTGCCTGGGACATTGAACTGTGGCAAGATATCGCACGTACGGATCTTCAGGATGGCAGGAAGAACGGGTCCAGCCCAAAAGGGATGGGCAGTTTTTTGTTGTTTCGCGTGTGTCGCTATTCTTATAATTTGTCTTGTATCCGATCCGTCCTGCCGTAATATGCCCTCTGCACACTCCACCACACAACAACCAAGAAGACTTCTTCTCGTCGAATACTTTATGTCTTCCTCCCCCTTTTAGGGGTTGATTGGCGCACAAGAAACTCCAAACAAAAAAAAAACAAACACCCAAAAATTGCACTCGACTTTTTCGGGACGTTTGGTGAAGGGCGAAAAGCGGGACGTGAATCCTGCTTCTCCTTTTACTGGAAGGGGTTAACGACACGATGATACAACGGGTGAGTAGCGCTACGGTCACGGAAGCTCGCCGATGATCGGTGATAGCTTGATCAGCCAAAATTGAAGGCCCAAAGTGGTGAGGTCTGATGATGGCCGGTTGGCAAGCAGACGATAAGGATTTTGGCACGCATATGAATTAGCTCATTAACGCACCATTAAGGGAGTGTTCTGACCCGTCCACCAAACCGAAACCACACACATGTCCGTTTGGAGGAGTGATTCGTGATCTAGATAATCGATAACGATTGCGCTCGTTAGGAACTTCAGCCTGCAGCTTTTAAGCGTGAAGATGTATACATGCAAACGGACACCTTCAAGCTGTAGTTAATGTGACCGGAAAGGAAATGATTGCAATCGCAACAATTTGTTTACTTTGTACCATCTCACAACACGAGCACGAGCTCCTATTATCAAACGTCAAGCGCAAATCTGACAGCTCGGACTACTCCCGTTTGACAGATCGCACCGATTAGTGCATCGCGTTCCGGACCGCGCCATTGCCGCAATCATTTGTATTTTCTGCACAGCGGACGGTAAAACTGTACGTAACATTTAATCGTCCACGGTCACCGTGCGCAGTAGAGAATCGATCGTTCCGATCCGGTCCACCCGTCATCGTCATCTGCTGAGCGGCGTAAATTATTAATTAACGTCCCCGTTGGAGGGTGTGTGCGCCTGCGAGCGAGTGCGCGAGCGCGCGCGCGCGAATGACCTTGCCCGT
Organism: Anopheles moucheti; assembly: GCF_943734755.1. Lineage (NCBI taxonomy): Eukaryota > Metazoa > Arthropoda > Insecta > Diptera > Culicidae > Anopheles > Anopheles moucheti. The sequence goes on from NC_069140.1 coordinate 46,575,951, forward strand.
GAACCATGGCCAAGGTTCTGGCCAAGGCCTTCACAGGCATCCCGCGTCCGCAACGCACTCGACAGCGCAGACGATAAAAATAAAACGTAAACGGATAATTCAAGGAATGAAGCGAATGGATGGGAAAAGACACAAAAACACACACACACACACCTCAGAACATAATCAAGGATGTTGGGGGATCGTTGGACTGGAACTGGTCGGGATGGGTGATAATGTGACAAAAAAGTCAACCCATCGATACTTGGGATGGGGTTGTTTTTTTCGCGTACCAGGGTTTTGCGGGTTGCTGGCCACAAAATAATGAGAGAACCTTGCGCTTTGGCTGAAATCTGTACCAACAGTGATGCTGGCAGTTAAATGACCCCGGGGCACGGGCCAGGACGAACATCATACGGTCGGTCGGTACCATAAGCCTACCGAGTGAAGGGTGCTGCTGCTGCTATCGGCCAACCCGCCGGAACAGGTCCATCCAAAAACGATTAAATTAAAACAGGTTTCTGGTGGTTGGAGTTATTGTGTCGCATCCGTCCACATCCCCGTTCCTGCTATGCTTGGCCGTTGCTGTATTTTTATGTGTTGCTGCCATGTCCGCTCTTATCCTGCTCTGCTGTATGTCCATCCGTGTCATTCTTCCATTTGTTGCTTCTAGCGGGGTTTTAAAGTCGTTGCGCAATCTTCCACACGCTAAAAGGCACACACACCGCAGCGATGGAAGATGCGAAACCACTCGACACTCCAAAAAAGGAATCGATTTGAATCTCATTCCCGGCCCCATCCCAATTGAACTCGATCATAATTTTTACGCTACGCTCCAGCGAGCCCCAAACCACCGCTCTGCGGGTGTTTCGTTCCCAAAAAAAATCCCGCGTACGATTAATTTCATCCATCATAGCTCAATTAATCTAGCCAGAGGGACCTGAGCAGAACACCCGGGTTTTTAGCTTGGTGCTTTAGCTGGCCTTCGATGTGATCAATAATAGCCAATCGGTCGCGTAAATTCGCGCGCGTACTACGGCTGCTTACCCGGCTGGACGCGCACCGCGAAGATGTCACGCTATTAAATCGGGTTCGTTTCTTACGCCAGCGCACAGCTCTAGTGAACAGCAGGTGGTTTGATACCGTTACGGGAGACGGTGACGCTGCGTGACGCACTGCCACCCGGCATGGTAGCAGCTCAATCGGTGCTGATATACCGGTTGATGTCATCTAATCTGTCCCATTAGTAACACGACCGGCATCAGGCCCAGGCTCTGTGTGCCTATTACCCCCAAAATTGGTCAACAAAACGGAGAACGATCCGGGATGAAATATGTAAAATTTTAGTGTGTGTGTGTGTGTTTTTTTTTTTGGTCCAAGGGATGAATTTTTTATTCATCCCCGGGGAAAAGTGAAATCAATCCCATCAATGGCTTCACTCACCCCGATAGAGAAAAAAAACCAGCTCATCCGCTAATTTTGTGCAGAGTGTGAATTTTAAATCGAGGAAAACGAAATCGAACTAAACCCGCTGCCTTACCAGAGCGTACCCTGATTAGATCGGTCGTTTGTTTACGTCGAAAGGTTAGGATGTTGGCACGCTCGTTGGTGGTGCTTGGTTGAGGGCACCAAGCCAAATTGCTACGCCAAAGATTAATGATGACGCACCCGGGACGAAGGCACGACCGTGTGGATGCGAAAGTGTCGGTTTCGCAAAACAGTAATTTCTTCACCATGCTCCATATAGTGATTAGGGAGGTGGGAAGTTCATCAGCCAGTGGTTGAGGGGTGGAAAACAAGGAAAAAGCGATAATATTAGGTGCAAAAATTAACTCTTCACCCCCTGCATTCGGTCGGCCTGCCAGCGAAAAGGGTCGCTCTCGTTTAGACAATGGAGCTTTGGTTCGATTTCCCCACCCATTTCGGAAGGGTAACAGCAAAGCCATTAACCCTGTCGGCCACCACGATTTGGGACAAGCAAATAAGTTTGTGCAAATGCAATCTTTTGGGGAGGTGGGGTAGCAGTGATGCTGCTTCGCCGTACTCTCGCACGCTTAAAGAACGTTTTCTCCCAGTGCCAGTGCCGTTAAACATGCCGGCCAGAAAGATATGATAAGCTGCCGGAATTTGCAATGGTTCCGTAACGGCTAAATGGCTTATCACACGTACCAGCATTGACCCTATTGCTTCCCCCTTTTTGGTTTCACCAGTACCGCGTGCGCGGTGCAATCCGATAAGACCAACCGGTATCCGGTTTGGAACTTCCGAGCATGTCCCCCAGACGGCGTGCAGTGGGGGGCTTTATGGCTTATTGCTGCAAATCAGTGTTCTTTTTTGCGCCGAAACAACCACGCCGTGCCACGTGCGGGGATGCATATGAATGGAAATTGGTTTTTGCCCCCGTTTCATCGGGACACACGGTTGAAACACCGAAAGTAACACCGTTAACGAAGCGATAAACTGCTTTTGTTATTTCCTTCCTCCGGTTGGCTTTTTTTTCTCTCTTCTTGTGTGTGCATATGTGTTTTGCCATACATAGGCTCATTAATCGGCTCACTTTCTTGTGTCCCAACGGAAAGTGAGCTGAGGCGAAACAATAAGCCACTGTGTAATAGCACAAACAACAGCACAAAAAAACTAAAGGGAATAAGCAAGAAAAATCACCTCTCCCGGGAATATGGTTATAATTCGTTCAGTGAGATTGCGCCAGTCTGTTACGGCAACGAGGCGGAATGCTGATTGCATACAGTCCGAAGGAAAAATGACCTTGTTTGGAATCGGTTTGTTTGGTCGCGTTTTCGGTCCGAGATATCATTACATGAGGAGGTACAGGATGTTTAAATGTCAAAGTCGCTTAAATATTGGGCCATAATTTATTACAGTCAGCTGATTAAGAAAATGTTATTCTTTTTTGATAATAAATTTTAAGAGTGGAAAATGTATTTACCTCATCCAAAATTTATTGGTCTTAACCCAATTATATTTCTTATAATGGTATCAGATTATAAATTTAAGAGTGTCTTTGAGGTGAGTTTATTTTGATCGTTTTTACCATGACTTAATAGTAGATATATGGCCTAGCCGTTTTACCGAAAATAAAAAAAAACTATGACTTTAGTGTACAAAGTTCGGATAAAATCGAGTAAAAAATTCAAGTCAAGTCAAAAGTGTTTAAAAAGGTCTGATTCGTTTAAGTTTTTGAAAAAATGAGAGTTGAATATATTTTTGAACAAAATTCGAAGAAACTGATTTAAAAAGCCAACATTGTTGATGAAAAAATAAAATGTCGTAAATAAATAAAAACCAATGTCGTGACCCTTCATTTTGGGGTAATTTTGAAAAGAATGAAAAAGTTTTATGCCATTTGCATTAAGATTTCGCACCCCTGGGATGTAATGGTTTAATTGGGTAAAAATAATAATTTCTCATTAAAGTTTTACAAACAAAAATACTAAAACAATGAAATAGTATTTTAAGTTTTAATTGGGAGATACAAGTAAGTTAGTTTTCTTGGTTTTTATAATAAAAATACTCAAGGAAGTGCCATTTACGGGGATTTCCCACTGTTTATCTGTCTCATTATTCTATGGCATCATTACAAAAATCCACAAAAATGGTGCAATTTATCATCGCAGTAAATACCATTCAGGTAGATTAATTTTGTTCAATTAACCAGATAACCGAGACCATCTGCGGTTTGCCTGTTTTGTGCAGTAATGACAAAAAAAGGGGCAACCCGCATATCATATATCTTCCGCACCGGAGATTTATACGCCGGATAGGAATTAATCAAATCATTGTCCACTCAATTAAACGCACATTGCGTGAATATCGTGGTACCGTTAAGAAAACACACACGGCTGGAGGTGTACGGTTTCTGTACACCGCCGGAGAGCCAACGCGGACCCGTGACAAGAGTCAGCGAGGCCAGTAAAAATAACACTTGTTTTCAAACAAAACGCTCCACAAATCGCAAGCAGGCATCAGCGCCGAAAATGAATGACTCGAGATCGCTTGTCGTCGGATAGTGTCATCGGTATGATAACATCCCACTGAAAAGCCGGTCGTTCGTCCCGGTGACAGGTTTTCGCGGTGTTGAGCATCGGAGCGCTTTTTTTTTTTGTTTGCTCTTGCTGTTCTACGCGATCCATTTCGCCCGAACCGCAGCACCGTGTCGTATGGTCGCCCGGCGTCGCACACAATCCAGTGTGTTGGCAGATTTTCCGAACCAGGCTGATCGACGGCAACGGTATAAAATTACCACGGCTAGGCTCGATCCAATTATTCGGGACACGCCGGCACACACTCTACTGCTGGCTGGCAGGCTTGCTGGCTGACTGGCTGGCTGGTGAAAAAAAGTTGTACACTTTCTAATTTTCGTACCGTTTTCGATCATCACGGCCGGCCGTTACTGTAATCGAGGAATGAGGACTAGGCAAGAAAAAGTGAACGAATTTTAGCAACGGCCTAGACCTGAACCATATTTTCAAGTGCAAGCGTGTAACCGGCCCTTCGGATTTCATATTTCACGGACGTGTTTTTGTGCTTCCGCCATTCCGGTGTGCACGTATCTCGCACACCGGGTTCGAGGGCAAGTGTTCCAACCACGGCCGGACACGATCCCACGTCACGTTCGTTTTCACACCTGAAGCAGGCGGCACTAATTAGGTTTCGTTTAGCCGCGGTGCTAATTGGTCTTTGAATGCGGGCAATGGGGCGATTTGACCGGTTGCCCGGGGGGAAATGGCGAAGCAAGAGGCCGCATGGTTCGCTAACTGAATCATAAAACATAAATTTATATGCCCGTAATTAAGACGCTATTCCCTCGGGTCGATTTGTTAGTTTGTTTTTAGTTGATTAATGGTTTTGCAGCTTTGATTGGGGTTCAGATGGTACGTTTTTTTTTGTTGTAACCAATCGTGACGGTGACCTTGAACGGATGAACCATGCAATTAGATAAGAGTTTGTGGGAACACGGGACGGTAGCATGAAATTAATTAAACGATAAAAAATTGCGCAATAGCTTATGCCTGAACATTTTCGGAGAAAGGAACAGTATCTCACGGTTGATTTATTTAAAAAATATTATAATATAATAATGATTTTTAAAATTGCCCGCCTTAGAAGCTTTTCAAATTTATTTCAAACGCTAACACGTGGTAGTCCTGGATTCTGATCACTCTAGATGCTAAGCGCCAAATTTTTATTTCAACTCAGCTTCAACCTTGTAAGTGATGTTGAGTATTCCAGGATAGAAATAAACTCCGAATTAGTAAAAACAATCTCATATTGAACAAGTGTATTTTTTTATCATGAAAGTCAAAAAGTATTGAACATTTTATTATATCTGAATCCGAATCATATCTGAATACTTTCCAAACTCAACTGGAACATTTAGGGATATAAGTGAAGCTTTATCAAATGATAGATCCGTCATGTCAAAATGCTTTAAAATTATGTGAATGGAGAAAGTTTGTAACATATTATTTAATATGTTTCAAATATTAGAGAAAATATTAGAGTTGCATTATTGTACATTTAGCTCACAATATTCCAGTTCAACGGGGCAAAAAATCAGTAACTACTTCATATTTCTCAATCTATCTTGATAAACTTATTGAGCAATCGAAAATGGAAACATTCACTTAATTATTTATACAAATATTTCACCTGCTCATATCAACGCTTCCAATTGAGCTACGATAGTGTAATTGTTAAATGTCCACTAATTCTATTCGAAAAACGTTTATTTATATAAGCATTTACAATTCCAATCCAACAACGATGAAAGACTTGTTTGGTACGTAAGAAGCTTGTATAGAAATGTTTACCTTTTCCCAAAACATCTAATCGACCTCTTTGTTAATGCACCAGATGAAACGCGATTACAGCAAAACCATTATAAGACCCTACGAAATGCATGTTATTCCGAAACGAGCGATTAGCCCTATCGGTTAACATTCCTGTGCCCTATAAACGCGTTCCAGTGCAGATTACCGATAGTGTGACAGCAGTGTGTGTTCTGCTGGCAAACGATTTTATTGATACACCTCTTCACTGCTATCGCGCGCTATAATCCGGCGTCCAGCCCCACTGGTGCGAAGGTGTCCTGCATCCGAGTAATTCGTGGCCCGAGCTAAGCATGGCCATCACAGGCGGAACTGAAAATTAGCGCCATAAAGTGGTGTGCACCACGGAAAGTGCGGGATGTTAAAGAGACGGTTATGCATGTGGATTGCATCGATAGTGAAAGACGGTTTGGATGATGGGAGAGCACGAAAGTCTAGTGCTTTTAGCGCACTATCTAGCATTACATTTCCGAGATGCATTAGGAATGTTTACGACCGACCGATCCGCGCCCCGAGACGTAGGAGAGAAGATCATCACCTTCGATTGGCGGGCCGGTGTGGCGAAGACCACCACCACCACCACCTGACGGGAAAACCACCCATTGGGGGAGAGATACCCGCCGTTTTTCGAACGATGCAGTCCACTTGACTTGGCCACTCGTTGGGGTTGGTGTGTTATGTGGTGCAGATTGCGAGATCGATTGCCCATTTCCTGTAGCAGGTAGCGGATTCTTGCAGATAAATTTATTCCACAGCGCACGGAGTCCCACGGGTGCGCAGGATGCTGCGATGCTAGCTTGGCAACAGGTTGATCGGTTGTTTCATTCGCTCGCGCACGATCCGGGGCAGCCGGAGCAGGTACCATGAGAAATCTATACTAGATCGTGCCAGGATCTAAATTATATGAGTCGGCCCATGAGCCGGGCGGCTGGGGTAGGATCGTCATGTGATACGCTTGTCCCGGTGCCTACCGCAAATGTTTACCATCCATGCGGCAGCGCAGTGTTCTGGCGTATCTTACACGCTGTTTTTCTCCTCCCGATACCCCGGTTACGACCTTTCATCGTACCCTTGTCGGTCAATAAATCGTGCAAGCGTGGACCGGTTCACTTAGCCCGTTCACTATTGAGGCAGAAGTAAAACAAAAACATTAAGTGTGCAGCAGCAGCGAAAAAAAAATAGACTAACAGGAATGCGTCGCCCAGATCGCTCGGACATTCTGGAGCTATTCTCGGCTCAACACGCGCTCGGTCGTAGGCACCGGCACCAAACATAGGGGGATGGGTTTGCAAGTGGGGGATAAAAAAAAGAAATTACCTGTTCACAGGTCGTCATCGTGGGCACTCGTCTTCAACGCTCTGGCGCGGCGACGAGTGCCTTCAGGTAACGAAGGTACGTGCAATGATTAATTAATGGTGAAATGTTGATGAGCGAACACCACCGGGACCGATCTCGAGCAATGAACGAGCTGTACACGATCCACATCTACGCTCGACCTCGGCACCAGAGCAGCAGAGATTGAATCCCAATAGCCAATCTCGATCATCACATCCAATTTGCCTGCCATGCCATGAGCAAAAAAAAAAACAGGGGAAAGAATTTCATAATCAATCTGTTTCAGGGTGCAAAACAGAAAAAAAGGACGTTGATGGAAAAACTAAAGCAACAAAAGAGCCGACCATGGTTCTCTCCGCACACTGATGATGGAATATCTAGAAGAACTTTTTGTTTTGATTTGTTAAAAAAAAATTACACAATCAGCAAAGAGAAAAGATTACTTACAGCGTTCTGGTGGTGTTTCATGTGGGGCGAAAAAAGCAAAGCGGAAGCTACGAAACACACCCACCCCGAACTTGTTGCGGTGTTTGGTCAAATCAGCCTACCAAAGTGCATCCATGTAACATATTCTAAAACAAGCAGCTAAACAAAATTTCACAAGAAAACTTAAATATTGTATCAGTACAGAATCACACCGTAATAATAAATACTCATATTTAATATTTCTCGGCCAACGAAGGTTCGTGTCTTTTACGGGCGTTGAAGTCTTTTGTACTATTTGACCATATGTAGCGCTCGCGTCCTTTCCATCACGCAACTAGGAAACGTGCACGCACCAATACATCTTTTTTCGCACGTTCGTACTGTGTACTGTGGTTCGTTGTTCCGTGGCGAAAATGGGAAGCAAGAATTGGCATGCAAAATGATATTGGGTTGTGCCCGTTAAAAAAAAAATCAACCAGATGATGCTTTGATTATATGCATTCAGGTCAGGGACAAGGGTACCACGATAGGGTATAATTTGGTTTTGGACGGCTTAAAAATCGTGTTAATGTTTATCTTTTCTCGCACACTCGCACGTAGGAAGGCATATTCCCGTATTGTGCACACTTCCTACTTTCTGCGTTTATCTATTGCTCCACTACCAAAACCAACTCCGCCCGCCACAAACCAAACCGCTTCGCCCGGCGGGTGCGCGCCTTGTGCACTGAATGCGATTTTCGCCGTCCATTTCACCAATTCACGCGTTATGCGCCCCGTTCGTTCCGCGTTTAACGGAACGCAGCTTTCGTCTTCGCTGCTGGTTCTCCCATCGCGTCAGCACCGATACAGCTCCATTTACGTGCACGGTGGCTAAAAATAAAATCGTTCTGCACCGGGCTGCTGGTGGATGATCCTCCGTGCTTGCTCGATGTCAGTGGATCACGGTGAGCTGGACGTGTAAAGGTCGTAATCATACTGCGGGAGAGTCACTCGCTTGTTAACCTCCTTGCTTCCTGTAAATCACCTCCCTTTCCCTCCTTTCTTCAATACGGTCAACAACCACCAAATCTTAAGGAAATGAACATAAATTTAAAGGGAAAGGAAGCAACATCCACCGCATGACGGAAGCAAGCGAACGTATTTATATGTAGGATAAATTTCATTGTGCGTTGCGAAAGGATTCCATTTGCACCACCCCCCCAAAAAAAGGGGCGGGTTGTGTATCCAATTTCCAACCCCCGGTCCGATGAATGGCACGCAAAAGTGACAGGAGTGGGCCATCGCTGTTTTGAGGTTAGACAGCTCAAATCGGATCATGTCCAGCTGCCCAGACAACTGTCTGTCTGTGGTGTCCCGGTGGTTAGACGGCCGCGATCACGATTCGTGTCCGTTGTCCGGCCGAGTGCGCGTGTGTGTGATGCGATTCCAAAAATTTCCTCCCGATCCAATATGGGAATGGTTCATCTCGTGCCATTCCATTCAATACACACGCACGCACACGCTTCAGCAAACGCAGATGGCTTCCGTTTGCGCTTAGTCATGGTCTTGCCGCTTGCCTCACTGGGCGATTGCATCGGCAATCGGCTACCGCAGAAGCCAGCCAGGTACATGATGTACATGATGTTCCGTTTTTACCGTGGAACCGCACCGGCTTCTTCGCCATTCCCTTTCCATTGGCCATTCCCGCCCGTAAACCATTCCGGGATCGTAATTTCTTCTATTTATTACATTTTGCCCTGCCCTCACCGCTGCTGCTGCTGCTGCTGCTCCGCTCTCTCACTCACCCGTGGTGCGCTCGAGCATTTCCTGAAAGGCCATCACACCGACCGCGGGCCGGTATAGTCCTTTAGGTTTGGAAAACCGCACAAGGGAGCGAACGCACGATTTAATCCACTTTTCTTTCCACTATTTGTGTGGGAAAATGGCGTTCGGCATTTATCAATAAACCACTTTGCTGCCGTTGTTCCATCGGATGGGAGGAGGGATTGCTTCGTTTTTTCCTTCGCATCTTCGTATTCTTCATAATCGCCACCCCAAGGCAGTGGAATGAAGAAGGAGTGGGATAGTTTAGGGAGGCAGGCGAGAGCAGTACGGCACAGCGGTAAATGTGGTGCATTTGCCTTGCAATGCAGCAATGATGACGCAGACGATCGGATCGATCTGATGCCGCTATGATGCTGCGCTATTGTTGACGGTTATCGGCTAGCTGGGTAAGGATTGCTTTTAATTTGTATTTCCCGATTCGAGGCTATTTTTTTAGCGGTACAGTATGATTCATGCGAGGTGAGAATATTTTAACCCTTGAGAACCTTTATGCACCTTATTACATATTTTAGTAAATCATTAAATTGTACATTATTCGATAAATTATGTTTGAATCATGATTATCATTATTGACATCAACATGATTGTTATTTTCATTTTACAATTCCATTTTAACCATCAGTTTTCATTCACAACTAAGTGCAAATAGTGCTAATATTGCTAGCGATTACCATGAATACATTGTCTAGGAAATTTCACGACAGTCTTCTATAAGAGCGTAATTTAATTATAATATTTAACTACAAAACACAAAATGATTCTCGATCCTTATCTCTTATCGAAGATCTTTTCCAAGTACAAGGTGAATATTTGGGAACATTTTCCGTATTCCGTACAGCGTTTAGAGGACATCTTCTATATTTACACATCGCATCATTACCTCGACTCCAAAAATTCATTTTAAACTTATGATATATCTGCAATCCATTTAAAAAAAAACATGCACCCAAATTGAAACATTTCGTGGGTCATAGTCCAGTCATTCTAAAACGAAAAGATGCGCTAGAATGGATGAATATATTCCATTTTACCACAAAAATTATATGTTATATCAACTTTGGTAACATTTTTTGTGTCACGTAAGTTTTGGGTATCATATTTTAAGCATTTGTCATAAATAAAAGATAAAGTTGCCTTACCCTGTGACTTAACTAAAACTCCCCAATTTGTAAATAGTAATTCGAAGAAGAATTGAAGCTGTCTAAAAGCATGCTAATCGAACCCCCTGCACTATCGAGGGTTATTGTACACTGTTAGCAAAGATTAGAACAGCACGAAAAAATATAACTAGAACACTTCCCTGGGCCGACCATCTGCTGCAAGACCGAACGCAAAGAATGGGGTGTAATGAAAGTTTTAATTTCGTTCAAAATACCGGTCCGTTCGAGGCGACGAATCTTGGCCGATGCTCGACTCGATCTTGACCGCGAGCATAGAACCTCTAGCGCTAGCAGATGAACTCTCAAACATCCGTTAAATTCATTTCACGCTCGAATTTTTGCCCACCCCATTCAGTGGTACCAAAAGGGCCAAACAATTGTACCATTCCCTCTACCCCGCCACCAATTTCCAGCAACAAAAGGATTGTAATTTCCTTCCAATTTAATGTGAGTTTCGTCGTCCGTGTATGAACATCATACCCAGCATCGGGGAGGTTTTTTTTTCTCTCAACTACCGCTCGCTATTTTTCCGTTCTTGCCCTGGGTACGCTTCAAAACGGTACGGTTCCGGTGCGGGAACAGTGCTGGGATGGGGAAGCGAGCAGATTGGAGCGGTTGGCGATCACTCTATTATCACCAGCATCACACCGTACCGGATCGTGAGCGGTCCGTCCTTCGCGGTGGCTACCGGCATTTTTGACGTAAGCGACGCCCGTAAATAGGGGACCGTTGGGTTGTGCGGCACGTCCGGAATTTGACCGACTTCCGAAACAGGGCCGGGTCGAGGTTGACGGCTAAATGAGCAACTCCCGCGCGTTGCATGATCGCTTTGGGAAGCGTCCAATTCATTACGCCGACATCTTCATCCTCATCATCATCATCATCATCATCAGTGTCGGTGGTGGATTTTTTGGGGGAGTGAGATGATTGTTACACCTCGCGGGAACCGCGCACCCGCATGCAGTGCAGTTTGGGGAAAGTCGAACCCTTCCGACATGGTGGACCTGGGTGGAGAGCGAAACCATCGAGGGCAGAGGGTTGGGCGGTCTAAGTTTGACCGCTTAATTGACTCATTTGGAAATTGGAGGCAGCAAAAAAAACGATTCGCTCGTTTAGAGCGGTTCCCACGTGGGTTCCCCCTCGTCTGCATCTTCCTTCCCTTGCTCGGCTAGCCCTCTCCACCAACCAAGGAAATGCTGTTAGCGTGCAGATGCGTGTTGCAACGAACGAGAAGTAAAAAAGCAGAGCATTTGAAGCAACAAGAAAGTGTTCCATCCCCCTTTTCGGCCCCGCAACACAACTGCATACAAAGCTCTTTTACAATCTCCGTAAAAAAATACCATCTTAAAATCGAATTAGGAAGATCATTTCTCACGGGCGGGAACCCACTGTTAGGGAAGCTATTAAAGCCAACCAAACGGCGACAAACGAAACTCGGGAACTGGAGCAACCAGCTTGCCGGGTCCATGCGCCCTCGAACGGTGCAGCGAAAAACATCAAAGCGCAAGCAGTTTTACAATTATGTAAACGTTTGTAAGAGAAACAAGCAATCGAGAACATTATTAGGGGGTGTAAAATGTCGAGTGCGGAAGTTTGCTATGAAGCGAAAGAAAACCCAAAAACAACCCGTCGCCCAAGCCACCACAACGGACGGTCAACCATCTTTACAGCCACGCTAACTTTATATGGCTATAACCATTACAAAAACGGCAAATGAAAACCGTTTGCCACTCGCGCGCTGTCGGCAAGGTGGTGAACGAATCTTCCGGGAACTTCCACGCGACAAGTTTCGGGAAGGCCTAGAAAACAATGAGAGAACCCAAACAACCTTGCTTTTCACCACCTTTTTGCCACTCAATAAAAGATGGCTATCGCAATACTAGCGCGAAAAAGAAAATAAACAGGGGAAAAAACAGCAAGATCTTTGGTTTTTTGCAGCGTCCAGACTAAACCGACTAACTTGCAAAAAAAATAAAGGCAACATGAAGCTAAGGGAAACATCTCCGACCCAATTCCGATTAGCTTTGGCTAGAGTGTGGTTTGGGAAACTTTAATTTTATCGCTATTCTATTTTATGGTTTCGCGTCGTTCGGTGTTCGTTCGACTTTTTTGTTTTACTTACTACACCCGACAAGTCATCGAAGAGGATCCGTCTGTGGGCGCGATTTCCTTCCAGACGGTAATGTGTGCTGTTGTTGTTGCTGTGTTTTTTTGTCGCTTATTTCACATCACCTTAAACGATCGATCAATTTTAGCGAGAATTTACAACGCGACCACGAATCCGTTACTCAATATTTAACCGCAGCGCCAAGGGTTGCGTTATACGATTGACACGGATGGCTATGCGCCGTCCGCGAGTACCCAAAAAGATCGGCAAATTAACGTGACGGGCTGGTGGTTTTTTCGTTGTTGTTATTGTTATTTTGTACAATTCCCAATTCGTGTGGTTCTTTATGGCGATTTCAGCTCATCAATCAGTGTACCGTTGACCTACCTTTGAGGTAAGGTGTTTTTGTTCTAGCGAGCGCAAATCGCGAGTGCATTGCGTGTGAAGTGTGTCGGCGCTCTTCGCCAGCTGCACCGACGTTCGAGGACAAGGACAGGATGCAAATTAGTTCCTCTCATTCTTGACGGCCTTCTGATAGTTTGGAGAGGGACAGGGTTTTTTAAAATTATTTTAATGTGCATATAATGAGTTACCTGCTAAATATGGTGATGTAATGAGATTCGAATTGATGTTGAATTATGAAATATTATATACGAATTCAATGTTAAAAAGACTATTAATATTACGATCTACGCTGTCGGAAACAAATGATTAAAAAATTGCATGAATACTGCATATATGCAATGGAACACTCAAAAAATCTATTACTATATAAGGACTTAAGGATATACGAACTTGACGAGCAATTTAAGTAGAAATACGTCAAAGGTGCCGTTTCGTGTCCAAAGAATACATCTATTATTTAATAGAACATTTTTAGCAATGCAGATATTGAGTAAACCTTGTCAATTTGGATAATTTTGCCACGAATAACAATATTCTCGCAAATCAATAGTTTAGTTTAATTAAAACACCTGTTAAGTAAAAAAATATATATAGTTGTGAAAAAGAAGCGGATTCTACAAGATGAACTGTTCTTCTGACATTTATTGGGGATAAGACAAAAAATAATGATCAAAAGATTTTTAAATCTTAAATATTTTCCCCTTTTTTACTTTTATTTTCACCACTGTAGAATTTAGGTTTTGGTATATTGGTTGCAGCACCGGTCTTCACACGACTGGACTAATCCAAAACCACATCAGGACCAATCCTCCAATTCGGCTACGGGGTAAATAAAATCAAAAGAAGCCAGAAATGGACCGGCAAAGCTAGACCTCTTGAGGTTGTTGTGCCGATAAAGAAGAAGTACTTTTTTTCTGCCAACACCTGTCATCTACTATTAAGGCTTTTCTATGTCACACGAAGCGAACCGGAGCGCAGCTTGGGATGGACATAAATTTACGCTGTATAAAAGATCACCCTGAGAAACGAATGCTGCGTGGTTTGGCAAGTTTCCAGCGAAAGCGAAGCGAATTTTTTAACATTCATTTTCTAAACGATCACGGAAAAGATCGCCAAAATGTTCGATCGATTTGTTCCGGTGTCGGGGACCGGTTGTTGTTTTGTTTTGTTTTTTCTTCTAGCAAAATGACTACACAGCCAACTGGTGATACTGGCTTTCGAAAGGCACCGTCACTGTCCGGCCGTTTGATCTTTATGCGCTCAATTTATGCACAACTCCGGGACGGGGCGGATCAGTATTGCGTCCCAGTACGGAAACTTCCTAATGGTCGGCTTGTTTTTCGGGGATGAACGCGATGTTATTTTTTGGCTTGCTTTCTTTTCGCTCGCAGCTCATTGTTTCTTTAGTCATCATCGGCCGCCGTTAACCATCGTGGCCCCTCGCGCACCGGTAAACCGGTAGATCGAAACGATGCCTAGTTGCGGCCTAGCAGTCCGTGCGCATTTCGGTATGCTCCAGTTTAAGGTAGGCACATGCGCGTTTTGGGTTGCTAGCCTCCACAAACTGTGCTGCCCAGCCCTGTGATTTGGCCTTGGGTTATTGTTTTTAGGCGCCACATGGTTGGGGATGGACGGCAGGCGTGGAAATGTATGGAAATACAACCACTTTACGCATGTAGTTACAGTGTGTTGTTGCTACCTGAACGTCTAAAGACAGGCGGGAAGCTTTTTTGATGCCTTTTTATTAGTGGAAAAATAGCAGTGGCGGGTTTCGCTGCCTAACGAGGTGAGAAAGCAAATCACCCTCATTTTTAAACATCCACGTCAACCATTTTCCTGCGCGCATATGGATCGTATGCGCAGTAGCATCAAGGTCAAAGAAATGAATGAACACGGACGTGTCAAATGAAAAGAGGTGGGAACCACAACCTTAACTTTGCATAATTTTTACAAATGGAAATTAGTTTTTCATGCAACATAATAGTGTTGATAATACGAAATATGAAACATGATCGTCTACAGGTGTTTATTTGCATAATTTAATCAGCATAGCTTTTTTTTAAATATAAAATCATTCTCTAATGTTGCCCATTAATATATTAACTCATCTAAATTTCGCTTGTCGTTTAATCTTCGCAGCTGATCGTTTTGCAGTCGTGAAACGAGTTATGACTGTTACTAATTTGACCATAGCTAATTTAAATTATAGAGCTGCTTTTGTTTTGCATTTCGTTTTGTGTTTAAATATTTGCTTCATGCTATGGCCCATGGCAGGAATGAAATTTCAAAATACCTAACAATAAACAAAATATGCTTCTTTAAGCATTTTCAACAGTCTTCATCGATGTCTCGCTTGGCCTTTCATTGTTTTAAAGCCATGTAAAGCAGAGGACTACAAATTAGGGTACTAAATGTATTGTTTTGTTCTTGGTGCAAAGTTTGCTCCAGACAGCTCAATATATTCAATGAAATTGATGTAGTAGTAAATAGGGAAAGGAATTTTCCACATAACTGAAAGTTGATTTCACAATTTGTGCAAATGTCATTTCACACGGATAAACCACAACCCCGGATAAACAATGTCTTATTTCATATTTTTGAACTTATAAGTAACTCGCAGAGAAGCTTGTGTTGGTGTCTATAAATTTATGATTTTTTTTTATTTAACAAAAATAGTTATATACACACAATTTGCTTATTAAGTAGCTGAATGTATTTTAGCTTCATTAAATTTCTACTTTAATGAGATATTTCGCCACTCGCGCCATGCATACTCAATTAATAAATCTCCTAGTATGTCTACCTAAAGGTAAAACATGGAACATAAAGCAGATGACTCATTTATCTCGCCGGTTAACTGAACACCGCCAATCGCGTTTCGAAAATCCAATCAAATGCTCGGAATGCGCAATGCAAGCGGAAGAACCTTTTTAACAGAACTAGCACAACAACCTCGGCACAACAGAGCGGATTCCTTCGCTTAAGGTTTTCTGATTAACGCTTAGTAGGTTGGCCCCATACCCTGCTCTACCGCTACCCGCCTGATTGGCCAACCACATCCTTTCCCGATGACCCTTACCCGCGCGCACTCCCATCATAACCCCCACCGGGAAGGGGTGGCCGCCGGTTGCTTCCCAAGTCAAAGATGAAATTAGACGCCACAATGGACAATGTTGTGCATCATTATCGCTCCCGACAGTCCGATCCGATTTGTTTGTTTGCTACGCTCCTCTGCTTTCAGGCCGCCCGTTTCCACAAAACGGCCAACTAAACGCCACAAACCGAACGCAGCGAAGCGGTACCGATTTCCGTGCCCAATTCTTCGTGCGCCGCGCGAGAAGAATGTGCGCAAAGTAAAGCCCGTGCGCGGGCTACTATGTTGTT
Source organism: Anopheles moucheti (assembly GCF_943734755.1). Classification (NCBI taxonomy): domain Eukaryota; kingdom Metazoa; phylum Arthropoda; class Insecta; order Diptera; family Culicidae; genus Anopheles; species Anopheles moucheti. The sequence goes on from NC_069140.1 coordinate 46,592,420, forward strand.
TGATGGTGGAAAAATAGCAAACGCCCGAGCAGAAAGAACAAACCTAATAAATCAATCATACGGGCGCACACGCGGACCCCAAGCGAAACCCCGTGATGGATAAGGCAAAAAGCTTCACCAGCTGAAATGAAGAAAAGCGTATACGATTTGGCATGTGTGTGTGTGTGTGTGTTTCGTTTTTCACAATGTGAACACAAACGTGGTGAAAGAATCGTTTCGCCTGCCGATTTTCCGCTCCCCGATAACCACACATTCCCTTGGAGATTCTGGCCCCATCCCTTGCCACGCCTTGTGGCGTGTGGAGCGCGAGGGCTCATCAGCTTCCACACACACCCGCGATCGGCCCGGATTTATTTCTGGCTCTGCTCGAATGGCCCACTTCGCATGCTCCTCGTGGGAGGGTGGTGATGGTCAGTTGGGAGGAGGGGGCGCCAACAGTATGTTCTTTTGCTGGCCCAATGACCGGCGTACGGGTGGTGATGGGATGCGAAAGGAGGAAAATGGGGGGTAAGGGAAAGGGGGAACAGTACCACCGGATGGATGCACACCGACCGGCGCTTCTGGGCCGGTACAACATACAGGGTTTACCAGTCCTGAAAACAACTGTCCACTTGATTATAACAACCGTCTCTTTGATTAGTCACCACTGTCTACCACTTGTACACACGACACACAGCGTAAGCTACTCTGTCCAAATGATTAACACAATTGTCAATTTCAATTGAACAACTGTCATTCTTGCTATTCAAGCTATATCTTTATGATGTACATGCACATGTATACCTGCTTTTCTAGATTGCTTAAAATATTGTGTAAAGATGAGATCTGCGAAAGGATAATCACTTTTTTCTAGTACTTAAAATACCAATTATCCTTTTTATTTCTAAAGATGAAGACGTTCTTTTTATTTTTTGCCTAACTCAACTCTACAAAATAATTTAGGTAATATAGAAATGCTAGGTGCATGTACATCATAAAGATATAGCTTGAATAGCAAGAATGACAGTTGTTCAATTGAAATTGACAATTGTGTTAATCATTTGGACAGAGTAGCTTACGCTGTGTGTCGTGTGTACAAGTGGTAGACAGTGGTGACTAATCAAAGAGACGGTTGTTATAATCAAGTGGACAGTTGTTTTCAGGACTGGTAAACCCTGTAAGAATCGAACAGAAAACATAGCCACACGCGTATACACACGAGTGATGTGTGCAATTTTGACAAAACGACTGCTAATGAGCCCTCGATGATGGTCCTGTTAGGCAGGCCGATTCTATTATCTTCAGCGCATTGGTTCCGGTCGAACGAAAGGGAGAGGGGGCGGTAAAGATGGGGCAAAGCTGCTACCCCTAGTGGTTTGGCAATGGTGTGAGCCGCGGGTAGAATTGGGTTATCCGAAGGCAGTGTGCCTAAAGAGTGCGAGATTCGGCCAGCGGTATTTTTGCAAGGCAAATTTACAGCCGAGAAAGAATGAAACAAACGTTAACTTTGCAGGCCCAGTATTGATTTCACATGGGTTTCTGTTTTGCTGTGTTCGCTTTTGTTTTGTTTAGCGAATTGAGCAGCGAAATTCCGACGTTCTTATGTTTTATGTAAACTCTGCTAGCGTACGGGGAATGCTGCATGAGAAAATGCGCGTACACAGTAGTTTTGGTGCGATCCGGAACCGCCAAAAGGTTATTATCCATGGGGAGTTTCTTTCGTTCCTGCATTTATGTTCGAATAAATTTGCTCTCTAAACATAGAGAATGAAATCCCGCAATTGATGTAATTGTGATTATTTTAACCGACAAATTACTGTGAGCTTGATTTAGCTTAATAAAAGAGTAATTAAAATTTATCTCCGGTTCAATGGATGGAATGGATGGATGGAAATATAATTCATAGAAATCTGTCTGTTCCATTTCTATGCTGTGGAAAAATAATATCTTAATAACTTAATTTAAAAGATAAAAGAAGTGAATTTCCACTGTAAATGTGATTTTGTTTAAAATTTGCCTACATTTAGGCGCATAATGCGATTGAGTGCTTTGTAAGGATTTTTCCATTCGAATTTTCTAATTCAACACTTAACGTCAGTTTATCAACCCCAGAGACAATGACGACCTTTAAGCACATGTACAACCGACCCCCTACCCCATAAGACAAAAAGGTTCTCCAGTACGAAACGCTCTTGTGCCGGGCTTTGTCTTATTCTCATCCTCAAACTTGACCCTCTAGGAAAACACATCCATGCACGTACCGGTCGTGGCACGAATCCGCACACTTTGTTTACACACGCTGCCAAACGGTTCACGTCAAACGGTGCGCGCGATCTTCACTCGCTTTTGTTCGTATCAGCGTCCCGTCATCAGCGTGTTATTGTCGGACGAGATTGATTGCAATAAATCTTCGCCTCGTCAGCACCGGACGGACCCGGACCATTGGGGCACTATTAATGTTCTCGCGAATAGAGGTTAGCTTCCTTTACGGTGCTCATATATATATATGTAGGCCAGGGTGGGTCGACAAGCAAGGGAGAACAGGGTCGTGAGATGGTAAAATTATTTATTTTTCTTCTGTCGCTTGCCAATAAATTCTTCTACCCCATCGTGAGCGCTTCTGGACGGGGGTCTTATGGGATGATTTTTATGGGAATCTTAATTTTATGGCCCTCCTACCGAACGTATGGTGTGGTGATCGATATCTAACACATTCCGATTGGAGCTTCACCGAACACCCACTGGACATTGTGCGATCAAAAGGGCATCAGCTTTAAACGTTAAGATCGTCATAATCCACTCGCTTTATATGCTTCTTTGCGATTGCTTAGATTGATCAAATCAAAGTAAAAGAGCTGCAAAACAAAGCAAGAAGAATGATGATCTATAGGGTATCATGTAGCAGCGACCTTGCCCATTGTTACACGATCATTTCCACATCAAGAAGCTTCGGCTCGAGTCAGTCAATAGATATATTGTTGAAATGTAAATTCAATCGCGATCACAAGATTAATCCACTCACGAGAAAATTCATTGAAGCATGGTCAGTTTATTGATTTCAATTGAATCGTGCGCCTGATGTTGCACAGATGATCGACGATTGTCTGAAGGTCTTCAGTCTTTTATTGCGCCGATACACATCTGGATTTGCGTACGCGCGCCTGATACAATATGTTACTGATGATCTAGTAAAAAAAAAATACAACCCTTCGTCTAATAATACCATCCGATGTAAAGCTTATTTGATTATCTCTCCGTCCATCAAAGTGAGGATCACTTCCTTCTATAACACATTTTTACCCACTTTGAGTCATGTTTCTGCTTCTCACCTTGACAAAAAAAAAAATACAAATATTTCCGCTACAAATTGCACATTTTCGCTTTCGCCAAACAAAGACCGTTTATCGAACATCAAACTTTCTCAACTTGGGACACTAATCATCTCACCGCACCGAAATTTACCAGCTCTCATTTTAAGGGTTTCCACTCCCTCCCCTCTGAACTAGCAAAGAGAAAAAAAAAGGCTCGAAGTAATCAAGTTCCAGAAAAGGCGGCCACGATACCACGATTTGTGTCGATTAATACGAATTAGTGGCAATATTGCGCACCGCACACAATTGGATCCGATTCGGAAATGGCCAATCGGAATCATCTCGTTTGAACGTGATCCACTGGGAAATTAACCGCGATCGTAGGGGCCAATTAGGGGTGTGTTTATTAGTAACTGCAGCTAAAGTAAAAATTCCGCCGCCGGTGTGATGATGATTGGCCCCGAAAAAGGCGGTCGGGAATGTGTGTTTTGTTTGGGGTGAGGGAATGCGACTGCAACGGCATGCACACTTTCCCCGGTTTGGGGAAAATGAACAAATAACGAGTCAAACTAAATATGCTTGATAGGGCTAGGTGATGAACGTTTCGCTCTCGATGTTTCCGGTGACGTTTTGGGAAGAAAGTTTTCGTGACGCTGTTGAAAAGCTGTTAACGCACTATCCGATCCGTCCGACTCAAACGTGCTCCACTGATGGTGGAGTTCGTGAGCTGCAATTTATGGCTCGTTTGGGGTTTTTGATTGATTACTGGAGAAGCGTAAAGCATTTTGATTCCGCCAGGCGTCAAACTCAAACTGCAGCGTCTTGGAGAAGAGAACGATGTCGGCAACACCACAAGAATTACCCGACCGCAATTCGATCGATCCCCAGTACTGCTCCTGTTCCGCAGGTCGTTCTCCCACCATTCGTCATGCATCAGGGCAAATTGTCGGTTCTGTGCTATTGTTTGACAGTTGGAGGCGGTATGTGCGTGTATTTGTATAAAGCGGCACGATCATCAGAACACCAATTCAAGATCGCACGGCTCCACCAGCCAGTTTGCCCACTTTCTCCGCTTCGCTGCACCTTAATCCAGTGGTGGTTATGTTTCGCCATGGTTTCGTTTTGCAACAACAAAAAAAATGAAATTCACTGTGTCCAGTGGGAAAACCTAATTGCCTTCATTAGCTTTTGGAGCACCGGGCCCGCAACTTGTTGGCGGAGTTTTGCAAAAGGAAAGCCACCAATTCGGCCACAGTAATCGCGTTGCTTCAGCACCCCTTCTGGGTGTGGGGTAAGGTTCTTCCCGGTTTCGCATACCGGGTCGGGCGGCTGTACCTTTGCGGAAACATGATCATGCCCGCCAGGTTGGAGATGAGAATTTTCGATTATGAATGCACCACCACTTAACCTGTGATTTGTGTGCAACCTCGCTAAGGGAAAGCCCACCGGGTCACGTTTAACGAGCAAACGAGCGTGCCTTTCTTCGGCGAATTGCAAAACCAGGCCGCACGTCACGAAGCTTGACAGTTTATGGCGGATTACTGACTTCCGTTTCAGGGACGGGTGCTGGGTGCACCCTTTCAAATCGTGACAGCTCATTTGCCCGTACGGTTTTCCTCTGCCTTAACACTCCGTCGGGTGCGGCGTTTCCAACCACCAGACACAAAAGCCTTCTACAAGATGTTAAGTAATCTCGGGCCATCTCGTTGGGCCTTAGAGGGAGAACAACAGAAAATGAAGAAGCATAGGTGCATGTGCAACGGGATGCTCGTGCCCTGTCAGCTGAAACACCTGTACCGACCAACAACGACCCGCCGAACAGGTGGGTTGAAAGGCCGCCAGAATATTTGCCCTGAGGGAACGGTTCCCTCAAGGTGATTAAACTGCCACCTCACCTGTCGTGTTGCTCTCGTTCGAAGCTGTCTGTCATTTCCCGCACGGCGCCTGCACGTTGACGTAAGAATGCCCAGCAACCGAATGGGGTTTTTGAGAGAAAGGATTTACGACCGTTGCCCCTTTGTCAGTGTCAAACCGGCGGATGGAGGGAGCGTCTGGTTGGCGTACTGCATCGAGCGCTTTACGTTTGGTGAAATGTACTGAAAATGAACGCAGCATTGGGTGGAGATGAGCTCGGTGGAGTAACGGTTTGTACGCAACCACAAAGTGTCGATCCAGTTCCTGGTGGCTGGTGGTTCAATAGTCCCGTCAGAAGCATTAATCTGACAGTTACGGTCAACCGTTCTAGCCGGTTTCGAACCGATCGCTATTCTGGGAGCGTGCGTCGTTCACCATTAATCATGTATGATTTATGGATGGCTATCTCAAATGAATAAACGATTTATAACACTTAATTATTACCAGTCTAAAATTGGATTTCCACAAATTCCTCCCCCAAAACGGATCATTTAACTCGTCGCTTGGGTATCTTGATCCCGCACGATCGGATTCCCGACTTCTTTGCCGTTTCCCTCTGCATGGAAAGTCTTTGTTTTTGCTTTTGGGGAATCTTATGAATTTTTATCATCCTAACGCTTAGTGAAATGTTGTTACGGTTCGTTGCAGAACGTTTCGTGGCAAAGGCGTCAATCCGCGACGGAATGACCACTGCACAAAACCGGGCCCCGAACGGAAGACATTACCATCGCGTCAGGAGGAAGGGGTTTATGTGCGAGGGTTAGCTTAAGGTAGTTAATTAACCCCAAACTACGCGGAAAAGGTCATCGCCGATCGCGCGGTGGTACGATCGGAATGGACCATTCTGAATGTGATGGCCATTTAATGCTGTCCTCTTACGAGGTCCGTGCTGGGACGATGTTTAACATTTCTCCCTCCCCCACGTCTCTGTTGGACGGTGGTCGTAAAGCAAAAAACAAATGCTGCTGTTGCTGCTTGGTAATCAAATATTTCACGATGCACGCGACATTTACGAGCGAATCCTGATGAATCTTGCAGCAGAGGAGAACAGAGCGCACCAAGCGGCGGAAGATTTAAACATTACAGCCTCAGAAGGCAAAACAACCACATCAGGTGTACGGACGGTCCGGCATCGGAATGGGTTGTCGGCATGCTAATTACGCTTACGAACGTACCGTAGGGAATGTGGCCGTCCGCGATGCGTTTCGTGTGGATATTTGTGCGGTTTGCTTCAAAAGCATCGGCATACATCGGCACCAGCAGGGAAGGGAGGGTTCCGCCTCCCGATGGGTGCAACACATAATAACATGTGTTATTTTATGCACTGTTGAAGCGTGTCTGAACGGGGCCGGGATAAATGTGCTGCAAAATCGAAACCTCCCTCCGATACGAGGGCCCTCCTCGAGGAGGCTGCGAAGCAATGCCATGGACGCGAGAAGTGCGTTCAGCCCTTCAAAGACCTTGGCATAAACGCATAGACGATCAATGCAGGATCAATGTCGTTCCCGGGGGATTTGTATGGTGCGATAGCATGCAACTATGTGTAATGCTGCCTTACCGGGACGCGTTCCGCACCGGGCCGGTAATTGATAGTGGTGATGATCCACTTTTGGCAGGTTCCGCAGGCCGGAGAATGCTTTACGCACGCAACCTGGAAGTGCTGGCACGAAACGATGGTGTTTACGAGTGCGGACAACTTGCCTGGAAGATGTACGCCGTTCGTGTGCGAGCGCGTCAACACAATTTGTACAAGTTGTTGCCTTCCTTTGCCTGCAGTTCAGTGACTTTGGACGAACCGCACGGTACGGCACATAGTAGGCATTGGCAGGTTAGCAAGCTGTCAGATTTCTGACCGCTCTGCTTACTAAACGTGTTGGAGAGAGAGAGCTCAGTTGTTTGTTTACTAGCTTTTAGTACGTGCTATTGTCATTAGATGTACTTAATCACGTGCCTCACACGTCATCTCACGTAGTTCCGCCGTTTCATCCAGCGAAAAAGAAACTGTCCAATCAGTATCTCTGCTGTATTGGAGCAGATTTCCAGAAACCTCACTATGCCTCACTATGCTGTATTTGTCACCCGGAAGTCATCAATCCGTTCGTGATGTTCCCGTGATGCGTTTGTTGATTCTTGGAATAAGATAACAGCTCGTCTAATACGGTTGTGTCTGGTGATTCTTGTTAATCCGACTACTACACACTTCGTCCCTTTGTGACTCTTCTTCAACTCTTCCCGGGTGTTTAGCTGTCCGCTGCTTCAGACAGGCTCTGTTTGATAGATGTGTCGCGGTGTTCTCCCTACACCGCGCTACCATTGGGATTAGGGTGAATGATGAAGCGCTGCAATGTGGTCTAAAAACTCCAGCAGAAGCTATTTGGAGTGAGATAAATCGCTCGAGCGTGCGTCAGCAAACCTGCTATCGATGATGCACTAATTTCCCTTGCTCTATTCCGGCTGGTGCGAAGCCGATAAGCGTGGAATACAACACGCAAACGAGTCTCGGAAGTCTCATTCCAGTAGCCGAAGAATGTAGGGCTTTCGGGCTACTTGGCAGCTACTTACCTATGATCACCGTGAACTAGAAATCTGAATTCCATGCGTAGAACGATTTGTTTTTACGATCTATTGTTTTCCGCCCGAAAAACATCTCAAATTCCCAATCCCTTTACTGTGTGTGTGTGTGTGTTTTTTTTTGGAAGATAAAGGTTTCATGCGAAGAACTCGCGGGCCCTCGCGCGGTGTGTTAGCTTATCTAAATTAATCAATTGAAATCGCTCCCGGTAACTGTTTTTCCTCGTTTCCATTTCTGCCCATTGTTACCGCCCATCTGTTGGCCCCTGGTTCGTTGAGGTGGCTCATTCCTGTACAGACAAAAAGAAGCTTCGTGATCGTTCAATTAAAAGAAATTAAGAAAATTCAGCCCCAGATAAATGCTTAACTCCTTCAACTCCCACCCACCCAGACCCCGGCATGTCTTGAGGACGCCCGTCCCGGATTGGGCGAACGATTTTCGAACGAAACTCAAACCCACACCTTCATGGTGGGTTTTTTTCTTCTGCGGCTTAGCTTCTTGCCGGTGGGCCGAGGAAATAGTCATAAAATTGTATTTTATTTTGCAAGCGCCCGCACAACATCCGGCCCGGGCGGGTAATGATCCTAGCGAAGCAGTTCAATCGCTCCAGCCCGTGGTAGCAGCGCTCAAACGCTCAAATGCAAATTATACGGTACACAGGCTGAAGATCTGGATCGTAGTAACATTGAACTTTGGCTTCGATTTATCGTTTAAAGGTTACGCTTTAAAACGCCCAACTCGCGGCATGAGATCTTCTCCCCGGCCGGCTACCGTTTTAGCGTGGCAGCTGTGTATCCACTGGGCAGCGATACATTTTCGCCTCACTCGGTTGATTGCTGCCCATTTGTGAGCTGTTAAGGTGAAACCGACGCTGGAGCAACAACAGCAACAAAAAAAGCTTACTAAATCGTTACTTACCGCTCCAGATTAAGATGCGCGGACGGGTCTGTTCCGCGTCTGTCTGTTTGCACCTCGCCACCAGCGCCCGGGGTAGGTGATGCATCCGCATCACGCCCACTACAGCGCTAAGGGCACCGACCGCGAAATGTTGCGATCGGGTGTCATTAAGCGCTGAAAATGCGCAAATGGTGCCCCGGGAAGGGATGGACAGCGCCCAGCAGCAGCGTGGTGATAATTTCCGAGCCTGCACATAATCCTGCTGCATGGGATGCGCCACAAAAGGGTTTTACGTTTACGGCAGATCTCATTAATCAGAATGTGGCAAATTATTAGGTAGCGGTAGCTTTATTGGCGGTTTTGCGCTCATCAGCCGGCACGAATGCGCGTGGCTAAGGCGTGTTCGTTCGGGCACGGGAGGGAAAGGGGATGGTGCCACTCCCGGTACGCGGATGTGTGATGACGTACGGGACGGATCAGAGATAAAAACATAAACGATCACACGATCGCGGCCCGGTGGTTCGTGTGCCTCATCCCGCTTGCTCGAAATGCACTCGCTCAATGGTGCAAAAATAAATAGAATAAAAGAGAAGCACACTTATTGACAACACCCAACACACCAATGATCCCTGTTGGAGTCGGAGGGTCGGCGCCATCACAGCGTTCACACTCGCGACTCCCTCGCCCAACACCCAACAACGTCAATCCGTGCCAGCATAATGAGCGGTTTGGAGGTAATTCAATCACACTTGATTTCAATTGTCACGTCACGCCAAGGTCGTTATGGTCGAGTTATCTCGCCCGCTTCTCACACTCCATGTGGCTGTGTGTGTGATTTTTTTCTTCTCATTATTTTCCTTTGTCCACGCCAACGGAATGCCACCTTCAGAAGGAAATGGGAAAAGAAAAAGGAAATTATATATTTATTTTGTTTTTCTCTAACACCCTGCCCGCCGGGAGCCACCCTTACGACATGGGGCAAAGAAAACGAAAAACAACACACACACACACCCCGTAGGGATTTCGTTTTTATCGCAAAGAATAAATCGAAATCACAATTGCCATTTTACGGCTGAGGTCATAATCGGGAGGGGTGGAAAACAAAAGGGTGGAGCGCCCTCCCTCCCTAGGGTAGGGTAGGGTTGCCGGGCATAAAATTGCATTGCGGCCCGTAATGATAATGGAAATGTGCGGTAAGGCTAGGTCGGTGGTTGTGCCAAGGTTGGCCAACAAACGGTGGCAAACTACGGTAATGATGATGGGCACAATTAATTGGCTGCGGAAATATAATATTTTAAAGTAATCAATTATCGTAAATATATTCTATCGGAAGCGCACCGGTACTGACGAGTTGGAAGAGGGGTCGGGAGGACTTTGATTGGAAGGATATAAATATAAAATTAAAAAAAGAGAGCGAGATACAAGCGAGAATGCAATTTGCTACACGGCAAACGACTTCCAACAGAACAAGCGGTTTCATATCAATCAAAACGATGAAGAACTGCCCACGTGGTGTGTGTATGTGTGCGTGGTGTGCAAGATTTATAAACTAGAGCACCACGATCGGGTCCGTTTATTGAAAAACGGTTTATTGATGAGTTGTTGAAGCTCTCGGACGGAACGCAAGCCAAACGGTCGATGATTCCCGTGGGAAATAGGGAGTCCCTAGATGGTGGGGGGGGGGGGGGGGGGACGATAGATTTATGGGGGCGTACCCTAGTGTAACCGGCACAATTTCTAACAAATGTCTTCTCTTGCTCGTCCAATTACAGAAACAATTATCCACCATGACGCAAACGAGCCATCTGATAGCACTGCTCTGTCTCGTGTCGGCTGTGGCGGCCATCCCCGTACGTCAAAGTCAACTCCTGTCGGCGATGCAGAACATGCAGCGACAGTACGACGCACGAACGGGCAAGGAGGCGGCCGGCTATCTGCAGGAGCTGGAAGGTGAGGCCGCCGGCCCGGAAGCTGACAGTGGGAAAGCATCCCCGGATGTGGACCAGAGTTCGTCCGCTTCGGCCGGAAGTCCCGAGCCCCTGCCCACCGCGCTTCCGTTGCCGAATCTTCGCAAGAACAAGATGTTGGGTTACTTCGGACTGTACTCACCGGCGGCCCTAAGTGCGGCAGCGGCGGCGGCATACGCACAACCGTACGGTTACCCGCTGTATCACTCGATGCTGGACTACTACGATGACTATCTACCGGTGGACAACTATCCGAGCTTGAACATGCTGGCCAACATGCAAACCTACCCGCAGAATGTGTACGCCAACATGGCGAACGGGTTGGGATCGTACCAGACGATGAGTAACCTTTCGCCCAACCTGCAGCAACAGCTCAATAGTCTCGTACAGCAGCAGCAGCAACAGCAGCAGCAGCAACAGCAGCAACAACAGTCTGCTAATCCACAACTGGCCAGCTTGGCTGGTTTGGATGCGAATGCGGCCGCGCTAGGAAGTTTTCAGAGCCTTGCCGCTAGTTTTGCCGCCGGCAATGACAACTTCCAGGGTTTGGAAGATGAAGACATCCTGTCCCGCCACAGTCAAGCCGCCCGGCGTCGTCCAACCGTGAAGAACTCACCGATCTACTACATCCGGTTGCCTCCAACGCCGTACATGTTCGTGCCGGGTGTCGGTTACATCTCGCAGCCACCAACGATTCAACCGATGGCCTCTCCGGTTCCACAGTATCCGCAGCTTGCCCCACCACCGCCGGTAACTATGAGCCCGTTCTATCAGCTCCCGATCAACTTCGTATCGAATGGTAAACCATCCGGCATTTACCAGTGGAATGGTGCCCCGGCAGCACCGGCAGCTCCACCACAGCCAACGTTCGCCCTGCCCTATCCGCGCCCTCAGCGACCCGCCTTTGCACCGTCTCCATTCATCCAAGACTCGAAGATCACCCACCTGAAGGGTCCGTTCCTGTTCAATGGGCGACCGGAAGAGATTTTCCTGCTGCAGAACACCTTCAACCCGCTGTTCCAGAGTCCTCTGAACTCGTACTACTAGAGAACGGCGAATCCCTGCAGCACCCGCCCGAAACGACTCACGCCCACCGGCTTGTGGTGGACCGAACTTTAGCTCGGAATGTTTATAGAAACGCATTTGGCGACTAGGGCCAGCTACGCGGCATTATTGCAATATCACAACTATCAAGCAAACTATACACACAACCGAGACGCCCCGAGGATCGTGTGTGTCCCATTGCGATAGCTTACACACTAGCGCTCGTTTAGGTTTAGGCACGTAAGGGAGAAACTAGACGTAAGGACCCTAAGCATCACAACTAGCTTTCGGTGGAACTGCAGCGTCCGGTTCCTAACATGTTAGTTAGTGGATGGCTTGCTGTATAATGATTGACTTGGAGAAACGTTTCGTCGATAGTTTGCCTGGTTGCTTTCTTACCAGTGTGGCAACATTGTGTTTTTTTTTTTTGGGAGAATTAAGATGAGACTTGACTGCAGTGCATTGCACTATTTCACGGCCAATTGGTTCGACGAGCGTGTTGCCAACTTTCCAAAGAAAGCCACCTTTTAAATTCACACCTACACACAACACACGGGCACGCGCACACTATCGATGAAATGTTTCTTCGACATGACGGTATTTACCTTATTTGGCAGAAAACACACATTAGGGACAAACAAAAATACTCGTACTCGTGATCGTCAAACGAAGACAGCAAAGCGAGACTAGTGATTTAGAAGTGAGGGTAACATAAATTCGATAGCAATTAAAGATACTAAACTAAAATTGAAAATAAACAACTGAACAAAGAACCGATTTGTATCTTGAGTAATTTATGTTTGAGAAAGAAACAGTTTTTGATACACATATTTTCTTGTAGGGGTAAGTAGGGGCAAGATGGATATTATCGTAATGGTGTGACAACCCAAAAGCAGCTCTTAAATTCTAGGGAGTTTCGTGTCAATTCAAAACAATTTCTATCACCATTTCATCGTCCTTTCATCTCACTTATGCCTTTGAGTCATTAAATTTATCCAAAACTGATGAAGTTGCACTAGAAGCTGAAAAAAATTTCCTGAACGTGTCATTAAAATAGTCTGCTGTAGAATTTTACAGAAAGAAGAAAACTCAAAAGAAATTTGCAGAAAACCTCAATATTGTGCTGCATTCCCTTAAGCTTGAATACTATGGTTATGTTCTGACAATGACACCAAACAATCAATTATGTAAAACCATTGACAACTACGGAAGAGGCATGCCTGGTTCAAATCAGAAGAAATGAGATAATGATCATGATAATTAACGGGTGATAACACTCAACGGTTTCAAACATCATCACTCTTATAAATGTATTGTACGATAAGTAAGTAAAGAAGAAATTACTGAGTTCTTCTCTCAGTTTGTGGTATATTTACGAATTGAGAAATAATTGTTCATGAAAAATGCAAGTATTTTTCTAGTCCGCAAAATCCTTGAACCTATCCTTTGTAGCCTTTAAACGAATTGCATATAAATAAAATTAATTACGGTATGAAATATCGCATGTATTATAAAATAGCTAAGGGTATCTTTTCTATTTTGGGGTAAAACAACCCTACATGCAAGAATGCATCTCCTTAGGACACATATACGCCTAAAAGTATGCTATGTAATTCATTTCCAATAGCCTGAAGTTAGGCAATCCAAACGCTTCACAATTACCACCATGAAGCGTTTCTCCCGCACTGTCATCTGTACTGATGGTTGCATACCTCGTGGGAACCAACGGGTACAGTGTACGACACAGGTTTGGTGGATGACATTTTACTTACTGTATAAAAATTAAGACATAAACAATACGGCCTAGCTGTTCTTGAAGAAATAAAAGAAAAAACAAAAATGTATGCAATTTGTTTCAATTTTCAGTTCTTTTTGTGAGTCTTTGGAAAATATATCATGGCATCGAAGTTGTATTAATTTTTACCTATTTTCAAACATTAGTTGATTTCGTGACCTTCTATGATAGTAATGGTCGTCCAACGTTAAGAATAACTAAAAAGTATGTATCTTCAATCATTCGTCGCAAATCTCAGACGAGTTTTTGCTTTCAGTTCGGATGGTGTCCGCATATGTTTGAAAGCTCATTCAGCACATACAAATAAACACGTTTGTCCGGTGATTCACAATAATAAAGAATGGACATGGAGAGCATCATTGTAAACAAATTGATGATCTAAAAATAAAAAAAACATTCTCCTTGATTCATTTCATTAAAATAAACGGACTTTTACATGCTTCAGCATCCGCACACATTTGAACGCTTACTGGCATTAATGCTAGAAAATATAATATGCCTACCACTTCATAATCAACTTCAAAACTCGGCCCAAACATCGTACACATAATTACCGTGCCATCAAATGGTTAACCTGAACCGCTTCCCATGCTGCCACATGCGGTTTTGTGATCTGCTGTTTCCACCCATTATGTTCTAAAAATTTTTGCGCGTTTTCGACCGTTCTGTATGCGTGTGTTTGTGCTGTCAGCATCGATCGCACAAACACTCGCGTTAGGGGGTGTTTTTTTAAGGGATGCCGCAGTTTCGAGTGTGCCGGTTTGGGGAGCTTGCGCAGAACGCATTTTTGGTGCAATCTGCTTCCCGCACACATGATGGACGGTCCAAACTCTATTGCGTGTAGTCGTCGGTCGCGAGCGGTGGTCACGGCACGAGAATCGCGGCACGGTTTCGGTGGCTAAAAATAATGCCAAACATGCTTGTGACTGCACGGCAAAGCCGGAATTCATAGTTCATAGCCGACCATGCTGGTACGGAGTGTTTGGTTTCGTTCGTTTAAGCGGTGGTGCGGTTCGACGTTAGGTGTTTAGAGCAGTGATGATAACTGTTAGCCAACAGCACGGGTAGCAGCAAAAGTAATTCGCGAAAGTAAACGAAAGGAAAAGGCCGGCCTACTATCAACAAATAAAATCTTCGCTCGATTGCTTCACACAGTGTACCGATGCACAATTATCGCATCTTGTAAACATACACTCACACGCACTAGCACGGTGCAGTGCATCTCGGTCCTAACGCTGAAGAGCGACAGCCCGTGGGTGAATTCGTGCAGTATGTTTGTGTACAATCGGCCTGGCCTGGCTCGTAGTTAGTGATGCTGCCAGTGTCTGCCACTGCTTATGGGCATCGTCCGCTTACACGCGACAATCTGTAGGGTGGAGGGCGAGTGCAAAGCGCGGAACGATTTGTTTTGTGCAGAGGCGGACGCGCGCGCACACACAAATTGCCCGATCCACCACTCCCCCCAATTACACACCACTAGCTTTGCTGTACGGCCCGGGCTGCCTGTGTCTAATCTTCCCTTGTCCGTTTTCGAGTCCTTCGGCGCGCTGGAGTAGGTCTGACTCATGGAAGGGAGGCATACGTTCGCTCCCCATGCGGCTATCTCAGTCTTTCCTACCCCCGAGGGAGCAGCAACCTTCAAACCAACAACCAAACCAACCCCCTTTCGCACATACTGAACATCGTTCATTGTGGTAGTGGAACGATGCGCGTTTTGTGTTGTTTATGCCAGTGGTACGCAATCGTAATGGAAGGGCTAATTTGAAATCTTTGACTGGTGAACTGATGAACAATGAATTGTTAATTTGTTGTGTAGATAATGTAAGCAATGTTCAGTTTTACATTACACATAAAACTGAAGGAACAATTTCGTCTTTAGTATTGTTTTAGCTCCATCTATCTGCTAAAAAAAACGACTAAATCACGTTTGGTTTTCGTACTAGTGGATAAATTAAGACAATTTTTTATATATTTTTTTTAAATTGAATGATTTACATGTTGTATATTGTACTGCAGACATAAATGCTTATATGCTTATGCTTATGCGTAAATGGTTTTATTGTAACAATACAACTACCAGACCAGTCATTTTTGCTAGTTGACCTCCTTTCAATTACTTTTATTTTTAAAGTTAAACATTTGTACCGAAGTTGTTGCATGACATTTACAGACCTTTTCCATTGTGTTAACTTTAAAACAATATGGAAGGATAATTTTTATTAAAAAATTGTCTATCAATAAAAATCGCTTAAAACGCTTAATAGTTTAAATAGTTTTCTAGCGTAGTTCTAATCTTTTCAAGACAAATTTGTCCGGTCTTTACTGTGTTTATTGCTTGGAATAAAATCTTTCGTGCGCCTTATCTCATACTTGCAAGCATAACAACTCACTTAGGGATATAGCATGTCGATCGACCTTGAGGAGATTGAACCAAGCGTTTCACTAATGTGCGTAATAAATACAGTTAAATTTTTCTACATGAAGACACGAATAAGATAAAATTGGTACAGTGCTTAGTGTCCGCGACTCACCCCGGTTGACGCCCACTGGCCCACGCTATTTACGTACGCGACGCGCCTATGTACGCAGCAGCTGGCAGGCACGAACAGTACCTACAATTACACTCATTGCATGTAGTAGCATGGGAGCTCGAGGGCAACTCGAAAGTAACATACATACCATTTCAATGCGCACCGCGACCATTACCGTGCAGTGAGCGAACGGGCGTGCGAGAAACCAGTCCCGCCAGTGGTCGACGCAGTACGCGCAGTTGCTGCTTTGCTTCCAGCACGTAACGAAACATCTGACAGTAGCGGTGGAGACGCACCGTACAACACACCGAAGCCGAACATCGAGAACATCTTGCGTTAAATATTTGTCCAACTGCGTCCGCTTTGGTGTGTTTGTGTGTTTCTTGTTGTTATTGTGTTGCCAGGAACGGGTGGCCGGAGAAGCGCATCCTGCGATTTCTTGTCTCCGATCTCAATCATCCGACCCGCACGGATTGAGGTTGGAGATGGCCCAGTCCGGTACGAGTGCATCCGCGCTGTCGATTCTGCTTGTGCAAGGCTGGGTGGATGTGTGAGTTTATAACGCTGGATCTCAATTTCGCAGGAACGTGAAGATCCTGTCGTGTGGTGCTAGACAAAGCCGATTGGCTCTCAAGGTTTATAGCATCGAGTGATCGGCACGGTTGGATCAGCTCGCAGCTTTGGTTCTAAAGATTGCTCACAGGGGGTGTCTTTGTGTGTACTAAGCGATAACCTGTACGGTAGAGCCGATAACATCTAGCAGCGCGTGTGTGTATTTTTACGAGTGATTGTGTGAACGAGCGGCGGCAATTATATGTGCTACAGTGGAGGTGCCCGAAAGTCCGCAATAAAGGGCTACAGTGAGTTGCACAAATCTGTGCATAAAGAATGTACCAAGACCGCACTGGTGGTGTTGCCGTAGTTTTTGGTCCGTGAGTGTACAAAGTACCGGTCAGGTGAAAGCAAAAGCTGCGGGTACCGAGGTGCGTAAAGAGTGGGTCGCAACACCGTGTAGCCGAGTCCTTTCTAAACCGTAGAATCACCCACCGAAAGTTCCAGCGCGTGTTGTACCAAGTGCGCGAGTGAGTATTGCATTCAGCGGTGCGCATCATGGTGGTGTGAGAAATTGGTTGGCGGTAAAAAGGTAAGTGCATTTTTGCGATACTTCAACCACAGGAAGCAACTGAGCGTTACCCTTGGCGTTTAATGGCAGCGAACTGAATGTGTGCGTGCGGCGGACCGAAAAAAAAAACCCGAAGTAGGCCGCAGTATGCAGCTCACTCCAGAGCATTAAAGCGGGAGCTCAATAATCGATAGGAAACCGGGGTGGCTTTTTTGTAAGGTAACGCTTCAAGGCTTCATTCAGCTGTAAAGTATACGACTTGCAGGCACTGGGGCAGTGTGGCAGAAAACAAACAGGTTCGCACACTGATCGTTTTTCTTGTGAAATTAGACCGCGTACAAGATGCAACTTCCTCGTTTGAGGTTGCAACGCGTGCGATCAGCTGTTCTCGCCTACTGAGATGGAACGGGAACGCGAAGTCGCGATTACCTCATCGCATCTTGTGCGAAAACGATGATGGGAGGCAAGATACTAAGCCCTATGCAAACCGGGTACGTTGGAACTACGTACCTCTTACTTGAATGAATGCAATTCGCATGAATGCATCGCGTCTCGCACGGTGTCTTATAACGTGTGTGTCATGATCGTGATGTACGTCTGATGATCGTACATATTGTTGCTGATACTTTCCCTCAACAAAGACACACGCGGTGCGGAGGAATTGATCGTTGCCAGTACGAGCAAGAGAGTAAGCGCCTCGGTCCCGTGGAATTGCTGGAATAGCTGGACGGGACCGAAAGGAAAGGAAGTCCTGAGGTGGGTCCCATTATCTCAAGACACTCCATGGGGGCACCGGTTCGCTTTAATAGAATAATCGTTGCTGGACCAAACATTGAATGGCCCACGCAGCTGTTGCCAACTTGGGTCTTGGGTGGTTGGGGATTGCGAGACACATGTGTAATGCTATTTACCATCTACGATCAGACCCGCAGGCAGCATAGGTGCCAACGGCCAACCTCCCCACAGCCAGCCCTCACTAACGATCGTTTTGCAGTTGCAGCCGTAATGTAGACGCGACCGGGTACTAACCGGCACTAACCGTGGTAATGGAGCTTTGCAAGCTCGTCTAAGTTCCCTATTCGCACGCGGCCGTGTCTTAGGTTTGCTTTCGGTGTGTCTTCTTGCGCAACCACGTACGTACCACTCACGATCGCAGTGGCTTAGAGTGTTCCTCTGAGAGCATTAGAGTTAGCGAAGAAAAGCCTTGCCAGTAATTCAAACGCAAGCCCATCCTAATAGTTGGCCAGCAGTCGAAAATGTTCTCGAACATGTACGATCCACTTGAACAACGCGAAACAATGGTAAACAACCGGAGCCATACTTACTGTAAATCCGGGACGAGTGTAAAGTTCGACCGCTTATCACAAAACTCAATGATAGAGCCTCTTGCTCTCTGTTCGCCCTCTTCAAGCATAAAAAACAATTCCTCCAATGAGACTTACATGTACCAAACAAGCACACGTCTTCTCTTCGCTGCGTTCTCCACTATCGTGTCTAGGGTTTACTAATCTAGGCGGCGATTACGATTGAACAACTCCGCGAAGGATGTACTTTGGAGTTTGAAAAGCGCTTTAAATCCCGTCCGCTAACGCTTTTTCTCTCCCGTCGTGGATTACATCGGACTACCGTCAGTCGCTGACAGCAGCCGCGTTGTATCACTAGAAATAAAGCAATAAAGATTGGGGCTGGGAAACACAACAAAAACTAAACCGCGCACATAAGCGAGCGATAAACGACGCATGAACAGGCCGGAAAGGTGTACAAAAAGTACACGTCAGTAACTGGCACGGTAATGATGACGAGCGTACAGAGCACTGGGAGGCAAAATTAAACGAAAAAAAAAACAGACTTCACCTCCAGGCCACAGTGGACGCGGAAAGGTTAGAAGCCATTCGGTGGACTGCTTCATAAGAAGGGGCATCTTTCTAGCGTCATCGAGTGATCGCACGAATCGTTCGGTACTTTACGCGCTCAATTGCAGAAGGATCTCGAGAGTGTGTGCGTTTACGTGCAAGGTTAATCATGGCTGACCGAACCTCGCCGTCCCGTGGCCATCTTAGATGCGTCCTAATGCGATTTGGAATGAAGATGATGATCGAAAGACGCAGCGTCCTGGGTAGCGTGCGGTTTTGTCAGGCAAGACACCGGACACCGATGGAAGGAGTGGTGGTGTTTCTAATTACGCTAGACCTTGAGCGCCTCCTCTTGTGGAGTGGTGGTCCGCTTCAATGCTGTAATGCGGCTCATTGGCACACGGTCTAACTCCAGCGTGAATGGTAATGTGCCGAACAAATGAGCATACATGCAATCTCCCATCGCTTTCCACCGACAGAACCGGGCGAGCTTCGAAACGGCAGCGTTACCCGTCATTGAACGGTGTGCGGCTCATGCAGGTTGACACATTGTGCGAGAAATTTGACGAATATAGGCTCGGTCGGTTCTTTGGGTCGGGGTGAAGGTGAATCGGACCCGGTATAGCTCCAACCTCCAACGAAAGCACACGCGGTACGCACGCACATATATGCACATCGCGATTCGTGGCTAATTGCTATGTAAAACGGTGTTAGCAAACGTTCCGTATCCGTCGCGCAATCCGTCCCAGCGGTTAGGAAGCGTAATGGTTAGCGTTTGGTAGGAAGGCTCCTCCATTTGCATTTAATAAGCCAAGAACAACACAAGTGAAAATCCGCTCCGTGCACATCGAATGACGGCGGGCGGTTGTGGTTCGAGGTTAGGTGTGACCCGTGTGCACTGGGACATAAATCAATTACACTTACTAAACTGTCCCGGGTCTGAATCACCGACTCCTAGGCCCACAGGTACTTTGCCGAGTGGTCTAACAATGGTTATTGATGGTCTGGATGTTATTGAAGTTGTAGCGTGGAGGCCATCACAACTCAAGCAAGGGAAGATTTATAAGAATGAATTGATGCGTTTTCAAGATTTAACGAGTGATGGCAAACAACAATGTGTATCAAAGTGACACTGAGCCAAACAGCGGTTATGGTTCTTTGTTTGCAACATGCTTCTCCATTCAATATACTCAGTTGTGACAGTTTTGTTCACCAGATTGCATACATTTAGGCATTTTCAAGTGTAAATATAATGGAGAAATCAAAACGGAGTGCTTTAGGGTGTATTCATCTTTAAAATAATTAATTATTTTTGTTACAACAATGAACGCTACACGATGATTGATATATAGACATTGTAGTTCAATAATTAGCAAGTTTTCACAGCTCACCTCTGAATTTTTCGCCATTGACACTAGAATTACCAAGCATTTAAAGCGTTTTCCCTTGATAGTCACTTTAGAAACAAATTTCGAAAAGCTGGATTATATTTCAATCCATTTTTGAGTTTTTGATTGCATGCTACAGAAACGATACGACAAAGACATACATCAATATGATGAAAATGAAGCGTTCTAGTCGAGCAGAAAATGAGAAATTATGTTCATTACCTCGATTATTCATTTCCTTTTAAACCTTTTGATGATAAATCTGGTTTTATATTGCATGCCACAAACACGTGCCATGTAACAAAGGTTACCTAGCCGTGCTTACAAAGTGCAAAGTCTAGTCATAAAATTCATCCCTAAGGTATTTTCGTTTTTCACACTTAAGTACGGTTTGTGATATAGCACAATGCACAATCGCTTGAAAAATGTTGTTATCAGTTGGGATGCATATTGGTACTTGAGACCCCTTATCTATTACCGCGTAGTTTCGATCGAACATATGTTGTCTCAAGTGGGCGGAAAGGAATGAGTCGTCTTAGCATACAAAAATAATCAAAATGGGGCATCATGGTGTGGGAAATATGGCGGATTGGTATAATTAACTGAAATATGAGAAATAAACATATTTAATAAAATTGCAAACTATCGCAAACTATCCGAGTTATAGTCGAATGTCTGCTAAACATTTCAGTTCATCCACGTCACTCCGTAGCGCACGTCATCCATCAGGCCACACTGGGCACGGCATCGACGGTAATAGTTCAACTTGTTCGGTTTAATTACACCTTATCAGTACCCGTTCTATTCGGGTACGAGATTTCCTGAACACTTGCCACCAGACCTCATGTGCACACAATCTCGCTGGAGAACAGATTTTTTCCCGTAATGGCCCCGGAGTAGACCTTTGAACATGTGGGGGTAGGCGTTACAGGTTGCTAATATAGACTGGTGGCTCATTGGTACTAGCCTACACACTGCCGGGGTTTACCAGGTATTAATAATTTGTGCGAGCAATCAATGGCTTCATTAAAGGGTTCTACTGGATCCTTAGACATAACACGTGCCTTGTAAGCTGTCTAGATTGAGAGGAAATCTTGCCAGTTTTAACACGTGTAGCTAACCCTTACCAGTTTCAGCTTTTATTCGTCGGTATGGAGAAAAATAGCAACGTGGCTTTTACACTGCTTCCCACATTGTACCGCACTTATGCATCCTTGAACTGGGCACCATATGTGGCAGATGTTAATTTTTGCATCTTCCCTACCATGACCGTCCATGACTTATGTTCCCGACTTAACAACGAACCACTGGAGGTCATTGCCGTGAGGTTAAGTACACAGGGCCCAGTGCGAATAGGTCTGAATGCACTCTTGACCCATGAGCTGCACGAGGGGTCATTGTGTTGCGTGTTTTCCAGGTGTCGTCTCATGGAAACCGAAAAACCGGCCCAACGGACCAGCTACTGACCTAGACAGTGACCATTTCTCCCATGCAGTCCGGTTTTGTTGCGTTGTGCTTTGTGGCTCTTCTCGCGTTCTAGCATGGTTTATCTTTGGCTCGATTGCACCCCGGGTGGGGTGTGGAAACCGTGAGGAAGTAATAATTAATAAATACACTTGTTGTAGTGTTTCTCCGTTTTCACGCATACACACGGTTGTATGCTACCGGTGATCGTTTCTGCTTGTTGGGTCGTTAATGTTGTGTATGATCGATTGTATAATCAACCGCATGTAGCCATTATCGCGCAATCAATCACATTGAGCCATCCGACAAGAGCAACTACATGTCTATTTCAGGAAATGACTTTTTTCGGTAAATGTTTGTAAATATTTACATCAGTAGAAGTGGGGTACTGGGATAGTCCCAACCGAACAATAAAATAACGCTCTTCTCAAACAAACTGCATCACAATAATAAAACAACTTGCAATCGTTGCACATTTGAGAATAAAAATTAGAAATGTCAAACACAATCTGGCAAATGACATGATTGGAAAATGGATAGGCTGCATTGCGCCTGAAAGTTTTTTTTCCTAATTTTCCTATGTGCTTATATCTAGCAACCATAGACAAGACAAGCGTAGTTTCGAGGAACTTTTTAATATTGGAAAACGAAAGTAAACGACTCTGGTGTTCTTCTGGCTTTCGTAAAAAGTACAAGTATTTTTCAAAATAATATTGCATACTTTTAGGCGTTTACGAACGGCACGAACGATAAGTTCGTTTTAGTTTGACAACCCTGTTACCAGGTGAGTTGACACTAGAACTACAAATCATTTATGCGTTTTTATTGATTACTTTATAAGCAATTTTACAAAAAGGCTGGATTTCAATTATTTGTTGTTAGTGCAGCAGAAAGGGTAAAAAAGTCTTCTCATTTTTCTTTTTAGCGTAACGACCTACTAGGTCATGTGTGCCATTTTTGGATTACTAGACTTATTATAGCCGGATTCGTAGCCGGATAGTCAAGTCCTTGTTACGAGGGATTGATCTGAACAGGACTTTGGACCAGTCCTGCCATGTGAAGACTAATACATTACTAATATTACCAATACATCACCGGGGGGCACGAAAGTTTATGTGCTTGGTGTAGTGTTAATGTGTGTTAAAGTAGTGTTAATTGACGATCACTACTTCAAGTTCTAAAATAGCTTCGTGCATTATTAAATTGCATTACTTTAATCGGCTAATTGAACTGAATAAAATATTAGCTGATGAGAACTTATGTTGGTTCAAAACTATTCGTATAGCAAACAAAAAACTTTCCATTTCTTCCCATTTTCATTTCCTATCTTTATGCTGATTACGTTAAATGTTAGATAATCTGCACAATAAATGGTGAAACAGTAACTACTCTTGCCACAATAGTTACCCAATGGCATCTAACATTACGCCTAAACATTTAACTATTTGTTTATTTCCCTTTTTGTTGACCTTTAGCCCGGTCTTTGTGAGCAACATTGTTCCGAGCAAAACGGAGATAAAAAGACTCGTTGAATGAACGCATTACCAGCACTATTTACGACGAAGATAGTCACTCATGAGTTGGCATCCGTACGCATTTGCATACCGTTCTTGCATAATGTCATAGTCTGGCTTATGGCAGCATAACGCGCGCCCGGCCACGAAACAAAAACGAAACGGCTCAATTAGAGAACCAAGGGGGGAATAAAATACAGCGCAAATGCTGCCTTTTGCCATGCCAAAAACGCCTCCCCACGAAAAACGTGACTCTGGCCGGTTGAATCTTTCGCAGCAATCGGAAGGCCATCTTTCCTATTGTGTACCGTTTGTGCATTTCGGTGGCAAAAATGCTTCGTGTCGCTTCCGCAAAGGGTACAGGTACTTTCGGGTGTTGGCCGTGAGGTTTCCCTTGCCAACCCTTGCAGCGTACCAGCCGAAACCAGAAGTCACCGCGATGGCAACGCGATTTGGAGACAACAATGCCACCCTTGTGCGGAACGTTATTTACAGCTGGTGGAAGAAAACAAGGAACTGCAGAATGGAAACATGCATGCGGACGTGTACACCAACCGTCTGACGAATGTGTTCCATTCTGGGTGACGCAGGAAGTATAAGCTGTGAGCTAACTGTGTGCATGTGAGTCATAACGGCGTGTCGACAATGTTGAATTTACTTACCGCTCCCAACAGCCCAGTCCACGGGAAGCGAAGCAACCCGCCCTTTATTTATTGCGCGTGTTTTACAGAATGTGTGCCGAAGAACTCTGCCACTGAGAAATGAGCACCGGATAGGTTCAGAGAGCAAACACACAGCCCACGGTGATTCACAAGGCCGGTGGGATTGTAGGGCAAAAAGAAATTAAACGACCGACTACATCGAGAGAAAGGGTAAACCCAATAAGTACGATCTGCGTGGTTTGGTCCGGCAGATTTTCGGAGGGCCCATTACTGAGTTGTACTCGCGGTGTCAAGGTTACGTTTGTCGAGCGATCTTAAATTGCTGCCTGTGGATCTGTGTCAAGGGTGTGGAATTTCGATCGGGTTGTACAGTTTGCGACAAGATAGTTTTCCATTTGCAGAGTATCAAACCATTATGAAGTGATTATTGAATAATTTAAATACTTCACAATACCTTCATTCCCAAGTTGATTGCAAATCAACTGTGAGAGAGTTTAATGAGAGCTGTGCAATTGTATCAAGTGTACTGAATAGGTACTAAACGTCAGCATAATACTATTTTTGGAGGACATCGGGTGAATTCCGCGGAATACCGCGGACATCTCTCTCGTTTCTCGTCATCTTTTGAGGATCTCAGCAGGTGGTTGGGTCCCAGTCGGGTCCTGGGATATGTTTTAATCTCGAGATTTGCTTTATCTCGGATCCGAAGCAATAGCCCATTTTACCGTCTCGTTCCTTTGTTAAATTATTTGTCTAAAAAAGAAACCAAAACGTAGAACATTGAAGGAGAAATGTAATAATGAACTCTTCGGTGTAGTTCGGTTTGCCTTTATTACACAAAATTAGTACAAGTAATAGTACATCTCATCTCATCTCATGAACGATTACAGACTAAAACGCTCTTTGTCTTGGGTATCGATCGCCTAAAAGTATGCAATAATTCTGAGTACGATCAGTTATCCGTAGGTAACGGATCTTCAGGGATCTTTTGAGATGATTTATCACGTTTCGATCTGACAGATTGTCTTTCCTCGTTGGGAGCACAATAAATAAAAACCCGTTCTCAAGACTCCAGTTATCCATTTATTCGTCAATTATTTTGATATTAATTTAATACATTCTCTTACATTTGCTTTCTCTTTTCCAGATGATGGGTTGAAGAGTGTGCTAAAAGACAGTCAGCCTTTTCTACGTTTACTCCAACCAAACCAATACAATCTGCACGATCGAATGTGGGTTGTGCCAATTCACCATACACACCATTGCTAGTGCCCTCCCGATTGTTCGTTTCTTCACATCGGGTCGATCGCCGCCAGCAAGATGCCAACGATCATATCAAAGTTCGCCAAGCGATCGTTCGACACGCTCGAGGGGCTCGGCTACTCGCGAGAACTCGTGTCCAAGGGTCTGATAACAGGGGCGGTCGCGCTGTACTGTCTGCGCCTTACCTATCCGGTGGTGCGTGACAAATTGGCCAACGGTAAAGGCTCCACCGACGCCCGGGCCGACGCGGGCCACCATCGCAATGAGAACAATAACCTCACCAAACAGCCACCGGACGATCCGGAGGCAAAGAAGGAACAGATCATCATCGCCAAGCGGAATCGGAAACGGCAGGCTGGCCGCCAGCCCGGACTTAACCTGGACTTCCTGTTGCAGCTGCGCCAGCTCGTGGGCATCATGGTACCGCGGGTACTGTGCGAAGAGTCCGGCCTGCTGGCCGTCCACACGCTCTGCCTGGTGTCACGTACCTTTCTCAGCATTTACGTCGCCTCGATGGAGGGTGCAATCGTCAAGTTCATCGTGCGGAAGGACGTGCGTAACTTTGTGCTGATGCTGCTGAAATGGTTCGGTATCGCTATACCGGCCACCTTCATCAACTCGATGATACGCTACCTGGAGAACAAGCTCGCGCTCGCCTTCCGGTAAGTGGTTTCCCTTGGGGGCAATCAGTGTGAGTTCATTAGCGGAAAGCAATTGAGGGAAAGAAACACAAAAAAAAACCCGCAAGGTAGAATTGACCACAACCGCAGTGGCAGCTTGCAGGCACAAATTGCGTTTGGCGTAATGAGTCGCAGAGGTGCGATGCGTTCCAATTGCGCATTTCTTGTCAGTGTCAGTCGAGGGACAAGGAGTGCAAACAGAAAAGTGCTGCCAGTAGAATTACTGTGTAGAAAGTCCGGTCAGGAGAAAGTCCTCCACAAGTTGCGCCACAACTATTGCTCCGGTAAGAGTTGAAATCTCTTGCCATGAGTACGAGATAATAAGGTGGTTTGGATGTAATCAGCGTTGAATTTAAAGCTGCCAGATAACGGGTGTTATCTCCTAATCACAAACTATTGCACCTATTACAGAATGGGAGCGAAGGTTACGCGAGTTAAAATTGCACGTCATTACACGTAACTTAAAAGCTACAGATTCGTATGATAAAACAATCCCCCCACCCACAGAACCACACACGTTTTCTATTTGCGTTAATCGGGCACTGCTTTACGTGGGTTTATTGCAATAAAACCATACTCTGCCAGATACCGCGCGGCCGTGTGCTTCTGTTTAAATTTGGTACGTTATCGTGCTGATAAGTGTTATGCGCTTGTGACGAATCCGATCGATAAGAATAATCGTTTCTTTTGTTTTTCGTGCCCGTCTGTCCAAAACATTGGTCTGAAATTCCCACCTTGAAGGTTGAATTTGTTGATCAAATAAAATCATGATGTTACCTTTATCTTGAGATTACCACGTTCACGTTGATTGGAACTTTGACCTGACCCATCATTGTACTGAAATATTAATTTATTACGTCGACCAGCATTAAGCTGCGTGCGTGTTTTCCCCCTTTTTGGGTAATGATCTACTAGATCATTTTTGCCATACAATGTTAGGAATATAATGAACTCCTTTTGATGAACTGATTAAAACATTAATGATTAATATTAATGTTTATTGTATAATGCGTCCACCTTAAAAGAATTAACGAAGATATGTTGTACGTAAAACAATATAAAGTCAATATTGTAAAGACAAACACGCTTTAACTTACATTAAACGGAATGAATTTTTAAATTATGACATGACATGACATTGTGAGATCGAACTGGTTGGAAAAAAACATCCTCACATTATTAAAATGAACATCTTCACCCGTATATTTCCACAACCTATCTGGAAAATACCTTTATTACTATTGAAAAATGTTTATACAATCACCAATCAAATTGCCGAGAATAGTTGATAATATAAAATTATCTGCATATCGATATATAAGTCAGATAAGGCGTACCGTATAGCCTTCACACCACAATACAATGGCAGAATGTGCTGTTATGGTTATTGTATCATTAACAAGGCTATTTCTGGTACAATATCAACACTATTAACCTCAGCTTTTACAAGGGCTTGCGCATGGTCTCGCGGGTCTCATGGACATTCGGTCTATGAAAGATCGTGAATCGTACCTTATTGGTACTGTAGCCAATGCTGTGGCCGACAAATATTTTCTTGATCTTTATTATAAACTATTATTAAACTCGTAACCGAAGGAGCAGACCTTTTCACGTTGGCTGTTGGATCCAGACTGAGTTGTGCAGACTGCTAACGCTGCACGGTCTGTATGTGTGTTGTATCCGTGAATACAATCCCTTGCATTGTTTTCAGTGCAACTGCTTGCGCAGTTGCGCTTGTAAGGACGGGGAACTGTATTCCAGGAATTGCTGTCGTTGTTGGGGATTGCGACTGTTCTCTATGTGCTATTGTCCTCTCTTGTTCTCTATGTGCTGATGCGTCTGGGAGTTGTGGCCGGTTCGCCACAATACTCTCCCCTATGTTTTTAAGAACCTGAGTGGGATCCTCACGTGTCGTCCTGAGGATGTAGTGCGAGGTTCCAGTGAAGGTTTACCAGGAATATCTTGCTGTTGTTCGTTATGTACGAATGCTGCTTTAAGACGGTCGATGGATATGGATGAACTTTTTCCGTTGATGTCTACTATGAAATATTTCTTTTTTCGCCGAATGACGCGGTAGGGTCCATCGTAGGGTGGAGTTAAAGGCGGTTTGATGGCTCCGGTTCGAATAAAGACATGTGTGCAGGTTTCCAATGATTTTTGGACAAAAGGTCGCTGTGTAGAATGATGGGAGGTGGAAGTTGGCTTAAGCTTTGCCATTGTCTTTTTTAGATTTTCAACGAAATCTGTTGTTGGCTTGGTGCTGGAGTTTTCGTTGGTGGCAAAGAATTCCCCTGGTAGTCTAAGCGATGTACCGTAGGTTAATTCAGCTGCAGATGCTCCTATGTCGTGTTTGCATGAAGTTCGCATTCCGAGTAATACTATTGGTAATGCTGATGTCCAACTGGGGGTGTTGTGACATTTCAAAGCTGTTTTGAGCTGGCGATGCATGCGTTCTACATGTCCATTTGCTTGAGGATGGTACGGTGTAGTACGCAGATGGTTTATTCCAAGAAGATAGAGAAGTTCTTTGAAGAGTTCGGATTCGAATTGTCTGCCTAAGTCTGTTGTTAGCTTGCTTGGTACGCCAAATCTGGCGATCCAACCGTTGACAAACGCTTTTGCTACTGTTTCGGCAGTGATATTTGGAATTGGCATAGCCTCGGGCCATCTGGTAAACTTGTCTATTATGGTAAGACAATATTGATTTCCCTCAGATGGTGGCATAGGTCCAATAATGTCCATATGAATGTGTGTGAACCTATTGTCTGGCATGGCTATGTGTTCGATCGGTGATCTGTTGTGACGTATTATCTTCGACTTTTGACATGGAATACAGTGCATTACAAAATGTTTGCAATCACGCCGTATTGCTGGCCATACGTATGAGTCGGATACGAGTTTTGTTGTCGATCGAATGCCAGGATGAGATGCACCATGAAACTTTGATATGATCTGCCTGCGAAACTCTTTTGGAATGAAGGGTCTGATTTTCTGGGTGGATATGTCGCAGAAAATTGGTGTCGATGTTAGATGCGTTTGGAATGTCTTTAAGCAAAGCGATGTGTTCGGGTCTGTCAAAAGATGTTGTAACTCTGGATCTGTTCGTTGCTTTACTGCTAGGTCTTCGAAATCTATTGGCTGATTATCGATGGATTCTAAACGGCTTAACATGTCTGCTACTTGATTTTTTGCTCCGGAAATGTGTCTGATGTCCGTGGTGTATTCGCTGATGAAGCTTAAGTGACGTTGTTGAGTTGGACTTGCACGTTCCGGACGTTGTTGGAAAGCTGTAACTAATGGTTTATGATCGGTAAAGATGCAAAACTCACGACCGTCGAGATGATCTTTGAAGTATTTCACAGCTTCGTATATTGCGAGAAGTTCTCGATCGTAAGTGCTGGCTTTCTGTTTGCTTGCGCTTAGCTTACGAGAGAAGTACGCTAGTGGTTGACGTTCATTTTTCCAAATTTGGTGCAATACAGCTCCGATTGCGTTGCCAGATGCGTCTACTTCCAACGCTAATTTGGCATCCGCACAGGGGTGAGCGAGTAGAGTTGCACTAGCTAAATCTTGCTTGCATTGGTGGAAAGCTTTTGTTGTATCTTCGTCCCATGTCAATGGTGTATTGTCGTTGCGAACATTTCCTTGCATCATGTTTTGGAGGATTTGTTGGTTCTTCGCTGCGTGCGGTATGAAGCGACGATAGAAGTTTATGGTTCCCAGGAATCGTTTTAACTGTCTGGCTGTTGTTGGCTGTGGGAAATTTAATATGGCTTCTACCTTCCTTTTTGATGGTTTGATTCCTTCAGCAGTAATCAAATGTCCGAGAAATATTACTTCATTAAGTCCGATTTGACATTTAGCTGCGTTGATGGCTAGTTCATTTTCCTTTAAACGTTGAAAAACCTTACGAAGATGTTCTTTGTGCTGTTCAATGCTGCTAGAAGCGATGCACAAGTCGTCGACGTAAGGGAAAACAAAATCTAGATCGCCTAAAATGTCGTGAAGATGTCGCTGAAGTGTCTGACCTGCATTTCGGAGTCCGAACGTCATGAATTTAAATTCGAACAATCCGAATGGTGTGGTGATAGCGGTTTTTGGAATATCTTCTGGTGCGACCGGAATCTGGTGATAAGCGCGTTGTAGATCGATGCACGAGAATATTGTCTTGTTGTGGAGAATGTTTGAAAAGTCCTGGATATGAGGTATTGGGTATCGATCTGGAACTGTTATAGCGTTTAAGCTCCTGTAATCGCCGCAAGGACGAAATGTTCCATCAGCCTTCTTGACCAGGTGTAGAGGACTGGCCCAAGAACTTTTGGAAGCTTGGCAGATTCCTTGTTCCATTAAGAATCTAAATTCAGCTTTCGCTGCTTCCAGCTTATCAATGGGTAAACGACGTGGACGACAGAAAACAGGTTGGCCAGTAGTAATAATTTGGTGAACAGTTTTTGCACTTGTTTGTTTGCGATTGATATTAAGCATGGTGATGTCTTTGTACTCACTTAATATTTCCGCAAATGGTGATGTTGAATCATACGATTTGATGACTGGCTCGGAAACGCTGCTGATGTTTGATATCTCTAATCGTGTGGTGTTATCGATGATTTTGTTTCGTCGTATATCTACCAACAGATCGTGGTGGCTTAAAAAATCAGCTCCGATGATGGGTGATTTTACATCTGCTATGGTGAATAACCAGGTGAACGGACGACGCAGGCCAATTTTGAGTGTAAGACGTTTTGTGCCGAACGTTGCTATTTTTGTTCCGTTTGCTGCGAAAAGATGTTCTGATGAAGGATTATCGCGTTCCTTTAGTGTTGGCGGAATAACGGAAACGTCTGCACCTGTGTCAATCAGGAAGTTTTGGTGTGAAGCTTGGTCCAAAATATGAATACGGTTTACCTGTTCAAGTTTAGTGCAGCTAGGCTGCACACCACTTAGTTTTTTGGAACCGAAGTGAATTGGCACTTTTTTTCTGGATTTTGATGATTCTCACACTTCTTTGCTGCACTACCATAGCGGCGATGGTAGTAACAGATGAAATAATCACGCTCTCGAGACTGGCTGCGATAATTTCCGTTGTGTCTCCCCGGATGACTGTTTCGTCGATTCCATGGGCGCCGATGCTGCTCTCTTAGTAGATGATCAAATTTCTTGCTTAAGGCGGCGATTTGCGATTCCAGTGATGTTTGATGTTGGATAGGTGATGTAACTTGTACGGAATCTATTTCGTTTCGGGGGGCTTCCATGATCTTATCGGCAACCTGGGCTTGTTCGTCTAAGGTAGCCGTGGACATGGCTGCAAGAATAGAACGAACTGTCGATGGTAATGCTCGCATCCAAATATTGGCCAGGATTTTGTCACTGCATCCTACTCCACCAGTACGTCGCATCTGTGTGAGGAGCGAACTAGGTTTTTGATCACCCAAAGTTACTCCTTCTAACAGGGTGGAAATGCGCTTTGTTTCAGATGGGTGGAAATGAGCCACGACGTCGGTTTTCAGTGTGGAGTATCGGGTCTGGGTTGTCATTTCAGCACAACGAGAAATGGTCGAATATACATGCTTCGCTCGAGTGCCAAGTGCTACTATTAGAGCGTTGAATTTAGTTTTGTCTGCTTTTATGCCGTTCACTTCAAACGCTGCTTCGAGGCAGACAAACCATACATCCACGTCATCGCCGTCGAATGGTGGATAGTTTATCTTTAGCAACTGTAGCTGCGGAGAAACTTCATCCTTAGTCAATGTATTTTCCGGATTTTTCGTCGCATTTTGGGTGTCCTCTTGGCTCGTTGATTTGGTTTCCGGATTCATTTTCACACGTCAGATTACTGGCAGCGTGGTTTCGCGGGTACACGGTTGTGTTTGTCGGGCGCGGGACGTGTTTTTTTTTTTTGTCGGGCGCGGAGCGCGATACGCGAGTTGGCTCGTTGAACGCACTGCGAGGGTGCTGCGTGGGGCACCGTTCGTAAGGATTGCCACGTGAAACACAGGATCACTACTATAATATCGTGGAAGATCAACTATGTAGCTTGTCGGGGAACACTAATAAAGTTTGTCAGGGGTCACCAATGTAGCCAATGCTGTGGCCGACAAATATTTTCTTGATCTTTATTATAAACTATTATTAAACTCGTAACCGAAGGAGCAGACCTTTTCACGTTGGCTGTTGGATCCAGACTGAGTTGTGCAGACTGCTAACGCTGCACGGTCTGTATGTGTGTTGTATCCGTGAATACAATCCCTTGCATTGTTTTCAGTGCAACTGCTTGCGCAGTTGCGCTTGTAAGGACGGGGAACTGTATTCCAGGAATTGCTGTCGTTGTTGGGGATTGCGACTGTTCTCTATGTGCTATTGTCCTCTCTTGTTCTCTATGTGCTGATGCGTCTGGGAGTTGTGGCCGGTTCGCCACAGTACCTTATCAAACTAACTGATCGACTACATATCAAACAAAAATTAAAAAAAAACCCATAATTGCTTATTATTTGTTAGTAGGTCATTACACCAAGAAGAATCTCATCCGTTTGATAAGCATTATAGCCAGTTGACAGAGTCTTATCGGACTTCATAATAGCGAATTTGTAGAGGATCATTCAAACATGCTACAGCTATTCTAAATTTAACTTTCAGCAATGGAGATTGAATATGTCAATAAGTCGAATAGATGATACTTTTAATCCTCCTATTTGTCTCTGTATCTGTGGATTATTTTTCTGTCAGATATTTAAACGATATTGACGAAGCATCCCTAGTATCTCCTAACAAGCTTAGCAAGACAGCGATCGTGATCGACCAGTCAAGCTAAGCCGAACGGGACAGATTTCTTTCTGCACACAATTCTGGTTTTGATGCACGCCGTTGTTTACTCAACTGCACTTTTCGAGTAAGAAAGAAAACGCGCAAAAATGCAAGTGCAGCATGCGAAAAGCTTGTGTATTGCAAAATCCCTACACCCAGCTGGTAACGAAGTCACATCGAAAACGATTTTTCCTTCCATGATCGGTTCGTTACGGCACGGGAGAAGCTGAACAACGGAGCCGGTGGCATTTAGCCTGCAGTGGAGATCGCGTATGCTTTGGTATCTATCGGGTTGCCAAACGAGCGAACGTGATCTAACCACTCATAAGCGTTCGCTTCCAGTTCGTTACTGCCAAAACCATAAATTCTCGAAGGCTGTCCACATTTTTGCCGCATCGATTGCAGTTCCTCGTGTTGGTGGTCTGTTGCAGTCAGCAAAAGAACGGCACCAAGAGCACCAAGCCATCTAAACAAACTGAAACCCTCCCAACTTGCTAGGATTTCGTAACAAACAACCGTTTGCAAAGAATTCTGCCAGAATCCGGCTCACCTTGTAATACCGGTATGGGTAACGGAGCTGAGCGAAGACAAACCGTACTCCGTCTGCAGTCTGCCGAACAAGAAAGTGGTTCATAGGCACGGGTTTTCTTCGGCTTTTCTTTTTTTTTTTATTGCCAATTTGTGTAGCAATTGAGCAATGCAGAAACCTCCGCTGATCCGATGGTCGTCGTCAATCAAGGCAATGAAGGATATCGGCTGTGCACATGCATTTGGAGAAGGTGTTAAACGCTCCGTCTCGGTCACAAACGATGCTGTATAATTTCTCACTAATGCTTGCGGTGTGTTGATTTTCTTCGCTTACCCAAAGAACAGAGACCCGTTTGTATTAGGGGTTTGACTTGGGCATTAACTGCCGGATAGTATGGGTTCACAGCTGTTCTCTTGAAGTTGGACCGATGGTGGTTTCGACTGGACACGTTCGAATCTAATGGATTGTCTGTCTTCGGAAGGTGTGAATGAATTGAAATGCCGTATCCAAATTGCTGAGTTTGAACAGGTCGGAATGGAGCTAATGTTTGCTGTGTAAACTTTCGCTTCTTTGGTATTATAATTATGCACGTCACAGCAATAACATACTGGTATAATAATTAGGTCAGTAGTGATAGTTCAGAAGGTCCATTTGGGACGATCTCACTACGACACGTTGAAGGTCATGTGTGGTTGAAGGGTTGACCAAATAGACAATAACCGTCAACAATGGAGTTTTCTTTACTCCAAACAGCACCTACACGATAATTAATGTTTTATTTGAATGATAAGGGCTTCTTTAGTAAATTCCCTTCTTGTGTGCCTGAAGGAAAAAATAATAACTTTTAATGAAGGTCCATGTTAATGGAATTGGGGTAAGGAGAATTCAATATTTCAAGGCCAAAGTATGTTTTGTGGTTTAGCTTTCTGGATGTTATTTTTTATGTTGTACTCTAAGAACAAAACCGAACTCAAATAATCTAATTACTCTATGCAATGCATTTTACGCCCGGAGTTATGCAATTGTTTTGTTTGCAAATCTAATGATTCTAAGTAATTTAAGCCTAGAGTTATGCAATTCGCTTTCTAAATCTTTAGCTTTATGATCCGGGTTCCTATGTACTTTGTTGGCCAGTTTAGTTCTGTTATTTTCGGTAAAAATTGCATTATTTGTTATCGTCTATTCTGTTTTTATATATCTCTTATCCTTGTATTTCTCTTCCAGTACACGGCTAGTGAAACATGCGTACGGCATGTACTTCAAAAACGAAACCTACTACAAAGTGTCGAACCTGGATGGACGAATCGAAAATGCGGACCACCGGCTAACGGACGACATCTCGACATTCTCCAGCTCGGTGGCACACCTGTACAGCTCCCTTACCAAGCCATGCTTTGATTTGCTGCTAATCGGCATAGCAATGGCCCGTTCGTCCCGCCGAATGAAGGCAAACATTGTGATGGGTCCAGCGCTGGCAACGATCGTCATCGGTACGACTGCTCACATCCTGCGGATAGTGTCGCCCAAGTTCGGACAACTCGTTGCGGAGGAGGCCAACCGGACCGGCTATCTACGTCACGTGCACTCGAAGATTATTACCAATGCGGAGGAGATTGCGTTCTACGGTGGTCATAAGGTGAGTCGGTGCAGATTTGTCGATGGAGGATCGATTTTAACAGTGTGTTTCTTTTCTTTCCGTCAGGTGGAACACTCACAACTCCAGGAAGCGTACTCTCGGCTAGTGAGTCAGATGAACTCGATATTCACGCAGAAGCTGTGGTTCATTATGTTGGAGCAGTTCTTCATGAAGTACGTGTGGTCCGGTACGGGTATGGTGATGGTGTCGCTACCGATTCTGACCGTCGGTGCAGCGGCCATGCCGGTCAGTCCCGAGCACAGCAACTTGATCAAATCGGACGAACAGGGCGTGAGTGAACGCACACAGTACTTTACCACCGCACGTAATCTGCTGCTGAGCGGTGCGGACGCCATCGAGCGGTTGATGTCTTCGTACAAAGAAATTGTAGCACTGGCTGGCTACACGAGCCGTGTCGCCGGTATGTTCGAGGTGTTCGATGAGGTGAACCGTGGTATCTATCGTAAAACGACG
The DNA here is from genome assembly GCF_943734755.1 of Anopheles moucheti. Lineage (NCBI taxonomy): Eukaryota > Metazoa > Arthropoda > Insecta > Diptera > Culicidae > Anopheles > Anopheles moucheti. The sequence goes on from NC_069140.1 coordinate 46,627,817, forward strand.
CTCTACACCGAGGAGCGCAACTTGAACGGCATACTGGAGTTCCGCGATGGACAACCGGTCGCCAAGGGTGAGATAGTGTTTTCCGTTGACGCCAACGATACTAGCATCTCGCTGGAGAATGTACCGGTGGTGACGCCCAACTGTGACATCGTTGTGCCAAGCATTAGCCTTACGATCGAGGCCGGTATGCATCTGCTCATCACCGGTCCGAACGGATGCGGCAAGTCGAGCCTGTTCCGCATCCTGAGCGGCCTGTGGCCAATCTATGGTGGAACGTTGCGCATCCCGAAGTCATTCGGTGGAAGGCCCAGCATGTTCTACATTCCCCAACGTCCGTACATGTCATGTGGTACGCTGCTGGATCAGGTGATCTATCCGGATACGCGCAAGGACATGGAGGCGAAGAAGATCAGCGAGGCACAGCTGCGGGAAATAATGCGCATGGTGTCTCTCGAGCACATTCTGGATAGGTAAGTGCAGAAGAAGGGTGGAATTCCGAGAGTTCCAAGCTAATGTGAATGCTCCATACACAACAGGGATAGTTTCGACGAAATTCGGGACTGGAAGGATACACTCTCTGGAGGCGAAAAGCAACGAATGGCCATTGCACGACTATTTTATCATAGGTATGCATTAAGCACTGGCAACCCATTGAAAGATCCCTCATTTTGGACTTACATTCGACGTGTTTCTTTTAGACCAAAATACGCCCTGCTAGACGAGTGTACGAGTGCCGTGTCGATTGACGTCGAGAGCTGTATCTACGAAACGGCTAAATCGATGGATATCACGCTTTTAACCATTACCCATCGTCCAACATTGTGGTACGTATCAATTATGTCTGCATATCTCGTCTTACATGCAAACCTCAACCTAATCGTCCAACTCACCCTCCCACAGGAAATTCCATACACACATCCTACAATTCGATGGACAGGGGGGATGGGTGTTTGAGAAGCTCGAGGAAGGTGCCCAGCAAAAAGTTCCTACGGTGAAAGCCAACGCTTCGGCACCCAGCAGTTAAAGGATCTTGTACCAAACGGAGAAACGGCGGGAAATTGTACAGACAGCAATGGGCCGACAAATCAAGCGATACACAAACGAACGATGAGATTATTTTAAAGTATTGCTATTAATATGTTTCTATTTCGTTCGGTTGTAAAATAATACAAACAAGCATTAAGCCAAAAATGAGTTAAAAAAAAAGCAAACAAACACAAAAAACTTGCGGACCCCTGTTCGCGGTTGAATGGTGTGTGATTAAAGAGATAAATGGAATATGTTTTAGCAGTAAGAGAACTTTACACGTTTCAAGTTCGCTGGGCGAGCCGCTGTTTGGCAGTGGCGTTTCAGTTTTAAGGGCAGGTTGGGTTGATGTTTCGGCTTAGACAAGCTGCAAACAGCTGTAAACGAAACATTTGTGAATAGGTACAATAGGAATGTTACGCGTTTTTTTTACTGTTCGTACTTAGTGCAATGAAAAATAAAGATAACCAAAAGAATAGTATGAAATTTTAAGCAACGTGTCCCATTGTTTGCTTCGAAAAGTAGAAAGATGAGTTTTGTTCAAAGGATTGCATACATTTTAAGGTTTCATGGTATAAGCGCCTAAAGTTATGCAATGTATTGCACAAAATTTACAACGAAAGTTGCTGACGATTTTTACATCCGTTAACGTATTTGTTTAGCACTATTTTCTTCTTAACAACTTCGCATAATATTTCTTTCAATTATGTAATATTACAATTTAAACAAAAGCTTTATTTGGTTGGCTGTGGCTGCACTTTTTCTAACATAAGCGGTTCTTCGGATATATATTTTGTTCAACCATGACAACTCTTATCACATTCTTCCAATATGATTAAAGATACCTTTATTTACAAGCACTTGCTTAATCAACCCAAATAAGCACCACAGCGTTCTACAAAACCTCGAAAGGCACACCGCGAAGAGTTTGTTGCGTGCAGTTTCGTTTGCTTTGAATGTTTTGCCTCCTGTTAAAACAATTGCCCTCATTTGCTCGCACCTGAATACAGATTTGTTCGTTGAACAAGCCATAGATTCTCCATAGGCGTAGGTTGGCCAGATTCGAGAATGTTTAAAGTTAAAATATAGACAGTTTACATAGTAAGTTATACATGTTGCAGCTCTGCACACCATGCGCACAAATGCACTCCATGCGCATCGATCCCATGCGGAAGGACGTGATTTCAGGCTTAACAATAATTTAAGTACAGTAAATAGTAAAGCAGCACCAGTGCGCTTAGCGTATGGTGCGTAAAGCGATAGACTGTCGTCATCTCCGACTTGCAAGAATGGAACAATGGAGGACATTTTAAAACCTACAGTACTAATTTTCATGTGTGTTTTCCGTTTTCTTCTGTTTGCGATAGCAATAGCTTGGAGTATTGTTTAAGATACACAGTATAACTTTTTTTTAAAAACATGTTCTCATTTCCTTCTCATGCTCTATAATGTTGAAGAAATGTTGGACAATCCTTTGGAAGCAGTTCGAAGGCGATCGCTGTTATACCGCCATCAGGTCCAGCGTGCGCCCTCTTCCGGCAGCGCAGTGTTTGGTTGTGGTCTGCCTTATTTAATCTCTCCCTGTCTCTCTATCTCTCCTTCTCTCTGTTAGTATTAATCTTAGCACCTACTTCACTAGTCATCTACTAGCACTAACCCCGTTTACACACCAACCACCGGGTGACTCATGATCTTCGTTCTGCTGCTCTTGTCGCCCAGTATGTAGAAACTTTGCGGTTTGCCATTGCTACCGGTGTTGTATTTGCCACCGGTGTGCTTCTTCGATTTTCCTCCACCGGTTTGCTTCTTCGCCGGTGCGTAATACGTGGGGAACTTGCGTTTGGCCAGCCGCGACTCTGACTCCCGCTCGTGCGAACCCATCTTGAGCAGTGACTTTTCGCGCGGTGCACCCTCCCACGGTTTGCTCCAGGTAGGAATTTCCTTAATGTCAATCAGCTCATCAATGTCATCATGGCGGCGCGAGTTTGGATGACGGCTCTGTTTCGCACCGAGCATCTTCTTCAGCACCGGAATGTTCCAGTGGTAGATGCGTGCCGGTTTACCATTCGATTTAAATCCAACCGGGACCTACAAAACCGAGACAGCGAGAAAGATAGAGACTAGGTTAGCAAATGAGGACACGATGGGAGGATGGCAACAACCATCACACCAAAAAAACCAGGCACACATGTCCAGAGATTGTGGGACTTCCTTCCTTACCTGTTTGCCAACGTCCGAAATACTGTTCAGTGGGGCGTTATTTGTGTAGTAGTACGGGTTCGGGGGCAGCTTGATGACATACATGTGCGAATCGTCTGGCCGTCCGTAGTGCCGTGACTCCTCCGCCAGGCGTTTCTTGTGATGATTGGTAGCGGGACGTACCTTACCCAAGCCAAGTTTGCTGCAAAATGCCAAAAACACCAAAATACCTCAGTTAGCACACGTTGTAGCAAGCAGAAACTATTCCCAATTGCTGTCATTCGTCCAAATAAGCTCCAAAACAGTCGCATGACGAAAGAAACCAAAAAGAAATGACGCATTCAGGGGCACACGGGCTTACGGGCAGGATGATTCTCGAATAGAAAATCAATATTTAACGACTGCTCGAAGACTCGAAACCGTACGAAAGGAGGCGATCTTTTGCTGGTGTTGTTAATGTGAGGAGCATTGATGCTGCCGAGGCAAACAAAAAAAAAGCCTCGCATGCCACCGAAATTTGAACTCATATCGTCAATCCGCAGCCAATGGGCATGAGTGTGCGGAATTTGTAGATATGATGTTTTCTCCATTTTTTTTCCACCTCTGCTGTGGCTCAACGATAATTTCATGCAAGATAAGTTTTTTTTTTGTGTATGCATGGAAGTTGGGCCAAAAACGTGAAAACAAAACGAAAAAATATGCATATGTATTACTGAGAGTTTTGGATCATACCGAGCTGAAGATCGATTCCAACAGGGAAACGGATAATTGTTGAAACGTAGCGATCAGATGTGTTTTTTATGGTCTTTCAGATTTTTTTTTTCGCTTACAGTTGTATGCAAAACAGTAGCAGTGGCAGATGTTTGATTACCTACACCGGATTATATCATTTATTATTAGCAATACCCTTATGCCTCTCCGAACTTCTGATTTGCAAGCGATTGATCTTTCTTACTTTGTACTGTCTTATGGCGTGCATATCCATTATTCTTGGAATTAAAGTCACAATGTTCTTATTTTATCTTTATTCAAGAAGAATGACCGGCTCTCATAGCTAAAGGTTTATGATTTATGGTCTACCACTGTATAAGGGTTTCGAGTGCAATTGAGCAAATTAAAGATCGTTTTGAATTCCTTTCAAGTTGATATTACAGGGTTTCGAATCACATAAGGGAACATTACAATCGTTCAGGAGATATCGTTGCAAGAGATTGCGGAGGGATATGCAATTCATTGAGGGATATTTTCAGAAGAGAAATTTGCAATCATTAAGGGGAAATATGCAATCATGCAGGAGGATTTAGTTAACAACGCTCCCGAGAGCAATCTTTTTGGTTGCTCGGTTTGCTTAAATTATTTATTTAAAAATATTTTACTACATAAATTAGTTTGGTTAAATAATTGTCAATTAATTAAACGACATCGCTTCATTATCATGTAAATGTTGATGAGTTGATAAACATACCACAGAAATCATAGTAATTTCTAAGAGCTTGATCACAGGGCTTGTCACAGCTTTTATAAGGAAACAGAGAGGGTGGAACATAGATCTTTGCAACTGATATTGTAGAACATCTTCAGAAGCAAACCACACGAATACGATTTGAGCAAATAATGTCAGCTTTTTCATTTTGGTATTACGTTTTTTCTTGTTATGCTGTTTTTTTTTGTTTTAAGTTTTTTTTTTGTGGAGTAGAAAAGAAACTGTTTACCTTTGAACATTTTTTTGAAAGCAAATGAAGGTTGAGTTTCTAGAGTAAAAACATGACTGTGGCAATCTATTCGTTAAAGGTCTTGTCGTGATTTTGTTGTCGAAACTTAAGCAAACCGAAGACAATCCAACCAAAAACAAACGATGACAATGAATAGATTGCTCTACAGAGCGTTTTTAGTTAAAATACCCTGTATATCTGCACAATTCCCCTTGATCATTGCAAATTTCTTCCAAACGTTTAAAATGTCCCCTTATATGACTCGAAACCCTGCAAAACTTCTCAATTTCGGGATTTTGTTTAAAATACAATTTCCTTCTGTCTAAAGCTTGCTAAACAATCACATACTCCTTGTCTGAAAGCTTCGCATTTGTGTGTGTTAAGAACGTTTTTTGTAGAATGCGTCTCACTTTGTAAAAACAATATCGGGAAGATCTCATCGAGGAAAGAATATCGGAACAGTTCCAACTTTACAAATTCTACTCAAAATCTCTGCCAAAAAGACAGATATTTTCATTTAATTCATAATTTCTTTAAACTCTCTTCACTAAAATGCTTTCAATTCTAATTCTCATCGTAATTTATTCTCAACGACAAAAAATATTCTCTCTGCATGATGTACCATATCAAATCGCGAATCATTAAGATCGATTACCAGCCCTATACAGACTTCGCAAAAAACTTTTCAACAAGAATGGCACTGGTTTGCACATAGCTGTAGATATCACAGCTTAAGAACGTTTGTGAAACACCGGATCTTCTCTTCAATACGCCACATCAAACCGTCATAATGATATGTTTGAAACCTTGCGAAGTATGGGCATGGATCGAGAATTGGTCAGGAAATAAACTGATTTACCGAGATCTACCCCGAAAAAGGGATACGGTTCTAATAATAGGTCCAATCCGTCCAGTAAAGTGAGGCTAGCAAAACCCCTACCTATCGTCGTTTAAATAATATTTCTAGAAGAACACCCCCTCCTTATCCAAACTTACCCGAACAGCTCGGCATTGCTCAGGTCCTTCTTGGACGAAACGTCCAGCGATTTCGGTGCGAATCGATTAGCGTTCCTGTGCATAGCGTGGTGACCGTCCAGCTCATTGGACGTGCTGTCCATGGCGAGCGTCTTGATGTACGTAATAGGAGTGGACTTTTTGTTCGCCTTTCCCAGCCGGATCGCTTTTCCGGCCTGCACCGTCTGGGAGGCCGTATCCGTTTCGTGCGCCTTTATGGATTTAGGGGTGGCGGATTTTTCTGCCACAGCGCACCCGACCAGTACTATGCCGAACAGCAGCAGCAGCCTGCAGGGGTTGTTGGAGGAAAGGGAGAAAAAAAACAACGGTTGGAAAATAAATAACTTGAGCGTATGAATAAATTTTGCCAGCTGTCGAACGGAAGAGGACGGCCACGGCATACCACACGGGCGAACGGCGATGAACGGATGGGAAATGAACACTTTACTGTCTTTAGGGCCTTAAATGGTACTAAATAGTGGCGTGGTCGTAGGTACCGCGGACTTAGGACCCTTGCGGGCAGGTGTGTGCATTCGAGCTCGATCGCGTCGTGCGGCACAGAGACAGCATCTCATCGCTGCGTGCCATTCGCCCCGGAGGACGGGAAATTTGCCATTTTACGCCACTCGTTCGGAACGCATCGTGAAGCATGGCGATGGCGTCTGCGAGACGATGACGAACGCAAGACGATGTCCACCTCAACTCGACCGACAACCGTCCATGGTGACAGGCGCGGTGAGGCGGTCAGGTAGCGGTGGAGGGCTGACACGGTCGCTGGTTCCACACGGTACCGGTACCGTTAGTATCATTTGCCTCGGCCAGTTCGCGCGCACGATAAGGGGCCCGCGGTTGGCAAGGTTCGTCTTCGTCGGCCGTGTTCTTGCCGTTCCCCCTTAAGACCGTCATTAAATCAGCCAATGTTAAGGGGGGCTGCCGAACCGGTGGTGCGCTGATAGCTGATGCGCAAGTGCAAAGAACCTGCGCGGCCAAGAACCGGCACGTTCTGCGCGCCCGGGCGCGTGTCTCCGGCGAGCGCGTATAATCCGCAGCTGCTATGTATTATTGATAAGCTGCCGCTTGTCGCACACAGGACATTAGCACCTCGAGCGATGAAGCTAAACCGAACGCTCTGTGGAATCGATCTGCAGATCGCGCCCGGAGGTTTTTTGTAGGTCCTCACGGATGCAGGGAAGAGGGTTGAAAAATAAAGGAGGACGTGCGCAGCGATCGATGGGGACGTGTGCATTCCGACCGCTGACCATTTGTGGTCATAACACCGCCTTTTTTTGTATGTGGGAAAAAGGCACCCTTTCGGCCGCAGGACGGCGGGGGTCCCAGTTTCGGTTCCCATTCGATATGGGGTGGGAAATGCCCAGTATGGTACCGAACTGGGCGGGTATGGCGGTCTATGACTGTTTCGAAATGGGAGTGAGAAAAAAGAAGGCATCCCATGTACCCATTTCCATTCCCGGATCTTCTTCTGCCCGTTGGTACGTGATCGCGATCAATCTGTTTCACAACCCCGAACGAAAGAAGGAAGCAAAAAAAAACTAACCACGGGCCATAAAACCTTCTACCGGAGAGGGTGAACTCCACTGATCTCGTTGCTACTGCCGTGTCCCTTCCGAAACGGCCACCACAACCTGTCAGCAGGTGCCGGTCCACCCCCGTCCAAACGATCTTGCCGGAGTTGCTGCTTTTTTTTTATCGTCCACGTTTACACGATGGATTTTCGCGCTTTTCTGGCAATTATCGCGATACGGTCCGTGCGCGAAATCGCCCCGTAACGAGTTCGGGCGTTCTTGAGCGGCAAAGAACTCCACGTTGTCTATCGCCCCGGGTGGGTGGGTTTAGTTTGGGTGGTTGGGTGTATTGTTTAGACGCGTGGCGCGTCTTCCATCTCGCGCTGAACCATGGAAGGTATTGTGTTTTTTTTGTTCATGTCTGTCAGGGACTGTAAACTAGAAAAATCAGTCATCTTCTCCTTTTTCGAGAGTGTTCGCTTCTTCCATTTCCAGTGTTTTTCCTACTCGTGGAGCTTTTGTTCTTTAGTTCGACTTCATTTTTTATGGCCGCTGGTGCAGAATAATAGCAACTAGCTTCTTCCTATTACAATTTTCAAACTCCTCTCACCGGATCGGGAGTTTCGGGAGTAGTGGCTGCCGTTCTTTTGACCTTTCGGTCGGTACGCATCGGCCAAAACCGGGCACACGTTCCAGTGTGCCCGGTGGAACGAGACCGGTGGAATGAGAATGTCAGGCTTTTTACATGCTTCCAGCCCCTGCCGGGCTGCAGCTTTTCATCAAGCTGTACCATTACGCGCCGGCCCTGCTTGGGTGGTTCCGTAAAGTGTGCCCGATCTGTCAGAGAGGTCGATGCTACAGCCGCCTCGCTGCTTCACCGGTACAGTTAGCAAGGCGCTGGCACGCCACAGACCCGGCCAGCATGACACATTTGGAGGTGGAAGATTGTTGTAGTTTTCAAGGCTTGATAATTGCCTCGGGACCCGAAAATCCTGACCCGTCATCGTTTGCCAACCGACCTGCGCCGGGGTCCAATTTGTTCGCAGCGAAGAATCAATTTAGATACGCGAGGCTCCGATTGTGTGTTTTTGCTGCGCAATTTGCCGCGTGTGCACCGTTCGGGTTCGCGTCCTTAAGTTACATTTTATTGTCCAATTTGTGCGGTGATGTCATTTGATAAAAATTGACCGCAGCCACAGTTTGTTGTGCCGTTGGGTGAGTAATGCGTGTGGAGCATAATGGTTTTTACTACCATGCGATGTGCTTCCCATTTCCGTTGGGGAAACAGTAGCTGATTGAGCAATGGAGTTTTATTGATTCGAAAAATAACCGACGTAAAATATTCAGGAAAATTGACATACATGACTTACGTTCTACAGCGAATGATGACTAACGCTGCGTACAAAAGCTCGATTATTACGATCATTTTAACGATACTGTCAAAATGATTCACAAAAAACTTGGGAGGATGTTACTTGTGATAAATAATTATAAAGCAATACTGCAAGCGGACAATTAGTGCCAGTTTTTCAACATTCATACAATTAAGTAGTTAGTAAACATTGAACGGCGCATGTAGTAGAAGCCTTGAACTTTTTATCCATTACAAGATATGAGGATGATCAAGAACTTCGGAACACCGAATTCTCTCATCTCTGTTTGATTATTCAACACCCTCAAAACTATGATTTTATTTATGCCCATTATTGCCAAAATTAATAACGTTCTTTATTTGCAACATTCCTTCATTTTTATGTAAAGTAATTAAATATGTATGCTGTAAAAACGGGATATGATCTTTACATAAAGGATAAAAAATAGATTCTAAGAGAATGACTATTGATTAAGTTTATGATACAATTATTAGTTACAACCTTAAGAATATATTTTTCAAAAAAAATCGATTAAGCTGCTGCGATGATCGGAAAATTGAATTTTCTTCTCCAAATATCTCCAGTGCTGGATATAGCCAAATGAACATAATGTCCTTGATCCCCGTTTTTAGTGATGGCTAGAAGGATTACAAAGCTTCATGCGATTATAATTAAAATTTCGTACCTTCGGGATATGATGGGTTTAATGAGTAATAAAAATCATTTTTTCTAGGCAAATAAATCCAGATCACATAAACTTCCACAGTGCATATTGACAATAATACCCTCAGGCGCCTCGTATAACAAGTGCATAGCTAAACACTCCACCGGTCAAGAGTGCGCTGCTAATATGCTAATATTAGCTGCCTATATGCTAATACAAGCACGAGAAAACGACGTTTATAAAATTAAGCTGACCATTTTTTATTCAAATCTGTAGAGTGTCGGAAAAGGTCCTCCGTTCAAAGTAATTAAAAACCCCAAAAATCGCAAAAAGAAGTAAGCAAACTAACTAATGAATTATAACCAACACCAACTCCAAACACTCCATTAGCTTGGTGATTAAAATTTCTTCTCTCCGGCAGCAAAAAAAATAGCATCTGTCATCATTGTTTGAGCAATGGTCACACGGCCCCCCCGGCGAAACAGCATCAGAAATAACATTTCTATTTAGCGCCAACCTCATTCGGTTGTGTCACCACCGCAACGCGGGATAGATTTCACCCAGGTTCTTCCACCATTAGATCCCATTCTGGTTGCCGCATTAATTGGGGACAAGAGGCTCCCAAGCCAGGCAAGATAGCAGAAAGAAGCAAAAACGTCAAGGTTTCTCCTTTCTTTCTCGCTTCTATTTTCCAAAATGCTAAGCTAATCTATGCTCATTCATTAGGCCAATTAACGGACGGGCCTCCGGGGAAGAGAAAGGGATCTTTGTTTTTTTTTTTTTTGGGTGATTTCCTTCGTCGATAGAGAACTACCCCGTAACGGAAGGAAGGGTGGGCCGGATTTGGTGGACTGGGAAAGAGGGCGGAGGGACAGCTTTTCTGCCCAACCAGAAAGTGGAAATTTCTTCCGTTAAATAAATCATTTCTCCACTCACTTTTTTTCTTGGCAAAAAAAAAAAAACAATAATAAAGTGAGAAAAACTTTACTCCACTTTTACTGTGGTTTATGCTTAGCCGGCGATCGATGATTTTCGTACGCACTTTATTGCCTATTTCGCCAAACATAAACTACAAAAAAAAGAGCACGCCTGGGAGAAGTAGAACGGCAACGTGGTGCCGGGGGAAAAGGAAGGAAAAATCAATCAAACTGATCCCATCCCTCAACCGACATAGATTTCCACCGGTTTTCAAAGACAAATAAATAATGGAAAACGAACCACAACTTTTTCCTTCGCTAAATAGGTAAGCACCGGCCCAACCGTCCCACCGATTCGGGCCAAAACGATCGATCTGGTGCCGCTCATTTTAGTGCTTTCTCATTAGGTTTAGCTCGAGTGAGTTGTTTTATTATTTTCACAATTAACAAACGATTCCATTCCTTTTCAGGGAATCCGGTTCAGCCGGGTGCCTGCGTGCTGCTGGAAAAAAGGGGCTTATTATGCTCACCAGTGCTTGTAGTAGTTGGTTGTCTTACGACAGATTTTAGATAAAACTACGAATGAGTACATGATAAAGGAATTCGCTACCGAAATTCTATTCCCGAACACGCACACACCGACCGAACCGGGCACGATCAAATCAAAGCCGTACCGTAGCAATAACGATGGGACGGCATCAATTCGTCGGTTCACTCCTCTGATTTTCACTTAACGATCGAGCGGACCATAAAAATATTCCATCACACCGAAGATGCACTTTGGCGCATCCGCATCATCTTCCCAATCTCGCTAGACTGATCACTGTTTAATGACTCATTTTACTCTTCGGAACCAATAAATTAAACGAAACCCCCCGATGGTGAACAAATAAAGCGATCGGCTGGAAAACGGGTCAATGGGGTTTGGTTTTTCCGCCGGCCTACCCACCGTGCACCCACAGGAAGAACACCCGATAAGTATGCTTTAATGAATCTTGCCGATCGTAAAAACGCTCTCCCATGGTCTACCCATGGGATAAAGTCCTCCGTCACGGCGACGGTGTCCCGTTCCTCCTTGCAAGATATTTCATTCTTATCTTTTGCCGGCACACCTCTATGTATGTCGCACCATCACGCCACCATGCGTTCCGAAAATCCGTTAGCGACGTTCTCGTGTTTATCTCGTGAAGATCTTGCCGCGAACCTCGCGGTACTCGAACTCGGCAGGCATCGCAGGGCAAAACGGCGCACAAAATAAAAACAGACTTCCAATTTTTGCACGCCTCACCGTCTCACGCGGGGCGGCTAAACAAACGGGAGATAATGGCGAAATAATAATAAAAAAACGGAAAAGATTCACGATTTTAGCCCGCAAAATAATAGATAGGAACATCCTGAGCGCGCTACTAAACGGGTGGGTGTGAGGCAGAGAGAACTATTAGAGGGAAAGATCAGCACACGATTTGCGGGGGGTTTCGGTGTTTGGAGGCGAAACGCGCAAGCCCGGGCTAGCTTGTTGCAATTAGGCGATGAAATTAGGATGAGCTTATAAACGATCTCGCGTCACAGCAGGTGCGTTTAATGGAACTTTTTTGTGTGTTCCCCCGATCGTCATCGTCACCAGCTGGTAATGTGATGTTCTTTACCGGTGTTCCGTTGGATGGCGATGGCGGACGGTGTATGCCGCCGATGCCCTTACTTGGTTCCCAGAGATTTACAGTCTGACACCTACTACGCATCAAAAAGCGCGCAATTACCACCGATCATATGCGTTTCCTAATGAGGTCGTTGATCGGTCGTAAGCTTCAAACGATCGGATGGGAAGGGTAAGCCGGGAATCGAGGTTACTTAACTTGTAAGCAACCCTTCGTTTTTATTACATTCATTTTTTCATTCAAAATAAGTTATTTAAATGAGAAATTGATTCATTGTTACTCGCCCAGCATGCATTACAAGTCGATATTGCGACGTAAAGGTAAGCTTGAAGAATTTATTAAAACGAATTTTGAATAGAAAAAAATGTTTTTCTTTATAACTTATACACGAATTTAGCATGATATGTATTGAGAAAAGATTTATGCTTAGAGATAAAAGCTAAAATGTCTCATTTTGACATTTTTTTCATAGACAAAGGAATTTTAATGTAATTTATATATCTTAGGCGTGTTATTTTATAATGTGTTTGTCTTCTTGATTTCATGACCTAATAGATTTTACACAACTAAATATACAATACAATACAATTACAATTATTTCATAACAGCCTGATCTATTAACAAACCTTCAGAAATTCAAATCAGATTCGAACCACGGTCTTCAGTGCGATAGATTGGCATTCGAGGCACGATGCCATGGGAGCGTATACCACTTCAATAGCTAAGAATGACAAAGAATCTTGACAAATATAATGCTTAATATTATTATTAAATTCTTGAAAAGATAAAACTTGAATCGCAAGATGAAATGATTTCGATCACTATCGTATCAGATATTCGTTAATAAGCCGTTAACGAGCAATTCGGCCGTTTCTAAATACAATCATTAGCGAACATTTCTACATTTAAAGTAAACACGTGGAAATTGTACATTGCCAACGAAAGCAGTAAATCGTATCGTTAGAACCCAACAAAATGTTACACTTAAACTCCAAATTTACAATAACACACTTCAATCAATTTCAGTAAACTTTTTGATATAATAAAGAACGTTTATGACAGCAAAATTGATTTCGAATTGTGGCTCCTTTCTTCATCGTTATAGAAGTGTTACGGTAGTGCGATATTAAAGCCATTTGGCAATGTTTGAAATGCGTATAAAATTTTCAAATGATGTTGTTTAATTTATTCCATTAAAATGTTATCGCACCAGCTGACAGCGATCGCGAAATTTGGGTCCCGTTTTGAGCAGGTGTAAAGTCGACTGAAAGATGCTTTACTCGTGCTGCGTTCGTTCTGTTCCTTTCCCGCCACTTTCCGCAGTGCTTTCTTAACCCTCCCACCCCCTCTCGATCTACCGGGCAATGATTAATGCTTTCGCGGGTGAAATTTCGGTGTCAAAAATAATGATTCTCGCGAGTGTGCGAGTTTTTTTTTTCTCTTAATTCGTTACCTCCCAAAAGTGATCCCCAGAGCCACCCCGGGGTGTGATGCCCTGAAAGCCAAAATCCAGCGCCTTAATCCAAATACCCGATTAACCACAGCCGACGGGACACAGATTCGCAGAGTTTGTTTTACTCCAATTTATTCCACCGCGGGGTTGGTTTAATTTCAATGCTTTTTTTGTGTTTCGTTTATTTGATCGCGATCTCGTGGCTAAAATTGCAATTGTGGCCGATTATTTTGTGTTATGCTCTCCCAGGTCACGGTGCGTGCAAATCCTGCACCAAATTGGGACACACGATCGATGCAGTTTTTCGGTGGGGTTGGAAAAATCACGCTTTGACCGTGAGACACCATCGGAAACGGAAGGCTGTGGAGAATGATGTGGAGCGAAAATAAACCACCCCTATTGACTGCTCGATTCCGGTGTCTGCCCCCACCGAGAGAAGATGCTATGAACTGTCGATGGTTGGCCGCGAGATATAATTGGCAAATGTTTCCCCGCGTAAGGAGGAAAAAAAGGCACACATTTGCTCCCGTTCCCGACCGGCGGTGGCAACTCTCAATCCCCCCCGTGGAGTCTGGAGGGAAAATGTTATCGGGAGCCATCGGGCGATACCCCACGATCATCATCATCATCATCCCGACCGGTTGTTTTCCTTTTTAAAATCTCAAACGATTTTCTATTTAATTCTAGCGTCCCGAAATGCGGACGTCGTGATGATCGCCGCTTGCTGCCCGATCGGACTTCCGATTGTTTTGCTTTGCGCGCACGTTCCGTTAGGGCCGTGGCAGCTCGTTAAGGGTGTTGATGCACCGCGGGAAGGAACCGGAGCGGGTTCGGGAAAAAAGAAACCATTGGGGTGTTTAAAGGCCACAACAAAATGAAGTGACGAGATGGATTAATCATGGGTCGACTAATAGGGTGACGATCCACACCAGCTGGGGGGGGGGGACTCACAACAGGAAAGATTGTGGAAAAGGTTAACTAGAACAAGGTGCGCTAAAAAGAAGGTAAAGCAGCAAGCAAAAAAAAATGTGATCACAACAAGAGATCGACAGCTAACGGTGGGGTTTCTTTCTAAGCAGATTAATAGCAGGAGGACAATTTGCAACCAAATGTGGACACGAAAGCGCGTGAAAAAGAAAAGGCCATTAACAAAATAAAACATTTAGTCAAACCATCAGAATTACAAATGAAACGCGCAAGAAAAGTGTTTCGAACAAACAGCACCGCACGATTGAAAAAGATAAACCAAATTCCAACCAACGTTCCCGTTCGGTGCGTTTGAAACAAACAGACAAAAAAAAATACTAAACAACCAACTGTCCAAAAAATTTCGCTTTTCTCTTCAAGCCTATCCGTGCAGAAAACAATCACTCTTGTGCAAACGTTATCAAAATAACGAAAAAAAAAGCCCGAAGTTTGTTTAATAGAAAATGGAATGTGCCCGTTTAAAGTGAATGCGTTCGTGTCTTGTGCGGGCGTAGAAATACTTATAAATGATTCAAACAAGTCAACACAACTTTTTAACGCTTCAACGCAAACACAAACCCGAACCATCTATCCACAAACCCCCAAACCGACCTCCACGTCACAGCAAAACGCATTATTCCCATCGCTAATTCACATCGTTTGTTGCGACTTCCGTATCTGGACACGCCATCATACCATCATGCCGGCGCATCTTCACCCACAGCACCGCCTGAATGACCCTCGTACGTGGGAGGGCGAGAGATTGTGGGCTTTGCGGCACGCTGGGAACCTTCAACCTTCGCCCCGGCGGTCTGTACATTTCCACCGTTGCCGCACTGCTCCGAATTCCGTGCATACACTAAGCGGCAGGGGGTTCGTCGCTTGGTAATGTTTCCGGAACAGCCAGCCGCGGCAGGTGCACCTTGGACAGCCCTATATTGCGCTTATCTAATTGACGACCAGCGAGCAAGACGATTATCAAAACGCCATCAAACGCACACAGTTTCTGTGCTGTCTCCCTGCTGCCCTGGAGGATGCGGTTAGTGGGGACGCCTTTATAGCAGGGAAATTGGGTGGGAACGTTCTACGGGGCCCTGCCATTCAAGTACGGGTATGAGTGTCTTTCAACGATCAAAAAATTCACTTTTCCTCCACAATCACCCCTGGACGGGGATGTTTCATCTTTCTTCATGTACTTTTATCATTCTTGCGCCACCACGCGCACATTCTGCCCCTTTCCGTCTCGCTCGGCAACATATCCTCCACCACACTGCGGACCGGGTTTTAACTTGTCAACCTGTCCTCTGCCGGATTGCCGGGCTGAAACCTGAAATCCGCCCGAGCGCACACCGGTCATAACCATTAAACCCGCCCAGCCGCATCGCCAACCCGGGCACCTGCCTGCCTGAAAACGGTACCGTTGGGTTCGAAACCGTCCAAGGAATGCGAAAGAAAATGGCAAATACGCAAAGAGGGTGCCCTCGCATGCCTTTCGATATGTGCCTTCTATTCTTGCGTGTGGTTTGTTTTTTTCCCCCCACTTGCTGGTTTTTTTTTTTTATTCTCGGAATAACCCCAACGCTCTCACCCATCGGCAGAGGATTCCGCAAAGAAGATGGCACGATGCACTCGTTCCAACCTTCGAAGCCAGCGGGATGTGCAACAACGTCATAAAGGCAGAGACCAACAACGGCTAAAACTCACACACAAAGATCTAATGCCCTTCGGCACCGGACATTCGTTCCAGCCATTTGACCGTTGGTGCGAAAATTTATGGATTTCGTTTGTGCATTTCGTTTGTGCGCTTTCGGTACGGTCCGCCGGTACATTGGCGAATCGTTTTCTTTGGCGTTTTCGTTCGTTTGGAGAATATTAAATTCTCCAAAGTGCATCACCCAGAACACCCCATGCACGGGGAGGGCGCCAATGCGTGCGTGAGGAGGTATTGCCAAGAGTCTTTCATCCCAAAGTTCCGAAGAAACCCTAAACCCCCAACCCCGGCCCGAATGTGTCTGGACATACTCGACCCATGAATCATTTCCACTGCGTTCCACAAGGGATAGTGGGGAAACCGGACCGTTCCTGCATTACTGGCACGTTTCCATTTTGCGCAGCATCATCGCGGAGATGAAACATCACCAGCAACCAGTGGACGGTACCAAATTTCCTCGGAATTTTCGACCACCGCGTTGCCTCCCGTTCGGGTTGAGCAAACAGGTACTTTCGGAAGCTACGGAAGGGCTTCTTCCGGCCATTTTTCCAACCTTATTCTTTACCGGTTTTGCTGGGACTTGTGCGTGTGTTTTTTTTTCTTAGTGACGCGCATTTAGACGGTACTTACGGAAATTGATTGCCAAACATCGTGACACCGTTGCTGCAAAACAGGGCAAAACGTCGAGACAAGTTGTTAACTGGCACGTTGGTAAGTAGTAACACACCGTCACTAGCACAAATCACAATTAGTTTAAACTATAAATTGATTCAAAGTGATCCGCAACACAAAACAAAAAAACACTTGCACTTCCCTAGTATTTGCAGGCTGTTTATGATGCTTGTGTTTTGTAAACTCTTGCCACACTGAATCGTTGTAAAAAATGTTAATCAAACAGAGAATGGAAAACAGTAATCTTCCACAACACTCTTACTGTGCTTTAAAACGCTATTGCCCACGACACGGTGGCGTAAGTACACTTTGCACAAACCGTTCGCTGTGACGGAACCGGCCAGAATGAAGTGATCGCAACGGTTATACCACGCAGGAAAAGCTCCGCCAAGGGTAACGCACACGAACGTCGGACGGACGGAAGACAGTGGACAGGCGCGCGCGCGCGTACACGCGTGCACGGATCGAGTTTCGCCCGAAGACTGAGTGAGTGTCGTGAGTGGCCGATCATCTTCGTTGGCCGGTGATGCTGCGAGCATTTTAGTGGAGCAATGTAGCGGAAGCAGAGGGAGCAAGCGATCGTGAGTGATCGTCAGCGAGCGAAAGTCATCAGTAAAGGGGAGCTCCTAGAATACACAGTGGGAACTGTTGGTTTTGACGATGTGTTTGAATGATTTTCGTTGGAATGATGGTGTCAAAGCGTCCGAAAAAAAGGGCTGCGACATTCGATTGGCATACTCGACCGTGCCGGATTTAGAGGGCACCTGCCAAGACTGCGAAGCGGTTTTATCTCCTGATAACTAAGCAAGAAAGTACAACCATTTCTGTGAATGCAATTTAAGGTTCAGTCTGAAATTTAAACGTTTAAATAACTTAATTTAAAACTATATCGCGCTGTACACCATGACGATGATGATTTAAATTTAGACTCTACATTTGGACCGGAGTTCATCTTGACGATAATGAGTTCACTCAGCATGCGATCGGTAAATTCCTACAATGTCCACTCACGATGGCATTGTGGTCCTGTTTCATTGCATTTGTTTGCTGCAGCTCACAATGAACAACCTCCAGCAGATCCCACCAATTCCCCATATCGTTTTGCTCCTGTAGATACTAGAACTCCAATAGCTAAATGAGCATTATTTCCAAAAAAAATGTTCTAAAGACAGCCATTGTTTGGGCCCTTCTTTTTAATTCCGATGTATAACCTTTTCTTTTTATTTTAAACTACGCCCAAGTTTTCCTATAGTGCAAGGCGAACCGACACTCAGCCAAACGCAATGCTCTGGAATGAAAAGACGAAGTGTTTCATTTAAAAAAAAACAACTCTTTCTCATCGTCGACTTTTGCAGGTGCCCCTCTACGGAAATGATGAAATGTGAGAGCCCAACACGATCGCGCTGTACATCGTGACGATGATGATCATCAACATTCTTGGCTGTGGCGCAGGTGAGTACTGGCCATACACGCTTGTAAAACGCGGCAAGACGCGCATCTTCGCATATATTTCTACGCTTCGCGCATTCTCATCGCCCTGTGTCCGTTCCGTGCAGAGGGCAATTTTATGTTTCGCTTTTCTTTCCCGATTCTCCACCGTGCTCGTTCGATGCGGGAAGCCCCCGACGCAGGGAACACGGACGCGGTTTTGGGGGGTAGGGCATAAAAGCATCAAGCAAACTTCACAACGACTGAAGAAATCACACATTGGCAGCGATGGAAATGGGGGTTGGTTCCCCATCTAACGTATCGTATGGTGCGCTGGTTCTTGGTGTGGGAGCGCTATGGCCGGGAATGGGTGTTATGAGAAGGAAAGTAAACGCATCCCGAAAACAAAATGCATCACCCGTGTGCGCGTAGGCAAAAGGCAAAAGATTACCGGGGAAGATGATGTTGCAGTTGTACCATCGCTCAAAGGCGATGGTTTGGGACGAACGAAACCAGTAGAAAGGTGGTAAATAAACACAAATCTCCAACAAAACCACGAACTAAGAAGGGTGTAGATCGGCTGCACACCAACCGTCGGCAGGAACAATCCCGCTCGCTTGTTTGGAACGTGTCGAAGACGAATGGCGCTTCTGCATTTTTCATACACCACCAATGCACCAAATGCCGGTGACCCTCGGAACCCGCACTTGAGAGCATCCCTTCTTCACCCCAACACCTCGCATCCCCCGCACGATGCGCGTTCCGTGCATGATCATCGCACCATGCCGGCCATTGTAATACTTTCCTCGGCACAGCTAGCGAATGGAAGCCGTAAAACTAGGACAAGTACCAAGTGGGCACGCTAGTGCTGAAGGCTTAGAGCAGTACCGTGCTTAGATGGTGCCGTGCCGGGACTGGGTCTGGGACATACACGGTTCGGTGTGATTGGTACCCGGCCGGTGAGCATTAGCTGCAACAGCAGCAATGATCACGAAATGCGGTCAGCGCTTCCAAGAATGGCGTTTTCGGGATGATTTGCGAGGATTATCCGATTGTGTTTCCAGCCAGACCAGGTGGGGTTCCCACAAGCCACGACTATTGCGCATCGCGGGGGGTGGCCGGTCCGTCGATGCTGGCAGGAATTATGGGGTAGCGATCGGGCAAGAATACTCGCCAGCTGCTGGACGATGAGAGAAAGCGAGAGCTTATCCGTTTGCAAGGGGCAAAACAGCGTTGCCCGAAGTAACCGAGCGCGAAGAAGAACGCATCCAGCGACATTAGACATCAGGGGGGTGGGACTCGGGAAACTTTCTCGCCCTGCTCCAACAACGCCAACCAAGATTGGTACTGGATCAATGAAAGGCGACGAGGTGGTTGAAGACGAGTAACTTCTTTACCTTTCTGTCCTTTGCTTTCTGTCGCCCTACACCCTACATCCCGCCCAACGACGACCGCATTCCCCACCGGCGCGAAAGATTCTCATCGGCATACGTACGTGATCGTGCGATTCTGGTTTGTATGCTGATGTGGTTGTGCGGCCCTTAACTGTTCGGTTGTTTGGCTTGCGTGTGCTTTCTTCAGCTGCTGCTTCGCGCTTCCACACGCTCCAAAGATTGATCGATTTGACCGGCACTTCGATCCTATCCATCTCGTGCTCATCACTCGCACCCATCGATTCGTGCCCGGCCGGGCCGGACGAGCAAAAGGTCAAGCGGAGTTTGAAATATGGAATGACTTTTCCCTTTTTGGCGTCCACAGGCACACACGTACCCGCACTCCACGACCCGCACTCCTCGTAATCTGCGTCTAAAAGTCGTAAAGGACATAAATATTCGTCGATCATCGATCGATTGGTCGCGCACCGGTTGTGCCGAGCACATACAAGCAAAGGTGAGCACATTCGCAACGGTCGCACGAGAACTCGGTTTGATTAGCGGGTCAAGCAGCACGACTCCTTTCTCTAGTGTTCTCTTCCGTCCACAACTGCCCCGGGTGGGTAGGGGGAAAGCACTGCCGATCCTTTTACGGGTGTTTGACCGCGCACAGCTTCAATCAAGCGTTAATTGCAGCGCCCATGCGATGGGTAAGCGTCATAACCGCGCTGGTAGTGAGACAAAAAGTATAGCTACCCGTTTTGCAGCGAAGCGAACCATTCAATTGTTGTTTGCAAATTTTATGTGTCACATTCAGCGCGTATACCGTTACGATTGAATTACGAAATTGACGGTGCGAAATTAGTTTTTTTTTCTGAAACGCCGTGTTTCTGGTGCTCCTACGGGAATCGCAATTCCACATTTAACAGACACTTGACAGCTTCATTGTGCCTATCGACATCTATTGTCCAGCACAGTGGCACTGTACGTGTAGTGCGAATTATTCACTTAAAAACAATTCAAGATTTAACTCTGTTTCGATACAAATTGTTCGTCTTTTCTGGAAACCTAAAGAACCAGCTTTAGTAAAACGATATAAATTCGATAAACCCAACCACTCTGCTTGTTCATGATCTAGAAGACGAGTTCTAGACGAGTGATCTAGAAAATTGGAGTTGATTCTAGGCAAGTGAAGCAATTTATATTCAATACAAAAACTGCTGGTAACTTTTAACCAGATAATTTCTATTCGATTCGATGCATTCGCTAGGTTGCTAGCTAGCAATCGGTCTTTCCACAGTCTGAGGAAACTTCTCTACTCAAAGCTCCTGTCGGAACGAACGAAGCTGGGACTTAATAGAACTGATATAGTTCCAGTAATCACAGAAGCCTCTGAGACATGGAAGAAACTCTCTAACCTGCGTTCGACAAGAGGACGTTCAGAAGGATGTTTGGCTCCATTTGCAAGAAGAAGTTACAATCATGAGCTCTACGATTAGTTTATTGTCGTACAGCGGATTAGGCACTCGTCAGACTCCGGTGAGCTAGATTCGTTCATGAGAATGGCACCGGACGACCCAACCCCTAAAGCCCTGTTAGGTCGTTCACATGAACAAGAAGTCTTCTTCTTGGCATGACGACCTACTACTAGGTCATGCCGGCCCCTTTCTGGCTTACTAGACTTTTTTACCACGTAGCCAATCCTTGCTACGGAGGATTATTACGGATGGGATTTTTGACTGGTCCTTTCGTGAGAAGACCGGCGCTACTACCAATACGTCGCCGGGCTGAGGACAGAGGAGGGTAGGTGGGTCTACATTTAAATGGAGTTGTGGCGTTAATGCGTCTGCCAAAAAGGCTGTAACATTGGATTGGCTAATGACGACGCTCGACCGTGAGTCGTAAATTGTCGATTGATTTTTAAAACGGTCAGAATTACAACTTATGTCTAATAATTCAAGATAAGGTGTATAAGACCATATTTCTAGTCAAACATTCTTCTTCTTGTCTAAATTAGACCTTACACCTTCCATACAATCTGCTTTTAGTTTAGCATGTATAGTAGAATCTAATAGAAAAGCAAGTAGTTATATAGTCATTCCTATTACTTCGATCGAACTCATCTACATCAAGTTTGATCCACAATCTTCGAGATCCACGTTCCACTCCATGGATTGCAATCATTCAAAAAAGTTTCCTATCCCAATTCCATCCTCACCCGGATCAAACTTATTTGTTTCCCATCTACGGGTCCAATCAACCACCTTGTCCTAGATAGCACTGCGAACGAAAGTCAAAATATATCAGTCAATGTCAGCAAGTCAACGACACCCGGTTTTCGCTCTCCTCTTCCCACACGCTGTGCGCATACCACAAATGGTGGCAGTTCCCGGCAGATCGGCGCTACCAATCCAGAGATGCATTCGTATGCATTCGTACCAATGCAGCATGCATAATGCACCGCATTCTGCTACTGAATAATGCATAGACAAGTAGATACGCGCAAAAAAGGCCGCCTACTGCCATGCTCGGCGTAAACGGTTGAAGAGAAAGCCAAACTTATTATTGCAGCTAGAAACGAAACTGGTTCAAAGTTTAGATCTTAAAACAAAGGTGCAAAAAAGGCCGATTGTGAGCTGGGCTATTTTGTTCAATGCAGTTTCCACTAGCTCGGTACAGTTCACCCGCGTATTTCACCCGGTTCGTTCGTTTGCTTTGAATATAAGAAAAGTTAATGAGAGAAAGAGTTTTCTCACGGCGTTTTTAGCATACGTACCGTGCATGCTTGGGACAGCAATTTGTTTCTTCCAAGTATTTACAGCATTTTTATAATCGTTTGCATGATGATTGATGCAAACGGTTTATCGTTTAATTGCGAGCATGCTGCACGGTGCACAGCAAAGTGCTTTAACGAGCAAATTAAGCTAATGGAGAAGGTGTCGGTTCTTTCACAACCAGTAAGATCGACAGGAGTCGAGAAAGTACGGGATGAAATGCGATTGTCTGCACAATCTGCCTTTCTTTATTAGTTACCTTAACTCTATCATCCTTCATGATGCATTTTATCTTCAATGCACGATTAATAGCTAGCATATAATGTTGTTCAAATAGCAAACTACTGCTATCACCGGTGGATATTCTAGGATTTCTTCCAGGAGTAGTACATCTCCAGCGGCTTGTTGACCTGTAAGAAATGGGATAAATGCGGTTAGCTAGTTGCTAGATACAAACGGATCATCGCTACAGGTGTATGTACCACTACCTTCCAGAATTTCTCATTCACTTGTTGGAGCGTCTGATTGCCGCTAAGCACTACCAGCTGATTCGGTTGTTGTGCTATATAAATGCAGAAATTTAGCAACCGATATGTTTCCGGTAAGGCCGGATCTAAATCCAATGTTAAACGCATGGCCAGATATTTGCTCAGATGGTCAACTGTAATGAGAAAATAGGATTCTTTAAGTCTAAGTACAAAGAGAAAACAGGGCAGACGAAATGCGTACTAGTTGCATTCGATGTAGTTTTGATGTATCGGATCGAATTTTCTTTTAACGCTTTCAGCAATGGGTTATCGCCGGCCATTTCCGTCGGATGTGGCTTAAAGACGAGCTCTATTTCGTCACTACCATGCTCGGAGTTGCCTTCACCCTCCGTGTCAAGGTTGGAATCGTTCTCTTCCGTCCGCATGTCCATTTCGCTGTTGCTTTCTGATTCCTCTGAACGTTCCGAGGTCATTACCGAACGGGGACGCTTAGCTTTGCTCGCTGAGCTGATATTCGAAGGGACCGGTGATGGAGTGCTCCGTACCGAGGGTGGATTTGAAGACTGGCGCATCTGGTCTCCTCCTGCCGTTGAACCACCACTTCCACCTCCACCACCAGCACCCCCTCCACCACCACCAGCGGTAGCAGGTGGACCAGCGCTACCTGTACCAGCCGGGGTTGCATTAGTGCCTGTAGGTTGGCTATCTTTACCCGTCTCACTGGTACCGTTTGCATTTGTCGGTGTTGAGGCTGCAGGTACAGCGGTTGAGTTAGACGACGAGCTGGCATTCGACGGTCCCAAACCATCATTTTCACCCTTCTGCTTTCTGTTCGGTCGGTTCTGTGACTGTAGCTTTATCCCTTCGTTAATGGAATGCACCAGTGCCTGTTGGGAGTGGCTTTGGTTAAACTTCGCCAACACCCGTTCCTGGTGTGCCTCGTACTCGTCCCGGCTGGGGTAGATTTTTGATATCAGCAGATCAAAGTTTGGATCCGGACGCAGCGATCGTTTCGAAACGAGCTTCTTGCGACAAGTCGGACACTCCTTGTTGCCGGACCGCAGCGCCGTAATGATGCAGTCCGAGCAGAACCGATGCAAACATTCCTTGGTGGTCATCGTTTTCTTCAGCATGTCCAAACAAATTGGACACATCAATTCGCTGTGCAAGCTCCGGGGCGATACGGCAATTTCCGTATTGTCGGTGATGGCTTCCTGCGGTGTACGGTGCAATTCGTACAGCGACAAATCCCATGTTTTGTTTTGCATGGGCTCGATCGAAGCCATTTCGGATGCTGCTTTTTCTCAGGTTTACCGGAACTGTACCACCGTCCTTTACTATTTTGCAGCAACTTACAATTGTTTGTGACGAAAACAGCAACAAACACAGCCAACACAAATGGCATCAAAACAAGACTTTTTTCATCTTTATCCAAGGTGAATACAGTGAAGCTACGAAATTGAACTGTCAAACTGACACGGCGGATGCAACTGTCAAAGCGGCAGACGACCATCAATGAAAAAAGGTAAAAAGTTATGGCCGGGTTCGAATAGATTTGTCCGGGAAATACATTACTATTAGTTGCGGTCATTGTTGGTCTTAGGAAAGTGATAAATATAGGAAGCAGAGTGGAATGATCTTTACCATATAAGTATGTCTTTCGTGAGATTATATTGGGTCATGGTACGTGTGTAGAATGGTGTAATCTATGCTATGCTTCCAAATCCCCTGTCGCACGCATTGATAACAACAGTTCTCAAGATCCCACAACTATAAATGTACGATGTAGTTTTGTCGATACATGGCCCATGCGGTTCCCATAGCCTTACTACTGTTGAACTTTTTCTTGAATCCTCTAATAATTGTAGCAGTTTGTTTGCTCTCTAGCTACACCGAATAGCAGTGTGACGGAACTTCTTTTATAACTAAGATTTGGAAGAGTTGAAGCTACCGCCCTACGACAGAAAGCATGAGTGTAAGTAGCAGTTATCTGATTTATTTATTAAGAATGTTCTCTATTGGTGATCCGTTCTTTTTGCAGTTCCTAAAGTGTAAATGTGGCTGTGACAAACTTAGCAAAGAAGAGCTAAAAATAGTAATGACTTCTTGCGATAGACCAAGAGATTTTTTGAACAATCCAACCGCCCGAGAGATGTTTCGAAGTGAGTTTTCTCGGGATGAGCCCGATAGGTACGCATCGCAGCCCTCCGGATCTAAGAATCGTCCGGTGGGACGCACTCCCACGCCGAACGCCATCAAATATCTGAATTTGATGGAGGAAGCCGACAG
Source organism: Anopheles moucheti (assembly GCF_943734755.1). Lineage (NCBI taxonomy): Eukaryota > Metazoa > Arthropoda > Insecta > Diptera > Culicidae > Anopheles > Anopheles moucheti. Next base: position 46,653,054 of record NC_069140.1, read on the forward strand.
GTTGCTTCGTACAAATGATTTGAACGACGAAGAGGTTGAAGATTTCTTGTGTGATCAACTGTACGACAGTACCAGCACGAATCGCGCTGAGGCATTGGAAGCAATCGTTTCAGAATATTGGACTCGCCTGAAGGCAACCGAGCAGTACACACAATTTTTGGAAAAATTGAAAACAGCATACGAGGGCAAAACTAGCATCAGAAAACAATAGGCTAACAATGACTTACAGATCCGGCGCTGTTTTCTTTGACCATCACTGTTGCTCGCATCACTTGCTTACTTTTTATATGTAGATTAAGCACTTACTTTCGTACAGTTAGTTTACCAAAGAACTATTCTGGCGTTTTTAATTTAACTGCAAATGATTTAGCATTGGTTCGAATGCATAACATTCGAAATATATTTTTTTTAATTTACGTAAGTTATTACTGCCTAACTTTACCGTGGAGTGCCTTGCGCAAATGTCGGTAGGCGTCGTGTTTGGGAATACTGCCACCGCTTCATTGAATAATCTGTACTTAGGAAGCTGAACACAAACTCTATGGAACAGTAAATATAAATTATTTCATAAAAATGTTACCGTTTTTATTGGTATTTATCATCTTCATTCAATTCTGTTTGCTTATAGATAATTCCTCATGCACAGGTGTACAGGTAAAGAGAGTCTGTATAGATTTTGATGGGCTGTAGAACACATGCGTATAATCGATATTGCATCACTTGATAACATGTGCTGATAAGAGTTCGTCGAAAATTGACTTCGCCCAATCACAGTCGAATCGATGCGATTACTTCCATCTTTGTTCAAACTAAGGTGGAGCATCATTTCGACTGGTTACGTTACAGGTTCGGTTTTAGTGTTTCTATTTCCCCTTCAAGTCGTTGATTGGTTTTTGAGCCAGTATATACTGATGTATGTACAACGATTTCAGTTTGTACGCAATGTGTTTACCGAAGATGTCGAAGAAGACGTTAATATTACTCGTTTGCCAGTAGCGTACCTTGCCGGCATGTTAGCTGATCAAATGAAGAGAATTTTAGTTTTTCAATTATTGCAGTGGAGGACATTCTGCACGATAAGTATAGTCGTTCCTCCACTGTCCATCCACATTCGTTGCTCTTGTCAGGCGACTCATTTTCGATATACCAAAAAGAAAATAATCCAATAACATGAAAGATAACTGCAGTTAAAGAAGTTTGAAAAACCCCCCGGTAGTGATACCGCTACTCTCGCACGATGACTCCATCTCCCTACTTTTCGATTCGTCCAAAAATGTTAACAATTCAAAATACCATGTCGCCACAGCTTGAATGGAGCGATTTATTCAATTTGTTAAGCTGCCTACGCTATCATGTTAGCAGTACGTTGATCTTTCTCGGAACTGTACTTCGGGTGGCATGTTGGTCTTTTTCTTTGTACTTCCGTTTGAATACACCAACCGTTTGAATGTTCACTGTTTTTCCTCTCGATCAAAGTATTCCTTCCCGGTTTTGTCCCACAAGCATGGAAGACTTTTGTACAGTTAAATGAAATCCGTTTAAATCAGCCGCTGGAGTGCAGCGGACATCGTTGCAGGAGTTTGTTTACTCACAATCCCATCATTTGACAGTCTTTTCAGGGTTGAATTGAATAGAGATTTATGTACATTTTACAGCATTTCATTTTTTGCGTATTTCAAATGTTTCTATTTATTTTAATTTATTGGTAAAACTTCCGAACGGAGGAAACATGATTGAAATACGAGGAAATGGCATCGAGGAGATGTTTTAAAAATTCAGGATTTTTTGACAAATTTCATCATATATGTAGCAACCTTGATGAAAGAACGCTTTTGCAAATGTCAAGCGGTATCAACGAGTTGTTTACATGGAAATAGCTAACGGAAAGAAGCGGCACATCATTTCTCCGATTTACTACAACTTTTAGGATACAATAACATTCTCTGCGCGTTTTACGCAATGGCTGCTTCACGGGAACGCCGATCGAATGCTGGCCGACGGATGGCCACTTTGCTAAATGAGGAGGAAGAGGATGAGTTTTATAAAACTTCCTACGGTGGATTCAATGAGACGGTCGACGATGGAGATTATGTGTAGGCTGAGTTGTTTGCTGCAAGCCTTTGAACCATTTCTTCTCACTAAAACCTTTTATTGATGTGTTTCAGTCAGAAAAATGACGACGAAGAAGATATCATCGATTCCGACTTCAGTATCGATGAAAACGATGAGCCAATTTCCGACGTGGAAGAGGAACCGGCAAAGGGTAGCAAACGCCGGAAAATGGGCACAGTAACGAAGGCGTACCGAGAACCGGCCCCGAAAAAACAGGCACCCAAAACGAAGGAACCTAAAGCGAAAAACGAACGGCAGTCCACACTCCGCAAACGACCAAAGTTTACCGTGATTGATTCTGGTCGCAAATCGTTCCGCAAGTCAACTGCAGCCAAAACGGCCGCTACACAGAGCCGGCTTAAGCAACGATTCGAAGCGGAACGCAAACGAACCCGTGTCATAAGGACGGAGGAATATATTCCGACGCAAGAGGAGCTGTTGGAGGAGGCGGGAATTACCGAAAGGGAAAATTTGAAATCTTTAGGTATGTTTCCATCAAACTGTTGCAATTTGATTTCTGCTGGTAGGTTTATGCTTTTGAAGCAATTTCTATTCATGATCGCTTGTCTTGTTTTAGAACGTTTTCGAAGGATGGAATTAGAGAAACAGAAAATGAGACCTACAAAAAAGAAATTTACCGGTCCAACGATACGTTACTTTTCCACTGCAATGCCCATCATTGAAGAAGTTCACGATCACAATAACGATGTAGATCCTCTCAGCCTAAGCGATCCAAAGGAAGCGGACGAAACGAATGAGAGAACGTAAGTTTTTCCACACATAGTTATGTTACGCAACCGAAAAAAGGTGTACCTTTTCATCCCACCCCTACAGGACGAGAGAAAAGTCTGTGAAACGAAACAAAAAGAAAACAACCGTGATGGAAGTAACTGGACAATACGAGCGAACCTTCATCACGTATGAAAATGACATCGATAACAAGGTGTTTGATTCGTACTTCCCCAGACCGGACACGGCTCGTAAGCACCGTCAGATTTGTGCCGTTACGCGACTGCCGGCTCGATACTACGATCCTATCACGCAGCTACCATACCGGAATATGCAAGCGTTTAAGATATTGCGCGAAGCGTACTACCAGCAGCTGGAGGAACGTGGAAACTTCGACAATCCGGACGTTGCTCGATGGTTGGAATGGCGCAAGAAGATAAAGGAATATCGGGTTACCAGTATGAAGAAAACGCAGTCTTCCGCCAACGCGACGAAACCAGCCGCAACAGCTGGGGGTCTGGTAAAGTTAAACTCTGGAACACCTACGGTGTTAGGTGTCGCCGGAACGACGAAATGATTCCATCATTAACGAACGGTAAGCACGATAAGAATAATTTACATAATAATAAAAGCATAACTATTTCGGAAGAAATCTCACCACTTTTCTAGGCTAAATTTGCAATTTATTTACTGTTGTATGCGTGGTTGTGTGGTTTGTGGTTCCTTTTGCTAGGAGCGACTGCCATTTCGGACAGATTTGGTATTAAAAAGCCACAGACAACAATGCAACTATCACATTCACAATCAGACTATCTTCCTAGGGTGCTGCGTCTAGATATTCCAAGCCATTTGGCAAGTTGGCGTTACAGTGCAAGCCCAGGTTTGGGTATGTTTTTCACTTACTTTGCCTAATCTCATCCGACCTGCCCAGCTGTGGTTAACTATCTATCTATTAATCAACGACATCAACGGCAACAAGTTACACGGATAGCGTATTTTAGACGACTGTGTGTGTATATATGCCGGAGGTGGTGGTACACTTACCGTTACACCATCCGTGGGCGCAATTATGGTTGATTACATATATATGACATGCCCAAATGCTAGTTTTAAGCTGATGTATACAGCTAATATATCTGCTGCTTAGCGAATAGTTCAAAGTTACGATACATTCTAAAACACGCGCAACGCCGTTTTTGCTGGTTACGTAATCTTGCCCCCTCTTTAAAACACGTAAAATGGTATTAGTCATTCAATGTTGTAACATTTTCTATAAAAAATTACATGAAAACGAAGATAAATCTTTGTTACTTTTCTTCCCTATCGTTAACTTCCTCGCCATGAACGGTTTTGCTATAATAGTGATCGATGTATGATTTCCTATGGACTTGACCGGGCAAGAGTGTAGCATGTTTTCTTGCACTGTTGAATGTCACTTATAGCTTCAGCTAACAGTCGTTTCAATTGATTTGTCTATTAAAATGCTTCAAGTACTGTCGGTGCACACGCTTTTTTTAGCGACACAGATTGGCCAACGACTGGATCAGTTTTGGTGTTGGTGATTGTGAAGAAATTAGAGATTACTCTTGGTAATTAAATAGCTCGAATAGTCAGCAATAATATTGCTATTTATAATTGTATTGTAAACATCGTGAAAATTAATGCTATTAGAAAAGTGTATAGTTCCAATTACACCTCTCTTGGCTGCAACTGGCTTCATGACAAGGAATCTTTTCTATCAATTTTTGAATTAGGTAAAACTAAAGTGTTGTTTCTTGCTCAATAATTGCTAACCAGTTTGGACGGAAATAAAAATATCCAACTAACATTTTTAACAGTAAAAATAATTAGAAATTTAATTGAACCTCAAATATGAATTGCAAATCCCGCCGACCATTCGTTATACTTCTGATCGTACCAAGCTTATTTCAAACAGGAGTTAGTTGACTGAGGTAAAATGTAAGTTAATAATTAGAAGTTATCTATCAACCAACGAAACACAACATCAAACTGACCAGTGTATTGCCTCTCTCCCAAATTGCCCAGAGTGAATGCCGCTGAACGTATTGATTGTTATCTTCTAGTTACCTTCGTTTTCATGTTTCAATCCCACACGTACAACTTCCGCTTGGTTCTATTTTCAAAAAAGTGTGCTAAATACTACCAACCATGAATAACGCTCAAAAGTATTAACGTGTGAACAACAAAATACACCTTCTTGTAGAAAAATTCTACCATTTTAAACAACTAATCAATATATATATATATATATATATCATCATCATCTCTATGTGTATACGGTTTATGTGTGAAATTTATGAATTTGTGTGAGTGTATATATATAAATATTATTCGTATAAAATAACACAACAAAAAAATCCATTGAAAACACCCACCGTGGGCACTACCGCTAAAAACCACCGCTCGATACATTTCGTTTACTAATAACCGCCATCTGTCGGAAAGTTCTCGACCTACAAGCCTACCGCAGCTACTTGGGCGAATACTCTGCATCCTCCCGCACTCCAAACGGGTTTCATGTTTCTATTTCGGTTCTGAAACTGGTAAAAATTGTGGCCATACGTCGCATGCCCCGGCTTGTCTCTGGGTGGGATAGGTATGATCGGTAACGAACCATACTGTCGACGTGTTGTATTCTATGTTTGCTTTTCTCCACGGCTGAAACTACACTAACTTTTGCATTTCGTTAAAACCTAATCGTCTACAAAGTATGTGCAGCATCCTCCAATGCTGCTTCCTGTGTAAAATTGAACCTAAGTAAAACCTTTGCGTGTGTCTTGCTCTGGTGGATACGGTTTGCAGTGTTTTATCATTTTAGTTATCATTCGTTTGTTTCGTGTTTTATTTTTTTTAGTTTTCAAAATACTGATTGGATGTAGGACTCAACAACTAACGTGTAACATGTAGTCCCCCCCCCCCCCCCTCTCCACCTCTCCCACTTCCTCCATTTACTGGCGCAATCGCTCCAAAACCACCCCACTGATAGCTTTGCCTTTAACAACTTACGTTACTAATTTAAACACCCAATCGATCGCATTCGATGCGCCCAAATTAGTACAGCCACACGAATGTCCTGTAGGGGACCGCTCTGGGGGGAAAAAACAGCGTGCTAGGAGAGTGTGTGTGTGTGTGTGTACACGCGTACACGTTAGTGTGCAGCTTTGTAATACTGATACATTTTGGCAAACATTCCAACAACTTACGCACATAAACTCACACACTATTGTATATGCTGGTAATAAACGATGTTGCTTTGTAATATGCAACATTTCATACCTTTCCTAATCAATCTCACTGCTATCAGACTACAAACGTTAACATGAATATCTTCACAGTCACTACTACTCTATGGACGTACTTAGTCGCTAGGTGTGTGTATTTCTTTGTTTCGCTAGTACTCCGACGCGCTAGTATACCGCGCCTGGCGCAATATGCTAGTTCGGAACAGCAAAACGGTGGTTGTGACGATTTAACTGTAAGTGCATGTTTTAAAAGTTATTCGTTTCGCTTTGTTAACACGTAGTTTCATATCAATCATTTCATCCAATGCTATACCCGTCAAATGTCCGGGAGATTACGAACCCGGTCACTCCGGACCAGCAGCCTTTTTGTGTAGCGGTAAAATTCAACAATCATTTCAGCATCATCCTTCAAGGTGCTAGTTTGAGAGTGTGGTAATAAAAACAGGATCGTATCTCCGCCAGATTGTGATCCACAGTTGTGGGTGGGTTTGGCAAATTTAAATGAGTGTATCCTCATCCTGCGTTTCAAATAGCATCAGCAGCGAATGCTGAGACGAAGACCGTCCGCCCATCGCATTGCCGGAAAGGGAACCGTCCGGCGAGAGCAGGCCGGTTTGCAGACTGTAGTTATCGCGATACCCGGATGTGGAAGACGTTTGCGAAACCGAATCCCAGCTAAGATCGCCCAGCGTGGCAATGGCCCGATTCAGCGGTTCCACGTACGGTGGTTCATTGACGATCGGTGGCAATGCCGACGGTCCTCCGCCGGGTATGATCGTACCGGTCAAACCACCCGGCACACCCACTACCGCCGCACTAGCGGTACCCGGTACCGATGGGCCAACCATCGACAGACCGGCACCCGCAGCAACGGTGGGAATGTAGCCGGTTTCGTTGAAATTGTTCGACCGCATGCCGCGCCGATTGCGGAACGTTTTACGGCTCTGGGCGCGCGATCGTTGCAGCCGGTGTTTGTTGTGATTCTCACCGGAGCTGTCGTCCGCCAGGCTGTCGGGCGATAGCGGTGTGGTCGACGTTTCACCCGAGGAGGTTTTAAACTCGACCGATGATACGAACCGCAAACGGGGCGGCTGGGTCTTTACACCGGACGCCTGCAGCGATACGGAGTGGGACAGGTGCGGAATGCTGCCGCCGATGTTGGGCCCATCCCGACCGACCGGGGTTGCCTGTAGATCTACCGAGCCCGCATCGGCTAAGGTGCAGGAGGTGAGGGTCAGGTCGGCACTCTGCGTGTCAGCAATCAGGCCAGCGTCACGGTTGGTAGTGGTGGTAGAGCTGGACAGGGATTCGCCTTTAGGCGCTTGAAGGGTTTGCTGCGAGAGGGTATCGCTGGAGGTACAGATACCGGTACCACTGCGGGCATCTGCCTGTTGCTGCTGCTGCTGCAGTGATGCAGGAAAGCCACCCGGCGGTTGCACACCGGTTAGCATCGATATAAGCGATGGCCGCTGCTGATGGCGTACCGGTGGCTGTTCCGGCACGGGTGGAATATTAGGAATATCACGCTTGGAGGTTTCCGTAGACATGTCACGATCTGGATGGTAAGAAAAAGTTGCAAAATTAGAACCATTGATAATATGTTCAGATGTGTGTGATAGTACCATATCGTCTCGTTTCCAATTCTTCCCGCAGTTCGCGCAACTCGCGCGAAAGTTCCAATAAAATAGCACCACGGGACTTTGTCCCACCCGTCGGCTGGGTGCCACGCATTCGTTCTCGTATCAAAAACTGCATATGCCGCTCATGATCACCGATGGGGGGTTGTGAGATCTGCGTGTAGAAGATGCAAGCAAAGCAAATTTTAAAACCCGTACACGTTACCCGCTCCGAATTCCAACTACCTTGTGCATAATGAACGGCATTAGTACGATGTACAGCGGAGTCCGCTGGGTCACGACAAACTCCAAGAAACTCCACAGCTCCGGTGCCGCTTCATTGCGGCGTCCTAGATCACGCATCACCCGCGCAATCCGTGGCCATTCGTTGGATAGTCGCGTTTCGAAACAAATGCACAATACGCGCAGGGCGAGAAAGGTGGCCTGATACAGTGAGCTGGATATTTTCGATGGCCGTTTTGCGTCCCGACTGCCGGTGAACGTGAGCGATCCGGCACGCAAATCCACCCCGGTACGGTTCGTCTGCATACCCATCTGTGTGGTACGGCCCGCAACCGGGCTCATGGCGTTCAGTACCGCCGTCACCAGAAACGAAATGTCCGACTGCTTCAGTTCACCCACATCGAATATACCCCGACCGCTGCAAACCTTCAGACACAGTGGCATCAGCAGATGCATCAGGAAGCTTTCCGCCTTTTCCTGCGTGGGAAAATCGGCACTACCGCCACAAATTTGCTCCAGCCCGTGGGAGACGGAGTCGATCGGCGACACCACCTGTAGTGTGACCAACCGTACCACGTTCGAGCAGAAGAATGCTGGCGGACTTTTCGACATCAGGGCGGCACCGGCACCGGACACACCTTCCGGGAAGTTGCCCGGCTCGTTCACGATCAAATTCTGCACGTTCGTGAGCAGTGCCTTCATCTCGCGCCAGTGCAGGATGTGCGGATAGCGAATGATTGCTTCGGAAACACCCTTCAGCAGGCCGGCAGCAGCCTCCCAGTTTGTGTTGCGACGCACCGAAGACTTTTTCGAGATCTTCAGGAACACCTTATCCAGCCGACGCAGAATGGTAACGAGCGTTGGCTTCATGCCATGGTCGTCGGCCCATTCGGCCCGTGGGAAGATGCATTGCATGTACCGCTGCAAACCGCGGCAGGCCATCGATTCGCGATCGTACGGTGACACCTTCAGCAGCGAGTGTGCTATCTCGGCTAACCGGACGTGACACTTTACGTCCAACAGTTCCATCGGTTTGGGTTCGCCCTGTTTGCGCGCTAGCTCTGCGAGCCTGGTCGAAGCGGATATGATGAACTCACCAACAACCGAGAGCAGCACATCACGCGGACGACGATATTCACGTATCGTTTCCGAATCGTCGACCGATTCGTTCAGCATCTTCGAGCGTCCGATATCGCTGACGTACTTGGCGTGCGACTCGTCGTCGTAATCCAACCCCGGAGAGCATGGCGGACCTCGGGAACAGTTCCGCTGGCTGGATCCCTTGTGCTCCGGGCTATTGCGGAACGGACCATTGTAGCTCCTAAAGAGGTATGAGAATTATGAAAACGATGTTCACACTTTTGTAGCTCAGAGGCCAAGTGTCAAGTGTCAGGAACGTACTTCGATAAACCCTCGCAGTTATGCACCATCGTACGAATCGTCACGGCAAGCTGCAGAATAATGTCCCGCTCGCATTTCCCTTCCAGCGGGATGTACGATGAGGATTGTATCTGCTGCATGTAGCAGGGCAATATGGCTTCCAAAATGATCTGCAAAGGGATAAAGATTGCCTTACACCTCCCGGCATCCTTCCAAACAATTCGCCCCCACTTACCAACATCTGATAGCCGCGTGTGCTTTCGGCGGAGTAGGACACAACCATCACGCAGAGTGTGATGCAATCCAACACCGTCACCATCTCATCTTCATCGTGGTAGCAGAAATCGATCGCCTTGAGTGGTTTCGGTTCTTTGACCAACTCCGCTATGTTGAGCGGATCGGGCGACGGTGTTTCCAGGCTGAGCAGTAGATTGAACAGACAGCTCGACTGCACCTTATGCGCCTCGCCGTACGTTCCATTCTCATCCGTATCGAGGATGGCCGACACGGAGCCGAACATTTGCAGTATGAAGGGTTTCCGGTTCAGCAGGTAGAACTGCTTCACCGCATACTCGATCGTGGTCGTGACGAGCTTGTTCGTTTGATGGAGCGAATACACCTGCAACATTGCCGGCATGATCATGAAGTAACCGTTGGTGGAGAAGATGTTCTTAAAGTTGGACGCGGCATTGATGAAGGTGGCGGTGACGTAGCGCATGATGCAGGAATCCTCCGAGTGTAGCAGTGCGGCCCCGGACAGCACATTCAGAAACAGTTGTATGTCGGCGGAATAGGCAAAGTTGCCTGCCATCGCTTCGAACATGCGCGCTATCAACCGTACCCACATGAACTTGTGCAGCACATCCAGCCCGAGCAGTTCCTTGCCGAGCTCGCCGCCCTGATGCAGATCCAGATCCACCTCGAGCGCTTTGCGCGGGAAGGATGGCAGCTTCATGAGCTCTTCGTGCAGGAACACTACCCGTTGCACGACCATGTCCACGTTTTTTAGGATGGCCCAGGTCAGATGTACCTTCCCGATCTCGACGAACTTTTTGCACAGCTCCTGGCGCTGCAGCGCATTGAACGATTCCTCCGTTTTCATCTCCACCAGGCGCAGTTGGGGGTACTGTGACCGCTTGAAAAAGTAAAGATCTCGCACGTACCAGTTGGGGTTCAGAATTTGGTGGCTCTTGTAGTCGACCAGCACGTGCTGTGCGTGCTTTTTCTCATCGATGCCGAAAAAGTCTAACGATTCGCTGAGTAGCTGAGAGAATTGTGTGTCTTCTTGCACCGGGAACTGGGACGGTATTCCACCTTCATCTGCAACGCAAGCGCGTTAGTGTGTCTGTATCCAGGTGGAGGACTATCGCCCACTCAATTACTTACCTTCCGGTCCGTGTACGATAATTTTCTTCGCCGAGGGCACATTGGCTGTTAGTAGGATCGATGCATCGCACTGCTCTTTGCGCAGGATCTGTTTCAGGTCCTTAAACATTATACCGTGCACGCTGTGCACTACCATCCAGAGTACGGACAATGCCGATCCAACGAGCTGAAAGCAGAGGGAGAGATCGTCAAATTCTGCTCACTAAATCTATCACCCGGACCCACCTGTTGGCTGCATTCATGTGTCGATCGTACGTAAAACATCACGTACCCTATGATGTAGTTGTACAGTGCGAATGCCGCCTGCTGTGGCAGCCGCGGCACAAACCGAATCAGATGTCTCAGCAGCTTAAACATCTGATCCTGATGGTCGCGCGTTAAGCGTTCGAGCACGTAGCGCAGAAACAGGGCGGAATCCTCAACGAGACATATCCAGATGACCTGATAGGCCACCTCGTACACGGCACAGCCGTCCGAGTTGACGGCGGCATCATCCAAGCACGCCACGATCTGCATCACGGACGAGCACAGGCAGGACGGGAACAGCGAATGGGCCGCATGCATGTGGATAGCCGACCTGGTACCGTCCTCCTCTTCCTCGACGTGATCCTCAGCAGGCCCATGATCAAGACCGGGTTCGTGTGCCGCCTGCTGCGTAATGGGAATCGTAGTGATAAGGAAACTCTGCCGCTCCGAGCGTTGTTTGTCTTCCTGCTGCAGCATCGCATGACGGATCGCTTCCGTTTGCTGCTTTTTGCGCGTTTTTGTAGCCGTAACCAATGAGCGCTGCAAAGGGAACAAAGGGTTCATGAAAACATTGATTCCACAGCGTACGACCGAAACGCTCTCATCCACTTACATGCCGCTCCTGATTCAACGTGACCTCCATGTCTTTGTTTTGCTGGCGAGGCATCCAGGGCGGGTCAACCACCGGTAAGCTTTCGATGCCAATCTTCGGTGAAGGTAGCGTGAACTCAATACCGGGCGGTGGCACCTTGAACGAAAGGTGTGCGCCTTCCTCCATGCGTGGCCACACCTGGAAGCGATTCTTCCACAGCACCTGGTAGCGTAGAATTGCCTGAATGCGAGTGTTGGGACATTTGTTCTTTAGCGACCGTTGCATAATGTCCGTCGCGGTGTTGGGTGCCTTCACCGAGGCCAGTATGAACAGGGCCGCAGAAGCAGCGGACACTTCCTGGTCAGTTTCCAGCAGCAGTTCCCATGCAATCGGAATGACCTCAACAAACTGTTCCTCCGTCAGCACGGCTGCACCCTTGACGAGTGACGCTATGGGAGCGTGAAAGACGTCACGGACTTGATTTTTGATGTATTTTAGCACCGGTGGATCTTCCTGGTGGTGTTTCGGTTCGTGTATGAACGTTGAGTACTGGGAGGTGTTTGGTTCGGACTCGTCTTGCAGCAAGATCCTAACGGTTTGCAGATTGACAGACGTTAGAACACGCTGAGAAAGCTAAAAAAGACTATGGAAGTAACCTTACCGATCACGTTTCGTGACGCTGTCCTTGCGCTTGGAAGGTGAAGTTTGAGATGAACTCTGATCCGACACCTTGCGGCCCTGTTTTGATCGATCGCGACGCGTAGTTCCCTTGGTGGACTCGTTCGGCTGCGCGTAGGTGACTGGAGTAACGCCAAACTCATCGCCGTAAACCTTCGAAATGTGAAAAAAACAACGTTGAGTGGTGTGCAGCAGATGGAAAAAAAAGATTATGCATCGCGTCACACACAACAAAAAAGTTTCACAGCATCTGCCTCCTGTGAGGATTGAACTCACGACCGCTGGTTTACGAGACCAGCGCTCTACCACTGAGCTAAAGAGGCTTGTTGGAGAGCTGCCATTCATGCCTATATATAAACACCGCAACGTCAGCGCATGCGTCATTCACGCTCTCAGCTATCGCTTCCAATTGCGATGCTTCCCCTGGATATTGCTTACAGTGGCACCGTACCGCTGTGCCAAACTTTTCCAAGAGAGTTTTACAAACGGGAGCGCAACCAAATGCTGGAGCGAACACAAGCACAGTGGTAACTCTCACGGACATTATTCAATGTTTCATCCTGCATGGGACTTGTTTCGAAATTTAACTTTTTCAAAAGGCGTAATAACTTTTTATGCTTGCTTGTGTAACCTTAAAAAATATTTTTACGAATGAGAACAATACCTTACCTTGCGAATAGCTCGTATCAGCTTTGTAGCAGCACGCATATGCCGCCGGTAGCAGTACGGGTGGCAAAAGTTTTGATGATCACAGTAATAATTGAACGAGCCCAAAAAATTCGATACCGATTTAAGCCATGGAAGGTTCTTGGTTGTTTCGTCGGATTCGTTCGAATCGCACGGAGATTCCGGTGGTTGATCATCGCTGTTGAGAGGAGTACGGTTTGAGTAAGCATTTAAATGAATCAGATTGCCGATCTACCTTAAGATGCCTGGTGATTCTTCTCCGCCACTGATTTGTCCTGGTTCAGAGTTATCGCTTCTATCGGAGAGTGACGATACCTTCCTTTTAGATTGAATGGAATCGGTACGTCTTACCGGATCTAAGAAAAACAGGAGAATGGACACGTTAACCAAGTAAAGCAAACAGCAATGAGACGACGGTACGAATTCACAAACACTAACGCTTACATTCATTTTCTACTTCCTTCAGATCTTTAGCACCGCGGCGAAGCTTCAGCGACCGTCGCTTAAACGAACCACCGGCCGGTGTTGCGGACGTGCCACGACGCAACAGAAAGTTCCTTGATGTAGCCAACGTACGCTTCTGCCCTTCTGTAAATAAGCATCATCCAACATCATTAATTGGTCCGACGATGAGCCAACGGTGACCCAAATACGTACGCTGTACGTTTTCCTCGCCCTGGATGGTAAGTGTTGTGTTGCTACTGTTTTCCGACTCGTTGTCCGGTTCCTGCAGTACGAACGAAATCTTGCGTTCCGTCTGTCCGGCTATCGATTGTAGACTCTGCGCTGACGTTTGCGAATGCCCGCCCATAGAGCTGAGGGCCATAGACCAACGACGATTAGTTTCACCTCTGCAAAACAGGGAACATCTTGTTAGAGACGGCAAACACAAATAACAGAAGCGATGTTAGTCACCGGCAAACTTTATCCCACGGTGTGTGCTTCTCCTTGGTGGATAGTCGTGATGCTTTCGGCAATGTTTGGTACGTTTCCCTCAGGAAGGCAGTGATCTCTAGCAAAAGTACACAGGCGATCAGTTTCAGTGCCGGTGGACAATCGTTTCCATGTGGATTGACGCTTGCTGAGGGAAGGACCACGAATCAATTAATTATTCACCCACGACCCAGATCCCTATCGGTACGCACTTTCATCGAGGAAATCTTCCTCCTCGTCCTGCTGAAGCAATTGTTTCTGTTTTTCAGGATCAGATAAACTGGCAGCCAACTGCTCTGAGTTTAGTTTATCGTTGTTGATCATCTCGTTCAACCGAGCGCCTAATGCTTCGCCCCACTAGAAGTGAAAGACGGTCTCATGCGACTGTTTGACTAGAAACCGGGGCACTGATACGAACCTGATGAAACATTTTGCCAGCCGCACGCTGAAGAACGTGTGCACGACGCGTCCCGGCCGCCATTGCCGTACGGGTTCCCATTGCCGGTCCCGATGGTCTAAAGATTGGCAGGTTTTGTTTCATCCACGATGGCCACTGTCCGCGATTGCACAGATGAACGAAGTGGGCACACTCGATCAAGAAGGCCGCTCGAGCAACAATCGGAGCTTGCGGCTGTTGGGGAAGGAATCGAGTTGAATAATTGTGGTTTAACATGATTGATCGCCATCTTTCATACCAGATCGAGCAAAGCAGTGATCAGTGCGGGATCGGGAACTGATCCAGGGGCGCACACCTCCAACAAAAGTGCAAACCGAGCCATGCCTTCCCGAACCGGTATCGTTGGAATGAGGCGTCGCTCTTTCAGTACTACCACCTCAGATTCACGCGGTCCATCACTCACGTCAAGTGAACTTCTTCTGCTGAAATCTAACGAACGGAGAAGCAACAGCGTGTGGATGTGGGTTAACCGTGGTCCACTGCATCTAACAACTCACTCTACTTACAACTTCCCCCAACATCTTCGGTACCACCCGTCTTCTTCTTGCCCTTGCCAAGACCCAAGCGATTGAGACGCCGCTTCGCCTTCTGGATCGATCTGCCGATACCCTCGGTTGCACGGTTGCGTGTCTGGAAGTTGAGCGAACCCTTCCGCATGAAGTTGGCCATCGATTCCGATCCGCTCGCCGCCAGTATGCCCGACTCCAGGTCCACCGATTCGCGATCCTTCGAACGCCGGAACCATCGCACGATCCCCGTCAGCCGACCGACCGAGTTACGCTCCGAGCTGGAAGTAGAATCAGACAATAAAGCCCGCTCGCTGTGGCGAGGGGTAAGGGTGGGCCGCACTTGCGGCCCCTTACGGCGCAGATTGCTTAACGGGCTCTGGCTGGCCCGGCTCGGCTCCTCAAAACCCTCCGTCTCTAACAGCTGCAACAGGAAAGGAACGATCTACGTGTTTAAGCATTTAACTTATTGAGAGTCACGTACACCAAGAGGACATTTAGCTCTACTTACGACACACGTCGAGGATGTGCTCTTCTTCTTGAACAGCAGCTTGCGCTGTGCCTTCTCATCCTGCTGCAATAGCTGGATGTCGTTCGTTGGCAGGTGGCTGTGAAAGTACGAATGGACGAACGAATGGACGTTGAGTTATTGCAATCTATGCGGAATAGTGGCCGCATGGTGGCCATAGTGGTCTTACCGTATGACACGCGTTGTTTGCATGTTTGGTGCCTGCTTGTGAGGGCGTGGCGTAACAGCCAGAATGCCGCTGAGCGCTACCACACGGAATGGACCACCGTGGGCACCCTTCACGTACGTGATGAGCTGCCGGATGTCACAGTAGAGCGCAAGGTTGTCCTGGGATTTCAGTTCCTTCAGCGACTGCACCAGCCGGGTTGCGAGCGTCTTAAAGATGGCCCCGATCAGTTGACTCTCCGTGCCGCCGGTCAGTCCGCTACCGAAGTTGGTCGCGTACCCGCCCTGGCCGCCTGATATACCGCCAAAGTCAGCGTTCAACGATTTTATGCCAGATGATCTCTTATGGTCTGAATCAGGTGAAGATGAAACACATATACGTGCAAGCTTTCTACTTCGGACAAGCAACAGGAAACGTGTTAACATATAGTGAAAGTGTGTGTGTGTGTATATAGCGCACAACCAAATGCAACGCAATGGAACTGATTATGCTAAGGGTTCACACAATTATTACGTAACACAGAAATTAACATTTTCGACTTGCTGAGAGCCGCCTTATCTTAATATAACGTAACACTGGAAGCAACTTCTATCAATTACGTAACAATTCATCTAGCTTAAAGAACATAATACCCACGCAAACCGATATCACCCGTTTAGAACTGGACTTCGTGCGTGATCGAATTTATTCTACTAGCAACCATTTACAGTTGCACCATTTCGACGGTTACAATCTACCGGTGCAACGATGAAGTTACTTTGTCCTTGGTATTCATCTTTTGCATTTGACACATTATTCATAACGAATTTAACCAATCTTTTACCGGTCAAAACACAGTTTAAAAAAGTTTTAAAAATGACGATAGTACATCAACAAGGTGCCGGTTGAAGTTGAACCTCAATCTCTCTCTCTTTCTCACCTCCCCCCCTCCCTTCTCCCTCTCTTACCACTATGTAACAAATCGAAAGCTGGTACTAACCCCCCAATACTGAATGATACTTAATTGCCCCCTGGTGATAGTAAACCCCCTGCCATCCGTATCAGCGTTACGTAATAAATGGATGTTCCCTTATGTAAAGATAACTTTAAACTATTTTTTCTTTTCTATTTACAGCATCAATTCGGTTTGCTGCTACTACACGAAGCATAAGAAGGACAATAATTAGAGCATTTATTTTCGGTACCAACGGAAAGATAAATTGGTAAAAGGCAACGGGGAAAAAGAAAGGAACGGGATGGAATATCTAACAAGTGGCAAAAGGTTTACGCTTGAAGAACAATACTGAGTGAGTCGAACATAAATGATACTTCAAATGGATGATTCCCGATCGACAGCCGATCAACAGATGCGTGATCCGTCCAGCTCAATACCCTCCAGAATGCTATTACAAAATGGCAGTAGCATTCGTTGGAGGCTTTAAAGTGTAAATTTTGAACGATACTAGATGAAAAAATAGCGTACAACTTTAAGTAGTGGAAAGAGAGAAAAGGGACACAGTGGATAAAATAGTTTACACATGACAGTTTAGCGACATAGCGTTCCAACGGTTATATGGTTCCTGGGGCTAGTAAACGAAGCTGATAAACCTCTTAAACAAAGAGAGTGTGAACAACACCGAGCAGGAAAGAAGCAATAACTGAGCAAGGTTTTGAAACCTGCGCACGTGTGAGTATCTGACTGGGGCTTTGCGCTACTTACTCAACGGTGACAGTAGCGAGCTGGGGTCCACACAGAAGCCGAGATACGCGTGGAAAAAATCGGTGATCTCATGTATCGGCGATTCCTTAATGAAGGCACGCAAGTTTGCCTTCAGGATTTTCCCATTCTGGCGTAGCAGTCGCGATAGGATGGAGTTACAAGTGGTACGTAACACTTCTGCCGGTGGGCCACGGTTGGCTGTGCAGAGCAAAAAGATGTGAATGATTACGGAATCTGTTTCGTTTCAGAACTGCTGACCAACAACCTACCATCGTTACAGCCGTGCGGACACCCGAGATGCATGAACGCCCGCTTCACGATACCGATCGCTAGCGAATGCGCATGATCACCCAGCTTCAGTACGCCCAGATCCAGTAGAATCTCGCAGATGTTGAGACCCGCCTCCAGCACGCGCAACGTGCAGACACTGGAGTCTCGCTTGAACACACAGTGCACTGCAAGCAGGACGACCTCATAGTCGATCGTACCCTCCTTAGTGATGTAGAAGCAAGAACCGGGCGCTTCAGTTTCATCCGAGATGCATGTGTAACCTAGTACGGGAGGAGACATAGATTCGAAGATCAATCGTTCGAGCATCCGGCATATCGGCACTATCGGCTTACCGATGTGAGAATCCGTATGTGATCGTAGCATCTGTGATTTGAACATTCCTGTACTGCCACCAGCACTCAGTGCGTCCAGCTGGGAGTCAATGGAACCCTGCGAAGAAGGAGAATTGGACTAAGGTTATGAACTGTGGCAGGTAAGTAATGTTTGGCTACTCTACCTGTCGCTTCATATAATCCGGTGACGGTGTCGGCGTGTGCTCCGTGACGGTGATGATCGGATACTTGGGCGTTGTGCTCGATTGTCTCGACTGTACGTTTGATTGGACGTTACGTATAACCTTCGGTGGTGGTTCGATGTTTCGATGACATCTACGGAATTTTGGAACAGATTGACATATTAACAAGCGGAATTCGTTCCGTACGACACATCACTGTTACAAACAAGGGGACGGGAAACACAAGTAAACATTATAACGCTAAGGAGAGCAACAACTAGAGTAGGAATATCGAATTTTGAAAACTAAAGACACTTCCAAGCAACTCCGTTCCAGTGCCAATAAGCGTGAATTTGGTGAGAACAGGATTCCGTACTTGATGAAGGTGCACGAATAATGCAGGATAGTACAGCGGATAGTGTTTGGGGTTGTTTCGCTTTCGAATGTAAAGAAACTTACCCGCCATCAATGAGACAGCTGGTATTGTATTTTGCAGATGGTTAAACGAATAGATACGAGTAGTGGAGTAAAGTAGAGATAGAAAATGGTTTTATATGCTTCGATCTTACTACAAACACTAGACGATTAGATGGAGAAAGCGTATGATGCTAGGCACACACTCAAGAAAGTGAGAAAGAGAGAGAGAGTTACATTGCTGATTACTGAGGAAATAGACGACTAGGTAATCGCTTAAAGTTTGTACTACTTCACGATAAACCTTTACAATGAACAGATATAACTAGTTAAAGATCAATCTATAATGGATCACAAGATCAGCAGGTAGTTCAGGTCAGTTAGATTCATTAAGCAGTTACTCATAAAGTGGCCTCTCCTGCACACAATAATGACAATGATCCACCGATGTTCATGCTGATGAGTGTGAAGTGGTCAACAATTTTCGCTCACGTTACATACCTTAAACTGGGCATACTTTTCCCCTTAACGAGGTTCGTTGATGGTGCACGCGATATCATCGACGCCGAGCGGGACAGTTGTCGTTCGCCTGTGTCCAAGCTGCGGTGACACTCCTGCAAGGAGAAGCCGTTCAAAGATGTTAGTTGGATAAAGATCAATCCGATGAATCAACTGCAAGCGGTGTAGTACCATCTGCTGGAGTCGCTTCCCGTTGGTGTTTGCATCGAGTCCAATCTTTTCCAACCCACGGTCCGATTTGGACAGGATGCGTGTTTCGATCAATGTGCGCAGGTCGGCCATCTTGACGCGACGCTTCTTTTCGCTACCCTTCCGTTCGCTGAGCGGCCCAAGGGACGATTCATCGGATGGGAGTTTGGAGACGTAGTACGGTGCGTCTGCCAGCAGGGCGGGGATCGGTGGATCCGGTATCTCTATGTAGTCTTTGTTCGCTGAACCGATGCTGGGACTATCCCGACTACTGCTGGGACCTTGATAGAGTGAAATCTCAATCTGCGGTATGGGTAGCGAGTTCGAACGCCGTCTCGGGTGGGATGGAAGGGCAGACGTTTCTTCGCTGATGTCACGCAGTCTGGGAAAAAAACAGACCCCAGATCACATTTGGTTCGGGAAGTTTGGCGAGTCTGCCGAGGGTCATACGTACCGATTGTACAAGTAATGTAAACTCCAGTATACACCTTCCTCTTGCCAGTGGGAAATGAACAAGCAACGCAGTACGGCTACATCAAGAAAGGTGGCAGCTATGACATCACACTTGTGACCTTGCGACATTTTAGGATCCGTATCGAAGGACTCCCGTTCCGTCGAGGAACTTGTCTTCGGTTTCGAGTCTTTCTGCAGGAACAGAGATGAAAGGGTTTTTGAAAGTGGACATTGCAAAGATTCCATGAACATTTGACGTTCAACTTACGCTATACGTGTCAATCCTATCGAAATCGAAGCTTGTAGGTTCACCGCGATGATCTGATTGGTGCAGTGGATGAGGCCTCATCCCAATGCCGCTGCTGGTCGGTGTTTGATGTGCGGAAGGTTTGTTGAACTTGGCACCATGATGCAGAAGGCTAGCGTCGGCCGTATAGTACGATGGATCCGGTACGCCACCATCCATCGGTAGTCGAAAGATCACTACACGCTCCTCCTCAATGCTGGACGCCTCTTCCGGGATGGTTTCCGGAAAGACGGAATCTTTTGGGGACGATACGAACGACAGCTCGTCATCGTGCTTGATGTTGCCTGAGTAGATGCTCGGTGGTGATTCAATGTTTTCCATTTTCTCTGCAGAGATGATAGAAGGAAATCGAACAAGTTTAGTCTCATTCTTGAAAAAAACCCTTGACACGCTTGTCTTACTGGGTGAGAACACCTCGGGCGACGGAGTAGTGCTAACGGAGCTCAGTAAATTGCGTGCCTTCGGTTTCACCGGTGCCGTGAAGCAGGGTGCATTCGGTGCCCGATACTCCCACATTCCCTGCCACATTTTCAGCCCATTTTCGAGCCGAAAGTTTTGGAAGTCGGACTCCTTCAGCATGTGCGCGATGGGTGCGAACAAAAATACGAACAGCTGCAATGGAACCGAACGTACGGCATTAGCTACAAGTGAGTCATTTTCATTCCTGTTAACCTGCCGGAAACTCGTACCGATATCGTTGGTATTGAGAAGAGGTAATTGTTCGTCGCATTATCCTTGTCCGTTTCGGCATCCGCACATTCCTCGGCAGCAAACAGCAGTATCCAGTGAAGCGTATAGAGTATCTTGGTTTCGGCCGACCCAAGCGCCTGTAGATCTTTGACACTACGAAAACAGAAAGCGAATAGGAGTATTTAAGCAAGGCGAGTGACATTCATTGTTGCGGAACTGTTACCGATTGTGCATCAGGGCACCGGCACAGTGTATGACGTGCGGTAAGGCAGCCTGCACAATGCGCCATCTTGGGATCGATTCCAGCGCGGACGTTAGTGATGGTGAGAGTCCAAACTGTATGTTCTGCACAAGCACCTTCTCGAAGGACTAAAATAAAACCGTAAGCAATAGGCAATTAATGATATGATTTGTTTGATTTGCCGTTTTTGGAATGGAATTATCCAATTACCTTGCACGCTTCCTTCAGCTCCTGTGGATGAAAGCAAGCATTAGTAACGATGGCTTTTTAACCAGTGAACGCTGAAATGTTTTGTCATGTGTTCGATATACAAATCGTTTTTACCGCATCGCTATGCAATATACGCTCACAAACCTTACAAAAAGTAATACATACACACACAATTCATGCGTCGGATTTTTATTTTTGAATAACACTACCGACAAAACAGTACGGTGTTGCAAGCAGGTTTTTAGTTTGATGATAAAATGATGAGAAAGCTTACTTGTACGAGTCACTATTTAACACAACGATCCTAATTTACATGTTGCACACGCAAAACCACTACAAAAGCTAACGCAAAATTTGCCTATGTTTGTAGGATTAAAAAATAAATGATAAAACTACAAATAAAGCTGCTAAGATCATAACAAGAACCAAATTTGATCAGAGATTTGCATACATTTAGGCGTTTTGCTTGCCGAGTGGCGTGCATGAGTTGATTTGGTTTACGCCTAAAAGTATGCACTCCTTATGACAAAATATTTGTTGTTACATCTTTTTTTAATGCTTCGATGCCTGTTTTATCAAGGCTGCGTGTTTCTTTTTGACTTTAATGCCATCTAACAAAGCCATTGGATGAATAATACCGTGGTGTTTTAGTGATGGTGAAAGATTGAGATTGAAATAAAAGCGTAACGTAAGTAGTATTTGAAAGACGGCTAAGGTGGAAAGCGTTTGCCAGAAGGAAAACTCGATTAGCTTTTGAAAGGGAATTTTCTGAGGGAAACGATGTTATGGCTATTACTACTGTGCTGTCGTAAACGGTCCTATTTACTAATTGAGAGAAAAAGCTATAAGCTAGGTAGGTGGGCATGATAAGATTTGCAAAGCAGCATTAGCAAAATGTGTTGTATTGCCGGTTGGTCGATGGAGAAAAAACAACGGCTCGTGTGGATAAGGATACAAATCATACGGCTAACATCGTGTGCATGGCACAAACGAAACAGCATCTACTACGTAAAAACTCTACGCCCGCAATTGGTCTACAGTACTCGGATAGCTAAGTGGAGCAACAGCACTAATATTTGCAATAATTCATTAAGCTAGTATTACGAAACGAAAAGGTACCAAGCATGAGCTTTTTTGTTTTGCAACATATCACATGTAGTTATTTACACTTACATGGTGTCCGGGTGCGTGTTGACAGAACTATCGTACACAAAATTTTGTATTGCATCGTTCGAATTGAGTAATTGGGGAACCATAGTATTTTTTGTTTTTGTTTTGTACCATAATGAAGTTTGGTTGTTTTTTTATAATTTGGATCGCATAATTGTGATGATCGTGTGAAGGAGTTTCGTGAGAGAGTTGGTACGGAGGGCGAGACAACGTTTAGTTGTTGTTGATTTTGGTTTGTGTGAGTGTTGTTTTCGGTTTTGTTTTTGCGAAACGCAGTTGTTTTGGCACACATGATGACAATAGCGAGATACACACACACGCACAAAAAAAGAAAGAAAAAGAGAGAGAAAAAGAGAGAAGAGATTTCGTTTTGGCGGAAATGGAGAAAAGAAAAAAAGAAGAAGAAGCAATAAAACCAACATCAATTCACACCGGCTATATATGTTTCGAGGGGTATTTGGCAAATGGTAGTCAATGGTGTAGTATGATAACGTTGCTGATTAAATTTTATAATCCCTTATTGGTTTTTGGTTCGTAATGTCCTGCACTGCATATTATGTACACCGATCAGTCACACTGTTAACACACATGGAACATTATGAGCGCTCGTGAACGAGAGAGTCCCCGTTTGAAATGAACAAAAAAAAAACAGAACAAAAAATCCGCAAATATGAAACACAATTAATTGACACAAAGAAAAAAAAACAGATCGAAAACAAAAACGGTTTTGAGAATGTTTGAAGCAAAACATAATGTAGTGTTGTTCGTGGTGTTTAAAATTAATAACACTTAATGGTGTGTCAGCACACATCCCGCACAGGAGCAGCTGAATCGAACCACTTGTTTGTTGGCACACGGAACAGCTCGAATGATTATGTACAGTTTGCGTTATTGTAGAATCCGATGATAATGATGTTATTTGCATGTTTAATGTTTGATGTTTTGCAAACGATTCACTGCTTCCGAACCGGTCAATTTGCAAACGGGGTCACACTGTGATGGGGTGAATTGTGCATTTGTGTAACCTGCATACGTACCATGCAGCTGGCCTCGTGCAGTTTGCCCAATTTTGGCCGGATGAAGGGTGCTATCTGTTGCCACAGGAACGTCTGCACCGGCACCGGAACGCCCAGATCTTGGAGGCCCTCGTCGATGGGATTAGTGGACGAAGCGTTCGCCATGGTGACAGTAACGGGGTGACGATGAGTTCTGTCCAATGGGAGAAGTAGTTGTAATTTGTGCTACCGTTAACCTGAATGAAGTTTTAATTTCCCAGCAATACCACAATATTTGCAATATGAAGTAAAATAATGCATCGGTTCATGAACTTTTGACTGCAAAGTTTTGTGAATTACTTTTGTCAAAAGATTCAATAAGAGAAACACTACGTTCAAGAGAAGTTTTTTTTACAGAATTTTATGTTCTACTCCCTTAAATGAGATAAAGACATAGCTAGCGAATCTAATGTCTTAATGAAATGATCTTATAAATATCCCTTTTCTTTGACACTACAACCTCCAGGGGTATTCGTCTGTTGTTAATGGCTTTCACTGACTTTTGATTACTCGCAGTGATTTCAATCAGTTCTGCATACAGAGGAATGATCTGTATGATATTTCGTACCAGTCTGGATTCGTTATGTTGGATAATGTCCTGTCTTTCTCCAGACAAGTTGCTCCAACTCGAAGTCCAGAACGCATGTTATGAACAGTGGAGGATCAATACCCTTGGAGGCCCAGGGCGGATTTTTTAAAGGGGGGCCTATAATTTTGCTACGACATTATCGGTGTTAGGGAGGTGTACTTCAAACATGATTTAACAACACCAGCAAAGTCTCGGAAAGAAAGCTCCCTTGCGTACACCTCAGAGTTCTTTTGCGTAGCCCTGTAAACGGGCCTAGTAAGCCACTACTTGGATCACATTTTCTACGATCTACGTACATTTACGAATCCTGAGTAGTCCAACGCCTTCTACGATTTTTCGCCCAAGGTACAGTTTTCAATTGGTTTACTTTACGGTAACAATCAGAGAAATTTCTTAGAAACCTGTTTCGCTCATGTTGGTGTTTAAGACCATGAACGACACAATTGTTTTCAGATTTGCGAAACCAGGAAAACATGTTTTTCAAGAGGTGACACCTGCAGTGTGGAATAAATTTGCCCATCACTATTGCATTGCATACTATCAAATCCGTGAGAGCGATCGCTAGTGTAAGGAAGATGGATGAAACGGAAAGCATCCTTCATCTCGCTCAAACTTCCCGTCGGTTGGTACGAAATTCCATACAAAACCAGCTGTTTTCAGATTCCCGATACCAGGAAAGCATCCACGGAAGAGGTAGCACCTTGTACAGCAATTTTGCCGCCGAAAGGTATGCAATGTTTAAACACTAACTTTCCCGTTTTTCGTGAAAAATTTCTTCAAAAACTACCAGTTTTCGAATGTATAGTACCAGGAGAGTATCCACGGAAGAGGTAGCTCCTGGTACTGCGCCAGAAGGTATACAATCAACTTGCAATGCAATGCGCCGTAAGGTATGCAATGTTAATATACTAACTTTTCATACAAACCAGCTGTTTTCAGATTTCCGATACCAGGAGAGCATGTTTTTCAAGAGGTAACATCTTCCTTCCCCCTCCCCTCCCCCCTTGGCGGACAAGATGGCGCGCAAGATGGCGCTCAACGTCGAACTTGCATGCAAACTTGCATGCAAACTTGTATGCAAACTTGCATGCAAACTTGCATGCAAACTTGTATGCAAACTTGCATGCAAACTTGCATGCAAGTTTGCATACAAGAATTTTCATGCAAAAACTTGCATGCAAGTTCGTTGCATGCAAGTTCGACGTTGGGCGCCATCTTGCGCGCCATCTTGCTCGGCCGGTACAACTTGCATTGCAAGTTGGTTGCAAAGTTAGAGTATTAACATTGCATACCTTACGGCGCATTGCATTGCAAGTTGGTTGCAAAGTTAGTGTATAAACATTGCATACCTTACGGCGCAGTACCAGGTGCTACCTCTTCTGTGCATGCTCTCCCGGTACTATACATTCAAAAACTGGTAGTTTTCAAAGAAATTTTTCTCGACCAACGGGAAAGTTAGTGTTTAAACATTGCATACCTTTAGGCGGGCAAAATTACCAAGAGCTACCTCTTCCGTGGATGCTCTCCTGGTATTATACATTCGGAAACTGGTAGTTTTCGAAGAAATTTTTCTCGATTAACGGGAAAATTAGTGTTCGGGTCGTGGTGCAATTTCGTTTATACTTTTAAGTCACAAAGTCGATATTCTTCTTTGCATTTAATTTATCACATAGAAACAAATGTTTTATTTAACCAAGGAAGATACTTTTGATCAATTTTTTACCATTTAAATGATTTTTTTTTTGTTATAAATTATCTCTGCTGTAATATTTTCAAAAATCGCAAAATCGGCACAAATTTGTTGGGGCCCCCAATACGGCGAGGCCCTAGGCGACCGCCTACTCCGCCTACCGTATGATCCGCCGCTGGTTATGAAGGCAGTTGCGTTTATAAGTTGTTCGTCCGTACAAATCAAAGCCTGATTATCGATGCCATGTAACATGGTTCGTGAAAACAAGCCCAAAAAACAATTACAAAAAAGTATGAAACAATGAAAATGCACTGCAAATAATTTGCAATCATAATTTTGATCACGGCATGAAGATACAGCTTGAAAAAACGCCATGCGTGCCCTAGGGACAGTATGTTAAATCGTACTTTAATATTAACGTATATCATTAAAAGCAAGCAATTAATTTCTTGCAAACTAGAAATGGTAGGCATTTCTAAGGCAGACCTAGTAAGTCGTCATGCCGAGACAAAGTTCACTAAAAGCACAAAACTATAGATAATTTGATTGTCCAAGTAACAGTTTAAAGAATCATTGGTCCTCATTGGTGAAACATTAAAATACATCATTTAGAGGAGAAATATTATAATAGTCCAATAAAATTAAATAAAAAACAGGAATGTCGATAAGATCAACAGTCTGCTAATAGTAATAAAATATAGAGAGCGATTGTGCCGTCATGGAATGCACCTAAAATACTGCATTGAAAGCTTTCGTTATCCTTTCGATAATCGATAATATACTGCCAGCGCATAATGACATAATTAAGTTTTCAAGTTTCCGCCTAACAAATGAACTGTGCCCGTCCAACGGCCAAGTTCGTCCGGCGTTCAAGAACAACAAATCAATTTATCCTCCATCATGAAGCCACCGTAATTGCATTTAGGGCAGCACTGCTACTGTTTGCCAAGTTTCAAACTACATGCGCGACACAGTCGGTACCGGACACGACGACACGCGCTACACATGCATCAAGTAGTTGAAATGTCCAGACTCGCTTGCTGACATCAATAGCTTTTTTCCCTCATTGAACCTGTTGAGTTCGATGCCTTCGTACGGGGACGATGCTTTTACAAAACAAACAAACCCCATAGCGGGAGGGGGACGGTGGCCGAGTGAAGGCGAAAAATTTGGCACCCGATATGTGTGTCCACTACTGCTTTTCACGCCAACCGAACCGAACCAACCGAGCGCCAGCAACAGATGATGAGCTCGATTTTATGCGCCGCCGGCGCAATGGGGTAATGAAATGCGAACGACGATAATCTGATTCGATTTTCCTCGATTATGCTGCTGTTTATGTTTTCTTGAACAGTTTTATGTGTATTTGGACCAGCGCCGGACTCTCCCATCGGGCAACGGACAATTGCATTGAAAAGTCATATTCGTCGCCGAGCCACTCGCATAAACTTTTGTTCGGTTGGCCACGGCAACGGACTGTTCCGGATTTTGCGATGGTATTGGTTGGGCTGTAGCAGCGCGGTTTTGCTTGTGGTGGTAGAATTGTTGCAATGTGCCTTGCGCTTGTTGATACTGTTACGGGGTACCGGGCGTCTCCATCGATGGGTGTGTTACTTGCGAGAGCGCACCGGGAGAGCGCCATCAAGTGTCAAATTCAACAGCTGATTTTATCGATCGAGAAGCATTCATCTTTTCGGGCTGGAATTGTTGTTGTGGTTGTTGCTGTTGTTTGTTTGCTAGCACGATTTAACCTGTGGGCCTGTGTAGCAGTGCGCGTGGAGCGATACGTTTACATGACACACATCAGCACCAACACACTGACACACGTGTCAGCGACTGGATGAGGTGGATGGATGGTCTCTGGTCTGTATGACCTGCCCAGTGAGATCAAAGCGTAGCATTGGGGGGGAAGGATTGGAGCGAAGCAATGGTGGATGGCGCTGGCGGAGAAGCTTTCTTGGGGAGTGGTTCAATTTTTACTGTCTGTGGAACATAAAAGTTTTATGTAACACACTTGAGTTTCTTGTATGTGGCAGGTCGATGGCTTTCGTTTCGATTTGCCCGGTACGTGTGGGTTGTGTGTTGGAAAATTGCTACCAGCAGATTATTACAGCATGTACCTTTCATCCGGGGGGCTCATTTATGGGGAAACCATTTTATCACACCCATCAAAGCTAATCAATGCCCATTTTGCGCTCGGTGCTTTGGTGTACGTACGGAATTAAGGAGCAATTTTGAAGCTACGTTTTGTATATGGCTAGCAATTGTTTGATTCAAATCAACCATGTTAACCAAACTGCACCCACTTCACACACTGTTCACGATACAGCCCCATTACAACATCCTGCCGTAGTACATGGCCGCCATATTAGAAAACAGGAAACTGACGAAGGGGAGAAAATATCGAAACGTTTGCATCAACACATAAACCCTGAATGGCACCATTTACGGAACTTTTCACAGATTTTCTTCATTTCCACTATTAACCATTTCACGCCTTGCTCCAGCAAGCAAGCAGCTGGATAAAATTATATAACCATTACACCGTGCAGATAAAATACACACACGCACACACGCACACATGGTGGCCGCCTGTGAGCTTTTCTATTCCAACTTCTTATCATTTATCAACATCCGGACGGAAATATTCATTGCACAGATTTATCCACAGCTCCCTCACCCACACGACAATGCGCGTTCCGAAAAGCTTACCGAAACTGAAAATTTACATCTTCCGCACAACAGAATGGGTGAAAAACGGTAAAGTGAAACCCAACCGAAACGGCACCCCTGTCCCGGGGCGATGTAATGGCTGCACTACTGGAAAAATTGTTGAATCTGAGCGAAATTTCTAGCCTGACCGAAGGCGGCTCGCGTCGTGCATATATGGCCGACCTCGTTCGTGACAGTTGTGTGTAGTCGGGAATTTGGGAGCATTTCCGTTCCGCTCGCAGTAAATGGACGCGCGTGCGCAGCGCGCCGCTCGATTTTGGAGGTTTATTTACAAACAAATGCACGTGATTCTGGCGAGAGGTTCAAAACCGGGTATCTGTGTGTCTGTGTGTGTATTTTTTCTCTTTTCGTTTTTTTTTTGGGTGGCGGCATACTGAATGTAGATTGCAAATGTTTGCTAACAAGGGAACACAGCAGGCACGCGCGTTTCTTCTTGTGCGAGTGATCGTACGCTTCCCGGAAAGTGCGAGTGCGGATGGGTTGAGATTGGATTGAGCATTTAACCGAGCGAAATACAATGGAATGCGGTTTTATGTTTCATATCCTTTAAATCATATTGACTGTAAATTATAATTCATCTGCTTGCAGTAAAACATTATCTCACAAGCGAAAAAACTAATGTAATTTAATTCGAAGCCAGCTTCAAATAGGGTTTGTTTAATAAATCTTGCCTTTCCCGCCAAAAAGATTTGAAGTCGATCGTTGCAAATGTCGTTGCTCACCTTCAACTCTAACTACCTTGACCCTTTGACAGCTCATCGTTAGTACATGGCTCGGTTGGCACCGCTGTTTGACAGTTTGTGTGCATGTAGTAAACAGTAAACAAAGCCATTAAACATGTAAAAAGAAAACGAAATGCTGAAATTGATCATTGGGAGCATTATTTATCGGAATAACGCAAAAACAATTAAAGATAATACTTTGCAGCCATCTTCGCTTGAATCCTATGTTTAATAAGTATTCAGGAAAAATGTTAATAAGCCATATCGAGCAACCGGCGATACGGCAACTGGCCAAAACCTTAGCTAACGCGACTACAAATAAAAATGTTTACTTTTATTTTAGATGTTTCGCGAAATTGGCAATCAAATGCTCACTCTTTGATGACCTGAAAATTATTGAAATTGCTTGTTTGGCTGAAATTTTTTCAAAAAAGTTATGTCCGCAACTTCCAAGTGCCCTGTGGGGGGTTGGGATTATTCGTCAAAACGTTATGATTAACCATTTTCGAAGTAATTTTTCCAAATCACTTCAGCTGGGCGATTGCCTGCTGGCCAGATGTGACTTGTCTTGCTTGCACTCCGGCCATTCTTAAGATAGGAGAAGACATAAAAGAAGTCAGCTTGAGCTTGAGGGGCGAATATAAAGTGATTTTAATTTGTAAAACTTCTTCGGTTCGGTGTGATGCATGCAGTTTGAACTAATCCTTGGCAGCAGTGGCGTTAGTGTTTTGGTAGTGGCCGTTACAAATTAAAAGATAACGTTGTCTTATTTACGGCTGTGTATGATAGGATAGCTACTTGTTTAAAAATCCGGTGAAGTTTGTCGCTTTTTAATGCATACTTCACTTAAACCAATACAAGATTTATTCACCACAACAACTCCAAGCAAATGTAGATGTCGCCACTGGAGATGGCGCTGTCACTCGAACACTCAAAACACTCTCAAACGTCCATTGAAAATAGTGCAAAAAACGCCTTCCGGAGCAGTTTGGTGCGTGGCAGTTTATTACAAGCAGCAATACAATAAATGGGAAAGACGCGTTCAATGTGTTTGTTACATTTTCACCGTTCACGGAACCACTTTCGTGTCTGCGGTGCGCGTTTTGCAATCGACCAGCGGTGTGCCATTTTTCTCGCACTGCTGTTCGTCCTTCACGAGCGCTTCGAGCGCTTTCGGGGGCATCCGTTTCGGCAGCACCAGCGCTTTCTGGCGGGCCGGCATCGCATCCAGCACACCCTGCTCCATCAGCTTGTTGTTGATGGGGACGCGCGACAGCAGGTGCTGCGGCACCACATCGGCATCCTTGAAGTCGTGGAAGTGCTCCCGCTTGTAGCTCTGTACCGTTTTGAGCAGTGGCAGTATTGGACGCCCCTTCACCTTCGCATCGCTGATGAGATCCTGCGCGTACTGCAGGAAGTGGCGGTTCTCCTTGTCGGCGTGCTCCCGCGCGTACCGCAGCTCGGCCGTGGTGTCCGCTTCGCGCCGTTCGCGCACCTCCTTCTCCACCATCTGGCCGAGCAGCAGTTTGCGCTGGGCGTACGTCTTGACCGTCTTGTCCGTCACCTTGTGGCGATCGAACCCGAACGTCACGTCGATGTTGCGCAGCCGCTCCTCGTACTCGCGCCGGGTAAGGACGGCCTCCTCGGCTTCGCGTTGCCGCTGCCACTCGATCTCGTCCAGGTGGGCCTGCATGCGGGCCGCCTTCAGCTGCTTCTGCTGCTCCGTCTGTTCGCGCTCTTTGATCGTCGCGATACGATCCTTCTCCTCGGCGGCATGCGCCTGATTGCGTTCCTCCCGGGCCAGCGCGGCCCGTTGCCGCTCGATCGCTTCCGTGAGCTGGTGCGTGTTGTCCCGAAAGCGGTGCTTGTTCACGTGAATGCCCTGCTTGAAGCTCGCTATGTTCTGCTGCCCATCGCAGTAGATCTGCAGCAGCGCGTCCTCTATTTCGGACTCGCGCCTCAACCGCGCTCGTCTATCCTCCGCCATGCGGATCGCTTCCAGCGCGTTCATGCGCCGCATCTCTTTGCTCTCCTCCAGCGCTTTCCGCTCGCGTTCCTGCTGACGGCGCATCTCATTC
Organism: Anopheles moucheti; assembly: GCF_943734755.1. Taxonomy (NCBI): domain Eukaryota; kingdom Metazoa; phylum Arthropoda; class Insecta; order Diptera; family Culicidae; genus Anopheles; species Anopheles moucheti. The sequence continues at coordinate 46,684,120 of NC_069140.1, forward strand.
TCGATCACCTCCAAGCTTTGCTGCTCCTCGGTGAGGAGGTCCTGCTTGCGTTGACGCTGCTGCTGCTGGTTGCGGATCATCGTTTCCTTCAGCTCGCGCTTGTAGTTATCGAAGCGCTGCCGGTCCTCTAGCAACCGATCGCCGTGCGACTTCAACCAGTGGTTGGCCTGGGACAGTGTTTGCGAGTCGACCGACTGCTTGCGTATCTGCTGGATCTGTTCCTGCTCCAACCGGAACTGACGCTGCAACTCGCGGCCCTTCAACACCTCGCAGAACTTGGACGCACTCTCCAGCACGCGCGGTCCAACCTTGTCCTTCTGGATCAGATCTTCCGCCTTCTGGATGAGCTCCTTCCGCTTTATCTCGTCCGCTGCCTTCAACTCCCGATAGTGACGCTGATCTGCGAACATTTAATACACTCGTCAATGGAACAGCCTTGGTGTAACTTTACAGCCGTACCTTCCTCCACCTTGGCCTTATCGCGGCGCAACCGTTCCGCCTCCTTCTTGTCGCGTATGTTCTGCACCGTGTTTTCCCACGTGCTGGTCATCTTCTTGGAGCCATTCTTCAGGTACTCACGAAACTCGCGCTCCTGCTGACACAGCACCTCCGTTTCCTTCTCGGCCGGACTGGTCACCTTCTTCCACATCTGATCCCACTTGGCGCTGCTCAGTATGACCGCCTTGTTGGCGTAGCTCGGACGGTGCGACTTCGGTTCGGTCTGCTGATACAGTTCCTTTATCATTGTCGCACGTTCACATGTGGGTGGCTTCCGCCAGCGGATCCAAAGCACGTACTGGATATGGTCGTGATAGGTTGGTCTCGCAATCGGTACCACGCCGCGATTGGGCACGGTAAACAAGTTACCCATGGACACCCGTTGCCATGCGGTGTTGCTGGGGTGAAAGCGGCAAATGGAAACGGTATGATAAATGCACAAACTCCCCGGCTGCCAGTTTCAGGCGGATTTCCGAAAACGTGTTCCAAGCTGCTGCCCCTCGCGCAGAACGCATTTGATGGACGGGCAGACAAATTGAGCGTGCTGCAGTTGTTGCAGTCGATGCATGATTTGTCATTTGGACGCCTCTTCGGGCGGGGTTGGCATTATTCTATTTGCAAGCGATCTATTTGCATACGTGCACACGCGTATCGATTGGATTGTGTTTTTGTTTGGTAATGAAATTGACGATTGGAGTTCAGGCTGTTGCTTGCATAAATGGGTTTTTAACCTTGCCTTTGCTGGAGGTTGACAATCGATTGGTGTTTCTCTTGTGTCTTGCACATTTTTGAGTTGTTCCAAAGACACAATCAGTTCTTTGCAGGCTATTATATCTAATTCTTTGTATAATTTCTTGCTTAATACTTAGTTCTAAAAGCTAAGGTCTAAAACAATTAGTTTATGTAATATATTCTCTTGTAGCAGTATGTTTTACATAATCCAACACTTTAGTAACAAAAAAAATCATAATACTACCTTAATCTAACCGAGTATGCTCGTGATAAGGCAAATTGCAAGGAGGAAATGCATTGTAAGAGTGTGCATCACTCAACACCACGGTGTTGATAATACGGCGAGAACCGTGTTAATGAAATAATACATAAAATAACACAACCTTCACTAGTCCCCATTTAACTTAACCCAAGCAGATAGATTTTATTTCTGTGACACAATTCAAGGAAAACAATCTCCATTGTGGTGTACATAAAACATAACCACATGGTTCGCCTTAAACTGTGCCTCATTCTGTGATATCATCATATCATCATAATGTAGTTTAAGATTACATGTTTATTCGTAAAAGTAAAAGGCCATCTTATACGGTCAGTACTCGACCGAAAACCGACCGAGGTACTTTGCTTAAGCTAAATTATCTTAAATTGTGGCTCACTTTGTGATATCATCTGGTTTGATTGCTTAAAGTGGGCAGACAGTTTGTAGTTTACTGGGTTTTTTTTTTGATAATATTGTTTCCCATACACATTTTACTGTAAAATACATTGACGTTGTAGTGTTACATTGATATCAACAAGGACGCGATATAAATGTGTTATCGCACCACAAAATCAATATCATAATTGATTCATTTGAATATTCTTAATGATCCAAAAATCCCATCCAAATTTATCGAATGAAGAGTTACTGTAGCCAACAAGAACCGAATGACAAGTTCCACAATATTTATCATCTTTCAAAATGTACAACGTTCAACGTACTTTATAAAGAACAGTCTCAGCCTTTCTCACCAGCAGCCATTTTGGGGGAAGATTTCATTACGGTACAAACGAAGAACATGTCGCAAAGAAACAATCGATAATTTAGGTTGCGGACAAACTGTGTCATCCGCGCATAAGCGCCAATCTGGGACGGGCCACTACCGGGGCCGTTACCGACGTCAGTCGTCCGTTTTTTTTTACCCCACCATATCTTCCCGGTATTTTTGCTACTGATAAGAACTGCCACGTCGCCCACATCCTGTAGCTGGTACTGCGCGGGTGGCAGATCAGGTTGAATCTGTCCTGTCACTACCTATTTCTAGTGCTTCTGCGTTATCGCGCACTAGGCCGTCTGTATTGGTGATTGGGTTAGTGTTAACTTGCCCTTCGTGTGCGCTTTCTTTCCCTTCCGTGCGCTAAAGGGGGGAGGGAGTCCTAAGTCTCGCTGTGTGCGACGACCTCCATATTTTCGACCGGCTCAAAAACCACTGCACGCCACCGAATGCTCACAGGCGAGTACGGCGGTTTGGTATTTATAGAATCTGTGCTACGCAATTTTCGCCTCAGTTTTGTTCGCCTTTTGCGGCCCATACGCACACGCAGACACGGTAAGGACGGTGAATCACGGAGGTATTATTTTCGTACATTCCGACACCGGGTCGGGAGTGTTTGGATGGGATGCACGGCGTGCACGGGTGCGTTCCGTGCAATGGATCGTGGGGACGAGATTGGGAAAAGGGTGTTGCGAGATGCTTTCGAATATACAATCCCCACGAAGATACCGAAATGTAAAAAAAAAAAACCCCGGGTGGATGATGATGTTGGTGCCGCGGTACATGAATGGGATTGTGGCAGGTTTTTGACGTTGGTGCCGGTGGTGCCCTTTCACGCTGCTGTTCGGCTTTACGAGTGGGTGGGATGTATGTGGGAACGCCACAACATACCATTATTCCATCTTACAGGTGGAGACCACTGTATGGTGTACGTGATGCGATAAACCTGGCACACGATCGAGCGAGAGACCGAGAGAGACAGAGAGAGAAAGGAAGAGCGCCATAACGATGGATGTAGTTGGCATGTCCAGGGTGAGATTTTATTGCCTTCAATGTGGCTTAATTCCTCGTCATACATCATCCGTGCTAGTATGCGACACAATCTCTCCACATAATGGCTACACCTTCTGCTTATTAATGGAGACTCATTTATTTTGCGCATCATCGCAATCGTGCGTTTCGGCTGCATCGAAGCAGTCCATGTTTTACCCACCCCCCATTGATGGCAATTATGGCGTTCGGATGGGCATCGAGACACGATCGAGCCACATGCGAAGATGCCGCAAAAAGAGACGTTTAATTAAATTACAGCTGACCGTATTGATGCTTTCAGACGGCGAGTTCTAAATTTAAGGTGCGCTAAAGCGCATAGAAGATCGGTTTCATCGGTTTATGTTACGATTATTGGCGGAAAAAATGAAGTAATGGCTTATGTTTTAAAATGTGTTTGATCTTAGTTTTGAAGTGTTCATGTTGATAACAAATTATTCTAAAAGTTTTATAGAAAGGAGAATAAATTTATATCATTTTGTTGTTCCAATGTCTAAATGCCATATATAAAATAAAAGCATTTTCTTATTCATAAAACCCAAATCAACAACCGCCATCGCCTTGTACTGAAACTAAACGGGCACTTGTTTACGTTGCGCCATTTTGAGAGTCGGTGAGGTGTTTTTCTATAACCAGTCAACCTACCAAGGCCACATACCTCGTTGTGAATTTTGCTTCAGATCGACTCACAAAAACTTTTCGCCCCTAAAGGTGATATAGAATTTGTGTGCATTGGTTTCCCAAAATATGAATCTTAATAACTTCACCCTCTGCTGCACGAAACCCCAATAAAGCCATCTATCCCTTAGTCAAAGGGTGCATCATGCGGCGGTACGATGATCTCTCTCGTAAATTCCGATGCAACCAATCATCTTCATTCCGGGCACAGATGGCCCAACATAGTGGTCCGGTCCGATGCCAAGGATGCGATCGCACATCCATCCATCCCCCCCCCGTTGCGGTGCGCCTGTTTTGCCGCAGACTCTCGTAAAAATAGTCGCTGGTCGACTATTCGCCTACTTCACTGCGCCTCGCATCCAGAGCAGTCCGTTTTTTTGGGGATGGGTAACAGCGGAACACGCGGGACCCGACCGGGACTACCGGGTTGCGGGTGTGCGTTCCCTGCCCCGAACGGGCTAAATGCTAGTTCTTCTGCCTATGTAATGATCTGCCACTGGCGGCACAGTTTGCCTTCAGGGATTAAAAATAGACCACGAGCAGCGGCGCAAATGGCGATCGGCAGCGCAGCGCGCTTAGAGACGATGCACGTCCGCCCGGTTCTGGGCAGATTGGGGTACTCGTGTGCGGAAGTGAATGGAGCAGGATAGAGCTCTAGCGATGTGCCGAGTGCTGGAACGAATAGCAACGATAACGCACACAACCTGCATAGTCCGTGCTGTACAGAAATATTAAAAGATTTTTGTTTTATTTGCGTGAAATTAGTAAACGACCGAGCAAGATATGAAACACCGGCCCAAATGAGTGAACAGCCCAGGAGACCAGAAATACATGTCCCATATGCCACCGACAAACAACGGTAGACACGGCAGGTTCATGGGAGGACGTCAAGCTCTAAAGAAGGGTAGCCTAATATGCCGACGTTAGAACGTCGGAACGCCTTGCTTGACCACAGCACACCAACACACACCACCACGGTGGTGCGTACAGGCGGTGCGGTGCGGTGTGGTAGTGGCGCGGCAAAACACACCAGCAAAAGGCGCATGTCCCGACTAGCGGTTGGTCGGGAAAGGCGGACCGATCTCGGGTCGGGTCCACCTAATCGTACCGTCTCCCAACCTGCGAATGCTAAATATAATTCGTGAATGTGATCACTTCAGTGCTCTGTGAACAGTGGTTTGGAATAGTACGCAGTTGAGTCCGAGTCGGTCCGCGAGCTACACAAGATCACAAAATGGTGAGTTCTGGTCTAAGACAAAACAGTTACCTGCACAAAACAACGAAAAGAAACCTTGAAGATAAGCGCATACAGTGTTACTGAACAGTGATAAGCAAATGCGAATTGTGTTGCGAAAGTTTTACGATAAAACAAAAATAGAAGAGGCATGCCCTCATACTAGCATGCCCGAAGTTGTGACCTTATATGGAAGTTGCTAGATGACGTCTAGCGCCACCGTCGAACGTCGTTTGTTGTTCACGAAGAAAATGCAGTTCCCTAACGGTTCTATCTTTCTTTTCTTCTGCTCGGGTTCCGGGTATCCTGTGCCGTTCCGCTGATGTGGATCTTCCAACGCTCCTAGGCCCACGATCTGAAGGATGTTGAAATTGAGAGTGAGTAGTTCGATCGCCCGGGGGAACGTTGCGGGAATTGAGTGTTCGGTGGCCGGAAAAAAAAGATGGACGACTCGTGGTTGTGTCTGGTGATTTTGCTAATGTGGTATCTGGTTTTTCTGGAACACACAACCTTACAGAGGCACAGTTCGTCTTCTCCGTCTACGATTGGGAAGGTTCCGGCCAGATGGATGCCATGGACCTTGGCAATGCTCTCCGCGCCCTGAACCTGAACCCAACGCTTGACCTGATCGGCAAGATGGGTGGCACCCAGAAGCGCGGTGAGAAGAAGGTGAAGTTCGAGGAATTCCTGCCAATCTTCTCGCAGGTCAAGAAGGAGAAGGAACAGGGCTGCTACGAGGACTTCCTGGAGTGTCTGAAGCTGTACGACAAAAATGAGGATGGCACCATGCTATTGGCAGAACTGCAGCACAGCTTAACGGCTCTCGGTAGGTGGACGGGGAGATGGGCGAGGAGATCCGATACGGGAAATGGTCTATCACCCGTTGCTAACTAAATCCAAACACCGTGTTCGCTTGCCCCTTTAGGTGAGAGACTGGACGATGTGGAGTTGGACAACGTCTTCAAGGACTGCATGGACCCTGAGGATGATGACGGCAACATCCCATACGGACGTAAGTATCCACCTTCAAGGCGCAGGATCTCTTATCCTGGAAGCAGATTCATTCCAAGTGTCTATTGGGGGACACTTTGTCTATGGGGGGATCTAGATGGAACCCTGTAACTGTGCTAATCACAACGATCTATGTCTTTACATGTACTCATCTCTTGTAAACCTACCACACATACCACACACCCTGTGTTAATGACCCACCAATACCTTAAACGTTACATCGACATACTGCGTGTGTGCGTGTCTCCTTGGATGTCTCTGGATGGACTTGAAACAACTACCAAACAGCGTTCCTCAAGAAGATGATGGATAACATGGTTGTCATTGACCACGTTAAGTAAATTCATCCCAAACTCAATTGTGTACTTTTCAAAGTCTCCACTTAATGTCATCATACAAGCAAACACACACAAAAGAGTATTCGTAAGTATTTGTTGCCCTGTTTTCGCTGTTGTTCGCTTTGCTGCTTCGATTCGCTACATCTTCGCACACTCCATCGCCCAGCAACAGGGGCGCTCCGTGCTAATTTTGTTATGTGCTAGAGCTCTTTCCATCCTTTCTTCTTCCCTCCTGTGTATCCTTCTTATCCCGTCCTTCCCCACCAACCCAATCGCCATTCCACCGCATTGCCCGGACTGTGTGTGGGGGTAGTAGCAGGTTGCCAAAAATGGGGTGGGCGAACCGCGAGTCTTCTTGCGCCTTACGCAATCGCTTCTGCTCATGCGCGCTCGTAAGCGAGCCAAAAGGATGAAAAAACAAATCCCCTTGCCACGCAGCATGTGTGTGCGCACGCAAAACGGAAAGCCTGTGCGCGATGAAATAACGATCTTACCCGGTGTTGTTTTTTTCCTCCCCATTGCTATTTTCAGCATTTCTTCAGAGATTGTGTGACCACGCGCCGTAATCGAGCTATTTATATAATACAAAATATCAAAAGAGAGAACAACATCTTCACTATCGGAAACAAGACAGACAGCAACGATGGAAACAACCTGGCGAATTTGACAACATCAGCAACACATCTGCGAACATCAGCAAACACTGAGTTTTTCCAGTTGAAGTCAACAGCAGCAGCAAAGTGAAACCATAAACAAGCAAACAAACAAACAAAAAAAAAACAAAGAAACATATGCGAAGCAAATGCAAATCACATGCAGCATATGCTAACCGTGTTACAACAAGATCGGGAACATACGGAAGCGGTTATTACTATTTTTCTGTTAAGATTTAAATAAATTTCTACATAAAGAGGTCATCGTGGTGTGGTTCTGTCCCGGCTGGTGCTGTGTGGATGTGTTGAGTTTGCTCCGAAAGCTACCCTTAAAGCGATTACACTTTTGTGTTTCTGCCTATCAATGATCGTTCTTAGTAGAACAATTGGTTAGCGAACAAGAAAAACAGAAATAATTAAATATTCGGTAAAAAAGAATAGTTTGAAACTAAATTAGCCCTTGTTTTAAGAGAATCTATATTTTTTATGTTATTGATTGTTTTAAATTTCACAGTAATTGAATTTTTACTCGAATCATGTTTTTCAAATATTTAAAAAATGTTTTACTGAAAAGTATAATTGCTCAATCGCTCATGCATTGTAATATTATACACATATTGTAGTATTGTAAAAAATATTCTTTCAATTCTTTGCATTTTATCCTTGTATATTATTTATTTATTAATTTAATTTATATTATGACGGCAATGCATATTGTTTATTTATGTTATTTATTTAAAATAATGTATGTTTTTATTTGTAGAATAGAACAAGAAAGAAGTTATAAAGCAAGATGGAAAGCTGAAGTGAAAGCACCGACGCGCAACATTTTCGGGGAGCTTCAATTTTAAGCGTTTTCGACTGGCTGCACTAGCGCCACCTATTGGTCGGTGCGGAAAGCAACGGTAAAAGTACGTTGAATTTTAACCCTTCGTATTCAAACAATACTTTAACGGCATGTTTTAGTGCAGGGAAGGTTGAATATAATGGTTGTGTGTGTTTTATGCTTAACTTAACCATAACAGACCATAATATATAGTGTATAAGCATTGTTTGCTTGAAATAACGCACTTCAATTTCGTCAAAATGCTTAAAACAAAAGACGAAACGCTTGGAGTGTGAAGAGCTATTACTTTATGCAGGTACTTTTAAAAATTTAATTATTATGTACAAAAATTAGATACTTCAAAGCAGAAAACTAAAATTGTCTGTTCATAAAGAGGCATAATTATAAACTTATTATCAAAAACTTAATCGAAAGCATAATGTCTATTGGAATTTTTATAAATGCGCATCACACATCATGGGTGATAATGAGTTTAATTATTACGTTCTCGCCTGCTGCAGACGTGAGAAACATCCGTACCATAGTGCGAACGCTCAACATGCTTCCTGCCTGCATCTCACCATACAGCACGAGAAGACCATAGACCATTTCCCACCAAAACGCATGCGCACCTGTTCCGTGGGCATCCGTCCAAGTGGCAGCTCACTGCTCATCAATGTTTTATCACTCGCTCTTCCGCGGTCTTATCGGGCAAGCCCTAAACACTTTCCATAACGGCAGCTCTCACTCTCACCCCAGACAGTCTGGTCCAGTCGGTTTGCTCCACACAAAGGCATTGCAACTCCAGCAACCCTCCGGCATCAAAGTCGTACCGTTTTCGGTCGTTAGTACCCCCGTCATTCAGCAGCTTTTCTGCCATCCGGCCACAAATATAAACGGTGGAAAATCAAATCTCGTAATCTAACGTGTGTGTTTGCCCGTTGCATTTGAAATTTGTCCCCTGTGCGAAAGGTGAGGACGCCCGACGTGTGAGCGTCGAAAACAACCGAACCCCACTCATACTAGCACTAGCAGCACGGCGGACACCCTTGTGGGATGCTGCATCACTTGGCTGCCATTTGCGTTTTGCATTTCGAATCTTCAAACACGGGCGGGCTGCTCCCCGACGGTCAGCAGTAGTACGGTGGTTGCTTTAGAGTGTGGTTCACCCAAGTGCGGGTTTGATTTGGTGGGGTGAGAGCATAGTAAACGCGCCATACTTATCCATTTTGGAACTAGTGTTCAGTCCCACGGCGTCAAGTAGGGTAGGGAATTAATAAATTATAAAAAAATAAAACGCACACACACACACACGTTCGCTTTGTTGTGTCCTAGTGTGACAGTGCCCTAGTGGTCACATCGCCAATACGAAAGCGGCCAATTTAAAAATAGTTCTCGGTTACAATCGACATCGCGACTTTGAAAAGTAGAAAAACAAAAATACGCCAAAGGTTGTCGGTAAATGTGAAACGTGCAAACAACCGCCACATAGAGAAAGCACAATACAAAGGTGTGGGCAGCAAAAAAAAAACAAATAAATAACAGCACACATACGGTGTGCGCGTGTACGTGTGATTGTGTGGGCATTTAGGGAAGAAAAGTAGTGCCGAACTCGATTCTAGAGTGTTCTATAGAGCCCGCTAGGCGCTCTCACCATTCGGTACGGTTTCTTTTCCGCGGTCGATCGAGTCAGGGCACCAAGAAAGGCTAAATCAACAAAACAACAACAACGGGCAGACCAAGCAAGTGGCAGACGGTGACACAAAAAACCACCAGACGTACCGTGCGTCTCCATCGAGATAAACGGATAAGAGAAAACGCGAAACAGACGCGCACCCTCACAATCTCATCTCACAGAGGCGGAAGCCGTACAGCGTGAGAAAAGAGCGTGCGAAAGAACGAGAGAGTGAGAGAGTGACAGTAAACGCACACACTTGTACGGAAGAAAGTCCTCCAAGCACCATGGCGACAGCAAGTGAGAATAAAGGAGCAGCAGCGCCTCTACCGGATGCTGCGAGCTTACAGCGCCATAATACAGGTACGGATTTGTGATGATAAGTTTCTCACTAATATACAATTGTGAACAATTTTCACACTTCATGACTGTTCTCTCTAAATTTCACAGACTTTAAAGATCCGATGTAAACAAAAGGTCTGCCAAAAAATGTTAAAGATAACTACAATCTGCTATAAAATGTTAAAGTTCATTCAAATCTGTTATAAAATTTGACAGATCACTACTATGATATAAAATTTTAAAGAACACTACAGTTTGCCAAAAAATTTGACAGATCACTATACATCAAATCTGCTATAATAAAATTATGCTAAAGTAGTAGTAAAAATACACAACGATCGTACGTAGTACAGCTGTGTTTTCAAGAGGGGACAGCAATTTGTTTCACCGGCTGTTTCGCTAAACAAAACCCCTATCGGCTGTTCCGTCGACGGTACCGGCACCATGCATACTTGTAGCGATTGATTAAATGTGCTGATTATGCCGGATTTTGACAAGCGTTTGCATTTGCTCGCCCAGACCGTAAAGGGTGACCTCGGCCATAACCGTATCAGTGATGATCGTTGCGTCCATACAGTTGATAGCGGCAGAATTGGACGCCCACAACGCTTGTTGACCGGAGCCGACTTTAAATAAGTTTGCCATCCTCTGGGGGGTGCTCCAAGCTGCTATGTTCCGTTGCTCTATTCTTTGTTCTAGTTTTTAGAAAGTTTACACACCGGATAGCACTGGGCGGACGGGGGAGGGGAGTTCACCAGTGTGCGTGGTATCGTGGCACGCGACTGAGGCTCCTGTTTGGTGAATGAACTTCCTTGTTAATGACACTAAAGCCGTAGTTTATAGCCGAAAACAACGGTGACGTTGCTAGGCTACCGGCATGCTTTTTTTTGTGTGTGCGAGCTGGAACGATATGCATTCTAATGACCGCGGAGCTCTGGTCCCCGGTTTATGTCTATGACCCACCCCGTCTGGCTAAACCGCTCACCCTCGACAGCAAAACATTCAGCCCAGCTAACCGAATCTGAAATCTAACCTCACCCATCCAGTCGCTGCCTCCCATACCAACGCCCCAACGGTCCCCCCGGGGGGACCAGGACGGCAACATATTGATTTCGTTTAGGCGCGTGGAAACATATCCAACCGGTTGGTTTGAGACTGCCTTAAAACAACCAAGTTTCCCGTTTGGCAACACATCCCTCTGTCACCCCACCATGACCCGTCCGTACCACGGGATGAGGTTGTGCAAGGATTAAACCTTTCTGCGTATGAGGAGCCAGGTGCAAAAGAGAAGACAATCGGGCATTTCCCTACCGCCGGATGTCGCTGTTCTAGCGCGGTTCGGTACAAACTTACTGCCACGCAAATGGAAGTAGCAACCCTGGACACGGTTTACGCCCGCAATAGTCCGACGGCACGCGTAGATTGTTTCATACGGGCACTGGTGACTAGTTTGTCCCGTGCTGTCAGTGTAACTGTCGTGTCTTGTCCCGGTGTGTTGGCCGAAAAACACGAGATCGGTGTCCACTGTTTTGGTGATCGTTGGCCATTCCAGCCTAATTAAGGTATCTTTGTAGGGGACTCGTGTCAGTGGACAGTTTTTTTTGTTGTTTCTGGGGGAGTAGAATAAAACACAAAATACCGACCGCTCCAGGTTGTGTGGGCGTGTGTGTGTGTGTGTGTGTGTGTGTGTGTGTGTGTGTGTGCGTATGTTTGTGTCCAACAAGTGGTTAATTTAATTAGACTACACCCGAGCTTTGTTGCTGTAATGTCGTACGGACTAATGTCAATGATGTAATTGGTGTTTAAGTATTGCTTATTGGAAAGGTTTCACCGGGCAGTCTCAAGCCTTCCCTCCGATGGTGTTCCCATCCCTTAGGCAGTGATTTCGGACCTATATCGATTGTCAACTACGGTGCCATCCTTCGCTACGGTACGGTCTAAGTGAAAGTGGCAGATGCCTAGCGGGCATGTTGCTCGTCCGGAACAGCCCGATAGCGAGTGGGCTTATAACAGAAATAGCCCTTCCACATCGATTTATTTCGCGTGCCGTCAACCTCTTCCGTGCAGTGCACAGGTCCACACACTAGCGCTTTTTTCAGCCTCCTGGTGCGCTCTTGTGCCGCGGCGGTAAAGATAAGGCGTGGTCTTGATCGTTAGTGGCGATAGCGCTTCACTCATTAGTTTAATCGATTTCGAAAGGACTGGCAACCATTTAGGGCTAAGAGGGGAGGGAAAAAAGGACGTAAAGAAGCGGTACAGGAAGAAAGTTCCCTATTTTTAACGTGGAGCAGAAGTACATGACCTCTTTAATAATAACTTGTTGAGATGAACAATTTACAACGCATTTAACAAAACGGTTAACTGATCATGCCTTTTGTTTTGTTTTTCTCTCGCTCTCTCTCCTCTTTTCAGGTACGTTTCTATACACTTTCTAAGGACCATTTTTAATGAGAAAGGATGTTCAACAATGGAAATCGATTACCCTCCCTTCACAGCCATCGTTGTGCACAAGCCATTAACGAATTATTCCATTTCAGATTACTTTTATAGCAACCCCTGTAGCAGCCTAATTTTTCCACCAATTTTCAACAAATAAATCTCCTTTCAAAGCCGTCAGTCATTACGGAACCCAAACTTATGGGGGGGGGGGAGTGTTCCCAAAAACGTACATCCTTCCAAATTATGAAAGAGATACCCCAAACAGTAAACTTCACATTGCGTGACACCGGAACGCCGAACCCCGAACCAAATGTATCGCGCGGGTGCAGTCATCCCCTATCGGTCCCGCACGAAGGCGCACACCTCATTTGGGAATAAAACACCACCCCAGAGAAAAAAAAAGAAACAACCGTGATTCTTCGTCCCACAAAAAAAAAGTTGTGCACCTATGCCTCCAATTATGTTGCTAGCGAAAAATAATCGATGAGTGGCATAATCGTCGGTCACGACAGGTGATCCACCTCACAGGACGCGATACGGTACAGGGGTCTCTTTGCGCCATTTTTGACACAGTTTCTTACCCCGTTCGTTGCGCGGGTACGACGGTGAAGGTGCAGGGTGAAAGAGGTTTTCTTTTTTTTTTAAATGGAACCCGTTAAAGCGCAGCCAGTAATGCCAAACGGTGTGTAATAAGCATGTTTTGATGTGTTTAGCGATAGGCAATGGTGGAGCATTTTCCGTGTTGGGTGCAGATGGGCGGTGAAAATTGGTTTGCTTTTATCGGACGACATACCACACCACGTGAAGTTTACCATTCCATTGCAGGGCGATCTAAATTGGAGGAGTACTAGGAATTCCTCCAAGTATGAGAGATTGCAGAGACCTTGTGAAGCTCGGTTCCTATGGTTCCTTTGATTGTTGGGTGAATCTGAATCAGATTCTGGATGAGTCCCTATGTACTACTACCCCATCAGTTAATTAAATCGATTCGCAAATACATAAAACAAAAATGTTTAAAACCTTGAATCTTTCACACTTCATTCAACTCTAGATGAATTTGTGAAGAATTCACAAATCTTCAAAAAATAATGATCTTTTGTGGTCCATGAATCGTTGGATTATTTTTGTTTTCTTTTGAAAAACCTACTCTAGATTCGAATGATTCTTCGCTAATGAATGTTTCATATGACTCATAAGAGTGACTCAATAGATTCATTCAATCTGACTACTAGCCGTGAAACTACTCATAATACTTCCGCAAGAAAAAATATCGTAGGAGAGATCGATTTTCCGGAAGCTCCAATAAGCTAGAGTCAATTTCAATGTACCTGTACCAAAAGCAAAGACGTGGGTTTAGTGATAACGATCCTATGACTCTAGATAAAGCCTTAGCCATTTCTGTTCGAATTTATTTATCCGTAGCTGGATAGTCACAGTCCTGCGTTCAGACAGATTGATTCGGATCGAATTTTTGACCGTTGCTTTCGTGTGAAAACCCGGCGCCGTTGCCAATACGCCATAACCGGCCTGCCTCAACGCCGAGTATTAATAGATCATACAGGAGCGGATTGTTCAAATAGCAGGATAAGTGGCTGCTAGGGGCCAGAGCTGGCCCGAACGACGGATGATGAAGCAGGCCGTTTAGGTGACTCTCATTGTAGGGGGTTCCGAAGAAAGTTGATATCTGTAGTGCAAAGGAGGAGGACTCTCTGGTTAGACCCCAATTTTCCGCTTGGGGCTAGCAGTGAGCTTGATCCTCTGCATACAACCACATAAACACAGAAGAAGATATTACTTTTCTTCTTTCATTTTAGACATGCGAATATGCTAAGGTTGGGGAAAACAATAATCAATTTACCTTTTTTGTTGACCTTATAATAACAATTGAGGATTTAGATGAAGTCTCTATCGATATTTTATGCAATTATAAAACTTAATCCAGCTTAACTTAACTTAACCTTAATTATAAAAGAATTAAGTTTCGAACCCAGGTCCCTCGCGTTACAAAGACGAACGTTGTTGTCGCTACCATATGATCACTATCGATCGAGTGTGCTTTAAACTTAATAACTTCTTACCGCCATCAACAAAATATATCTTTAATTAAATGTAATTGAGCAAACACTAACAACAACAGCTTAAGTGCCATAAGAGATATAATTGGAGACAAACTACGAGCTTCGTGAGCTGTTTAGGAATGTAGTGTAGGTTATATAATAACAGCAAACCCTTTAAAAGATGAACGAACGAATGATCGCCTACACGTAATGATTCCCTAATGAATGAATCAATTAATTGAGGAAGATACTTCACGAACTAATCTTCTTTAGGGTAAAGCAGAGAGCGCCCCAAGTGATGTAGGTAATTATTTACGTAGGCTTCACCTAGAGCTACATCTTCCAGATGCTACCATAAAACGTGCAGTGCGTGGTTTTGTTCCACAATTTCCCAAGAGTAAATTAATTCATGGTCACCCTGTGGCAACATTCTTATTCTTCCCTCGGGTCCCCGCAACCGTGCACATGGAAAGAGAGAGAGAAAACGATTCCTAGCCCTACTTTCTTTAGCCGTGTGGTCCCAGTGAATACCGAAACCGTCGGCTTCGGTGCACGAGTTTGTTTTGATTTTTCGCCCCCTCGCAACTTTCAAACAACCCACCCGCCCGACCGCTATAGGGATGTCCTTGTGCGCCGACGCCACCGAAGAGGGCAGGCAACCGTCTCCTTAGCATTTTGACAAAACAAGCAGCGGGTTGTGCTTCTTCGGGTCGACCGGTGGGTCTTAAAGACCCACCACGGGCCATTCGGTTCACGGTGAAAGCATTCAGTCTTTGAAGTTTGGTGGCGCCGGGAGGACCTTTTTACCCCGGAGAGAGCGAACAAAAAAAAAAACCCCGCCGGAACCACACGTTGTTCGGCCCAGGGCGCCCAGAGCGGGCGTAAGAGGTAGGACAGGTTAGAAGTCGTTGGACCACACCATGTAAGAGGGAACCCAGTGGGAAGATTTGAGTTTAAAATTGTTTTTTGATTTTTGAACACCCTTCCCGTAGGAGTTGTTAGTATTTTCTTCTACTCTGGTTTATTTTTTTCTTTGGTGTTGTCCGTACACCCGGCCAAATTCCACACGATCACAGGACTGGTGCGGGAGTAATTTTTGTTTCGGCTAATGTAAAATGTATAGCCTTTATTTTTGCCTTCCTTCCAAATGTTCCCATTTACGGCTTGTAGTCTGGTACGCTCCATACACCGATTTTGAACACATACACGATTTGGGTAAATTGCTGGTCTACAAAACGAAAAGAAACAAACGATTGGTACCCATTTTTTGCCCCCACGATCTGCAACACTGGTGCTTAGAGAGAAGCATAGTCCCCCCTTAGAGTCCCTCACCACTCGTTCTTTAGCGTCCGCACACACATGGAACGCCGCTGACCGCGTTTCGTTTGTTCGTTTGTGCCCGTTTTCCGCGACAAAACCACGCTGACGTGCGCGAACTTCATCGAAGTGTGTCGATTTAATTAAGTGATAGGTCACCGCCGCATCCCTTTCTTGGTAGGTGCCGCTTTGGGGCGGGGGGAGGTAAGTGCTAGTGAGTCGTGCCTAGGTGCTAAAACAATTCACAAAACACTTTAAAAGCGAGTGAAAGAACATCAGCAAACAAACAAGTAGTACACATTAGTGTAAAGCAATATAAGTAGGCGATGAAAATTGGAGTGTGGAAGGCTCACCAGTGTGTTGGAACGTTGTGCAGGTGATTGCGTACGTGCGTGCGTATGTGTGTGTGTGTGTGTATATAACAATTTGTGCAGAGTTGTGTTTGTGAGAGAATGAAAGGAAATTTTTATATGTGATTTACCCAAGTGACCTTCTTGCGTGTGGCTTTCATGTACACGAAATAGCCCCCCCCCCCATTGCCTATCGGGTGCCTAAACAGCAGCAAGTGTGCCTTACGCGAAGAACCAGATTGAGGTTGATTTTGTGCCGACAGAGTGGACAGTGGAAGCGATCCGTAAAAGAAGAAAAGAAAAAGCTCCTATCATAACCATAAATAAGCAACTCACTCGGTGCGCCAGCGGGCGTTAACAATTCCGACGCCATTTTCGGTATGTTTTAATTATGATACGTAACAGCACATGTCGCTGCCATAATCAGCCAAACGCCGCGCCGGTATGGGATGCGGTACACTTTAAAGAATCCCCCGATGCGCCAAACAGGGCCAAATGTGCCAAAACGTTTCCAAACATCGAAACACTTTAACTTCCCGTTTTTTACGTGAGTTTTTTAAGGTGCTATTCCATTTAAGGACGCGACCGCACACCACAAGGGAGAGGGGTGTGATACGTTCACTCGACACGCCAACCGCGCGGGCAAGCACACACACCTAACATCCGTTGCGAATGGCTCGCGAACGCTAATTATGAGCTGTGAAAAATGAAAAGTTTCACCTCGTTTTGGTGGTAGTTTAAATGGGGAGGGAAAAAAAATTTAAGCCACACCAACACCTGGCACACACTGCGACTTCCTCTAGTAGAAAGGTAGGAAGGCAAAGGAAAAAGCACGGCAAAAGCAAAAACAAATACATTAAATCGCTTATCCTCACACGCCAAGTGCGGTGTGGGTTTCACCGTTAAATTCCACCACCCAGCGAAAGCCATCCTATCACGCCACGTGGCGGAGCCTTGGTTGGGAAATGGGGTAACAATGAATGTGCATGTGAACTGACCCTGTTTCGTTTTTTTTTCTCCCCTGCCCCTGTGTGACCATATAACATGAGGTCGCTCATCATATTTCGGGACATGTTGGTCTTTTTTGTTTGTTTGTTTACTTTTACCATCCCCACGGACAGCACGGGCCAGCAAGGATAGTAATGCAAAAGGGGTGGAAGGATCTATCGGGCAAGATCACATTGCGAAACACGAGGGTGGCCCCCTTCGTGTGTTTCCTCGTAAAAGAAGTATTTACTTTATGTTCTGGAGTGGAACAGTGACGGTTCCCTCCCAACACACACACCCCACCACCACCCCTAGAAAGCACCACCATAAGGCAGGGTGGCGTGTCACCGGGTACTATTATTTGGCAAAAGTGTTCTACGCCCACCATCGTGAAGGCCGGCCCTAGATGGGGCCGAAATCGAATGCCGGTGAGCATTTATTATCTCGCATAGAAATATGACTTCCACTTTGCATAAATTTTATGTATATTCAATTGATCAAACATACACCAGTCACGGACCCCACGGGGGGACGATGGGGACGACCGCAACCCGGGTATCCGGGTCGATTGGTGGTGGTTCTTGAGACGCTCCCGAAGATACGAGCGAACGTTCGTCGATTCCGCTGTCCTTCGAAGGAAACAATATCCATCCATATACTTTTTTCGCGAATATCATTCGCGATTGTAGTACGATTCGTCGGGGGTAGGTGGGCCAACAAACGGAGCAAAAAGTGACAAACTTTAGGGCCACCTATACTGTGTCTTCGGTTTGGGATTGCATGCCATCGTGTCCCCTAATTCCCCCCAAAAAAAAAAAACAAAAAGCAATGTCGATGCACGTTCCACCAGTCCGGATTGGATCTGCCTGGGTGGCAGGTGGATGCGAGATGATATATATGTTTGCGGGCAGGTGCCAACCAGGTCGACGAAACCAAACCCAAACGAAGCGCATGGGACACGGTGTACATCGGTACATCGGTTACGGTTCCACGCTCCGGTCCGGTGGCGTGACGCCCGCCGTAAGAACTAATGATCAAAACGTCAATACGGTGGCTGGAACATCGGTTGCGGTGTGTGTGCGCCTGCCGTCTTATTGCGGTCTTATCGTTAAATATTTCAACACCCAGGACAGGGCTATCAACCGGCCCCGGTTTGGTTGAATATTTGCTGAGGATGTGATTGATATTTCCATTATTTCTCGATTAGGATCACGTGCGTTGCGATACGATGCGCCAAACATCGTATTAGGTGGGGCGTCGAAATATATGTTACTGCAAATAGAGGCATTAAGCGTCTCTTTTTATCGGTTTTAATCCACTCTAGCCAGAATGTTTCCTCATTGCGTTGTCAATAATGTAGGAAACTACTAGGAAACATACTAACGATCCTTCTTTGTCGAGGCATAATGTAGGCTTGCCATGAAAACTTGCCAATATACTTGTGACGCAAAACAGACATTTCAAATCACATGCGTATAACAGTTTTTCGGAGTAAGAAAGTGACACACCGGCGATACTATTTTCCCTAGATTGTGTAAAGATCTCTGTAGGTGTAAATAATTGTGTTGCATTAGGTTGTACTATATTGACTTGCTTGATTTTTAACTTTGTTGAAGCATTACAGGCGGACAACTCGTGTACTTGTACAAACTCCCTTCTATCTGTTATACAACTTATTGTACATTTCATTAGTAGACAACTACTCCAGTAATTAATTACTCTTCACATGTAGATTGTTTCGGAAACTAGAACTATCTCATTTTTCTCTGTAACATGAGCCTCCTTTTTACTACACCAACTTTAGTGTATAACACGAAACTGTTATACACCGCAGCTAGTACTCTAGGTTAGCTCCTCTAGCTCCAATGCGTTCTGCTGTTCAGCGAGCATACGATATTGAGGAAGTTTCACCGCTCAAAAGAACAAACCACCTCACGGGATGGGTGGATCACGGATTATACCCACTCAAGACACTCTAGACACCCTGCCCTGTTGTAGGCATTGTACATAAAATGCAGTCCCTTACCGCTTGCCACCACCTTCCCGTAGCTATACAAAACGGAATGGATGCCGATGGGTGGAACACGTGGAAAACAATAATTCCGGGTACGAACACAAAAAAAGCCTGATCGTTCCATCCCACCTCACCAAACCTAGCGGCCAAATCTGTCCCACGGACCGGACATCAGGGCCACCAAATAATTTACCAAAGCCCAATAGGCACATCATGTGTGAAGTGCATGAGCATATTTGATGCGTTGTGTACAGGACGTGTGTATAAAGAAACTCAAGGGCAACACGCTTCTAGGGTAGGATTTGTGACAATCGAACCGGAAACCACAGCCAGGTCCTTTTTATGTCCTTTCAGTCCGCAGTACGAAGCGATCTGATTGTCTGAGCCGCTGAGTGGCTGGGTGTACTTGTAGTCTGTGTACACTGGGTTGTTCGCGTCAAAGATGGACGTGCGTACGGTAAGCTACGTGTCAGATGGAGTTGAGCAAGCGATGGAGTTAAGCCACCTGCAAACGAAGCAGGCGGGTGGGCGAAGCGAACGCGTGAGTTACAACAACCGTACCTGGGCGTAAGAGAGGGCGTTTTTGGACGACTTTTTTGTTTTCTATAAAACCTTTTCATTTTTATTTTCTATAAACTCTTTACACGAAAAGGGTGGTAGGTTAAACACCCTTTAGGCGTCTGCAATTTCGAGCAGCATCGATGGTCTATTACTGTCTTGTATAATGCTTACCAGCCTGTTCTATGTCTTATGTCACAGAGTATCTCTGGCTCCGAACCTTCAAAGCAACCGTCAGCAACCGGTGGGCCAAACCTTTATGCGCCCAGTGTGGTTAGCTCTCAGCTGCGTCCACAGCCCGTCGCGACTGTACCGACGCCGGCACCTGTCCCCGTGCCTGTTCCCGTTTCTATACCTCCGGCACGTTCATCCCAACCTCCGCAGCAGGTCCGCTTTACTTCTGAACCCCGTGCCGAGGTTAAGTTTGCCCCAGCGGCACCGCTAAAGACTCCACTCGTGCGTCCCTTGCTACCGGCACAGCAACCACAGCTTCAGCAACATCCACGCGACCTAGCAGCACCTGCCGCCGTCCATCCGGCACCGATTACACTCCGCCAGCCCATCGTCCTCCAGCAGGCCCCTTACGCAATGGACCCTGTACGACCCAATCCCGGTATGCCCCCCGGGGCACAGATGATGCGGCCCCCGGTCAACGTTGGTCCACCGCGGACGGGAACACCCACACAACCACAGCCACCCCGCCCGGGGGGTATGTACACCGGTCCACATCAACCACCAGGCGTCCCCATGCCCATGCGGCCACAAATGCCACCGGGCGCTGGTGTTCCTGGGATGCAGCCAGGCATGCAACCGCGACCTCCGTCGGCCCAGGGCATGCAACGTCCACCCATGATGGGGCAGCCGCCTCCAATCCGGCCGCCCAACCCGATGGGAGGCCCACGGCCAACCATTTCGCCCCAAAATTCGAACCTCGGCGGAGGAATGCTGCCGGGTATGGGAGGACCCAGACCACCGATGCCCATGCAGGGCGGCGGAGGAGTGGGTGGCCCCGCTGGACCTCCACAGGGTATGAGACCGAACTTCTACAACCGTCCCATGGGGCCGGGAGATCCGAGCAGGCCACCGTCCGGCATTGACATGGGTGGACCAGGGGGTGGAATAGCTGGAGGACCTCCATCATCTGCGACTCCGTCGGTCGACGATGATGAGGACGTTGTGATTGGGCGAGTTTCAGCGGACAGCTCTTCGGCGCTGAACAGTCCCAATCCCGCGAGAGCTCCTTCGCGTAACTTTAACATGCCCGGGCCACCGTCGGCGACGGGAGTGGAGCGGGAGAAGTCGATTCCGTCCCGACCGCCATCCGTCGCAGGCAACTACGGTAAGCCCGGTTCGAACGAGTTTGAGCTCGACAGTGCATCTGGCAGGCCGCTTCATGCGCTGAAGGACTTTATCAACAAGGATCCTTCCCGGCCGGGTCAATCGCCCACCCAATCACCTTCGCCCGGCAGTCAACAGTCCCTGTCGCCAGCGAACACGGACGAGAACTTCAGCTATCGGCCCGGGCCAAAGCCAGCTTCCGGTCAACCACAGTACAAGCTGCAACCACCACCTGGAACCCGTCCCAACGTGCAAAGCCCTTCGGCGACCGGTCCGGGTGGTCGTTCCGAGGGGGACAAAGTTACCTTCCAGATACCGAACGGCGGTGCCAGAGAAGGGTCCCAGGAGTGGAACTCACGATCGAGACCGCCACAGCAGCACATGGTCCGGACTGGACCGAAATCTTTAACGGCCGATCACAGTAAGCCCCCGACCAGATCATACCCAACCCATTTATCGATTTCATTCAAGAACATCCTTTCTAGGCCAAAGTCCACTATTAGCCACCGCACAACGCTTCCGTTACTAATGTCCTTTTCCTTCTCATTTTCATTCCGCCCCGTTTGCTAATTGGCGAATCGCGCTCTAGAAGGTGACAACGATAGCGGCGTTGACGAGTACACTCAGGAAAAGGTAAGTTTTTACATCGGCATCGGCATACCAAACCGGGCACGCAACATAGGACCACCGGGCGTAACCACTACCTTATGCTAAGCTTCGTGCAAAGGATTGTACAAGAAAATGGAGAAAGCAATTTCTTTTTAATTTCCCGCACAAATTGCGTGTTCCTCCTGGGCAAGCAGCGCTTACTTTGTTTGCCGCGCGTGTATCTTGCGCCTCGGGACAAAGTTTGTCGAGGGTTTGTTTTCACGTAAGCACGGCAAAGTCACGGGGAAATGTTTGGCTCGCTGAAATGTTCACCTTGCGGATATGGTCATACTCAATTTCCGCTGCTATCATGTTGCTCTGCAACGTGGAACAGTAATGTTACTTTACGAGCTGCAATGAACATTGTTGAATTCATTTGCGAAAGCGGTTAAGAAATGTAAGGAATTGTCAGCGTACAGCAAGTTGCCGCAATTTTGAGTAAAATTAGTGTGCAGCAATCACCGGAGATCTCACGCGACTTGTTGAAGACTTGGTGGAGCTTTCCGTTCTGCAGATGATGTCTATTTATTTGGGCTTGGATTTGGAAGCTAGTTAAGTCGTTGTCGGAATATTTCAAAACTGCTTTAGTCTTTATACTCGAAAGACTGATTTTACTCCACCGCATTTGCTGGAAAATCAATGGAGTTTGTTTGCATAAACTCAAAGCGATTCTTGGAGGCTCTTCAACTAGGTTCTTTGGGAATCCTTGAAGCTCGGGCTTGGTTTGCGTACCACCTTATCTGTCTGTAAGTACAGATTTCACGAGTCGGTTCAGAGAATATATAGTCCGTGTGGTAATATACAGGGTGTTCAATATGAATGTTCAAATATTTAAAAGGGCGTTCAACTTCAAGTTCATTTTCAAAATTTGATTCAAAAAGTAGATTTGATATTTGCTGTTTCTGGTTTATTCTGCTGGAAGCTAGGTTTATACAGAACGTTTACAACATAGCTTTAGGGAAAACCCGGTACTTCATAATATTTCAGAAGCTTCACATGTTACTCGAACCAGAAATTAGTGATTCGCACGGCTTACATAGGATTTTTGTCCGAAATTTGAGAATTACCACCTAGAACAGGTCCAAATCGTTGTCCTTGTATGAGAGTTGAGAATCGATATCATACAGAACCAAACAATATGTCAATAGAATGCAAATCCGAGAAGCTTGAAGTCCAAAAAGTTGTGTCCAGAAAGTCGATTAAATCGTTCATCGATCACAGGTTTTTCACCAAAATCCCGCTAATTCGGGTGCACCATCCTGCTGGAACACGTAGCGCTCATCTCCGTTGTGTTCATGTTAGGAGACTGCACTTCGGACGATACACATTGGAGTCTACCCTTGGTTATGTTGCACTTCATGTGGCTGCTGCACCACGAACATTAACAGTTCGAAAATAGGAATTCTTGATCACCGTTCTAAAAGAGGTAACTCTATACTCGACTCAACCTCTTTGTGCTGATCCCTCCAAAAGAACAATAACGGACAGAAATTCAACTTCTTGCACATTTTAAAGCTAATATGTACACGTTTAAGACAAAAATACCAGAACAGAACATAAGCATGGCACAACAATAATTACTTGTTCTTGACGATGCAAATTTCGATTCGAGCTTACTGAACACCCTGTAAAGTTTTCACGAGTCTGTTTAGGTGCTGGAGCTAGAAATGTTCGATTTAGTTTCACTTTTTTCTGTTTTGGGAGAAATTGTTTTAGTTAACATATACTGTATGCACCTAAGGGCATTGTACCAACTCCACAAATTCTCTTGATGTTCTGGCATAAGTTCGTTCGTAGGTCTCCTTATCGAACTTGCTGATATCGAACTCAACCTAGACCTTGATGCAGGTTGATAAAGTGGGACAAGTCCTGGTTAAAGAACTTGATCATCATTGGAAGTGATTATAAAAAGTTATCTGAAGTTTATCTGACTATTAACTTAGTAGAGTACACCTCGAGAAAACTAGAAGTAGATAGGTACACAGAAGAGTTTTGTTGATTGTAAATTTATTCACCTTTTTGCAGACTTTCAGTTTGACCAAGTTCAGGTAAACTGGTGGCAAACATGTCATGAGAATTGCGCAGGGCCCTGAGAGTGGCTATCTTTCATTTGAATTGCTTTTATCTATCTTATTATTACTCAATAGTATTAATGACTCGATGTCTAGAAGGTCGTTCTTTTAAAGATTCTTCTTCAAAGTCCATTAATCTCTTATGAGTCATGGATTAGTAAATTCTAGTCTATACCATTTATGATTATACGGTAGTCCGCGATTGACTAGAATAGATACTTGCCATTGCCACTAACACCACAATTACCCAGCCAATAATACGTGATGTGTAAAAATAAACAACGATCAGTTCGGGGAAAAATGATGATCGTTCGTCCCATGCATTTTCCGGTAGTAGCGCACGCAATAACTACTTGCTAGCCGAAGAAGCTCGCCTTGAACTAATTTCCAGCAACCCAGGGGAGCGAATGTTGGATACATTAGTTTTTGTCGAGGGCACGACATAGACCTTCGGGATGGTGGATGTCGAAAACGATACCATAAAAAAGCGCAGCCGGGTGTGCCAACCGGGCGGTAGATTATGATGTTAAAAGTTGCCAAAAACAGAGCGATGTCTTCGGCTTACCATTCGCTGAGGGAAAGAAGGTTCAAGAAGGTTTCCCCCAGTGCAGACGGCAGATGCCGTGTAGAGTGTAGAATCGATCCGCTAACAACGATCGATCGCATCCACAAGTTACGCACCGCTAGTCAGTTATAAGGCGACCGGTGAGCTACCCCTTATGCGCGCGACTCATTCGCAAGACTTCCCAGATGAATGGATCGTTTGGCCCGGAACGCTCCGGTAACTGTTTGCCGAACCGTTTAGGAAGTTTTGTCGCGGCACAACCACAACACGCGACCCCCCCTAAACCATTTGGCCGAAGGTGACGAACGAACATTCGATTCGTAGCCGTGATCATACCATTGCGATGCCGCTGCAGAAGCCGCTGGTAGGTTCCATAAATGGGGGCGCACAAACATACATTTTCTTTCCTCTGATGCTTCTGGTGCGATACACACTGGTGCGGATGCTCGAGCGTGGGTTGAGTTTGTTTTAATACATTTTGTCGTAGCGCTCTCGGCTTCCGAAACGTTTTTATTTCCCAGTGCGCGAAATTGAAACGCGATCAATCAATATATCGCTTTAAAAGGTAGTAAGATGGTAGTAAACGGCACGTGATGAACAGGGACGGGGAGGATTGGTATGGGACGGGTAATGGGGGATGTGGGAGGGTGGGAGTGGTGGTCCCGTACCGTAACGAGTGTGTCACTAATCTTTTCGCGACCATTTGACAGGATCGTCCCAATGCGCTAGCATCGCCAGCGTCGCCACTGAAGTCACCGAGCAAGATACCGGGACTAGCCAGAAGACCGGAGAACATTTCGTCCGAAACCCGATCGCGGAGCACCTCGAAGCAGCGCGCCAACGCGAAAACACCGGAAACGCCCTCCGAGCAGCCGCTAATTAAAAGTAAGCACCGTGTGCAGTGTGTCCGTGTGTTTGTTGCCGTTGAAATGCTAATGTGCTGTGGCCACTTTCTTGCCGTTTTTTGTTTTGTTTCGTGCCGCACAGAAGTACCAATGAACAAAATACAAGTCGGTGGGACACCATCTCCGAATCTGAAGGTCGTCAAGTCGAAGATTGGGTCGCTGGAAAACGCCAGCCACAAACCGGGCGGTGGCCATGTGAAGATCGAAACGAAGAAAGTCGACATAAAGGCGGCACCACGGATTGAGGCGAAAAATGATGCGTACGTGCCGAAGGGTGGCGATAAGAAGGTACGTGCACTGCAATGTCCTGCAACCTTGCAAATGGGTGTCCGTTTCAACACGATTCTTTTCTTCGCGTGCAGATTATAAGCACAAAGCTGCAGTGGAACGCAAAGCCGAAGATCGGTTCGATGGACAATGCGAGTCACAAGCCGGGCGGTGGCGACAAGCGTATCGAGTCGATCAAGACCGACTTCAAGGAGAGGGCAAAGCCCAAAATTGGTTCCAAGGACAACATTACGTACAAACCGGGTGGCGGTGACATAAAGGTAGGGTCTCCGGTAATGGTACCTTCAATTGCCCGACGGTACACAGAATAACCTTCCCGTTCGATTTGTTTGATTTCGCACCGCAAAACAGATCGTACACCAGAAGCTAGACATCAAGGCGGAAAGTAAGATCGGTTCGCTGGACAACCTTAAACATAAGCCGGGCGGTGGCGATAAGAAAATATTCGACGACAAGGAGTATCTGAAGAACATCGAGCATCCGATCACGCCAAGTCCTTCCACACAGGTAAAGTCTGGCACGGGCTCATCGGAAAACTTGCTCGAGTAAGACGGTGGCGCCGCGTGGTGTGATGGTTCCTGTACCAAAAAAAAAATCAAGGGTTCCACACACACACACAGGCGTACGCTACGTCGTCTCCGCTGCACATGCGCGCTCTATGTGCTCTCTCCTGATCGCGCTAAGCGGACGTCGCAAACCGTTCCGCGCGGCCTGTTCGGTGCAAAGCGCAAAGCAAAAGCTCCACACAAAACAATGCCCAACAATGCCTGGTAGTTTGGTTTCGACTTGCCGCGATACTTGCTAAATATATATATATTTGTACCGTTGTGTTACTTTCGTATCCTTCCGTCCACGTTATGGTTTATGGTAGCCTTGGTTGTAGTGCGCATTTTATCCTTGCCTTTATCGCGATTTTCTTGACCGCTGCGTGTATATGCCAATGTCGGGACCTTTGTAGGGACTCGTGTGCAACTTCCTCACGCGTGTAGGTAGTGTGAAAATTCCCATAGTTAGAACGCAATTGGCACAAAGCAACTTCACTTTAAGCAATCTCTTTCGCGTTTAATTGTAAGGTTGGTTTTGCGACTCAATTCTAAATGTTTGTTCCAATCTGTTTCTACTCTTTTCCAACGATCGCACACCGATCACGCCCCGTAGGACTATCTGTACAAATTCTATTAGTATTAAGCTGAACTCTTGTCCACGGCCGTACAAGCAGCATCGCCTTCCAAAGCCCTGCATAGCCCTCCATAGCTCTCCACACACATACACACAGACACAGAACACACAGCTCTAGCATGGCCTGATGTAGGCTACCCCGGTGAGCGCTACCGTTTCCTTCCTGAGCTCTGTTTAACTTCTAGCTGAAGGGCCTTAGCGTGAGGCGTGCGTCGCCGTAAGTTATCTCTCTGAACGAGCATTGTTTTTTTTCCACGCGTGTTTAGAGTTTGGTGGTTTGGTTTGGATTTTTGAAGTGTAACAGTGTGATCATTCACCTTGAGCAATGTTGTAACGATAGATACATTCCTACTCGCATATATATATTTATACATAGAACGATCGTACTCTCGTCCGTAGTCGTCTTCCTTCCGTCGGTAACGTTATGCCATATCCAGATCCCCTACCACGAATTTCCGTCCCGTGTAGTTGTTTTGTTTTGCCGTGCGAGTGTTACTAATGCGATCAACCGTGAATGTGTTTTGGATCAATTTCACAGCCCGATGGAACGGAAGAATGCAGCTACAGTAGCAACACCGAAGCCGAGCTGGAGTAGATGCTTTGCAAATGCACTGTGCCCACCCGCAGCCTATCCGCGCACGCACAGCTACTGCTGCTTTTGCGCCGCACGGGCATTAGACTGTCGCCCGGATTCCGATCATGGGCGGGTTAAACGCAGTAGTAGTAGTAGCCCAGTAGGCACTATTCGGTCGCTCTTGCTGCACATGCCCAACCTCCTACACCGGCGTGTGGGCGGCGGCGATTTTTCCTGTTCCATTTGTGTTTCTTTTGGTTTTTTCCTCTCTATTTTGCTCAACTGTTAGTTTACTGAATGAAAGTGTGCGGCAATGCGCGTTTTTATGTGTTTTTGAGCTCCTTTCTACAAAATTGACACCCTCTCTTTGCCTAACTCGTTTGCTCCTTTGTTTTGGTTTCGTTTACACTCTATTTTGTCTTTTTCAATATTATTTTAATTTTATCTTTTCACATTTGTTTCTTCTATTTTCTAATTGCAGCCAACCACTCCTATCCCGTTCTAAATTGGAAAAAAACGTTTCTGTTTGTTTCGTTGTACGTTATGGACACGGTTGCGTTATGTTTGTGAAGACTTGACTTAAGCATTATGTTTAGCCATATGTTCCACATATGAGCAAGCCAAGCATCGATATTGACAGCTGTGCGGCGAAAAAAATTATATAACTTCGTTTTACACCTTGCTACTGTTGTTTGTTATCTAGTTCATTGGCCAATCATTGTTCAATAATGTGTTATTTAATTTGTATCGTAAAGCAGTGCGTTCCTCTTACTTTCGTTAAGCACATTCTGTAGCGCAATAGGCACGAGCAAAAGCCATTTAATATTTACATAAAACATCACCACATTAACAAAAAAAAAAACATTCGAAACCTTTTCCCTTCCCAGTATAAGCGTGGGAAAAGGCGTTACAAACAAAGAGCACAGTAGACACTGGAACCGATATGTATACTAAAAAAACACCCGGTAGTATTACAAGAAATAGTAAACCATAGACACAGAAACGTACGAACTGCAGTGTAATGTTTGAGTACCATTTTGCAAAATAGCTTCAATACGGAATCACAAACAAATGTGCTAAATGATCATACAGTTATCGGTTTCGTTTTGTAACATTATCTTAAATTATACACCTTACAATGTAAAACCATTCGCATATATCAAGTATTAGTGTAACGTTCATATAATCTCAACCTTTTTTTTCTACACTGATTCGCTCGCGTTCACGCAATAGCTTAACGAAATGGTAACCACGGCACGGTTAAAAACGAAGCGTGAGCGAAAATCAAGGCAATAAGGCTCATTTGCCAAGAGTATATAAAACTCTAACGCTTAAGTCCCAGTGCTTTGGCTTAAAAGATTATTGAATCTGATTTTCGCACACGTTTCGCTTTTAATCGTTTGCTATGCTTCGCGTTGCTGCTTTCGGTGCCATTATAGCGCATAGCGAAGACTAATGTTTACCATTACCGTAATTCTATCAAATTGTTAGAACAATGGGATATTACAATTGTCGATTTCAGTTCAAACATACGTAACTGCAAGAAACGAACGATAGACAGCGCAACTAGCACGTGTCCCGTTGACAACCGGGTTTCGATGGGTTGCAGTTAAACCATATATGAAAGTATCCGATTCATGTCAGCAATGCTAAAAAAAAAACAAAAACACAGCATTAATACAGTTAATGAAAACAACAACCACAACAACAACAAAAAACAGTGAAAATCCTAATGGATAAATGATGGTCAACGGAAAGCTGAACGTGTTCTAAGGCGAATTAGAGACAAACAAAAACAAAACTATAAAAGTTTACCTGATGGAGTAGAAAAACAAAAACCAAACTTGATATATTACTATGATACATAAAGGAAAAACAATACAAATGAAGTAAAACAAAACCAAAAAAAAAAGATTAAATCAAAATGAATATTCCAATTGGGTAATAAACGTGTATCGATCGGAAAACTGATAATCGTCTGTGTGAATCGTTTGAACGCTCTCACCTCCCTGCTCCTGCGGGGGATTGTTGCGACCGAATTGCGTGTTTTTTTGGGGGTTCTAATTGCCGAAATGTAGTGCTGCCTTCACTTCAAGTTGCTGATAGTCGTTTCAGTTCCGTACATCGAGTTCCTTTATTGCGTCGTCTTCCCCAGTGCACTAACGCAAAGTAACGCAAAGGCCGTAGTGTGTAGAGTTGTTGTGCCCGGTTGTCGAGCTAACTGCGTTCGCACTATAGCGCCGGAAAAATCCACTCCAAACGTGGAAACCCCCTCAGTATTGCGTTTGACGGTACTAGGTACCACGCACGTATACCCGACGCACATACACCCGCGCGCAAGGCAGTTCCGACGGCTCCGTAATACCGTAATTCCTTCTGGCTTTCATTTGCAAAGATGGCTCCCGTAAGTGCATGTTGTATTCCGATCGAACCGGTACGTCCCCAGTAAGTGTAGCGGTTGTGAGCGTATTGAGTAAGTAGTTCATTCGATCAGCACCATTCACCCTATTACTGCCATTTTGCATATTCAGCTTGTAACTGCCTCGCCTAGAGGGAGAAATAAAAGGATGTTAAGAACAGCACATTCATGAAGAGGTTTCATCCAACTCACCGACACACCGAAAATCGGTGGAGGTTGCGTGTGTTTGGTTTAACTAACGCCAAGCGTTTCCCTTTCCACTTGCATGGCCACCATAAGCGTTCCTCGTCGATGCGCCGGATGACGGCGAGCGTGTCCGGGGTGGATCTGTGTCGCAGCATTGACTACGAGCCGGTACGAGCACCTCCATTAGCGACCGCATCACTCACCGCCTCGCTGTCGATTCCGTCCGAGTGTATCGTACTGTCCGTGGCCAATGAACCGAGTCCCGAGCGGAAGGTGCAGAAGCTAGAATCGGCCCCATGTTTCATACGAAAGGATGGTCGCGCCATACACCCGAAACCATTCCGCACTTATTAAGGAAGGTTAGCGCGTGAATGTGGGGGAAACTTTACAAAATTAAACAGTCACGACATTGGAAACCATATTACGCGTAAGAAAACTCACTCAACCGCCATAGGATGCTTATTACAAATCGAAACATATCTCGAAAGGCGAATCGATGTTTACCGAAACAGTGTACAAACTAAACACCTAAAACCTTCTCTTCCACGCTCCAGCGCCAATTGCCATGGCTCGCAAAACCATTCCATTAAGCAGACCATATAGGGTTACCAAGTCTCTCAGTAGTTAGTTTAGCGTCATAGACAACGGATATCCCATTTGTTATGCTTTGTTTGCATGTGTGCAAACGTCTGTAGTTTAGACAAAAAAACTGTGCTATTTGTAGCGTTACTTCCATAAGCAAACACCGCCAGGATCTTCCCACTGAACAAAATCTAGTTCCGAATTCTAGCACTTGCCCTGAAGATAGTGTACAAACGAAAATCGGACCAAAACCACAAACGACATCCTGAACATCTTTTCCCAGTTGAGAGAAAATTTGAAATCAGAACCGGAGATGAGTGAAACGGAATTAAAAAAAAAGAAACACACAAACAGATTAGACAAACCATTACTTCGCCACTGTTTTCGGTAACTGAAAACAGGGCGATAAGTAAAAGGAAACGACATCGGTAATTGATACTCTGACGAGTTTCAATCTCGATCACAACGACAAAACTAACAGTCAGATTTAAATCGTTATGCCTTAAGGGCATAAGAAAAGAAACAAATAATCCAATCGAGAAACAATCGAAAGGACGAGGCACAGTTGGGCACTCAATAGCGTACGAGAGGTAGAGTAGCACTAGGACCCTCCCTATGGTACGGTTGTTAGTAAATTTGTTTTACATACTCTCCCTACATTGTGTAACATCTGCAGGCAACGGTTTTCGACAAGCAAAAGTCACATTTAACCAGTGAAACACTTAAAACTCTACATAATACTCTCCCCCACCATAGTGCAGGAATGCATTCCTCTTCGAACGCCATCTATTAGGGATTCTTTCACAGAGCCAAGCAAAACTGCACACCTCACGATACGGCAAAAAGGTTAATGGAAACTAGAACACGAGGATTAGTTTTTTTTATTGTATAGCGATGCAAGATGTTAGTACGTTGTTTCGTCCGTTTGTTTGTTCCTTCCTTTCTTTTGTTGTTCTCATCATGACGCGCGCGCACGCATCTATTGTTCTGTTCTTCTTCTTTTGTTTCTTTACTCCCCGATAGTTCAATGTTGTTGTCGCGTTGGCATTTGATTAGACTTTCGGTTTTGTTTTTCTTTTCTATAATCAAAAGCAAAATAAATATCAAATACAAAACGAATTGTATTCAGAACACGCGTAATCTATTGTTTCTTTTTTTTTTCTCTCTCTCTCTCTCTCTCTCTCTCTCTCTCTCTCCAGCCAACTCTCTTTCCCTCTCCCTTTCTCTTTTCATTTCCCTACATCACACGTTTATGTTTACACTTTTTTTGTTTTTGTCTCGCACTCTCTCTCCTCTTTCGAAAATTACAACACATCCGAAATCACGGCGATAAATGCATCTTTGCGGGGGAGAGATTATTCGTTTCAGGAATCCATCCTAACAACCTAATCGTAATAGTAATACAGTGTAAATCATTCGCTTGCGTTTGTTTTAAATATAAAATTATTTAAAAAGAATAAAAAAAAACTCAATATGGCAGCCCCGGCCGCACTCCGGCTTATCGCGATTTTCCGAATCGGTGTTCGTAACCGACACCGGCACCGGAACACCGATCGGCCATTGTGTGCATGCGTGTATTAGCAAAGGACTAGGATATGATGGTGATTCTTTCGCCTCTATTCTCCGTGCAGAACGAACACGATTGAACCGAGGATCTGGTTTAGTGGTACGTTCCTTGGCGTTTTAAAATTTGCAAATAATTGACACTATGTTCAAACACAAACCCTTGTTTTGTTTGGATCGATTTAGGGAAGGGTGTTTCATACCTGGCAGTATTATATTGACAAACATATCCCCTTTCGTTCATCTCTCAAGCCCTATCCCTACAAGAGTCCTGCGACTAGACACTACGGTTTCATCTACTATAGAGGCTATGTTGCGTTAGTAGGGTAGTTTTCCCTATCGTCGGACTGGTCGCAGAAGCTACGCCACAGTTGCAGCCCCCGTAACCAACACGAACAGGGGAGCAAGTGGGTAGGTTTCGCAGGGGAAGAAAATGTATATAAAAAAATGTATAGTATTAAAAAAAATCGAAACACCGGCACAAAGAAACTATGGTCAGATTCCGCGCGTACACTTAATTTCTAAAACGAGTAAAAATAGTAAAAACACTTTGGCTCACTCTGCTCCCGGCTCTATATGACTTTTCATCCCCATTTGTCCCTCAACTTCTCGTGAAGCGCAGCTACACAACAGAAGCGTTCGTAGACATTTTGAGGCAGCGTTTAGTAATTTAAAAAAAATATATATATACTTTCGATTCTGTAGATATCATGGATGTGGATGTGGAATGAGATTTACTCATGAGATGTTGTGCCTTTCGGTTACCTTCACCTTTTTCCCCTCCCGATCATTCCTACATCAGTAGCGTGATGGGAGCTACAAATCGGAACGGGTGTTTCGTAAGGAGAATAAAAACAAAAACCTCACACACAAAACCCGCCGGTTGGGAAGATGGTGCAAGGCTGATGCACTGTTTAAATACAAATGTCTCCCCTTTCCTCCTTTCTACACTATTCTGTTTGTGTCCATTGCCTTGAAAAATGCTCTTTTGATTGCTTGTGGCGTGTAAAGATTAATATTGCAAAAATAATCTGTCCAGGTCGTGTGACCAATTTTGCTGCTGCCGCCACTGCTGCTGGTTACTGCTGCAGGCTATCGAAGGAAAAACAAAAAGTAAGCATTTCCCTCGACAAAAGAAAAAAAAACCCCGGTAAACTGCTCAACAACAAACGGGATCATTAGAAAAGCGATCCTAATCTTTGAACTACTACTTGACACTGCTCCGTGATGCTGTGTCGCATTCCCTTCAATAGCAATCGAGGTTCTTTTTTGTTTGTGTTTTGATTTTGTCAATCCTCTTCTCTCTCTCTCTCTCTCTCTCTCTCTCTCTCTCTCTCTCTCTCTCTCTCTCTCTCTCTCTCTGCCATTCTCTCGAGTTCAACTATTTAGGGAACCGTATTGGGAAAAAAATTTAAAAAAAACTTGACGTGAGGTATTTTCGGCTGGTTGGTTCAGGGTAGTGGAAATTTCTCCTGCTTCTTCGTCATAAGCATTAACGTAGAAGGAAGTTGCTTCATTCTTCCTTATCCCTTCATCCGCCCTGTTTCATTGCTTGTGCGATTGCTTATCGCGTCCTACACTGTTTTTTTTTTCGTTTCGTTAATGGTGTCCTACAAACCGGTCGTCACATCTTTGTAGCTGTTCAATCTCTTTTAGTAGGTTGTTTTTGTTTCGTTGATTCTTTTTTCCCCACTTCCATTCATTCGTTATCGCTTTAGGTAGCTCAATTTACCGTTTAATGAAAATGGCACACACGCACTGCTCGCTTCGAAACGATCGACCTCGCGTTACCGGATCGATACGCGGATCGATCAGATTTTCCGATGCATGAATCCCTTTCTCCCTTTTGCTTTTTGCTCCTACGGTTTGTTGTGTGGTTTGGTGTTTGATTCATCAACCGTTTTACGATTTCGATTTGCCATTCCATCCATACACACTCGTTGCGGCAATCGTTGTTCACACTTTGCTCTCGAACCGCCT